>NC_044353.1:18558543-20048543 GCF_007364275.1 Archocentrus centrarchus | reverse complement strand
TGAATTTGTGTGTCAAGGGAGGGTGTCCAAAGGCTGCTTGGCATGACAGCAGGTAAACCGCCAGTGCCTTGATCTGAGGCCTTTTTCTCCTTGGGAGCAGATAAGCGCTGTATGTGTGCTGATAAGGCATCTGAAGAATTTATAGTGTGTTATATGTTTGCACTCTCTGCTGCTATCCCAGGCTGTTTTGCCTCTTTCTGTATTATAAACCCTGCTTCTTGCTTTTAACCCTCCTTCCTATCCACCCTCCCTGACTTTGTGTTTTCAGGCCACCGTAGGCCAAAGGTAAAAAAAGGAAACCTAAAAAGCTAAGACGCACCAAGGAATTATTGGTGACTTAAAAAAAAGTTGCGCTCATACCCAAAGTCCACTGGAGAGCTGTGAAGTGAACAGGTAGACTTAAGAACTGCAGCATTTTATCACCTTTTGGCACTGCACTGGCCCAATCGGGTGCAAAGAGGCCCGCCAATCACCGTCACCAATAACATCACAGCCAATCAGTGTGAGGAGAGGAGGGCCTAAGGAGTCTTGTCCTCTGTGCTGTCCTCAGTGCTGCATGCTGAGCTTGTGGCCTGTTGAGCATGCACACTGCTTTTATCTGCTGTGTATTGTGCTTGCATGCGGTTGAGTGAGCCTATTTCCTTGTACCGTAAAACTGTTTGTTTCACTTCTTAGAAATCACTCCTCTGTCTATATTCTTTTATTTTTGCTGTCCTTCACCTTATCACATTGTCATCACTCTTTAAAAAAAAAAAAAAAAAAAAAAACAGAGCAGCCACACACACCAAAATACACACATGCTGCATATTGACTGGACATGATAATGTCTGTCTGAGGACGGTCTTTGAAATCTGGAGAAACACTGCAGGCTTTGTGTGAGTTGTGTTTGAATTGCATGAACAAAGTGATGAAATTGGGCTGGAATCCAGTAATCTAATTGGATATCTTTTTTGTGATAAAAAAAAAAAAACATGCACTTGGAAAGCTGTGATTCTAATGTCACCCTTGTCTTTCTCTCTCTGTCTTTCCCACAGTGGATGTAAGGTGAAACCAATCCGAACAATGGACTTCAGCGTGGAAGGGGCCTAAATGGAGGGGACCTCCAACAGGACACCCGCTCTGTCCTCTTCCCACTGCCATTCATCCTTCATTTAACACCCCCCACCCCCCCCCAAAAAAACGTTTCTGTAAAGATGACAGACTGAAAAATAACAGCAGACACAAAAACAAATAAGATACCAAAGGTGCTTTGAAAAGAAAACAGCCGAAACAGTGACTTCTCTGCGGTACGCCACGTATCCAGACAGCTGACTTGTGCCGTTGATTAAGAAGAAAAAGTGAGGATGCTGTGGAGCTCAGGCGGGCCAGAAAAAGGCCAAGGGAGATGGTGAAAGGGATCGGCGCTGGACATTTTGACTGACTTTGTCCGAACAACAGAAACTGCTGTTCACCAGTTAGATCACACCTCGATGAGAATCAAGTGCTCCGACTCAGCCTAAGTACCCTTCCCCGCTTAAATGACACTTGCATACACAGGGATAAAGACAGAAGGATGTAGGAAAAATCAATGGAAAGAATGAGAGACTCTATGGAGCATCAAGCAGTTTAAGTTAGCAGATCTTTGCTCTGTGTAATCTTCTGACACCCCTGGTTGTCCGTGACTTTGCCCACCTGCTATGTACAGTTCAATTTTAAAGGAAAGTAGTCGTTCTTACAAACTATTTAATAGTGTGGATGTTGGCTTTCAGTCTCTTCTATTAAGAAAGAAAAAAACAAAAGGTGTTTTTATGTTTTTGCAGGAATGCAAGAGGTCTGGTTCTTTGTAACCATCGGTATCACAATCTCAGTGTAATTTTTTTTTAGTTTCTTTTGTTCTTGTCATCCATGTTATAATATTACACGTATATCTGATTGATGTAACGTCTTGTATATGGTTTGGATATATGTGTGCAAGGAGGACATTTGAGAGTCAGTACGGAAGATGCTTTATTTTTGTTATGAAATTATATTATGCATACTTATATCTAAGCAGAATTATGTTTCTTTTTCTTTGTTGTGCTTGAATGTCTGTATTTATCCATTTGGGGGTGGGGGGTGGGGGTGGGGTGCTGCTGCAAAAATGAGGGCAGGGGTGGAAGTAGAGTAGTGCTCGTTAGCCTGTGTGTTCAGTGCATCTGAGCTGTGAAAGGGATAAAGTGGCTCAGACATGGCAGTTCCACAGTGTGTCTATGGTGGGATACTGTATCTAATGCTGCAGTAGAGATAAGCCCTGCCCTATCCTTTATGTAACATTCCTGCAAACATGCATTCAGCACATCAGTGTGTGTATGCCAGTCACATAAGTACACAAAAAGTGTCCAAGCATGTCTAAACTAGAGGCATGCATAGGCTGTCTGGTGCGGATTATGCACAATTTTCTCCGCTACAAGAGGCTATTTTTTCACCCATATCAGTCCAGCGCTGATAGGAAGATACCCACCCGGTCTGCTACATAAGCACACATGTTGTACCTTTGAAGAGCAAAGTCCATCTTAAAGACTGAATGAGCGTACAAAGCAAATCGTCAAGTGCATGAATGGGCTCCTTGTTTGGTCAGGCTTTACTCCTCTGTTGACAAGAGAACAAATCTCAGATTACTCCGCCCTGTGAAGGGACTCACACTTTATGCAGCCTTCTACCATCAGGACAATGATCTGAGGTGGCCTGAAAATGGCACAGTGCTCGCCTGAACTCGTGCCCCAAAGGAACAAAACAATTACTTCCTCACCAGTTCCTATAACAGTGATGAATGTGCAACAAGGCCTGGGGCTGCATGGCGCAAAAACAACGTTCCTTTTCCAACCCTGTGTTGAAATGAGGAAGTATGACTGGGATTTTTCTAGCAGAGAAAGACATGAGTGTGAGTCACAGTGCAATGAAGAGTAAATCAAGTGAAAATCAAATGAGAGAAGCGCGACTGAAACATGGCTGTAACTGCTGAGTTGTGGGCATGATATCGTGCACCCGCAGCGCACCTGTTGACTGGTGCTAAATTTGTAAGGCTGATGTTTCACCCGTGTTCTCATTCACATTTGCATCAGTGTAAGATGGTGTTCTCAGTAAATCAGGGACCATGCATAGAGCTATTTGATTACAGTCCACCACAATGCTATTATGCTATCACTAAGCCTTTTATTACTTTTCTTTGGAGCTTCCGTGGGATAAAGATAGCAATAATCATAATTTATATATTTATGTTTTTAACAATAAATATATTTCTGCTCATGAACTTCTTCACTGGATGTTGAGTCCTGTTAATCGTGCCTTGTCTCTCAAGGATGAGTTTTTAGAATAAATGTAAATGCCATAAAGACAGACTAATGGGCACAAAGGGAATAAAAAGTAAAGCACACACTTGCTCTACCTTTACCCGCTTTCTGTTAAGGTTTATATAAACAGCTGCATGTGCAAGCTGTAAAAATATGTATAGATCATGCAATCTAAGAAGAGTGAAGTATTCATGTGTTGGTGCTGCTGTAGCAGGCACAACGTAAGCTTGATGTGAGGGTGGTGTTGTTACAGGAAATGTGAGCTTTCCCGGCTTGCAGGCTGAGCAGGAGCTGGGCTTTATTCCAGGATCCACCAGTAGCAGACGGTAGGTTCTGGGGGCTTTATTACTTTCCCCCTGAGCAGCTCACCCTAATCCCAGGGCTAAGGGACATGAAAGCCCCTCTCCTTTGCACTTCTCAGCCATATACCCTTCTTATTACCTCAGGAGGGGAGTCAGATAAAGAAAGGCACAACATGAAAGAGACGCAGGATCAGAGAGACAGCAGCTCGGCTACCCTGTAGAATAGGGGATAAAGTCAATAAAGTAAAGATAAAAGGAGGAGCAGAGGCTTGATTGATTTTATTGTTTTTAACCTGACATGCACAGCTTTATTCACAAAAATGAGGGGAGGGCTGAAGTGAGGATTTAGAATAGCGTGTGCAGTGTAGGCACCACGCAAGGCAAAGAAAACAATGTGTCATGCTGAGAAAAGGAGGAGGAGTGGGAATGCCCTGAGGAGTAAAAGTGCAATGGGATGGAGATGGAAAAAAAAATGCAGAAAGGAGGGGATAAAGTGGACTCGGGATGGGGGTAATCGGCACCACAGCATGAAGGGGCAGACGGGGCGACGCTTAAGTGGACATGCTTTTATAAGTAATGCCAGAGGGGCACAAGGGGGTAGATAAGGTGTGAAGGGGGCCGATGAATGGGCTTTATGTCTGTGAGTGTGAGAGAGAGTGAGTCTGCAAAATGAGTGTGATTGTCTATGTAGTAGAACAATACAAAGGAGGTCTCCCAGTGAGAAACACGGTCCAGTGGAATTTTGGGCTCTTGCAGAGAGGAAAGCGTGATTTGACTACACACAGGGTGGTTCAGGGTTCAGAGTTCATATGAGGATGCTGTTAGGGGCGAATTGTGAAGCTTTAATCGCAGCCCTCCCTTTTTGTGTTTACTGTAAATAAATTCCGCTTTTCAAAGGAATTCTTTTTGGTAAATTTTTTTGCTTTTACTACCCTGGATTCAACGCTTCCTCAACCAAATCTAATAGACACAACAACCTCCTCCATGAATTAGCTTTGACTTTTTTCCTTAACAGATTACAGATTGTTTAACTTTTGCTTCATTACTCTCTTCCCTCCTCCATCCTCCCCTTTCCTTTTCCCCCTGATGTTAGCCCTGTTATGTTTCTTCTCTGAGCCCCAACCTGTGGCCTCTGGGTTTTGAGGAAAGGCAGAGGTGGCCTTTGAAGATGGCGACAGCCAAAGTTTGTCCAGGGCCACAGCCATGAATGCCCGCCTTTGTTGTGCGCCACTCTCTCACGTCTTCATATCCTCCCCCTGCTATACTCCTTATCCTCCCTCTGCCCCCCACAAACTTACATGGACACGCTCATGCCCTCACCGGGGCCCCCTTTGCACAAATGACCCTGCTAATTATGTATTTAAGGTATTTGGCTCCTGTGAAAACAGCTTTGGGTTAGCGGTGGAAGAAGAAAGGAGGGTGTATAAGGACGTGGTGTGGTCCATGGTCTCATGGCTATCATTACTGCCCAGCGTTGAATGTAAACACTGGATTAGGGCAGCAAGGGCTGATTCAGGAGATGGGTGGTTGAGGTGGTGGTGGTCGCTTGTGCTTCAAGAGTTCTGGACTCTGGTTTCACCCCTGGGTGACAGTCCCTCAGAAACTTTTTTCTCATGCACACACACATCTTACCTCAGGCAGGTAATGATTTATTAGCAGCACAAGCGAGGCAACGCAGTACATAAACATCACTGACTTCCTTTCCTTCTGACATTATTTGTTTGTACAAACTTTTCTAGGGGTTGTTTAAAATATTTATCTTCACATTTCTAACAAACGTCTTTGATATGTGGGCATCGCTTTCACTTTTATTGCATGAAAGGACAAGAACTTGCTGGACTTGGATGCTATGCAAGCATCTGCACAGACAGCCTGTTCACACAAAGCTGACAGCGAAGAACCCAGAATAATGTTAAAGCTGAGTGTATACTGACCCCGGGCAAGCAGAAAACTCTTCCCGAGACCCATCTTCTTACCTTTCTCTTCCCTCTTTGCTAAAATGCTTTGCCAGAGTCACTTCATCGGCCACCTGTCTGGACTACAGAAAAAGAAAGGTCTATGGCGGTGCATGCAGCTTCTGAAGGACTCTGAAACTGGATCACAGTATTCTGAATCCCCCAAAGGGAGGAGAGCTGACTGATGGTGCTGATAAACGGGAGGTGGACCGTAGCTTGCACGGTCATTCAGTGGGAACCCGTTGACACAGGACCCCTCTCATAGTCACACTTCAACACCAGCACACATCAGGGACACTGATTTGCTTTCTCTTCCTCTGACACAGATCCACCGAGTGGGAGACAACCTGCTGCATCAGGTTTTGTTAAATGGAGGAAGGGAAGAAGTGAGAAAAGAAGGGAGTAAATGAGGGTATAGAAGAGGTCCTACTGAGAGCATAGAGGACTCTGGAGGGAGATAAGTGAGGTCCTAATGGGAGCGGAAGTCTGTATGTGTTGCAATTACAAAGAGAGATGCATGGAGTCACTGATTCCAGTGTATGTGTTTGTGAGAGAGGTCCAGTGTGTGAGCAGGCACGTTTTCCGATGGGAGCGCAGCTAGGAAAGCCAGTTTCCCTTTGCACATCAAATAAATCAAAAGTCTACAATTAGAAAGAAGGAGTGAGCAGTGTTTGGTTTGTGGGAAGAGAGGAAGAAAGCTCGGAATGTGTCACTGCTATTGAGGAATGAGGACTCTCTGCATGTGTGTGTGTGTGTGTGTGTGTGTGTGTGTGTGTGTATCTGCACGCACTTTTGTGTGCGCACAATTATATGTGTGAGGTCGGGAGTAGCCGGCCCAGCCAACATTCTTGGGCCGGCAGTGTTATTAACTGCGGTGTAACCATTATCAGCGTTTTCTTTGATCTAATCACCATCAGGGGAGTAGTGGACTCAGCTGAACCTGGCTTCTTTCAATTTTTCCTCTCAGAGATCAGATTTTTGTCTTTATTGACATGATGAAGTTCGTGCTGTTCTTTCCCTTCATATTTGAAACCAAAGGAGGACGTAAGCAGAGACCAACCTCATTAGGATGCTGACTAAGTGATGTGTGATACCTCACAGCCTCTGCCTCTTAATGAAAGCTGTTCAACTTTTTGGCACAGACATCCCATATTTCAATAGCGATGGGGTGTGTGTGTTGTGCTGATGGGGAAAAAAGGACTCTGGGCTGTGATATGTGTGTTCATGTAGTTTACATAGAGATTGTGGGAAAGACTGAGGGAGGACCCACCCTCCTACCTGTCTGATGAGGGTGTGATGAGAGCATTACTACAGACCTCCCACTGTTCACACCGGCTGGCAGGTGGCAGACGCACCTGGCGCTCACATGCAGATGAACACGCATTTTATATTTTGTCTTGTCCTCGCAGGTGTCCCTTACAACCTCAATTAAATGCAAGCAGCAGCATTGAGGCAGGATGCAAAACATGCAAAACATAGAGTAGGGACACAGCAGAGCTCATGTGTGGCCGATATTCACTTCCTTTTAGGTTTTTTAAGCAGTTACAGAAGGCCGCTGTAGCTGCTGTGCTCTGCACTCAGTAATTGCGACTGTCTGCTGTTTGGGTCTGAGCCAGTGGACTATGGTGGGCTTTTTTTCCCCTCTAAAATTAACTGCCTGCTGCGACCAAAACAATGAGAAGCAAAGAAAAAAAAAAAGCAAACTTGCAGGCCAGCTACTGGTCTTTCTGGCACTACTGGCACTGATCTCTTTTCTTAATCTTAACCACAAAATTCAAACTTACTCAACTGTAATCCATCAAGAGGAAACGGCTATCACTGAAGACAGCGTGCAACAGTCTGAGTCCAGAAATATTCAGCGCACAGTCAGCCATTACTGATGTTATTAGGTACAACTACCACAACAACTATGACATTCAGTTCTTATATATATTTGTTTAAAATGAGGAATTCATCATTTTGGTATTTTTTTAAACATTTTTTAAAAAATTCTTTACAGTGATTTGTATTTTTTTTAATTAATTAATTATTTTTTTTATTTTTATAGGTAGGGTGTCTTTAAGATCTCAACTTTGGATGGGTATGGCCTTTTTAAAAAAGGCTTAAAGAGTTCATTTACACCAAAAATGTCTATAGTTTTAGATCCGCTGACAAACCCTGAATTCTTATTGGCTTCAGCAATACAGAATAACTCCAATCTTAAAACAAGAAGTCAATTCCACTTTTCTGCTATTCAAAATCATCTTGAGTGTTTTGGACGCACTACTGAGCTCATGTTGAGTGACTTAACCCTCTAACAACATCTCTCTTGTGGAAAACCCTTCTGAACTACTCTGCTGACTTTCAACTACCCCTGTCTCCCCTCACGCACGCACGCACGCGCACACACACACACACACACACACACACACACACACACACACACACACACACACACACACACACACACACACACACACGACCGTCTTTGATGTGGAGGTGAGGCTGAAAGTCAGGAGTCTGAGTAGAAGCCGTTTGACGGAGGGGCTTCTGAGGGAAGGTCATGACAGTGGGGTTTGGGGTGGGGGGTGTGGGAGTGAGCGATGGAGAGATGGCGCAAAGAGGAAGGACTGTGTAGGGATCTCTGACAGCATGTTAACACTGCCCGCTCTCAGACGTCACAGCACCCCATTTGTTCTCTTTGTCTTGCAAAAGAGCAAATCCCTTTTTGTTTCTCCTGATAGCTTCTCATCTCTGGGTCGTCCCAGCTTTCTTTTGATGTAACTTGAGGGTTTCTCTGTTTTCCTACATCATTCTTGTATTGTTCCCCTCTATCTCTCTTGCTGTTCTCATCCCACAATTTTTTTTCCCTCCTCAGAAGAACCATAACTGCTTTTGTGGTATTTTAACATCTTCTGATGGCTTGGTTAGTCCACATAGTTTTTCACATTTTTCTTTTCCTCGGTGAAATGATGTCATTGCAGATTGTGCTGAAACGGGAGCACTCAGACACATGTATGCACAGTTCCCACAAACCCCAAATGCTTTAAATTCGGTGGTTTTAGTCTGACCCGAATATCTCTGACATGACTTTCACCAAAGCTAATAATTGCAGCAGCATAACTGGTACCACTGCTGTTTGAAGTAGCCTGGCAAAGTTATTGTCTCAGGATGAGAAACAGGCCCAGCCATGGTCGGGAAACTTGGTGACCTGCCTGCCAGTTTGACTACCCCACTTTAGACTTTAACACAACTTCAGGCCTACCCCCGTCTCCCTCACACACACGCACACACGCACACGCACACACACGCACGCACATCTCTCTTTCCCCCTCTCCCTTTAATTTGCTTTCCATGAGCTAAGCAGCATGTGAACACCTGCTATTTTAAATGACATATTCATTGTCGTGCAGTGTTGGACGTGTAAATCATTGTAGGTCACTCCTCGAGGCAGCTATGCATATATGCTCAAACATAAATGACTGACATCTCTGGCCCGCTGACAGAAGAGAGGAGGGCAAAACAGAGCATGTGTTCAGTGTCCAGGAATTCCTCTTTCACTCCCCCGTCCTTATTTAACCAACAGCAGACACACACACACATCTACCACGCTGTGTAGATTGTTCAGTAGGCGATCAGTGTTATTTTTGCTCTGTGTCCTGCAGTAAGGTGTGTTAACCTGGATTGGTGCAAACAAGCGAGATACTTATCTGTTAAATAATCCTGAATGGCAAAGCATGAAAAACTAACTTTTTCATGCTTTTTTAACTGTGCACAGGGAGCTTCTTGGCACATATTTTCATGGCTGAGCAGCTCCTGTAGAAGAAGAAGAAGAAGAAGAAGAAGAAGAAGAAGAAGAAGAAGAAGAAGAAGAAACAGCCTTTATTGTCCCACAGAGGGGAAATTTGGGTGTAACAGCAGCCGCGGTTATTATATATATAAATATAATAATTTACACTATTAAGAAAAAAATATATATATAAAAACAACAACAAACAAGATTAACCTTAATAATAGTAATAACAATAATACTAATAATAATACTATATACAGTACAATGTACATGATGTGCCTGTGTGTTGAACCTTAACAGGCCGGACTATTTACAATATATTATATATTATCCTACAATGTGTGGGTTATTGTGGTTTTGTTGGGAGCAGTGATGGTTATACAGTCTTACAGCTGCTGGGAGGAAGGATCTGCGGTAATGCTCCTTTGTGCATTTAGGATGCAGCAGTCTGTCACTGAAGGAGCTCTCCAGCTCAGCAACAGCTTCATGCATGGGGTGGGAGACCTTGTACATCAGCGATGGACAAGGTGCAATGGTGGCCCAGTACTTTTAACCATAAAGTGTATAGGATGTACAGTATATCCTATATATGAGGACTTTGATGTAGCTCCTTAATTGGAAAAAAGAAACCAAAGTGGAAGTGCCTTAAATCTGCATTTTTTTCTAGGGTTCAAATTTCCAGGTTTTAAGAGGGAATCTAGTTGTCTGGAAATCTACTTTAAAAACAGCATTTATTTACCTTGTTAGTTAACCTCAGTAAACAATTTCCTGATAAGTTAATGACCTCAGTCAATAGTTTCAAGCCTTACTGAATACAGCATGATGTTCACTTTGTAAATATGGTCCCCACTGGAGACAAAAATGAAGCAGGGTATGTTAATGCATGACTGACAACTCACTAGCCTAGCCTCGGTGTTTCAGTCCAATTCCCATCCCTCATTTGTCATGTCTGGTTTCCAAGCAAGCAGATGCAAAAAAGCGCAACTTGAACTTTACAATGGGTCACATCCATCTTTTATATATGTACAGGCTTCTGCATCAAGTGGGTTTAGTATAAAACTTTCTGCAGGCATGCAAACAGCTGAACTTGAAGAATTTCTTCATGAACAGGAGCACACTAACATGCTAATATGCTAACATTGACCGATTACAAAAAGGACAGTTGTAGAGAGCTGATTTAAGTTGATTGTTATATGTTTATTGCTTTTAACTCAGCAGCCTAACAGCTGTAATAAAGGAATTCTGCAAGTTTTCCATGGTGTAAAGTAGTTCTTATTTATCTTATCATAACCCCTGCTTGAGAAAAAAACAGCCCCCTTTGACAAGCCCATAGAGCAACCCATTAGGCCAACATATGAAGGAAAATACAGAGCTGGGGAACGTGTTTTTCAGGTTCCCATTATATACAGAGCTGGGAAACATAGGATCCTTTGTTATGTTCCCATTATGTGCCATATAAATCTGGGGAACATAAGACCCTGGGAATGGCTATGGGTACTGGACAATTACTGTACAAATTGAAATTTTGACCCTGCGATGGTGCTAGATGAAAAGAGGAACTCTAACATGATTGGTCTATGGTCTACCCTCAGGGAGACATGAAGTTCTATATGAAATTTTATGGCAATCCTTCCTACAGTTGTTGAGAAGTTTCACTCAAAACCACAAATGCGAACCTGCTGGCAAAGCTGGATGAAATGTCTGGGGATCACCAAATTTAATGATTTATGCTCCCGGGATGGAAATTCATCCAACGGTTTTTGAGATATTTCAGTCTGGGTCAAAGTGGTGGGCTGACGTTGCCTTCCCTCCAAAATTCCTCCCTATCAAAATGGGTTTTAACCATTAACTTACTACATGCACAAATTACAGTTGATAATCTTTGATCTTCTCTCCCAACATTTCCCTAAACCTCCTTTTTTGTCTTTTGCTGAAACTGATTTAAACAATGGGCTGTGGAGAAAGATGGGTGAGTGTGCTTGAGCAGGCATCTGTGTTTGCATTCCCAAAGCATTAAAATTATGTGACGCTGTGAACAGAAGATGAGCTGTGGGAGGTCTTCGGGGTTGTGGAGGCTCTGGTGCTATAAAGAGTTCAGTAATCCTCTGCAGTGCAGCAGGAGGCTCAGGCGATAAATCCACCGAGTCTCCTTTTTTCTGCCCCACTCATTCTACCTATGGACTCTTCTCCCAGGGGGCCACAGTGAAACTGGTGATGCTTTGTCATCATTCTCTATTGTTACACAGCAAATCACTTCTCTAGGTTCTCTCAGTGGAGTCTCCTGAGCATGCATTGCACTTAAGCTGGAGTCTTGCACTTTTACATGTAAATGAACATCTGTAGCATTCAGGTCCTTGCAAAATGACTGAACATAATATTGATTAAGCCTATTATTGCCAGGTCATTCTGCTCATATTTTGCAGTATTGTGGCACTGTAAATCTGGTGTCTGCATAAAGAGGGGAGCAACCAAAGAGAGTGATTTTACTCTCATGCTCACTGGCGGTTTAACATTCAAGTCACTCTGCCGTCAGGTGGAACCTCATTAATTTAATTTCATGGGTTTGGTGTTTGGCAGTACCAGTTATATTTCAAAAAAGCTGCTTTCCCCCTTGAACTCCAAAAAATATTGGGAAAATCATGTCCTGAGCTGTAGCACACAGCAGCAGACAGTTCACGTCAGATTCGTTCTCACTACCGGAAACCCTCTGTGTGGTTGAGGTGATGGAGCTGCCTGTGCGTGCAAAAGGGAGGACACAGAATGACTGCTCTCTGTGAGTTCAGTGGACTACAACCTCTGCTATTCTTACATCGGCACAATCGCACATGTACTTTGCACTTGGCAGGGTAAACACAACTTAACGACCACATTGGATTACTGGTGCCTCATGTGCACCTTCATCACATAATTTCTAGAAAAGTTGAGGGCTGCAGTGCGTGTGTGAAAACTGCTTAAACAGCAGTGTATGGCATAGATTTTTAATAATTTTCTAACTTTATACAGATCCAGTTTTATCCTGTTACCCCTGTTTTTTATTTTATTTTATTTTTTTATTGCTGTCAGTGTGGAGACTCACACAGATAGGTTGTGGGGAAAGAGAGCAAGATCTCAAAAATGAGTTCAGGCCTCTCCCATTAAAGCGTGGGCCAAAACTACATAAAAGTGGAAAACTTCAGCAGCTGCTCTTTGCCTTACTAGAAACATCTCTTGAGGATCACACGCCCCGTCCCTAGTGTCAGTGGTCAAATCAGTGCACTGAGGTAAGAGGTGGATAAGCAATTAAGGCAATGGATGGATTTTGTGGGTTCTGTGCTCTCAGATGGTGCTCTGTTTGCTACTAACTGACAACAGATCATACATTTTTTTATTTCGGTTGCTCCACTAGAAGCCAAATAGCCATCATCATTCTAAAGTTTATGGTTTAAGCGTTCCAGTTTTGGCTTTGTGCAGCTTCACAGTGACTGGATTTATGAATTTTTCCATAATGGCGAGCATTCCTCAGAGCCAGATTTGCATTTGTTTAAATTTTTTTTTATTACTTAGTGCCATTTTTATTAATCAATCTATTTCTTGGACTAACAAACATAAATATTTTACAATTACTACTATTTGGGAGCAGGGTTGGTCATGGTTTTACTAACAATGTGATGGAGAAATGAAGTGGGTTTTGTCTCGCACTCAGTGGAGAGACCGGTCCATAGATCAGCTTGCACTGTGGCTAGAGGTGTAGTAAGACACATCTGTGTTCTCATGTCTGCCTGCTTCCACTGGGTGTTACTTCTGTTGCTCTTTTTTGTCACTTCCGCTTTCCCAGGATGTCAAACTTTCCTCATCCTCAGTTCTGCTGTTATCTCTCTAATCCAAGAGTCTTCTCTTCCACCTTCTTTGAGTCACTCAGTCTCTGTTCCCCATTCTTTAAAACTCATTCATATTCTGTTATTTTGTCTTTTAGACCATTATTGCAACATTCTTCCCCACAACTCATCACATACTAATGTTTGGAAACCATTGTGGGCGCATTTTAAATGAAGGGTTACCCTTCTAGCATCATTTTTGCTGTGAACAGCAGAAAGCAAGTGTAAACACGACGTAACACAAGTCTTGTAAAACAAATTTACAACAAATAAATGCTTAACCCACGCTGAACCTGCTGAATACCAACTGCACTGCCAGTTCAGCAGAGCATATTCAAGGCCCAGAGAACAAAACAACCCATTTAATAATAATACAATTTTAAGAAAGCAGGGGCCATTCGTTGCAAGCTCATTGTTTCACAGGATGCCATGCAGTCCAATGAAAAGCTAAGCACACCCCATGACTCGATAGCTTGTAGAGCAACTTTTTTTTTTTTTTTTTGTAAATTTGCTTCTGTGTTTGGGATCATTGTCCTGTTGCATGACCCAGCTTTGGCCAAGCTTCAGCTGTCAGACAGATGACCTCACATTTGACTCCAGAATACTTTGGTATTCATGGTCAACTCAACGAGTGCAAGAAGCCCAGGCCAAAATCATCACCCCTCCACCAGTGTGCTTGTCATGACAGTTGGTATGAGGTGTTTGTGTTGATATGCTGTGTTTCAGTTTTCTCCAAATATGGCGTGGTGCTTTATGGTCAAAGATACATTTTGGTCTTTTTCCACAGATTTTATTCCAGAAGTCTTTTGGTTTGTTCAGGTGCAACTTCATAAACCTAAGCTGTACTGCCATATTCTTTTTACAGAGAAAAATCTTTCTCCTGTCAATCCTTCTAAACAAACCACACTTGTGTAGTCTTTTTTCTAATTGTACTGTCATGAACTTTAACATTTAACATGCTAACTGAGGCCTGCAGAATCTGAGATGTAGCTCTGGGGTTTTTGCAGTTTCTCTGAGCATTGCATGGTCTGACATTGGGATGAAACTGTTGGGACGACCATTCCTGGGAAGACTGTAACATCGTGTTAACACACACCTGAAAGTTCTGGACCAGCAAACTGCTAAAACATCTGCTTTTATAGAGGTGGCTATACTTGCCAATAATCAATGAATCAGGTGCAGTTGATTATCATCACCTGGCTGCTGTTTAACCTCTTAATTGCTATTGAAGCATTAAGGGTATACTTAGTTTTTCACAGAACTGCACATTTGAAACATTAGTAAAGAAATATAAAATTCAATCCTACTTTCAACAGTACACACATATACACAATTGTGGTGCTACCACACACTCACACACGCGCACACATACACGCACACACACGCACACACACACACGCACACACGCACACACGCACACACACACACACACACACACACACACACACACACACAAGAAAACTCCCTGATCCAAACAAACAATCAACCAACCAACCAACCAACCAACCAACCAACCAACCAACCAACCAACCAAACAACAAACAAACAAACAAACAAACAAACAAACAAACAAACAAACAAACAAACAAACAAACAAACAAACAAACCCCCTTAAGTTCACTAGATTTCTCCAAATTACCTGCGAATTAGATATGCAGTTAAGGCAATGGATGCATGAATGGATGGGTGGAAGATCACTAGACAAACCTATTAATGACATTTGCTATTTAAGAACATCTCCAGGTCTTGCTACCCACAGCAACTGGCACAAGAACTGCAAGATACTGAGGAAACTAACTACAGTAAAATTTGGTTACCACATCCTTTTGATGAATGTGAAGAGAATCTCATTCAAGGTCTCCATCTGCAACTCTGCTAACTCTGGGGTCCTGTCATATTTCCTGCCTTCCTTCAGTATAACTCTCTGCTATGTTACCTCATTGGAGTGTAATGCAAAATCCTTTTATTACTCAAACACTTGCACATTAATAAATAATGTTCTTTACTTTTATATAACATTTACTTTATTGAATTGCCTCCTTCTTTATTTACAGTATCTGCAAAGTAAAAAGCAATCTATTTTCCTCTCATTGGTTAGACTGACTCAGAGCTGCAGTGAAAGTTTATGTTGTAATAGCACAATAACAGGGATTAAGTGTGATTGTGGTGAAAGAAATGCCTCTGGGTGTTTTCTGAGTGGGGAGAACTAGCTGATAATATCATTCATTTTTTCCCCCTGTTCTTTCTGATCCAATCACCCTGCAATTCATTTATTACCAACCCTCTAATGAGATCACTCTCTGCACCTAAAGTAAAAGCAGTGACTTAGTTTGTGTGCACAACAGCTTCAACTGTAACTTTTCAAAGTCCCATTAAAAACAGATTGTGCTGTTGCTCTGCCTGACTCCTGAATCCTATTAAAAACACCCCACAGACATGAAGCAGCCATTAGTAATTAACTTTCTCTCCCACTGCCAAGCACTGTGTTTATCATTCTTCTCAGAAAGACCTTCAGGGCCCAAAGTGGCGAGACGCGACTTCCTCGCTGACGCAATGTTTTGGTTTACCTGAAGTCCTGCGGGCAGGAAGTGAGAAAGAGCATTTAGATGATGTGTAATGGGAAAACAGGAAGTCAGAGTAAAATAAACCAAATTTGGGGTGGATAGTTAAGCCCAACCTGGTCCAACAATGAACTACGTTGTAGACAAAGAACACCACCACTACTCTGGGGTAAATCCATGGAATAGCATTTAAGACTGAACCTACATTAGTGAGCGAATAATTATAAAGTAGGCATATTAAATAAACTCAAAAGTACTTAATCTTCTTTTTCTGTCCACAAAGGAAAAGGGACAGAAAAAGTTCCTTTCAAAGTCAGTGGTCAGCATGTTTTTATTTTTCCTCTCATTCTCATCAGCATTTTAATGGAGCCGTACCTAAATAATGCTCCCTCTTAACGCTCAAGTTTTCCTTTCCCTACCGCCCGTTTCAAAGAGCTGGCCTGATTCTGTCGGTGCTGTCAGTGTTTCAAAGGCAGTGTTTCAGAGCGGGGCTCTATGACGTCCAGTGGCAGCGTTTCAAATCACCTCTGGTGCAGTAGATATAAAGATAGCATTCATCTATTGGCTGCTTTATGTTCCCACTGTGGCACAGATAACTACCTTACTGTCCCAGGACAACAGGGCCTGTGTAGACCTTTGTTGCTCTTATGCCAGTGGCGCAAGTGTGCATTTCAGAACTGAGTTCATCCGAGACACTGAATGCTACAGGGCTTGTGTGTATATGAGGGTTAGAGAATGGTAATCAAAGTGTGTTTGTACTGGGGAAACCAATACTGCAACAGGAAAATGTTGGAGTGTTTGATAATTTGATTATATTACCAGCTTGAAATATATTTCTTAGAGCAAATTAGGACAATGGCTCTTTTTTGTTATAGATTTGCATTGAGCTTTCTACAGGAGAGCAAGTTGAAAAGGGGGAATGAGAAGGATATGAAAATACAATGAATCAGTGTAAAGCTGGCATGAGCTGTGTTTTGGATATGCTATTTAACAGATCAATCAGGCGTCAGACAGTTTGGAAAGGCAGACGATGCTTTTGCAGAGCTTTTTTACGCCGAGTGTGTCATACAGACCGCTGGAAGGAAAGTAGCCCATTACGTGTTGTAAGATGTTTATAGTGTGTTTATGTGCAAACTTTTTTACCGCAGCCTCGGTTCAGCAGGAAGCTGTCCTCCTGTCACTGGGTGAGTTGCTGTGGAACTGATGGAGAGGAAAGATAGGCAAGCAACCAACAGGCATGCCCACACTGCTCTCATTTCTCGCTCCCCTCTTTTTTCTCTCACCCTCTCTCTACGTCGATCTTCGCTTTATGATAACACACAAAGATGCGAAATCAAATCCCTGAATTACTGGCATCAGAGGCAACGCTTTTGTTCTTTATTTCCATCTTCTGGCTCTTTTCATCTCTCGTTCCCAGAATGAGAACAAATGGTCTCATCAAACTCTGGTGAGGTATAAGCTTCTAGTTGTGGGTGACAGGCTTAAGCATGGGTGGCATGTTCCTTTTGAACAGCTGGTTCACACTGCGGTTGCTGCTACAAGGTGGCATTGCATGGTTTAATGTGTAAAGAAGTCACGTTAACCTCAGAGCTTCTACACACTGGGTTCACTGCACTGATTTCTCCATGCATATTAGCTTTGGGATTATCCGTTCAGCTTCAAAAATACTGATTTAAACCTGGTGTTATTCCATGTTTGATTCATGTGTCAGAAATTTGGTCTGTTGTAAAATGTATGTGGATCCCATAAAGCATAACTGTTAAAGACGATTAAGCAGATAAGACAGACACAGAGAGAATATAATGTTGAGTTTAACTTGTAAATTATGGCCCCTCTGAGCATGAAATGACAGCAGTAATTGTCTTTTTAACCCCCTTTTTTACATCCGTGAAAGTGTCAGATCAAGCGTGGAGTTCAAAAATGAAGCTTCCCCTTATGAAAATAAACCAACAAGACCAAAACAACACAACAGAGGCACACATGAGAAAGTCCAAAGAAGATGAAAGGTTTTTATTCTATTTTTTGATTTCAAATTTGCATGATGAGACATCAAAAGCAAACATCTGCAGGCTCGCTGGAGTTACAGAGGTGCCATTGTGCGACTGCGTTACCCTTTTAGCAAGACCGGCTGCTTGGAGTGAGGTGCCCGCATGCAGCTTGCAACGTCTTTGTGTTACCATCTGAAACAAATCTCACTGTGACAAGAGCTCAGGAATTCACTGCTGCTGTGAAATCTCAAGTACCAGAGACGGCGCACTGAATGCACCTAGCACAGTCAGTGACCTCTCTGGTGTCTGTGACAATCAGATAATCTCAAATTTCAAAATCATGGGCATTATCTTCTTTGTTCTTCAATATAATCCTATTGCTGTGAGTTACAGGGCGTCTCCAAAGTGTCAGCAATGTGATTCACGTGTTGCCACACTGGAATCTACCGATGACTGTTTTGTGGTCATGTTTCATTCTGTTTTTCATGGGGGGTAGCGAAATGACCACATGTCTTCAATGGACTCTCAGCTCCACTGGAGCTTAATGAGTTATAGCTTAACTGCTTTCCTGCTGTTTACTTAAAGTCCAGATCAGCAACTTTCGGCGCATCTAAAATCTTCCCAGGCAATGAGGTCACAGCTTTTTGTTTTCATGTCAGTTCTGTGATGGGGCTGTGCTGCTTCACTCCATATCTCCCAACAATTCCAGCGCCACCTCACTGACCTCTCACCTCTAACCCTGTTAAAAAAAAAAAAAAAAGCAGGGTCACCGTGCGAGTGACAGCAGCTACTGTTGCTACAAACAAGGCGGCAATGCTAGTGTGGCTGCATACGGCTCCAAACATTCATCCTGGTGCACTGCTGTGTGCACACACGGGGCTTTCACACTGACATGCACACACACAATACCTGAGATAACTCCTCAGTCGCCTCTGTGCTCTGAGGTGGCAAGGCAGCGCTCTGCTTTGAGAAGGGAGAAGAAACTGTTGAAAGCTCTTCTGGCATGTTAGTTTTTAAGGTCATTTGCTGAGATTCCATTCCTATGGCTGCATTTTCATGTCTCTGATATCCAGGTGATGGCCGCTGACAATAGCTTTGAGTTGCCTGGGTGTTTCATTGGGTAAAAACAAAACCAAAACTTTCTTTTTACAGTTTAAAAGAATGAAGAAAAAATAAATAAAAGGAAAGAAGTCAAGGAAAAATGAGTACAGCTTTATGCATTCTCTTAGGGATAGTCATTGTCTGTGACTGGTCACAGTCAAGGAGTATAACGGTGACGAGAAGTCTTCTTCTATTTCTCTCACCTTCCTCTAACTTCTTCTCTTACTTTGGCTTTAGCCAATCAGATGTTATCTCTGCCCACTCCCCCCTTTTTGGAATAACAACCTTGCTGGTGTTTCTTTCTTTTTTCTTGTTTTGGTGCCATTTTTAAAAATTCTTCCATGTCTTTTGGATTGCATTATTTCTGCCTCACAGAGCCGTTAGTTGTTTCTGCTCTTTGTCTTGTTTTTCTCCGTTAGCAGTCAGGAGAGAAAACGTTGGATGATTTTCTCTCTTCCACTTGCACTTTCTTTCAGTTCCCTTTTCCCCCCTTCTGCGTTTGGCTGCTCACCAGCAAATTGTAACACGCATCATGGCATTCTGGGCATCGTCCAACAGATGCCCTTGAGAAGGACATTCCTGTCTGGCACAATTCTTCTTTTCATGCTATTTATACTGAATTATCTGACCCCTGCACTGATACCAGAGCAGAGTGTAACAAGACCATTCTTCTCATACTGTAACACCATGGAAACAGAGTGAAAAATAAAAAAATCTGTGCACATTGTTGCATAAATGCACAATTAGTTTGTGGCGCAGTGTTAACATTTGTTAATGTCAAAGGTTAATTTAGATAAAGCCACTGAGACTCTTCCTGAATTGTCTCCATTGTTCTTTTGTTAATGATGCATTTTATCGCCAATAGTCTGAGATTTTTTTCTTTTCCTCTTTTTTTTGGGAGGTGAAATTTGAGCAAAGAGGTGCTTGGACATATTTATAACTTAACTCTTCAATGGTCCTGTACAAGAGTAAGTAATAGGGACAGAATGTGCTGTTATCAGAAAGCTATTCTGAGACCCCTTAAGAGAAAAGTGCAGTTATTTTTTTCATATGAAGAATCCCATCTGACTGCAGCTTTGAAATTTACTCACTCCCTCCTACTTTGTGAAGCTCCAGTGGAAACAGGGTGTAAAGAATGAAGTGAGAGAAGACACTGTTATCACTGACCAGAAAGTTTCCTTGCCTTTGTTTGAGCCTCATTTTAGCTAGTTCAGGCCCATGAAGTGTGGACTACATCAAAAACTAGAATGCTAGTGAGTCACAAACCATATAGGTGGATTGCGCTGCTATTTTCCCCTCATTCTAAAAGTAACCTGCTGTACACCAAATGTATATTCGTTCATCAGCTGGCCCTTAGAAAAGCATCGACTCAGTGAACTTGTATGTTTGTCTTTGGTTTGTCTGTGCTTACTTTTCAGTCCATACCTCAGATTTAAAAGTGACTGCTTCACATGTATAAAATTAACACCAGTGAAGTGCAGAATGCCACCACTATTGGTGCACATCTGCAGGATCGAGGCAAACAGTGAGCTACACTTACGAGTGCCACACTTAGAAACACTTAATACTGTCATCAAAGCTGATGCCAGGGTTGGATGGTCTCACTGTGACGCTGCGTAAGTGGGATGAGAGGTGGTAATGGACTGAGGGAGTGGTGTTGAGAGGTTGTTGAGGACTGTGCGTGGATCCGAATGCTCTGTACGGGTTGGGAAGCAGAACTCTTAAAAAGCTCAGAGAAACAAATATGCCTGCAGTGTACTTCCACCCGTAATGTGTTTACATGTTTACACAATAGTAAATTTTACTATGATCCTCATCAGTCCTATTTACATGGAAGATGGACTTTATTTACATTGCAACACAATGATCTTAAAGGTATTGCTTAAAATGCTTTGTACCGTATATCTAGAGAATATTGCTTGCAGATGATAGTGAGGAGTTATAGATAATCCTGGTGATGACATGCAGCAATGGTCTTTATCTGGAATGAAACCAGGTATCCTATGCATCCCATGAAGAATGTTAAAGTTAGTTTACTGTTTTTACAAAAAGATTTGCACCCTAAAATTTGTCAAATGATGCTCTTTGAGGGGTAAACCAAAGTACTGGGCAAATTTAAATGTTGATGTGATAATCTATAAAAAAAAATTGTGCACCAGTCAGACTGTCCCTCAATAAATGGCAGAACAGGTCACCTGTGCAAACTGTTATTGTGACCTGTAGTTTAGTCCTCTAGTGGTTCCGTGGATAGTTGCTTGTAAAATGTGGTGGCATTGTTCCCTTTAAATGGGGGTGGAACTCGACATCGTGTAAACCTAAAGAAAGGAGCTTTGTAGCATTTGAGTTTGATTCTCTAAAAGAAGGGGGACTAGAGCATGTGCTCCAATTACAGGAGGGTGGGGGGTGGGGTGGGGTGGGGGTCATGCTTCTCAGCCTCCCTGGGAAGGTTTATGCCAGGATACTGGAGAGGAGAATCCGAGGAACAATGCGGTTTTCGTCCTGATTGTGGAACACTGAGCTGGCTCTTTATCCTGTCAAGGATATTCAGGAGTTGTTGGGAGTTTGCCCAACCAGCCTACATGTGTTTTGTGGACTTGGAGAAGGCATTCAATTCCGCAGTATGGGTATCTGGTGCACTGTTACAGTCCCTGTACTGTTGAAAGCGGAGCTGCCGATTAATGAGTGGATCTCTTGGGCATCTGACCAGGATGCTTCCTGGGTGCCTCATAGGTGAGGTGTTTCAGGCATATCCTACCAGGAGGAGGCCTCGGGGCAGACTCAGGACACACTGCAGACTGTATCTCTTGGCTGTAATAGTGGACGAAGAAAGGGAAGTCTGGGCTACTCAGCTTAGACTGTTTACCACAACCAAAAAAAATAAATGGATGGATGCCGTAAAAACATTTATCTTAAGCCAAACCATGATCTTTTCCTAACTCTAACCAAGATGGTTTTATGTTTATCTCTAACAAAACTGTGCAAGAAAACAATAATAAAACTGTCAAAAAAAAAAAAGTTCTAAAGCAGTTACAGTGTCAAATGCCAGTCTTTTGGATGAAGTCATATTTTTGCTCTTCCTCCACTCCTTTTGTCACCTAACTGAGTCTTTGTCTGTTAATTGGAAACATTTGCACTTTTCAGGAAAGTTTGTATGGGTTGTTTCTGGTGGTTGGAAACAACTAAAATGATAACTTCATTGGAGTTTCTACCAATCTTTGGACAGTTTTCATAAAACCTTATGGTGGCGTTTATAGAAACAAATCATCTAACATCTGTGTCACTAGGCTTCATAATCTGTACAAACATTGGTGCTAATCTGCAGAAGAAGATGACGTATTTATTATATAACTGAAAACTGGTTGCTGCTTCAAGATCAAATTAATCACTGTTCGTCTGCAAAATATCATGGAAATCCATCCAATAGTTTTCAAGCAATGCCATTAAAACCAAAAACGTTTACCTCAAAGAGATGATAATTGGAAAGCTTCATTCAGCTTCTTTTTCAAGCTAAATTGATGGCCTTTACAAAATTTCATGGCAATTTGTCTAATAGCTGAGACCTTCCATTCCGGACCAAAGGGGTGGACAGGCTGATATCCATAGAGCAATGCAGATAAAGGATGGCAAAGTGTTCAGCAACAACGACATAATCTTCAGTATCACCAGAGTGTCGTCAGTTTTCCTGGGGATTTTTAATTAATTAATTTATTTGATAAAGAATACCTACAATTCAAATCCTTATAGATATGTGGTTATGTTACTTGCATAGTTGCATTTTACTGGGGGCAAGTGAGAAAATGTTTTTGTAATATGGATGAATTGACCCTTTAACCTTATAAACAACCTGAGACATTTTTTCTGTGAACCCCAATCCAACAATGTTTTCTCTTCTGTGATTAAGGCTGGAAAGGTGGATTGAGGAAAGACAAGCTGTGTGCTTTGTAAGGGTTAGGAGGGAGGTTCATAGGTCAATGAACTCAAACACCATGACCATCTGATGTCTGTCTTCTGAGGTTGTCTGGATTTTAAACACAGCACCTGTTGCAAGCGGAGACATATAGACATTTATTGACCTTATTCAAACAAAACTGTCTGGTGTAGTAGTCATCCTTCTTCTAAAGTGCTCGTCGCTGAGCTTTTAGCTTCATTCTAGGCCAGATTTTCTTTCAGTCTTGTACATAAAGTGGTAGAGATGCTGACTTTTGGGTTTATCCAGGGCAGCAGTTAAAATACAAGACCACAGGCGTAAAGCTGTCAACATGTGGACACGGTCATGGAACACAGTCTTGACTGTCCCCACAGCAACTTTATAGGAATGTTTAACCCCCCCTCCACCTAAACATATCTGTCCTCTGTATCGTATTTTCCCCTTGCCAGCCTGCTTAATATGCAGGCTGCGATTTCACCCCACATTCCACCGGATAAATCTCCACTCAGGATCTTTCTAGAACAAAGCCGTTAAGACTTCTTGGGAAATTTCCCCCTTTCATCTCAACACCTATGTGTGGTGTTTTAAGCCGTTCCTACTCATATCAGTTTACACATTGAAAGATATTTGTAGTGTTGATATGAGCCACTTAAATTGTCTGTGTGTTGGTTTATATGTCGAGACAAAGTGAGAGGTACTTTTGTGACAACGTGTCTCCGTGTGAGATTATTCCACCTCTTTGAAGTGTACAAGACGGGACGGGCAAGCCTGTCAAAATGACAATGATGAGGCTCTGATGTGTGATTAAAGAAGAAGATGTGCAGAATACCTTTATGTAATAGGTTCCAACAGTTGACAGTCTGTAGCCCACAATGAAACATTTGTGAAAGAAGATCATAGTTTGAAAACATTATTATTATCCTGCCTGTGCTTTTGGATCATCTCTTGTGTCCTCCTTGTAGGCTGGCAACCAGGATATGTGGTTACTGAACTCAGTGCCAGACAAATCATTCTGTCAGCTTTGTGGGATAAGTAAGGTAAGAGATCAGTAACCAACATACCAATGGATGCCTGGTTGGCTTGAGGCAGCAAAAAAGTGTGAAAAATGTACAAGACCGGAAGAGTGACAGAATCAAACACAGTTGCTGCCTTGGTAGACAACTGTAATACAAGAGGGCTGCTTAACACCCTGTGTAGCATATACAAAGCAGCAATCCTGACCCTGTCAGTCCCCCAGAGACTCCCAACTTGTTTCCTCTGATGTAGCCCTGAAGCTCTGCCAGAAGAGGTCAAAAACAACCTTCAGCTACGCCACCTTTAAGGGATCTGGGCTACTTTCAACTTAACATTTATCAGTTATGGTTTGTAAACCTTTTTTACTCTTTATCCATACGTAATAGTTTACTCTTTCAATAATTTGTTACTAATTTTATTTAATACATAATGGAACAACTCTTTAGAATTTTAGTTTTATCAAAACAGGCTGTTTCAACTACTAATCAATGTGTTCAGCCAACAGTTTAGCCAAATGTTTAGCCATCATTTTAACTCATTATTTCTATTTTTAATTACACTTTTAGCAAGCTATTTAACTGTTTTTAACTACAGGATGTTCAGCTAAAAATTTAATTTGTTTATCCATACTTCAAATCAAAAATCTTCAACTGCAAGACTTAGTTTTTGCTAAAAATATCCAACTGTATCTTTGTAATTTTAGCTAGGTTCTACAGATGCCATGCTGTTAACTAATAAGTGTCAGCTATAGTGATAATATGGTCTGGAAGTCCCAAGGTGAAACTGGGATATGCACCCAAGGGTTGTTAAGAATGACAGAGCTACGCTCCTTTGGGACTTCCAGATACAGACAGACAAACTAATAATGGCTAACCAATGGGGCATAGTAGATGGACAAGCAGATGTAGTGATAGACGTAGCGATGCCAACCAACGGTAACATCAAGAAGAAGGAACATGAGAAGTTTAGAAATACCAAGGGCTGAAAGAAGAGCTAGAGAGGATGTGGAAGCTGAAGGTATCTTATCTTATCTTATCTTTGTTCTTTCATCTAGGATAGTGGTTCTGACACTCACTAGTGCTTGGCCTCCTTGCTTCCACTTAGTGTACAGTCTCATGATGCTGGATTTAGGGTGAAACCCTCCATGCATGGTAACGAGCTTTCTTGTCTTGATGTCAGTGGCTTCCATCTCCTCCTTTGGACAGCTTGCTATCCCAGCAGGGTATGGCAGGGCACAGGTGTTGATTGCCTGGATCTTGTTCTTCCCATTCAGCTGACTCTTCAGGATTTGTCTTACTCTCTGCAGGTACTTGGCAGTTGCAGCTTTCCTAGGGGCCTTTTCATTGTTCCCATTTGCAGGTGGGATTAAAAAGTACTTGTAGCTATCCTCAGTGTCTGCAATGTTGCCTTCAGTTCTGATTACCTTCCCTCGCTTTGTTACCATCCGACTACACTTCTCCAGTCCGAATGACGTTCCAACATCATTGCTGTAGATCCTAGTAGTGTAGATAAGGTAATCAATATCTCGTTCACTCCTGGCATACAGCTTAATGTCATCCATGTAGAGTAGGTGACTGATGTTTGCTCCTTTCCATAGTCGGTATTTGTAGCCAGTCTTGTTAATGATCTGGCTGAGGGGGTTCAGGCCCATGCAGAACAGCAGTGGGGACGGAGCATGTCCTTGGTAAATCCTGCACTTGATGGTCACTTGGCTTGAAGTTGGCCTCTAGTGTTGTTCTCCACATCCCCACTGAGTTCCTGATAAAAGCTCTTAGAGTCCTGTTGATCTTGTACAGTACTAGGCATTCCAGGATCCATATGTTCAGCATCGAGTCATCGGCTTTCTTGTGATCAATCCAGGTGGTGCACAGGTTGGTCAGTCTAGACCAGGGATCCTCACATCCAGGCCTTGAGAGCCAGTGTCCTGCAGGTTTTAGAAGTGTCCCTGATCCAACACACCTGAATCAAATGGCTGAATTACCTCCTCAGTATGCAGTCAAGTTTTCCAGAGTCCTGCTAATGACTTCTATATTTGACTCAGGTGTGTTGAAGCAGAGACACCTCTAAAACCTGCAGGACACCGACTCTCGAGGCTTGGATTTGAGGATCCCTGGTCTAGACTTACAGTCTTGAGTGACTGCTCGATCTCCCACTTGCTGGTGTTTTGCTCCTCTGGTATCTCTGTCAATTCCTTTCTGGGCCCCACTGATGTATTGAGCCACGTGCCTGTTCATCTTAGCTGCTATGATGCCTGACAGGAGTTTCATCGGGTTTCAGCATCACTCCATAAGACCTGTTGTCACTGATTTTCAGACCAGTTCTTGTGTTTCTCATCTTTCAGAATGTTTTTTTTTGGCAGCCTCCCTTCTACTAAGACCATTTCTAGTGAGCCGTTGGTGAAGAGTAGATGGTCTTTGCTGGGTTTCCCCCCTATTAGTATGACTTTTAAAAACTGTTTATTTGCTGTCGATAGTTTTTTAGGCCTGCCACTTCTTTGTTTTCCCCCTGCCCAGCTTCCCTAAAATGTTTTTAGGGCACACTGCACACCATGCTGAGATATTCCAGGTTTTCAGCTAATAGCTGTTTTGGAATCATTTTGCTGGTGGAAAAATACTGTTAAGTGGATTAACAAACAAAAAATAATAACTCTTCTGAAAATGAACAGGTATGAGCAGGAGTGCAGCTCACACACACACAAAACACACACACACACACCCTCTCGAGGTTTACTGTGTTCATGTGTGCAGATCTCACTTATTCTTGTACTTATAAAATACAAGACTTTTATTACAGGCTTTAATTTTCCATCTATCATTCATTTTCTTCCGCTTATCCGGGTTGGGGAGACCCTACTTAGGCTTTTATTTTATGTCACATATTACAGCAGATGATCAGCTTAATCACAAACAAAAAAAATGTATAACAATGTGCAGGAATTGTCATCTTGGAACCTCTTTTGCTTCCTAAAATGTCTATCTTTGAATTTTGGAGAAGTATCCATTTCAATGGCTATCCTGCCTACAATTTCAAGTAACTTCTTTTGTGTGTGTCTGTAGGGGGGCAGGAGGAGGGGAGGTGAAGGAGCACAGGGGCGCCTAATCAGCACCGTGCCTCTGTTATTGATCATATCATATGCACAGCTATTAAATACAGAACATGCCGACTAGAGAAATAATTTCCCCACATTGCTTTGGCGCCCCCCCCCCCTTGTGTGGCACCCCTATGCATTGCATATACTGCATACCCACTTTTTGCACCACTGGGTATGAGCACTGGATTGAAAATGATTGAAAAAGCAGCCAATGTCCAACGAAATTTTTTAAAATGACCTTCAGAAAGCCTGGATAACTATTCCTCAAGACCACTTAAAAAAAAAAAGTCCGGTTCCTTGGAAGTGAAATATATTGCTCAAAAAAATTGAAAGAACACTTTGAAAACACATTAGATCTTAATGAGGGAAAAAGAAATCATGTTGGAAATCTACACTGATTTAGACTGGGTAATGTGCAAGGAATGATGTGATGCGACATCATTTGATGAAAATTAAAATTATCACCTGACACCCCGAAAATCAAAGTGAAAAAATGATGTGGCATGCTAGTCTATTTTGCTGAAATGTCATTGTAGCAACTCAAAATGGTACCCGCATGTGCTTGAATGCATGCCTGACAACATCAGGACATTCCCCTAATGAGATGATGGATGGTGTCCTGCGGGATCTCCTCCTCCCTCCCATCAACTGAGCTCCTGGAAAGTCTGCGGTGCAACCTGGCAGTGCTGGACGAACCAAAACTTAATGTCCCAGAGGTGTTCTATTGTATTTATATCAGGTGAGCACAGGGGCCAGTCAATGGTATCAATTCCTTCATCCTCCAGGGATTGCCTGCATACTCCTCTTCACATAAGGTTGGGCATTGTCGTGCACCAGGAGGAACCCAAGACCCACTGCACTAATGTAGGGTCTGGGAAAAGTTTCAGTGGCCTCCACCTGTAAAACCATTCCTGTTTTGGGGGTTTGTCTCATTGCTGACCCTCTAGTACACCTGTTGTTAATTTCATTAACACCAAAGCAGCTGAAACTGATTAACAACCCCCTCCGCTACTTAACTCTCCAGATCACTGTCCCAGAAGTTGAACTGACTCGATACTACACTCTGATTAAACAGTGTTTCTTTAATTTTTTTTGAGCAGTATATAAAGAAATGAAAAGTGGCTCAAGACTGTTGCGCAGTACTGTATGTTTTCAATTAATTACAGTTAATGCATCATCATTTAATTATTTTATTCATTTTTCATATTATTTGAGCTAATCTTTCCATGGATGACTTGTTCCACTGTTTGGGAATGTCTTTGCTAACAACAGAAACAGTTTTTCTAAAATATTACAAACTTCACAGCCTGGGCTTAAGCTGCTCTATCAACATGGACATCAGCCAGAACCTGGCTATGCGGCCATGCCAATTTTGTTTTACTTTGTTCTGCAGCTACTTTCTATGTCCCGTATTTATATTCCTGCTTGATACTCTCACTTTAAAGTGGAGTGACACACAAGCTAAATTCTTTTGCACAGGTTTCCTGTGTTTGGAAGAAGGGGGGCATGGATATAAAAACAGAGAAAGGGGTGAGGGGGTCACACGGAATGAGGGAAAAACAGTTTGGAAAGCGTGGGGGTCAACTGAGTAGTAAGTCCGAGGAGAGATATTTGCACTCTGGCTTTTAAAGCTTAGATTGCTGCAAACCCAGCGTGCCACAAAGAATAAAACTGATCGTAAAGTGAATAAAATAAATTGTTAACATTTTCTAAACCTCTCTTAAAATTATCTGTGAATGGGGGACAGCTGAGTTTAGAAAGCAACAATATTTTAACAGAGTGAGCTGTAACATGAGCCCAAAACAAAACAGTTTAACCATCAAATCAATGTCTCTCCCCTATTCCAAAAACTATACAAACAAGATATTGCCTGGTTTATCTTGTAAACAGGACCACAACAGAGGCGTCGTCAGGCAACGACCACAGCAACCATATCTGAGAGATGGCAGTGGAGTCCGAGACATTATCGGCTCTAGATGAATGATATCACACTTGACAGCGAGATTGTAGCTGTCTGACATATAGAGAGTGTCAAGATGTTACAGATCATTTAAGAAGGGGCACAAAAGACATCTTGTTCTTCAGCGAGCAGGCGAACGACTGAAAAGATGTTGCTGTCCAGTGGTAACTGCTATGCGGGCAAGACGCAACTCCATAACCTGCATTAACCTTCAAAATACTGTGAAAATATCATTAATGACTCTTATTTGCCAGGAGCATAAATGGCCACAAAGCAGCAAAACTTGGATAGGTTAAAAATAAAACATGTGACTTTCACATAAGAACTTAATGAATAAATATCATTCCTCGCTGTCAAGGATTTATTTAAATCCCACTAGAAACCCATTTTGCAACAGAGATGATAACAATAATGATACTTATGTTCTTTATGACCATAGTTTTAATTCAAATTACCAGTTTTACATAAGCAGTTGTTGCCTATAGAGTGGTTGTTTCACCAGTTGGGAAAGCTGGTATTATTCTGTGCAGGTACACACTGTTTTTAAATGTATTTTGTTTATTTATTTGTTTATAAAAAACTTTAGCATTGATCTTAGTTGTTCTTTTTTAGTGAGGAATATTGAATGTTATATAGAGAGAGATACTTAAGATATGCAACCAACTCTTTAAGGTCTAGGAGACAGATTGTACACACTCTCCAGCCTAACAGGCAGCTGATTTTTAGGTAGTCTGGTTTTATAATGTTCATCTGCAGTACTTTGTTAGTACAGTTCATCCAGATAGAACAGAATTATACCTGCTTCTTATTTCTTCTCTTTCACTGGGTTTAGAGCTGAATGGTTTTCCTAATTAGGTATAATTCTGTATAACAGGGACTTTATTTAATGGTACTGATGTGTAAATGGCATTTATAAATATTTGTTCATGACTTGCTCGGTCTCCAGCAGAAATACATAAATGTGAAAATGACAAAAGCACGCAGGAGAGCGCAAACAAAAGAGGAAAAGAAGAAAAGATGAAGTGAAACTTCACATTGCTTATGTAATGAAATACTGTCTAATTCTGTGGTTTAGCAGCAATCTGTGGAAACGTCGTCTATGTGACGCCCGGAGATTAACCAGAGGCAGAAAACAAACATGGATGGGATTAAAACCGAGGTGAAAGAAAATCACTAATGCAGGTCTCTTAAATAAAAAAAATGGCATCACCTGATCTGCCTTAAGGCACTTAAGGTCACATTCATAGCAGGACATGCTGTTTATGATGCGGATAGTTAGATATGTTTTTGTCATTGCCATTCGACTAACTTCCAGCTCCCTCTTTCTTCATCCACCCACAGTTTCCCCATCCAAATTATGCAGACAGTATTTCCTCTGAGGACCAACTTTATGTCTGTTCAGCCGTCTGTTTCTTATTTGGAATAAACATTGGAGACACCCCCCCCCCCCCCCATTTTGCATTGTGAAGTTGCTTCTCTTACCTTCATACCTCAAGACATAAATATAAAATAAACCAATTATAATATTTGCAGTAATCTGAACAAGTACCTGTGAGATCAGGTACAAATGCAGCAGCGTGATCATGGGAAAGTGATGCCTTTGTGCCCTTTTACTTCCATCTAGAAACGAGCGTTAATAATTGGCTGGCCTTTTGTTGGTATGAAGCTATTCCATTAGTCTTCAAATGTCAAAACACAGAAGGGGTATAACATTACCGTCTACTACATCCACAAGCAGAGCAACCATACACACACCCTCCTCTTGCGCCCGCTTCCTCCCACACTCTCTCCTTTTATCACTTTACCAGCCGTATTACATGATCTTCTCTCACTCCCTCACTTGGACTTATGACACTTTTATACAACTTTCCTCCTCTCATTCCCGTGTGCCGTGGGACTATTTTTTACGTAACAAACCTGAGTTTTACTTGTTTTCTCATAATTATGGTTATGCAAAAAGAGTATTTGAAATACAAACAATGCAAGGGTAATATTCATAAAGTTCTCTTTATTCTATGTCTCCTGTCCACTTACTTATATTTTCGTAGACCACCCTGCCAGTTTGAGTTTTGAACCCTCTGTGAAGCAACCTGCTGGCCTGCTCTGAGCAAAACTATAAGACACAGGAGGAAAACAGACACACTGTGGAATGTCATTACTGTGCAGAAACCTGCTAACGTATCCTAATCTGCTCCAAGATATTAGTCAACACCGAGCAACAGTGAGTACACAGACAATGTACAGATGGGCCTGGGCACAGAGATGATCAGACCGGGTTAAAGGGGACACTTCAATAAATTATGAATTAAAATGTCTGGGGGTGAAATATTGATTGTGTCTGAATTACTGATTGAATTCAGATGGCAGACCTGTGTAGACATGTCACTGGTTCAGCCATCTGCTAACAGACGTAAACACTGAATTGCATGCGTTTGGGGGTGGGGGTTGGGGGTGGCTGCCTCTCCTTACAGTCAGGACAAAATAACTAAAAGAATGCTTTTTTAAAAAAATTTAAAATATGGTTATTTGAAAGAAAAAAAAGGAGTTCCCCAATAAACTAGAAGTTCACACAAACAGCTGCTGATGGACGGTTTGGCAGAACTTCTCCCATGCTGTCCCGTGCTGCTTGCAGCCAGCTTTGACAGTTCCCAGTCCACTTTCCAGTACAATCAAAGCACACGGATGCATAAAATAAACATATGCCTGCTCAGGCAGAGTACGGTCCCCATTGCTGAATTACGGCCGATCATTCAAAATTAAAATGGTTTACACACACAGGGCTTTGTAGGTTGTGTTTTGGTTCTGGAGATTTAGCTGACAGTTTTGGATGAATGAGGTCAAAGGTATACCTGTCATATTTTTGGCCTCAAAGGATGGTAAGTACAGAGGTATGATGTTAGTGCGTGTGATGGAGTGGCAGTGAGCTGTGACGGACAAAGAAAGACAAGCTGAAAAAAAGGAGAAAAAAAAAAGAAGAAGAGGGAATGTGATAGGTCTGATAACATCCACATCAGAGACGAGATCCATAAGCATGTAACAAATTGAGAATGGGGGCGGGGAAAAAAAAAAAGTGTGAAAGCGAGAACGAGGGTTAAAGAAACTGGGGCGCATTTAACAAAACACACGCAAGTGTTAGCATTTAAGACAGATGGAGAGGTTTTGTTTCAGGGTTGCAGTATGTTTTAGTTCACAGTCACTGTGTCGCAGCATTTGGCATGTCCAAGAGTCTTGGCCAGACTGTTCTGAGTAAGAATTGTTTACAGCTGCCCAGATAACATCAGCAAAACACTTCTCTGAGCTCACGCTACAGCCTCGGGCCACCTTTCAGCTCATGGTTACCATCTCCCTCACCCTCTGTGTCACTGCGCCGATTCAAAGGTGCTGCTGTAGACATTACACAAGTCTGGTACACATGAGTGCAGGTAGTGCATCATGCATCAAAAATGAGAATGAAGTTGTTTTGTGATGACAGTACATGCAGGAGAGGCTAAAGTGTCTCCTTTGTTCTCTTTGGATGCAGACATTTCTGCTGAAAAAGTCGTTCCTGTGCTTCAGTTTTATCTGTTTTAGTCGACATAATGCTTCACTGTATGTATCATGTTGCTATGAGATTTTACATGTCATGGCCTATGAAATATTGCGCAGTATAACATGGCTGTACACAGCAGTAAAATGTGGCTAATCAGGTTAATATATATGTTCATAAACTTAAAAAAAATGTGCAATAAATGGAACAGTTCTCATATTTACATTATATTATATTATATTATATTACATTACATTACATTATATTATATTATATTATATTATATTATATTATATATTTTAGATTTGGCCCCACACTGTGTTCAGGGTCTTAGTATAAGCAGCTTATAAAATGCATGTAATTTCTTCTTTTCTTCTTTAATTTTAAACCATTGTTTTCTTCTGTATGTGCTCATCAATCTTGAATGCACCTTGGGTTTTCCTAATATTTTGCTGTCATGACTCCTTTGTGTCATTTTGTTGTTTTTTTTTGCCTGTGTCTGTGTATTTTTCATGTTCTCCTCGTCTTGTCTCCACTCGCTTTCCATCCAGGTATGACATCTCTGTTTCTCATACGCGGGCTTTATATCTGTCTGCACGCTGTCTGCAGGCTGAGGATGACTTGGGGAACTACCCCTCCACACTTTTATTACCTACACAGATTTCATGTGTGCCGGCTGTTGCTTCAGAGCTGTAGATGAAAGAGAGTGAGAGAAACAGTCGATGTGTGGGATCAACACGCAGCTTAAGTGTGTGGTTTTCATTTGACTTGGATATGATCCAGCTCTGTCTTCTGTCATCGTGTTCTTCATCTTCTTCTTCTATTTTTTTTTTGTTTTGTTTTGAGCTTCTCCAGCCTCACTCTTTTTCTCTGGTCCTAATCAATTGGTACTCTTTCTGTATTTATTCCAAACACTTCCCTAACTAACACAGCTCAGGTTTTCAACCTGTTTTCATTTTCAGACTCCCACCTCTGCCCTACCACATTTTTTTCCTGCCCACAGTTCCTCGTTACTGTCCTCCCACCTTCAACTCAGTACACAGTATCACTTCCCCCCGTCTTTGTCTTCATTCCTCTACATTTTCCTCCTTTCCTCCATGTCTTTATGAGTTGTAATGATTATCTGTTAGTAGGGTTGAGCTTTAGTTCTGGGCAAGCCAAAGGCGGTAAAGCCTGTTATTCTTTCCTCCCTGCTGTCTGGTGTATGTGGAGAATGGAGGAAGATTTGGAGCCTACGCTGCTGTAATTTCAGCCCTTCCGTCTGAGTCAGCCAGCAGGAGTGGGAAGGTGAGCCTGGTTCTGTGATAAGGAGAGGGATGGGCATTTCTTTGTTCAACTTTCAGACCACCTCACTTTGACTTACATTCAGCCTAGATGCCCACTTTGATGACAGATGTTACACTGGGGAAAATGTGAAAAGAAGTCAATTAAGTAATGGATCAACAGCAATAATAACTCAGGATGCTTCTTGTGAAAGGATCAGGATTATTCTGCATAAAACCATGTGGCCCCATACAGTTAGGTCTATAAGCTTTGGGGCAAAGACAGTTTTTGTAATTTTTCCTCTGTATTCATCAGAATGGTTTTTAAATCAGTCAATAAACACAAGATTCAAAAGGTTTAACTAAAGCATTGCACTAACTGTTTAGAAATTATAGCCATTTTTATAAATAGCCACCCAATTATACATGTAATAGGCTCAAAATTAATTGGACGCTAGCTGACAAGGCCTACTCCCTCGTTAGTCCATGAAAAATAATGCAGATAAAATATATGGAGTCAATTCCAAGTGCTGAACTTGCATTTGGCTTTTCACTGTAACTCTCAGCATCAGATGCAAAGAGATGTCAAAGTTAATATCTCTTATGAGTTACGCACTGCAGGAGAAAGAGGAGCTGGGGTGGAGGTGGGTTACAATGTTGCTTTCAGAGGCACCAACAACTGTAGGCAGAATGAACCAACTTAGATAGTTCACCTTATATGAGATTTGTTGGTAGAATGTGCACCAGCTGAGCCCTCTGCTGCTGTGGCCTACCGCTGAGACTAGCTGTTATCAGCTGATATACTGAGATTATGAACTTGATTTTGTGGCTTGCTGTTGTGATCTACTGGATGGCACAGACACGTTGAGACTGATCTTTAAAATGCTAACAGCTCAACTTGTTTTGCAGATGAGAGTAGGTAAATAAGATCGACATGCATCTGTTTTCTGGCCATATAGTAGTTGTGACAAAGAACACAGGCGTTCATTTCACTTAAAATAAAGGGTTTAAAAAATAAGTACAGACAAGTTATTTTCATTTCATGTTGTTTAGTGAGTAGACGGTGGCGCACACAGGAGTGACTCTTGTGGACAATAAACGGCTAACTGCCATCCGTCCACCAGTACTCTAACATGTTTACACAGACTTCTGAGTAAATCATATATATATGTTCTGTTTCATCTGCATGTCGATGTGTCGTGAACCTCCACAAAAACACAGTTACTGCACATGGACTCGTGTATGTCCATTTGCGTTAAACCCTTAATGCAGATGTGAGTTTTGTGTGAAACACCTGTATTGGTAGACAGGAGAAAAAAACTCTAGTGAGAGAGGTCCAGATCCAGGCACAGGTACACTCCTGAGAAACAGAGCTGTGTGTAGGAGGGTTGGTTTTTGGATGGTTACCAGGTTCACCTGCCAACCCCCCCAGCCTCAGCCGGAATTCCTCCAGTTACCAGTAGGGTTTGCATGCAAGGAGGAAATCTGCCTGCTGTAGACACAGAGAAGATGCAGAATGCAGAAGTCAGAAGGAAAGTGCAGGGATGTGCACCAAGATATTTATGTGGGTGGCCTTGATCATTGTAATGAGCGAGTTTGAGAACCTTTGCGCTCTTGAAGATTTCTCAGTTTTGGATCATTATGCGGGACCTCTCTCTCCCCTGGTTGTTGGTATCTCATCACATAGTTTTAGATCTGAATCTTTGTTCACCATAAATATCAACCTCCATCCATCCATCCATTTTCTTCCGCTTATCCGGGGCCGGGTCGCGGGGGCAGAAGCCTAAGCAGAGAAGCCCAGGCTTCCCTCTCCCCAGCCACCTCCTCCAGCTCATCCGGAGGGACCCCAAGGCGTTCCCAGGCCAGCCGAGATACATAATCTCTCCAGCGTGTCCTGGGTCTACCACGGGGCCTCTTCCCGGTGGGACATGCCCGGAACACCTCACCCAGGAGGCGGCCAGGAGGCATCCTAATCAGATGCCCGAGCCACCTCAACTGGCTCCTTTTATGTTTTATCCCTCTTTCCCTGTCATAATCATCATCAACCACTGGAGAATATGGCAGCTTCGAAACAGTAACGTTATAAATTTGGGACTGGAACCAGTTCCATGTTTTCACCAAGATTCCCACCACAAGTATTCCAGCACCACATTTTGCATGAAACTTTTGAACCACACGCTCCTTTTTTCAAAAGTACTTCTGAGTTTTTTCAAATTAAGCCAAGTTTAAAGGACCTTCCAGTGTCAGTGTCTGCCAAGTTGGGTTTTCAGCCATGCTGGCTTTTATGACATGGTATTTTTTTTCCAATCGTCACCAAAATTGGCAAACCAAACCCTACAAAAGTTATGGCACACAATTTGGTAATTAATCTTTGGACCAAACAACACCAAACTCTGTGTATGGAAAGTTTCCTATCCATGGTTACAGCCACATGCTTTGAACATGATACATTCATATAAATCCCATGTCCATGGGCTGATTACATGGTTAGAATAGACAAAATCTGAGTGGCAGTACTTCTCTAAAAGTGTATATACAAGATAGCATTAACCTGAGTTTCTTAAGTCTGCGAAAAGACTTAAGAAAAGACTGCAGGGACGCTGCATCTGCAGGACCTGGAATGTGTGTTTGGCACACTGCCCGAGTTCAGGAAAACATCAAAAAGCTACTTCAAGGTGATCACCCATTCTATCTTCTCATCACACAAGCTGAGCTGTTGAGGGTCCTCATCATTAAAATAAATGAAACAAAGGACAAGTAACACCTAACAGCCATTTTAAGCCTTGTCCTGACAAGTATTGTTCTGCTTCCTGCAACACCTAACTGCTCCCCCTTCCGTTTACTTTTCCAGTTTAAAAAAGAAAAAAAAAAGTAGTACAAAGTTACATAGACATACACCAAGGGGTGTTGTAAGGGAATACTAAGCTGGGTTTTTCCCTCTTCACAAGTGCTGCTGTGGAACATTTAAAAAAACCCAGACAACACACCCTAAGCCTAAGAAATAAAAAGAGCAGCTGAAAGGTGAATTGTATAAGGTGTTCTTCAGGGAGTTCAGGGAGTCTAATAATCACTGGGCTGGGTGGGTTTATTTTTTAACTAAGACATCAAGTTGCTGTATAGTAACCCTTTCCTTCCTGGATCTGTCTATATATGTTATTAATATGCAACCAGCTGCCTTTTTATTTAAAGGTCTGCAAAGTGTGCCACCTTCATTGAGGAGGCCTGCCAGTACTGCCAACTGATTAGGCACAAGTAAGAGTGAGAGTGATTTTTCAAATCTCACTCTGACCTGCTGATGGGGTCCAGGAGACTTTTCCCAAGTGTGTGTTATCCATGGCGCCTAAGGCGGCTCATTTTGGCCTTGCAGTTGTGCAAATGCCACTGACTTAATTTGGGGATGTTTTTTCAAAAGGAACTTAAAAGCATAGAGCCTAAGGGGTTAATCATGGCCCATGTACCCACATCACCCTCCACCCTCCCCACTCACTCAAGTGGAAAAACCACATGGTGGTCAAAAAGAGTTAATGCAGTAAGTCTAGCTCTCATGTCTCAGGACCTCAGGTTCACCCCCCCCCACACACCCCAATGTATATGTACCCATGTGTGCATTAGATGCATGAACACACAAACATATGCTCATACATTTAATGTATTCTCAGAACGGAGTTCAGTACACACAGGTATTTCTGTTCTGAGAGGGCTGAGGACTGCCATTGCTGTTACCTATTGGCTGGATGTGCACTGCTGTGAAAGGAGCTTTGTGAGGATCCTCTTTAACTCTCACCATGCCTTTACACCTCATCGACATCTTAATGTAAAAGGGGATTTCTTAGTGGCACACCCAATGGGTAACTACGCTGGTGCCCTGTTGGTGCATTGCTACTGCAATGGAAAGTCAAAAAAAATTTTTTCCCCCCCTGAATTTTAAATAATTAGCAAATCAATAACTGACTTTTCTGTGAGTTACACTCCTGGCAGCAATGCATGACCAACATCCTGCTGAACTGAATCACTATTGATATTGTTTATTGTTAAGCCTTGACGTTTCCTTTATGCTTAAGCCAAACATCTCAGTTTGGCCAAGGCATGGCTTGCCACAGGCTCCACTGCTGGACAAGAGGCCTGCAATTATAGCTCACTTCAAAGATGCCAGTCAGTCAAAGACAGCATTCATGCATTTATTTTGGCAAACCCCATCCACTCCCCCTTCCTTGCCTCCTCACCTTTCCACCTCCCACCCCTTTGCCCTTCTTCCTCCTTTCCCACCAACCCTCAAGCTTGTTTAGATGAGCGATTAAGTAGAGAAACAAGTGCAAATGGAGTTTGGTTTGGCACACTTCACTATTGACCCACAGTTTACTGAAATATCTCCCTGCGTAGTTTTCCCCTCACCTAAATTTGGCCGCGGTGGATGTCGGCAAAGATGAGGGGAGGAGTGGGTCTCATGTGCCAAAACAGCAAAGCTTTAGTCTTGGGCACAGACACCATCCTCTGCCCCCTTCTCACCCCACCTCCTCCAGCTGATCCCGAAATAAAACCCAGAGAGAGGGGGGGCAGGAGGACGTGTTTCACCTCAGGCCATCTGCTCTACGCAAGCTATTAGATGTTCAATTAACATGGTAAACTGATAGTTTGCAATGTCAACAGAGCACCGTATCACCAAGCATCAAGTTTTGCCCCCTATATTTGAAGCTCCCTTTAAAACCACAAACCAACTTTAACTGTCAATGATAAATTTGGAGAAGTGTTTATTTATTGGCCATTTCATTTTCTGCCAAGGTTTATTTGACCATGAGAATTCTGTGTACGTAAGGGACTAATAATACAACTTTCTAAACTTGTTATTGCATGGGAGCTTTAAAGTGGCCTGGCCAGAGATTTGTATGTGGAGGAACAGCTGCCATATTCTCTTCATACATTTCACGTTATTGAAAGGGCATCATCTGTGTATAAGTGATCATATTTCAGAAATATCTAGCCATCCACCATCTGCTGTGTGAAATTGAGTCTTTTATCTCCATCTGTTCTGAGCCGGATGTGTTGTGTGTACACTTTAATTTGCTTACAGTATATGCCTGTTTTTGAGTTTGCATAAGGGTATTGTAGGCCAGCAACTGGTATGTGCAAAAGTGTTGGCAACTGTTTGTTGTTAAAGCAAACCAGACACCTCAGCCCCACTGGGCCAGAGCTCCACCATCACACCCCCTGGAATCTGAAACCTGATGCTGGAAGTTGGGCAGCCAGAGTGATTAGAGGGACCCACCACGCTGGTGGTGTTACAGTTTGGCTCAGGTGTCCCATTCGTCACACTACAAGCCTAGCACCCACCACCCAGTACCGACACCTTGGTCGCTGGACTGTCTCTAGGCTGGAGTCAGGTGACCCGGGGACCTCTCTATAGGAGCCCGAATGGCTCCCATGGGTCCAGCTTGTCCACCCATCTGCAGAGGGTCCTCTAACTCATTAAAAAGCACAGAACTATGGTGCTAAATCATCGGTCTGTCCCACACATCATACACACCTGGTGGGACTTGTTTCCCTGCAGAACAATAACTGTCACATTCTGGATGTTATGTGGATACTGAGAAGTGGAGTGAACATTTTAGGCTTACCAATACAGAAGGATCAAATCAAATATACCCCCTGATTGCCAAATGCATGCACACACACACACACACACACACACACACACACACACACACACACACACACACACACACACACACACACACACACACACACACACACACACACTTCATCTCGGTGTGACAGCAGAGGCAGTTATTCCTTCAAACCACAGTGAGGGGCTCCACATAAAGGCAGCTTTGTTAACATGCAACACACACTCTAAATACCATCCAGCTCAGAAACCCATAGTGGGAGAGTGCTGGTTAAGTGCGATAACAGCTGTTAACTGGAAAGGTGGGACCTCACTGCTGCTTATCTGGAAATGACGTTTTAAATATACATAAATGAATCCAAAGAGCTGGGCACCCGGATCTTTACACATTATGTACACACTCACATAAGCACTTGTTTTTTTCCCCCTTAAGTTCTGTGCTTTTAACAGTGTTATACATTAATATTTGCACAAAGGTGTGTGTGTGTGTGTGTGTGTGTGTGTGTGTGTGCGCGCGCGCGCGTGTGGCATATTGGGACCTGGCATATTGTGTAGTAGTAGAAACTTTCATTTGTGCTAATTTCTAAAACAAATAAAAATGTTTTCTCCTTAGAACTGTAACACATACTGAAAAAGGGATTATGGCCCCTTTTAAATGTTATATATTTTGATCAGGCTTATTTCTTAGAGTTTAATGTGCCACTTTACTCAACACATATTGCTTAATTAATTCCAAAGTGTCCCCCAGTGTAAAACAAGTAAATTGTACTCAATTAAATGTAACTAGAAAAAGACATAGAAATACATGGGGCTCTCTTTGCTTTATTTGCACATGCCCAGACGTATGCTGCCATTTGAAGTCATAGGCATGCCTAAGATGTGCCAGGTGCGCTTAATGCCATTTCAAATTCTGCTTTAAGTGGGTCTCTTTTCATTTCAAAAATGTATTTTGATGGGAAAAGCAACCGTTTCAGCCATGCTTAGATAGCTGAGTGTAGATGTCATGCCAGCTAAATCTTTGTTTACACCACAGGTTTCTGCTGTTCTTACATTCAGTGGGATTCAATCTTTCCTCTTTGATTTTACCTTTATTTTCTTAGCTTTTGAACACAACACAAGTCTGCTGATTTTAACCATTCACTGCCTCATAGCTTCACATTCAGTGCTGTCTCAGCATGTAGACCGGTCCTTCTTGACTTTCTATAAGTATTATTTATAATTTTGTCAGTGTAGTAAATTAAATTAAATTAAACAAATTTTATGACTCTTTCGGACTCATAATTTTATAATAATTTTAATTTTATAAGGCTTTCTGAAAGTGAGGGAGTAATGTGTATAATGGCAGCCATGCCAAGAAGATTGGTTGCATCGGCAAGGAGAAGGCATTGCTGTATCTCCCGAGTAATGAAATATATTTATGCATGAATTAAACCATTTAATTGATCTAAATGTTCAAGGCAAAATACCTTAAAGTAAACACAATATAAGTAACTTTAACCCCTTAACTGGCAGCAAAAAAAATCACCTGAAACAACTACATAACACCCTCTGGTTATTATTGGCTCTGAACAACCCATTTCATAGCCTATTAACCGGCTGCGTCTGGTCCGCGGGCCGAATGAAGTGCATTTATATGGCAGGCTAGACCCGCCCATTTTGACTGACACCTCATTCGGCCAATCATGTTAAGAAATGGGTTTCCCAGAGCCAATAATACTCAGAGGGCATCACGTAGCTTTGTCAGGTGATTTGGTGCAGCCAGTTACATGATTGGCCGAATAACGTGTCAATAAAAATGGGAGGGTCTAGCCTGCCATATAAAAGGGACTACAAACGGCCCGTCACCGGGCCCTTGCCAGTTAAGGGGCTACCATGAGTTAACTAAAAAAAAAAAAAAAATGGTGGCTGGAGCCTGTCCCAGCTGCTGTAGAGTGAGAGGTGAGGTTCACCCTGGCCAGGTTGTCGCAGCGCTGAGTGTATCTACTTTTGAAATATAATTGCTTGCTGATCATCAATGACTGACTTGTCATTTATTGAAACAAAGGAAGACAGTGAAGTAATATGCATACTTCAGCATTTACAGTGCTGAGTGCGTTAGGAGTTTTACTCTGAGTACAGCTACGGCTACCATATGAGTCCATGCATCGTGAGCATCCACTAATTTAAGTGTGGTTCACTGCACACTTCTGATCCTCAGTGGTCTATATATAGGAAAAGAGAGAGGACCACCAACCAGTTTTTCAGCAGGTAGGATATTAGACATTAACATGTATTTTGTGGTGTTCATGTGTGTTAAATTGTTTTCTTAAGAAAGATCTACAGTAGTATATATGTGTATGTATGTATGTGTGGCTGGAGGCTCTGTATACTGTAAACTGGAACAAGGATCACGGTCAAATTACTGCATTCCTTAACAAGTGAAGAGCCAAGACTGTTTGGCAACAAATCAAACACATCAATTTGTGTATTAAAAGGGCTGTGGTATATTTTCACACTGAGGGAACTGATTGAGGGAAGGGAGGGAGGAGGGGAAAATTAATTGCAGGATGATGTGAAATTGATAATGTTTTAAATTGATTTGATTTAAATCTAGAAATGACCAAAACCACAACCAGTGCGCAAATTGATGTTCCACAGCCTCTCCACATCAAACATAAAGAGAAGCAAGAAAGGGGAAAAGCAATCAAAATAACAGCAGTAACAATAATCGTGAACTTTTCTGTGAAACTCTTTTAGGTCAAGAAGTAAATAAATGACTTTGCCTCTGTAGAAGGTGACCCTTAACCCCTCTCACACCCTCACGTCATGGCTGAACCTTGAGGCAACATTGTTAATAGCTCTCCTCATTGGTATGCAGAAAGCATGAGCAGAGCAGACAACACAGCATGAAAAAAAATCCTGGCCCTTGTGTGCATTAGGCCTCGCATACACCAAGGTGGTCCTGAAATGATGGGGAGAGAGGGAGACAGAAAGACACACGAGTACATGGGAGGACAGGAGTTATGTGGGAGGGGGACTGTTAGGTTGTCTGTGTCAACAATAAGGCAATAATTGGCCTCTGTTGCCCGTGGGCCTCACTGTGGCAGCCCTGAGGCGGTCTAGGGTTGGGTGGGGCATGGCCCTGGCATTACACACAATTAGGGCAACAAGGGGGTCAAATGGGGAGGCAGGGGAGGTCCCAGCCCTGTCATTCATGAAAGGGATGTCTTTGTGCCCGAGGCTAAGCCACAGCAAACCTGGGTCACAGAGAAAGGTCCCAAACTAGGACTCTGTCTGAAGATGAAAGCATAATGTGAGTGTGTTATTGATGTGAGACCGGGTTGATTCTGCAAATTACAGAGGTGGGTAGGTTAATGATGGGCTGAGGATATTAACAGGTAGGAGTAAATAGGGGTTTGGAGGAGGCATTAGACAAAAAACTGGAATCACACATTGCTGGAAATTGAAGAAGGTTCGTGTTTCTTTTCTTCTACTGCTTGTTCTTCTAACCTTTCTTTAGCCTCAATTAATCACAAACATGTTCTCCTTCTATACCTGTGAAATCCACTAAATCCTCCTGAACAGGTTCCTGTGTCCGTGGTCAAGCTCTGGATAGTATCATTATTCAGACTGCAGGGTGGCAGCACACTAGCCCCTCTCTGACTTGACCCCCTCCTTGACCTCTGCCTAATGTGATAAACATTGCCAATCAATGGAGGAAACAGGGTGGAAGTGGCTGGGGATGTGAACATGACCTCTTGGTTGGCTTCAAAAGGCCAGTGATTCCCTGTTTACACCTACTCCACACTTTATTGTACTGATTGGTTAAGCCTGGTGAAAGCTCGAGGAAGGTGAACAAGTTCAAAACTGACAATTCTGAGAAATTTAATCATCTTTAAACAGTGGCTTGCTGCAATGATTTTTTCTTATCAGTGCAATTAGCCTTATGTTACTCCTCAGGAACATTTACATCTCTATACTGTATATTTAAATATGTGAAGTGGCAGCTGTAGATTTTATTTATTTTTTTTCCTATCAATAGAGTCTGTGTAGCAAAACCAGTGTTCAATCCCTGGCACCTCCACATCCTTGAGAAAGACACTGAACCTTAAGCTGCTACTGATGCTATTGGTGGGTCTGTGTGTTTGTTTAAATAAGAAACATTGTAAACTGACTCAAGTTCTGTTAAGGTAGACAAGTGCAAAAGAAGACTGATATTTCCATTGGCAGTAATGTATATTTGTCAGCATGGCTTCCTTCTGGGATTTCCACACTCTTCCATGTGAATGCAGAATCAGTGACAACCAAGATTATATCGATTGAGTCAGAATGAAAAGGAGAAGCTGGGGTGGAGGTGGGCTGCAGAGTGTCTTGCTGAAGTGCAGTCTAAAGCAGATCAGTTAGCATGCCCTGTACAAGATAGCTGATGGGATACTTAGAAGGGTATCAACTGAGATCAGCTGATCAGCCAGGATTATGGCTAAACTTTACTTCATGGCCTGCCTGAATTAAGGCTTTGCTCAATTTGTCAGACCCCTTCAAATTAAACCAGACTTGTATTTAAATGTATATGTGCAATCACAGTGTCTGTATTGTTTTATTGTGGAATACACTCTAAACAGCGCTATAACTCTTCTACAGGATATGTTTTAGATATACTACAGTCATACGCAAAACAGTCATGTGAAAAAGAGAACACCCCTAGATTCAGTAGCTTGAAGAACCAACTTGAGCAGCAACAAGTAATCTGTTTCTGTATGACTTTGTCAGCCTGTCACATTGTTGTGGAGGAATTTTGGCTTGCTCTTCTTTACAGCATTGCTTCAGTTCATTGAGCTTTGTGGACATTCATTTATGCACAGCTCTTTAAAGGCCGCAGCATTTCAACTGGGTAGAGGTCCGGACTTTGACTGGACTGTTACAGCACAATCATTCTTTTCTTTTCAGATATTCTATTGCAGATTTGCTTCTGTGCTTGGGATCACTGTCCTATTGCGTGTTGGCCAAGCTTTGGCTGTCAGATGATCTCACATTTAACTAGAATACCTTGGTATACAGAGGAGTTCATGGCCAAACCAATGACTGCAAGAGACCCAGGTTGTGTGGATGCAAAACAAGCCCAAATCATCACTCCTCCATCACAGTGCTTGACAGTTGGTGTGAGGTGTTTGTCTTGATATGCTGTGGTTGGTTTTGGCCAAACATGGCACTGTGCATTATGGCCAAACACCTCTACTTTGGCCTTGTCTGTCCAAATTACATGATCAGATCAGTTTGTTTAGGTGCCACTTTTCAAACTTAAGCTGTCCTGCCATGATCTTTTTAGAGAGGAGAGGCTTCCTCCTGGCAACCTTTCCAAACAAGCCGCACTTGTTAATTCTTTTTCTAATGATAATGTCATGAGCTTTAACCTTTAACATGTTACCTGAGGCTTGTAGAGTCTGAGATCAAGGATTGCACTGTATGGTCTGACCTTGGGGTGAGTTTGTTGGAATGTCCATGGGGAGGTCGTGGTGTTGTGTTAATATACACTTGAATGCTTCAGACCAGCAAACTGCTGAAACTTTTTATAAAGTTTGTTTTTATAAAGGTGCTCACACTTGCTGATGATCAGTTAATCAAGTGATTAGCAGAGCCTGGCTGCTGCCTACCCTCTTAATTCCAGTAGACGTGATATGATAGCTGTAGATTGTATCCCAATGAACAAATAATGAGGTGAAGATGACTGATTAATTGTTTTATTTAGACTAATGCGATATGATAAATCGAGCAACTTAGGTATATTCTGTCTCACACGGAAGGATGCTCAGTAAAGCAGGGATCCTCAAACCCAGGCCTCGAGGGCCAGTGTCCTGCAGCTTTTAGATGTATCCCTGATCCAACACACCTGAACCAAATGGTTGAATTTCCTCCTCAGTATGCAGTCAAGTTCTCCAGAGTCCTGCTAATGACTTCTATACTTGACTCAGGTGTGTTGAAGCAGAGACACATCTAAAACCTGCAGGACCCCGGCCCTCGAGGCCTGGATTTGAGGATCCCTGGTGTAAAGAATGCATGTTACATAATACTGCCATGACTGCATAGCCAGACCTGACGTCTATTCTTTGGCTTCCATTTATACCATCAGCTTTGCACTGACCTGTGTGTCAGCCCACACCGCAACAAACTCTGAAGATGAAATTTTACAACTTTGTAAATATCTGCAGACAGTATCCGGCATCTCACTTTCTTTCAGCAGAAGGATGGAGAGGGCTCTCACCTTCCACATGAATGAATTCATGTAACCTGAGATGCAGGGACAGTAAAAGATCTGCACTCCCAGTCAGGGTGAATGTTACATGCTCTGTTTCCCCTTGTTGACACAAAAAGAGGAAGTGCTGGAAAAATCTAACATCACAAAAAAAAAACAAAACCTTTTTTTTTTTTTTTTTTTAACCACCCCTCTTTGCTTGGTGGGAGCTTGTGAATTTAAGGGTTTGTTTTTTTCTAAGGAGCGGTTCCCTCATGTAACTCTATCTGTAACAGTTCACGCTGCATTGCTTCACTTCTACGGTACCTCTACCCACTTGACTTACTCCATCTATACACTACGCTCTCCCATGGCTGATAGACACTCATAAAGTAGTGGCGCAAGCCCCCCTGCAGGAATTCATGGCTGGATGTAACAAAATATATGCCAGAGGCCTTTCACTGCTTCCTCTTACAGTTTAGAACATGATCAAACAAGACTGGGCAGGAAAGTGTGATGGCATTTAGGTTTACGCGACTTGGGGGGAAGTTGAAATGTGTGTGTGTGTCCCCGGGGATGAAAAGAGGTTGTGGGATATCTCTGATCCCCCCGGCCCCTGGGGAGCAGGCAGGGCTGCTGCTGAGACTGAGTAGGGCTCAAGTTTTGTCAACGGGCATCAATCTCTCTTGTCTGTCAACCCTGTAACTCCCAACCCCTGACCCTGCCCCACCCTCTAATGGCCTGGGTTACAAGGCCTCGTGGATGGAGACTGCTTGCCAGAGAGGTCCAGCTGAGAGACAGCGGAGACAGTAATCTGGCCTGTGATGCCACTGTGTCTCTGAAAGATGGAGCTCATGTTGCTATGGCCTGAACTCAACAAACTCAGACTTAAGCTAAATCTTCTCTGATATTGTCCCTTGTTGTTGTTCTTTACCACTTTGCTGATAATAGCACACACCATTCCTATTACTTGGTCACATCAGTCCACTTCCCGTTCCTCGCTCTTCAAGGTACAAAGTGTCTTCATCCATCTCTCTTCTAGCAACTGAGCAGTCTGTCAGTGAGTTACCTCTGGAGTGAAGGATGGTGTTATCTCTGAACAAAGAGCATAGATTGTTTTCTACACATTCACTGGTCTGTGAGCTTGGATTCTGGGATTTTGGTGTTGGGAATGTGATGTGTAGGATAAAGATAAGGTGGGCACACTGAGACAAACTAATGAGACCATGACAAACCACTTGGGGCATGGTTGTCTCTTTGCATATGCCTGAACAATGAATTCTTGCGAGGCCGTACTTGGCTCCTCTCTCAAAGCTTTTCTGTCATTTAATGGAGGAGGTCAACAATTCGGAGCACTCCTCATTCCCTGCACTTCTGCATTTGTCTTTTTCTTTCAGCCAGTGCATTTTGGGGTATTAGCAAAGTGACAGTGGCATTTCTTTTTCCTGGGGTGTGGGGTATGAGGGCAAATAAAAGACAGGCGTGGGGTTATTGGGGTGAAACTGGGAGGTACTGAGGTACTCCAGCTGTAGAGCTCCTCAACCTTCTCCCCTTTATCTTTGTCACTCTCTGCCTCCACTCCCACCATCTCCCTCCATCACTCACTGTCCCTTGTCCATCAGCATCCTGCAGGTTCCTGATTAAAGAGAATATCTTTTTAAACCCCCCTCTCATCTGCTCTTCCCCTCTTACTTCATCTTCTTCTGTCCCGTCTTTCATTTCTGCTCCCCTCCCGTGTGAAGCGACCTGGCTCACTTCCATCAGCTTGTCTGTGGAATCTGTGAGCCGAGCCTCGGTATGCACTCTGCATGCTCAAACTAAATGCTTTCCCATTCTCTTTTATTTCTCTTCTCCCTTTATCCTTCCTTGGATTTGAGAACTCTTGTCTTGAACATTGCTTTCCCACGAACAGGTGGCAAGCTGTGGTGCTTATGTGAGTCATGACTGGATTGAGTGTTTAGAAGGAAGGAAGGAAGGAAGGAAGGAAGAAAGAAAGAAAGAAAGAAAGAAAGAAAGAAAGAAAGAAAGAAAGAAAGAAAGAAAGAAAGAAAGAAAGAAAGAAAGAAAGAAAGAAAGAAAGAAAGAAAGAAAGAAAGAAGAAAGAAAGAAAGAAAGAGAGAAAGAGAGAAGAGAGAAAGAAGAAAGAAAGAGAGAAAGAAAGAGAGAAAGAAAGAGAGAAAGAAAGAAAGAAAGAAAGAAAGAAAGAGAGAAAGAAATTTCAACCAAAATTTCAACCAAATCCCGAGTCAGCTCTTGTTTGCCATTAAGACTAGGACAATGCACCTGGTTAAAGCAGCCCTTTGTCCTTGCTGGCCAATGATCAGTGAGATGCAGCTGACATCGGCACCACTATAGCTCTTAATGAAAGGCTCAAATCAAAGGCAGAGTGAACCTGTATGATGGTGCATTTCACTCACAAACAGCTCTCTGAAGCAGGAGGCCCTACCCTCATGCAGGGACCCTCAACCATCATCAAATCATCACTGGTGGCTTTGATGCTCTGTTCAGTTGATGGCCCATTGTCACTGCTCCCTATTCATCAGCACCTGGTATGTTATCAAAACAACATCTTAATCAGGCTGCTGGAAATTCAGGGTGAGTTGGCTGTGGCATAAAGAGTGGCACAGAGGTACCCTCTTTTTTTTAACAAGCTGGGCACAAGTGCAGAATGTAAGACAATTTTTGAATCACAAAAACTCTGTGCAACAGCAATGTCTCAGATTTGCAGAAACTTACTTGCAGACATTTCATAAAGCAATAGATGGGAAATGCTAATCCAACTCTCTTGCAGTGGTGGAGCACTTAACAGCTGAGCAGAATAGTTGTGGGCAACAGTGGGTAAGAAATGCTGGCACCATCACCTCCAGAGAAGCCAAGCTGGGTCTTGCCAGAGAATGTATCTTCAGAAGCCAGCCATCATGTCCTCTGGGTACCTTCTCACCTCTTTTGGCAGTGTTTGAGGACAGAGTCCTCCTTCATCACTTTAATGTGAGGATGGGACCAGTGCCCAGAGTGGCATTGCCCAGCAAAGTCCATTCCTAGGTGAGCCACAGCACTGGGCAGAGCTGGGGAGCTCTGGACCCGGAGTCATAGTGAGAAAGTGTCTGTGTGTGTTTCTGAACAAAACACACACACAAGTGCTTGTACATGTATGTGCATATACATCATAATGCAACATCCCTAAATAAGTTCTCCCTTGGAAAGTTTGGCAACAATAATGGCAACTTTGCTGTTTGCCTTCATGTTAGTCTTTCTGAAAATAGGACGTGAGCGTGAGAGACGGAGAGGAGCGGAGAAAAGGTTGGTGGTTCACCCTGGTGTCTTTGATGCACCGTTGTTCCGCTGGCCACCCTCTCTTCTCTGTGCAGCTCTGTGGTTTGGCTTTGGCTCTGGCTCCACGACCCTCTTCACAGTCTTCCCGTCCAGCTCTACCACCGCAGGTGAACTTCTTTAGCACTTGTCAATATTTGTTCAAGATTATTTCTAGACATCCAGAAGGATAAAATCCTTTTAGTGATTACAGAGCTGACACAAAATAATGAGTAAGAATCCAAGGAACCATGGAAGAACCATTAATGAATATTTATTATTTACATAACAAACACAGATGATTTAACTCGGGCATACTGTGGGCAGCTAAATTTGGGTGTACCCACATGGTGTCCTGGGTAACCTCAGTCCAGAATAGCCAATGATGAAGACAGGAGTCACAGTGGTGTGTTAGGCTCCCTTGCTTACACATGAAGATGGGAGTTATGAAAACAGAGTGAACTGAAGGAATTAAGTTATTCCACCTAGAGACTATCTCTGATAAAAGGATTCATCTCTAGCTTAGCAGTAACAGACAAATGAAATTTGGTATTGTTTTTCTTTTATTGAGCAGCCTGAATGCTGAATAGGCAGTCAGGTCATTCACACATAAATCAAAGCCAAAAGATTTTACTCATTGCACTCCTCTTGCAATTTGATGGAAATGAGAGACGTAAGTGTAAGAATATGCTCTGTCAAGGATGAGCTGTATTTCCATGATCTCTGAAAGATTCCCAGGTGGGAAGTTCTTCTGGCAGGCTGCAAGATTCAGCAGGACTTTCTTTGCTTTGTTGAGGTCAGCTATTAGTCATGCAGTTATTAAATATGGCTGATGCATTACAGACTTGTCATCTTTGGGGATATGAGCTATACAAGTTCTTTTTTAGGTCATTCACTCCTTTCTCAGACAGTCTGTGTTAGATTAGATTAGTCTGGGGCCTACTAAAGTAGTTAAGGTTGAAATAAGTCCTATTAGACACAGAAATACTTCAGTTCAAAGATATGTGAACCTTTTGGAGTGTTATAATTCCCAAAGTTTCAAAAGAAATGGTGCAGTGCAGGGGATTTCCCCTTCAGTGAATGCCAGCAGTGACCATAAAATAGTAATCTACCCGTGATACCTCTCTACTTAATTTAAGTGTATGCACAAACTCAAGCACAATTTACTTCAGGTCATTTAAAGCATTTATCCAAAACTCTTTGGTAGCTTCTGTTTTCCACTGATTCTTTATTTTTAGATAACAATTTTCACTGTTTAGTCATTACTTCAAGTCTGTCTTAACTGTTTTTAACCAGTTATTTAAACCCATTCACCCGTTTTCTTCCACTTATCCTATTCAGGGCCACCAGGGGTGTGAGGAAGCCAGAGTAGTCAGAGAAAACAGTGCTAACCACCACACCACTGTGCTGCCCCATTATTTAAACCACTTACTGTAATACATATATATGTACTACATGTATATTACCCATTATTTGTGGTTGTTCTAGTCTTTTTATCAGATGCATTTTACATGTGTAGTTCTGTTTTTTTAAAATCACGATTCTCAAAATTAGTACCTCTGTTTCCATGTGTATGTTATAGTTGCCCTCGTGCAACTGGCTTCAGTCAGAAAAAAGACATTTTTTTACTGACAAAACCTGCTTGGCCACCATTAACCTTTTCAGGAAGGGAGTCACACCACACATAATATCACAGCTCAGACTTTATTTTTGTTTTTAACTTGGAAAAAACCTAAATGTGATTCTTTGATGTCTTGGCCGGGGATTTCAAAGAGTTAAAGCCTGAGTCACTGAGCTAATAATGAGCTAATAATGAAGCAGGCACTGCAGGCAGGAATCTATCACTCTGGGGCTCTGTAAATTCAACACTTTAATTCCTGGATGCCTGAATTGGGTTACTTACAGGGCCACAATATGTTGTGGTGACTGAGAAGTAGAGTTCATTTCATCGCTGAACAATGATCTATTCAGATTATCCACATAAGTTGTGTAACATTTACTTTTTTTCCCCCTGTACTACACTGAACAGCAAAATTATGACATACTGCTCTGAACACATTTATCTTTGAATGGATTAATAACAGATGTAATAATGATTTAGTCTATTAACAATAGCAGAATCACCTGGAAATCAGGTTTAAGGCATTTTTCTGCAGAAAAATTGCCCAATTTCTTTCAGTGTAAGTGTGCGTACTGTGTCACTAAAGAAATGAGGTTGCCCCTCTCTCTTTTTACTCTCCTTGTCTGCTGTTTCAGAGAAGAGTGGAAAGTTCATAAGCAGAAGCTGGAAACTACAACCACAACCAGCCTATGCACAGGACAGTTATTCATAGAGTCTCACACACACACACACACACACACACACGCACACACACACACACACACACATGGGGTGGGGAACAAGAGCAGTAGCAGTAAATTGGTACAGGCATCCGTCAGAAGCCCCATGAGTCATCTACTGGAAAACATACAGCTCTCCAAAGCCAGAGTAGATATCCATCAAAAGTGATTGTGGCCAGTCTGAGCTCCTGCAAAAACACAGTTAGATACATACACACAAGCACATGCTCGCTTGCACACACAGCTGCACATACTAAAGACACAGACATGCATGCCCCCACACACACACAGAACACACAGAGATTCTTGCGGTGCTTATGGTAAGGTGGTAGAGGGATAACGAGCCGTATGTTGTCGAGTGGAGAGACGGCGAGCAGGGAGAGCCATGCGTAACCACTGGAGAGTCTTCATCAAACTTTAAAATGCAGTCAACCTTATGTGTGAGGTCACCTGGCAATATAAACACTGACTCAAGAGTTAACCTCAAATAAATCTCCTATTCTTTGATACTTATTTGAGCTCAAACCACTCACTGAGAAGCAAGGCACTGCCACCTGTAGAAACTGGGAATGTAGCAAGGTAACACAAATAATGCAAACAAAACAGCCTTTGCTGTTCCTCACACCTAGACTGCTGTGTGTCTGCTCTGCCCCTCCAGACAACTGCAATACTTTACACTTACAGTATTTACTGGATAAGCGCCTCAATGAGGGGAAACAAAGAAGGGATTAAGATAAAATGATGAAGTCAAAGAGCACTTGGATATTTTGATAAAAAATATTCACATTTGGCACCAGTATGTCATCATATTGCACATATCCCACAAGGAAGCAATATGATACACTGAGAATTTGCAGGCATTCATTATGAATATTTGACTCAACACACATTTTTTAAATTTATGTTACAATCCCCATGTATTCATTTACAGGAGACAAAGAGCATACTGAAGCACACTACAGAGCCAAAGTTGTTACACAGAAGACCACACTCTTGTGAATATCTCTGTGTTGTGTTGCAGAGTCAACAATTCCTGAGACATCAGACATTCTGGTGGTGGTGGGGCCGGTGGCTGCAGCCTCACACATGACCTCCTCAAGGTCAGCAGGTCAGATCCTGTGATAATCCTGTCTCATAGCTGCATGCGTTTGTCCTCTGAGAGGCTAAAACTGTGGGCCTTGTGTGTTTTTTTCTTTACACTGTAGTTTGCAGATAGTTAGCAATGGTACTTTCAGGTTTTGATCACACGTATGGAAAACACATTGCATGTTTTATCTGACAGGCTTCCAGTATTGCTTCCCCACTTGTGTGCTATATGCACATACACCAACCTAAGCATGTACATGACTGACATTTACTCTTTCATCTTAGTGCACAGGGATGAGCGTGCAAGTTGTCCCAAAGAGGCTCAAAAGGGCTGCACCTGCAGGAGATCTGCAGAGAACATCAATGTCATGTGGATAAGCAAGAACAGAGAGAGAAGAGAGATGAAACAGAGAACAGAGGTTCTCACTCCACCCCCAGACATTGTTATTTCAAGCTTTTCTCATCATACTGAGGAAGAGGGGAACAATGCACAACACACACGCTCACTCGGAGCGCTCACTGGGAGCAGCTCAGCCAGCTCTTTAAGCAAAGAGAAGAAAGAGAAAAATCAAAGAGACGAGGACAAGCAGGGACGCAGTGAAAGATATAGACAGCAGGGGAGATAAAGTAGCTTATCAAAAAAAGGCTATACTCCTCACTCCCCTTCTACTACTTTTTCACGAGTGTGATGCAAAACATGCATCAACACGACACAAGCTAGAGGCAACTTCACTGAACTTCATGTTTAGCTTTTCAACATTTTTTTTGCCTCACACGTTCCTGCTGCATACACAGAGCCAGAGAGAAGGGAAATGGTGCAAGAAAACTGATAGTAGGCTGTAAAAAGGAAGATAAACTGTTGAGGGAAACTAAAGAGGTGGAAGAAATGTTTTTCTTATTAGCTTTGAGTGAAAATACATTCTTTTTAAAGATTTGGACATTGCCAACTACCCTTTTCTCCAGCTGTTGGGAAAGAATTCCTCTCCTGTAAATAAATGGCACATGGACTGTTTGATCAGGTGGCATCTTCAGTGTCATTATAGAGTCTGTACACATTTGTCCATGCATGTGCAGTAAGCATGTCACAGAAGTATGTGTACTGCAGGTATTCGTGTGTGTGCGGCCTCTTCACGTGTGTAAATTCCTTGTACATACATGTGTGTTAGTGTAGCTTTACAGCAATGTAGACACCAAGACACTTGGCACCACACTGACATGACCCAATGCTTGACCCCACAGGACGCCAGTGACAGTCTGACATGAAAGATGAAGCACAGGGGAAAAAAAAAAAGAGAATCAGCCAGGAGTGAGAAAGATACACCCTACTCCAGCTTCCTTAAAAAGTCTGAAACAGATTCATTCTTCCGTACTATCAGTCATGAAGTCTGATAGGAAGCTCTTGCAACACAAGTTCTTTCTTACAGTCACTGACGTTTACGCTAACCTCTTTGAACCCTGACAACTTTCTTAGAGACAACTTCAGGCTTGTGGAAAAAACTCCAAGAAGAAACACGACACCTGTCCGCATTTCCCTCTTGGGAACCATCCAGTTTTGAGGCATTTTGATACTCTTACTGTGTACATATTACTTCTCTTCTGGCAGCGGCTTCTTTTCCCTTTCATCTTTCTTCCATTTTACAATTTGTGTGTGTGTGTGTGTGTGTGTGTGTCTGTGTGTTTTCCCTGAAGAGATATTTGCTCTCATGGTTGAATTAGAACTTGAATAAACTTCAGTAGGCCTGGGATTCAGGAATTTAACCCCCTGCACAGATCGCCAGCTTTCATTCAGATGTTATCTGTCCAGCAGGCAAATGATGATGGTTGAGTTACAAGAGCCAAAACACTCCCATGGTTTACTAGGAAACACTTGGCTTTTAATACATGGAAAATTTCCCACTTTTGCTGACATCATATGAGATGTATACCCCTCTTAGACTATGTAATGGTGCAATTAGGTAGGGCTGGTAAACTGAATAATTCTGTACTTTGATGCGTGCCCTGTTGTGTCTGCCCCTTCCTATTTTTTCTTTAGTTTACAATCGCTCCATTCATCTCTGTAATTTCTGATCCTTTGGGTGGTGAAGCTAGGTCAGCTAGCCAGTCTAATGAGCCATCAGCTGAAGGGCTGGTGGTTACAGAGTATAGCTTTATGACTCAGGTGCATCCCACCTCTAAACATCCACCTAATGGGAGCCGGAGGCTTTGGCTATCCTGGGCCTTTGGCTCATCAAGTGTTTTGCTTCAGGACATCATTACTGGCCAACAGTCAAAGAAGCTTTGAAATTGAGATGTACCTATTTCAGGTAAGGCTGGTGACCTTTACTGCATGCCACCCCTCCCTTTCTTCTGTTTCCTGCCAAGAAAACAAGAAAATAAGAAAAAGAAAGAGGCATACGGGAAATAAGGGAGTGAGCATAGTAACAAATAAGTGTGAAATAATGTAAAAAAAAAAAAAAGGTTTATAGGAAAAAAGTAAACTGATGACCTCTATGTGTATGTGTAAACCTTCAGTGTCGTAAAAATGAAGAGAAAAGAAAAAAATCTTGAGATTTCTCCTTGCTAAAACGTTTGACATGGTGCAGGTCAGTGTTCTTGTGTGGCATGCTCACCTGTCTTCTCATGCCTCACATGTTAAACAATATCAATCAGGGCTTAAAGATAGCATGGCTTGGGGTTCTGCAGGACATCTGGCAGGCAGGTATAAGGAGGCAGCTCACTCACACAATAACAGGCAGGGCGGTCTGCATGGGTACAGCAAATATTGATATTGTGCTTGTGGGCGTTCTGGTGTGTTTTCAGGATGTTGATGGTGAGATCTGGGATGGGGAGAGATTTTTATATGTGTGCAACTGAGTCTGAAAAGCTCACTAGCCCCTAACCGGTGACCCTTTACCCTTAAACTGTGCCATGCCTTTCTTTGGCGCGATCGTGTTTAGTTTTCCAGTCAGCTCCCTGTGCATTTCCCAACTTCCCAGGACTCCCTGCAGCAAAGGGAAACGTGAAACCTCAATCAGTCAGTGATCTTCCTATAGGTAGCCTTCTGTCTGCGAATGGGTCAGAGGGAGGATCCCAGTGAAGCCAGTCGTCCCTCCACAAACACTGCTGCTCTTTAGTGAAATAGTCAGAGAGGAGCTCCTGCAGTCAGATATAGCTTTTACATGTTTACACTGGGTAGATTAAAAAAAAAAAAAAATGGCAGACGCTGAAGATTGAATGTGCAGAGCTAAGAGACAGGTGAGCAGTGTGGTGTAGTCAGGCAGAGAGCAAAATAATGATGTGCTGTAAGTTCATTACCTTTCTCATTTTAACTAATTATTAGTTAATTTAAAAAGCTGCAGTTACCCAGAGACACAGTGACACCTTTTATGCAACAAGTCCGAAACCTTCAAGTTACAGTTAAATCGTGGTTCATTTTTCTACCGGGCAATAGAGTCTGTGTGCTGTGTGAAAGTGGTTGAAAGGCTATTGTACGGCAGGAGAAACAGGGTTAATGTTTTCTGTCTGTGAGTCAACGTCCTTCACAGACGCTGTAATGGGAGCAGCACACTTCCGCACACACACGCAAACTCAGGAATCACACGTTTTGTCCATTTCTCACTTATTGAAACATGAATCACCTGGGGCCAGGCGGAGACATTCTTTTATGACTGGTTATTTTGCGCCATCTGTAGGTTGTAGATGATTGTTGGCCGAGTATATTATCATTATATTATGATAAGAAAGTATATAGACAGCATTGAAGCACTCACAATGTGAACGAGTCCAATTCACTGATTGGCTGCGTGCACTGCACATGTCCCTCTGTCTCTCTGTGCTTCTGTTAGTATTGTGTGTGAGGGAGAAAGACAGCATTCACGCTGGGTCTTCCTGGTCTTTGCACCACTCCCGCTCTCAGTAGTTCACAGCAAGATTTAATTTTTTCCTAAAACATTTACCCGGCAGATTGGAAAGTTTTAAATAAACCCAAATGAATACAAATACAGCCTTGCCAATAAAACAAGGATTTCTCTGAGAACGCTGAAGCCAACACTTTGTCTTTTGTGTGCTCCGTTTAGCCGTAAAGTTCCATATGCCTGCATTTATGTTTTCCCACTCTGAATAAATTTGGATTTGTTTTCTGTGTTAATGGCAGGAGGGAGGGAATGACAAGCAAGAAGGAGGAGAAAAGGTCAGGCCATGAATAGGTGTTTTAAATACTTTGCTTAGTTAATATTAAAACTTGCACTCTTGTTTTCACTTTAGTTGATGTGTCTCATTTAATAGCCCCTAATAATAATAATAATACACTTAGGCTGTCCATGAGGAAATTCTGGATCTCTCTCTCTCTCTCTCTCGTTCTTTCCCATCATCCGTGTGCCAAAGGAAAAATTAATAAAACCATCACTCATGGGAACTCATTGAAGAATGCCAGCTTGACACATACAGGGAAGCTTTTTATTGTAACGAGAAAAATTTGGTCAGTGAGCTGCACAGTTAGGACCAAACACCAGAGACCAGGCAAAACTTACCGTGTCCTTATCATCTCTCTGACACGTGAGAAGCAAAGTAAAAACATATTTACAGTGGTGATTTTTTTTCTCTGTCTCTAAAATATGAAGACAACAAACTATGAACTCCTGGATTGAAGTCCTGATTTGAGTCAACCACAAGCTGACTAACTGATTGTTAATTTGACAGAATATCTGCAAAAATAGAAGAGACTGAAAAATTTTGGAAACAATTAGATGGAGTGACTTGTGCTCCAGTGCCATCATCAACTTGTCATTTATTTTGTTTCGAGTCATGGCTCATGCTGTTTTTGCAGTCATGTAGTGTAATCTATAATTATGAGGCTGATTCCAAAATAATTATAACTGCTTCAAGTCATTTCATGAATTCCATGAAACTAGAGCCATGACAAAAAACGCTGCGAATGTAACAGCTTTGATCATTTTTTTCTTTGACCTTTGTGGACACTTTATGCATAAAGAGAATTAACCGATTTATTGACACAACTGTGAGTAGATTCATTAAGGACATATCTGAGTGATAATTATTGACTTTTCCCACAGACATGAGCATCATTTGAGTTTCTCTCTAAGGTCATCAAAGGTTAGAAATGATCAAAGACAAAGAGGTGCACACATGGTAAAATCGACTCCAAAGTATGTGGTAGATAAAATAAACCGAGTACAGTCAATCACATCTATTGCCATAGCTGTGAGGAGGGAACTCTACCCCACTGCACCTGTTTCCTCCTCTCCCCTCCCTGTCAACTCTCTTGGTTGGGGTACAAATTAAAATTCCTCCCGGGCACGTTTGGCAAATCAAGGACTCAAAGCCAAATAGAGGGTTTTTATATTCTCTCTCAAAGGGAGGTAAGATAATAGTGAGTTAGCGTGAGATATGGCGTGATTAGGTCTGGGTATAGATCACTTATGTCAGGGTGTTGAGTCACCAGGGGACAGAAAATACATGATGCTGTGATTTCTACATCCATGAGGTCAGAGCCAGTTTGCTCTTCCGTGAACCTCCTCTGACTATGAATCATGCTGCAAATATAACTATGAAGTAATGAAGGTATATGTACACACCAGATAAATCACAAACATGTAGGATGGAAGCCAGACAGCATACGTGTCTGAACCTTTTTACTGAGTGCTAATCCGCTCCACCCAAAGTGGAGGAAGTTTGCTTTTAAAGTGCCAAGTGTCAAAATGACTGGTGTTTTAAACTCAGCAGCAGGTGTAAGACAACATTAAAAATGTGTCTTGGGATGCTCATGGTAATTGGTGATACTCAGCCACATGTTTACCCATATTGGCCGGGTGAGAGAGGATTACAAGCGACTGAGGAGGACATGGAAGTTTCAGCCTGACTCAGTTTGCTCAGACACAGTTTTCAATCGGATTCAAGCTACACAGAGATACATGCTTCAAAGTCTTGTTAGAAGGCCCTCACCCGATTTTGTGCAGCAGGCACAGGAGTGCGGATTAGGCCTCACTATTGATCAGATTGAGGTTGGAACTGATTCTTATTCCCTTCCTGCACAGATTTGTTCTTTCTGCTCTTCTACTTGTCTGAGACATAGACTTAAATGCTAACCTCCTCGTAGGTTACGACCTGTGAAAACCTCTGAGATGATGCTGAGTCACCAAGCGCAGCTGACTCAAGTTTAAATCTGACTGAACTACTGAGATGCACCAGAGCCGAACTGAGTTGGTCAGTAAGTAGGTCAAGAAGACTTAAATTGCCACTGGTAAACACCAGAGTTTCTGAATATATCAATTTCAATGTTTCAATTTTACTTGAAATTACCCTTAAGTAGGTTAAAAAGCTCACTTCCTTTGAGTATTAACACCCCAAATAATGCATTTATAGTAATTTTCATGTGTGTGTAAGGTTTTTGTAAGCAACAAACGTTGTTACTCTCAGGTCATCAGGTGAAGATCTTGTAACTATGCCCAGAATTAGATCTAAGTGTGCTGTGGTCCTGTTCTTTGGAACAAGCTGCCCGCTGACCTGAGGTCAGTTAGAACTGTGTCTACATTCAAAAACAGAAAACTTTTTTTTTTTCTCACAGTCTCACACTTTATACCTGTGTGTGTGTGTGTTACTGTGTTTTATTTCTTTGTAAAGTTTGTTTTGGTGTTATTGTCATAAGGCACAGCAGACCAACATGTTTTTATGTTATTATCCTTTATGTTACGCACATTGAGTTTATGTGTAATGAAATGTGCTATATAAATATATAAATAAAATTGCCATTGCTCCTGAAACAATCCATCTAATGTTGCTCATTATTATTGCCTCACAGCAGTGCTCTGGTTAGCATTGTTGCCTCAGAGTAAGAAGGTTTGGGGATCAAACGTGGTTGACTGGGGTCTTTCTGTGGGGACACAGTCCAAAACCATGCTTATTAGTTTAATTTGTGATTCTTTAATTGGTGATTTTTTTAATTAAAAAAAAAAGGGGGGATTGGGGTAATTGTTAAGTACTGCCCATGAGACTAGGGGGCAGAAATAGCCCACTGCTTGAATGTATTGCAATTATATTAAAACATTATAATAAAACAAAAGAAAAATGCTATATTAATGATATGCTTTGGTAAATATATTGCTGTTTGTTCAGGAGCTGGTCCCTTCCTGGCCACATTGAGCCTGAAAAAAACCACAGCAGTCAACCTTCAGTTGATGTATGTCCCTTGATTCTAGTCATACTTCAAGTCTCATTTCCAGCTTCATCAGAAAGCTTTAAATGTGACATAGTAACATATGGAAAAGAGAGGAAACTGTCTGCATTCATGATGATGTTGAGGTAACCCGTAGTGGTAGGATGTTGGTTAGAGAAGGAAAGAAGGACCAATGTGGGAAGGCGGGAGGGGCTGGAAGAAGCGATTGAGGCAAAGGGGACATTATTAACTTTCCCCAGAATCCCTGGGGTTGAGAGACAACCGTGGCTCCATCAACATTCGTGCGTGTGTGTGTGTGTGTGTGTGTGTGCCCCATTCTGTGTGCTCACTGCTAGCTTTTCCATTCAGTGACACACGGGCCGTCAACAGAGCAGCTCTCACCTCATGTCCAGTCTGATTTATTACCATAAAGAGGTGCTGATTCCATATAGGAATGTAATGTGGGACTAGGATGGACCTGTAACACTGCATGTTTCCTTACATCTATTAAGTGCTATATAAAATTGTTGTCGGTAATATCACACCCAATTGTACTTTATGATGTACTGTGGGCAATACTTCATGTGACTGGCATGCTTTAACTGTGACAGAAGTGGAAAAGACATTCTGGCTGTCGAGTGAAATACATCTCCGAGGTGAAAAACTGCACAGACATGGCACAATTTAGGTTAACTGTGTATAAAAACGTAGTTATTAAACTTCATGTCTGGTTTTTGTGAGAGGGGAACACAAACCATCCATGAGTTTTGTCATGAGTTTTGAAAAATGACTAATTCAGGTACACTGTAAGAAAAATGGGCCTCTTGGTGCCTTCGGTATGGTTGTTAAGGAGCAGTTTGTCGCACACTGTAAAAATACTGCAGTGTTACTAGGTCTGGGTCTGAGGACAGGGGAGAGTGGGGAGGCTGGCAGGAAGTGATGTTTTTGCTCAGTAGGAGAGGGGGGTTTCCCTCATGCTGTCATCTGTGAATGCAGCTGAATGGAGAAACTGCAGGGACTCTGTGGAGTGGCACCACATGTCCCTGTTCTGTCAGAGGCCTTGCTGCCATCCATCACACAACATCTCTGCCTTTTATGGTCTCAAACGTAAGGAAAGAAAGATGGTTGGGTTTGGTTACCAATTACCAAGCTGTAATAATCAAACAGGGTGAAATGCCCTCCTATATTCACACCAGACCTCTTTTGGAACCTAAATAATTCCTTTTGTGGAAGCATCATTCCACAAATACCTCAATTTCACACTGGCATCCTCTACAGTGTTTCTTTAAAAGGGACCCCAGTTTCTCTAAGACAGAGCCAGTGTACTTGGCTCATTTGGATTTATGCACACTAACTTAATCCAGCTGCTTTACATTGGACAGAGGCCTGTCTTTCCTCCAATTACCATGCACAACATCACTACCACCACAGCTTTTCTTGGCCAGAGGTAATGTTTACCCAGTGCTAAAATACTGAGACACTCCGTATGCCTGCTACACACATACATATATGCACACACGCGCACAAGTGGGGTGATAATAGTGACAGTAAAGATGGTAAAATTAGATGCAAAAAGAGAGCGATGACAATATAGGATATGGAAGAAAGGGGAAAAGCGAGACAACTACACCCTTAAAAGATGTACAGTGACATTGTTGCATGTTATCCACCTTATCTCTCTCCATGTTTCCCACCTCTCTCCCATCTGTCATAATAAAGGTTTAAAGGTGTCAAAACAGAGTCCCATACAGTTAGTGACTCTTTGAGAAAGCAGTACTTTGTGGTAACGCTAACATCAGCACGATAAGATGCTCATGTGATAACATGCTGGTGTGGTTTAATATTTACTGTGTTGACAGTGGTAACATTTTTCCAGTTAGAACAGATGTAAAAGCTAACTAAGTTTAGCCCCAGCTAAACTTTGGGGCTCATAACAATTTTTTGTTTGGTTTTTTTATTCATATTGTAATTTATTCCTGTTTTGATGCATCCTGTGAGAGACTGGTGGCCTTCCCATGGTGCACCCTGCTCCTTTCATTATGACAGCTGGGATAGGCTCCAGATGGATGAATGTGGAATTAAATTTGTGACTGTTATCAGTAAATGTCTTCTTGTTTGCTCAAAGGCCAGTGGAAATCAACAAGGCCGATAATGGGTGATGACAATGTTTGGTCAACATGCCTGCAGATCCCTGCTAATTTCTTTAAACATGAGGTTGGACAGCATGCCCCGTTTACTGTAGATCTGGCTAAACACATGAAGCCGGTTTCCCAGTCTTGGATTAAGCATGGTCCTAGACTAAAAGTCAATGAAGACCAAAATAGGAAAAAAGTATTTAGTCCAGGATTAGACATAATCCCTGTTGTGGAAACTGGGCCTTAAAGTCATTGTGAGAATTAAATCTGAAGCACTTAATATCTGAGCTTGCTAATAACATGTGAATTAAAGGAGTAATATGTAAAAATGAGGCAGTAGTTATCTCCTTAGTTAGAAATAAAGGGCACCAAAAAGTGCACAGCTCAAAAACCTGAACCTGGAATCATATAACAGGGATCATAAAGTAATGATTTATCTCCATTCTGCTCTTTTGAAATGGAGTGGGTGTTGCTAACTGTAGCTAATATACTGAAAACTCTGAGTCTGAGTGACTCTGCAAGTGAGCGTCTCTGTTCACCTGCCTGCTGTGCCAAGCCCAGCTGACCAGACCTTTCCATGACCTTGCTCAGCGGTGACAGCTGCACCCAGTCTCTGTGGAACAGCACACCATCCCAGAACTCGCCAAACAATGGTTCCTTCAAGACAAGGTCCCTCAAGACAGTTGGGCAGTCAGGCCCGGGCCCTGAGTAGGACCTGACTCAGCCATAAGCCACCCAGGTGTGCCTTGCTCACCGTGGCACAACAGCTCTTCTATTTACAACTTGTTTACCTCATTTTACCTCATTTCCCCTCATTTCCCTGGCCCGTATTTGCAGTCTTGCTGAGCTGTAGGGGGTTTTCCTGTTGTCAGGTTAATTTCCAAACATTAAAAAAGAAATCAAGAAAAACACATTGCCAGTTGCACTGACCCCGGGGATGCCACAAAGCCAGGGGTGTGAAAAAAACATATAGGTTCATGCCATTATGCACTTTAACCAAAACTAAGCGTGCTGAGCACTAATGTTTGCCATTACCTGAGTATAGTGCTGCTCTGTGGAGGAATGTACAGGCTCTTTTGCCCAGCGAGGGTCATTTTCAGGGCATGGTTTAATAAGAGATACTGTAAGCAACAAGAAACCAAACTGAGCTTTTAGCTGATTCTTATCAAGTTGAAGCTGTTTATTTATTCTCATCTCATCTCTTCTCCTCCCAGATGTTCACTGTGAACCACCACACCATAACTAATGGGGCTGTATTTATCATCTCCATTAGATATAGTAATCAAAGTTACATAAACAGCACTGGAGCACTGCATCTTTGTTCAAAAATGTCTTTCTGTCTGTGAGCCCATGTGTGCTCACTATGATCAATGCTTCACTAGAGTCAGACCAAGTCTCTGTCTATTTTACACCAAAAAACAAACAAACAAAAAACCACACAAAAAGCTTGACCCCTCTTAAAAAGACCAATCTCAAAATTATCTTTTATTGCTAAGAATTTAGAAAAGGTTGTAGCTACTCTGTTCACAGCTTTTCTAGACTAATTCATAATAATTCTGCATTCTTCATCACTTTTAATCTGGATTTCGAGTTCATTCCTCTGAAACGACTCTTCTTTGAGTCTCAGATTAGATCTTGATGTACAGTGACACAGGAGACCATCACATTACGCTTGATAGGATGAGATACTGGGTTGGTATATCGAGGGTCTGCTTTGGAAGTCTGAGTGAGTTTTTTTTTTTTTTCCTGTGGCTTCTTCAAAGTTCAGGTCCTCTTAACTTAATTTTTGGATTTCTACAAGTCCCCATAAAGAACCAGATTAAATGAATGAAATTATATAATCAGTATTTTTAAAAAGTCATTTGTCCATGACTTTGTTTTTTAAATTATTATTGATAAATATAAGAACAATTACATGAATCTCATTAGCTGTAACACTGCATTTTATCTAACGCTGGTGGTAATGAAGTTTCTCGTTTTGAATTTTAGACTTCTTGTCTCTTCATTTCATTCACTCTTTTGATCTAAAAACACTTTTGCTAATTACATCTGACTGAGCTGGTGTCAGACTCAGAATTGTCAACCTTAATTAATTTAAGGGACAAAGGTGAAAAAAAAAGCTGTTATATGATCCAATTGTAAGGAAACTCTACTGTTCTAGTAATACCAAAAACTATCATTTGACTAACCGACCATTAAAGATTATTTACAGAAATAGTGGAGGTACTTTCAGCCATGCTAAAAATGATGATGTCAGCTTGCCTGAAATAAACTAGAAGATGAAATGGGTGCAGTGATTTGTCACCATTAAGTGTTATTTGTTTGTTTCAAAATATATATTTTCATATAATGTAATCTTTTCATTAAATCTCCTGACCTTTTTAGGAGATATTTCTGTAGCTTGAATTTTTATGTTCACCTGGAACATATCTGTGAGACTAAATCACTAAACACTGACTACTACTGCCCTCTGGTGCTTAATGTCAAGAAAACAACAGGACAGAGGACGAGTGTGAGTGTGCTATATGTGTGCAAATGCCAGCAGGTCTGTGATTTATTCACATCTATCATCATAATAAACAACCTCCAGAATTATGGTGGTAATTCTCTGGAAGAAGACCTCGTGTTCTTGTCTTAAGTAAAAACATTTATACAATGTAGAGTAATAATATAAAATAACACAAAGTCTGAAGATTAGTTGGTGTGAATCATGCTTCGATCACAACATTCACAGGATCATCAAAGAAGCATTAGAAGAGGCTGCAGAAGCATTTTAAAAGATCTGAGTGTTCTTCAGTTTGCAGTAAATTAAACATCTGAACCAATCACAGGACTGCAGCTGCTCTCCCGAGGAGTGCAAACCCTGTAACGATAAAACCAATAAATAACAATAACAGGTTAAAAGAACCCAATGAAAACAACACCTCTACAACTTGATAAATAAATAAATATGTAAACAAGTGAATAAATAAAATTTTAAAAATGCAGCATCAGACAACAGGAGAATGTTAGGACAGCGGTCTGTAAGCTAAAGTCAGTTAGCCAAAGCACACAAGGAAATCAATAACATAATGATTGAAAAAGAATGAAATTACTCTTTGAATGGCCAACTCAGAGTTGTTATCAAAACCTAGTTGAGTCAATCAAGATATATTAAGATATATCAGAAATATTAATGAACAAATAAATAAAGTAAAAATGAACAGAAACAGTTACATATGAGGAAACAGTCCAAAATCTGTGCTCTGCTAAAACTGGTTCTATGATTTTCTAGATTCACAGGTTCTAAATTCAAGAGTTCAATTTTCCAACCTGGACTACAAATGATTGAGTTGCCAGACAAAAAGTCAAAAATACTTTTCTTTGTTTTATTCTTTGCCTTTGTCTTCATTTATGTGATAGGAGCTTTTCTCATATTCAGAATATGTGAAAGTTTTGATCTTAAAGGAGTAAAGCAGAGATTGCTGTGAACTGTCCAAAGAGCAGAAGACAATTTTCCTTGCTTTCTTTTTTCTTTTTCCTTAAAATGTTGTCCACATAGAAATGATTGATATCATAACTTGGAAAAAAAAAAAAACTCATGTACAACTTGAAATGTTAAAGATTTCCTAGAAAAGTTATCAAAATGTACTAAGTTAAAAAGTGACATTTTACTTTTGTTTTACTGCAATTTCCTGACTATTCAAAAGTTACCTTCTGAATATTATTTTTATTCACAAGCAAGATATTTAAAAACTGTGTTGTAACTACATAAGACACCACATGGAGGCAGCAAACACTGCGTATATTTTCTTTGACTCATTTTCTTTCTTCTGTCTTGTTCCTGCTTCTTTCACTAAAGGAACATTTCTAAATTATGACATATGTTCTATAAGGCTGATCTGGAAAAATGATTCATGTATTTGTGTCTTCGCGTTTAGACTTTTGCAGTGCCTTATTTACTGGCTTGGACAAATCATCTCTTTCACGTCTCCAAGCAATACAAAATGGTGAGGAGTTCAGTCATTCAGGAGGGCTCAGAGTAGAGCTGCTACTCTTCCACATTAAAAGGAGCCAGTTGAGGTGATTCACGCGTCTGACTAGGTTGCCTATCTCTTGGCTGGCCTCTATGTTCCCCCAGATAAGCTGGAGGGGGTGGCTGGAGAGAGGGAAATCTGGGTTTCTATGCTTAGACTGCTGCCCACACCACCCGGCCCCAGATAAGTGGAGGAAAATGGATGCATGGATGGAATAAATAAATAAATGTTCCAAAAAAAGTCATTTTCATTTGTAATTTAATTCCAGAAGGCAAACTTTTATATATTCTAAATTCATTCATTCATCTTTGACTATATTATGACTATACTGTATGTGAACTATTAGAATATTTTCTAAGATCAATACAAAGATGTCCAGCTTCTGAAAAATATGTTCATTTATACATTCAGTCCTTGGCTGGGGTTACTTTACCACAAATTACTGCATGGAGGCTTGCTTTAATGCTGAGGTGCTGTTGAAGTCCAGGTTATGCTGATGGCAGCCTTCAGGTCTCTATTTTTGGGTCAGGTGTTTCTTGACAATGCTATGGGGACCTTAGCACTATGGGAAAGTGCTAAATCCTGCTGGAAAAGAAAATTGGCATCACCATAAAGCTTGTTGGCAGATGGCGGCATGAAGTACTTTAAAATCTCTTAGCAGACTGGCTGTGTTGACTTTGGACTTGATAAAATACAGTAGACTGACCACCATCAACACATTGGGTCTCCCATGGCAAACTGGTCCTGGGTGAGGGGCCAGACAAAGAGTGGTTCAGAAGACCCCTATGGAGAGGCCAACAAGGGAATGGTTTACCCTGCCTGGGATAGGGTTACCGAGGCCCCACTCTGGAGCCAGGCCTGGGGAGGGATCTTGAGGGAGAGTGTCTGGTGGCGGGTCATTAGCCTGTGGTGCCGGTGCAGCCTGAAGAGACAACATGGGCCCGCCCTCCTGTAAGCCCACCATCCGCAGGAGGTGTTGTAGGGGTCAGGTGCACTGTTATTGAGATCCCCGGTTATTGAGACTGACTATTGGGACATGGAATGTCACCTCTCTAGTGGGGAAGGAGCCTGAGCTAGTGTGTGAGGTTGAGAGATACCAGCTAGTCTCTGGAGCTTGAAAAAGGCGACTGGACTTCTTTTTGTTTCTTGAAGACGTTTCACCTCTCATCCGAAAGGCTTCTTCAGTTCTCAACCAAATGGTGGAGAGACCCAGGTATTTAAACCCCTGTGGGCGTAGTCCCCTGGAGGTGGTTATGACCCTCTATTGATCATGTGCGTGAAACACATGTGCCCAGGTGTGAAGGGGGCGTGGGTCATATTTAATCAGTGGTTTCAGTTGAAACCAATTTAGGACTCCGCTCCATTGTTTCCTGTGGCCTATTGAGGTCACTGGAACAAAGGTGTGAATGGGGGTTGAGACGTCTGGGAAGGGAGCTCAGGACAGCACTGTAAGCGGGGGAAAGTTGGTGACGTAATCCACCTCCTCTGTTCAATGATGGTTGTTCACAGTGGACATAGATGGCTTCTTTCACTCCTCTTTCAAACCATCTGTTTTCCCTGTCCAAAATGTGAACATTGGCATCCTCAAAAGAGTGCCCTTTTTCCTTCAGATGCAGATGTACTGCTGAATCTTGTCCTGTCGAGGTGGCTCTTCTATGTTGTGCCATTCGTTTGTGAAGAGGCTGTTTGGTTTCACCAATGTAGAGGTCCGAGCACTCTTCACTGCACTGAACAGCATACACTACATCGCTGATCTTGTGTTTGGCGGGTTTGTCCTTGGGATGAACCAGTTTTTGTCTTAGGGTGTGACTTGGTTTGAAGTATACTGAGATGTCATGCTTGGAGAAAATTCTTCTGAGTTTCTCTGACAAGCCTGACACATATGGGATGACAATGTCATCCCATATGTGTAAATACAATGATGGATTCTACAGACCTGGATGACTGAGAATCTACACAGAGATACCAGCTAGATATAGTGGGGCTCACCTCAATGCATGGCCAGTCTCTTGGAGAGGGGCTGGACTCTGTTCCAGTTTGGAGTTGCCCTCAGTGAGAAGTGGCGAGCTGAGGTGGGTATTCTTGTATCCCCTCGGCTTGCTACCTGTACGTTGGAGTTTTCTCAGTAGATGAAAGGGTTGCTTCCCTGCGCCTTCGGGCTGGGGAATGGCTGATCTGATCACAAATGGTATTTTGTTATTGGACTTCTGTGCAAACCACATTGTCCATAACAAACGCCATGTTCAAACATAAGGATGTCCACAAGTACACGTGGCACCAGGACACGCTAGGTCGCAGGTCGATGATCGATTTGTAATCATATCATCAGATCGGCTGTTCTGGATTCTCGGGTGAAGAGCTCGACTAAAACTAGACTGAGCTGTCAATTGATTGGTGTGTTGGCTCAGGTGGTGGGGGAGGATGCTGGACAGACCCAGTGCACCTAAACGTGGTTTAAAGGTGCGCTGGGAACACCTTGCAGAGATTCCAGTCCACGAGATCTATGATGGATTGCCTGGTTTCATAATCGGGTTTTATATAGGATTCAATCCACTTAATTTTGGCCAAAAAGGAACATGGGGACCCCTAATATCCTGACCCAACAACTCCTCAGCCTCCCCGCTAAGGTCTATGCCTGGGTGCTGGAAAGGAGGGTCTGTCTGTTAGTCGAACCTCAGATTCAAGAGGAACAATGCAGTTTTTGTACTGGTCGCAGAACGCTGGGCCTGCTCTTCATCCTCTCAAGGATATTAGAGTGTGCGTGGGAGTTTAAAGTTAAAGATAAGGTTATCTAGATAAACAGGGTGTACTACTCTGCATGATTCTATCTATCTGGGTGTGTGCAGTGGTAACAGAGCAGCCATTAACGTCTTGAACCAGGAAGTGATAAATGATGTAACTTGTGATAAAAATTCAAAACACAACCCCACACACACACACACACACGCACACACACACACACACGCACACACACACACACACACACACACACACACACACACACACACACACACACACACACACACACACACACACACACACACACACACACAGAGGCTAATCTGCAGGGTATCAATGGTAACTTTTTGCTCATGCAAACACAACCTGTTTATTCAAACCACTTTCTGAGCACAGGGTGTACTGTACAATGGCAGAATCCCAGTAGCCTGAGGATATGCCCAAATAGAATATGTGACACATACCAGACATAGTGCTACAAAATAAATGTTAATATTAGTAGCTGTTCTAATCTTCTTGATTTCAGTCATCTTTCTCATCTTTGCTCCTGCCACTCGTGCCTCTCTTCTTTAAATTTCTGTTAATAATCAAATTATAAAAAGATATATTCTTAATGCCTGATGTATCATTTGCCTTCTAAACAAAGCTGTTTGTTAAGGTCTACACAACAAGGTTTGGAACATTATGCTTTCTCTTCATTGGCTCCCTGTTAAATCTAGAATAGAATTTAAAATAAAATTGAATTAAATTATTCTTAACCAGTGTTATTTTAAAGGCATCTTTCTGTGACTCTAATGAGTCCTACTTTTGGGGGGAAAAACTATATTGTGCTTATAAAGTAGTCAGAAAATGGTTAGGTGAGAGATGATAGCAATAATCTTTTTAGCAAAAACTGAGAGGTTTTATTATTATTTTACGAAACAGAAAAGCATTTGGAAGTACTACTATAAATAACAGAAAGCTGGATCAGCTCTTCATCCTTTCAAGGACAGTAGAGTGTGTGCATAAGTTGCCCATCCAGTCTACATGTGCTATGTGGACTTGGAGAAGGCATTCGACCACATCCCTCGGGGTATCCTCTGGGTGGTCCTCCGGGAGCAAGGGGTGTCTGGTCCGTTGTTGTGGGCCATTCAGTCCCTGTACAACCGCAGCAAGAGCTTGGTCCATATTGCTGCCAATAAGTCGGACTCATTTCCTGTGGGTGTTGAACTTCACCCTTTATCACTTTGTGATAAAGTTCTGTTCTTTTTATATTCCTATAAAATAAATAATTTTCTTTGTATAATCATTACTGTGACTCACCTATCATATAAATATATAATAAATATAAGTCTTTTTAAGTTTTGATGATATGAAAATATACATTTCACCCTTTTAAATTATGCTTTAAAAGTGAGGCAAAATTATGCTTTTGTCATGTTTTCATGTCTGTTTTCATTGAGCTTTGTTTTATTTTGATGGTCTCATGTTCCCTGTGCTTTGTGTTTAATTTTGCTTCCCCTTTTGTTATTAGTTTAATTTGTTTCTCCTGTTGTTTCCTGCTGTTTCCACTTGCCCTGATTACTTAGTGTGTATTTAGGCCCTCAGTTTTTTCCTCTGTTCCTTGTTGTCATTGAGTTCATCACAAAAGAGGTAAAATGAGCTCTAAATGTTTATTCTTACTTGAAGTTAATAAATGACTTATTTTTTTTTATTATTTATTTTTTAGGAATGGAAAATTGAGTTGTGGTCATTTCAGTTTCTTGGGGATAATGAAAGGAGAAGGAAGAAGATGATGATGATGATCATCGTGACATTGTTGATAAGCTGTCAGCCCTCTGTGGAGAAGAATGGAAACAAAAGTCCTTTGAAAACCTCATGGACAAAAAATATTTCAGAGAAATTCCAGAATTTCTCCAATCCAGGAGGAAGATTTTGACATGTGAATCAGTAAGACAAAAACTCTCACATTACTTGGTAGGAAGCATTCTCGCAAGTGTGATGTAGCAAAATGTTAATCATATTATTGAGGTTTAATTATACATTTCTCATACACTATATCAACTAAAGTACTGTGCCACCTGCACATGTGCTGATGTTAAAGCCAGAGGAGGTTTGGAACAGTTATTGAGTCAGCAGAGCGTTGGTGACTGTTACACACCATGTGCCTCAGCCCTCAGCGACCCCGCTCTGTAACTTTATGTGGTTTGACAATTTGTGGATGAGTTGCTGAGGTTCCTAAATGCTTCCAGTTTGCTACTACATCAGTTACAGTAGATCCTGGAATGTCTAGGATGAAAGAAATTTCACAAACTGACTTGATGCAACAGAGGCATCCTACCACAGTATTACACTCAAAATTAGCGAGTTCTTTAGAATGACCCATTCTTTCACAAATGTTTGTAAGGCAGACTGTGAGGTTAGGTGTTTGATTTTATGTACCTGTGGCAACAAGACTGAAAACACTTGAATTCAAAGATTAAATTATGATAAGGAAACAACCCAAAAACTGAACACTGATTGTATACCTTGATGTAATATAAGATAAGGTTCATATTTCATGTTTTGTCTCTAATTAAGAAAAAAATTAAGATAACACAGCAGAATCATCTGGAAACAGCAGTTTGGCAGAAACTATTAAGGACACTATGGAAGAAGGCTACAACAGTAAGAAGACCAGAGATTCACAACTTGGCACTACAACACAATTATATTTATTATGATTCTGCATGAAAAGTCTGAGAGGAGTTTTCTGTCTTACTGTAGGATTTAGAGGAAAGGACTCACGGAAAAACATGAGGGAGACTACTGAGAGACACATGCACTAAATCCTGCTGGAAAAGAAAATTGGCATCACCATAAAGCTTGTTGGCAGATGGCGGCATGAAGTACTTTAAAATCTCTTAGCAGACTGGCTGTGTTGACTTTGGACTTGATAAAATACAGTAGACTGACCACCATCAACACATTGGGTCTCCCATGGCAAACTGGTCCTGGGTGAGGGGCCAGACAAAGAGTGGTTCAGAAGACCCCTATGGAGAGGCCAACAAGGGAATGGTTTACCCTGCCTGGAATAGGGTTACCGAGGCCCCACTCTGGAGCCAGGCCTGGGGAGGGATCTTGAGGGAGAGTGTCTGGTGGCGGGTCATTAGCCTGTGGTGCCGGTGCAGCCTGAAGAGACAACATGGGCCCGCCCTCCTGTAAGCCCACCATCCGCAGGAGGTGTTGTAGGGGTCAGGTGCACTGTTATTGAGATCCCCGGTTATTGAGACTGACTATTGGGACATGGAATGTCACCTCTCTAGTGGGGAAGGAGCCTGAGCTAGTGTGTGAGGTTGAGAGATACCAGCTAGTCTCTGGAGCTTGAAAAAGGCGACTGGACTTCTTTTTGTTTCTTGAAGACGTTTCACCTCTCATCCGAAAGGCTTCTTCAGTTCTCAACCAAATGGTGGAGAGACCCAGGTATTTAAACCCCTGTGGGCGTAGTCCCCTGGAGGTGGTTATGACCCTCTATTGATCATGTGCGTGAAACACATGTGCCCAGGTGTGAAGAGGGCGTGGGTCATATTTAATCAGTGGTTTCAGTTGAAACCAATTTAGGACTCCGCTCCATTGTTTCCTGTGGCCTATTGAGGTCACTGGAACAAAGGTGTGAATGGGGGTTGAGACGTCTGGGAAGGGAGCTCAGGACAGCACTGTAAGCGGGGGAAAGTTGGTGACGTAATCCACCTCCTCTGTTCAATGATGGTTGTTCACAGTGGACATAGATGGCTTCTTTCACTCCTCTTTCAAACCATCTGTTTTCCCTGTCCAAAATGTGAACATTGGCATCCTCAAAAGAGTGCCCTTTTTCCTTCAGATGCAGATGTACTGCTGAATCTTGTCCTGTCGAGGTGGCTCTTCTATGTTGTGCCATTCGTTTGTGAAGAGGCTGTTTGGTTTCACCAATGTAGAGGTCCGAGCACTCTTCACTGCACTGAACAGCATACACTACATCGCTGATCTTGTGTTTGGCGGGTTTGTCCTTGGGATGAACCAGTTTTTGTCTTAGGGTGTGACTTGGTTTGAAGTATACTGAGATGTCATGCTTGGAGAAAATTCTTCTGAGTTTCTCTGACAAGCCTGACACATATGGGATGACATTGTCATCCCATATGTGTAAATACAATGATGGATTCTACAGACCTGGATGACTGAGAATCTACACAGAGATACCAGCTAGATATAGTGGGGCTCACCTCAATGCATGGCCAGTCTCTTGGAGAGGGGCTGGACTCTGTTCCAGTTTGGAGTTGCCCTCAGTGAGAAGTGGCGAGCTGAGGTGGGTATTCTTGTATCCCCTCGGCTTGCTACCTGTACGTTGGAGTTTTCTCAGTAGATGAAAGGGTTGCTTCCCTGCGCCTTCGGGCTGGGGAATGGCTGATCTGATCACAAATGGTATTTTGTTATTGGACTTCTGTGCAAACCACATTGTCCATAACAAACGCCATGTTCAAACATAAGGATGTCCACAAGTACACGTGGCACCAGGACACGCTAGGTCGCAGGTCGATGATCGATTTGTAATCATATCATCAGATCGGCTGTTCTGGATTCTCGGGTGAAGAGCTCGACTAAAACTAGACTGAGCTGTCAATTGATTGGTGTGTTGGCTCAGGTGGTGGGGGAGGATGCTGGACAGACCCAGTGCACCTAAACGTGGTTTAAAGGTGCGCTGGGAACACCTTGCAGAGATTCCAGTCCACGAGATCTATGATGGATTGCCTGGTTTCATAATCGGGTTTTATATAGGATTCAATCCACTTAATTTTGGCCAAAAAGGAACATGGGGACCCCTAATATCCTGACCCAACAACTCCTCAGCCTCCCCGCTAAGGTCTATGCCTGGGTGCTGGAAAGGAGGGTCTGTCTGTTAGTCGAACCTCAGATTCAAGAGGAACAATGCAGTTTTTGTACTGGTCGCAGAACGCTGGGCCTGCTCTTCATCCTCTCAAGGATATTAGAGTGTGCGTGGGAGTTTAAAGTTAAAGATAAGGTTATCTAGATAAACAGGGTGTACTACTCTGCATGATTCTATCTATCTGGGTGTGTGCAGTGGTAACAGAGCAGCCATTAACGTCTTGAACCAGGAAGTGATAAATGATGTAACTTGTGATAAAAATTCAAAACACAACCCCACACACACACACACACACACGCACACACACACACACACACACACACACACACACACACACACACACACACACACACACACACACACACACACACACACACACAGAGGCTAATCTGCAGCGTATCAATGGTAACTTTTTGCTCATGCAAACACAACCTGTTTATTCAAACCACTTTCTGAGCACAGGGTGTACTGTACAATGGCAGAATCCCAGTAGCCTGAGGATATGCCCAAATAGAATATGTGACACATACCAGACATAGTGCTACAAAATAAATGTTAATATTAGTAGCTGTTCTAATCTTCTTGATTTCAGTCATCTTTCTCATCTTTGCTCCTGCCACTCGTGCCTCTCTTCTTTAAATTTCTGTTAATAATCAAATTATAAAAAGATATATTCTTAATGCCTGATGTATCATTTGCCTTCTAAACAAAGCTGTTTGTTAAGGTCTACACAACAAGGTTTGGAACATTATGCTTTCTCTTCATTGGCTCCCTGTTAAATCTAGAATAGAATTTAAAATAAAATTGAATTAAATTATTCTTAACCAGTGTTATTTTAAAGGCATCTTTCTGTGACTCTAATGAGTCCTACTTTTGGGGGGAAAAACTATATTGTGCTTATAAAGTAGTCAGAAAATGGTTAGGTGAGAGATGATAGCAATAATCTTTTTAGCAAAAACTGAGAGGTTTTATTATTATTTTACGAAACAGAAAAGCATTTGGAAGTACTACTATAAATAACAGAAAGCTGGATCAGCTCTTCATCCTTTCAAGGACAGTAGAGTGTGTGCATAAGTTGCCCATCCAGTCTACATGTGCTTTGTGGACTTGGAGAAGGCATTCGACCACATCCCTCGGGGTATCCTCTGGGTGGTCCTCCGGGAGCAAGGGGTGTCTGGTCCGTTGTTGTGGGCCATTCAGTCCCTGTACAACCGCAGCAAGAGCTTGGTCCATATTGCCGCCAATAAGTCGGACTCATTTCCTGTGGGTGTTGAACTTCACCCTTTATCACTTTGTGATAAAGTTCTGTTCTTTTTATATTCCTATAAAATAAATAATTTTCTTTGTATAATCATTACTGTGACTCACCTATCATATAAATATATAATAAATATAAGTCTTTTTAAGTTTTGATGATATGAAAATATACATTTCACCCTTTTAAATTATGCTTTAAAAGTGAGGCAAAATTATGCTTTTGTCATGTTTTCATGTCTGTTTTCATTGAGCTTTGTTTTATTTTGATGGTCTCATGTTCCCTGTGCTTTGTGTTTAATTTTGCTTCCCCTTTGTTATTAGTTTAATTTGTTTCTCCTGTTGTTTCCTGCTGTTTCCACTTGCCCTGATTACTTAGTGTGTATTTAGGCCCTCAGTTTTTTCCTCTGTTCCTTGTTGTCATTGAGTTCATCACAAAAGAGGTAAAATGAGCTCTAAATGTTTATTCTTACTTGAAGTTAATAAATGACTTATTTTTTTTTTATTATTTATTTTTTAGGAATGGAAAATTGAGTTGTGGTCATTTCAGTTTCTTGGGGATAATGAAAGGAGAAGGAAGAAGATGATGATGATGATCATCGTGACATTGTTGATAAGCTGTCAGCCCTCTGTGGAGAAGAATGGAAACAAAAGTCCTTTGAAAACCTCATGGACAAAAAATATTTCAGAGAAATTCCAGAATTTCTCCAATCCAGGAGGAAGATTTTGACATGTGAATCAGTAAGACAAAAACTCTCACATTACTTGGTAGGAAGCATTCTCGCAAGTGTGATGTAGCAAAATGTTAATCATATTATTGAGGTTTAATTATACATTTCTCATACACTATATCAACTAAAGTACTGTGCCACCTGCACATGTGCTGATGTTAAAGCCAGAGGAGGTTTGGAACAGTTATTGAGTCAGCAGAGCGTTGGTGACTGTTACACACCATGTGCCTCAGCCCTCAGCGACCCCGCTCTGTAACTTTATGTGGTTTGACAATTTGTGGATGAGTTGCTGAGGTTCCTAAATGCTTCCAGTTTGCTACTACATCAGTTACAGTAGATCCTGGAATGTCTAGGATGAAAGAAATTTCACAAACTGACTTGATGCAACAGAGGCATCCTACCACAGTATTACACTCAAAATTAGCGAGTTCTTTAGAATGACCCATTCTTTCACAAATGTTTGTAAGGCAGACTGTGAGGTTAGGTGTTTGATTTTATGTACCTGTGGCAACAAGACTGAAAACACTTGAATTCAAAGATTAAATTATGATAAGGAAACAACCCAAAAACTGAACACTGATTGTATACCTTGATGTAATATAAGATAAGGTTCATATTTCATGTTTTGTCTCTAATTAAGAAAAAAGAGATAAGATAAGATAAGATAACACAGCAGAATCATCTGGAAACAGCAGTTTGGCAGAAACTATTAAGGACACTATGGAAGAAGGCTACAACAGTAAGAAGACCAGAGATTCACAACTTGGCACTACAACACAATTATATTTATTATGATTCTGCATGAAAAGTCTGAGAGGAGTTTTCTGTCTTACTGTAGGATTTAGAGGAAAGGACTCACGGAAAAACATGAGGGAGACTACTGAGAGACACATGCACTAAATCCTGCTGGAAAAGAAAATTGGCATCACCATAAAGCTTGTTGGCAGATGGCGGCATGAAGTACTTTAAAATCTCTTAGCAGACTGGCTGTGTTGACTTTGGACTTGATAAAATACAGTAGACTGACCACCATCAACACATTGGGTCTCCCATGGCAAACTGGTCCTGGGTGAGGGGCCAGACAAAGAGTGGTTCAGAAGACCCCTATGGAGAGGCCAACAAGGGAATGGTTTACCCTGCCTGGGATAGGGTTACAGAGGCCCCACTCTGGAGCCAGGCCTGGGGAGGGATCTTGAGGGAGAGTGTCTGGTGGCGGGTCATTAGCCTGTGGTGCCGGTGCAGCCTGAAGAGACAACATGGGCCCGCCCTCCTGTAAGCCCACCATCCGCAGGAGGTGTTGTAGGGGTCAGGTGCACTGTTATTGAGATCCCCGGTTATTGAGACTGACTATTGGGACATGGAATGTCACCTCTCTAGTGGGGAAGGAGCCTGAGCTAGTGTGTGAGGTTGAGAGATACCAGCTAGTCTCTGGAGCTTGAAAAAGGCGACTGGACTTCTTTTTGTTTCTTGAAGACGTTTCACCTCTCATCCGAAAGGCTTCTTCAGTTCTCAACCAAATGGTGGAGAGACCCAGGTATTTAAACCCCTGTGGGCGTAGTCCCCTGGAGGTGGTTATGACCCTCTATTGATCATGTGCGTGAAACACATGTGCCCAGGTGTGAAGAGGGCGTGGGTCATATTTAATCAGTGGTTTCAGTTGAAACCAATTTAGGACTCCGCTCCATTGTTTCCTGTGGCCTATTGAGGTCACTGGAACAAAGGTGTGAATGGGGGTTGAGACGTCTGGGAAGGGAGCTCAGGACAGCACTGTAAGCGGGGGAAAGTTGGTGACGTAATCCACCTCCTCTGTTCAATGATGGTTGTTCACAGTGGACATAGATGGCTTCTTTCACTCCTCTTTCAAACCATCTGTTTTCCCTGTCCAAAATGTGAACATTGGCATCCTCAAAAGAGTGCCCTTTTTCCTTCAGATGCAGATGTACTGCTGAATCTTGTCCTGTCGAGGTGGCTCTTCTATGTTGTGCCATTCGTTTGTGAAGAGGCTGTTTGGTTTCACCAATGTAGAGGTCCGAGCACTCTTCACTGCACTGAACAGCATACACTACATCGCTGATCTTGTGTTTGGCGGGTTTGTCCTTGGGATGAACCAGTTTTTGTCTTAGGGTGTGACTTGGTTTGAAGTATACTGAGATGTCATGCTTGGAGAAAATTCTTCTGAGTTTCTCTGACAAGCCTGACACATATGGGATGACAATGTCATCCCATATGTGTAAATACAATGATGGATTCTACAGACCTGGATGACTGAGAATCTACACAGAGATACCAGCTAGATATAGTGGGGCTCACCTCAATGCATGGCCAGTCTCTTGGAGAGGGGCTGGACTCTGTTCCAGTTTGGAGTTGCCCTCAGTGAGAAGTGGCGAGCTGAGGTGGGTATTCTTGTATCCCCTCGGCTTGCTACCTGTACGTTGGAGTTTTCTCAGTAGATGAAAGGGTTGCTTCCCTGCGCCTTCGGGCTGGGGAATGGCTGATCTGATCACAAATGGTATTTTGTTATTGGACTTCTGTGCAAACCACATTGTCCATAACAAACGCCATGTTCAAACATAAGGATGTCCACAAGTACACGTGGCACCAGGACACGCTAGGTCGCAGGTCGATGATCGATTTGTAATCATATCATCAGATCGGCTGTTCTGGATTCTCGGGTGAAGAGCTCGACTAAAACTAGACTGAGCTGTCAATTGATTGGTGTGTTGGCTCAGGTGGTGGGGGAGGATGCTGGACAGACCCAGTGCACCTAAACGTGGTTTAAAGGTGCGCTGGGAACACCTTGCAGAGATTCCAGTCCACGAGATCTATGATGGATTGCCTGGTTTCATAATCGGGTTTTATATAGGATTCAATCCACTTAATTTTGGCTAAAAAGGAACATGGGGACCCCTAATATCCTGACCCAACAACTCCTCAGCCTCCCCGCTAAGGTCTATGCCTGGGTGCTGGAAAGGAGGGTCTGTCTGTTAGTCGAACCTCAGATTCAAGAGGAACAATGCAGTTTTTGTACTGGTCGCAGAACGCTGGGCCTGCTCTTCATCCTCTCAAGGATATTAGAGTGTGCGTGGGAGTTTAAAGTTAAAGATAAGGTTATCTAGATAAACAGGGTGTACTACTCTGCATGATTCTATCTATCTGGGTGTGTGCAGTGGTAACAGAGCAGCCATTAACGTCTTGAACCAGGAAGTGATAAATGATGTAACTTGTGATAAAAATTCAAAACACAACCCCACACACACACACACACACACGCACACACACACACACATGCACACACACACACACACACACACACACACACACACACACACACACACACACACACACACACACACACACACACACACACACACACACACAGAGGCTAATCTGCAGGGTATCAATGGTAACTTTTTGCTCATGCAAACACAACCTGTTTATTCAAACCACTTTCTGAGCACAGGGTGTACTGTACAATGGCAGAATCCCAGTAGCCTGAGGATATGCCCAAATAGAATATGTGACACATACCAGACATAGTGCTACAAAATAAATGTTAATATTAGTAGCTGTTCTAATCTTCTTGATTTCAGTCATCTTTCTCATCTTTGCTCCTGCCACTCGTGCCTCTCTTCTTTAAATTTCTGTTAATAATCAAATTATAAAAAGATATATTCTTAATGCCTGATGTATCATTTGCCTTCTAAACAAAGCTGTTTGTTAAGGTCTACACAACAAGGTTTGGAACATTATGCTTTCTCTTCATTGGCTCCCTGTTAAATCTAGAATAGAATTTAAAATAAAATTGAATTAAATTATTCTTAACCAGTGTTATTTTAAAGGCATCTTTCTGTGACTCTAATGAGTCCTACTTTTGGGGGGAAAAACTATATTGTGCTTATAAAGTAGTCAGAAAATGGTTAGGTGAGAGATGATAGCAATAATCTTTTTAGCAAAAACTGAGAGGTTTTATTATTATTTTACGAAACAGAAAAGCATTTGGAAGTACTACTATAAATAACAGAAAGCTGGATCAGCTCTTCATCCTTTCAAGGACAGTAGAGTGTGTGCATAAGTTGCCCATCCAGTCTACATGTGCTTTGTGGACTTGGAGAAGGCATTCGACCACATCCCTCGGGGTATCCTCTGGGTGGTCCTCCGGGAGCAAGGGGTGTCTGGTCCGTTGTTGTGGGCCATTCAGTCCCTGTACAACCGCAGCAAGAGCTTGGTCCATATTGCTGCCAATAAGTCGGACTCATTTCCTGTGGGTGTTGAACTTCACCCTTTATCACTTTGTGATAAAGTTCTGTTCTTTTTATATTCCTATAAAATAAATAATTTTCTTTGTATAATCATTACTGTGACTCACCTATCATATAAATATATAATAAATATAAGTCTTTTTAAGTTTTGATGATATGAAAATATACATTTCACCCTTTTAAATTATGCTTTAAAAGTGAGGCAAAATTATGCTTTTGTCATGTTTTCATGTCTGTTTTCATTGAGCTTTGTTTTATTTTGATGGTCTCATGTTCCCTGTGCTTTGTGTTTAATTTTGCTTCCCCTTTGTTATTAGTTTAATTTGTTTCTCCTGTTGTTTCCTGCTGTTTCCACTTGCCCTGATTACTTAGTGTGTATTTAGGCCCTCAGTTTTTTCCTCTGTTCCTTGTTGTCATTGAGTTCATCACAAAAGAGGTAAAATGAGCTCTAAATGTTTATTCTTACTTGAAGTTAATAAATGACTTATTTTTTTTTTATTATTTATTTTTTAGGAATGGAAAATTGAGTTGTGGTCATTTCAGTTTCTTGGGGATAATGAAAGGAGAAGGAAGAAGATGATGATGATGATCATCGTGACATTGTTGATAAGCTGTCAGCCCTCTGTGGAGAAGAATGGAAACAAAAGTCCTTTGAAAACCTCATGGACAAAAAATATTTCAGAGAAATTCCAGAATTTCTCCAATCCAGGAGGAAGATTTTGACATGTGAATCAGTAAGACAAAAACTCTCACATTACTTGGTAGGAAGCATTCTCGCAAGTGTGATGTAGCAAAATGTTAATCATATTATTGAGGTTTAATTATACATTTCTCATACACTATATCAACTAAAGTACTGTGCCACCTGCACATGTGCTGATGTTAAAGCCAGAGGAGGTTTGGAACAGTTATTGAGTCAGCAGAGCGTTGGTGACTGTTACACACCATGTGCCTCAGCCCTCAGCGACCCCGCTCTGTAACTTTATGTGGTTTGACAATTTGTGGATGAGTTGCTGAGGTTCCTAAATGCTTCCAGTTTGCTACTACATCAGTTACAGTAGATCCTGGAATGTCTAGGATGAAAGAAATTTCACAAACTGACTTGATGCAACAGAGGCATCCTACCACAGTATTACACTCAAAATTAGCGAGTTCTTTAGAATGACCCATTCTTTCACAAATGTTTGTAAGGCAGACTGTGAGGTTAGGTGTTTGATTTTATGTACCTGTGGCAACAAGACTGAAAACACTTGAATTCAAAGATTAAATTATGATAAGGAAACAACCCAAAAACTGAACACTGATTGTATACCTTGATGTAATATAAGATAAGGTTCATATTTCATGTTTTGTCTCTAATTAAGAAAAAAGAGATAAGATAAGATAAGATAACACAGCAGAATCATCTGGAAACAGCAGTTTGGCAGAAACTATTAAGGACACTATGGAAGAAGGCTACAACAGTAAGAAGACCAGAGATTCACAACTTGGCACTACAACACAATTATATTTATTATGATTCTGCATGAAAAGTCTGAGAGGAGTTTTCTGTCTTACTGTAGGATTTAGAGGAAAGGACTCACGGAAAAACATGAGGGAGACTACTGAGAGACACATGCACTCAAAGGAGGACATGTTTGAGCTGGCAAAAAATATGTTGGAGAAGGGTCATGATTTGATAGTTTGTCACATGTATTTTGTTACATTTTTTTTTTTTTTAACCACAATTCATGTGAAGGCTTTTGCTATGTTCAAGTGGAATAAGCATATTAAAAAAATGTAAGTTCCTAATTATATTTTGTCCAGTATAAGAAGCTTTAAATTCACATCTGAACAGCCAGTCAAGTTTGACTTGAACTCAGTATTTTGATCTGTGATAAATGATTAAAATTTTTTGATTAGGAAAACATCCTAGAGACTCTGGAGAAAACTATTAATGAATCCATTAAACTTTCATTCAAGACTGAGTAAACCAAATCTGTCTACACTCTGTCTATTTTAAAATTAGCTGATAAATTACTTAATAACACACATATTTATTTGTGTAACACACATATTTATGTGTGTTTTTAGGGACAAAAAATTCAAAGTGTTTTTTTTCTGATTTTTATCAAGGTCAGTATTGTTTAGTGTGCTAAAGTGCAGTGTGCACTTTAGTGCAGTGTGCACCAGTGTTAATTTTGACAACAAATTTTGGTTTAGTTTTAGTCATAGTCTTTTGACAAAAATGTGATTTAGTTTTAGTCATAATTTAGTCATCTGAATAGTTTTAGTTTTAATCTAGTTTTAGTCGACGAATTATCGTAAGAATATATTCGACTAAATCTACAGTTGATTTAGTCGACTAAAATATAAAGGGTGTAAAATGTAAATGCTTTTTCTTCAGCTCCCTCGAATTAGTCATTATACACACTTACACAAAATTCATTTATTAAAAGTTATGGAATATTATTAATATTAACATTAGCATTTCACCTACTTCCCACACACCTGATCATTAACACCACCTTACTGAGATAATACGAGCGTTTTACAGCAGGACACACTCTGAAAGGTATAGGGCAGTGTTCAGGACTAAGATTAGGAAAGGCTAATCCACCGCGGTGTGGAGATTTTCTCTAAACACAAACACTAAACTGGGAAAAACACTTTACCCTGCATGACATTAAAATGCTTACCTTTACACGGAGATCTGGGTGACTGGTTTGCAGATTTCGTTTAAGATTTGTTGCGTTTTTACCCGAGATAGTCGCCCCACATGGTTTACACATCGTTTTGTTTGTCACAATGTCAATGGACAAACGTGTCCATACATCGGCTATTCTCTTTCTCCCTGCTGACACTGTTTACATAACTTAGTCCTACTGGAAGTAAAGATAAATCACAGGCTAGTTTGGTCTTCCCAGCTTTAGAGAAAATTTGTGCAACTGTGCGTTCCTAAATTGTCCTGCCTTTCACAAAATTAAATAAGTTCTGATTGGATGTCATCCCCACCAAGCATTTTCATCTTGTTTTCATTCGTTGACGAAAGTGTCTTGTTTTCATCATGAAAAAATAGTTTTTGTTGACAAACTATGACAAAAATATTTCTTCAACAAAATTAACACTGTCACTCAGCAGCAGTCCAGTCCTTTTTGTTTTTAGCTCAGGTGAGACGCTTCTGACGGTGTCTATTGTTCAAGAGTAGCTTGACACAAGGACTGCGACAGCTCAAACCCATATCTTGCATATGTCTGTGCGTGGTGGTTCTTGAAGCACTGACTCCAGTTGCAGTCCACTCTTTGTGAATCTCCCCCACATTTTTGAATGGGTTTTGTTTTGTTTTGTTTCACTTATACATTTTTTTTTCTACCACATCTTTTCCTTCCCTTCGCCTCTCTATTAATGTGCTTGGACACAGAGCTCTGTGAACAGCCAGCCTCTTTAGCAATGACCTTTTGTGTCCTGCCCTCCTTGTGCAAGGTGTCAAAGGTCATCTTTTGGACAACTGTCAAGTCAGCAGTCTTCCCCATGATTGTGTAGCCTACTTATACTGAGAGACAATTTAAAGGCCTTTGCAGGTGTTTGCAGTTAATTAGCTGATTAGAGTGTGGCAGCAGGTGTCTTCAATATTGAACCTTTTCACAATATTCTAATTTTCTGAGATACTGAAATTGGGGTTTTGATTAGTTGTCAGTTATAATCATCAAAATTAAAAGAAACAAAAAATTGAAATACATCAGTCTGTGTGTAATGAATGAACATAATATACAAGTTTCACCTTTTGAATGGAATTATTGAAATAAATAAACTTTTTCATGATATTCTAATTTTATGACCAGCACCTGTAGGTTCCTGTTTTGGTCAGTCCTGTGTTCCTGTGGTTTCATTTTTCTGTTCATTTCTTCGGTTCATTGTTGCATCCTCGTCTGTGTTTCCCTGCCTGCTGTGTGTGCATCCCCGTTTGTTTTCCAAGTGTGTCACATAATAGTTGATGTCTGACCTTAGAGTTTATATTTTTGGTATTCTGGACTTTATTCAGTTACAGCACTGAAGCTGCCTTAAACCTTTAATTTTTCTCTTGTGCGTCCTACATTTGGGTCCACCCTTGCTTGCCACATCGACTAACGGTGACAGAAATAGCTTTGTGATTTTTGTTTGTATTCATATTTATTTATCTTTTTTGTTTATTTGTATTGTGTCACATTTTCTGAAAATTTTGTGAATGCGAAAGCCCGATGTCAAATAATGTCACCTAGGAAGTTCAAATTCACACCATAGATATACTTACTGACGATCTTGGACAAGTTCAAATCTCAGCAATGATTCCTTTGACTTTTACCTATAGCATAAAGGTCAAAGGAAGATTATGGGCATGGACAGTAGGACCTGTTACCTCGGTGATTCACTGTTTGGGGAGAGACATGTTTGTGAGACGGACAGCCAAAACATCTTCCAGGAGTGAGGTTTGTTTTGACTCACAACAGTGGAAGAGAGGACATTCGTCTAGGCCAGGGGTTTTCAAAGTATGAAAGGGTGAGCCCCCCCTCCAAGGAGCGCAATGCCTGCTGCGCCCCCCCCAATAATCAACCCACACAAACAAATGCAACTACAAAACACCTAATTGCTTTTATTTTAGAACCATCTCATCTTTTAAAATGACACTTTATCTGAATGAAATTTAACGCATGAACATTTTAAAACATTTCCTCCCATTTTAATTATTTTATCAGGGCCTTTGTATGGCAAATATGCCCTTTTTTCATTTTTCTAATGATAAGAACAACCCCAAACTCATCACAAAATCCATACTTTAAGTAGTCGTGGTCATACTTCCTCTTTTTTCTACTTACGCCAGAGCTTGTCTCCCCTGCCTTTTTCTTTACTAAAAATGTGTCCATTCTTTCTCTCACATCAGTAGACAGCAAGCAGATAGCTTCTTTTCCCGGTTTATTTTTTCCCTCGCACCGCGCCTCCCCTAAAGTGCTCTGGCGCCCCCTAGGGGAGGCGCACCTCACACTTTGAAAACCGCCGGTCTAGGCTAAAGAATCTGAATTTAGATAGGATGGATTTGTATGTAAAAACAATGTAAATGTTCAGTTTCAGTTTTTCTCAAAGACATTCTTACTGCTTGTTGTTTTGCTCTTTCATTATTAATTCAAACCTGACTACTTCTGCCACTCCTCAACATTTCTGTGGTTTCACTGAGTGGTTTTAAATTCTAACTACAAGAACTTCGTGAACTATGTGAGTTATTTTTGGCAAATAAAATACAATCATTTTCCAAAAAAGATGAACTTCAAGCCTTTATTTTTAGTGCAAGTAGAAAGCTATAAATGAACTTGCAGAGAATTTTAAAGGCATCAGTTTGGTTACATATTCTGTTATAAAGATACTGAAACAACAAAACGTCTTTTTTGTTTAAAGAAAACTGGGAGGAAGATCCGTGCCTGAGTAAAAAATGCACACACTGGGAGGATTGTCACAGGCGAATTTGCTCCAGGCCCAGAAACATCAACAGCGCCTATATAACAGAGGGGTGAAGCTCAGACAATTTGCACCGAGAGACAAAGTACCAAACTGTTCACCAAGTGGAAAGGACCCTTTGTTGTTACACTGCAAGTAGGGGATGTAGCCTATGAAGTGGTATGGTAAGAAAGGGTCGAAACCATGTAGATTTACCACTGCAACCTCCTGAAAGCAGGGAGGGAGGCAGCATCCATTTCTCTGGTCCTGCAGATTTTAGATGTGTCCCTGATCCAACACACCTTTTACCTTTATGCTATAGGTAACGGTCAAAGGAACTGTTGCCAAGATTTGAACTTGTCCAAGATTGATAGTAGATACATCTATGATGTGAATTTGAACTTGCTAGGTGAAATTGTTCGACAACACTGAGTTATCTCGTTCACAAGATTTTCAGAAAACGTGACACAATACAATACATATAACAAACAAAAAAATAAATGAATACAAACAAAACTCACAAAGCTATTTCAGCAACAACACCCCCCCCCCCCCCCCCCACACACACACACAAAATTCTGAAAAATTTCACCAAAACTTTAAAGACAACATTTCCTGCTTCTGTACTGACAGAACCTGGAGACAAAGGAGTCCAGAAATATACGCAAAATATTCTCTTGCAGAAAAGGTGGAATCTGGCTTGAACATACACAGAGGCTGATGACTAAATGAGAAAGACGAATGTGGGGAATTAATTCGATTCAATTCAGTTTTATTTATATAGCGCCAAATCACAACAGTTTCCTCAAGACGCATTACATTGTAAGGTAAAGACCCTACAATAATCCCAACAGACAAAATGGCCCCCTATGAGCAAGGACTTGGGGACAGTGGGAAGCAAAAACTCCCTTTTAACAGGAAGAAACCTCCAGCAGAACCAGGCTCAGGGAGGGGCAGTCATCTGCCACAACTGGTAGGGGCTGAGGGGAGAGAGACAGGACAAAAGACACACTGTGGAAGAGAGCCAGAGATTAATAATAACTCATGATTAAATGCGGAGTGGTGTTTAAAGTGAGTGAAAAAGGTGAATGAAAAAGAAATCATGGGAACCTCCCAGCAGCCTCGGTCTATAGCAGCTGTTAGGGATTTTTTTTATCACTTTTATATTGATATTTACTGTCACTATTTCTATATCAATGATTAAAGTATATTAGTCACACACACGTTGAATTAATGAACACTGAATACGTTAAAGTTACTGGGGTAAAGATAAGGCCTGTTATGTCTATTACTCATATATGCTTGAGGCCTTGGTGGGATGCAAGAACATCTCTGGTTCACATGACATTGTAACCTCATGCTGTATTTTAGGAAGTCTTATGACAGGTAGGCTCCAAAAATGGAGTTCTGCAGACCCGCCGGTGTTTTTGTAACATAGATTAGCAGGGGATAAATTCTAGCTAAGTGGGGATTTTCACAGAGGTGTTTTCATAGCAGAGGTTTTAATAGAAAGAAGATCCTTCATTATGGCACTCGTCAGAGCTGTTGTAAACCATCGAGGTATCCTGGGAGCACATGTTTCTTTAGCCCACGTGAGACAAGAGTTGGCAGAACTTCAACAGGTGATTGTCGGGATTCAAGTTTTCAGGGGTTGAGACTTTATGTAACTTAGGAGGGGTCAAAGGCAAGTGGGCAGTTACATCTTTAAGATATAAATGTTTGTCTCTTTGTCTTACGCTCTTACTGTTTGCTCTTCCCTTTCCTGTCCTCTTCTTCTTTTCCTGTTTCTTCATCTTTCTCTGTCACTTCGTTTCTCTATTTTCTTCTCTCTGTCTCTCTGTGTGTGCGTCTGTCTGTCTGTCTTAGTCTTAACCATGTTACTGTCGGTATTTTGTTTTTAGTCTGCATTTTGTGTAACTAAGCTGTCTAATAAACAGCCTGCACAAGAACCTGCTCATCGCAGTGATTTTTTGAAAACTGTGGATTTTATTGGGTTTGAATTTTTCGCCAAGAGGAACAAGGGGACCTTAAGAAAAAATTACCAACACATCATAACTAACAGGGTCACTGGATCCAGCCCTAACTATAAGCTTTATCAAAAAGGTAAGCTTTAATCTTAATATTAAAACTAGACAGGGTGACTGTCTCCCGAATCCAAATTGGGAGCTGGTTCCACAGAAGAGGGGCCTGAAGGCTGAAGGTGCTGCCTCCCACTCTACTTTATCCTATCCAAGGAACCACAAGTAAGCCAGCAGTCAGAGAGCAAAGTGCTTTATTGGGGTGATACAGTCCTGTGTCACACTTGATGGCCATGGTTCAACGTGGACCCACCTCCTTCTCAAACTGCATACAACAAACAGCTTTATGAGCAACAGCTGGGTGATGCAGATGGAGATCTGGTAGGAGGAGTAGGGAAGGAACAGAACGGCAGTTGCCAAACCCCAGGCTCCGACTTCTCTGGGTTAATAAGATGCTGTGATCCACCAGCAACCAATCAGCACTGGGGACAAACCAGAGAAGTGAGACAGCAGGTTAATGAGGATGACAGACAAACAATATGATAAGTTCTGGCCCAACACGCTGAGGTCATGCATAACTGGGAGGATGTGGAAGGAGCGGCTTATGTGAGGAGTATGGAAGGGAACATCCAGAGGGGGAGGTTGGTTGCTGTGATGGCTCAGAGGCTTTTTCAGGAGGGAAGGCATACTGAAGGGTGAAGTGAATTTCAGTAGTGAGTGATGGAATAAACAGTCCGATTGATGAGAGGCCAGGATGCGTGTCACCAAATTTCTTTACGCAACAAGAGACACAAATTAATAACATAGACAACTTTATCATTGACTCGAGAAGGCTGGAGGTCGCTTTACGACAAAGGGTAGCAGACACTCTGGGGAAGACAGGAGGTTAGATCTGAACCTTAAATGCAAGAGCAATAAGTGAGAGATGCACCACAGGTGTGCAGGGCCTTAGCGAGTCAGTCTGCCAGCCTTCTGGAACAAGGTAGAAGAAACAAAAAGAGAGCCAACACAACAACACACAGATCTATGACACTATGAGGTCTTTAAGATAAGATGGGGCCTGATTATTCAAGATCTTGCAGTGAGGAAAATACTTTTAAATTCAGTTCTGGATTTAACAGGGAGCCAATGAAAAGACTACAAGATTTTTATTTACTATTTACTGAAGGCCGAGATAATGCCATCCACAGTAATAACTGGTTAGACACACTGTTTCTGTCAAATAATGCACAAAATAAAAATACACATATTTTTGTGTGAAAAGTTATGATTATGCAGATTACATTGGTCTTGATAGTATTTAATTAAATTATTAATTTTTAGCTTTCTTCCCCAATCTGACACCTGAAAATAACTTGGTGACTTTGATACAGTGATAATTGAGACTGGAATGTCTACATGACCTTGTGGCAGGTGTTTATGTGAGACTGACTCACATGTTCTGTTTTGTTACCTACACCAAGGATGTTGTGTTTTTGGGAGCGCTTGCATGTGTATGTGTGTCATTCTGCCTATAAACACGACAGCTTGAAAAGTTTTGAATGAATTCTGATAAAGGTTTTTAGGGGTGCAGAGTGGGGTCATGTTAAGAATCTATTGAAATTGGGCTTGCATCCACAAAGGTCTTCAAGGTCAATTGAATGATTTATTGGTCAAAAATTAACAAAATGTATTATAACTTAGAAACTATGATTCTTTGAAGTGTGATGTGTATATCAAGAGGATCTGGAAGGAGAAGGTAACAGTGGTCCCTGTGCTAGTCAGAACACTTAAGGCAGGGGCCCCCAATCTGGGAGACGGGCTCCAGCAGATTCCAGGAACGACATCTGAGATCTTTGTTCAGAACAGCTAAGATACTGCGCACAACCCAGTTTGTGTGTATACTGCTATATAGACAATTTGACTTTAGAAAACATGAAAAAAAGTTAAACTTACGTGGCCCTATATAAAAAAGTAATTGCCCCTTAAATCTAACAACTGATTTTGCCACCTTTAATAGCAAGATCTGCAATCAAGCGATGTTTCTTGGAAGATGTGTTTTGGTCATCCCCCTCAGAAATGATGAACAATGACAATAATCAATCTGGGTGAGAGGACATCAAAGTCCTGGACATTAAAACTGCTTCATCCCACAAGACCACACCAAACTACTAAGAGTTCCAGAAGAAAGGCCTGGACGAGATCATTTGTTAGTCCTCTTCATTTGCTGCAGCGTGCTCATTTGTATATTTGTTTTTTTCCTGAACTAGTGTGCTAAAGTGCACACCAGTGTTAATTACATTGACAAAATATTTTCGTCATAGTTTTCATCAACGATCCTTTTTTTCATGATGAAAACGAGACGATAACTAAATGATAAAAAATGATAAAAAAAAAAAAAAAAAAAAAAAAAACTATGATGAAATTAATTGACACTTTTTTCAACAAATGAAAACGAGATGAAAATGCTTGGCGTGGACGACATCCAATCAGAACTTATTTAATTTTGTGACAGAGCGGGACAAGTTAGGAAAACAAGTCTTGTCTGAAACTCCAAAGACCAATTCTAACATCATGCCATTTACATGTTGTTTTCATATACAAATTCACCAACTGCAAAACTTCGCAGAAGCTGAAAGAAAATTTGCATTCATTAAACAAAAAAGACGTTTTGTTGTTTCAGTATCTTTATAACAGGATATGTAACCAAACTGATGTCTTTAAAATTCTCTGCAAGTTCATTTATAGCTTTCTACTTGCACTAAAAATAAAGCCTTGAAGTTCATCTTTTTTGGAAAATGATTGTATTTTATTTGCCAAAAATAACTCACATAGTTCACGAAGTTCTTGTAGTTAGAATTTAAAACCATTCAATGAAACCACAGAAATGTTGAGGAGTGGCAGAAGTAGTCAGGTCTGAATTAATAATGAAAGAGCAAAACAACAAGCAGTAAGAATGTCTTTGAGAAAAACTGAAACTGAACATTTACATTGTTTTTACATACAAATCCATCCTATCTAAATTCAGATTCTTTAGCCTAGACGAATGTCCTCTCTTCCACTGTTGTGAGTCAAAACAAACCTCACTCCTGGAAGATGTTTTGGCTGTCCGTCTCACAAACATGTCTCTCCCCAAACAGTGAATCACCGAGGTAACAGGTCCTACTGTCCATGCCCATAATCTTCCTTTGACCTTTATGCTATAGGTAAAAGTCAAAGGAATCATTGCTGAGATTTGAACTTGTCCAAGATCGTTAGTAGGTATATCTATGGTGTGAATTTGAACTTCCTAGGTGACATTTTTTGACATCGGGCTTTCGCATTCACAAAATTTTCAGAAAATGTGACACAATACAAATAAACAAAAAAGATAAATAAATATGAATACAAACAAAAATCACAAAGCTATTTCTGTCACCGTTAGTCGATGTGGCAAGCAAGGGTGGACCCAAATGTAGGACGCACAAGAGAAAAATTAAAGGTTTAAGGCAGCTTCAGTGCTGTAACTGAATAAAGTCCAGAATACCAAAAATATAAACTCTAGGGTCAGACATCAACTATTATGTGACACACTTGGAAAACAAACGAGGATGCACACACAGCAGGCAGGGAAACACAGACGAGGATGCAACAATGAACCGAAGAAATGAACAGAAAAATGAAACCAAGCACAAAACACAGGGAACACAGGACTGACCAAAACAGGAACCTACAGGTGCTGGTCATAAAATTAGAATATCATGAAAAAGTTTATTTATTTCAATAATTTCATTCAAAAAGTGAAACTTGTATATTATGTTCATTCATTACACACAGACTGATGTATTTCAAATGTTTCTTTTAATTTTGATGATTATAGCTGTCAACTAATGAAAAACCCAAATTCATTATCTCAGAAAATTCGAATATTGTGAAAAGGTTCAATATTGAAGACACCTGCTGCCACACATTAATCAGCTAATTAACTCAAAACACCTGCAAAGGCCTTTAAATGGTCTCTCAGTCTAAGTAGGCTACACAATCATGGGGAAGACTGCTGACTTGACAGTTGTCCAAAAGATGACCTTTGACACCTTGCACAAGGAGGGCAAGACACAAAAGGTCATTGCTAAAGAGGCTGTCTGTTCACAGAGCTCTGCGTCCAAGCACATTAATAGAGAGGCGAAGGGAAGGAAAAGATGTGGTAGAAAAACATACACAAGCAATAGGGATAACTGCACCCTGGACAGGACTGTGAAACAAAACCCATTCAAAAATGTGGTGAAGATTCACAAAGAGTGGACTGCAGCTGGAGTCAGTGCTTCAAGAACCACCACGCACAGACATATGCAAGATATGGGTTTGAGCTGTCGCAGTCCTTGTGTCAAGCTACTCTTGAACAATAGACACCGTCAGAAGCGTCTCGCCTGAGCTAAAGACAAAAAGGCCTGGACTGCTGCTGAGTGTTAATTTTGTTGACGAAATATTTTCATCATAGTTTCATCACAGGGACACTATTTTTTCATGATGAAAACAAGACACTTTCGTCAACGAATGAAAACAAGACGAAAATGCTTGGTGGGGATGACATCCAATCAGAACTTATTTAATTTTGTGAAAGGCAGGACAATTTAGGAACGCACAGTTGCACAAATTTTCTCTAAACCTGGGAAGACCAAACTAGGCTGTGATTTATCTTTACTTCCAGTAGGACTAAGTTATGTAAACAGTGTCAGCAGGGAGAAAGAGAAGAGCCGATGTATGGACACGTTTGTCCATTGACATTGTGACAAACAAAACGATGTATAAACCATGTGGGGCGACTATCTTGGGTAAAAACACAACAAATTTTAAACGACATCTGCAAACCAGTCACCCAGATCTTAGCCTTTCCTAATCTTAGTCCTGAACACTGCCCTGTACCTTTCAGAGCGTGTCCTGCTGTAAAACGCTCGTATTATCTCAGTAAGGTGGTGTTAATGATCAGATGTGTGGGAGGCAGGTGAAATGCTAATGTTAATATTATTAATAATATTCCATAACTTTTAATAAATTAATTTTGTGTAAGTGTGTATAATGACTAATTCAAGGGAGCTGAAGAAAAAGCATTTACATTTTACACCCTAAATCGACTAAATCAACTGTAGATTTAGTCGACTATATTCTTACGATAATTCGTCGACTAAAACTAGACTAAAACTAAAACTATTCAGATGACTAAATTATGACTAAAACCCCACTGCTCCCCACTGATTGTCACTTCCGCCTCTGGGATGTGGGTGCCTGGGGGTCCCGGGGTGCACGGCCAAATGTCTTGGCATGGCTTCTGGCCCGCTCCCTTGGCAGCTGTGGCCTGGGGGTGGCTCGGGCCTCTTTGGCGTGGGGAGGGGGGGGGGTCTGCTGGGTGTCAGGCGGTTCCCAGGCGCCTCGGGGGTGCATTCTCGGCTCGTGCTGGGGGGGGGGGCTGCCGAGGGGGTGGGCTGCTCATTGCCTCTGGCTCTCTGGGCTCTTGCCTGTTGACCGTGGGGGCTCCATCTGGGGTCTTCCTCCTGTATGTATGTTGATAGATTCAGATCATTTTATGAAACATGGAACAAAGCACGCAACTCTTAATTTACTTGCAAGGGGGACCGTCTTCTAAGCTCTCTCGGAACGAAGAGGAAAAGATCTCAGAAGGACGACCTCCTTCACAGCTGTTTTATTTCACTCGCTCACATGATTATATCACGTATGTTTACACAAAGCTCAGGTAACAACATCCCTCACTTCACATGATGTAATCATGTATGTGTGTGTGTGCGTGTGTCCTCATCAAGATAAAAGGGACAACAATATAACATAGAAAACAAATGATCAACTTATAGAAACAGAAGCTATGATAATTCATAACAACCAGAATAAATTTACATACAACAGTTCCAACATATGTATGTGTAGCTTTTATCTTCTATTTTTTTTCCTGCCCCCCCCCCTTTTTTTCCTCTTTCACTTTTTTCTTTCTACTCTCCATCTATCTTCTTCTTTCCCTGCCTGTCAGATCTGGCAAGAATAAATACAATAAAAATACAATTAACAAAAATAGCCTATATAAAACTTATAGAGCACTTCTTCCATCCATTCGCTTCCGCTCATCCTGTTCAGGGTCGCGGGGGTGCTGGAGCCTATCCCAGCTGTCATAGGGCGAGAGGCAGGGTACACCCTGAACAGGTCGCCAGCCTGTTGCAAGGCCAACACAGAGAGACATACAACCTTTCACACTCACATTCATGCTCTCATTCACACCTATGGGCAATTTAGTGTAGCCAATTAACCTAACCCCAGTAAGTGCATGTCTTTGGAATGTGGGAGGAAACCGGAGTACCCGGAGGAAACCCATGCAAGCACGGGGAGAACATGCAAACTCCACACAGAGAGGCCTGGGCCAAGGTGGAATTGAACCACTGCCAGGCATGACAGGTAAAAAAAACAAAAAAAACCTACTTTTTCATTCTTCCTTTGTGATGTTTTTCCAGGCTTTCACTGCGAGCTCTTTCAGTTGTTGTTTGTTTTGGAGGGTTACTCTCATCAGTCTTCTCTTTATTAGATAAATGCATGTTCTGTAGGGGTTAAAGCTGGAGATCCAAAAGGCCAGCCTTAAAACCTCCCACTTCCTGCCCCTGATGAAGTCTTGTAGTTCTGGCAGTGTGTTTTGGATCATTGTCTTGCTGCATGATGAAGACTCCCCAGTCAGTTTGGTTGCATCTTTCTTCAAATTGACAAAATGTTTCTCTAGACTTCTGAGTTCATTTTACTGCTGCCATCATGCATGACATCATCCATGAAGATTAATGAGCTGTTCCCAGAAGAAGCCATGCAAGCCCAATCCATAGCATTACGTCTACTGTATTGGTAAAGGTTAGTCTTTGTCTCATCAGCCCATGAAACTTTATCCCAGAATTTCAGAATCTTGTTTCTGTACTTGTCAAGTTCTTCAAACTATTTTTTCCTGCTTCAGTGGCAGCTGTTACTCAAACTGGCTTGGATCCCACAGAGGACACTTGATTACACTTTTTTATTCATTCCAAACACGCACTTCAACAAATAAATAAAGTTAATGGAGTCGGCTCAAAATGTAAAGAAGGGAAACACAGATTCAGATTTTTTTTAAAAATGAAATTAAGTTAATCTAAATAGTATGAAGTTTAAACATTTTAACACTGGTACCCTCAGAATCATACATAGTATTTATAACAGTACTTCCCAATGCTTAGCTAAAAACATTATTGCTTTCATCTCTCACCTAACCCTTCTCTGACTACTTTTCATACACAATATATTTTTCCCCCAAAGCAGGACTCATTAGACTCAAAACAGAAAGATGCATTTGAAACAACACTGGTTGTGAATAGTGTTCCCAACCTTGTTGTGTATACATTAATAAGCAGCTTGTTTTTTAGAAGTCAAATCATACATCTCGTATTAAGCGTACATCTTTTTAAAATTTCATTATTGACAGAGATTCAGAGAAGAGTAGTATGAGTGGAAAGGGCAAAGAAAGAGAGAAAGATGACTGAGATCAAGAAGATGGAAGCAGCTATTAATATTAACATTTATTTTGTAGCATTATGGCTGGTATGTGTCACATATTCTATATGGGCGCATCCTCAGACTACTGGGATTCTGCCATTTACACCTCCTCTGTGTTTTAAATGCACACTTCCAGATTGTACAGTACACCCTGTGTTCAGAAAGTGGTTTGAATAAACAGGTTGCTTTTGCATGGGCAAAAAGTTGATACCCTCCTCCAGGAAGTTACACATGATGAAGGAAATATTCCAATATTCACCTTGTCTTTATTTAAATTCACAGATGAGCTTTTCGTGTGTGTGTGTGTGTGTGTGTGTGTGTGTGTGTGTGTGTGTGTGTGTGTGTGTGTGTGTGTGTGTTTTCCTGGTTCAAGACATCAATGGCTGCTCTGTTACCACTGCACACACCCAAAGCAGATAGAATCATGCAAGAAGAGCACACCCTTTTTAACCTTAAATCACACACTGACCGCAGGGTGTTTTGGTTGTTTGTATTATTTTTTAATCTCTCTCTGATCCCACTTTTGTAAATATTGTGCTTTCACTGAACCTGTGCTAAATTAGAAAATCATGCAGTTAAAAATTGCAGCATGTACATATAATGATGACCATTTCAGATCTTTTTTTCTGCATGTTTAAGTTAAAAAAAAAAACATTACTTTGGCTAACAATAATAATCCCACCTAGCACATGATGTTCACAGAATAATCTTGGGACTTCGGGAGCTTTTTTGTTCAAGATGGACCTCTGTTTTTTTTTTTTTTTTTCTTTTTTTAGCCTGTCATGTCTGGCATCTTTCACAATCGGAATGATGATCCGAATGCACTGATGTACCAAACATATTTGCTTTGACAAGAACAGCTCTATATGTTTCCTATAGGCTCTTCTTGTTAATGTTTGCAATTTTATTTTTATTTATTTATCTTTTTATTTAGTTATTCATGCCAAGTCTGACAGGCAACAAGGAAGGGGCAAGAACAAGAGGTGGGGGGGAGAAAAGGGGGGGGGGGGGGGGGGGGGGGGGGGGGGGGGAAGAAAGGAGATAGAAAAAAATAAAAAAATAAAAAAAATAAAAGGGGTTGATATACTCACACACACACACACACACACACACATCCATACACACACCCATATGCACCTACATATACACACACACACAAACACACACACACAAGTTTATTGTTTGTAGTAATGTGTGTGTATGCGCCTTTGTCATGCAATGTATTCGATAATGAGGGCGAGAAACTGCAACCATGCCCCCCGCGATCCAGAGGCAGATAGGGAAGGACCCAGGGGACCCAGGCCATCCACAGCACAGGAGCTCAGAAGACTTGGGGCCACACATCCCGATGGCAACCGCGTACACTCCCCAGAAGAGGAAGGAGGGAGGCTACAGACGGAACCCCCACAATCCAGGGGCTAGAGTCCAGAGAGCCAGAGACGACGGGCAGCCCACCCCCCCCGGCAGGCCGGCACCCCCAGCACGAGCCAGGCATGCGGCCCCCGAGGCCCCAAGCGCCCGAGAGCAGCCCGACACCCGGCAGAGCCCCCCCACGCGCCAAAGAGGCCCAAGCCACCCCCAGGTCACGGCCGCCAAGGGAGCAGGCCAAAAACCATGCCGAGACATCCGGCCACACACCCCGGGACCCACGGGCACCCACACCCCAGGGGCAGCAGTGACGACCAGTGGGGAGCAGCGTGGAGCGGTAGGGAGGGGTAACTCCCACCCTCCGTGTCCCACAGGTGCCAAGGCTTGGCAAGCCACCAACCCAGGCCCAGCTGTCCACACACACACACACTCTCACAAGCACGCACGTACACACACACACACACGTACCAGTCATTCCCTCATGTACACACACGCACATACACACGCACGCACATGGACCTCTGTTTTAATCCTCCCCTTCAGAAAAGATAAAAATTTACAAGTCCAAATCTGCCTCATCTTAAGGAGGCCACATCTAAGATACTAAGAGGCCTTGCTCAGTCATATCCTTTACTTGCTTGACCTTGATGAAGATTGAGTATGTATGTCAGTATGTATTGTTTGTTTTTGTTTTGTTTGCTTTGCTTTCTTTTTGTTGCCGATTTGTTCTCAGAATAAATTTGATAAACTGCTTTACCAAAAGACAGAGTGCCCCTTCTTTGATGTTTAGCCTGCATCTGCCCGACTAAAGAGTACCTATCAAGTAAGCCTTTTAGATTCATGCAGCATTTTGGGTTTAATTTCTCCTTTTGGAGAACTTTTCTTCATCTAACATCTGAGCTGCTTATCAATGCCTAGGCTCTTGAACCAGTCTTCTGAAGAGGGGCTGAACTGTTACAGTCTGCAGTTGCCCTCGGTGAGAGGCTGGACATGGTCCCTGGCTTGCTTAATTTCATGGGTGCTTGAGGACATTGAGTCCGAATAGACCATGTTTCACACCTCCACTGGTGAGGCTGCTGCACGAAGCTGTGGCTATAATGTGGTGCCTGGTGGTGGTAACCTCCTGTTGGGGTGTTGCAGGAGTATGAAATGTCTGGCCTGCAGCAAGAGGTTGGTCCACATTGCTGGCAATAAGTCAGACTTATTTCCAGTGGGTGTTGGACTCTGCCCTTTGTCACCAATTTGTTCACAATTTTTTATGGATAAAATTTCTTGGTGTAGCTTCAGAATCTCATCCCTGGTTTTTGCAGATGATGTCCTGTTGGTTTAATCAGGTGGTAGCATCCAGTTCACAGTAGAGTAGTTTAAAGCCATTATGAGAATTAGCACCTCTAAGTCTAAGGTCATGGTACTCAGCTTGAAAGAAATGGAGTGCCACTCTGGGTCAGGGATGAGCTTCTGACCCAAATATAAAATGGTAATGGTAAATGGACTAGTTCTTATAAAGCACTTTTCTACTCTAGATGAGCACTCAAAGCACTTTATACAACACGTTTTCATTTACCCATTCATGCAAGAACTTTGTTCTACAGCCAAGTACTTACCATCTAACATTTGCACACATTTATACTCCGACGGTTGCATCAGAGAGCAACTTGGAGTACAGTATTTTGCCCAAGGATTCTTTGACATGTAGACTGGAGCAGCCAGGAATCAAACCACCAACATTCTGATTAGTAGCTGACCTGCTCAACTTCCTGAGCCACAGCCACCCATCTCTTGGTTTTCTTAATGAGTCAGGGGAAAGGAGTGCAGGACATTGACAGTGGGATTGGAGCTGCAGCAGAGGTGGCAAAAGTACTAACATTCTGTACTTAAGTAGAAGTACAAGTACTTGTGTTAAAAAATACTTTGAGTAAATTTCAGAGCCTGTACTTTTTTACTTTTACTTAAGTAAAGAAGTTGAACCAGTACTTCGACTTTTACCAAAGTAAGAAAGTAAAAGTAGCTCTTTGGAGGACGTTTCTACCTGCTATTTTTGTGTAAAGCTAACTGAACCTTATTATATATTATTGTAATAATATAAAATAATACATGAGAACACAAACGTTATTCCAATCTAAATTTTAATTCTAATGAATGTACTCAGCTTGAATCACAAACTGTGAAAGGGAATTTAAACACAGCTCTGTTCTCTGTGTCCTCCATAGTAGAGGGTGACTGTGTCTCCACCTAAACACCAACATGAGGATACTCAGGGGTTACAGTGGGATTCAGAAGGTGGAGGAACCCTAAGATCAGCTGTAGTGGCTCTGCATGGGGAGAAGAATCACAAATTTCTATTGTGAGCTCCAGTAAATGATGTTGGTGTGCAGGCTGTGATCAGCTGACCTGCTGCTGCTGCTCTGAGGTTTACTGCTCTGTGTGGATGAACTGAAGTCACAAAGATGTAACCCAGTATTTCACAGCTCTCTGAGCTGATCTCCATCCCCTACACTGACAGCATACAGGCTGTAGAAATGTTGGATTCAGTGAATGAATCTCAGCATCAGCAGCTTTGATTCAAACTCATCTCTGCTGCACTGATGTAACCTGTAACTCTGACCATGAACACAGCCTCTGTGCACCAACACAGAGCTTTACTGTAAATACAGTACAAGATAACCTGTTTATTACGTACTAAACTGCAGTATTTTCATACAATCTTTGAATAACACAAAGTCAGCATACTTCAGTTGATTTTCCAGTCCTTACCTTTAATTCTAACCTCTCTTCTTCCTCTCCTGTCCTCTTTCTCCATCTCTGAGTGAACTTCTCTCTCTTTGCTCTCCCTGAAATACAGCAGCTCTTCTTTTAGCTAGCAGACACACTGTGTGACAAACTGCACACACTTTGTGTGTTTGCTGATATTTGTTGAGCATTTAGAAACGTTGCATTTACCTGCCACACGTTACTCCCTTCATGCTCGCTCCTCTTCAGTAGCGCTAGCTAAGCTGTTTATGTGCCGCAGCGCAACTTACGGACTCGGTCCAGCCCGCTGTGACCCCTAATTATAGCGCTATAAATGATACATTAATTATATGGGTTTGTGTATTTAATCAATTTGTACCCGATAAGCCGATGGAGGATACGCCAGTACGATTGTCTCTTATATGTTAATATTCCTCCGTTTAGGCTCAGATCGCTTGATGACTGACGGCGCACTGACCGGAAACGCAAACTTCTCCCTGACGTGTTAAAAAGTAACGAGTCTGTTTTGAAAATGTAAGAAGTAGAAAGTACCGATACTTGTGTAAAAATGTAGGGAGTAAAAGTAAAAAGTAGTCAGAAAAATAAATACTTAAGTAAAGTACAGATACCTGAAAAATCTACTTAAGTACAGTAACGAAGTATTTGTACTTCGTTACTTCCCACCTCTGAGCTGCAGTGATGCACAAGCTCCACTGGTATGTTGTATAGTAAAACAAGAACTGAGAATAAAAGTGAAGCTGTCAATTTACCTGTCAATCTCTACCCTCACCTATGGTCACAAGCTTGTGATAATGATTGATATCATGGATACAAGCTTCAGAAATGAGCTTCCTTCAAAGGGTGTCTGGCTTCTCCCTCAGAGATAGGGTAAGGAGTGCAGCCATTCCGGAGGTGCTCAAAGTAGAGCCGCTGCTCCTCACATTGAAAGGAGTCAGTTGAGGTGGTTCGGGTATCTGACTTGGATGCCTCCTGGCCGACTCTTGGGTGAGGTGTTCCGGGTATGTCCACACAACCCAGCCCCAGATAAGCAGAAGAAAATGGATGGAGGTTATGATTATGCAGATTATGTTGTTCTTAATAGTATTTTTAAATTAATTTTTAGGTTTCTTCCCAATAAGACACACATTAAACAAGGTCAGAAATGCTGCAGTGAGCAAGATTTGCATTACTGATGAAAGAGAATGAAAACAAGACTGTCTGATTGATAAACACAAACTGAAACTCTAAAGACCAGTTCTAAGACCATACATTTACATGTTGTTTTCATATACAAATTCATGTAATGCAAAACTTCCCAGAAAGTACAAGAAAATTTAAATAAATTTACAAATAAAAAAAAGGTTTTCTTGTTTCAGTATCTTAACACTGGTGTGCACTTTAGCACACTAGTTCAGGAAAAAAACAAATATACAAATGAGCACGCTGCAGCAAATGAAGAGGAATAACAAATGATCTCGTCCAGGCCTTTCTTCTGGAACTCTTAGTAGTTTGGTGTGGTCTTGTGGGATGAAGCAGTTTTAATGTCCAGGACTTTGATGTCCTCTCACCCAGATTGATTATTGTCACTGTTCATCATTTCTGAGGGGGATGACCAAAACAGATCTTCCAAGAAACATCGCTTGATTGCAGATCTTGCTATTAAAGGTGGCAAAATCAGTTGTTAGATTTAAGGGGCAATTACTTTTTTATATAGGGCCACGTAAGTTTAACTTTTTTCATGTTTTCTAAAGTCAAATTGTCTATATAGCAGTATACACACAAACTGGGTTGTGCGCAGTATCTTAGCTGTTCTGAACAAAGATCTCAGATGTCGTTCCTGGAATCTGCTGGAGCCCGTCTCCCAGATTGGGGGCCCCTGCTTTAAGTGTTCTGACTAGCACAGGGACCACTGTTACCTTCTCCTTCCAGATCCTCTTGATATACACATGACACTTTGAAGAATCATAGTTTCTAAGTTATAATACATTTTGTTAATTTTTGACCAATAAATCATTCAATTGACCTTGAAGACCTTTGTGGATGCAAGCCCAATTTCAATAGATTCTTAACATGACCCCACTCTGCACCCCTAAAAACCTTTATCAGAATTCATTCAAAACTTTTCAAGCTGTCGTATTTATAGGCAGAATGACACACATACACATGCAAGCGCTCCCAAAAACACAACATCCTTGGTGTAGGTAACAAAACAGAACATGTGAGTCAGTCTCACATAAACACCTGCCACAAGGTCATGTAGACATTCCAGTCTCAATTATCATTGTATCAAAGTCACCAAGTTATTTTCAGGTGTCAGATTGGGGAAGAAAGCTAAAAATTAATGAATTAATTAAATACTATCAAGACCAATGTAATCTGCATAATCATAACTTTTCACACAAAAATATGTGTATTTTTATTTTGTGCATTATTTGACAGAAACAGTGTGTCTAACCAGTTATTACTCTGGATGGCACTATCTCGGCCTTCAGTAAATAGTAAATAAAAATCTTGTAGTCTTTTCATTGGCTCCCTGTTAAATCCAGAACTGAATTTAAAATAATTTTCCTCACTGCAAGATCTTGAATAATCAGGCCCCATCTTATCTTAAAGACCTCATAGTGTCATAGATCTGTGTGTTGTTGTGTTGGCTCTCTTTTTGTTTCTTCTACCTTGTTCCAGAAGGCTGGCAGACTGACTCGCTAAGGCCCTGCACACCTGTGGTGCATCTCTCACTTATTGCTCTTGCATTTAAGGTTCAGATCTAACCTCCTGTCTTCCCCAGAGTGTCTGCTACCCTTTGTCGTAAAGCGACCTCCAGCCTCCTCGAGTCAATGATAAAGTTGTCTATGTTATTAATTTGTGTCTCTTGTTGTGTAAAGAAATTTGGTGACCCGCATCTCATCAATCGGACTGTTCATCCCCTCACTCACTCACTACTGAAATTCACTTCCCCTTCAGTATGCCTGCCCTCCTGAAAAAGCCTCTGAGCCATCACAGCAACCAACCTCACCCTCTGGATGTTCCCTACCATACTCCTCACATAAGCCGCTCCTTCCACATCCTCCCAGTCATGCATGACCTCGGCGTGTTGGGCCAGAACTTATCATATTGTTTGTCTGTCATCCTCATTAATCTGCTGTCTCACTTCTCTGGTTTGTCCCCAGTGCTGATTGGTTGCTGGTGGATCACAGCATGATACCCAGAGAAGTCGGAGCCTGGGGTTTGGCATCTGCCGTTCTGTTCCTTCCCTACTCCTCCTACCAGATCTCCATCTGCATCACCCAGCTGTTGCTCATAAAGCTGTTTGTTGTCTGCAGTTTGAGAAGGAGGTGGGCCCACTTTGAACCATGGCCATCAAGTGTGACACAGGACTGTATCACCCCAATAAAGCACTTTGCTCTCAGACTGCTGGCTTACTTGTGGTTCCTCGGAAAGTAAAAACATTTATACAATGTAGAGTAATGTAATGTAAAATAACACAAAGTCTGATCTCCTCAAAAAAGATTAGTTGGTGTGAATCATGCTTCGATCACAACATTCACAGTATCATCAAAGAAGCATTAGAAGAGGCTGCAGAAATATTAACAAATAAAGTAAAAATGAACAGAAACGGTTACATACACCTCATTCACTCACAAACATTAACACATAGACCTACAAGTTGGGGAGGAGGAGGGGTGGATGGGTCATCTTACACCCCGATTTCTTGCGTCTCGCCCGGGGTAGGGGTCGGGTGGTTCCTTGGGGACCGGGCTGGTGGCGTCCTGGGGTCGCTGTTGGCCCTGGGGTGGTTTCCACTTGCCCCGCCTTCAGAGGGTGAGTAGCTATGGATGAATGTGTGTCTTTGTGTATTTGTCACCGTCTCCGTGAGTATGGGTGGGTGAGTGAATGTGTATGTATGGCATATCTGTGTGTGGGTAAGTATGTATGGGCATGTATGAGTATCTGTGTATAAATGTGTACACGGGTGTCTGGGTGTGTTTGTATGTATGGCTGGACCTGGGTCTGGGCCTTGTGCCTTGCCTCCTGGCCGCTCCTTGCTGGTTGCCTCCTCCCCCCTACCCCCCTGGGATGGGGGTGCCTTGGGGTTCCTGGGTGGGGCTGGGTGTTCTGGCGTGGGTGCTGGCCTGCCCCCCTTGGGGGTGCGGTGCGGGGCTGCGTTGGCTTCTTCGGCGTGGGGGGGGGCTCTGTGGAGGGTCGGGCGGTCCTTGGGTGCCGTGGGCCCGGGGGCCCTGCCGCCGGCCGGTGCCGGGGGCTGGCCGCTGGGGGGGGGCTGGCTTCTCATCGCCTTGGGTTCCCTGGAGCCCTCGCTCCTCGACTGGGGGGGCTCCGTCTGAGACCACCCTCTCCCGTCTGCTGGGGTAGGTGTGCGGTTGTCTTTGGACTGAGTGGCCGGGGGTCTTCCTGGCTCTTGGTGGGCTGCTGGTGGCCTGGGTTTCCGGGGGCTTTCCGTACCTGCCTCTGGCTTCTGATGGGTGGAGCTGCAGCGTTTTGCCCTCATTGGTAAGTACGTTCCATGACACAGACACAAACATGACACAGACACAAACGCCCACTCAATCACAACTCAACAAAATTGTTGGTGTGCGTAACATGCTTTGTTAGTTTTGTTTTTCACACACAAATTTATTTTTGCAAGTATTGATAGTATTTTTTTATATGTTAAAGTGATGAAGTATCTGATTAATAGACTTGTGCTCTTTCCCCTTTTTTTTTTTTTTTTAATTTTTGCTCCCTTTCTCTCTCCCCTTTTCTTCTCTTTATTTTCCTCTTCTTCAGCCTGTCAGCTCTGGCTGTTACATAGTATGTGGAAAAATAACTCAGATAAATAAAATAAAGGGTTAAAACATCAACAAGAAGAGCCTATTGAGAACCTATAGAGCTCATCTTGAAATAGCAAATATGTTTGGCACAACAACGCATTCAGATCACAGTTCTGCTTGCAAGATCTACCAGACATGACAGGCTAAAAAAAAAAAAAAAAAAAAAAAAAAAAAAAAAAGAAACGGTTACATATGAGGAAACAGTCCAAAATCTGTGCTCTGCTAAAACTGGTTCTATGATTTTCTAGATTCACAGGTTCTAAATTCAAGAGTTCAATTTTCCAACCTGGACTACAAATGATTCAGTTGCCTGACAAAAAGTCAAAAACACTTTTCTTTGTTTTATTCTTTGCCTTTGTCTTCATTTATGTGATAGGTGCTTTTGTCACATTCAGAATAAATGTAAAAGTTTTGATCTTAAAGGAGTAAAGCAGAGATTGTTGTGAACTATCCAAAGAGTAGATGAAAATTTTCCTTGCTTTCTTTTTTATTTGTCCTTAAAATGTTGTCCACATAGAAATGATTGATATCATAACTTGAAAAAAAAAAACAACAAAACTCTTGTACAACATGAAATATTCCAGATGTTAAAGATTTCCTAGAAAAGTTATCAAATGTAATAAGCTAAAACATTTTACTTTTGTTTTACTGCAATTCCCTGACAATACTAAAGTTACCTTTCCAATATTATTTTTACTCACAAGCAAGAACTGTAACTACATGAGACACCACATGGAGGAAGCAAACACTGCATATATTTTCTTAAACTCATTTTCTTTGAGATGCCCTTTGATTGTGCTCAGACTGAAGACAACATCAAGATTGAAAAGGTTGCATTAACAATATGCTGCTTTTAGGACTGATTGTACAGCTATTTAGAGGATATTATTATTATGCTTGTTTAATATACTGATTATAACAGCAATCCCGTAGTGTCTACAAGAGTTAAAAAAAACAAGGGAAGGATAAAAAGGCGAACTAAATTTCTCAAAGGCGTGCACATTCGATCAGTATTAGATTCTAACATGGATTTAGCTTTGAATGTGTTATCTCTCAAAAGATACTTTTCTTGAGCCAAATTACAGTAAACCTTTGATTTCAGGATACTCACAGTGGTTAGAAGAGTCTTTACTGTCAAAACAACATTTATTTAGGGTTTTAGCTTCAGCTGCATGTGTATTGACAATGGAGGACACACACATTTGGCATATTGACACTAGGATTTCTCCGAATTGGACCTGGAGATACCTAGCTTGCTGTTACAATTCAGGAAGTCTGGGCAGCTGTCTGGGCCTTGTTAAGACTGCTTATGATGGGAATGCAGGAAGTTACAGACTCAAACTCAGACTCAGTATATCTGGAGCTTGTTCACATGGATTAGATCTTGGAGATGTATCTGTTCTGCACGGCAAAGGAACGAACCATTCGGATGAATTGGATTTTTTTTTAACCACAGAGAGGTGCCAGAAAGACTAAAGGATGTCAACAAATTAATCAGTACAGTCTGTACCCAAAACATGTCATAGAATCAGAAATTTGGCTCCCTGGCGGTCGTGGACTGTCAATTATCTCATTCTTCTCCGGGATGTTTTGTAAACAGATGCTCTGCGCCCCCGCTGTCCTGCCTTTATCTGACCTGTGTTGGACTGATCTCCCTGACCTAGCTGCTGATGAACTCCACATTTTATCAGAACTATTAGTGGAGGAGGGGAGTTTGAGTCAGCCCCACAGTTGCCCAGTTTTTTTGCTATTGTTTCTGTCTTTTTAATGGCAGTGCCTCCAGAAGAGGGGCAGCATGGCCACAGTTCACCTATCTCCTCGTGTTTGTTTGTTTGTTTGTGTTCTTGGATGGGTGTTCTGTTAATAAAGTATCATCATAAGAGGGTCTGTCTCCTGAATACAGTATTTAAATTACTTTTCATTTGACAGAGGTTTCTTTTCTGTTTCTCTTGAAGAATTCATTCTTGATGTTGATGTTATCTTTATGATAGTTATTTCACATCTAGCCACTCCTATCAGCCATGCAGTAACACCAGCCCTTCCTGCTTTTGTCATTTACCTGATTCCCCACTCCCAAGTTACTCATTTCGTGATCAGTCTTGCTACTCACAGGTCCCTTTTTATTTGCTTTCTGCCAAACAGTCTATTGTTCCATCAGAGCTGTGTAGTTCGAAATTTCTTTTTAGCCTTAACTGTTTTTTTTCTACTCCTGCTCGTTTCAGCCTGATGTTTTTTTCTTGTTGACACTCTGTGCCTCCCTGCTGACTTCACCCTCTCCAGAGACATATTTTCTGGATTACAGGTGAGCAGTTTGAACTTTTGATCTGACTTTATTATCAGTTTTTCTGCTCATAATGATTCAATCCATGCAATTAAGGGACAATTACTTATGAATGTCTAATATGGCAAGCAGTAATGTTTGATTAGAAATTATTGTTTATCTTACAGTAGCTGTTCTTGGTCATGTATAATTTTGTGCAAAACAAACTGCGTGAGTGGAATCTAAGTCAATGGGTGGACAAATTTAAAGGTAGGGTATTACTACTCATACTTATTATATGGTTGTAATCTGCAAACAGCATCTATTATTACAGCTAAATATTGTGCACCTTAATTCTCTGCAATATTGTTTAGCTATTCAACATGTCCAGCATGTAATTACATAATTTTTGAGTTTTTGTGTATTTAGAGTACATAAGCAAGTAGAATAAAAAATGTGTACATCTTTCACAGAACACAAAGATAAGGGCTTTTATGTAGCATCTTGAAGGTTGTTCACACAACAGAGAAAACTGATGTGTAAAATACAAGAGAATTAAGGTGCACACAACATACACAACCAATTTATTACATGAGCTAAAGGAAAAAGGCTAAATGGTATTTAAAAATGTAAAAAAACAGCTGTGTCCATACCTATTTCTCCTTTATTAATTGGAAATGATCATGATTAGCAATTTGAAAATGATTATGATTATTAATATTTATCTAAATACTCAATTACAGATGAAGAAATTACCAAGGAAAGCCTGTTTTTTCTTGACAATCAAGACATAGCTGAGTTGTTCCCAAGAATTCGTGAGCGGTTAATATTTAAGATGAGACTTCACCAGTTAAAGGTAACAATTTAAGTTATTTGCACATCTTCACATCTCGTCTGATAAATCTTCTCTTGGCAATTCTATTTACCTTATTTTTTTTAACTGTTAACTGGAATTTTATCAATTATTTACTGTTATGGATTTAAATCTTTTTACATTTTTTAATAGAAAGAACAAAGCACGAATCAGGAAACAGCTGATTTTTCTGCTCAAGTAAGTTAAAAGCAGTTTTATTCTGATTAGGTAAGAAGCAACTTATTCGGATGAGGTCAGGATTACATTGAATTTCAGGCATATAATGAACTGATGGGCCTTTATTCTTAATGCTTACACATTTGAGGCACTTGCTACTTTTCTGGATTAAATTTTGAAGAGTTTTGCACTTCTGATTGGAAAAATAAATCTAAACTTCATTGTAGATAGTGGATGCATTTGTTCAAGTGCCTACATTTTTTGTGATGGGTGAGCATATGTGAATAACTCTAAAAAAAAAATCTAATATTTAATCCCCAGGTTTTGCCATCCACAAGTTCAAAAGGTGAGTTACATGCTATCTTACATATTATATAGGAAATTCAACTTTGAAAGCAGAAACATTTTAGTTTTGATTAAATAACTCAATTCAGAGCAAGTTTGGATACAGTGACAGACCTAGGTACCACATCTTTTTTTGTTGTTTTTTAAAAAATCCAATAAGGGAAGAGAAAGTTGGATCATCAGGATGAATCCCAGAATTTGCAGCCATCAACTAAAAGACATTGTGACACAGGTAGTAACATTCTCAGGTATTAACATTCTCATTCTCTTTAGGATCAGTCTCGTATGCAATGATTTTTTCTTGTGTAGCAAATGTCTGACTTTGCCTCAGACAAAGAAAATACATTTTAATTGGGTTTCTGGTGTCTGAAGTATTGTATTAATATAAAGTAAGATTTAGATTCAAACAATGAACATTCAACTTATTACCATAAATGACTTCTTTAGTAAGTGATCAGTAAGAATCTGATACACTCCTCTTTTTTGTATTAAACTGGTTCCTGGTAAACAGTTTTTTACTTTCACTTTGACAGAAGAAAGAATCCTGTATAAGGTGAAAGAGATAATGAGAAATGTCAAGGATCAAATAAATGATATGAATGACAACAAAGAGCTGCGTGCTCTCCTAAAGTGAGTATTAAAATTTCTGCATTCTCTTATATGGACATACACTATACTGCCAAATGTATTCACTTGTCTGCCTTCACACATATATGAACCATTCTTAATACATGGGGTTTCATGTGATGTAAGGCCACCCCTTGCAGCTATAACAGCTTTAACTCATCTCTGAAGGCTTTCCACAAGATTTAGGAGTGTTTATGGGAATTTTTGATAATTCTTCCTGAAGGTCATTTATGAGGTCAGACACTAATGTTGGACAAAAAGGCCTGGCTCACAGTCTCTGCTATAATTCATCCCAAAGGTGAAATAGGGTTGAAGTCTGTGCAGGCCAGTCAAGTTCTTCCACACCAAACTCACTCATAATGGTCCTGCTTTGTGCACAGTTGTGCAGTCATGTTGGAACAGGAAGGGGCCATCCCCAAACTGTTCCCACAAAATTGTGAGGATGAAATTGTCCAAAATGTCTTGGTATGCTGAAGCATTAAGAGTTCCTTTCACTGGAACTAAGGGGCCAAGCCCAACTCCTGTAAAACAACCCCACACCATAATCCCCCCTCAATCAAACTTTACACTCAGCATAGTGCAGTCAGACAAGTAATGTTCTCTTGGCAACCGCCAAACCCAGACTCATCCATCGGATTGCCAGAAGCGTGATTCATCACTCCAGAGAACATGTCTTCCCGTTCTAGAGCCCAGTGGCGCTTGACAGATATATGACAGCATCTGATGCTTTGCATTGTGCCTGGTGATGTAAGGCTTGGACGCAGCTGCTCGGCCATGGAAACCCATTCCATGAAGCTCTTTACGCACTGTTCTTGAGCTAATCTGAAGGCCACATGAAGTTTGGAGGTCTGTAGCAGAAAGTTGGTGACCTCTGTACACTATTATGTGGCCTACCACTTCGTGGCTGAGTTGTTGTGTTTTCCAATCACTTCCACTTTATTATAATACCACAAATAGTTGACAGTGGAAATTAGTAGTGAAGGAATTTCACAACTGTACTTGTACACAAGAACATGAGAGTACAAATTGTTTTTAATACAAAAAGCCATTATACACAGTTATACATAAATTAATTGCATCAGTAATAGCTTCTATATTAGATAAAATGGATACAGTGCTTTGTACCAGAAACCAGCCTTTTCCCATTCATAGCTGGTCAGTAGAATCTTTTATATCCATGTATTTTTTTGTATTTTCAATTTAAAAGTATCGAATCGAACCACTTTTACATTTTGTTCTTTAACAAGTTGTTCACAAAGAGATGGCTTCCTGATTTTCATTGAATAAATAAATGCACATTTAAAATCTTCTTCAACAGAAATAAAATCAGTAATTTGGAGACTAACAAGACGGAACTCATTGGTGTCTTTGGAAAAACTGGGGCTGGAAAGAGCTCTTTAATCAATGCCATCATCAATGAGAAAAATCTTTTACCTTTTGGAAGTGTCAGTGCATGCACCTCAGTCATGATAAAAGTGGAAGCTAACACGCACAGCTCAAAGTATGAGGCAGAGATTGAGTTCATTACAAAAGAGGTAAAATAAAATTTGAGTATTTATTTTTCTCTTTTCTCTTTAGTTGTTGCTAGTTACTGAACACAACATTTAAAAAAACACAAACTTGTTTTTTCTTTTTTTTGTTTGTTTAGGAGTGGCATAAAGAGTTATTGTCATGGCACACTCTCAAGAAAGGTACTGATGATTATCGTGACATGGCTAGAAAGCTGTCAGCCCTGTATGGAAAAGAATGGGAAAACCAATCCACTGAATTCCTCATGAAAGATGAGCATTTCCAAAATATTCCAAAGCTTTCTGAGAAGTCCGAGAAGAAATCTTTGGAATGTAACACAGTAAGATCACAAACTCTCCTATTATAGAAAGTATTCATGTTTTGAGTTTGAAAAGACAGACTTTTAAATAGTTTACAGACACCATAATCTATAAAAATTGCTCAGTGCTACAGATCAAAATCATTACAAAGCTGTTCCTGCAGCAACAGTGTACTATGGATCAAGTTCAAGATATCAAGTTTTTTTTTAATTAGCTGGCTTGACAAATATTAAAACCACCAAGAGAGATAATCATTAATAAAACAGTGGTAATCACCTTTCTATGTTAACACCCTTGTATGGAAATATTGGGTACATCTTTAACTCTACCTCTGCACAAATTGACTGATTAGATTATTTAAAGAAATCAAAAATCAAAAAACTGTATTTATTATACGTCCAAGTCCATAAAATAACAACCAAAAAGTTCCAGAACAGGTTTCAGTGATTAGAACCTGTTAGAGTCCTGTTAGATAGATGCTAAACACCGTAGGAATTCCATCAAAAAAGGGCTTGAAACAAAAGGGGGAAAAGGACAAATTTGAATCCCACTAAAACATTGTTAGGGGGTTTGAAACAGGCAGTAAATGCAAGAATTAAATAAATAAAGCTACAAGAAGTTTGCACTCTCAGCAATTTCATATCAAACACTGGTAAAGGGGCCAGTACGAGCTGCTGATGTTGAGTGTGCTTATGGGTTCACTTAAAATACTATTTTTGTGCATTAGCCTATGCTCCTGTGATACAAATGCATGTCCAAATTTGATCATCCTGAAACATGAACATAAAACGTTAATTTTAATTCTCCCCAAATAAATCCTTTGTCTGCACTTTTGCGTTTCCTGTTTAAAATTTACTGATTTGATTGTAACTTTTAGTAATACTGCAGAGTGTCACTAAAAGTTACATTGCTTTTTAGTCATATTATATGCTGCACTACCTCTTTCATCCAATTTGCAAAATGCTTTCAGTGAGCAAGTCAAATGTTTTACATTATCTTATTTATGTTAATTCTTGCAGGCTCAAGAGCTATCTGAGGAACTTTTTAAATACACAAAGGATGGCTCAAAGCACGAAGATGGAAATACAGCACAGCAGTGGTACTGGCCATTAGTGAAGTGTGTTACAGTCAGGGTGCCAAAAAATGATCTTCTCCAGCACGTCACAGTTGTGGACCTTCCCGGGAATGGTGATCGTAACAAGAGCAGGAGTGAAATGTGGAAACAAGTAATTTATTAACATTCACTGTTTATTGTTTTGTGCTGTGTTGCAGACACGTTTTTCTGTTAATTATTCATAACTGACAGGCTAACATTTCCCTTCAGGTGGTTGGAGATTGCTCTACTGTGTGGATTGTGGCAGAAATCAAACGAGCAGCATCAGAAACAGAAGCCTGGGAGATCCTGGAAAATGCCTGTGGCCACATTGGAAATGGTGGTCAGTGCCAGCGAATTCACTTTATCTGCACCCATTCTGATCCTTCAGATGATCGGTAAGTTAGTTAAGATGTCAAAAGTGCACAGTTAAATAAATAAATTCTAAAAATCATAGTGCTGGATGTAGTGGAAAAAAGTGCTTAATAGTTGCAATGAAATGTATATTAAAGACATTTAATACTGTCAAGACTAAACATGCATGCATTAGGAACACACAAGACCCAGAACAGTGTTAATAAATTTGCATTATTTCCACTCAATTTAGATCATTTCAAACATGCTAACCAAAAAAAAAAAAATCTCAACTTTAATCATAATGCAGTTGAAGTTATGTTATCATTTAGTTGCAGTCACAGGCTGGCTTGTGTCAGTGGGCCAGTGAGAGTGGGTGTGTCTGGGACTTCTCTATGAGATGCAACAAGGACTGCAGGCCTTGGGTTATAGCAGACTTTTTTGTTGTTCTGGTAGTCTTGTCATTGTGAATGGAGCAGGTTCAGAGTGGGCAGAGCTGTGGTGTTAGCTTTTGAGGCAAACAGAAACCTGCAGGATAGCAGCTGTTGATCATTTGGTCCAGTGTAAAGATGTGAGTCAGAACTGTTACTTTGGTTAACTACACTGGGCTGCAGAATCTGTATAACAGTGTGCATATTTAACCTTGAACTGAACTTTGAACCATGAAAAAAAAATCTTGGATTCAAAGAAACAGGTCAGAAGAACAGAACAAAAGACATCAGAAGAGAAAAAGAGAGCAGGAGGGTGGGGGTCAACATGGTCAGTCCTGTTATTATGCTCATCTTGTTGAGACCTTTTTTTGGATGTGGTAAAAGTTTTTAAAGTTTTTCATGCTATGTTGCACTCTATGTGGAAATTCATTAAAAAACAAAAAAACAAAAACAAACTCTTACACTTTTTCCTGACATATGGCTGTATAATTATGCTGAATGCAGTTTCCTTTCCTGCCCTTTTAAGAGTCAAAATAAACATGGATGCCAAGAAAAAAGTGAAGAACGAATTCAAGGAACTGAACATGATAAATGTGAGTTTTACAGATTATCAAAATAAAATTTATATAACGGCTTCATTAAATTTAAAACTAATTTCTTTAGAAACACTTCACTGAGGACTGTTTCAAAGTGTTCACAGTGAGTGCTAAAGAGTTCCTAGAAGACAGTTGTGTAAAAGAAGATGACAATGGTATGTAGTCTCTATATAAAGACATTTTCTGCTTGACAAAAAATACATTGTTCAGTGCATACCTTGTTTTTTTCCCCCTCTAATTAAGAAAGAAATTAGTTGTTAGATTTATAGTGCAATGTTTAAATTGCTTTTATTTACAGAAATACCCAAACTTCAAGACTTCTTGAAAAACCTCAATAAGTGCCACTCCGAAACATTTATTTATGTGTCTGGAGCTTATGGGATTCTGTCTTTGATTGAAGGAGCCAGGCACAGAAAACAGGCAAGTTATCCATGTGGAACAATATATTAATGACAATTTATGAATGAAATTTTAGTTATCAAGATAGATTTCCTGACTATAGGATACTTGACAGATACTGATCATTAAGACAGACAAAACTTCATAAATGCTGCATAAAAAAACAGATGGTGGTTTAGAATATACTTGTGATTTATTTTATATATATGTGTATGTTAATTTTGACAGCAAATTCTGATCTAGTTTTAGTCATAGTCTTTTGACGAAAATGTAATTTAGTTTTAGTCATGATTTAGTCATCTGAATAGTTTTAGTTTTCGTCGATGAAATTATCATAAGAATATAGTCGACTAAATCTACAGTCAATTTAGTCGACTAAAATATAAAGGGTGTAAAATGTAAATGCTTTTTCTTCAGTTCCCTTGAATTAGTCATTATACACACTTACACAAAATTAAACATTTTTTAAAAGTTATGGAATATTATTAATAATATTAACATTAGTGTTTCACCTGCTTCCCACATACCTGATCATTAACACCACCTTACTGAGATAATACTAGCGTTTAGGAAAGGCTAATCCACGCGGTGTGGAGATTTTCTCTAAACACAAACGCTAAACTGGGAAAAACACTTTACCCTGCATGACATTAAAATGCTTACCTTTACACGGAGATCTGGGTGACTGGTTTGCAGATTTCGTTTAAGATTTGTCGTGTTTTTACCCGAGATAGTCGCCCCACATGGTTTACACATCGTTTTGTTTGTCACAACATCAAAGGACAAATGTGTCCATACATCTGCTCTTCTCTTTCTCCCTGCTGACACTGGTTACATAACTTAGTTCTATTGGAAGGAACGACAAATCACAGGCTAGTTTGTTCTTCCCGGGTTTCGAGCAGATTTGTGCAACTGTGCATTTGATTGGATGTTTTCCTAACTTGTCCCGCCCTTTCACAAAATGAAATAAGTTCTGATTGGATGTCGTCCCGCCCAGCATTTTCATCTCATTTTCATTCGTTGACGAAAGTGTCAATTAATTTCGTTATCGTTTTTATCATTTTTGATAGTTTTTATTTAGTTATCGTCTCGTTACCGTCATGAAAAAAAGTTTGTCGATGAAAATGATGACTATATATATATATATATATATATATATATATATATATATATATATATATATATATATATATATATATATATTAAATGTTTTTTTTCCCTTTCATTTCAGGGTGTTGAAAAAGCAGATGATGTGAGTAAAGCGCTTGAGGAAAACATGATTGAACAACTTGTTCAAGTGGAAACAGCAGTTGAAGAAGCTATCAAGGCTTTTGACCAATGTCTCAGAGAGGGGGTCAATAATTCTAAAACCTCTGAAGAAAAACTGAAGTCATTTCTAGACCGTGTACGTATATGAATTATAATTATAACAAAGCAACAGATTTTGCACTTCCTGTGAACATGTGTTTATAAATGGTTTATTGATTTCTTTTAGAAAGATCCAAGTTTTTTCAAGACACTACAGGCTGTAGTTAAGAAAGATGGCACCCACATAACAACAAAAGGGGAACAAATAAACCTCAACGTGATGTTGGCTTCTTGCCTGACTGACAGCATTGATGAAAAATTCAGGAAAACCTTCCCGTAAGAACAAACAGATTCTAAACAGCACCACATATTTACACACTATATTAGTAGTCAAACAGATCTGTCAGTATTGGCTTTATGAAACATTTTTTTTTATTTTAGAAATGATGTTAAAGGTGGATTATTCAATGTCATCAGTAAGTTTTCACTTGGCACCGAATCACTGATTCAGAAGTACAAAGATGTCGAACTGCAACTGATATTTCTCCAGACTGAGGTAAAAGATGAAGCAATCCTGTTTGTCAGTCAACAGAATTTAACTACACACTGAATAAATAGCATGTTTGTATTAGCTATATAATTTCATTTTTAATTTAATTCTTTCTTCTTCTTCTTCTAAGGAGGATGAAAATAAGACACAAGTCAACAAAATAATCCTGGACCAGAAGAAAATTATCTACAAAAGTCTAAGAGAGACAATTGAAGAAAACATGAAAAAGTGCTATGAAGGTAAGAAAGACACAACCTGTCACTATAATACACATTTGCATTCATCACAATTGGGCATAAAAAGTTTGTTTGGCACATTTTTTGTTTTCTTGTAGATGCAAAAAAAATTGAAGGCGACGGTGCTCAGAATAATATGAGAACAACTATTGAGAGATATGTGTACTCAAATAAACAAATGTATGAGGAAGCAAAAAAGAACATGTTGAAGAAGATGAATTACATGAAGGTTTGTCACAATATATAGTATAAAACATGATATTATAAACTATGTTGTGTTGCATAAAGTTCTTCATTCATATCAAGGTTTTTTCTATAAATAAGTGGAATATACAAACCTTTATGTGGGCATTAGTACTATTGTCCAATCTAAGTGAAGAGGGCCACTTGATGCACTTTAACAACCGTGACTCTAAATGCATGTACCCAAGTAATAAAGGCTCTAATGTTAAATTAGACAACCATCAAGAAGGAACTTGAGGAAACCATGAAGGAATCCATTAAACACTCACTCAGGACTTATGCCTGCTTACTCCCAGGTAAAGAGAATATATTAAAATAAATCTTTATTGTTGAGCACCAGTAATGCTGTATGTATATCAAAAACAATAAATATATAATAAATAAAAGTGATTTGTTGTTTTAGTTTTTTCAGAACAGCTTAGGGAGGTGAAGAAACATTATGATGAACTTAAAAGCAGACAGGATGAAGAAATGTCACATCAGCAACTGGGTAAATCTTAAAATGTCATTGTATATTTTAAGGGCTTTAAATGTTGCTTTTAATTAAATTAGAACCGGTCCATCCAGCAGCAGCTGCATGCAACTTTAATTGAATGATGTGTTCTAGTTTGAGGAATTTTTCAAAGCATTTTTGCCCTCACAAAAATCCACTATGGTTAACTATGGTTTTTATGCAGTAACGATGGTTTTATCATAGTGGATTTTCATAAGGGAGGATAAACTTTCGATAACAATGATTTTAATGTCTGACCTCAGTTTCTGAATGTTTCAGATTTGTTTTGGTGAGAGAACCAACAAAGGCCTGATCACCCACTGAACATCTGAGGTCTCTGGATACTATCAGTCATTGTTGTCAAGTCAAGTTTTATTTTATTCTTTATTTCCTTTTAATGCAGTGTGGATGTGTACTTTCCACTTTTAATTAATGTCATATAATGATATTTTTTTACACCACATGTTAAATCAGAGATAGACAAGAAATATATTATTATTATTAAGTTCTACTTGATTCAAACCAGAGATGATGATGATATATACAAAAAATTTTGATTTTTAGGATTTTTATTGATTTTATGCTCACTATAGCATATTTTAATGTTTTAAATTGTATGTGTTTAATTATGGTTTATTGGCATTAGAGTTTGGACTTTATAGAAATGTTTGTCAGTTTTATCCTTACACCTACAAGCTTACTATTTTTATTATTTACTATTTTTACATCAATTTCTGACAAAAATATTTCTTTACTGGTATATAATGTTTTTTGGGGGGGATGTCACATGATTAATAAAGTAGTAGCTACGATATCATTTTGTTTTCTGTCATTTCTAATCAGTACTGATTCCAAATGCATGCATGTATTTGATCTTGTAAACTGTTCAATAACCGTTGAATAAAAGGCATATGCTTTAGTTGTAAGATGGAAATGTTTTTTTTTTATTTTTCCAAAATTTGTACTTGTTCCTTTTTTACCCAGAAGTTAAACTCCCTGCAACACAAACCACAACTAATGGTAATATACAGGCGCTGGTCATAAAATTAGAATATCATGAAAAAGTTGATTTATATCAGTAATTCCATTCAAAAAGTGAAACTTGTAAATTATATTCATTCATTACACACAGACTGATATATTTCAAATGTTTATTTCTTTTAATTTTGATGATTATTAATTTTATGACCAGCACCTGTATAAGCCACGTCTTATATATATCCTACATACACTGTAGACTATTTGAATTCAGATAGGATGGATTTGTATGTAAAAATAATGTAGATGACATGAACACAGTTTTTACTTTCAGTTTCTGTTTTTCACAAAGACATTCTTCTTGTTGTTTTTCTCTTTCAACATTAATTCAGACCTGACTACTTCTGTCACTTTTCAACCTTTCTACAGTTTTATTAAATGGTGTTGAGCTTCAATATTAACCAACAACACAAAACTACATGAAGGTATTTTTGACAAATAAAATTCAGTTTTACAATCATTTTTCAAAAAAGATGACAAGTTCTGAAGAACAGTAAGCATTTAATTTTAGTGCAATTAGAAAGCTATAATTCAACTTGCATATCATTTTGAAGGCATCAGTTTGGTTAGATATTCTGTTATTAAGATACTGAAACAAGAAAACCTTTTTTTTATTTGTAAATTGCAAATTTTCTTGTACTTTCTGGGAAGTTTTGCATTACATGAATTTGTATATGAAAACAACATGTAAATGTATGGTCTTAGAACTGGTCTTTAGAGTTTCAGTTTGTGTTTATCAATCAGACAGTCTTGTTTTCATTCTCTTTCATCAGTAATGCAAATCTTGCTCACTGCAGCATTTCTGACCTTGTTTAATGTGTGTCTTATTGGGAAGAAACCTAAAAATTAATTTAAAAATACTATTAAGAACAACATAATCTGCATAATCATAACCTCCATCCATTTTCTTCTGCTTATCTGGGGCTGGGTTGTGTGGACATACCCGGAACACCTCACCCAAGAGTCGGCCAGGAGGCATCCAAGTCAGATACCCGAACCACCTCAACTGACTCCTTTCAATGTGAGGAGCAGCGGCTCTACTTTGAGCACCTCCGGAATGGCTGCACTCCTTACCCTATCTCTGAGGGAGAAGCCAGACACCCTTTGAAGGAAGCTCTTTTCTGAAGCTTGTATCCATGATATCAATCATTATCACAAGCTTGTGACCATAGGTGAGGGTAGAGATTGACAGGTAAATTGACAGCTTCACTTTTATTCTCAGTTCTTGTTTTACTATACAACATACCAGTGGAGCTTGTGCATCACTGCAGCTCAGAGGTGGGAAGTAACGAAGTACAAATACTTCGTTACTGTACTTAAGTAGATTTTTCAGGTATCTGTACTTTACTTGAGTATTTATTTTTCTGACTACTTTTTACTTTTACTCCCTACATTTTTACACAAGTATCGGTACTTTCTACTTCTTACATTTTCAAAACAGACTCGTTACTTTTTAACACGTCAGGGAGAAGTTTGCGTTTCCGGTCAGTGCGCCGTCAGTCATCAAGCGATCTGAGCCTAAACGGAGGAATATTAACATATAAGAGACAATCGTACTGGCGTATCCTCCATCGGCTTATCGGGTACAAATTGATTAAATACACAAACCCATATAATTAATGTATCATTTATAGCGCTATAATTAGGGGTCACAGCGGGCTGGACCGAGTCCGTAAGTTGCGCTGCGGCACATAAACAGCTTAGCTAGCGCTACTGAAGAGGAGCGGGCATGAAGGGAGTAACGTGTGGCAGGTAAATGCAACGTTTCTAAATGCTCAACAAATATCAGCAAACACACAAAGTGTGTGCAGTTTGTCACACAGTGTGTCTGCTAGCTAAAAGAAGAGCTGCTGTATTTCAGGGAGAGCAAAGAGAGAGAAGTTCACTCAGAGATGGAGAAAGAGGACAGGAGAGGAAGAAGAGAGGTTAGAATTAAAGGTAAGGACTGGAAAATAAACTGAAGTATGCTGACTTTGTGTTATTCAAAGATTGTATGAAAATACTGCAGTTTAGTACGTAATAAACAGGTTATCTTGTACTGTATTTACAGTAAAGCTCTGTGTTGGTGCACAGAGGCTGTGTTCATGGTCAGAGTTACAGGTTACATCAGTGCAGCAGAGATGAGTTTGAATCAAAGCTGCTGATGCTGAGATTCATTCACTGAATCCAACATTTCTACAGCCTGTATGCTGTCAGTGTAGGGGATGGAGATCAGCTCAGAGAGCTGTGAAATACTGGGTTACATCTTTGTGACTTCAGTTCATCCACACAGAGCAGTAAACCTCAGAGCAGCAGCAGCAGGTCAGCTGATCACAGCCTGCACACCAACATCATTTACTGGAGCTACAATAGAAAGCTGTGATTCTTCTCCCCATGCAGAGCCACTACAGCTGATCTTAGGGTTCCTCCACCTTCTGAATCCCACTGTAACCCCTGAGTATCCTCATGTTGGTGTTTAGGTGGAGACACAGTCACCCTCTACTATGGAGGACACAGAGAACAGAGCTGTGTTTAAATTCCCTTTCACAGTTTGTGATTCAAGCTGAGTACATTCATTAGAATTAAAATTTAGATTGGAATAACGTTTGTGTTCTCATGTATTATTTTATATTATTACAATAATATATAATAAGGTTCAGTTAGCTTTACACAAAAATAGCAGGTAGAAACGTCCTCCAAAGAGCTACTTTTACTTTCTTACTTTGAGTAAATTTCAGAGCCTGTACTTTTTTACTTTTACTTAAGTAAAGAAGTTGAACCAGTACTTCGACTTTTACCAAAGTATTTTTTAACACAAGTACTTGTACTTCTACTTAAGTACAGAATGTTAGTACTTTTGCCACCTCTGCTGCAGCTCCAATCCCACTGTCAATGTCCTGCACTCCTTTCCCCTGACTCATTAAGAAAACCAAGAGATGGGTGGCTGTGGCTCAGGAAGTTGAGCAGGTCAGCTACTAATCAGAATGTTGGTGGTTTGATTCCTGGCTGCTCCAGTCTACATGTCAAAGAATCCTTGGGCAAAATACTGTACTCCAAGTTGCTCTCTGATGCAACCGTCGGAGTATAAATGTGTGCAAATGTTAGATGGTAAGTACTTGGCTGTAGAACAAAGTTCTTGCATGAATGGGTAAATGAAAACGTGTTGTATAAAGTGCTTTGAGTGCTCATCTAGAGTAGAAAAGTGCTTTATAAGAACTAGTCCATTTACCATTACCATTTTATATTTGGGTCAGAAGCTCATCCCTGACCCAGAGTGGCACTCCATTTCTTTCAAGCTGAGTACCATGACCTTAGACTTAGAGGTGCTAATTCTCATAATGGCTTTAAACTACTCTACTGTGAACTGGATGCTACCACCTGATTAAGCCAACAGGACATCATCTGCAAAAACCAGGGATGAGATTCTGAAGCTACACCAAGAAATTTTATCCATAAAAAATTGTGAACAAATTGGTGACAAAGGGCAGAGTCCAACACCCACTGGAAATAAGTCTGACTTATTGCCAGCAATGTGGACCAACCTCTTGCTGCAGGCCAGACATTTCATACTCCTGCAACACCCCAACAGGAGGTTACCACCACCAGGCACCACATTATAGCCACAGCTTCGTGCAGCAGCCTCACCAGTAGAGGTGTGAAACATGGTCTATTCGGACTCAATGTCCTCAACCACCCATGAAATTAAGCAAGCCAGGGACCATGTCCAGCCTCTCACCGAGGGCAACTGCAGACTGTAACAGTTCAGCCCCTCTTCAGAAGACTGGTTCAAGAGCCTAGGCATTGATAAGCAGCTCAGATGTTAGATGAAGAAAAGTTCTCCAAAAGGAGAAATTAAACCCAAAATGCTGCATGAATCTAAAAGGCTTACTTGATAGGTACTCTTTAGTCGGGCAGATGCAGGCTAAACATCAAAGAAGGGGCACTCTGTCTTTTGGTAAAGCAGTTTATCAAATTTATTCTGAGAACAAATCGGCAACAAAAAGAAAGCAAAGCAAACAAAACAAAAACAAACAATACATACTGACATACATACTCAATCTTCATCAAGGTCAAGCAAGTAAAGGATATGACTGAGCAAGGCCTCTTAGTATCTTAGATGTGGCCTCCTTAAGATGAGGCAGATTTGGACTTGTAAATTTTTATCTTTTCTGAAGGGGAGGATTAAAACAGAGGTCCATCTTGAACAAAAAAGCTCCCGAAGTCCCAAGATTATTCTGTGAACATCATGTGCTAGGTGGGATTATTATTGTTAGCCAAAGTAATGTTTTTTTTTTAACTTAAACATGCAGAAAAAAAGATCTGAAATGGTCATCATTATATGTACATGCTGCAATTTTTAACTGCATGATTTTCTAATTTAGCACAGGTTCAGTGAAAGCACAATATTTACAAAAGTGGGATCAGAGAGAGATTAAAAAATAATACAAACAACCAAAACACCCTGCGGTCAGTGTGTGATTTAAGGTTAAAAAGGGTGTGCTCTTCTTGCATGATTCTATCTGCTTTGGGTGTGTGCAGTGGTAACAGAGCAGCCATTGATGTCTTGAACCAGGAAAACACACACACACACACACACACACACACACACACACACACACACACGAAAAGCTCATCTGTGAATTTAAATAAAAACAAGGTGAATATTGGAATATTTCCTTCATCATGTGTAACTTCCTGGAGGAGGGTATCAACTTTTTGCCCATGCAAAAGCAACCTGTTTATTCAAACCACTTTCTGAACACAGGGTGTACTGTACAATCTGGAAGTGTGCATTTAAAACACAGAGGAGGTGTAAATGGCAGAATCCCAGTAGTCTGAGGATGCGCCCATATAGAATATGTGACACATACCAGCCATAATGCTACAAAATAAATGTTAATATTAATAGCTGCTTCCATCTTCTTGATCTCAGTCATCTTTCTCTCTTTCTTTGCCCTTTCCACTCATACTACTCTTCTCTGAATCTCTGTCAATAATGAAATTTTAAAAAGATGTACGCTTAATACGAGATGTATGATTTGACTTCTAAAAAACAAGCTGCTTATTAATGTATACACAACAAGGTTGGGAACACTATTCACAACCAGTGTTGTTTCAAATGCATCTTTCTGTTTTGAGTCTAATGAGTCCTGCTTTGGGGGAAAAATATATTGTGTATGAAAAGTAGTCAGAGAAGGGTTAGGTGAGAGATGAAAGCAATAATGTTTTTAGCTAAGCATTGGGAAGTACTGTTATAAATACTATGTATGATTCTGAGGGTACCAGTGTTAAAATGTTTAAACTTCATACTATTTAGATTAACTTAATTTCATTTTTAAAAAAAATCTGAATCTGTGTTTCCCTTCTTTACATTTTGAGCCGACTCCATTAACTTTATTTATTTGTTGAAGTGCGTGTTTGGAATGAATAAAAAAGTGTAATCAAGTGTCCTCTGTGGGATCCAAGCCAGTTTGAGTAACAGCTGCCACTGAAGCAGGAAAAAATAGTTTGAAGAACTTGACAAGTACAGAAACAAGATTCTGAAATTCTGGGATAAAGTTTCATGGGCTGATGAGACAAAGACTAACCTTTACCAATACAGTAGACGTAATGCTATGGATTGGGCTTGCATGGCTTCTTCTGGGAACAGCTCATTAATCTTCATGGATGATGTCATGCATGATGGCAGCAGTAAAATGAACTCAGAAGTCTAGAGAAACATTTTGTCAATTTGAAGAAAGATGCAACCAAACTGACTGGGGAGTCTTCATCATGCAGCAAGACAATGATCCAAAACACACTGCCAGAACTACAAGACTTCATCAGGGGCAGGAAGTGGGAGGTTTTAAGGCTGGCCTTTTGGATCTCCAGCTTTAACCCCTACAGAACATGCATTTATCTAATAAAGAGAAGACTGATGAGAGTAACCCTCCAAAACAAACAACAACTGAAAGAGCTCGCAGTGAAAGCCTGGAAAAACATCACAAAGGAAGAATGAAAAAGTAGGTTTTTTTTGTTTTTTTTACCTGTCATGCCTGGCAGTGGTTCAATTCCACCTTGGCCCAGGCCTCTCTGTGTGGAATTTGCATGTTCTCCCCGTGCTTGCATGGGTTTCCTCCGGGTACTCCGGTTTCCTCCCACATTCCAAAGACATGCACTTACTGGGGTTAGGTTAATTGGCTACACTAAATTGCCCATAGGTGTGAATGAGAGCATGAATGTGAGTGTGAAAGGTTGTTTGTCTCTCTGTGTTGGCCCTGCAACAGGCTGGCGACCTGTTCAGGGTGTACCCTGCCTCTCGCCCTATGACAGCTGGGATAGGCTCCAGCACCCCCGCGACCCTGAACAGGATGAGCGGAAGCGAATGGATGGAAGAAGTGCTCTATAAGTTTTATATAGGCTATTTTTGTTAATTGTATTTTTATTTTATTTATTCTTGCCAGATCTGACAGGCAGGGAAAGAAGAAGATAGATGGAGAGTAGAAAGAAAAAAGTGAAAGAGGAAAAAAAGGGGGGGGGGGGGGCAGGAAAAAAAATAGAAGATAAAAGCTACACATACATATGTTGGAACTGTTGTATGTAAATTTATTCTGGTTGTTATGAATTATCATAGCTTCTGTTTCTATAAGTTGATCATTTGTTTTCTATGTTATATTGTTGTCCCTTTTATCTTGATGAGGACACACGCACACACACACATACATGATTACATCATGTGAAGTGAGTGATGTTGTTACCTGAGCTTTGTGTAAACATACGTGATATAATCATGTGAGCGAGTGAAATAAAACAGCTGTGAAGGAGGTCGTCCTTCTGAGATCTTTTCCTCTTCGTTCCGAGAGAGCTTAGAAGACGGTCCCCCTTGCAAGTAAATTAAGAGTTGCGTGCTTTGTTCCATGTTTCATAAAATGATCTGAATCTATCAACATACATACAGGAGGAAGACCCCAGATGGAGCCCCCACGGTCAACAGGCAAGAGCCCAGAGAGCCAGAGGCAATGAGCAGCCCACCCCCTCGGCAGCCCCCCCCCCCCCAGCACGAGCCGAGAATGCACCCCCGAGGCGCCTGGGAACCGCCTGACACCCAGCAGACCCCCCCCCCTCCCCACGCCAAAGAGGCCCGAGCCACCCCCAGGCCACAGCTGCCAAGGGAGCGGGCCAGAAGCCATGCCAAGACATTTGGCCGTGCACCCCAGGACCCCCAGGCACCCACATCCCAGAGGCGGAAGTGACAATCAGTGGGGAGCAGTGGGGTTTTAGTCATAATTTAGTCATCTGAATAGTTTTAGTTTTAGTCTAGTTTTAGTCGACGAATTATCGTAAGAATATAGTCGACTAAATCTACAGTTGATTTAGTCGATTTAGGGTGTAAAATGTAAATGCTTTTTCTTCAGCTCCCTTGAATTAGTCATTATACACACTTACACAAAATTAATTTATTAAAAGTTATGGAATATTATTAATAATATTAACATTAGCATTTCACCTGCCTCCCACACATCTGATCATTAACACCACCTTACTGAGATAATACGAGCGTTTTACAGCAGGACACGCTCTGAAAGGTACAGGGCAGTGTTCAGGACTAAGATTAGGAAAGGCTAAGATCTGGGTGACTGGTTTGCAGATGTCGTTTAAAATTTGTTGTGTTTTTACCCAAGATAGTCGCCCCACATGGTTTATACATCGTTTTGTTTGTCACAATGTCAATGGACAAACGTGTCCATACATCGGCTCTTCTCTTTCTCCCTGCTGACACTGTTTACATAACTTAGTCCTACTGGAAGTAAAGATAAATCACAGCCTAGTTTGGTCTTCCCAGGTTTAGAGAAAATTTGTGCAACTGTGCGTTCCTAAATTGTCCTGCCTTTCACAAAATTAAATAAGTTCTGATTGGATGTCATCCCCACCAAGCATTTTCGTCTTGTTTTCATTCGTTGACGAAAGTGTCTTGTTTTCATCATGAAAAAATAGTGTCCCTGTGATGAAACTATGATGAAAATATTTCGTCAACAAAATTAACACTCAGCAGCAGTCCAGGCCTTTTTGTCTTTAGCTCAGGCGAGACGCTTCTGACGGTGTCTATTGTTCAAGAGTAGCTTGACACAAGGACTGCGACAGCTCAAACCCATATCTTGCATATGTCTGTGCGTGGTGGTTCTTGAAGCACTGACTCCAGCTGCAGTCCACTCTTTGTGAATCTTCACCACATTTTTGAATGGGTTTTGTTTCACAGTCCTGTCCAGGGTGCAGTTATCCCTATTGCTTGTGTATGTTTTTCTACCACATCTTTTCCTTCCCTTCGCCTCTCTATTAATGTGCTTGGACGCAGAGCTCTGTGAACAGACAGCCTCTTTAGCAATGACCTTTTGTGTCTTGCCCTCCTTGTGCAAGGTGTCAAAGGTCATCTTTTGGACAACTGTCAAGTCAGCAGTCTTCCCCATGATTGTGTAGCCTACTTAGACTGAGAGACCATTTAAAGGCCTTTGCAGGTGTTTTGAGTTAATTAGCTGATTAATGTGTGGCAGCAGGTGTCTTCAATATTGAACCTTTTCACAATATTCGAATTTTCTGAGATAATGAATTTGGGTTTTTCATTAGTTGACAGCTATAATCATCAAAATTAAAAGAAACATTTGAAATACATCAGTCTGTGTGTAATGAATGAACATAATATACAAGTTTCACTTTTTGAATGGAATTATTGAAATAAATAAACTTTTTCATGATATTCTAATTTTATGACCAGCACCTGTAGGTTCCTGTTTTGGTCAGTCCTGTGTTCCCTGTGTTTTGTGCTTGGTTTCAGTTTTCTGTTCATTTCTTCGGTTCATTGTTGCATCCTCGTCTGTGTTTCCCTGCCTGCTGTGTGTGCATCCTCGTTTGTTTTCCAAGTGTGTCACATAATAGTTGATGTCTGACCCTAGAGTTTATATTTTTGGTATTCTGGACTTTATTCAGTTACAGCACTGAAGCTGCCTTAAACCTTTAATTTTTCTCTTGTGCGTCCTACATTTGGGTCCACCCTTGCTTGCCACACCGACTAACGGTGACAGAAATAGCTTTGTGATTTTTGTTTGTATTCATATTTATTTATCTTTTTTGTTTATTTGTATTGTGTCACATTTTCTGAAAATTTTGTGAATGCGAAAGCCCGATGTCAAAAAATGTCACCTAGGAAGTTCAAATTCACACCATAGATATACCTACTAACGATCTTGGACAAGTTCAAATCTCAGCAATGATTCCTTTGACTTTTACCTATAGCATAAAGGTCAAAGGAAAATCATGGGCATGGACAGTAGGACCTGTTACCTCGGTGATTCACTGTTTGGGGAGAGACATGTTTGTGAGACGGACAGCCAAAACATCTTCCAGGAGTGAGGTTTGTTTTGACTCACAACAGTGGAAGAGAGGACATTCGTCTAGGCTAAAGAACCTGAATTTGGATAGGATGGATTTGTATGTAAAAACAATGTAAATGACATGATCATAGTTTTTATTTTCAGTTTCAGTTTTTCTCAAAGACATTCTTACTGCTTGTTGTTTTGCTCTTTCATTATTAATTCAGACCTGACTACTTCTGCCACTCCTCAACATTTCTGTGGTTTCATTGAATGGTTTTAAATTCTAACTACAAGAACTATGTGAACTATGTGAGTTATTTTTGGCAAATAAAATACAATCATTTTCCAAAAAAGATGAACTTCAAGGCTTTATTTTTAGTGCAAGTAGAAAGCTATAAATGAACTTGCAGAGAATTTTAAAGACATCAGTTTGGTTACATATCCTGTTATAAAGATACTGAAACAACAAAACGTCTTTTTTGTTTAATGAATGCAAATTTTCTTTCAGCTTCTGCGAAGTTTTGCAGTTGGTGAATTTGTATATGAAAACAACATGTAAATGGCATGATGTTAGAATTGGTCTTTGGAGTTTCAGACAAGACTTGTTTTCCTAACTTGTCCCGCTCTGTCACAAAATTAAATAAGTTCTGATTGGATGTCGTCCGCGCCAAGCATTTTCATCTCGTTTTCATTTGTTGAAAAAAGTGTCAATTAATTTCATCATAGTTTTTTTTTTTTTTATCATTTTTTATCATTTAGTTATCGTCTCGTTTTCATCATGAAAAAAAGGATCGTTGATGAAAACTATGACGAAAATATTTTGTCAATGTAATTAACACTGGTGTGCACTTTAGCACACTAGTTCAGGAAAAAACAAAATATACAAATGAGCACGCTGCAGCAAATGAAGAGGACTAACAAATGATCTCGTCCAGGCCTTTCTTCTGGAACTCTTAGTAGTTTGGTGTGGTCTTGTGGGATGAAGCAGTTTTAATGTCCAGGACTTTGATGTCCTCTCACCCAGATTGATTATTGTCATTGTTCATCATTTCTGAGGGGGATGACCAAAACACATCTTCCAAGAAACATCGCTTGATTGCAGATCTTGCTATTAAAGGTGGCAAAATCAGTTGTTAGATTTAAGGGGCAATTACTTTTTTATATAGGGCCACGTAAGTTTAACTTTTTTTCATGTTTTCTAAAGTCAAATTGTCTATATAGCAGTATACACACAAACTGGGTTGTGCGCAGTATCTTAGCTGTTCTGAACAAAGATCTCGGATGTCGTTCCTGGAATCTGCTGGAGCCCGTCTCCCAGATTGGGGGCCCCTGCCTTAAGTGTTCTGACTAGCACAGGGACCACTGTTACCTTCTCCTTCCAGATCCTCTTGATATACACATCACACTTTGAAGAATTATAGTTTCTAAGTTATAATGCATTTTGTTAATTTTTGACCAATAAATCATTCAATTGACCTTGAAGACCTTTGTGGATGCAAGCCCAATTTCAATAGATTCTTAACATGACCCCACTCTGCACCCCTACAAACTTTTATCAGAATTCATTCAAAACTTTTCAAGCTGTCGTATTTATAGGCAGAATGACACACATACACATGCAAGCGCTCCCAAAAACACAACATCCTTGGTGTAGGTAACAAAACAGAACATGTGAGTCAGTCTCACATAAACACCTGCCACAAGGTCATGTAGACATTCCAGTCTCAATTATCATTGTTTCAAAGTCACCAAGTTATTTTCAGGTGTCAGATTGGGGAAGAAAGCTAAAAATTAATAATTTAATTAAATACTATCAAGACCAATGTAATCTGCATAATCATAACTTTTCACACGAAAATATGTGTATTTTTATTTTGTGCATTATTTGACAGAAACAGTGTGTCTAACCAGTTATTACTCTGGATGGCATTATCTCGGCCTTCAGTAAATAGTAAATAAAAATCTTGTAGTCTTTTCATTGGCTCCCTGTTAAATCCAGAACTGAATTTAAAATAATTTTCCTCACTGCAAGATCTTGAATAATCAGACCCCATCTTATCTTAAAGACCTCATAGTGTCATAGATCTGTGTGTTGTTGTGTTGGCTCTCTTTTTGTTTCTTCTACCTTGTTCCAGAAGGCTGGCAGACTGACTCGCTAAGGCCCTGCACACCTGTGGTGCATCTCTCACTTATTGCTCTTGCATTTAAGGTTCAGATCTAACCTCCTGTCTTCCCCAGAGTGTCTGCTACCCTTTGTCGTAAAGCGACCTCCAGCCTTCTCGAGTCAATGATAAAGTTGTCTGTTATTAATTTGTGTCTCTTGTTGCGTAAAGAAATTTGGTGACACGCATCCTGGCCTCTCATCAATCGGACTGTTTATTCCATCACTCACTACTGAAATTCACTTCACCCTTCAGTATGCCTTCCCTCCTGAAAAAGCCTCTGAGCCATCACAGCAACCAACCTCACCCTCTGGATGTTCCCTTCCATACTCCTCACATAAGCCGCTCCTTCCACATCGTCCCAGTTATGCATGACCTCAGCGTGTTGGGCCAGAACTTATCATATTGTTTTTCTGTCATCCTCATTAACCTGCTGCCTCACCTCTCTGGTTTGTCCCCAGTGCTGATTGGTTGCTGGTGGATCACAGCATGTTATTAACCCAGAGAAGTTGGAGCCTACCAGATCTCCATCTGCATCACCCAGCTGTTGCTCATAAAGCTGTTTGTTGTATGCAGTTTGAGAAGGAGGTGGGTCCACTTTGAACCATGGCCATCAAGTGTGACACAGGACTGTATCACCCCAATAAAGCACTTTGCTCTCTGACTGCTGGCTTACTTGTGGTTCCTTGGATAGGATAAAGTAGAGTGGGAGGCAGCACCTTCAGCCTTCAGGCCCCTCTTCTGTGGAACCAGCTCCCAATTTGGATTCAGGAGACAGGGACCCTGTCTAGTTTTAATATTAAGATTAAAGCTTACCTTTTTGATAAAGCTTATAGTTAGGGCTGGATCCAGTGACCCTGTTAGGTATGATGTGTTGGTAATTTTTTCTTAAGGTCCCCTTGTTCCTCTTGGCGAAAAATTCAAACCCAATTAAATCCACAGTTTTCAAAAAGTCACTGCGATGAGCAGGTTCTTGTGCAGGCTGTTTATTAGACAGCTTAGTTACACAAAATGCAGACTAAAAACAAAATCCCGACAGTAACATGGTTAAGACTAAGACAGACAGACAGACGCACACACAGAGAGACAGAGAGAAGAGAATAGAGAAACGAAGTGACAGAGAAAGATGAAGAAACAGGAAAAGAAGAAGAGGACAGGAAAGGGAAGAGCAAACAGTAAGAGCGTAAGACAAAGAGACAAACATTTATATCTTAAAGATGTAACTGCCCACTTGCCTTTGACCCCTCCTAAGTTACATAAAGTCTCAACCCCTGAAAACTTGAATCCCGACAATCACCTGTTGAAGTTCTGCCAACTCTTGTCCCACGTGGGCTAAAGAAACATGTGCTCCCAGGATACCTCGATGGTTTACAACAGCTCTGACGAGTGCCATAATGAAGGATCTTCTTTCTATTAAAACCTCTGCTATGAAAACACCTCTGTGAAAATCCCCACTTAGCTAGAATTTATCCCCTGCTAATCTTGTCATGGTCCTGGGCCGTCTGCCCAGCATTTTGTGTTTAGTTCTGTCTTCCCTGAGTTTTGTTGTTTTTCAGTTGTTTTGATACGTTTGTTCCCCTCGTCCCTGTCTCCCCTGCTCCATGTTCTTGTCATGATGTCTTGTCCCTGACCTCCTGTGTTTTCATGTTGAGTTTATTCCTAGTGTTGTGACTAGTCTGCGTCTCTGCCCCGTGTCTGTGTGCCAGTCCCCCGTATGTAGTCTGCGTGCGCCTTGGTTAGTCACTTCCTGTATTATTTTGACAGTCGTATGTTCCCTGTGCTTTGTGTTTAGTTTTGCTTCCCATGTTGTTAGTTTCATTTGCTTCACCTGTTGTTCCCTGCTGTTTCCTCTTGCCCTGATTACCCAGTGTGTACTTAAGCCCTCAGTTTTGTTTTGTTCTCTGTCGCGTCGTCTTCAGTGTTCCCTCGCTGTGTGTCTCCCTGCTCCTCCTCAGGTTTTGGTTTAGTCCCTTCCCAGTATAGGTTTGTTTTGTATTTTTCCAATAAATCCTGTTTTTTGAGTCTGCATCCTGGGGTCCAATTCTGCCTGCCACACACACACGCCATGGCAGAACGACGCGACCATTTCAAAGACCCCGCGGACTCAGACCTGTGTGAACGGCAGCTAGCTGTGCAAGCTCACCTGCAGGAAGTGGTGAGGAGGAAGCCGTGGCTGGCTCCCGAGTATGAGGGACAGCTCCTCAGCCACTCCCATCAGAGCCCCAGCTCCCTCAGTCAGCCTCTGTAGCTCTCCCCGCTTCAACTTCCCCAGTGCCAGCTCTCCCCGCTTCAGCTCCCTCAGCCTCAGCTTTCCCTAGCTCTCAGTCAGTTTCCACGCAGTCAGCTCTCCCTAGCTCTCAGCCTGCTCGCCCTCAGTCAGCAGCAGCTCCAGCCGCTCTAGTTCACCCTGCCTCAGCTTTGCCCCCTCCAGTGGTTTCTCTTTCTGTGATCCCCTTGGTCAGTTTAGTTTCACCTCCAGTCCCTTCATCTTCAGTTTTAGTCTCAGTCCCCTCATCCTCCTCAGCGTCAGCCCCCTCGTCCTCAGTCACCTCAGTCCCCTCATCCTCCTCAGCTTCAGCCCCCTCGTCCTCAGTCACCTCAGTCCCCTCATCCTCCTCAGCTTCAGTCCCCTCGTCCTCAGTCACCTCAGTCCCCTCTTCCTCAGTCACCTCAGTCCAGTCAGCTTCCCTGGTCCCCACAGCCAGTGCTTCAGCTTTGCCCCCTTCAGTGGCGTCACTTCCCTTAAATCCCTTGGTCTCTCCAATCAGTTTAGTTTCATCTTCAGTTCTAGTCGCAGTCTCCTCGGTTTCCTCTGTGCCCTCTGTCCCCGTAGTCCCTCAGGTCCCCGTAGTCCCTCAGGTCCCCGTAGTCCCTCAGGTCCCCGTAGTCCCTCAGGTCCCCGTAGTCCCTTACTCTACTTCCACTTCTGGTCCCTCAGTCCCTCAGTTCCCAGTAGTCCCTTCAGCTCTCCCTAGCGCCCGGCCTGCTTCCACGCAGCCGGCTCTCCCTAGCGCCCGGCCTGCTTCCACGCAGCCGGCTCTCCCTAGCGCCCGGCCTGCTTCCACGCAGCCGGCTCTCCCTAGCGCCCGGCCTGCTTCCACGCAGCCGGCTCTCCCTAGCGCCCGGCCTGCTTCCACGCAGCCAGTCGTCTCCCGGCCTGCTTCCACGCAGCCAGTCGTCTCCCGGCCTGCTTCCACGCAGCCAGTCGTCTCCCGGCCTGCTTCCACGCAGCCAGTCGTCTCCCGGCCTGCTTCCACGCAGCCAGTCGTCTCCCGGCCTGCTTCCACGCGGCCCCTAGTGCCAGTTCCCTTAGCTTCAGTCCCGTCAGTTTTGGTCCCTTTTGTTCCCTCCTCTGGTCCCTCAGCTCCTTTCGTTGTGGTTCCCCCTGCAGCCTCAGTCCCAGTCTCCTCTGTTCCTGCTCCCCCGACTCCAGTTTCCCCGCAGTTAGCTTCGGTCCCCTCACCTCTCCCGCAGTCAGCTTCCCCAGTGTCAGCTTCCCCGTCCTCAGCTTCCACACTCCTAGCTCCCTCCGTGTCAGCTCCCTCAGTGTCAGCCTTAGTTCCCTCAGCTCCCTTAGTCTCTCAGGTCCCCTTAGTCTCCTTAGTTCCCTCCTGTACTTCCATTCCTGGTCCCTCGGTCCCCCTAGGTCCCTCAGCCTCCCTGCAGTCACAGTCCATAGCGTCAGCTCCCTCGCCCTCCATAGCGTCAGCTCCCTCGCCCTCCATAGCGTCAGCTCCCTCGCCCTCCATAGCGTCAGCTCCCTCGCCCTCCATAGCGTCAGCTCCCTCGCCCTCCATAGCGTCAGCTCCCTCGCCCTCCATAGTGTTAGCTTCCACGCACCCACCATCACATGCACCTGGTCCATCCCCCAAGCAGCCCCAGCTGCTCAGTGAAGTAGCTGTGTGCCCTACACCGCAGACCCAGCCTGCACATTCGGAGCCTCACCTTGTAGGCCCCGTTCAGCCCAAGGGTCCGGCTCAGTCGGAGCCGTGTTTGAAGCCCAAGGGTTACGCTCAGTTGGAGCGTCGGGCTCGGTTCGAGCCTCCTGCCTCGTCTTGCCGCCGCCGCTTGGAGCGCGGTCGGCCCCCAGTCTGGTCTCCTCGCCGCCGCCGCCTGGAGCGCGGTCGGCCCTCAGTCTCGTCTCGCCGCCGCCGCCTGGAGCGCGGTCGGCCCTCAGTCTCGCCTCGCCGCCGCCGCCTGGAGCGCGGTCGGCCCTCAGTCTCGTCTCGCCGCCGCCGCCTGGAGCGCGGTCGGCCCTCAGTCTCGTCTCGCCGCCGCCGCCTGGAGCGCGGTCGGCCCTCAGCCTCGTCTCGCCGCCGCCGCCGCCTGGAGCGCGGTCGGCCCTCAGCCTCGTCTCGCCGCCGCCGCCGCCTGGAGCGCGGTCGGCCCTCAGCCTCGTCTCGCCGCCGCCGCCGCCTGGAGCGCGGTCGGCCCTCAGCCTCGTCTCGCCGCCGCCGCCGCCTGGAGCGCGGTCGGCCCCCAGTCTCGTCTCCTCGCCGCCGCCGCTGGAGCCGCGGTCGGCCCCCAGTCTCGTCTCCTCGCCACCGCCGCTGGAGCCGCGGTCGGCCCCCTGCCTCGACTCCTCGCCGCCGCCGCTGGTGCCGCGGTCGGCCCCCTGCCTCGACTCCTCGCCGCCGCCGCTGGTGCCGCGGTCGGCCCCCTGCCTCGACTCCTCGTCGCCGCCGCTGGTGCCGCGGTCGGCCCCCTGCCACGACTCCTCGTCGCCGCCGCTGGAGCCGCGGTCGCCCGCCTGAGAGGTTTGGACTCTGCTTTTTGGCCCCTTGGCCTGGACGGCCCCCTGAACTATGGACTGTTTGTTCCCCCTGGCCGTTGCTCTTTTTGTTTCTGTTTTTGTCATAGCTCCTGAACTGTTCCTTGTTTTGACCCCCTGTTTTGGACATTGGAGCTCTCCGGCCTTGTGCCGTCGCTTTTTGTTTCATCCAGTTGTTTTTTTTCTCATTCCTGTGTTTTGTCCCTGTTTTTGGACTTTGTCCCGGCCTTGTGCCCCTGCTGTTTTTGTTCTGACATTGTGATTTTTGATGTTTTGCTCCCTGCCTTTGTTGCTCCCTGCCTGGTTTTGTTTTTGTTCCGGTCCCTCCGTCCTGGTCCCCCGCCTCCCTCCCTGGTCTGGTTTTGTTTCCTGTTTTGGCCGTCGGGTGCCGGCCTTTGAGGGGGGGGTGCTGTCATGGTCCTGGGCCGTCTGCCCAGCATTTTGTGTTTAGTTCTGTCTTCCCTGAGTTTTGTTGTTTTTCAGTTGTTTTGATACGTTTGTTCCCCTCGTCCCTGTCTCCCCTGCTCCATGTTCTTGTCATGATGTCTTGTCCCTGACCTCCTGTGTTTTCATGTTGAGTTTATTCCTAGTGTTGTGACTAGTCTGTGTCTCTGCCCCGTGTCTGTGTGCCAGTCCCCCGTATGTAGTCTGCGTGCGCCTTGGTTAGTCACTTCCTGTATTATTTTGACAGTCGTATGTTCCCTGTGCTTTGTGTTTAGTTTTGCTTCCCATGTTGTTAGTTTCATTTGCTTCACCTGTTGTTCCCTGCTGTTTCCTCTTGCCCTGATTACCCAGTGTGTACTTAAGCCCTCAGTTTTGTTTTGTTCTCTGTCGCGTCGTCTTCAGTGTTCCCTCGCTGTGTGTCTCCCTGCTCCTCCTCAGGTTTTGGTTTAGTCCCTTCCCAGTATAGGTTTGTTTTGTATTTTTCCAATAAATCCTGTTTTTTGAGTCTGCATCCTGGGGTCCAATTCTGCCTGCCACACACACACGCCATGACAAATCTATGTTACAAAAACACCGGCGGGTCTGCAGAACTCCATTTTTGGAGCCTACCTGTCATAAGACTTCCTAAAATACAGCATGAGGTTACAATGTCATGTGAACCAGAGATGTTCTTGCATCCCACCAAGGCCTCAAGCATATATGAGTAATAGACATAACAGGCCTTATCTTTACCCCAGTAACTTTAACGTATTCAGTGTTCATTAATTCAACATGTGTGTGACTAATATACTTTAATCATTGATATAGAAATAGTGACAGTAAATATCAATATAAAAGTGATAAAAAAAATCCCTAACAGCTGCTATAGACCGAGGCTGCTGGGAGGTTCCCATGATTTCTTTTTCATTCACCTTTTTCACTCACTTTAAACACCACTCCGCATTTAATCATGAGTTATTATTAATCTCTGGCTCTCTTCCACAGTGTGTCTTTTGTCCTGTCTCTCTCCCCTCAGCCCCTACCAGTTGTGGCAGATGACTGCCCCTCCCTGAGCCTGGTTCTGCTGGAGGTTTCTTCCTGTTAAAAGGGAGTTTTTGCTTCCCACTGTCCCCAAGTCCTTGCTCATAGGGGGCCATTTTGTCTGTTGGGATTATTGTAGGGTCTTTACCTTACAATGTAATGCGTCTTGAGGAAACTGTTGTGATTTGGCGCTATATAAATAAAACCGAATTGAATCGAATTAATTCCCCACATTCGTCTTTCTCATTTAGTCATCAGCCTCTGTGTATGTTCAAGCCAGATTCCACCTTTTCTGCAAGAGAATATTTTGCGTATATTTCTGGACTCCTTTGTCTCCAGGTTCTGTCAGTACAGAAGCAGGAAATGTTGTCTTTAAAGTTTTGGTGAAATTTTTCAGAATTTTGTGTGTGTGTGTGTGTGTGTGTGGGGGGGGGGTTGTTGTTGCTGAAATAGCTTTGTGAGTTTTGTTTGTATTCATTTATTTTTTTGTTTGTTATATGTATTGTATTGTGTCACGTTTTCTGAAAATCTTGTGAACGAGATAACTCAGTGTTGTCGAACAATTTCACCTAGCAAGTTCAAATTCACATCATAGATGTATCTACTATCAATCTTGGACAAGTTCAAATCTTGGCAACAGTTCCTTTGACCGTTACCTATAGCATAAAGGTAAAAGGTGTGTTGGATCAGGGACACATCTAAAATCTGCAGGACCAGAGAAATGGATGCTGCCTCCCTCCCTGCTTTCAGGAGGTTGCAGTGGTAAATCTACATGGTTTCGACCCTTTCTTACCATACCACTTCATAGGCTACATCCCCTACTTGCAGTGTAACAACAAAGGGTCCTTTCCACTTGGTGAACAGTTTGGTACTTTGTCTCTTGGTGCAAATTGTCTGAGCTTCACCCCTCTGTTATATAGGCGCTGTTGATGTTTCTGGGCCTGGAGCAAATTCGCCTGTGACAATCCTCCCAGTGTGTGCATTTTTTACTCAGGCACGGATCTTCCTCCCAGTTTTCTTTAAGCAGGTCTAGCACCCCTCTCGATTATCTGCCAAACAGCAGCTTAAAGGGAGAAAATCTTGAGGAGGCCTCGGACACCTTCAGCACTGCAAATAACAAAGGGATCCCAATTACGTTCATCCTCGTGAATTAACTTACAAATCATAAACTTTAAGGTCTTATTCAGGTGCTCCATCTGCCCATCAGTCCAGGGGGTGGTACGCACTGGTCCGAATAGACTTAACACCCAACAATTCATACAGTTCCCTCTAGGTGTGAGACATGAACGATGTGCCCTGGTCAGTCAGTATCTCTTTCGAGATCCCGACTCAGGAGATGACCTGAAACAGTGCTGGCACTACACGCCGGCAGTACTGCTTTGGGATATTGGCTTGCACAGTCCACCAGGCATAGCACAAACCAAAATCCCCATGCACTCCATTAAAATGGCCCAATGAGGTCCAAAGTGATCCAATGGAACTTCCATCAATGGTAGTGGGCGCAAAGGCGCTTTTGGAATTGCTGTCTGATTTACTAGTTGGCAATCTGGGCAGGATGCACACCACCAGTGGGCGTTCCCCAGGATGCCTAGCCAATAAAATCAGATCATTGTAGTGACCCACCTGAAAGACTACTTCCCGGCAGCTCTTCAGCACCAACAACTGGGTGGGTTCTTCCCCTGTGCAGGTGTCATGGCTCATCCAACACAATCTGCCCCTAACCATTGTAAAATGCAGGGCACAGGCATCAGGGCGCACAATCTGACCATCAATTTTCATCACTTGGTCAAAGGCTGAGTGTAAACTGTCATCCCAAGGCTACTCCAGTGAAAAATCTTCTGTGGGGAGTGTCACAACCAGTGACGTGCAGTCAGGGGAGGCAAGTGGGGCAGTGCCTCACCTGATATCATGACAAGTGAAATAATAAGAATAAGAGTAATAAGATAATAAGTGAAAATACTTCTCTTATCATCCACTTAACCACTTGACTGTTCTATAAAGCTGTTTTAAAAAACTGTTTTCTGAATTATTTCAACACTTTAATGGACAAAATCGGGGAATTTACGCACTGCCTGTTCAAACACATGGAAGAAATGTGGGGTAAGGCAGTGCAGTACTGTGCCTCACCGCTGGTGGCGCTGTGTCACATACAATAATTAAAGCAGGCAGTTGGCACCAGGGTTATTATAGTTAACGAAAACGAACGAAATAACGAAAACTGAAATTGAAAAAACATTGTCGTTAACTGAAATAAATAAAAACTATAATTAAAAGGAAAAAACGATAACTAATTAAAACTGAATTGTGAGTTTACAAAACTAACTAAAACTAACTGAAATTATCGATAAACTGACTTTCATTTACTTGTTTTTTTGGGGGGGTTTTTTAAGCCTTGTGGATTGATATGAAATCATTGTTTCCGCTCTCCGAGTTTAAGCTGGGAGCGCCACAGGACAACTGTGTGAGTGCGCATGTGCGTGCGCTCGCCGCGCTGGTCCGCAAAGTAATGGCTGCGGTCTGCCGAGAAAGCGGCAGAGTCCCGTATGGAGGTTCTTTGAGTACAAACACCTGCACACGACCACAAGGTAATTAACACACACAATCCAGCTACACAAGCATAAATGCGGACATGAGGTCGGCAACTTCTGTAGCTTGTGTACAGAGGCCGCAAAGACCCTGCAGGTTTAATTAGCGAGCATCTAACCAAGCTAGCTCCAAAACAGAAGCAGCTTCAGGTGGTGAGAACATCAGGATGCAGATGGATTTGACCTTTGACTCCTTCAAAGAGTTTGTTTTTGTTTAACACCACATGTAGGCGTTATTAATCTGCTGCACTGATGCTGAAGTTTATTGTGGAGTTTATTGTAGAATTTATTGAGTTTGGGAGTTCATGTTTTTCTTTGTTTCTCCCTGTTGATGTTCATGTGTGTCCTTAATATTACACAAATTTAGCATGTCTTGTGAACAGTTGGTTGTTGACTATATTTCTTTAAACTGTATCTTTTGTCAAGTTTTCATTACACAATAGTCACTTTTGCGCCTTGAATCTTGCACCTGATCAGGTATGAAAATACTAAAACTAATACTGAAACTAACTGAAACTAACTAAAACTAAGCATGAAACCAAAAATAAAAACTAATAAAAACGAGCAAAACCTCTCTGAAAACTAATTAAAACTAACTGAATTAGAGAAATAAAAGTAAAAACTAACTAAAACTAAACTATAATGTAAAATCCAAAACTATTATAACCCTGGTTGGCACATGCCCATTGCTGTCGCTTTATATCACCAATATACATGTTTGATTACACATGTGCTACGCATGCCGATTTTCCACAGTCTGTCTAATATATTGAATGAATGTGTGTGACATGTTTTTTCTTTGTGATCAGTCATAAATGCATGGTGAAAATACACAGGGTGAGGCAGAAAGTAACGTGCTGCACTGATAGGGGGTGCAACAGCGTGACAGAGATATTTGTGGAAAAGGATAGGTGCATGGACTTCATCTTCAAATAAAGCTAAGATAATACATTTATTTAAAAAGGGTTGGGTTCATATATGTGAACGTCCGACTCCAGATGAGTCAGTGTCTCACCGTTCACAAACCTTACCGCACATCACCAGTCACAACCCGGCTCAAGGCATATGACACAAAGGCGAGACCGTACACAAACATGGGAGGTTATTGAATGCTTTTAATAAAGATAGAATAAAGAAACCAGAAACCAAGGACCAGTACAATACATCATCATGCAACATCCTCAATGAGGAGAAGAGGAGCAAACAAGCCACCCATAGATTCAGGCAACGCTGCTTATATAATACACCTGAGTTTGACATGCTCAGGTGTGCTGCATCTGAAATTGCTCCACCCACTAGTCACCTGAAAAAGACACAGGAAAACAAGGCCAACTTCAAGAACAATGTGACCTAGCATGCTCAAATTCTTACCACAGATGCAGCTACTAAACATCTCGGATGAGTTAGTTCTTACCATAATAATGCCAATCACAGAAAGTGACAGTATTCTCTGTGGTTTATATTTATTATGACTTTCACATTTCTTATTCCTGGTTCTAACTTAGCCATTTGCAAGTCATTAATTCTCATATGTACCCCGTTAAGATCTGCTGAGACCTTGTAATTATGTGTTCCAGAACTTTTGCTTCCAGGAGATATGTGCCACCTAAAGATTCTACTACCAGGAGGTTGAGAGGTAGCACTGGGAGCTAACAGCATTTCTTTGTTCAGTCATTGAAAGCATCTTTTCATGCTTAAAACTGGTTTAAAAATGAAACTGGTTTGATCCAGATTCTGGATTTGCAGGGTACTTGAATTCAAACTCTATTTACACTTATAAAATGAGTCATTTTGGTTCAACTTTTTAAACCTTGTAAAATTATGGGTATGGACTATGTGTTATCTCAGTGATTCGCTGTTTGCAGAGTGACATTTGTGAGATGACAACATCAAATCAGCTAAAACATCTGCCGAGGGTGGGGTTTGTTGTCCCCTGCACCACTTGTTTTTTTATCCTTTTTTGTTTCATTTTTTCATGCTGTACTTGTTTGATGCATTAAAAAAAAGTAAAATTATATCTATGCATCCATTTTCTTAACTGGTCAAGTTTAGGGTTGCGGGATGCTGGAGCCTATCCCTCATAGGGTGAGAGACGGGATACACTCTGGACAGGTCACCAGTCCACTCCAGGGCTAACACAGAGACAGACAACTATGCATGCTCACATTCATATCTAATAAATAGATTAATAAAATCAAGATTTAAATACAGATTTAAGATTTAAGTAAGAAACAAGCTTCTGTTTTGCTGCTTTCCTCACAGGTCCAGTGTCACTGACTATGGAAAACATCCTCAGACTCAGCAATTATTGCTTGGACTGTAAATAAATATATGTGCAAAAAAAACTCTTACATATTTATTTTTGTCGTGGAATAAAAAAGGAATGCTCTAAAAAAAATCTAATTGCTTGAGAATATTTTTATTACAGATCAGAAGTTAAGAAATAAAGTTATTCTTATCTTTTTACAAACCATAAATATTTTGTGTCACTACAGTGGTTTCATATACAATCCTTTATTTGTGTTTTACTTAAACACAAATATAGAAGGGAGAAGAAGAAAGCATATTGGTATGATCCACAATCTTTTTAAGTAGTAATTCAACATTGGAACATGTTAGAGATTTAATTTTAAAAAACACGAACCCTGAGTGACCCTGAGAACTGCAGATTATTGCAGAGAGCTTCCTTTGAACTCCATGTGTCAGAGGACTCTCCCACTCTTATACTTTATATTTTATTAGTATTTTAGGAATTAAATATATAAATGAATAGTAATAAAACTCCAGTAGAAACTAAAGTATTCATCACACAGCACAGCATCATTTTACTCCTTTCTTATCAGTACACAGCCAGTATATGGCTGCGTAAAATAAAACTTGTGGTAATGTTTTAATCTGTCTGTCTAAGCACCTGAATGTAGTTTGGAAAGGAGGGCACTGCTGTGCTATTTTATCACTATTTTGTGTTGATAATCGTATTAATAATATGGTATAATGTTAGTGGCTCCATATTCATTTGCCTAAGAAGTGAAAGATGCCTGTTTTAATCCTGGGATGAGGCACAAATCCCCTTTAAACTTGTGTCAAAAATGGCATGCAGTGTAAAAAAAAAAAATTTTTTTAAATCCCCAGACATCCTGCCCCTGTGAATAAAGGACCAGTTGAAAATAGCTATTTTAAATATAATGTTTTGTTTTCTAATGTTCAAGAAAACATTGAGTATATAAAACATTATTTTCTGTTTTGTTTTTAACCTATAACATCTGTAAACTGTAATCCATTTGATTTGTTTCAGACAAAACAAAACCAATAGTCACTGAGTCACTATTGTTGCATGTCTCACAGCCACTCCCACCTGCCGTGCACAAACACCACCTCTTCCTGCTTTTCTCAGTCCTGCTTTACACTACACCCACTTTACTCAGACTGGACTTACCTGTCTATTATACATAAAGATCCAGCTGTACTTGCCTCCTGTCTAAAAAGTCAACCGTGCCTTCTGAGCCATACAGTTTTAGGACTTGGCTTTTTGCCTGATTTCTTTTCCCACGTGATCCCAATCTGTGCCTCTCTGCTTACTTCATACCTTCATCCCAGCCTTCTTCTGCATTACCTTCAATGAAAGGTGAGCAATCTTTAATCAGTTTTTTCTGGATTTAATATAAGTGTTTATGATTATATAATATTTTCCATGCATTTAAGAAGCAGTTGATCAAAAAGGTCTAATTTGTCGAGCAGTACTGTCTGATTAGATATTATCATAGTTTATCTTTCAGTTTCAATTCTTGGTCATGGATGATTTTGTACAGAAGAAACTGATTGAATGGGATCTGAAAAAGTGGATTGATAAATTTGAAGGTAAAGTATTATCATACATCACTGATGAGCACAGATGTTATACAATATTGAAGTGATGTAATGGTTAACACTACCACCACTACAACACATCAAAGGTCTCTGGTTAGTTTCCAATCCCCATTGTGGTTGCATGAGGAAGGGGAGGCAGCATAAATCTACCAAATCAAACATGCAGAGCTACCTGCTGTGGCGACCCCTTGTGGCAAAGGAGCAGCCAAAAGTAGCTTTTATGAACACTGAAACAGCATCAGTGCAGACATAAATGCTGAAACTTTGTTCTGCAGTAAAACAGTGAATGTTTCTACTGTACTGAAGTAGTAATATGTAATACATTTGCAGCATTTCTACAGCATCTTGTAGGTTGTTCAATAAAATACAAGTTACGTATCAGCTCATAAAACCAAGTTATTACAAGGATAAATGTCACTTAAAATTAACTGCTGTACCCATACCTGTTTCACTGTCCTTCAGGAAATGTATTTATGTAGTAATCTGAAAAGAATTTGCACTTCTGCATGATTAAATATTTAATTACAGATGAAGAAATTACAGAGGAAAGTTTCTATGAACTTAACGATGAACTCATAGATAAACTGATTCCAAAAGTTGGACCTGGATTAAAATTCAAGAAGAGACTCAAGCAGCTAAAGGTAATTGTTCTGAAGTTATTTTGCACATAATTACATTTGGTTTGATAAATCTAATTTATATTAATACATCCATGTGAATTTGTGTTAGAATTACCATGGTATTTGCAAATTACACATCAAAACAATATTATTTACTGGACTTTTATCAGTTATTTCCTGTTATGGATTTGCTACTAATTTCTTTGTGCTAGGAAAAACAACACGCAAATCGGGAAACAGTTCATTGTTCTGCTCAAGTAAGTTAAAAAGAGTTTAATTTTAATTGGCTATGATCCATAATAGTGATCATAGAGTTTCAGTTACTTAACACTCAGCAGTGTTTTATCTGTTCTGTAAACAGCAGCAAGAAGAAGCACCTGATTTAGATCAGGTAAGGATTACACTGACTTTCAGGTATGTAATTAACTGATTCTTCACGTATTAAAAATTTACATTCATCCTCAGGTTTTGCCATCCACGAGTGATGAAGGTAAGATATGGGTTATTTTACATATTACAACTAATATTAATCATTTTCAAGACAGTAATGCTTTTGCTTGGACAGAATAACTCAGTTGAGCTTATTGAATATTAAATTTCATTCCTGAGCAAAACCCAGGCAACAAAATAATATTTTTGAGTCTCCAATCAGGAAAGCGAAAGTTTGAACATCAGGACAAGTCGAGTAAACAGCAACCACCAGCTAAACGACAACGTAGCTGCAAACCAAGATCATCCTCAGGTATTTGCATTTCTAAACAATCACTGTTCAAAATATTTTTTCATTGGCTTGCTGCTGTTAAAGTTATGGTAATAATATTGCATTTTAAAAGTCAACAGCATGCATGCAACAAGCTTTTTGAAGTCATGGGGTGAGTAGGCCTGTCAGACACTTCATTTTCCTACTGGGGGATTTCAACACTCATGGAGCAATGACAATAAGACCTTGACAGGTGTAACTGGGAGGAATGGCCTGCCTGATTGAAGCCCAAATGTGTTCTATTACTGGACTTCTGTGCCAACCACAGTTTGTCCATGATGAACGCCATGTTCCAGCATGAGTGTGCTCACAAGTGCATCTGGTACCAGTACACCCTAATTTTGTAATCATGTTGTCAGATCTGTGAACACATGTCTTTGACATGCATGCTGCTCCTCTGAGCTGTCAGCTGATCACCACCTGGTGGTAAGTTGGATCAGGTGGTAGGGGAGGATGCTGGATATATCCTGGTGTTCCCAAACGTATCCCTGAGGCATTCAATTCCCACCTCCATCAGAATTTTAACAGCACTCTGAGGGAGGTATGGGACATGTTCCATAGCTCTATTGGCAAGGCAGCTGCAGCCACAAGGTTGTTAGCACCTGCTGTTGTGGTATGCCCCAAACCAGATAGTTCACATAGGAGGTAAAGGGAGCCATCAAGTTGAAGAAGCAGTCCTATCAATTGCAATTATTTAGCATGGGCAGCACAGTGGCATGGTGGTTATCACTATTGCCTCACAGCTACAGTGACATCTAGAAGGTCTGGGTTTGATTCCACCTTGACCTGGGCCTCTCTCTCTCTGGAGGTTGCATGTTCTCCCCGCGTCTGTGTGGGTTTCCTCCGGGTATTCCAGTTTCCTCCCACAGTCTAAAGACATGAAGTTACTGGCGTTAGGTTCATTGGTCACCCTAAATTGCCCATAGATGTGAGAGTGAATGATTGTCTGTCTCTCTGTGTTGGCCCTGCAACAGGCTGGCGACCTGTACAGGGTGTACCCTGCCTCTCGCCCTATGACAGCTGGGATAGGCTCCAGCCCCCCCCCACAACCCTGAACAGGAAAAGAATGGATGGATGGATTTGATTGCATGTAAACTCAATGTGCTTAACACCGAAGATAAAACCTAAAAACCCATGTAGGTTTACAATGCCTTAAGGTGGTGAAAACAGCAAAATATAATAAAACAAAACAAATAGCAGGTTTGCTTGTGGGACTTCAGAGTCAGCTGGCATGTACTGACCAGCCATGAAGGTCAGCTTCTAAACAATTCTGGTGAAAATGCTGCTGCTGACTTCAACTGAGGAGATAATCAGGCACCAGAAGGAATACTTCAAGGATCTCCTGAATTCTGCTTCCTCTATGGAAAGCATGGCAGAGTCTGAGGATGACGGTGATGATTTGCCCATCATTTGGGGTGAGATCACTGAGGTTGTTAAACAATTTGTTGCTGGCAGGGCCCCTGGGTGGATGAGATTCACTCTGAGTTTCTCAAGGCTTTGGATGTTGTTGGGCTGTCTTGGTTGACAGGCCCCTGTAATGTTGCATGGAAGTGGGTGACACCGCACCATTTCCAGCTGCCCTGTTCTGCTGTTGGCAGAATGGGGTGGTGGTTTCCCTTTTCAAGAAGGTGAACCAGACGGTGTGTGTGTGTGTGTGTGTGTGGGGGGAGGGCAGCCTATGCCAGGGTACTGGAGAAGAGAGTCCATCTATTAGCTGAATCAAGAAGAGTAATGCAGTTTTTGTCAAGGTCATTGTCAAGGTCACTGGATCAGCTCTTTATCCTGTCCAGGATATTTGCAGTAATCGGGAGTATGGGATATCTAGCTCATTTTTATGGGTCATTCAGTTTCTGTACAACTGCAGGGAGATCTTAGTCCCTATCATCGGCAATAAGTCGAACCCATTCGCAGAGGGTGTTGCACTCCGCAAGGACTATTCTTTGTCACAGACTGTGTTCATTAATATTATGGACAGAATTTCTATGCATAGTCAAGCCATCATCTCTAGTTTTTGCAGATGATATGATTCTGTTGGCTTCATCAGCTCAGAATGGGGGAATTTGCTGCCAAGTGTGAAGCAGCAAGAATGGGAATTAGCACCTCCAGATCTGAGGCCATGGTTCTCAGCTGGAAAATGGTGAAGTGTCCGCTCCAGGTCAGGGACGAGTTGCTTCTCTAAGCGTTTAAGTATGTTGGGGTCCTGTTCACAAGTGATGGGACAGTGGAGTGCCAGACTGACCAGCAGACCTCTCTTCTCCCTGCTCCCATCAGGCCGGCGTTACCGCTGCCTGAGGGCTAAGACTGAAAGGTTGAAGAAGAGTTTTTACCCACAAGCCATCCGTCTGCTCAACTCTGAGCCCTAACTGGACCATTATTGCACAGTGTAAATATTATAATTTAAAAAGTGTGTATAGTGTATAGTATATAGAGTATAGTGTATAGTGTGAATTACTTTTTTTATTTTTATTCTTCTTATTTATATGTGTGTGTATATAAGGTTGCAGGTACAAAATACATTTCACTGTGCATTGTACTGTGTATAACTGTGCATGTGACAAATAAACACTATCTTATCTTATCTTATCTTATCTTAGATTGGTTTCACATTTGCAGCAATGCAAATGTTGTATCAGCTCAGTGTGGTGAAGAGAGAGCTTAGTGTGCAATTGAAGCTATTGAAGTCAATCTCTTCCCATCCTCACCTATATTCACAAACTATGGGCAAGGAGTTTGTGGATCCAAATGGTGGAAATCATGTTAGGCTGGGCTCTCGCTTAGTAATATGGTGAGAAGTTTGGCCATTAAGGAGGGACTCAAAGTAGAGCCGCAACTCCACATCGAAAGAAGCCAGTCAAGGCGCTTCTAGCATTTGATTAGGATGTCTTGTGGGCCCCTCCTAGCAGAGACATTCTGGGCTTCTTCGTTTAGACTGCTGCTCCTGCCACCCTGATTCAGATGGATGGATGGATGGATGGATGGATGGATGGATGGATGGATGGATTTATAGCTCCTGCTAAATAGTTCTTTATTCTATGCTGACAGAACCAATCATACTATCTGATGTACAAAACATCATGAGATTTGTCCATGGCAAACTACATGACCAAGACAAGCTTAATGTTTTCCTGAAGTGAGTATTAAGTTTCCATATTGTGTGTTGTATGGGCCTGGCTCCACTCCTGATCACATGCCAATTTCATGTAGAGATCACAAAGTTGGCTTTACTTTTGTAACAACTGTTCAGATTAGCAGAAATGCACAGAATGGCTGAATGAAACCGATGATCTTTTTTCAGTCTTGAGAAAAAAATGTGTATTCACACTTTAAAATTGTTAGCATCATGAATAATCATGATAACTTGGATATTCATGTTGATCCTTAGTTATTTGATTCATAAATCAAGACCTCCATGGAATGAACCACATGAGCACTCTTTCATTGTTAGGGGATTTCAACACAAAAGGAGAATGCATGAATGTTTACATGAATCCTTTTGGGCCAGTCTTCACCTATATATTTGTGGTGTCTGCGTGGTGAAGTGACTCATTTTTAGTTATTTTTATGTTATATTGCTGACAGATCGATAATTAGAGAAAAATAATTCTTCCAATCCTTTTAGTGTTGACAGAGTTACAGTTAAACTTATAGTGGACAAAAAAGGGCCTGTATCCGGAAAGAACCGGAATGCTCTGGAATGATCCAACTTTATGGATCTACCATGTATCCGTAATGTTTCCAGAGAGAATACGGGAAGATCTGATCTGTCACAGATGTTTAAATGGATATTATATGGATATGTAATGGATATTCATTCAGAGTTTGAATTTTTCAGGGTCCAATCTTATCCTTTTATGGAGAAATCTCCAAAATGTATCCGTCAAAAATCCAGTGTGCATTCGTCGGGAAATTGTCCATAGCTGTGACAGAGGTATCATACCTCAGATAGTACCATATTTTAGGGCTTTTATTCCAGTGTTAAATCCAATCCAAGTGACTTTTATTCATGTGAGGTTCTGGTGAGTCTGCATTTTATGAACTACTTTTATTTGCTGTTTCTCATATCCACCAGTCCCTGAGATATAAATCCATTTCTTTAACTGATACATTCACATTTATTTTAGATCAGCACTCTGTTTCATCTAAAAAAAGCCAACTATATAAAACTGAAAAGTCTGATGATAATTATTTGTTTAATAAATATGATAACTATCACTTTTCATATACAAATAAATCATATGCAGGAAAAAAATCAATGATTTGAAGACAGACAAGAGGGAGCTGGTTGGTGTTTTTGGTAAAACTGGGGCTGGAAAAAGTTCTCTGATAAATGCCATCATTGAAGAGAGGAATCTTTTGCCCTCTGGAAGCGTCACTGCATGCACCTCAGTCATGATCAAAGTGGAGGCTAACCTTCACAGCGATAACTATGAGGCAGACATTGAGTTCATCACAAAAGAGGTGAAATTAATTTAGCTGCAAAAATACAGTTTCTTGTTATGCTCGTTATATGTCCATCAATAAAACTAAAAAATGTCTTCTTTTTTAAGGAGTGGAAAGATGAGTTGTGGCCATGGCAGCAGATTCTTGGAGATAATGAAAACCATAAAATGGAAGTTGATGATGATTATTGTGACATTATTGATAAGCTGTCAGCACTCTATGGGGAAGAATGGAAACAAAAGTCCATTGGAAAGCTCCTTGACAGCAAATATTTCAAAGAAATTCCTGAATTTCTCCAATGCAGAAGGAAGATTTTGTCATGTGAATCAGTAAGACAAAAACTTTCATTACTTCATAGAAAGTCTTCTTGCAAGTGTGATGTAATAAAATGTTAAGAAAAGCTGAATATATAAAACTGTTTTTGAGTATTATTGAATTGACATACAGCCTGGGCTTTAGTAATTCAGCATCTGTGCAAACTAACAAGTGTACAAAATGCACATGAAAGGAACGAGAACATTGCCCACCAAACAAAATAATAAAACATATATGGGTCAAGTTTAATCCATATATGCTGACAATACATGGACCTGTACAAGAGTTAAAAAAAAAACAAAAAAAAAAACACCTGAAGATATTTTACTTTATGGGCATTGTGGGTCTCTTTATAAAAATTAATTAAATTGCTGGCTTCAAGTCTCACTGTCATGTCCTGGGCTGTTTGCCCAGCGTTTTGTGTTGGGTTTCATATTTCCTGAGTTTTTGTCCCCAGAATGTTTTGATTCTTGTTCCCTTTGTCCCTGTCTTCCCCTGTATCTATGGTCTTGTGTCTGTTTTGTCAGCTTGTCTGTCCTCTGACCTCTGGTGTTTCTTATGGTGTTTTATTCCTAATGTTGTGACTAGTCTGCGTCTCTGTCCTGTGTCTGTATGTACCTTGGTTAGTCACTTCCTGTTTTATTTTGACAGTCTAGTTTTCCCTGTGCTTTGTGTTTAGTTTTGCTTTCCCTGTGTTATTAGTTTCATTTGCCTCACCTGCTGTGCCCTGCTGTTTCCTCTTGCCCTGATTACCCATTGTGTACATACTGAACAGTATGTAAGGGTTAAATTGCTCCAACAAAGTGCTGCTCTGACCACTTACACAATTGCAATATGCATCCTTTAGCTTAATTGAAGATGACAACTTGTCTAACTCTGGGGGATGACTTCACAATGTGCAAAACACTGAATGTGCTCCTAATGCGATGCAGTGAGTCTGCAGTCTAAACGAGGGATTCTTACATTGAGGCCTGCTGTTTGAGGTCCTTCTAACTGGACAGTTGGTTCAGTTTGCCAAAGTTCATGTTTGCTTTGAAACAGGCAGTAAATGCAAGAAAATAAAGATCTTACAACTGAAGGAAATTTACATCAAGGAGTGGTCAAAACATTTTATAAGTCTGACAGTGATGGACAAATGTGCATAAATGACCATGTGAAGCTGTTTCTCTGCAATACTAGTAAATGAGCCCAAGAGTGTATTTAGTTATTTAAATAAAGAATAACTATTCACTAGTGAAGAATAATACTATTTAGTAAATCACTAAAAAAAATAAATTTTTTCTCATTGTGTTCTTCAAACATTTTACTTAGGCACTCTTTTAAGGCTATCAGATATTTGATTGTTAAAAACATTTGAAAGACAATAATTTCCATGGGATTTCACATGACCTTAACTCCTCTGCCTGGAGGACTGTGGACTGTGATGGCCCAACACAAAACATGGGGAAACTACATTATGTTTAAAACTTAAAATCTAATTTTGATTCACCCCAAATTAAACTTCTGTCTGCACTTTCCTAGTTTTGTATTTACATAGTATTGATTGGTTTTAACTTTTGATGGTACTGTTGTTTACATTAGTTCTTTTCTGTCATATTTTATGCTGCTGTAATTCTTTCATTTGACTTACTTTTATTATTTATTGCAGGCTAAAGAGCTGTCTGCAAGATGTGCCAAATACACAAGAAGTGACTCCAAACAGGGAGATGGTAAAAATGTAAAGAGGTGGTACTGGCCACTAGTGAAGTGTGTGACTCTCAGGGTGCCAAACAACGATTTCCTCCAACATGTCACACTTGTGGACCTTCCTGGAAATGGTGACCGCAACAAGAGTCGAGACAAAATGTGGAAACAAGTAATTTATTCACATTCACTGCTTGTTGTTCTATATTGTTTGTCAGTGATATATCTTTGACACTTTGACAATTTATTATTTATATCTCTCATGTTATTATTCTGATTTCAGATTGTTGGAGATTGTTCTACTGTGTGGATTGTAACTGAAATTAATCGAGCAATTGCAGAAAAAGAAGCCTGGGACATCCTGGAAAGTGCCAGCAGCCTCATTGGAAATGGTGGCGAATGTCGGCAAATTCACTTCATCTGCACTAAGTCAGATCAGATTGAAGATTCAGATGATTAGTAAGTAAATTATGATGCAAAACATTTATAGTTGTTTCGGCCAAGCTTTAGCTGTCAGACAGATGCCCTCACAACTGGCTCTAGAATACTTTGTTATACCAGAGAAGTTCAAAGTCAATTCAATGACGTCAAGGTACTCAGGCTGTGAAATAAACACCATTTTGCAAACCTATGCCATGTTTCCATATTTCTTCTAGAGAGAAGAGTTTTTCTCCTGGTAACCCTTCAAAACAACCCACTGTTCAGGCTTTTTCTAATGTTAATGTTGTAAACTTTAATATTCAACATGTTAACTGAGGCCTGCAGAGATGTAGCATTTCAAAGTCTGACCTTGAGGTGAATTTCTCAAGATGTCCACTTACAGGACGGTTGTGGCATTGTGTTAACACAAAACAGACTGTTCCAGACCAGCAAGCTGCCACCTCTGCTGAGGTGCACAGACTTGCTGATGATCAATATATCATGTGGATTTGATCAGCAGGCCATGGTTGTTACTTACCCAGTAAACGTGTGCTCAGTGACTCTATGTGGTCACAGTGCTGCATAGTGTCTTGAGAGAATTTTTTTTTTTTCACAGGACTCATGTGCAAATATCTTTTTTCTAGTTCAGCAGCTCAGCGCCGTAACCGTATAACTGAAAGAAACATGCAAGTCAAGGAAGAAGTGAGGAAAGAATTCAGCAAACTAAAAAAAATTAAGGTGAGCTTTATAATGTATAATCTAACATGACCCTCTTTATTGGCAAGAGTGCTTTAAAATTAAATCCTGTTTCCCTCAGAAACACTTCACTGATGACTGTTTCAAAGTGTTCACAGTGAGCTCCAAAGAGTTTCTAAAACAGAAACGTTTAAATCCAGATGAAACTGGTAGGTGAAGTCTCCTTAAATGACCACAGTTTAGCCAACAGAAAATGGATAACTGGATAACTCAAATGCATATTTTATTTAGTTTGCTTTAAATAAAACAAGAGTGAATGGTTGGATTAAAATTAAAAGATTTAATGTAAAATTGTTGTTTTCAAATTCCTTTTTAACAGAAATACCCAAACTTTGTGAATTTTTGCAAGATCTCAACGACTGTCACTCAGAAACCTTAAACTATGTGTCTGGAGCTCTCGGGATTCTGTCTTTGATTCAAGGGGCCAACTGCAGAGGAGTGGTGAGTGGTAATAAAAACTCTAAATCTATAAAAGCTATATCTATTGAAACAGAGTTTTGTAAAGTATGTTCAACTTCAATAGAAAATGAGAAGGTGTACATGAAATGTAAATCTTGAAACTTTTCAAGATTTACATCAAGCCATCAAGATCACTGATTTTTATTGGTTACTTGACAAGAGTACAGCAGTAGTTAGGGGCAAAACACAACAGGAAAAAAAAATACAACATTTCAGAAAACAGAACAAAACAAAAAACAGAATTTTCAACAAAGTTTGAAATGATTTTTAATCAGACAGGAATATTCATATGATGTATTCTCTTAAAAGTCTTTTCAAATCCTGAAAGTATGATAGAAGTGAGGAGAGGGGCAGTATTATGAACAGTTCTAACTGCTTGTGTTACATGGAGTTTCTAATATAGCACATAAACAAATAACAGCTCATGTATAATGCAATATTCCATGTTGGGTTCAACAATGATAATTTTTTTTGCAGTCATTAGTTGATGAAGTCCTAATAATGAACCTCCATACAACCCAAGAAATGTCCCTACATGTTCCATAAGCTGAAATGTTCCTGTTTTCTAAAATATTTAGGTGATTTTTATTTGTTTGCTTATCTTTTCTGTTTTTTGGCTTGTTTGTGAGGCTGGATTTAAAACTGACAGATTTTTAGTAGTACTGGTAGTATTACTAGAAGTAGTATTTTTAGCAGTACTGAGGCCCTACCGTGGAGGCAGGCCTTGGGAGGGAGGGAGCGGGGAGAGGGTCTGGTGGCTGGGCATTAGCCCGTGGTGCCCAGTCAGGTGCAGCTGGAAGAGAAGACATGGGCCCGCCTTCCTGTAGGCCCACCACCCACAGGAGGTGTTGTAGGGGTCGGGTACAATGTGTGTCGGACTGTGGCCATGAATGGAGGCCCTAGTGAACTATCTAGTGGGACATGGAATGTCACCTCACTGGTGGGGAAGGTACCTGAGCTAGTGCATGAGGTTAAGAGATACCCGCTAGCTGTAGGCTCACCTTGGGCTCTGGAACCAGTCTTCTGAAGAGGGGCTGGACTCTGTTCCTGAATGGAGTTGCCCTCGGTGAGAGGTGGCAAACTGGGGTGGGCATTCTTGTTTCCCCCTGGCTTGCTGCCTGGACATTGGAGTTTTCATTGAGGGTTCCACATCCTTATGCTCAAAAATGGTGTTTGTTATGGACAAACTGGTTTGCACAGAAGTCCAATAACAAAACACCATTCAGTTTCAGATCAGGAAGGCCATTTCTCCCAATCATGCCCCTCCAGGTCTCACTGTCGTTGCCCATATGAGCGTTGAAGTCTCCCAGCAGGATGATGGAGTCAGCGGATGGAGCACCCTTGAGCACCCTGTCCAATGACTCCAAAAAGGGTAGGTACTCTGAACTGTCATTTGGAGCATAAGTGCAAACAACAGTCAGGACCCATTCCTCAGCCCAAAGGCATAGGGAAGCAACCCTCTCGTCCACCAGTGAAAACTACGAGGCACAGGCAGAAAGCTGTGGGATAAAAAAATACCCACCCCACCTTGCGGCATCTCACCGAAGGAAACTCCAAACTGGAAATGAGTCCAGCCCCTCTCCAGAAGATTGGTTCCAGAGCCCAGGACATGTGTTGAGGTGAGCCTGAGTATATCTAGCTGGTATCTCTTAACCTCACACATTAGCTCAGGCTCCTTTCACACCAGAGAGGTGACGTTCCATGTCCCAATAGCCAGTCTTGGTAGCCGGGGCCCATCAAGGGCCTACAGGAGGGCCGGTCCATGTCTCCTCTTTGGGCTGCGCGTGGCTGGGCACCATGGGCTCCATGGGCAAATGCCCAGCCACCAGACGCTCTCCCTTGAGTTCCCTCCCCATCCTGGCTCCAAGGTGGGGCCCTGGTAACCCTATCCCAGGCAGGGTAAACAGTCCCTTGATGACTCTTCCACAGTGGTCTTTCGAATCTCTTTACCCGCAATACAAAGCGCCTTGAGGCGACTGTTTGTTGTGATTTGGCGCTATATAAATAAAATTGAATAGAATAGAACAGAATCGCTCTTTGTCTGGCCCCTCACCCAGAACCAATTTGCCATGTATTTCAGGGTGTTGAAAAAGCAGATGATGTGTGTAAAGTGCTTGAGAAAAACATGAACGAACAGCTTGATGAAGTGGAAAGAGCAGTTGAAAAAGCTATCAAGGCTTTTGACCAATGTCTCAGAGAGGGGGTTGAAAATTCCATAACCTCTGAAGAAAAACTGAAGTTGTTTCTGGACCGTGACCGTGTACGTATTTGAATTATAATTATAATCAAAGCAACAGATTTTGCACTTTACAGGTGCTGGTCATAAAATTAGAATATCATGAAAAAGTTGATTTATTTCAGTAATTCCATTCAAAAAGTGAAACTTGTATAATATGTTCATTCATTACACACAGACTGACGTATTTCAAATTTTTGTTTCTTTTAATTTTGATAATTATAACTGACAACTAATGAAAACCCCAAATTCAGTATCTCAGAAAATTAAAATATTGTGAAAAGGTTCAATATTGAAGACACCTGGTGCCACACTCTATCAGCTAATTAACTCAAAACACCTGAAAAGGCCTTTAAATGGTCTCTCAGTCTAGTTCTGTAGGCTACACAATCATGGGGAAGACTGCTGACTTGACAGTTGTCCAAAAGACGACCATTGACACCTTGCACAAGGAGGGTGAGACACAAAAAGCCATTGCTTAAGAGGCTGGCTGTTCACAGAGCTCTGCGTCCAAGCACATTAATAGAGAGGCGAAGGGAAGGAAAGATGTGGTAGAAAAACATACACAAGCAATAGGGATAACCGCACCCTGGAGAGGATTGTGAAACAAAACCCATTCAAAAATGTGGGGGAGATTCACAAAGAGTGGACTGCAGCTGGAGTCAGTGCTTCAAGAGCCACCACGCAGAGACGTATGCAGACATGGGTTTGAGCTGTCGCAGTCCTCGTGTCGAGCCACTCTTGAACAAGAGACACTGTCAGAAGCGTCTCACCTGGGCTGAAGACAAAAAGGACTGGACTGCTGCTGAGAGCTCCAAAGTTATGTTCTCTGATCAAAGTAAAGTTTTTTTCCTTTGGAAATCAAGGTCCCAGACTCTGGAGAAAGAGAGGAGAGGCACAGAATCCACGTTGCTTAAGGTCCAGTGTAAAGTTTCCACAGTCAGTGATGGTTTGGGGTGCCATGTCATCTGCTGGTGTTGGTCCACTGTGTTTTCTGAGGTCCAAGGTCAACGCAGTCGTCTACCAGGAAGTTTTAGAGCACTTCATGCTTCCTGCTGCTGACCAACTTTATGAAGATGCAGATTTCATGTTCCAACAGGACCTGGCACCTGCACACAGTGCCAAAGCTACCAGTACCTGGTTTAAGGACCATGGTATCCCTGTTCTTAATTGGCCAGAAAACTCGCCTGACCTTAACCCCACTGATCGACTCCATGCCACACCGCATTGCTGCAGTAATCCAGGCAAAAGGAGCCCCAACTAAGTGTTGAGTGCTGTACATGAAAATACTTTTCATGTATGATGAAACAATTCTATTCTCTTTTCAGTTTGCCAACATTTCTAAAAATCCTTTTTTTGTATTTGTCTTAAGCAATATTCTAATTTTCTGAGATACTGAATATGGGGTTTTTCATTAGTTGCCAGTTATAATAATCAAAATTAAAAGAAATAAACATTTGAAATATATCAGTCTGTGTCTAATGAATGAATATCAAATACAACTTTCACTTTTTAAATGGAATTACTGAAATACATCAACTTTTTCATGATATTCTAATTTTATGATCAGCACCTGTAAATGAGCATGATGAGCATGTGTTGTTAAATGGTTTCCTGATTTGTTTCAGAAACAGCCAGGTTTTTTCAAGACACTACAGTCTGTAGTTAAGAAAGATGGCACCCACAAAACAACAAAAGGGGAACAAATAGACCTCAACATGATGTTGGCTTCTTGCCTGACTGACAGCATTGATGAAAAATTCAGGAAAACCTTCCCGTAAGAATAAACAAATTCTAAATAGCACCACATATTTACACACTATATCATTAGTCAGTACTGGCTTTATGAAACATTTTTTCAGCAATGATGTTAAAGGCGGATCATTCAATGGAGTCATCAGTCAGTTTTCACTTGACACCAAATCGCTGATTCAGAAGTACAAAGTTGTCGAACTGCAACTGATATTTCTCCAGACCGAGGTAAAAGATGAAGCAATCCTCTTTATCAGTCAATTGGCAACAGAATTTAACTACACACTGAATAAATAGCATTGTTTATATTAGCTACATTCTCTTTTTTATTCATCCATATTTCATGCTTCTAAGGAGGATAAAATTAAGGCACAAGTCAACAAAACAATCCTGACGCAGAAGAAAATAATCTACAACAGTCTAACAGAGACAGTTGAGAAAAACATGAAAAAGGGCTATGAAGGTAAGAAAGACACAACCTGTCACAATAATACACATTTGTGCATGACGTTTATGCATTTTTGTGTCTTCTTGTAGATGCAGCAGAAATTATAGGAGAGGGTGCACTGAAAAAAATGAGGAAGACTATTGAGACACATGTATATTCAAATAAGAAAATGTATGAGGAGGCAAAAGAGACCCTGTTGATGAAGATGAATGACTTGAAGGTTTGTCACATTATATCTTTATAAATTATAAAGATATAATGTACATTATTGTACATTCTAAATTATAATGTACAATGAGACTGTAAACCATGTTGTGTTGCACATCTTGCTTCATTTATGTCAAGGTTTTCCTGCTATGTCTGAGTGATTTTGCTCAGTTTGATCATTCTGTAAACCAGGCATTCAGGTTTTTTTTAAACATTAGTGACGTGTCTGTTATATGATGATGATGATGATGATACTTTATTGATCCCACAATGGGGAAATTACAGTTTACAGAACACCCATCCAAGAAACAAACAAACATGGGGCGATAGGTGAACTGTGGCCATGCTGCCCCCCTTCTGGAGGAGCTGCCATTAAAAAGACAGAAACAATAATGCGAACATATAGAGATGAGTGAGGAAAAAAATCATCTCATACTTTGTATACATGCGCACATACACAGTATATGTTATATGTGTATTTATCAGTGTTACAAAGGTTCGGTTTGCTATGATGAGTTGAACTGAACTGTTTAAAGCATGATGTTCTACCAAGGCTGCCACTGACCACAAGAACTCTGAGCTCTAAACATACACCTACCCATTTATTCAGGTCTTGCTATTTTTGACCTCAGTGTTTGACTCTGTGTAAAGTAAAAAAAGCTCTGATGTTAATTTAGGCAACCATCCTGAAAGAACTAAAGGAAACCATGAAATACTCCATTAAACTCTCACTCAAGACTGACACTTGCCAACTCCCAGGTAAACAGAATATAGGCTATTAAAGTAACTCATTTATGTTGAACACCTTCAAATGTGTGTGTGTGTGTGTGTGTTTTCAGACGTTTCAAAGCATCTTCAGAGTGTGAAGAAACATTATCATGAACTTAAACGCAGTCAAGATGAAGAAACATCAGCACAATAACTGGGTAAAAATGAAAATGTCATTAAATATGTAATGGGGCTTTGATTATTAACTGTTTTGTGCTAAATTACATTAACAGTTCTGAAAGAAAGTGGAAATCTGATGACCATTCTGAACACCTGACTATAGTTAAAAAAAACCTATTTAAATGGAAATTTTAAGTTAGTTTTAATTAAAGATCACAAATAACTATTTTTAAACTATATATGGCAATTTAAGAGTTGTAATTTTTCTTTATTATCATCATCTCTCTTTGTCTCTTTCTCATTATTTCCTTTTCTTCCTCTTCTTATGCTTCATCCACCACTGGCCTCACCTCCTTCATCTCCACTTTTTCCTCTTCCTCTTCATCTCCTCAAGTCTCATCTCCTGCACTCATGTCAAGGCTCTAATATAAGAAAACATACATGAACATGCTTATTTATTACTGATATTGTCAGTTAGCTACTGTCAGCAGATCAGACATACGGCCCTCCGTCTCAAGACAGCTGATAACATGCAGGCTAAACAATAAAAAAATGTAATTGAAACACATCCCATTTTTATTTGTGATTTATTGCTGTTATTATTCAAACATGTTCAAATAAAGTTTTTACAAAAATGTTTTTATATACAAACAGTAGCAGAAACACACCAGCTGGCCGCGGGCATTATGGGGAAAATGCAAAGCTGCCAGCCGCAACCTTTTTGTGGTAATTAGGAGGGTTAATTAAGCTAGAACGGATCCATCCAGCAGCTGCACTGAATCCATGATGATTGCATAGATCTGTTTTATCAAAACTTCTGCTAAAAACAGATTTTTCAAATATTTTTAAAGCAAATTTTAAGTAGTGATGATTTTACTGAGTGTTAAAACTTCTCTGTTTATTCCTGCTGGGTGTTTCAGATTTGCTCCACATGCAGAAACAGCAGAGGCCTGATGACCCACTCAACTTCCCTGAGGGAACACTGACTAAAGACATGAGGTCTCCGGATATCATCACAGACACTTTTATCAAGTTGTTTTGCCTGCTCTCTTTTAATGTAGTGTTACTTTTGTGTACTTTTAATTAATTTGATACAAAGAGATTTTTAAATCCTCACAGCAAGAAGGTCTTGAGTTTTAAACCAGTCTGGGGCCTTTCTGTGTGGAGTTTGCATTTTTTTCCCATGTCTGTGTGGGTTCTCTGTGGGTTCTGTGTGAGTACTCCGGGTTCCTCTCACAGTCCAAAATCATGCATGGCGTTAGGTTAACTGGTCACTTTAAATTGACTGTAGGCTTCAATATGAGCATCAGTGGTTGCCTGCCTCTTGCCTGACAGCTGAGATAGGCTCCAGACCCCTCTTTAACCCTGAAGTGGATAAGCAGAATAAAATGAATGAATGAATAAAATAAAATAAAAAATGTTAAAATGTTAGTTAAGGTTTTAATCATGAGGGTTTATCCAAAAATGTTTTGAACGCTTTTCTTTTTTGTATTTCTACTTTATTTTTTCATTATTTGTAGAACTGAGATAGTGTGAGCGTGTTGGTGGATTTGTGAAAGAACAGGCTTAAATCACTTTAGTTCTCATTTGAAGCATTTAATATAATAAAGAATCAGAACTCGCTCGGTTCCGAAAATCACAGTCCACAAAAGCAGTTAGCTGTAACAACTTCCCCGAGAAGCGCGAGTTTTCTGTGCTCTTGGCGTGAACTTCTTCCAATCAGCGGTGAGAGCGCCCTGAAAGAGGAAACAACCTCGTGTTCCCCAAGGCTGTTTTTTTCTGCGTAGTAATAGAGGCGCAGTGACATCTATGCACTTCCTCTGCACATAGATAAGCATGTTTTGGGAAAACCCTCAAGGATGCACATTAAAAAAAACCCAAATTTTTCTGAAGGACAGTCTCGCAACTACTGGCTTCCTTATCTGTCTGCTGCCCCTTATTGAGCCCCAGTTCCCTCATCTGTCTGCTCTCTGCTTCTCTGTTTATAATTATTGCTTCAGCTACTACTTATTAATTAACTCTCTTATGCTTATTTCCTGCAATTTACCCTTAGCATTATCATCTTGTTCATAAAGCATTTACTAAAAAAAAGATTTTAGGGGTCTAAACCACACCATCACTATGATATCCAGATCTTTTTAATTTTAAGAATTTAATTTTACTGTATATATTTTTTTGCTTCTGTATTGTATTTTAATATCTCACATTTAAAGGTTTTAATTGAATGTGTTTAGTCTTGATTCACTGGAATGGGAGAATTTATTTTATAGATGTTTGTCAATTTTATCCCTGAGTCTCATATAGCACAAGATTGATGTATACATTTTACTCTAACATATATTTCTTTACTGCGGTACAGTGGTTTCTCTGGTTGTCATATCACAGTAATAAAGCAGCAGCAAACAACAACCATCAGCTTCTACTTTACTCATCATGTTATTTTGTTTAGTCTTGTTTCTATTCAGTACCCTCTTCTTGTCCTACACTAAAACTAAGCTGCCTCCCAAAAACTACTTTGCAGCAGCACGGTAATTGGTAACATACAGCACAACTATTATCATGAACTGAGAAGAATGGATCACAAACCATTTATCAACAGTGCTGCACATGAACCAAAGCACAGCAAAACACAAAACCTAAAGCTCAACACTAGCAGGGTTTGCTGCCTGTTTAAGCTGTTGGCTTAATTAATGTTCAGTGTTGATAACCTCATGACCCTAAAGACCAATCTTGTAAACCTTTTAGACAGGACTGGAGTTCTAAGCTGAGAATCAGTAGCTCCATGTTACAGCTATCTAGTCACAAACCTCTACTGTGCGCTGTGGATGCACTGATTTGTCCCTGGCTTTGCTTTGATACTGGAAAAAATCTTAAAAACTGGAGAATTCTGAGGCACGATTTGAAGCAGTCATCCAGTCATGGTGCAGTTCCCCGTGTTTGCTGCAGACTGAGCAACTTTTAGTTGGCAGGTTTATTTGTCTTAGTTTTGGCCAAAGTTGTAATTTCTAGATCCTGATACACACTTCCTTTCTTGATCTTTATTATGATGATTTCTTTCTTCTTCTTCTTTTTTAATAATAAAAGGTATGTGATGCTGTACAACAGAGTAATGGAGCAGAGATGCAGATAGTTCAGAACTTGACTTTGAATCCTTCGATTTTAAAGATTTATTCAGTATTAAAGTAATCAAGAGACAGTTGTCAGCATTTCCACTGCTGCACAGAAAATAACTAGTAATAGTCAATTCAGCAAACTTTATATTCCAAAGTGTAAACAAATATTGTTTAAATAACTCTTATTTTGCTGCCGGTGCAACTCGGTTTAACGCAGTAACCTAAAGTGCACATCAAAGTGCATTTCAAAGTATTTTCGACCATCGCGGCTTTTTTCGACAGTGTAGAGAGACAGGAAGGTGGGAGGAGAGAAGGGGGAAGAACCTGCGCTATCTGAACTTTGCCTTGCGGTATGCATGGTCTCTTGGTCTTCCGCTGAGCCACCCGCTGAGCCACGTCTGACGTTACCCACGAGAGCGTGAAACCACAGACACTCATACATACGTACATATATGTAGTGGCGCAAAAAGAGGGCATGCACTATATGCAATGTATAGGAGCACAGAAGGTGGGGGGGGATCTCTAGTCGGCATTTTCTGTACTTTACAGCTGTGCACATGCAGAGGTGGAAACTAACGACGTACAAATACTTCGTTACTGTACTTAAGTAGATTTTTCAGGTATCTGTACATTACTTGAGTATTTATTTTTCTGACTACTTTTTACTTTTACTTCCTACATTTTTACACAAGTATCTGTACTTTCTACTTCTTACATTTTCAAAACAAGCTCGTTACTTTAGGTTTAACGGGTTTGAGAAACGTTTGCATTTCCAGTCAGTGTGGGAGCCGGTTCCTGATTGCAAGCGTTTTTTTTCTTGGAAGTCACACCAATAGGGTGGGCGTTTGGGAACAGTCACCCCACACGGTAGAGGGAGAGGCCCCTGCAACGCTGGCTCAGAGACCGGAAAAAACTAGAGGAAGTTGCGCTTTACATAGAGGCCGGAAAATAAGTGAGAAAAAGTGTGTGCAGTTTGTCACACACTGTGTCTGCTAGCTAAAAGAACAGCTGCTGTATTTTAAGCAAAGAATGAGATAACTTCACTCAAATGGAGAAAGATGTAAGAAAGAGGTAGAAACGTCCTCCAAGGAGCTACTTTTACTTTCTTACTTTGAGTTCAGAGCCCATACTTTTTTATTTTTACTTGAGTACAGAAGTTGAACCGGTGCTTTAACTTTTACCAGAGTAGTTTTTATCACGAGTACTTGCATTTCTACTTAAGTACAGAATGTCAGTACTTTGGCCACCTCTGTGCATATGATATGATCAATAACAGAGGCAAGGCGCTGCCCCCCCCCCCCCCCCCCCCCCCCCCCACACACACACACACACATACACACAGACACACGAAAGGCGCTCCAACTTTCCAGGGAGGGAAGAGGGAGAAGGATAAAAAATATTGTTGGGATAAAAAAAAGCTTTTCAAAGTGGTTTAAAGACAGTCGGCAGGTTGTGTCAGTGTATTAAGAGGAGGCTTTTAAATACTCAGGTTAGCCTAAGTTACAGTAGTAACATACAGTAACAGGTCACTGTTCTGCAACTGTGTGCTGTAGTTACAATATAACAGATCATAACAAAAAAAAGAAAGGAACTTGTAATAATTTAACTAGATAGTGAATTACATTGTTAAACATTTTTGTTGGTTTGTGAGCTGATCATCTACTGTAATATGTGACATCAAATAAAAGCCCAAGTTGGGTCTCCCTACTTGGGCTTACACCTGACCGCATACACCCCAGAAAGTGTATAGCTGCGCCCCTGCATGTATGTTTGGACTTGAAACCGCAGCAGCGCGCGCAGCAATCACTCGCGTGCGCGATGCTATGTGGCTGTTGAGTTCTACGCGCGCGGGTTGTTGAATGAATACCTGCTCTCCTGAATGAAAACTTGTGTTTTCTCATTCGTGACTTTTGACATAAATATAATTCCATATTACTGAGTCGTTGTTACATATCTCACAGCCACTCCCTTCTGCTCTGCACTAACCCCACCACTTCCGGTTTCTCAATCTTGCTTGGCTTTACTCATATACTATACGTGCAGATCCAATTCCACTCAGCAAAAAAGTGTGCAGTCTGAGTCATTCAGTTCCAGCTTGTTTTTAGCTGTTTTTGGACTTGGCTTTCTGCCTGCTTTCTTCTTACTTCATCCTTCCCTCATCAGCATTTTTCTGCATTACCCTCAACAAAAGGTTTGAAGCAGTTTGAACTTTTAATCTGAATATCGGTGTTTCTTAACAGTTTCCGTGCATAAGGAGTAGGACTGTTTGATTAGATTTATCTTTCAATTTCAGTTCTTGGCCATGGATTATTTTGTGCGAAACAAACTGCATGAATGGGGCCTCAGTGAGTGGGTGGAGAAATTTGAAGGTAAAGTATTATGATGCATCCCTGATGGTTACAGATATTGATACTAATGTGATCTGTGAGACATACTATCTGTTAATATAGATATTAATACTATAACATTGTTCTGCAGTGCAATGCAACAGTTTGTAGTACATTGTTTAGAAAGTACAAAAGCACTTCGGTGGTGAAGAGAGGTCCGAGTGTGCTGTGTCAAAACGTGATTTACTATTTTTTTTTTTAAATGTTGTTTATATTGATAAATAGACTGTGGTGCACAGGATTTATAAAGAAATGAATTGTTTTGCAAATATAATTTAAATATATTTATGACTGCATTACATTATAATGAATCCAGCTCTTTTGGCTACTCTTTATCAAACTGCAATGTTATATTTGTTGCAAATAGGCAGATCTCTCGGGGAAAAAAAAAATTCAAGTCAATGATATTTATAAAGAATATATGAATGTCACGTTGCCAAGAAGTGACTGCAGCTTCTACACTGTGACAGGAGTGTTCTTTATGACTCAAAAAATATTGATATCTTTCATAAGAGATTATGTTTGAGATATGCTTGACAGATTATAGGTCCGCAAATCATTTACAACAACACCAACAATAATTTTGGGGGGCAAATCCCGGAAATCACTTTTTGGCGCAAGACCGGCAATTCATGACAAATTGCTCCACTGCCACTATGTAGCATATACATTTCTCCTCCACGCAGTGCAGTACACATTCACATTAAAATTCAAATCACATTATTGCACCCTAAAATTTTAATATATGTTAATTACAGAGTGTACCCTGCCTTTCGCCTCATGCAAGGTTATTATAGTTAACGAAAACGACCGAAATAACTAAAACTGAAATAAATAAAAATGATAAATAAAGGATTAAATGATGACTAACTAAAACTGTATTGTGGGTTTACAAAACTAACTAAAACTAACTGAAATTATAGAAAAATGTTTTTGTGTTATATGAAAGCCTTGTGGAGTGATCTGAAATCACTTTTTCCGCTTTAGCAGTTTTAACCAGAATCTCCGCCACTGCGAGTGCGCCTTCCGGTCTTGTGTGAAAATCTGTTCCCCCAGTGTCGGGAGCGCGCAGCCAGAGAGGCGGATCCGACAGTCTACACGGCGCTTCTGATCGATTTCTCGGTGTTTATTCTTCTCATCAAGGACAATTCCTGTGAATATGAAAACATTTGAACTCTATTTGCCAAAGTTACATGGGGGGAACCAAATATTTCAGCCATTCAAAATATTCTTTTCCCCCTCCATGACATGGGAAGAAATTAATTTAGCAGCAAGTCTTTACCGAGAAATCGATCAGAAACGCCGTGAAGACAGTCGGATCCGCCTCCCTGGCTGCACTGCGCGCTGCCGACACAGAGGAAACAGTTTTTCACAGGGGAACAGAATTTCGCACAAGACCTCCACCGCTGCTAAAACACCAGCACACATAGTGCAGCTCACACGAGAATAAATGCCGATCCAGCGTACAAGTCTAATTAACCAAGCTCTCTGTGCCGCTCTGACAGAACCAGCATCGCGGCCTTGTAGCGAGGTGATAACCTTAATGGACCGTTTTCACTGAAAACACAACTGCTTCCTAAACCTGTACAGGTGTACACCGAACACACAGCGGGAGGATGCGCTGATAAATGTGTTACTGAGACTGGGGTGTCCACTCCACTGTGTGACACACAAGCTTGAAAAGTTGTATTTGAGCTTTGATTCCTTCAAATGCTCAGAGCTCGGTTTGTTCTTGTTTATAACTCTGTTCTGATGTTATGAACCACATGGAGCTCATGTTAATCGACTGCACTGAAGCTGGACCAGTGCTGGGCACTCCCATTTATTCTTGAGATAAACATTTTTATTCATATTTTTCAGTTTTTGAGATACATATTTTGAGATTAGAGTTTATTGGGAGTTTAAATTTATTGGATTTCTTTTTTTTAGGTTGCTTCCCGTTGATGTCTCATGATGTTCATGTGTGTGTCCTTAATATTACACACATGCAGCAGATAATGGTGCTCTCTTGTGAACAGTTGGTTGTTCAATACAATTTCTTTTTAATGGTAAAATTTGAGGTCAGATTACACAATAGTTAGTCTTGCACTTTGAATCTTGCACGTGAGAAATAAAATATGAAAAACTAAAACTAACAGAAACGAACTAAAACTAAGCATTAAACAAAAACCGAAAACTAATTAAAAACAAGCAAAAACAAATTAAAAGTAACCGAATTAGAGAAAAAATAGTTAAAACTAAACTATAATGTAACCCTGGCCCTATGACAGCTGGGATAGGCTCCAGCCCGCCCACAACCCTGAAAAGGAAAAGCGAAGTGAATGGATGGATGGAGTTTTATTAGTGCAACAATACAATGTTTTAATAGACAGGAACGAGTATATTTGATACCAAGATCTACAGAATTTTTCAACACCAGGATTTTTTTTTTTTTTTTTTAATGAACCCCGCAGGGGACATGGGAGAAAAAAACATTGGGGGGGTGTGATGCACATTTGTGCGCTCTGTTAGTCATTCTTTTGAAGGTCTCCTTGTTCCTTTTGGCTGAACATTCAAACCCAATTAAATCGAAAGTTTCCAAAAAATCACTAGGATGAGCAGGTTCCAGTGCAGACTGTTTATTAGACATCTTGGTTACACAAAACAGACAAAAACCAAAACACAGACAGCAACATGGTTAAGATTATACACACACACAGAGAGACAGAGAGAAGAAGAGAGAGGAACAATGAGACAGGAAAATGCAGAAGCAGGAAGAGAAGAAGAAGCAGACAGGAAAGGGATGGGCAAAAAGTAAGACAGCGAGACAAAGAGCGGGCCAACATTTATGTCTTAGAGATGGTGATGTGGATGCTGTTCAGTGTGTTGAAGAAATTCTTTGCTGACAAAGTCTTTGTGAATAATAAAGTTTATTACAGAAAAACAATGTCAGTACGAATACTCCGGAGTTATATTTGGGAGAGGTTTCTGCCAATCGTCTCTCTCCCAGAGAATCAGAAAGTTTCAGCTAATATACCATAAAGCGTCCTGTTTTCTGTTGCCCATGTTCCTGACATTTGTTACCTGCTGCATGGGACTTCCCTTATAAGACTGGCTGACGCCAGCCTCAACACACAGAAAACCTTATCTATACATTATCCTTAGCTTCTGGCCCTAGGCCTTGTGACCCAGGACAGGCTCCTTATTCCTCAATGTCCTTTCTCAGCAAAACAGCAAAAACATACAGAAATTGCACACATGTTGTGCACCAGATACCTCAGTGGTAACTGTCCACTTCCCTTTGACCTCTCCTAATTTACATAATGTCTCAAACCCAGAAACTTGAACCCCAACCAATCACCTGTTTACATCAGCTCTGGCAGATGTCACGGTGACGAATCTTCTTTCAATAAAACCTCTGTTAAGAAAACACCTCTAGTACCATCCCCACTTAGCCAGCTTTTATCTCCCCACTAATTCATGTTACACAAACACAGGCGGCTCTGCAGAACTTCACCTTTGGGTCCCACCTGTCATAAAAAACCCCTGAAATACAACTAGAGGTTGCAGTGTCATGTGAAACCGAGATGGTCCTGCCATCCACCAAGGCCTTAAGCATAAATGAGTAACAGATCTTACAGGCCTTACCTTTACCCCAGTAACCTTAAAGCATTGTGTTCATTAATCTAGTGCGTGTGTGTGTGAGACTAATATACTTTAATACGTGATACACAAAAAATAACAGTAAATACCAAAATAAACAACTCTCTCTCTCTCTCACACACACACACACACACACACACAGCTTGAGCTTTTATTTCATGAATATATATGATATAAAGAATAGGTGTGTGTCCTCCATCACTGTAGTTGTCTATGAGCTGAGTGGCTGAGAGGAGAAGGGGGCGGGGCAGCACTGTCTGTGTTTGTGGTGACCAGGTGAGGCAGTGATGGCGTGAGCGTGAGACAGTCAGGTTCATTCATCATGCCCGTACAGTTTTGGTGTGGTTACGGCCAACAGTGACCGCTGAATTATCAATTAAAATCGACTTTTGCTTTTGCTCACCGATCCTTTCAACATCCTGACGGACGCTGCCGTTTCAAGATCAACTCAGAAGTGCGGGCCTAAAATTAAAAAGTTTTGCTAGATCTTGCAAAAATATATCTCTTTTTTTCCTCTGATTTTTTTTGTCTCCCATGTCCCTGTTACATTAAAATGCCAAAGAATCAGCTGAAATGTTATGAAAAAGAGGTCTGAAAAAGAGCACGCTTTGGAAAATGTTGATAATTGTGAATGATCCCTAAAACAGAAGTATAACAGAGTTAGAAAAAACTAGCACATATTCAGCTCATACAGCTCTGCCAAAAGCTAATTTCTGCTTCTTAATTTTTAATTACAGATGAAGAAATTGATGAAGGAAGTCTGTATTGTCTTGATGATCAAGAAATTGATAAACTGTTTACAAAAGCTGGACCAAGAGTGAAATTTAAGAAGAAACTCAAGCTGTTAAAGGTAATTAACTGCTTTAATCATTTCAGTATCATTTTTACATTAATGCTTAAAGGTGAATTTATTTTAGAATTATCTGGGTATTAAATGTATGATGCCTCACTGATGGTAATAATATGTAGTATATATATTTTTAACTCTTTACTGATATGAATTTGCAATATTTTGATTGTGCTAGAAAGAACAAAACACAAATCAGGAAACGGTCGATGTTTCTGTTCAAGTAAGTTAAAAACAGTTTTGTTTCCTTCTGATTTAGTGTGTATATGAAAAATCAAATATTTTACATATTTACATTTAAGTCTGCTCAATACTGTACAAATTGTACATGCACTGTTTTATCTGCAATGTGAACAGGAGCGTGAAGAAGAAGCAGCTGATTTGGTTCAGGTAGGGATTATATTGAATTTCAGACATAATGAACTGACTGCCTGAGACAGAGTAAAGCTCCAGTCTCACCCAAAGACCTCCAGTGACACCTTAACAACCCCAAATCTGTGCAACCTCCAGCAACCATTGAACGACTGAAATTCAAAACTTTATTCACGGATGGCTGTGGAATACACATTTTGCTCTAGCAACTGATGGTTGCCAGGGGTCACTGGGTCTGTTTGACTGGTACTTTATTGTCTCAGAGGATCACAGATGTTTACTAAGAATCTGACTGTGATCTATTCTTCATCACTGGGCTGGTTGAAAACATAAATGCATTTAATTTTGTTGGTTATAAAAATGTATGTTAAAGGCCTTTGATTGTTGATAAAGAACAATGTCAATGCAAAAAGTTATAATTTCCTGTATAAATGAATTTCATCCTCAGGTTCCCCCATCTACAAGTAATAAAGGTGAGATACACATCTTATTTATTGCATATCATATTAATCTGTGTTTTTAAAGCAACAATATTTTTTGAAACAACTAAATAACTCCATTGAGAAAAAGTTTCAACACTGAGAGAAACCCAAACACATTTTTTTTTGTTCTGTTTTAATTTTTATCTAATTAGGAAAGAGAAAATCAAATCTTCAAAGTGACCTCAGCGTGTTGCCGTCACCAGCTAAGCGACAACGTGAGGTTTTGGCGGTATCATACGCAGGTATTTACATTTCTTTCTAAACAATGTTGCCTTTCAAGCCACCATAGGGTTCAACTTCCATGCAGAGCATTTATACTAGTATATCAAATCTCAGTTTAAACTTTGGTGCCAGAAATGAATTTCTCATTGAGCTTTTGTCAAATTTTAACAGTCAGCAGCGTGCGTGTTACATATATATTAAACCTATAGAAAGCAGCCACATTATGAGCCTGATATACTGTAATTCACACATTCTTCTTTTTTTAACATGAGACTTTAGTGACTGTTATGTTAGTTTATAATTCCTGCTAAATACTTATTTGCTTTCACGCTGGCAGAAACAATGATACTGTCTGAGGTGAAAAACATCATGAGAGTTGTCCAAACCAGACTACATGACCAAGACAAGCTCAGTGCTTTCCTGAAGTGAGTATGAAGTTTTTCATATGTTGTGATGTTTGGGCCATGGTCCACTCCTGAACATGAGGCAGTCTCACAAAGAGTTTGTTTTTAATTTAGTCGCAGCAAAAATACACAAAATAGCTGTAAAACATCTGCAGCAGAAGGCAGTGAAGTGTAATTTATTCACACCAAGAAGAAGATCTCTTTTTCAAGAGTCTTAATCGTCAGTATATTCACATGATCACAACAATTAAAATGATTCACTCCAAACAAACTTTACAGCTGTTACATTGTTTACAGCAATAAGCAGATAACAGAACTTCAAGTGTGTGACATGAATTGTGAGTCCTGCAGCAAGTTGCCATGGAGAGAGCATTTGTCTGTCTATTCTGTGGGCAGATAACCAGATGTTCTCTTCATAAAGTAGAAAGCAGTGCATCTAATTCAGAGTCACATAGGATGCCCTTAATCAACCCTCTAGGGAGAGCATTTGAAATTATCTGCAAATGCAAACATTGGTGAATATTGGTTGGTCAACATTCACCAATATATCCCTCGTGTCACTCCGCCTGTTAAAGCTACTTTTAAGTTGCACTGCTGACTCACAGCAGCAGAGTTACAGATGACTGAATGCTTCAAAAGCACTTAAAATGCTCACAGCTCACTTTTAATGTGTTTTCCACTTAGACATAAGATAAAATTATCCAAGTTAAGACTGATAACGACTTATATTGGTGACTTTGCTACTTTTATTTGCTGTGGTTGTGAAAATGACTTTTCTGGTGTGACAATTGCACCAGATTGATTAAGAAAAACTTCAAATTATGCTTTTGTCAAGTTTTCATGACTGAATCAGTTAACCCATATTTAAAATCTTGTACAACAGGAAAAAGATCAGTGATTTGGAGACAGACAAGAGGGAGCTGGTTGGTGTTTTTGGTAAAACTGGGGCTGGAAAAAGCTCTTTGATAAATGCCATCATCGACGAGGAGGATCTTTTACCCTCAGGAAGTGTCAATGCATGCACTTCAGTCATGATAAAAGTGGAAGCTAACACACACAGCTCAAAGTACGAGGCAGACATTGAGTTCATCACTAAAGAGGTAAAATGATCTCTAAATGTTTATTCTTAGTTCTCACGCCTCAATAAAGGACTTCTAACTGTTGTTATTATTATTTATTTTTAGGAGTGGAAAGATGAGTTGTGGTCATTTCAACAGTTTCGTGCTGATAATGAAAATCAGGAGAATGAAGATGATGATGATTATCGTGACATTGCTGAAAAGCTGTCAGCCGTCTATGGAGAAGAATGGAAACAAAAGTCCTTTCAAAACCCCTTGGACAACAAACATTTCAGAGAAATTCCAGAATTTCTCCAATCCGGGAGGAAGATTTTCACATGTGAATCAGTAAGACAAAGACTCTCCGCAGTGACCCCCACTCTGTAACTTGTGGTTTGGGACTTTGTGGCCAAGTTACTGAAAATGCTGAGACTTTTTTCCCTCCTGGGTCCTCCCTCTTTCTGATCTTTTATTTATTTATTTTTTTTCCCCTGGCTGCAAACATAATTGTCCCGCTAGTTTTGGGGGTTTTTTCTTCACTTTTTTTCATTCTTTCACCTCCATTCAGATAGTTTCAGCAATCTCCCTCCAGATTGGTTTTGCTACATAAATCTAATTGATTTCATTGTAGCTTTAGTGTTCCTGTTTCAAGTACTTGCTCTTATGTCATCTTTTATGTTACTCTAACACTTTGATACACTTTGTAAAACACTTGTAATGATGAATGTAATTAAACTGTTTTGTATTGCTTTACTTGTTATTTATTGCAGGCTAAAGAACTCTCTGCAAAATGTGTCAAGTACACAAGAAGTGATTCAAAACAAAGAGAAGGTGATGGAGTAAAGAAGTTTTATTGGCCACTAGTGAAGTGTGTGACTGTCAGGGTGCCAAACAGTCCTCTTCTCCAGCACGTCACACTTGTAGACCTTCCTGGAAATGGCGACTGTAATAAGAGCAGGGATGAAATGTGGAAAGGGGTAATTCACATTTACTGCTCTTTGCTTTATTTGGTGTTTACTGTAAACAGTAATGTCATCTTTCTATGGAGCACTGAGACATGTTGTTATTCTCCTCTCAGATTGTTGGAGATTGTTCTACTGTGTGGATTGTGACTGAAATTAATCGAGCAGCATCAGAGAAAGAGGCCTGGGAGATCCTGGAAAGTGTCAGCAGCCTCATTGGAAATGGTGGCGAATGTCGGCAAATTCATTTCATCTGCACCAAGTCGGATCTTTTTGGAGATTCAGATGACCTGTAAGTAAATTAAGATGCAAATTATACCGATTAATATTGCAGGACTGTGATTGTTGTAATTAATACATGTGGGTACTCAGAGGCAGATACAGGTTTATAAAGTAAAGATGGTGGACTGAGTAATAAATAGAGAACTCTCCAGTCAGAAGGGAATTGAGTTAGTAGTGGAGAGCAGGACAGGCAGGGGAATTTGTTTCCAAAGGAAATTTGGTCTAGAGAGATAGCAAGAAAGAAGAGGGTGAGCAATAACAAGAGAGCACGAGGAGGAAAAGATGCAACTGGGATCATGACAGCCTTCCTACAGTAGCATATCATAGCTTAACATGCTGACATTTCTTTCAGTGCTTTGATAATAAAAAGAATAAGAAATGCTTTATTTATAATAATAATAATGGACGGTACATATGTACACATTTCTTGCAGTTCACCAGCTGATGTCCGTAAAGAAATAACTGAAAGAAACATGCAAGCCAAGAACATAATAAAGGAAAAATTCAACCAGCGACCCAAGATTAAGGTGAGTTTTATAGCCTGACAGAAAATCCAACACTACGACTCTCTACAGTTTAAAGGATGCTTTAACATGAAACCACATTTTCCTCAGAAACACTTCACTGAGGACAGTTTCAGAGTGTTCACAGTCAGCTCCAAAGAATTCAGAAAAAGGAAGCATCTAAATCCAGATGAAACTGGTAGGGGAAATATGTTGTTTTAGTCTACTTTGACTAAAAAAAAAGAATGAATGCTTTGATTTAAAGTATCTCATGTAAAATTGTAGCATTGAAATTTCATTTTAACAGAAATACCCAAACTTCAGGAAGTTTTGCAAGATCTCAACGACTTTCACTCAGAGACATTAAACTATGTGTCAGGAGCTCGCGGGATTCTGTCTTTGATTCAAGGCGCCAACCACAGAGGAGCGGTAAGGAAAAAATACACAACAAAGCTGAAAAAGCCGCACAGCAGAAAACACACATTAAAGTATCCACTTACGATTAGAGCTGCACAGAAGCAGGAAATGCACTGATCTGTGAGAGACTCGGGTTCTTTTCAGGCAAAAACAAGAAACAGTGTTTCTATCTTCAAACTAAATGTAACCAACAGTGTTCTCTTACATGTTGGGATTTTTGAAACGTCTTTGTCTTTATTTTGTTTATTTTTGTTATATTTATTCATTTATGATTAATTGATTAATTCATGTGTTTTTGATGTTGCATTTTGCTTCTGAGGGATGCGTCACAGGTGGCTGAATTTCATAAATATGTAAGGAAACAAGTAGCATTATGGTTTATTGCTTCAAATATATATACTCTTCAGGATGGTAAAAAAGACGAGGTGTGTGCAGCCCTTGAGAGAAACATGAGCCTCCAACTTGATGCTGTCAAAAAAGAAATGGATAAGACCTACAAGGCTTTTGAAAAATGTCTTGGTGATGGGGTTGAGAAATCTAAAGGTTCATATGAACAAGTACTGAAGTACTTCTTGTATCAAGTATGTATTTAAACTATAGTAGAATCAAAGCAACTTATTGTGCGTGCTGCACGACTGTGTTAAAATAATTCTGTGTTTTCTGTTTTGTTTCAGAGAAAGAAGGGTGGTGCATTTCATAAGATATTGAAGTGTGTTGTTGAGAATGGCGGCATCCACAAACCTAAAAAAGGGAAACCAATAAACCTCAACATGAAGTTAGCTTCATGTCTGACTGACAGCATTGATGAAGAATTCAGAAAGACCTTCCCGTAATAAAAAAACGAGTTCTAAACAGTCCCATTTTATCCAAAATATGTAATTTATTGCATATCACAGTTTTAAAACATAAGCTTTCCAATTCTGCCATCATAAACCACAATGTTTACATGTTTCAGAAATGAATTAAAATGTGGACCATTCAATGGAGTCATCAATAAGTTTTCACTGAACACCGATTCTCTGATTCAAAAGTACAAAAATGTTGGACTGCAACTGAGATTTCTCAAGACCGAGGTAAAAGCTGAAACCTTCATATACATTAGTCCACCAGCAGTAAATTAATAACTGAAAAGTTGGTTGCATAACTTGTAATTTAAAGCAATGTTCATATTTCATGTTTTGTCTCTAAGAAAGAAAAAATTAAGACAAAACTGAACAGAATCATCCGGAAAGAGAAGAAAAAAGTCTACAACAGTCTGACAGAGAAGATTGAAGACATTATGGAAGAAGGCTACAGCAGTAAGAAATAAAATCAGAGATTCAAAACTTGGCACTAAAATACATTTATATTTATTCTGCATAAAAAGTCTGAATGGAGTTTCATGTCTTATTGCAGAGGCTGCAGCCTTTAGAGGAAAGGACTCACTGAAAAATATGAGAGAGACTATTCAGAGACACGTGCACTCAAAGAAGGACATGTTTGAACTGGCAAAAAATACCATGTTGGAGAAGCTGCACAATTTGATGGTTTGTCACATTTTATAAAGAAATATAACGATCATATTTTATTACACGTGTTCTTCAGCCTTAATTCACATGAAGACTTTTGCTATGTTTAAGTAGAATAATCATATAAAAAATGTAAGTTTCTAATTATATTTTGTCCAGTCTTCAAATACACATCTGAACAGTGAGTCATGTTTGACTTGAACTCAATATTTTATTTTTCTGTGATAAATGATTAAAATTTTGGATTAGGTAAACATCGTGGAGACTCTGGAGAAAACCCTGAACGAATCCATTGAACTTTCATTCAAGACTGATGAGTGTTCACTCCCAGGTAAACCAAATCTATTTCTCTCAGGTATTTTAAAATGAATCAAATTATTTAGTCTCACACATATTTGTTTGTGTTAATGGGGACAAAAAATTCAAAAAGTGATTATTTTTTTTCAGATGTTTCAACAGAGCTTGAGATGGTGAAGAAACATCACGATGAGCTTAAAAGCAGCACAGATCTAACTGGGTAAATCCCAAAATGCCATGACTCTCATCATTAGTGTTATTATGGATATTTTTGTTCTTAATATTAACATTAATTTTAACTATACGTGCTGATCAGCTCAGAGGCTGCACTGAGTCCATTTCAAATGCATTGGTCCATTTTAGAGAAACTGCAACTCAAAATTTAGACTAATGAAAGCATTTTATATTCCTGTTTTGTGAGGAGGGTTAAAAGCATTTTAATATAAAGAAATTATATTCTCTCCCATCATTGTTCAGAGTCACAGCTTTGCTGTTTATCTCTTTGCTGGATGTTTCAGATTTGCTGAGTGGGCAGAAACAGCAGAGGCCTGGGCACAAACAGGACATCCCAGAGAAAATGCTCATTAAAAACAAAAAGCCTTCGGATTTGGTTTCAGTCATTTTCAGTTTTTTTCTTTGAGTTTTTTAAATATTGCATAATTTGATTTTTATTTTGTGAAGTGATTCTAGGTTTGTATTTCTAGAAGACATTTTTTGGCTTTTAATGATTCGAATCCTGAGGCAGACAGAAAGGCTGGAGGAGAGAAATGGAAAAGTCCCGGGTTTGATTTATTATGATTTTTCTTTATATATCTAACCACATTTTTTAGCATTGTATTTCAGTGCTTTTATTAGTTTAGTTTTGATTCATTTGGATGGCAATGGCAACTGTATTACTGTAGCACATTTCATTACATGTAAACTCAATGTGCTTAACACAGAAGATAAAATCATAAAAACTCTGAGGTTTACATTTCCCTGGATGACAGCAGAGATTTTTTAACTGTCCAAACCAACAGGAAGGTAACATCATTGAATGATTTAGTACATTTTTGTTTTTGCTTTTTTCTTTTGTTTAACCTGCGCTAATTCTAAAAGTATGCATGTATTCATTATGATTCGTTATGGTTTATTGTTCAATAAAGCTTGAGAAAATATCCTCATATAAGATGGGAACAGTTTGTTTCCAACTTTGTTCTTGAGTTTTTCTTTCAAAGTTTTGGAACACAAAATTACCCAAAATCCTGCTCCGTGACAAAAAAACAAAACAAAACAGAAAACAATAAAGAAAACTGTTCAAAAAATGAAAGGAACTCTTTGAAAACACATCAGATCTCAATGGGGGAGAAAATCACGCTGGATATACTGATATGGACTGGGTGATCTGTTAGATACAAAATAATGCACCATTGTTTAATGTAAATGAAAATTATCCAACTTTGGAGGGTGAACAAACTGTCGCCTCAAGGCACTTTGTATTGTGGGTAAAGACCCTACAATAATACAGAGAAAACCCAACAGTAAAAATGACCCCCCTATGAGCAGCACTTGGTGACAGTGGGAAGGAAAAACTCCCTTTTAACAGGAAGAAACCTCCAGCAGAACCAGGCTCAGGGAGGGGCAGTCATCTGCTGTGACCAGCTGGGCTGAGGGGAGAGAAAGGACATGCTGTGGAAGAGAGCCAGAGATTAATAACAATGATTAAATACAGTGTGGAGTATAACCAAAGTAAGGAAGTTGAATGAAAAGAAACGGTGCATTATGGGAACCCCTCAGCAGCCTAGGCCTATAGCAACATAACTAAGGGTCCAGCACTAACTATAAACTTGATCAAAAAGGAAACTTTTAAGCCAAATCTTAAAAATAGAGAAGGTGTCTGTCTCCCGAATCCAAGCTGGAAGCTGGTTCCACAGAAGAGGCGCCTGAAAGCTGAAGGCTCTGCCTCCCATTCTACTCTTAAGTATCCTAGGAACCACAAGTAAGCCAGCAGTCTGAGAGCAAAGTGCTCTGTTGGGGTGATATGGGACTATGAGGTCTTTGAGATAAGATGGGGCCTGATTATTCAAGACCTTGTAGATGAGGAGAAGGATTTTAAATTCTATTCTAGATTTAACAGGGAGCCAATGAAGAGAAGCCAATATGGGAGAAATATGCTCTCTCTTTCTAGTCCCTGTCAGTACTCTAGCTGCAGCATTTTGAATCAGCTGAAGACTTTTCAGGGAGCTTTTAGGACAGCCTGATAATAATGAATTACAATAGTCCACCCTAGAAGTAATAAATGCATGAGTTAGCTTTTCAGCATCACGCTGAGAAAGGATGTTTCTAATTTTAGAAATATTGCGCAAATACAAAAAAGCGGTCCTACATATCTGTTTAATATGTGCATTGAAGGACAAATACACCAAGATTTCTCACAGTGTTACTGGAGGCCAAAGTCATCCAGAGTAAGTATCTGGTTTGACACCATGTTTCTAAGATTTGTGGGGCTGAATACAAGAATTTCAGTTTTATCTGAATTTAGAAGCAGGAAATTAGAGGTCATCCAGGCCTTAATGTCTTTAAGACATTCCTGCAGTTTAACTAATTGATGTGCGTCACCTTGCTTCATTGATAGGTAAGCACCCTGAGACTTTATGCTAACCAGCAGGAAGGAGGTAGTGGACTAGTGAGTGTCAGAACCACTATCCAATCTCATTGTACATCCTGTATAATGACAATAAAGGCATTCTATTCTATTCTATCCAGGATGAAAAAATAAAGATCCATGAATACATCAGGAAGATGGATACAAATGATCATGTGTTTAGTGAATACCTCAGGCAGCAGAAACCTTAGAAAGAAGAGAAAGAACAGGAACCACTGTGCAAGGACAGGCCTCTGAATGGCATGAACCACTGGCAGCTGATATAGAAAAATCCTACCAATGGCGGGACAAAGCTGAATTGAAAGACAGCACAGAGGTACTGATCATGGCAGCACATGAACATTTTCATTTTTTAGTAATTAAAGTGTAACTTTAATTACATGGATCACAGAGATAGAGAATAATAATATAATTGAAATCTGGCAACCAACCATTTTGTGTTCAAGAAGTGGTTCAAGGTTTAATTCCTCTTCTGGATAAAAGAGATTATTTATTTCTGCATGTTGTCATCTCTTTTGGGTGTGTGCAGGGGATCCAGTGGACATTTGTTTAGATGAAAATTAGGTACACGTATTCAATCTCATCTTCATCATGTGCAAATCTTTTGTACCATCCTATTCCAGGATATTAGAGGCTTTCTGCTCATGCAAATAAAAAACCTGTTTAACAAAGTTTGTGAACACAAGGTGTTTTACTGCAATGTGTGTGTAAGCTGTCAGCTTGTCTTTTGTTATCAGTTTCTTTCATCTTAATTTTGGAACTTTTAGTATGATTTTATCTAACATCAAATCTTTCCAATCTTTGCTTAGTGTGCCACTTGGCTTCACTCTTTGGCATGTGCATTACTTTCAACACCTTCTGGACAGTTTCCAACTCCACACATATCAACTGTAACCTGGCAAATTCAAGCTGCTGAAAACATTTTCTAGTTTCTTTACTGAAATTAACTAATGACCAAATGTTTCAAAAAAGACTTGGAGTGTTGTTGAGTTTGATTGTTGAGTTTAAACTGTAACTATAACGCTGTTTATAAGACAGTAAATATATGAGACTGTAGAAAGTCATGCAAAGTATGTCACCATGTGACCTCTGCCACTAGAATGCTCTGGTTTTTCACTCCACAAACTCACTCGCTCTTAGGAGCACACTCAGGGTCCAGCTAACCTGTGCAGAAGGAGACAGAGGGTAACAAAGGTCTTCAACAAGCAAAGCACAAATCACTGGAGAGCCACATCCACTAACTAGGTGTAGGTAACAATCTGGCGTTGAGTGTGCGCCCAAATCACCAAGCTGTGGTAATCAGCCCAGAGCTGGAGGAAGATCCGCCTCTAAAACAGAGAGCGCGGTTAGACAACATATACACAAAAGAATAGAGAGAAAACCAGAGTGAGAGAAAGACACCAGCCAGAGACCATGACTGTAAGTACATATTAAATCAGTCAATATTGTATTTTTTTCCTGTTGAGTTATTAAGAAATGGAGGTTAGAGTCGTTTAGAATTTTTGCTTCCTCATAAAAAGATGGGGAAGTTGGAGGTCTGCAGTCTTTGTTTCAGTGCCAAAGAGAACAACTGGTGCTTTTGTCAACATGTTGCTGAGCCTGTTTGTGTGAGAAATGCAGCACTAAAGGCAGATGGAGTGATTAAACAACCCAGGCTGCAAAGTGACACAGGAGCGAATCCGCCCTGAGGGTATCACACCATTCGTTCATTCATTTTAATAATAGATACTGAAAAAACGAAAAACGGATGTTTTTTAATTTTTTTTATTTCATACTCCATTTAATGTCAAACGAATTGTATTTCTTTTCCCTCTTTGAAATTAAAACATAATTTCGCAAAGAATAGGAAACAGATAAACGGCCCGTCTTTTTATTTTTCTCAAACCGGAAATACTTTCTTTTTTTTTTTTTTTTGCATCAGAGATACTTTCTCATCGATCACTGAAGTTACTGCAAGATCGAGCAACACATTGCTTTTCCGAACAGCAAACGCTTGTCTCAGACTTTTGCCACCTCCACCTGCAGATGTGCATCCGAGCCCACTCAAACCATTTTCCGTGCAAAATCTGATGCTCCTCGGGGAGAGCCTCCTTTCTTCTCCATAACAATGCGAAATAACCGCAGGGATTACTGAATAAGACAGTCTCCTTCGTGCCATGTCTAAAGTTGCTTCAGGATGTGTTTCTAATCCTAACAGCTCTGAAAACCGTAAACTGACAGAGCAAGCGTCAAATAAAAGCTTTGTTTCCTTGATGAGTTTCCTTGATGACGCTGTTAAACTGGTGGTTTGAGAAAAATAAAAAGACGAATGTTTTTTCTGGTTTCTATTCTTTGCGAATTTATGTTTTGATTCCAAAGAGAAAAATGAAATAGAATTCGTTTTCCATGATCTGGATTTGGAGTATGAAATGAAAAAAAAAACTGCTGTTTTTCGTTTTTCAATATCCGTTTATAAAAATGAAAAAACGAATGGCCAAAAAGTACACAAAGCACAATTTTCCAGCCTCCTCCAGAGTAACATGTGGACGCTTCTCACCGGCACACTGACAGCTGAGTTAAACAGTGGACTGACAGCAGCACTTACTACGCAAAATATTTAATTGACACACATTTTTTCCCATATCTACTGCTAAATGTCATTATTCAAATATGTTAAAATATAGTGTGTACAAAAATGTTTTTATACACAAACAGCAGCAGAAACATGCTGGTCGGACTTGTTTACAGTAAGAGTGGGTTTATATTGATAGTAACTGCTATGATGGTCAGAGAACCATCATCAGGAAAGGCTGATATTAGATCAGATTATAAATGTTTACACTGCAACATTAATGCAAAGCTACTGTTTTTGTCTGGAAACCTTATAAAACATTTTGTATCCAGTAAAAAAGAGACAATGAAATCCTCTATATAAAAAAGTGAGGCTGTTGCAGCCCATCAGTGTGATGTTTACTGAACAATGACTTCAAACATTAAATGGTCATAAACTGTGGCTCAAACTTTATTAATCTAAAACATTTTAACTTTAACAACAGTTCAAGACATTCAGATATCAGTTTTAGGCAATTAAGCTCAAACTCATTATTTGTGACTCAGATGAACCAAAATAAGGAAACCAGTCAGACTGTTAGAAAGAGTGTTTATGTGTGAGAACCAATGAGAACTGTGTCTGACTCAAAAAGCAAGAAACTGTTTCAGCTTCTGTTTGCATCTCTGGACATAAATCTCTGCTTCATCTGTTAGTCCAGTTTTTTAGAAATGTCAGTTTCACATGTCTAACAAAAGGCTCTGGCACCATAAAGTCCTCCATCCAAATCTGTTTGTTTCTGTCGAGCAGCAGTAGCATCATCTTTTGGAGAGTGCAAAACACCTTCTCCAATCTGCTGCAGGTTGAAGGCTTTAGGATGTCATCACTGCATCTGTAATCATGCAGCAACACTTCCATGAACTTCCACTGGACACATCAGTTTACAGTGTTACTGTGAGCAGCAGCCTTTAAGCATAAAGTATGTCTGATATATAAGAATAGATAAAACATCCCAAAACCTTCCACCTATGCATAAATATAATACTTAATAATTTGCTACAAAGAAGTCTGTGTGTTTGAGGTCTTACTACGTGGCAGTAAAATGTGTAACCACTGAATTTGATGATATCATGCACTGCTGTGAAATCTGTTATTGCTGACTGTTTTCACAGAAATTTCCCATGGAGAAAAATGGCTTTGTCCGGGACAAATTAACTGAATGGGGTTTCAGTGAGTTCATACAGAGATTTGAAGGTATGGGTTTGATATTCCACTTAATGAGCATTATTAAATCTATCATTGATAGCACTAAAGCATTAGAGTCTTATAATTTATGACTTACAGTGAACAAGAAGAAACAGAAAACTTTGAAATTCAAAGCTGATGAATATTAATGTTTGGCAGTGACTTTTGAATATTTTATGTTGGTTTTGGTGTGATTTCAGATGAAGGCATTGACAAGAAGACTTTTCTAAGCCTTGGAGATTCAGTCCAAATCAATTTACTGTTTCAGAAAACTGGACCAAGAGTCAAATTTAGAAAGAGACTCAAAGAATACTTACAGGTAATACAGCCCATTGTTTTACTTATAACTGGATGCGCTGTTTCATTGTGTGATTGTGTTGTGTGTTTGTTTCAATTCTGTAGAGGGAGATGTGTCGTTTTGTCCAGCATAAATTAACCGAATGGGATCTCCCTGAGCTGACTCACAGATTTGAAGGTAGAAAAAAAATACTGTTTTACAATAATACTATATCAATATAAATACTTCTTTTGAGTCATTTTACTTTGACTACTTCATTTCATTGCAGAGGAGGGCATTACCAAAGAAGCTTTTCTAAGTCTCGAGGAGTCAGACAGAATCAATGTTTTGATTCCTAAAACTGGACCAAGAGTAAAGTTTAGAAAGAGACTCAGAGAATACTTACAGGTAATCTATTATTAAATGTTACAATAAAAATGCCCAAACCTGGCACATAAATCCATAAGAGTTTATACAAAAGCACACAATGCATGGAGGTGAAGATCAGTAGATCAATACTGTTTGAAGTATGAATAAACAATATGAAGCAGCTGATCACATGTGTGTTATTATATGAAATAAATCTTAAATTTATCTCTCACCACTGCAGGACCTGAAAAGACAAAATGATGATTTTGCTGAAACGATGGACACAAACTCAGAGCACGAAGATAATCCAGAAATGGTAAATTATTCAGCTTTGATAACCTTTGTTATCATCATCATCATCATTGTTATTATTACATAATAATAACTGTTACTGGGGCCAGTGATGCAAGGAATGACCTCATGCCTGTAGAGTAAAACAGCTGTCACCAGGTGAACCAGGCTAGCAGTTTACTTCAGTCCTCCCCAACATTCTCCAGAACAGCTACTGTAACTGTATTTCACAAAATGTCAGACTGTGAGGAAACAGCATGAAGGACTTGTTGGGATGATTATTTGTTAATGTTTTGCGTGCAGGACCCCAACATTTTTCCATTGTGTGTGGAATCTGCTTCAGCGTCTGACACAGAAGGCGGCAGTGACACGGTAAGAAGTGAAGTCCGAGAAACATTTTTAAACTGATTGAAAACTGAGTGAGTTATGATGATTTCATGATGCTGTGAACAAACCTTCTGACTCCATAAACCTGCAGTAGGAGTAGCAGGTTGTATATGAGTATGAGTTCAACATTTAATTGTTAATTAATGAAACAAACAAATACAGTCAGGTTTAAATTTGTTTGAATGCGCATATCAGATATGAACTTTCATCATGTGCATATGAAATATGAAGGGCACAGGCCTGTCTGGCTGATTTTTTTGGCATTGTTTTGCATGCAGGACCCAAACATTTTTCCATTTGATTTGGAATCTGCTTCAGCAGCTGACAGAGGCAATGACATGGTAAGAAGGAATACTGATGTTTCCTCTCAAATTATTTTTGCTATGCTTACATAATTTATGTACATAAAACATATATTTGTTTGTGTTTTCAGAGTGAGGAGCCATTTTACCCTGGGGCAACAGTGACTCAACGACAGATGAATCAAAGTTTGCCTGTAACATTTATGTTTTACTGTCAGGACTGTAAGAGCTTCGTGGGAAACCACTCTGATGCTTCTTGTTCTCACTGTGCCACAGTGTTCAACAAAACAAGCAGTATTCAAAATGGAAACTTCTTTCTGTATTCATCCCTCAAAGAGCTTCTGAAAGTTATCCTTCAGAGCCATGGCACTGAGTTGTTACCTAAGACACTTAAAGATGTGCATGATGACATTAAAGATGTCATGGATGGGATGATGTACCAGAATCTCCTCAAAGAAGGTAAACTGGCTGCTGATGACCTCACACTCACATGGAATTTTGATGAGGTACCAATTTTTAGCACAACCAGATACTCAATTTGGCCCCTTCAGTTTATTATTAATGAACTTCCTTACACACAAAGACAGGAAAATTTGATGGTTGCAGGGTTTTGGTTTGGCCAAGAAAAACCTCATATGAACACATTTCTGAAGCCTTTTGTAGATGAATGTCGTGATTTAGCCCAAAATCCATTTCAGTGGAGCGACAGCAGTGGCAAGGTTCACTCCTCAAAAGTCTTCTGCTTGGTTTGCTCCTCTGACGCTGTGGCGAGGCCACTTCTCCGGAATTGCAAACAATTCAATGGAGAATATGGCTGTGACTGGTGTTTACACCCTGGCACAGTGGTATCAAAGGGCTCTGGATACATGAGGTCGTACTCGTATGAAGAAATGAAACAAGCATCAAGGTCAAAAAATATGTTTGATGAAAATGCAAGAGAGGCTGAAAACTCCCAAGAAAACACTCCAAAGTATGGAGTAAAAGGCGTGTCCTTGATTTCCAGACTTCCTTTGTTTGACATTGTGTTTGGATTTGTACCTGAATACTTGCATTCAGTTTTACTTGGTGTGTCTAAACAACTTATGTCTCTGTGGCTGAACCCAGAGAACTCCATGAAAGACTGGTACATAGGTCAACAGATTTCACAAATGGACTCTCGTCTTCGTATGTTAAAGCGTCCATCAGAAATGAGCAGATGTCCACAATCACTGGAGTGTCAGGGCACTTGGAAAGCCTCCGAATGGAGAGCTTTCCTTTTATTTTATGCTATTGGTGTCCTGCCAGGCATCCTTCAGCCTCCATTTGTCAAACATTTTTTTTGTTTGTCAATTAGTATTCACATTCTGCTACAAGAATCAGTCTCCCAAAATGACCTCCATGTGGCCTGTGAGAACTTGGTGCTCTTTGTCAGAAATATGAAAGAACTTTATGGCGAAGAAAATGTGTCATTCAACTGCCATCAGCTGATCCACTTAGTTGACTGTGTGCGTAACTGGGGGCCTCTCTGGGCAACGTCAGCATTTACATTTGAGAGGAACAGTGCAAATTTAAGGGAGTTTCTTGGCAACAGAAATTGCAAACCTAAACACATTCACCAGCAGTTTCTCCGTTGGCAGAACTTACCCAGCCACCTTCGCTCCTCTGATTATGACCAGAATCCAGGTCTGGGGGAGTTAACCACAGTTACACAAGATTACAGCACTGGTTCTTACACACTGCTTGGAAATTCACGGCATCTGGATATCACAGGATCCTTAAAACTAGCAGTAGAAGAGCTCTTAAATCGATCTGTTCCATTCAGATCGATGGAAGCTTTTGACAGCTTCAGTAACAGAAACACTGTTTACCGCTCTGCACACCATGAAGAGACAGACAGAACTGACTGTGTCATTAAACTCAAGAATGGCGACTGTGGAGAAATACAGTTCATGTTCATTTTTAAAGAGAACTGTGTTTGCACATCCAGCTGTTTGTGCCAGGCTATTCCGGTCATTGTGGTCCAAGTGTATCATATCAAACATGATGCACAGTTCAGCAGGATGATTCCTGACAATGGACCAAAATCTGTCTTTGTGAAAGTGGAAAGGACAAATCAACTGAAAGCCTTCTTTTTGAAGGATATTAGGTGTAAGTGCATATATGTGGATGGTTGGCTCGTGCCTCTTCCAAACTCATACGAGAGATATTAAAGTTCCAGCACAGCTAAGTTACTCGCAGCAGCAGCAGCAGCACCTCAAGTCTTTGTCTTGTATGTCATGGCAACTGACTATGTTTATAGGAAACTAAAAATAGTTAATTTTTGTAGTTATTTAAAATGAAAAAAAAAAACAAAAACCTTGGGTCACCTTGGAAAAATGTTTATTAACTTAAGGTGTGCCTCAAGGCTCTGTCCTGGGGTTCCTCCTTTTATCGCTTACCTCCTTCCCCTTGGCAATATCATCAGCAAATTCAGCATCCATTTCCACTGTTTTGCGAATGACACCCAGCTCTACTTATCTTATCTGAAATTAAATGCTGGTTCACCTCAAACTTCCTTAAATTAGAGTTCCTCCTTGTCGGAACAAAATGCACCTTATCTAAGGATGGCAGTTTCTTCCTCACAATCGACAGCTCCTCAGTTTCTCCCTCTCTTCAGGTTAAGAGTTGTGGTTTCATCCTTGACAGCACTCTATCCTTTCATTCCCATATCAGTAATATTACTCGGTCTGCACAAAAATTGCCTCTGCCCCTCCCTCTCCCCGCATGCACCTCCATCCTTGTTCATAGTCTTGTTACCTCCTCTGTTGATTAGTGTAACTCTCTTTTATTTGGCCTCCCTCACAAATTCCTCCAGAAGTTTCAAATGGTTCAAAGCTCAGTCGCTCACATTATCACCAAAACTCTCTCATTTCACCACATCACCCCAGTCCAGCAACTCCATGGATCCCAATTCAGGATTCATTTCAAAATCCTTCTGTATGCATTCAAGGCCATCCACAACGTCGCCCCTCCTTAGCTCGCCGTACTTATTCACATCACCTCCTCCTCCCGCACCCTCCTGTCTTCCTCTTCTATCCACCTCAGTACCATGGAGAACAGAGCTTTCTCCTGCTCTGCTCCCCAGCTGTGGAAGTCTCTCCCACCAGACATTCACAACATTGACTCTCTTCCTGTCTTCAAATCACGACTCAAAACTTACCTATTCAAGTTTGCATACTCGCTTTAGTTGCTTTGGTCATTTTAGTTTGTTTGTGTTTTTACGTGATTTGTTTTATTTTTGCCCCTGTAAAGTGTCCTTGGGTGTTATGAAAGGCGCTTACAAATAAAATGTATTATTATTGTTATTATTTTGTTCATGTGGGTGAGATCTGAAGTTTTATTTTCTTTCGTTTATTCAGTTTAATGTTGAAATGTGTGCCAGCCAACTGAATATAATGCAGAATGATTTCCTTAAGCATAAGTGTATGTATCCTGCTGCATACAAATCATTAGAATTAAAGTCTCACTGTTTTAAAAAAAAGAACTTTTAGGCTGCTTCTTCACACACTTGATTATTTACTTTGGATTTGTGGTTGTATTTAAAATAGATTCAAATAATGCCGCAACACTGCAATTTAATACTGGTGGTAATGAAGTTTCTCATTCTGAATTTAAAAAGTTAAATTATAAGATAAAATACATGGAGTGACTTTTTTTTTTAACCATTAAGCATCATTTGTTTAGATTCAAAATATATTTTCATATAATTTTTATATAATGTAATCTTAATATTAACCATCCTAACCTTTTTGAAATGATATTTCTGCATGCTGATTTTTTTATGTTCACCTGGAACATGTTTGTGAGACTAAATCACTAAACACTGACTACTACTGCCCTCTGGTGCTTAATGGCAAGAAAACAGGAGGGAAGATGAGTGTGAGTGTGTTTTATGTGTGCAAATGCCTGCAGGTCTGTGATTTATTCACATCTATCATCATAATAAAAAACTCCAAAATTATGGTGGTAAATTTCTGGAAGAAGGCCTTGAGTTCTTGTCTTAAGTAAAAACATTTATACAATGTAGAGTAATCAACATTGTATAAATGTTATGCTAACAACTGGTTCTATGATTTTCTAGATTCACACGTTTTAAATTCAAGAGTTCACTTCTCCAACCTGGACTGTACGCGATTACTACAGAGATTTAAAAGAAAAAAGAATAATATAACTCCACAGAAGCGAAACCAAAACATTTTGATTGTTGGCATTTTTTCCAGTAGTCAGACAAAAAGTCAAAAACACTTTTCTTTGTGAGTCACTGCCTGGTCACTATATTTGTGTGCAGACCATAATTGGATAAGTTTTGTGTGTGCATACGTGTGTGTGTGTTTATATAGGGACTTTTGCTCTCCATGTTTGGTTATTGTGAATCATTATTCATCCTCATTAATAATTATTTTATAGTCTGAGGCAAAATTAATAGCATGGCATAGAATTAAGTCAAAATTGACATTTCATTTTGTTAAGCTCTAACTCTTAATGCATTCAACTTTGGGGAGAGTTGTACTGTAGCAGTAGTTGGTGAATAAGACAGCAGGACTGAAGCCTGCACCATCATCTTAAAGTAAAAGAGGATTCAAAGATTACAAAAAAGTTTCAAACTATTGGTTAGTATATAAAGTCACCTCTTACTTTACTTACTTAGTCTATGATTAATTTTACTGCTAATAGTTAACCTGTCTTTCATACAAATATAAGTGGTTTAGTGTGTGCAGGCTGGGAAAAAATGTAATTCAGGTTCAAAGAAAGAGCATCTCACAACCAGAGGTTTAGCAGGACCTCTGACCTGGCAGGGCACACCTCACTAAGTTTGAGGCACATACATCAGAAGAGCTTTTGATTTTCTTTGTCTTCATTTATGTGATACGAGCTTTTCTCAGAGTCAGAATAACTTTGAAAGATTTTCATCTGAAAGGAGTAAAGTAGAGCTTTTTGTGATTATTGTGCTTATTTAATATACTAATAGAAACATCCAATAGTGTCTACAGGAGTAAAAAAAAAAGTAATGATAAAAAGATGAACAAAAGTTCTCAAAGACATGCACATTAGATCAGTTGGAGAGTCTAACATGGGTTTAGCTTTGAATGTGTTATCACTCAAAAGATGCTTTTCTTGAAGTAAGTCTGCACAAATTACAGTAAATCTTTGATTTCAGGATACTCACAGTGACTAGAAGAGTCTTCAAAACAGTCAAAACAATATTATTTCTTTATTTTGGGTTTTAGCTTCACCTGCATGTGTATAAGAGGGTATTTCTCCTGAATACAATACTTGAATTAGTTTTTAGGTTTGGTTTCTGTTCCTCTTGAAGGCATTCATTCTTGATGTTGATGTTATCTTCATTATAATTATTTTCATCTAACCACTCCCATCTGCCCTGCAGTAACATCAGACTATGCTTCATTTTTTCTGAACACTTCCCGACACCTATCATGCACATTTCCTGATCAGCCAGTCTGATTCCACGTGCCTTCTGCCAAAAACTCTACAGGGCCATCTGAAACACACATTTCCCATATTTTTTTTTTTTTTTCCAACCTTTCTGTTTTGAACTCTTAGATTTAGACTTGACCTCTTGTCTGTTTTTGCTTACCTGTTACTGGTTGGTGCCTCCCTGCTGACTTCACAATTACAATATCTGCAGACTAAAGATTGTAATAGCTCTGTGACATTGACATCATTTAAGTTCAAGAGGTCAGGTTCAAGAAATTTGATCACTGCACAAACAGAATACAAAATTCAGAATAATAAAACCACTAAAATCCAATAAATATAATGAGACACAGAAAAAATTGCATTGACAATAAAACTATTGATAATAAAAATAATAAAAACATACAATGAGTTTTTTTTGTTTGTTTGTTTGCTTGCTTATCTCCCCCCCGTTTTGTTTTTTTAGTCTAATTCAAGAAGGGAAAGTCACCAAGAGGGTAGTCAGGGAGACTATGCTGTAGTCACGCGAGACTTTGTGAATCTCGGCAGTATCGTTAATGGCGGCGTGACTCTATCAGCAAACATTTGCGTGATTAGCCTTTTTTTTTTTTTCGCCAATTTATAACTAGACAGGCTTAAAACTAAAAAATATAGGTAGTTTCTTAGCCTAACTTAAATTATTTTCAACAATCTGGAGGACGGTGAAGAGGACCTGGATAGTTTGCTGCGGTACATCGACGGGTGTTTTGAGCGAGTCGTCATGGGGAAAACAGACAAGACGCCGACTCCCTCCACCAGCAAAGGAATGCCGTCCACAAAAAGAAGCCGCCCAGAAGATTCCCCAGAGGCAACTTCGCCACCCACCACCAATATTGTGGACATTCTGGAGTCCACAAATTGTCCAGCTTTGACGCCCGCTTGGCCCTGGTTGAAATCCTCCACAAGGAGTTTCAGGCCCTGCGGGAGTCAGTCGAGTTCAGCCAGCATCAGGCGGAAACACCAGCTGCAGAATACGCTGTCCTCAGAGAGTCGGTGAATTCCCTCACCGAGGAAACGACCCGGCTCTCAGAAGAAAATAAGAAAATTAAAGAATCGATTATCGAGCTTCAGGCCCGCAGCATGAGAGAAAATCTTGTGTTTTCAGGTATCCCGGAGAAGGCAGAGGAGGACCCGGAAACTACAGTGAAGGAATTTATCCAAACTCACCTGAAGCTCCCGGAGGACGCCGTGAAGACCATCGCCTTCCATAGAGTCCACCGCCTGGGAGGGAAGCGACCCGGAGCACGCAGACCCAGACCGATCGTGGCCAAATTCGAACACTTCAAAGAAAAAGAGCTGGTGAAGAGCCGCGGCAGGGAGCTGAGAGGGACGGACTTCAGCGTCAACGACCAGTTTCCAAAGGAGATTCTGGAGCGACGCAAGGCCCTATTCCCCATCCGGAAGAAGTTCATGCAGGGAGGCTCCCGGGCTGTCATCGCCTGTGGACAAACTGTATGTGAACGGACAGCTTTACCGAGACAAAAACACCACGCCATGGCTCTGCTGATCGATCAGGTGATCTGTGTCCATATTAACGTTCTTTTCTGAGTTTTTTTTTCAACCATCTAAACAGTACCATTAAATAGTCTAAATCTGTCTAAGTAGTACCATTAACGCGGACGAGTCAGCATAGTACCGTGATCGTTTGTTTGTTTGTTTGTTCTGTTTTGTTTTCCCCTCATCTAATTTCATTCTTATGTCACTTAGGTCACTTTTTACACGTCTTTTTTCTTTCTGCACTCAGCAATATGTTTACGTCACTTACAATGCTACAGTTTACTACACTAACATACAGCGCAGATGCACACACACCAACATACAGCGCACATACACACGCACACATCAATATAAAGGGCACACGCCAACATACAGAACATATGTACACACACACACACATCCTTAGTGAGCACACAACAGTCCATCAGTTAGTTTAAATATGAGCACACTCAGATTTGTCTCATGGAATGTGCACGGGGCTGGTTCGAGGGAAAAGAGACTAAAAATTTTTAATCGGTTAAAAGACTTAAAAGCAGATGTTGTTTTCTACAGGAGACACATGTGTCCAAAACATCTGTGCTCACTCTTTCCTCTCCACAGTTCCCTCACACGTACTCAGCCTGCTATAACTCCAAACAAAGAGGTGTAGCTATATTGATTAACAAGAAGATAAACTTTAACATTAGCAACAGTACAATAGACCCTGAAGGTAGATTTATAATACTTAATTTATCTATACAGAATACAGATTTATGTATTGCTAGTATATATGGACCAAATGTTGATGACCCCTCCTTCTTTCATGCTTTGTTCACTTCACTCTCAGATCACTCTGACACCACACTTGTAATAGGAGGAGACTTCAACCTGGTACTTAATGCAGATATTGACAGGCTCAGTACAGCAGTGAGTCAGAGGAACTGGCAGTCTGCAGACATTCTTAAACAGTACATGAAGGATTTTGGTCTTTGCGATGCTTGGCGTTCACATCACCCTACTTTGAGAGATTATAGTTATTTCTCACCAGTACACAAATCTCATTCCCGCTTAGATTACTTTTTAGTTAGCAGCTCCATGATGATGGATATCACAGACACTCAGATTCACCCTATCACTATTAGCGATCATGCACCGGTGTCTATGTCTCTGACACAGAAAAGAGTCACACCACCAATCAGGAACTGGAGATTTAATACATCATTACTTAAAGAAGAAGATTTTATTAATTATTTCAAAAAGGAATGGTCAGCATACTTAGAATATAATGATATTCCAGGAATATCACCATGTGTTCTTTGGGAAGCAGGAAAGGCAGTAATGCGGGGCAAAATAATATCTTACTGCTCGCATAGGAAAAATAAAGAAAAAGCACTTGTGTTAGAATTAGAACAAAAAATTAAATCTTTAGAAACTGCCTATGCCGCTTCACCACAAGAACATACAATTATCAGCCTGAGGAAACTGAAACTGGAGCTAAATGAAATAATTGATAAAAGGACACAATTTATGTTGCAGAGGCTGCGTTTGGAAAACTTTGAGCATGGAAATAAATCTGGAAAATTCCTGGCCAAGCAATTAAAACTGAATAAAGAAAAAACAGCTATTTTTTCTATTAAAGACTCGACTGGTATTATTACTCATGACCCACAACAAATAAATAACTCTTTCAGAGACTTCTATGAAGCCTTATATTCACCACAGATTAACCCATCTGATACTGAAATTGAAGAATTTCTTAATAATATAAATCTACCAAAACTAAATGACAGCCAGGCTGCAGCTCTGGATTACCTCTTTCATTGTCTGAACTTAGTGAAGCCCTACAGCATCTCCCAAATAATAAAGCCCCAGGCCCAGATGGTTTTCCAGCCGAGTTTTATAAAGAATTTTGGTCTGAGCTAGCTCCCATTTTTTTCAGAATGGTAACTCAGATTCAGAATGACCACATCTTATCTCCAACCTTAAACTCTGCTAACATTAGCCTGCTTCTTAAACCAGGCAAAGACCCCACATTCCCATCCAGCTACAGGCCAATCTCTCTCATTAATGTAGATCTTAAAATAATTTGCAAAGCCCTTGCCAAAAGATTAGAAAGTATTACTCCATTTATTGTACATCCAGATCAAACAGGCTTTATCAAGGGTCGGCACTCAGCCAATAATACACGTCGACTGATAAATATAATAGACTATTGTTCTATTAACAAATTAGAGACGACAATCGTGTCTTTAGATGCAGAGAAGGCATTTGATCGGGTAAATTGCAAATTCTTACTAGCAGTTCTGCAAAAATTTGGATTCGGTTCATCCTTTATAAACTGGATCAGAACACTACACAGCTCTCCGAATGCGCGTGTTAGGACAAATGATCTCATTTCACAAAGTTTCAGTCTGCAGAGGGGCACTAGGCAGGGCTGCCCACTCTCTCCCTCTCTTTTTGTAATTTTCATTGAGCCGCTAGCAGCAGCAATCCATCAAAATGTAAATATTAAAGGGATTCAAACTGAAAATATGGACCATAAACTTAGCCTTTATGCTGATGATGTATTACTTTTCCTTGGGAATTCACAAGGCTCTCTTTTGAAGACTATCACACTGATAGATAAGTTCTCATCTATATCTGATTACTCTATCAATTGGAGTAAATCAACAGTTTTGCCTCTGAATTGTAGTTTCCATAGAACCTCTAGGGACCCCACTAAAGTCAGGAAATATTAGATATTTAGGCATAAATTTTTCCGCCAGGCTCTCAGACTTGGTACGATTAAATCATATCCCCTTATTAAAAACAATAGAGGATGATCTCACACGTTGGAACAGTTTACCTATATCACTCATGGGGAGAGTTGCTGCCATTAAAATGATGGTTTTACCAAAAATTAATTATCTATTTTCATTGATCCCTAATAAACCTACTCTTCCTTGGTTTAAGTCACTAGATTCAAACATCTCAAAATTTTTATGGAAAAACAAACCGTCAAGAATAAGCTTAAAAACTTTACAAAAGCCAAAACACAGTGGAGGTCTAGAATTACCAAACTTTTATTACTATTTCTTAAGCAGTAGATTGCAGTATATTTCAAAGTGGATCAAATCCAATTCATTAGACAACCCATGGCTGGATCTAGAACAGGCGTTTTGTGGAAAAATAAAAATCTCAGATTTACCTTTCATTAGTTCCAGTATTAAACATCATAACTGCTATAAAGTCCTTAGTATAAATACCTCTCTGACAGCCTGGTGGGAATTTTTAAAAATAACTAAGTCTTCACTCATCCCCTGTAAACTAACACCCATTTGGAACAATCCAGATATTTGTCAGAAAAAGAAAATGCTGAATTTTCCGTTATGGCGTGATAAGGGTATAAATAACTTAGAACATATTATCCAAGATGGAAATTTTATCACGTTCCAAGAACTTATATCAAAATATAGAATTGGCAACGGTAGATTTCTGGAATATCAACAAGTTAAGTCCGTCCTACAGGGAAGATTTAACCTTAATCAATTGAATCTAGAAATGCCTACTTGGGTAACAGAATTTCTAACCTCTGTACCCCAAAATTGTTATCAAAATTATATAAATTATTAATAAAAACTGATGATTCAGTTTCCCTCCCAATTACAAAAATGGGAGCGTGATCTTTCTGTCAACCTGGATCAAAATTTATGGACAGAAATATGTTTAAATATCTTCAAAATGACTAAAAGACCCCAAATACAACTTGTACAATATAAGATTCTCCATAGAACATACTACACTGGACAAAGGATGTTCCAAATGGGCCTTACACACTCAAACATATGCACCCACTGTACAAGCAATTCAGAGGATAATCATTTACACGCTCTGTGGTCTTGTGTACCAGTTCAGAGATTTTGGCAGAGGATTTGTGAAGATCTATCCACATGGTTTAGCTGTCGTATCCCAACTTCCCCCAGACTATGCATCTTAGGTGATGTCAGTGAATTAATTATGGAGTTAAATATATCACACATAGTTCTTACTGCCTTGTGCATCGCTAAGAAGATGATCCTCATGAACTGGAAGACAAAAAATAAACTATGTATTACTCAGTACAGAAATTTATTAGTAGATCATGTTAGTTTAGAGAGAATGTCTGCTTCTTCTAAAAACAAATTGGAGGAATTTGACTCTCTTTGGTTCCCACTGCTCAGCTCCATTACTTAGTGGGGGTGGTGGGCTGCGGGCTCTGCTCCTGATGTGCTTTGTGGGGGGGTGGGTGGGGACTCCGGAGGCCTAGGTAGCTGGTAGCCTCCTGAGACTGGAGTCCTGGGGCGACCTTCTGGTGATGTCTGTGTGCCTGTCCTGGTTGATGGTGGTGGGGGCTTGGATGGTGCTGCCTTCGGTCCTGGGGTGTGGGCGGGGTGCTTGGGGGGATGGTGCCGGCCCTCGGTCGGTTGGCTGGTCTTCCCTGTATGGCTTGGGGGCTGGGGTCTGGGGCCCCGGCACTGGGGCCGCGCCGGCTCCCGGTGGGCCCCCCCTGGCGCGGGGGGGGCCTCTGCTGTCCCGGCCGCGCCGCCGGGGGGGGTGGGTTGGCCTGACGTCGGGATGTCCGGTCTACGCTTTTGGGGCCCTGGGGTGCCTGCATTGCAGGGGGGATGGGGTGGGGGATGGGGCCGCGGTGGGGTGGTTGGGGGGGACTGGGCACTGCATTTCCATGCCCAGGCCAGTATGTCCTGTCGCCTGTTTGTGTCTATTGTTGAGTGAATGGGCATCTAGGGGGAGCGGGCCGCCCTCTGCAGTGGGGGCGAGGGCGCCAACCTCGGGTGCTGCAGTGCTCCGGGATGCTGTCACCGCGGCCCCGGGCTCACCTCCCCCTGCCCTGTGCTGGGGTGTGGGAGGTCGGGGTGCCTATTGAGCCAGCGGACAGCTGGCTCTCTTCTTCCAGGATTCTTCCTGGTCATATGCCCCCCCCCCCACCTCCCCCTCCCCATACACAAACACACACACACACACACACAGAATACACATCACTCACAGATGTAGGATGGAGAGGCCACGTGGAGAGCTGCACCACCACTTGCCTCTCCGTTTTAATTGCACTTTAGTCATTATAACTCACAACACATACACACTTACAACCTGATACACATAGGACCTTTGGGGCAGGCATGTTACTCAGAGGTTGATGAGATGGGCCGCTGAGGTGGCCCCACTCGGATCCTCGTCACTGTCTGTCTCCAAATTTTATTTGCACTTTAGACATGGAGGGTTTTGGGGGGGCAGTGTGGGCAAGCACTGACGACCAACAGTTGGCGCTTGTGGCATAACTGTCCCCTCAATTTTAACTGCACCCTATACACCTCATTCACTCACAAACATTAACACATAGACCTACAAGTTGGGGAGGAGGAGGGGTGGATGGGTCATCTTACACCCCGATTTCTTGCGTCTCGCCCGGGGTAGGGGTCGGGTGGTTCCTTGGGGACCGGGCTGGTGGCGTCCTGGGGTCGCTGTTGGCCCTGGGGTGGTTTCCACTTGCCCCGCCTTCAGAGGGTGGGTAGCTATGGATGAATGTGTGTCTTTGTGTATTTGTCACCGTCTCCGTGAGTATGGGTGGGTGAGTGAATGTGTATGTATGGCATATCTGTGTGTGGGTAAGTATGTATGGGCATGTATGAGTATCTGTGTATAAATGTGTACACGGGTGTCTGGGTGTGTTTGTATGTATGGCTGGACCTGGGTCTGGGCCTTGTGCCTTGCCTCCTGGCCGCTCCTTGCTGGTTGCCTCCTCCCCCCTACCCCCCTGGGATGGGGGTCCCTTGGGGTTCCTGGGTGGGGCTGGGTGTTCTGGCGTGGGTGCTGGCCTGCCCCCCCTTGGGGGTGCGGTGCGGGGCTGCGTTGGCTTCTTCGGCGTGGGGGGGGGCTCTGTGGAGGGTCGGGCGGTCCTTGGGTGCCGTGGGCCCGGGGGCCCTGCCGCCGGCCAGTGCAGGGGGCTGGCCGCTGGGGGGGGGCTGGCTTCTCATCGCCTTGGGTTCCCTGGAGCCCTCGCTCCTCGACTGGGGGGGCTCCGTCTGAGACCACCCTCTCCCGTCTGCTGGGGTAGGTGTGCGGTTGTCTTTGGACTGAGTGGCCGGGGGTCTTCCTGGCTCTTGGTGGGCTGCTGGTGGCCTGGGTTTCCGGGGGCTTTCCGTACCTGCCTCTGGCTTCTGATGGGTGGAGCTGCAGCGTTTTGCCCTCATTGGTAAGTACGTTCCATGACACAGACACAAACATGACACAGACACAAACGCCCACTCAATCACAACTCAACAAAATTGTTGGTGTGCGTAACATGCTTTGTTAGTTTTGTTTTTCACACACAAATTTATTTTTGCAAGTATTGATAGTATTTTTTTATATGTTAAAGTGATGAACTATCTGATTAATAGACTTGTGCTCTTTCCCCTTTTTTTTTTTTTTTTTTTTGCTCCCTTTCTCTCTCCCCTTTTCTTCTCTTAATTTTCCTCTTCTTCAGCCTGTCAGCTCTGGCTGTTACATAGTATGTGGAAAAATAACTCAGATAAATAAAATAAAGGGTTAAAACATCAACAAGAAGAGCCTATTGAGAACCTATAGAGCTCATCTTGAAATAGCAAATATGTTTGGCACAACGCATTCAGATCACAGTTCTGCTTGCAAGATCTACCAGACATGACAGGCTTAAAAAAAAAAAAAAAAAAGCAAAAACGAAATAATAATACATAAAATCACCAAAAAACAAAAGCCGTTTAATCATTCTGCAGAAAGGCTGTTTGGAAAGTTTGCAGGCATTAACTGCTTTTTTTTCCCCGCAGGTTGTGCCAAATCATCTCACTTGGTTTCACGTGCACACTTGTATTAGACCAAATTTTTTAGTCCTAAACATTTTTATATCCCGATTCATTCACAGGGGGCTCTCCTCATAAGCTTGAGCTCATTGTCTTGCTTGATGACCCACATGTTCTCTCAACGTGGCAACGTTGAATAGAAGCAGCATAACTGCCACCTCCATGCATGTGTTGTTTTGCGGGATTCTGTGTTTGGTTAATGTCTGTCCTCCAAACTCTCCGAGTTCATCAAGGTGTACTGGAGCAAAAAAGTCCGATAACTGGCAATGAGATTCTCCCTGCTGCAGGTGGTGGAGTCAGGATCACTGACCTTCACTAAGGTCAGGGAGGCCTGCAGGGCCTTTTGGGGTCTCTTCATGAAAGTTGTTACCATGCTTTTGGGGGAACTTTGGAAATGGTTACCTGATATTTGTAGATAATGGGTCCATTTATCTCAAATCATCAACTTATTAATAACATTTTCTTCTCAAACATGTCTGATTTGCATGTGTAATGATTGCTGGGAAATTTTAACTTCATATATTAAATAATTAAAAGCCCATCCACTCAGAAAAAAAAAAAAAAAAAAAAAAAAAAAAGGGAAGGGAAAGTCAGATCTTCAGGGTGACTTCTATCATATGTGGGCTGTGTGGCAGGAAGGAAAGGACCTCAAAGCAGAATGCGATACAACAGAGCTAAACTCAAACAACATTTATTTGCTGGAGGCTCACAAGACACAAAAACAAAAGAACATCTCAATCAGGGCAAGAACAAAAATTCGAGGAAGCCTGGGAGAAACTAAGGGGACAAAACACTAAACAGGAAACACACAGCTAAGGGGGAACACAGACAATGTCACAAGAAAGAACAGAGAAAAAACTAAGGACTTAAATACACACACTGGGTAATCAGGGAAAGTGGAAACAACATGGAACAACAGGTGAAATCAATGAAACTAATAACACAGAGGAAGCAAAACTAAATACAAAGTACAGAAAACATGAGACTGTCAAAATAAAACAGGAAGTAACTAAACATAGTACACACAGACTAAACACACAGAAACTTGATACACACAGGGAATCTAAACATATGACTAAACAGACGCCTACTTGAACACACAGGCTGACAACACAGGGAAGACAGACACAAGAGAATCCAAAACACAGGGGAGGAAAACTAAGGGAGAACTAGACCCTAAAGCTATTGGCAGCACAATAAAATGGAGACCTAAATACAACACTCAGGAAAGCAACGGGAAGAGAAGCTAAACAGAAAACATGGAACAAGAGCCAAGACACGGAGAGACAGATACACAGAGGAGCACAGACACAGGAGCACAAAGACACGGGAAGATAACACAAGGAAATCAGAATAACATACAAATAACTAATACCAAAGACAATACAAAACAACAACAAACTGAGAAACTAAATGGAGAAAAACTAAAAAACACAACCCAACAAAAACAACATAACCAGAGCTGCACAAAAAGGAACTCAACACACCGGGCCAACGGCCCAGGATCATGACAAGTTCAGGGAGCAGCAATCAGCTAAACAACAATGTGAGCCTACACCAGGATCAAACTCAGGTATTCAATTCAAATCAATTCATTTAAATTCAATTCAATTCAATTCAATGCAATGCAATGCAATTCAATTTTATTTGTATAGAGCCAAATCACAACAAACAGTCACCTCAAGGCGCTTTATATTGTAGGTAAAGACCCTACAATAATTACACAGAAAACCCAAAAGTCAAAACAACCCCCTATGATCAAGCATTTGGTGACAGTGGGAAGGAAAAACTCCCTTTTAACAGGAAGAAACCTCCAGCAGAACCAGGCTCAGGGAGGAGCAGTCATCTGCCACGACCGGCTGGGGCTGAGGGGAGAGAAAAGACATGCTGTGGAAGAGAGCCAGAGATTAATATATTTCTTTCTAAATAAGAGCACCTTACAAGTAACTCTATCATTAAAGATTTATGCTGTGTGTATTTCTGTCTGCTTTTTTCTACACATAAATTACTTTCTGCTGTCTAATATCATAATAAGATCCGATCTTAACAATCAAAGGCATACATGTTGTTTATGGCCAGAAGTCCTTAGGAAAGTGGCCATATTGTCCCTGGTATCTTGTTTTGGTATCATTCTCAAGTTTGTCTGGGCTGTGGGTAAACTGGTTAATCCTCTGTGCACTCAGCTTTACTCATGCTTGTCCCATAATTCAGAAGGAGCTCTGTCACGGATTCTGTTATTGAAACTATGAAGAAAAATGCATTTAACTGAATGACACTAATGTCTGAGTTTAAGGAAATGCTTTAGAAACAATTCAATAAAATATTAAAAGAGTAAAATAATTGTTATATTTATTATTATGATTTGGGTGAAAAATAAATTAAATAGTGTTGAACTAAGTGTGTATCACACTTGGAAATCCAAAGTGCCAGTGTTAGAATATAATATCACAGTATTGGTTATTATTTAGTTCTTCTTTAAGTTAATTTCAGTATTTACTTGGGAGAGACAGATAACAGACTGATGTAGGAATCAAATACTGCTTGGTGCCCTGTTGACAGAAACAAAGTCTGTGTGTTTGCTCCATGCATTAAAAAAGACAAGTAAATAAATACATGTTTATCCATAGATTCATCTGTCTTCTTAACTGGTCATCCAATTCAGGGATGCAGGAGCCTATTGTTGTCATAGGGTGAGAGACGGGGTACACTCTGAACAGGTCACCAGTCCATCACAGGGCCAACACAGAGAGACAGACAACTATTCACCCCTCACAATCACACCCAGTAAAATAAAAAATAAACAATGTATCAATGTATTGAAGTCTACTTAGTAGAAACCATGTTTCTCACTTGCTGCATTCTTCATGGGTTCAGTGTCAATGAATGTGTTCAGACTTTGGGGCACAGAGATCATTGCTTTGTCAGGTCGGGCAGTGTGACTGCAGGTTAGGACCCCAAAGCAGGACTCTGTAAACAGGTGTCAACTAAAATGGCTTTTATTGCTGGGACAAAAACAAAGATCAAAAATCCTACCAGGGCAAATCAAGGCAAATAATCCAGAACACAGAATCTAAAATAAAAAAAATAAAAAAAAAGCAAGACATAGAAGAAACTGGGGCAAGCATGGTGGTTAGCACTGCTGCCTCACAGTTAGAATGACATCTAGAAGACCTGGGTTCGATTCCACCTTGGCCGAGGCCCCTCTCTCTCTCTCTCTCTCTCTCTCTCTCTCTCTCTCTCTCTCTCTCTGTGGAGTTTGCATGTTCTCCCCGTGTCTGTGTGGGTTTCCTCCCACAGTTCAAAGACGTGCACTTACTGGGGTTAGGTTAATTGGTCACTCTAAATTGCCCATAGGTGTGAATGTGAGTGTGGATGGTTGTCTGTCTCTCTGTGTTAGCCCTGCGACAGGCTGGTGAACTGTACAGGGTGTACCCTGCCTCTCACCCTATGTCAGCTGGGATAGGCTCCAGCCATCCCCCACATCCACCCCCAAAGACCCTGGAAAGGATAGGCAGAAGAGAATGGATGGATGGAACAAACTGACACACCACCACACAGGAAACAGCCAACGACAACCTGACGCAGAACTGATGAGAACACAGTCAATATATACACAACAGGTAATGAGCTACTAGTAAACAGCTGGGAGGGAAACACTAGAAGTAAAACTAAACCTAAAGCATGAGGACCAAAGACATAACAAAAAAAACCCAGGAAGTAACAAAACACAAAGACCAGGATTAAGACACATGAACTTGACACAAGGACAGAGGATAATACCAAACACAGTAACAATAAACCAGGAATCCAAACTAAGACCACTTTGTCAGAGGACTCCCACTCTTGTACTTTAAATTTTATTAGTATTTTTGAGGATTAGACATATAATTGAATATTAATCAAATTTAAATTAAAAATAAAGTATTCATTACACAACACACAGCATCATTTTACTCCTTTTTAAAATCACTACACGACCAGCATTTGGCTGATAATCCACATGCTGGTCAATATGGTTGATAATCATATTAATAATATGGCATAATATTAGAACCTCTATAATGTAGTGATTTATCCATTTGCCTAAGATGTGCTTTCATCCTGGGAAGAGCCCCCCCCCCTTGGAATTGTGCCAAGAAAGGCATCAGGTGTAAAATCAGTCCCAAACATGCAGAGCTGGCAGCTGTGATAACTAGGGTTTAATCCCGGGATCGGGGATTAAACCCGGAAATGCGATCAGAACCATTTCCCGTTTCCCGGGAAACGTTAGACGGGAAACCGGGAAAAAAGTCGTGCGCGTCGATTTGACTTTCAGAAAGAAAAGAAAGCTTCAGAAAGTTAAATTTAAGGAAATATTGAGAGAAGGGTTCGTTTAATGCGAAAAGCATTACTCTTCATTTCAGGCACGTTCAGCCTCCGTTTAAGGCTTCAGCCTTCATCTCAAGCGTTTTAATAGAGGTATTACACAGTTGTGCTTTTTTCCTCTTTAATTTGTTGAAATCGTAGGCAATGTGTTTACCCTAAGGTATTTTGTATTATATAATTCTATATTATTATATATTGTTATATTGCATTATATAGCCTATAAAATATGCCTGCCCTGAACAATAAAGAAATATCTGTTTAACTTCGAGTGTTTCTTTTCCTCGTTTGCAGCCGCTTACTAACAATCATGAATTAGGATACGGGCCTAATGGGTGAAGAAATTATCATGAAATAGATTGCTTTAACATATTTCGCTTTTAAAATGGAGTTGAGTAAAATGTATATTTTTTAGGCTATAAGGATCGGCCAGTTTTTCAAAAGACGATTCACAGCGAACCTACTTTAACCCTCAGACACGGTGTTATAAATTTGCTGTTGCCAGAATGGCAATGACCAAGTCGTAGTGCATTACTCAAGGCCCTGTGTTATGCCATATTATAGTGTAGTACCGTAGTTAACTTTTCAATGACTATTACAGCGTTCCACTGGTGGAGATATAGTGCAACAGATGTCGCCACGACAGCGTGGCTGAGCCATTATCAATGCTGTGGAGATGAACCGTATTGTTTTGTACCAGCAGTTGTAAAATAGCTTGGTATAATTCCATGTACAATGGAGGAATATTCAAATTATATTTGTTAAGGGAGTGTTGAGGAACGATACAACACCGCATAGCTCGAGCACTCGAATGTCGAGATGTAGGTTTTATTGCATTAATCAAGCTGACGTTGCCCCCTACTGGGCATAACAGGACATAGCTGGAAAGCTACCTCTACAATATCACAATAGGTTAAGGCCGACACAGGCTACAGAAGGCCTAATTAAAATAAAAAAATAAATAAACTTTTTCCCGGGATTCCCGGGAAATGGGTCGTCATTTCCCGGAATTTGATTCATGTCATTTTCGGGAAAAATATTAAACCCTAGTGATAACCCCTTGGGAATAAGGGAGCAGTGGAAAGTAGCTTTGTTTTGTCAACCAGTGCACAAGAAAACTTTGAGTGTATATAAAACTGTCTTGATTTTTTTTTTGTTTTTAACTTATAACATCTGTAAACTTTAACGCTTTGCTTAAGGCAAAACAAAACCGATAGTCTGAATAATTGTTTTTGCATGTCTCACTGCCACTGTTGTGCCCTTAAACAAGGGGAATAGTGACAGATAAATGAAGAGGTCGACACGCCGCTCTTGCCTTCACTCGTCTGTATTGAGTGAGGGAAAGGGACGCGCGGTTCCCCCTACTGAAATCCTAAGGCATTACCAGTGGATCAGTGCACAATCAATTCAGGCAAAACACTTACTCCCCAGCTCTGCATTTCTACACAGCAACACAGTCAAAACAATAATAAAATGTTGTGAGGTAAACGGAACAAAATTACAAAACTAAACAGAATCAAATTTCTTGTCCTCTACACCACTCACATCTGCCCTGCACGAACACCACCTCTTCCTGCTTTTCTCAGTCCTGCTTTACTCCACACCCACTTTACTCAGGCTGGATTCACCTATCTATTATGCGTTTGATCCAGTTCCACTCAACAAAACAGTTAACGTGAGCCACGTGAGCCATACGTTTCCATACATTTGTTTTTAACTTTATCTGTTTTTGGATTTTGCTTTTTTGCCTGATTTTCCCCCACGTGTTTCTGGACTGTGCCTCGCTGCTTACTTGATACTTCCCTCACCAGCCTTTTCTGCATTAGCGTCAACAAAAGGTGAGCAGTTTGAACTTTTAATCTGAATATCAGTGTTTCTGATTATATAATAGTTTCCGTGCATTTAAGGAGCAGGTAATCACAAAGGTATTATTTGTATAGCAGTACTGTCTGATTACACATAATCATAGTTTATCTTTCAGTTTCAGTTCTGGGCCATGGATGATTTTGTGCGAAACAAACTATTTGAATGGGGCCTAAGTGAGTGGGTGGAGAGATTTGAAGGTAAAAGTATTATCATGCATCCCTGATGGCTACAGATATTGATACTAATGTGATCTATTTACTCTGAAACGTAATATCTGTTAATACACTGGTACCTTCACATGCGAGTTTAATTCGTTCTGCGACCGAGCTCGTGACTAAATTTGACTGTATGATAAATCAAATTTTCTCATAGATATTAATTGAAATGTCTTTAATCTGTTCCCACCCCCAAAAACTACCACAATTTTTTAACTTTTAATCTTCTCCTACTTCTTCACTGTTTTTTGCCTTTTTTGGCACAGTTGCTTTCTCTTGCAGGGTGTTTCAGTAAAAACCTGTTCAAGGAGGTTTGTTTCTTCCTCCCTTTCAAAATGTTCCAAAAATGGTGAGGAAAGTGCTGTTACAACAGATGAAGAAGAAGCAGCTGTTGCAACTTGTAACTCAGATATTCACTTGCAACTTAACCCTTTCATGCATGAATCATGAGAACCTCAGTCAAGATTTTTTTTTTCTGAATGTTTTTATTTCTCTTTAGGCAAGACAAAAAATGCGATTAAAATTTTGTTCATGAACCTATTTTTCATGGAGTTAAAAATATGTCCACTCAGCTGGACACCATGCATTTGACTTTTCAAACAGAGAAATATGTATTTAACACACTAATAACAGAAAATGATATTGCGTCCTCAGATTGACTGTCACTACTGTTAATATTGACTAAGCCTGATTCTGTTAATTACATTCAAATAACAAATAAAAATAAAAAAACAACTCCCCATGACTGGCCAAGCGGTAGCAGTGTATGGGATGATGCACAAGCATCCATTGTGTTGAATGATATGCAACTATAACAACAAAACACAGGCATGTACAAGAGAACAGCTTTGAACAGCCGTCCACTGTAGTGACCACTATGCATGAAGGGATAAAGCAAAAATTCAACCAAGCGACCGACCGTATCTCAAAAAGTTAGTTTTCACCAGTGACGTGCGGTGAGGGTCGTGACTGGTGAGGCACTGACGTCATCACATCAGATTTACAAACATATAGCTTATTCACCCTTTGATTGGCAACAGTTGTTTTGTTTAACTTTAACATAGTCTGAAGCAAACCTTTTAGCTCCGGTGTTGGTCTTCCTTTAATTATTATCTTCTGCTTCGATTGAAAGTCCAGTTTAGAAAATTCTTTCAGTTGAGTTATGTAATCTTCAATGTTGAACATAAGGCCAAGCAACAGGAAAAACTAACTGGCCTTGCTAACTGTGTATGGTAGCTTGCTGCCGAGGAGTCGTAGAGTCCCTGGGATCACCAGCGCCCCCTACCATGAGGCACGAGAACTGCGTGCCTCACCTAGTGTCTCTTCGCAGCAGTTTCATGATCGCTCAACACAAGAATGCATTACACACACATACAGTTGTTAATGAAAAAAACAAAAAAAAAACTGTGCATTATATACACCAGCTAAAATATGGAAATTTAGTTCATATAGTAAAAGTGTTAGAACATTTTAATAGCCACATGCAAAGGGAAAGTAATCCGGTCTCACTGCATAGCATGCCAGCACAGTTAGTAGTCATTGGCAATGACTATACTGAGCCGCACCACGGATTGCGCAATCCGTGGTGCGGCTCGCCGGGCTGGTGCCTCACCGTTCGTCTCTTAGTATTTGACCGGCAAATGCGAAAATTCAGCGATTTTGAAAAAACTAATCTAAAAATGGTGTAGTTAAATGGAAAAGAACTTTAAAATACAAATCACTGAATGAATATAACCATTTAATTTATTTTTTAATTTTATATTTCCACGATGACAGGTGAGGCCGTGCCTCACCTGCCTCCCCTGACTGCACGTCACTGGTTTTCACACTCGCAAATCAAGGTACCACAAAAGTTTGGACATAACTTCTAATTCAGTGTTTTTTTAATATGTAAAATGGTCTGCAATGTAGATTAATACTAAAGTCATCCAAACTATGAAGAAATACAAAAAGTGCTAAACAAACCAGAATATGTTTTATATTTTAGATTCTTCAAAGTAGGCTTACTGTTTAGATGACAGCTTTGGCATTTTCTCAGTCAGCTTTATGAGGTAGTCGCCTGGAATGGCTTTCAGTAACAGCTGTGCCTGTCAAGAGTTCATTTCTTGAATTTCTTGCCCTCTTTATGTGTTTGAGACATCTGTTGTGAAGACGTGGAGTTGGTATACAGTGACTAGCCCTATTTTAGTAACGTTATTGCTATTTGAGTAATATTCTAATTCATATTATGGCATGAACTACTCAACTAAGTAAAGTAAAATGACAGTCCATCATTACTTTAAGAAATGAAGATCAGTCAATCTGAAAAATGTCAAGAACTTTGAAAGTGTCCTCAAGTGCAGTCGCAAAGACTATCAAACATTATGATGAAGCTGGCTTTCACCAGGACCGCCCCAGGAAAGGAAGACCAAGAGTTTCCTCTGTTGCACAGGAAATATTCATCAGAGTTACCAGCCTCAGAAACTGCAAGTTAACAGCACCCCAGATGAGAGCCCACCTAAATGCTTCACAGAGTTCAAGTAGCATGCTCATCTCAACATCAACTGTTGAGAGAAGACTCCGTGAATCTAAAATTTATGGCTGAAGTGCTGCAAAGAAGCCACTTCTATGGGAGAATAACCAGAGGAAGAAAATGGTTTGGGCCAAGGAACACAAGGAATGGACATTAGACCGGTGGAAATCTGTCCTTTGGTCTGATGAGTCCAAATTTTACATTTTTGGTTCCAAACACCATGTTTTTGTAAGATGCAGAAAAGGTGAGAAAATGGTTCCTACGTGTGTAGTTCCCACCGAGAATATGGAGGAGGAAGTGTGATGGTGTGGGGGTGCTTTGCTGGTGACACTGTTGACGATTTATTCAAAATCCAACCACTACTACAGCATTCTGCAGTGACATCCCATCCCATCTGGTTTGTGCCTAGTGGGACCATCATTTGTTTTTCAACAGGACAATGACCCCAAACACACCTCCAGGCTATGCAAGGGCTATCTGACCAAGAAAGAGGGTGATAGAGTGTTGAGTCAGATGACCTGGCCTCCACAATCACCTGATCTAAAGCCAGTTGAGATAGTTTGGGACGAGTTGGACTGCAGAGTGAAGACAAAGCAGCCAACAAGTGCTCAGCACCTCTGGGAACTCCTTTAAGACTGTTGGAAAGCCTTTTCAGGTGATTACCTCATGAAGCTGACTGAGAGAATGCCAAGAGTGTGCAAAGCTGTAATCAAAGCAAACTGTGTCGACTGAAGAATCTAAAATCTAAAACACATTTTGGTTTGTTTAACACTTTTAAAATTGCTGCATGATTCCTTATGTGTTCCTTCATAGTCTGGATGAACTCAGAATTAATTTAATATGTTGGAAAAAAAAAAAACATTGAGTGAGAAGTTGTGTCCAAACTTTAGACTGCTACTGTAAATGCTACAACATTGTTCTGCAGTGCAGTGCAACAGTTTGTAATGTACATTGTCTGTACAAAAGCACTTGTGATTCTTGTCCATATGATACAAAATGTGTTACGACAGAAGTATGACAGAGTTAGATAAAACTAGCACACATTCAGCTCATACAGCTTTGCCCAAAGCTTATTTCTGCTACTTAATTTTTAATTACAGATGAAGAAATTGATAAAGAAAGTCTGTATTGTCTTGATGATCAAGAAATTGATAACTTGATTACAAAAGCTGGACCAAGAGTGAAATTCAAGAAGAAACTCAAGCTTTTAAAGGTAATTAACTGCTTTAACAATTATGCTTACTTTAATGCATAAAGGTGAATTTATGTTAGAATTATCTGGACATAATGTCTCACTGACAGTAATGTACCATATATATTTTTACCATATATATATATATATATATTTTTTTTTTTTTTTTTTTAAATTCAGTACTGATATGGATTTGCAATGTTTTCATTCTTCTAGGAAGAACAAAACAGAAATCAGGAAACGGTCAATATTTCTGTTCAAGTAAGTATATATATATATATATATATATATATATATATATATATATATATATATGCTCAATACTGTATATATTGTACATGCATGGTTTTATTTGCAGTGTAAACAGGAGGATGAAGAAGAAGCAGCTGATTTGGTTCAGGTAGGGATTATATTGAATTTCAGACATAATGAACTCACTGTCTGAGACAAAGTAAAGTTCCAGTCTCTCACCCAAAGACCCCCAGTGACACCTAAGCAACCCCAAATCTTTGCAGGCTCCAGCAACTACTGAACGACTGAAATTCAAAACTTTATTTACAGGTGGTTGTGGCAGAGCCGGCTCTAGCCATTTTGGTGCCCTAGGCAAGTTGAAGCCCCCCCCAAACAAATGACAAGTTTGGTTGTATAAGATATGTTAAAGGTTTACTTGCTTTACACACAAACACACAACAAGGCTCCTTCACCTGTAAAAAAGAGAGAGATGACTTTAAATAATAGATACTGGACTAATGGACTAAAAAAAAGGCACATATGTGGCAACATAACATTCAAATGGAAACTGGGATCAGGATGCAAGCTACCGTTCACATTCTTATATGTTTGTGTGCTTAAAGGTTTGATTGATGTATTGGCAGAGTAAAAACAGACTTTCATAGATTCCATGTGACAAATAAAAACATTCCAGCTGAACAGGCCAGGATGCACATGTTCAATTGAAGTAATATTGTGATAGAGTATTTGTAAATATCTGACAGAATTATAACCAAAAATGTGTCTGGATTTGCCCATACTGACATTAAAAACATGACTACTGATATAACACACAACTGCAGTTGCTGTGCTGCTGCTTGTTGTCTGACTTGTAGCTGTATTCAAACATGTTCACTATTAAACCACTGCATTAAGTCTGTATCATTCTACTTCATATATCAGGCAAGAAAACGTCATTGAGCAATTGGGGTGTAGGGGCAATGGTTTGGTGGTGGGGTTGTTTATTTTTCCTGTATTTCTTCAGTATTGATGTTCAAGACATACAGTATCACAAAAAAGAGGCACCAGGCGGGGTTACAAATAATCACTAGTTTTTTTGTTTTGCTTTGTTTTTTGTTGAAGCAGTGCCACTTTCTTGAGCAGATGGTGCCCAAGGCTAACCCCTATATTGCCTGTGCCCAGAGCCGGCCCTGAGTTGTGGCATACACATTTTTCTCTAGCAGCTGATGGTTGCCAGGGGGTCTCTAGGTCTGTGTGACTGGGACTTAATTGTCTCAGAGGATCACAAATGTTTACTAAGAAGCAAGAACGTGACTGTGATCTATTCTTCATCACTGGGCTGGTTGAAAACATCAATGCATTTAATTTTGTTGGTTATAAAAATGTATGTTAAAAGCTTTTGATTGTTGATAAAGAACAATGTCAATGCAAAAAGCTATAATTTCCTGTATAAATGAATTTCATCCTCAGATTTTGCCATCCACAAGTGATGAAGGTGAGCTATGCATCTTATTTATTACATATCATATTAATCTGTGTTTTTAAAGCAGCACTATTTTTTGCAACAACCAAATAACTCCATTGAGAAAAAGTTTTTATCCAATTAGGAAAGAGGAAATTAGATCTTCAAAGTGACCTCAGCATGTTGCCATCACCAGCTAAGCGACAGCGTATGTTCATTGCGGTATCATACGCAGGTATTTATATTTCTTTCGAAACAATGTCGCCTTTCAAGCCACCATAGGGTTCAATTTATATGCAGAGCAATGTTTTTCAAATCTCAGTTTAAACTTTGGTGCCAGAAATGAATTTCTCATTGAGCTTTTGTCAAATTTTAACAGTCAGCAGCGTGCATGTTACATATGTATTAAACCTATAGAAAGCAGCCACATTATGAGCCTGATATACTGTAATTCACACATTCTTCTTTTTTTTAACATGAGACTTTAGTGACTGTTATGTTAGTTTATAATTCCTGCTAAATACTTATTTGCTTTCACACTGGCAGAAACAATGATACTGTCTGAGATGAAAAACATCATGAGAGTTGTCCAAACCAGACTACATGACCAAGACAAGCTCAGTGCTTTCCTGAAGTGAGTATGAAGTTTTTCTTATTTTGTGATGTTTGGGCCAGGGTCCACTCCTGAACATGAACCAGTCTCACAAAGAATTTGTTTTTAATTTTGTTGCAACAAAAATAGCAAAAATACACAAAATAGCTTTTTCAAGAGTCTTAATCGTCAGTATATTCACATGATCACAACAATTAAAATGATTCACTCCAAACAAACTTTACAGCTGTTGGTTACAGCAATAAACAGATAACATAAGTTCAAAGTGTGTCACACGAATGAGCAGCTGCATCAGGGAGTCCTGCAGCAATTTGCCATGGAGAGAGGACTTATCTGCTCTATGGGTAGATAGCCAAATGTGCTCTATTCATGTACTAGATAGCAGTGGGTGCAATACTCAACCACATGGGATACTTTTATCAGCCATTTTGCGACAGGATTTAAAACTATATACTATTTGAACTCTCAGAAAAGTATGATTTGAATTTGCAGAACTGCAAAACCCACAAGCAACAGCTTAAACTATATACAAGATCTGCTGAGCAACAGTATGAAATTACTCTGACTGATATGCAAAACTTTGGAGCAATGGAAACACACGAGCACTCCTTCATTGTGAGCAGATTTTCATAACATGAAAGGAATAATTATTAAGACTGATATTTTTAGGAAGTTTTGGTGACTTTGCTACTTTTATTTGCTGTGGTTGTGAAAATGACTTTTCTGGTGTGACAATTGCACCAGATTGATTAAGAAAAACTTCAAATTATGCTTTTGTCAAGTTTTGATGACTGAATCAGTTAACCCATATTTAAAATCTTGTACAACAGGAATAAGATCAGTGACTTGGAGACAGACAAGAGGGAGCTGGTTGGTGTTTTTGGTAAAACTGGGGCTGGAAAGAGCTCTTTGATAAATGCCATCATCGACGAGGATCTTTTACCCTCAGGAAGTGTCAATGCATGCACCTCAGTCATGATAAAAGTGGAAGCTAACACACACAGCTCAAAGTACGAGGCAGACATTGAGTTCATCACAAAAGAGGTAAAAGGAGTTCTGAATGTTTATTCTTAGTTGATGTTAAATCATGTGTTCCAGTGTAGTTCTTGGGGCTTAAGGCTGGGGACATAGGTCAATAAATGACTTAATTTTTATTATTATTTTTTTAGGAGTGGAAAGATGAGTTGTGGTCATTCCAATGGTTTATTGGTGATAATGAAAAACTGGAGCAGGAAGACGATGATGATGATTATCGTGACATTGTTGATAAGCTGTCAGCCCTCTATGGAGAAGAATGGAAACAAAAGACCATTGAAAACCTCATGGACAACAAACATTACAGAGAAATTCCAGAATTTCTCCAAACCAGGAGGAAGATTTTGACATGTGAATCAGTAAGCCAAAAACTCTCATATTACTTGGTAGGAAGCATTTTTGCAAATGTGATGTTACGCATATTATTGATTAGTTTAATTATATATTTCTCATACACTATATCAACAAAAGTACTGGGCCATCGGCACATTACTGCAGCAATTGCTTGAGCCATGAAGCTCCCAGTGCACAGTTTTTGTGCTGATGTTAAAGCCAGGGGGGGTTTGGAATTCTGCAGTTATTGAGTCAGCAGAGTGACACTTTGTGGTTGAGTTACTGAGGTTCCTAAATGCTTCCACTTTGCAACAATATCACTCACAGTTCATCCTGGAATGTCTAGGAGAAAAGAAATTTCACAAACTGACTTGATGAGACAGAGGCATCCTATTACAGTATCACAAAATCAGCCAGTTCTTTTGAACAACCCATTCTTTCACAAATATTTGTAAAGGTAGACTGTGAGGTTAGGTGCATAAATCGATTATTTTAGTAATGGAGTATTCTATCGATTATTCCATTGATTAATCGAGTAATCGGATAAGAAATACTTTTTTTATTAACAGTTTATCTGCATATTTTAACTTCCGTACTGCAGTTTTTTGCTGTGTGAACAAACAGCGGTGGATGGAGCAGCTACAAAGCTCTCTTTTCTTCACCTTAACACTTGCTGATTAGTTGGTTGATGAAGGACCTCCAGCTGTTTTCCAGTAAAGATTTTAATGGTGGTTACTAAAAGAGAAAGCTGCTGTTTTGGACACTGGAAAAACATTTCCTTTTGCACTACTTGAGCTCACCGTCTCCCTCTTTGCGCTTGCGCAGTTAAAACTGCTGCCTACTATTGGTGTTTTTGAAAAACTAGTGGCTGCGGGAGCCATGGCACATGTGTGAGTAATGTTGTAATGCTCTGTATTCACAAGCATTCTTGAAAATATGTTTCTATTGCAGGTCTATATTTAGTCACTAATAGGGGATTAAAATATAAAAAATATTTTGACGGAGCCCCTCGGTCCTGGGGGCGGGCCTTACGGTACTAAACCATCGCTGGTGCTAATGGCTCGCGCTCGCTAGCAAACCAGTTCTGGTGACCATAGGTGAGGGTAGGGACGTAGATCGACTGATAAATCGACAGCTTCACTTTTATGCTCAGCTCCCTCTTCACCACGACAGACTGGTGCAGCGTCTGCATCATTGCAGGTGTGGCCCCGATCCATCTGTCGATCTCCCATTCCCCTCTTCCATCACTCATGAACAAGACCCTGAGATACTTAAACTCCTCCACCTGAGGCAGGAACTCATCCCTAAGCTGGAGAGGGCTCTCTACCCTTTTCCAGCTGAGGACCATGGCCTCATACTTAGAGGTGCTGATTCTCATACTAGCTGCTTCACACTCGGCTGTGAATCATTCCACTGCGAACTGGAGGCTACCACCTGATGAAGCCAGCAGGACCACATCATGTGCAAAGAGCAGAGATGAGATTCTGAGGACATCAAACCAGAAGCCTTCTGCCACATGGCTGTGCCTAGAAATTCAGCCCATAAAAATTATGAACAAAATTGGTGACAAAGAGCAGCCCTGGTGGAGTCCAACACCCACAGGAAACGAGTCTGACTTATTGAAGGCTATACAGACCAAACTCTTCCTGCGGTTGTACAGGGACTGAATGGCTCACAACAACGGGCCAGACGACCCATACTCCCACAGGACCTCCCACAGGATACCTCGAGGAACACGGTTGAATGCCTTCTCCATGTCCACGAAGCACACTTAGACTGGTTGGGCAAGGTCCCATGCACACTTGAACACCTTCAAGAGGATAAAGAGCTGATCCAGCGTTCCACGATCAGGATGAAAACCGTATTGTTCCTCTTGAATCTGAGGTTCGACCAATGGGTGGACCCTCCTTTCCAGCACCCTGGCATAGACCTTACTGGGGAGGCTGAGGAGTGTGATCCCCGAAAGGTGGAGCACATGCTCTGGTCTCCCTTCTTGAAGATGGGGACCACCAACCTGGTCTGCCAATCCAATGGCACTGCCCCAGATCTCCACGCGATGTTGCAAAGGTGTGTCAACCAAGACAGCCCAACAGTATCCAGAGCCTTCAGGAACTCAGGGCGAATATTATCCACCCCAGACTATAGCCTCAGTTGAAGTCAGCAGCACTCCACTCGCACCGCTTTCCCCTCCTGAGTCACCTGACAGTTTGCCAGAATCAAAAGTCTTTTTCCATGGCCTCACCGAACTCCTCCCACACCCGAGTTTCTGCTTTGGCCACCACCTGAGCCGCATTCTGCTTGGCCTGTCGGTACACGCCAGCTGCCTCAAGAGTCCCACAGGCTAACCAAGCCCAATAAGACTCCTGCAGATGGTGACCACCATCAGGTTTGGGGATTACCACCATGACAGGCACCAACCACCTTTCAGCCACAACTCACACCCTCACAACATGTTTAGGTTCACCAGGTCTGTCCAGCATCCTCCCCCGCCATCTGATCCAACTCACCACCAGGTGGTGATCATTTGACAGCTCAGCTCCTCTCTTCACCCAAGTGTCCAGAACATATGGCTGCAGATCTGGTGATATGATTACAAAATTGATCATCGATTTGCGACCAGGGTGTCCTGGTGCCATGTGCACTTATGGACATCCTTATGTTTGAACATGGTGTTCATTATGGACAAACTGTGGTTTGCACAGAAGTCCAATAACAAAACATCATTCAGGTTCAGATCAGGCAGGCCATTCCTCCCAATCACTCCCCTCCAGGTTTCACTGTCATTGCCCACGTGACTGTTGAAGTCTCCCAGCAGGACGATGGAGTCACCAGATGGAGAACCCTCGAGCACCCCGCCCAACGACTCCAAAAATGGTGGGTACTCTGAACTGTCATTGGGTGCACAAGTGCAAACAACAGTCAGGACCTGTTCCCTGGCCCGAAGGCGCAGGGAAACAACCCTCTTGTCTACCAGTTAAAACTCCAAAATACAGGCTGCAAGCCGGGGGATACAAGAATACCCACCCCAGCTCACTGGCTTCCACCGAGGGCAACTCCAGACTGGAACAGAGTCCAGCCCCTCTCCAGGAGACTGGTTCTAGGGCCCAGGCCATGCGTTGAGGTGAGCCCAACCATTTCTAGCCGGTATCTCTCAAGCTCACACACTAGCTCAGGCTCCTTCCCCACCAGTGAGGTGACATTCCATGTCCCAATAGACAGTCTCGATAGCCAGGGTTTCCTTGGCCATCGCCTGACACACACTGCACCCGACCCCTACGACGCCTGCAGCGCCTGCAACAGGAGGGCGGGCCCATGTCGTCTCTTCGGACTGCTCCTGGCCGGGCACCACAAGCTAATGACCGGCCACCAGATGCTCTCCCTCAAGCTTCCTCCCCAGGCCTGGCTCGAGGATGGAACTGCAGTAACCCTATTCCGGGCAATATAAACAGTTCCCTTGTTGCCATTTCCATAGCGGTCTTCTGAATCGTTCTATGTCTGGACCCTCACCCAGGACCAATTTGCCATTGGAGACCCTACCAGTGGGACAAGCCCCCGGACAACATAGCTCCCGGGGTCACTGGGACACACAATCTCCTCCACTACGATAAGGTGGCGATACATGGAGGAGATCTACTACCTACTGAGATTGTACTGAGAAAGATAGAATGACATTGGGATGAACACAGATCCAGAAAAATAAATGTTCTTGTATTAAACCTGGTTTACAGTTGAAAACTGTAGCAGGACCCAAAATGGCTCCAAGTCGATTATGTAGAACAGCATTTTTTTTTTTTTTTAAACTTGCAATAACTTTTACCTGTTCACAGGTAAAAGTTCACAATGGGGATCTGTCCTGGTCCAGCACAAAACATGTGGAAGCTGCATTGGCCTATTCTTCTGTGATACACATGCTTGCTGAAACAATCTGATTGTATTTAAATATGAGCTTAAAAACTAATTAATGACTCATGATAAATACAGTTTTTTTCTGCACTTTGGGTTTGCTACATAAATTTATTTGATTTCATTGTAACTTCTAGTGATCCTGTTTCTTCAATTAATTGCTCTTCTGTAATCTTTTACGCTGCTCTAACTCTTTTATACACTTTGTAAAATACTTGTATTGATGATCAGTGATGTCAGTAACGTGCTACTTAGTAACGCGTTACTCTAATCTGACTACTTTTTCTCGGTAACGAGTAATCTAACGCGTTACTATTTGCAGTCCAGTAATCAGATTAAAGTTACTTATCCAAGTAACTGTGCGTTACTATTGTTGTCATGTTCCTCAGTACAAAGATATATTTTGCTTTCTTCTTGCATCTCGGGTAGTGACGTCTGGCAGATGCGACAGTTAAATCCCGTTTTCAGCATGAGGACAATAACAGCACAGCGACACAAACAGAAACAATGGAGGGAGGAGAGAGGTGCGCGTTTTCCAGCTGAAATACAGACACTATAGTGAGTCTGTGTCAGCTAAAGATGACAACATCAAGGTTAGCTGTGCACTTTGTGCTGGCGACAAAGTGCTATCTAGCTTCAAAAACACTACGTCAGATATGAAGTAACATCTGGAGTCACGGCGCAGTCAAACTTACAGAGCGAGTGGCAACAGTGGCGAAGCAGAGCTGCGGCTAATGCAGGAGCCCCCCAGCACCCAAGTGGGGGAGAGCTGAAGAAGTTGAAAAGCCCTCTACTATAGTATGTAGTAGAGGCTGGTATTGTGCCAAAAAGTGATCGTCTGCCAAACAGCAATTTTCGGTATTTGCCAAAAAAAATAAATAAATAAAAATCATTGCCTGTATTTAAACGGCTGTAAATGACTTGTTGACCTATAATCTGTGAAGTATATATCAAACTTATCTCTCATGAATGATATCAGGTGATTCATGACCACTCAAACTGAGTGGTAGATGCTCCACTCAGTTTTTGGCAAAGTGATTTCTATATATTCGTTTTTTTTTTTTTCCAAGGTAAAAACTGTCTGACATTAAAAATATCTTTTTAAACAGAAATCTGGCTCAGAGGCTGCAGAAATCACAACAAATATAACATCACAGTTATATAAAGATATTTCAAGTGGCCAAGCCACTCATAAATCATGTTGACTGCACTCAGTTTAGCAATATAAGCAAAGACATTACACATAAAAGCACACAGAAACATCTGAATCACTTTATGACAGACGATCACTTTTGGCACAAGACCGGCAGCTGTTGAAAGTAACTAATAAAGTAACTAGTAATCTAACTTAGTTACTTCTAAAATTAAGTAATCAGTAAAGTAACTAAGTTACTTTTTAAAGGAGTAATCAGTAATCAGTAGTCGGACTACTTTTTCAAGGTAACTATACCATCACTGTTGATGATTGTAATTAATGAATTGTTATTTATTGCAGGCTAAAGAACTCTCTGCAAAATGTGTCAAGTACACAAGAAGCAAGTCAAAACGAAGAGAAGGTGATGGAGTAAAGAAGTTTTATTGGCCACTAGTGAAGTGTGTGACTGTCAGGGTGCCAAACAGTCCTCTTCTCCAGCACGTCACACTCGTAGACCTTCCTGGAAATGGCGACTGTAATAAGAGCAGAGATGAAATGTGGAAAGGGGTAATTCACATTTACTGCTCTTTGCTTTATTTGGTGTTTACTGTAAACAGTAATGTCATGTTTCTATGAATCACTGGGACATGTTGTTATTCTCCTCTCAGATTGTTGGAGATTGTTCTACTGTGTGGATTGTGACTGAAATTAATCGAGCAGCATCAGAGAAAGAGGCCTGGGAGATCCTGGAAAGTGTCAGTAGCCTCATTGGAAATGGTGGCGAATGTCAGCAAATTCATTTCATCTGCACCAAGTCGGATCATTTTGAAGATTCAGATGACTTGTAAGTAAATTAAGATGCAAATTATGCCGATTAACATTGCAGGACTGCAATTGTTGTAATTAATACATGTGGGTACTCAGAGCCAGGTACAGGTTTATAAAGTAAAGAAGGTGGACTGATTAATGAATGGAGAACTTCCCAGTCGGAAGGGAATTGAGTTAGTAGTGGAGAGCAGGACAGGCAGGGGAATTTGTTTCCAAAGGAAATTTGGTCTAGAGAGATAGCAAGAAAGAAGAGGGTGAGCAATAACAAGAGAGCACGAGGAGGAAAAGATGCAACTGGGATCATGACAGCCTTCCTACAGTAGCATATCATAGCTTAACATGCTGACATTTCTTTCAGTGCTTTGATAATAAAAAGAATAAGAAATGCTTTATTTATAATAATAATAATGGACGGTACATATGTACACATTTCTTGCAGTTCACCAGCTGATGTCCGTAAAGAAATAACTGAAAGAAACATGCAAGCCAAGAATGAAATAAAGGAAAAATTCAACCAGCGACCCAAGATTAAGGTGAGTTTTATAGCCTGACAGAAAATCCAACACTAAGACTCTCTACAGTTTAAAGGATGCTTTAACATGAAACCACATTTTCCTCAGAAACACTTCACTGAGGACAGTTTCAGAGTGTTCACAGTCAGCTCCAAAGAGTTCAGAAAAAGGAAGCATCTAAATCCAGATGAAACTGGTAGGGGAAATATGTTGTTTTAGTCTACTTTGACTAAAAAAAAAGAATGAATGCTCTGATTTAAAGTATCTCATGTAAAATTGTAGCATTGAAATTTCATTTTAACAGAAATACCCAAACTTCAGGAAGTTTTGCAAGATCTCAACGACTTTCACTCAGAGACATTAAACTATGTGTCAGGAGCTCGCGGGATTCTGTCTTTGATTCAAGGCGCCAACCACAGAGGAGCGGTAAGGAAAAAATACACAACAAAGCTGAAAAAGCCGCACAGCAGAAAACACACATTAAAGTATCCACTTACGATTAGAGCTGCACAGAAGCAGGAAATGCAAAAACAGGCAAAAACAAGAAACATTGTTTCTATCTTTAAACTAAATGTAACCAACAGCGTTCTCTTACATGTTGGGATTTCTGAAATGTTTTTGTCTTTCTTATTTTGTTTATTTATTTTTGTCATATTGATTAATTTATGAGTTAATTAATTAATGTCTTGATTAATTCATGCATTTCTGCTGTTGCATTTTGCTTGAACTGAACAAAAACCAACTGAATTTCATAAATATGTAAGGAAACAAGTAGCATTATGGTTTATTGCTTCAAATATATATACTCTTCAGGATGGTAAAAAAGACGAGGTGTGTGCAGCCCTTGAGAGAAACATGAGCCTCCAACTTGATGCTGTCAAAAGAGAAATGGATAAGACCTACAAGGCTTTTGAAAAATGTCTTGCTGATGGGGTTGAGAAATCCAAAGGTTCATATGAACAAGTACTGAAGTACTTCTTGTATCATGTATGTATTTAAACTATAGTTGCATCAAAACAACTTATTGTGCGTGCTGCACGACTGTGTTAAAATAATTCTGTGTTTTCTGTTTTGTTTCAGAGAAAGAAGGGTGGTGCATTTCATAAGATACTGAAGTGTGTTGTTGAGAATGGCGGCATCCACAAACCAAAAAAAGGGAAACCAATAAACCTCAACATGAAGTTAGCTTCATGTCTGACTGACAGCATTGATGAAGAATTCAGAAAGACCTTCCCGTAATAAAAAAAACGAGTTTTCAGTCACATATTATCCAAAATATGTAATTTATTGCAATTCACAGTTTTAAAAAATAAACTTTCCAATTCTGCCATCATAAACCACAATGTTTACATGTTTCAGAAATGAATTAAAATGTGGACCATTCAATGGAGTCATCAATAAGTTTTCACTGAACACCGATTCTCTGATTGAAAAGTACAAAAATGTTGGACTGCAACTGAGATTTCTCAAGACCGAGGTAAAAGCTGAAACCTTCATATACATTAGTCCACCAGCAGTAAATTAATAACTGAAAAGTTGGTTGCATAACTTGTAATTTAAAGCAATGTTCATATTTCATGTTTTGTCTCTAAGGAAGAAAAAATTAAGGGAAAACTCAACAGAATCATCCGGAAAGAGAAGAAAAAAGTCTACAGCAGTCTGACAGAGAAGATTGAAGACATTATGGAAGAAGGCTACAGCAGTAAGAAATAAAATCAGAGATTCAAAACTTGGCACTAAAATACATTTATATTTATTCTGCATAAAAAGTCTGAATGGAGTTTCATGTCTTATTGCAGAGGCTGCAGCCTTTAGAGGAAAGGACTCACTGAAAAACATGAGAGAGACTATTGAGAGACACGTGCACTCAAAGAAGGACATGTTTGAACTGGCAAAAAATACCATGTTGGAGAAGCTGCACAATTTGATGGTTTGTCACATTTTATAAAGAAATATAACGATCATATTTTATTACAAGTGTTCTTCAGCCTTAATTCACATGAAGACTTTTGCTATGTTTAAGTAGAATAATCATATAAAAAATGTAAGTTTCTAATTATATTTTGTCCAGTCTTCAAATACACATCTGAACAGTCAGTTGTCTTTGACTTGAACTCAATATTTTATTTTTCTGTGATAAATGATTAAAATTTTGGATTAGGTAAACATCGTGGAGACTCTGGAGAAAACCCTGAAGCAATCCACTGAACTTTCATTCAAGACTGATGAGAGTTCACTCCCAGGTAAACCAAATCTATTTCTCTCAGGTATTTTAAAATGTATCAAATTATTTTTTCTCACACATATTTTTTTGTGTTAATAGTGACAAAAACTTTAAACATTTTTTTTATTTTATTTTTTTCAGATGTTTCAACAGAGCTTGAGATGGTGAAGAAACATTACGATGAGCTTGTAAGCAGCGTAGATGAAGAACTATCTCTATCTGGGTAAATCCTAAAGTGTCATGACTCTCATCATTAGAGTTGTTATGGATATTTTTACTTTTAATATTAACGTTTATTTTGAGCAGCTCAGAGGCTGCACTGAGTCCATTTCAAATGCATTGGTCCCTTTTAGAGGAACTGCAACTCAAAATTTAAACTTATCAAAGTATTTTACATTCTTGTTGTGTGAGGAGGGTTAAAAGCATTTAATACAAATATAAAGAAATTATATTCTCTCCCATCATTGTTCAGTGTCACAACTTTGCTGTTTATCTCTTTGCTGGATGTTTCAGATTTGCTGAGTGGGCAGAAACAGCAGAGGCCTGGGCACAAACAGAACAGCCCAGAGAAAATGCTCATTAAAAACAAAAAGCCTTCGGATTTGGTTTCAAGTGTGTTTTCCTTGCGGTCTTTAATTGTTGTTTGGTGTCATTTGACTTTGAATTTGTGAAATGATTCTAGATTTGTATTTCTAGAAGACATTTTTGTCTTTTAATGGTTCAAATCCTGAGGCAGACAAAAAAGCTTGACGAGAGAAATTGAAAAGTCCTGGGCTGGGTTTATTATGATTTTTCCACCACATTTTTTTCAATATTATATTTAAATCTTTTTATTTTGTGAGTGTAATTTTGGCTCATTAGGCTGGCAATTGTATTTATATAGCACATTTAATGTAAACTTTTATGAGTTTAGTTTTAAATCATTAGGATGGCAATGGCAACTGTATTATTGTAGCACATTTACATGTAAACTCAGTGTGCTTAACACAGAAGATAAAATCATAAAAACCTGTGAGGTTTACAACAGCAGAGATGTTTTTAACAGCGCAGATCAACAGGAAATTAATATTCAGTTATTTAGTGCATTTTTGTTTGTTTTCTTTTGTTTAAGCTGTGCTAATTCTAAAAGTATGCATGTATTCATTATGATTCATTATGGTACACTTTTCAATAAAGCTTGAGAAAATATCCACATATAAAATGGGAACAATTTGTTTCCAACTTTGTTTTTGACTTTTTCTTTCAAAGTTTTGGAACACAAAATTACCCAAAATCGGGGAAAAAAATAAGTTTTAGTAAAATTTGCAATCACTATGACATTTTCTATTTTAGGTCAGTAAAGAAAATTGACTCCTCCTCTCCAATAACTGCAGAAAGAGCACACAAAAAGGCAGGTGGCATGGAGAGGCCTGAGTCTTCACAATATGCTGTGATTCACTTACTCAAATAATGCATCTGACGCACTGTTAGCTCAGGACAAACATAAAACACAAAATCAACATGCTGCAGCAAATAAAGAAAAGGACTAACAAAAGGTCTCATCCAGGACTTTCTTCTGGAACTCTTAGCACTTAGGTGTGGCCTTATTGAGATGAAGCAGTTTTAACATCCAGGACTTTGATGCCCTCTCACTCAGATTAGCTATCGTCATTGTTCATCATTTCTGAAGAGGAGGACCAAAATAGGTTTTCCAAGAAACATCAGCAGCACTTTCTGTCAAGGGTGGTACAAGTAGTTATGTGTGTGCATATATATATATATATATATATATATATATATATAAAACAACATTATAACACTAAAAACCACACCAAAACATCTGGCCATGCACCCTGGAACCAACAGGCACCCACACTCTCTGAAATTATTGTAGGGTCTTTACCTTACAATATAATGCACCTTGAGGCAACAACACATTTTTAGTTGTTTGTTGTCATATGGCACTATATAATAAAATTCCATTGGATAGAACTGAATTGAATCTCGGGGTAGACAGCAATGACTGACCAGTGTGTGTGTGTGTGTGTGTGTGTGTGTGTGTGTGTGCGTGCATGCGCGTGTATAACCCCCATCCTCCACGACCATGTCCCACAGGGGCAAATGCTTATCATGCCCCAGACCCAGGGCCAGCTGCACACACATAGACACACACACACACACACACACACACACACACACACACACACACACACACACACACACACACACACACCAATACACAGACCACATACCCACATTCACAAACATACACATGCAGGCCACTCACTCACACACTCACATACACACACCCATCTACCAATCATACAAGGACATACAAAGACACTCAAAGTGTTTAGGGTGATGTGTTGCATGTATGTGTAGTTGTATGCAAGAGTATGATGTGAAAAGGATGTGTGTGAATGTGTGAAAGCTATGGCGCTATTAAAATTGAAGGGACATATGTGACATGAGCACTGATCAACAGTGCTCATCCACACTGCCTCCCCAAAGCGCTCAGTATCTAGTGTTTGAAATTTGAGGAGCAGGCAACACCCACTAACCACTGGGTGGCACACCTGCCCCTAAGACCCTATATGCATTGTGACGTGTCATGAGCCTTAATGACTATGATACAGTTAAAAAGAAGGGGCAGGTCACTATGCAGCACAGCAAGCAAAGCCAGGTGAATGACCCTACACGCTGCGGCCCAGCGGCATTTTTTGATTTCCAATTCATGAGGATAGTTTTCTTAATGATGCACAATGTGGTAAGAACTATGTGTGATGCATTTTCTTCCATATCGAATTCACTTACATCACCTAAAATGCACAGTTTGGATGAGGCTGGGATACCGCAATTAAACCACGTGGATAGGTCTTGACATATCTTCTGCCAGAACCTCTGTACAGGAGTACAAGACCATATAGTGTGCATATAGTTCTCAGTACAGTCGCCTGTACAGTGAGTACATGTGTTTGAGGCCCATCTGGAACAACCTTTGTCCTGTAGTGTGTTCTGTGGAGAGTTTTGTATTGAATAAGTTGTAAATTGGGGCTTTTAGTCATTTTGAAGTTATTTAAACATATCTGTGTCCAGATGTTTGTAATCTGAGTTGATCTTGCTCCCATTTTGCAGTTGAGAGGGAAATTAAATGATTCTTTTTTTTTAACAATAACTTGGTACAGAGATTTAGAAATTTACTGTTGGTCTGTCCATATTTTGAAAGAAGTTCTTGGAATGAAATAAACCAACCGACCAACCAGCAAGGCTCTCACAGACCTGTTAGTTTTTCTTTAAGAAGCCCTCCTATTCTCCACTAAATAGCTGTATTAATTGCACCTGTTTGAACAAGTTACCTGCATAAAAGACAACTGTCCACACACTCGGTCAATCACACTCCAACCTCTCCAGCACGCCCAAGACCAAAGAGGCATCTAAGGATACCAGGGACAAAATTTAGACCTCGACAAAGCTGGGATGGGCTACAGGACAATAGTTAAGCAGCTTAGTGTAAAGGCAACAACTGCTGGCGCAATTATTAGAAGAAGAAGAAGAAGAAAGAAGAAGAAGAAAGAAGAAACAGCCTTTATTGTCCCGCAAAGGGGAAATTTAGGGGGGGGGGGGGGGTTTGAAGAAGAAGAAGAAGAAGAAAATGGAAGAAACACAAGATGACTGTCAATCTTCCTCGGTCTAGGGCTCACAATGCAAGATCTCACCTCATGGGATAAGATTCTGACAAAGGTCAGGAATCATCCCAGAACTACACAGGGGGACCTGGCCAATGACCTCAAGGGAGCTGGGACCACAGTTTCAAAGATGACCATTAGTAACACACTGTGCCATCATGGATTAAAATCCTGCAGGGCACGCAAGGTCCACCTGTTCACGCCAGCAAATGTTCACGCCCATTTGAAGTTCACCAGTGACCATCTGGATGATCCAGAGGAGGCATGGGAGGTGGTCATGTGATCAGATGAGAACAAAAATAGAGCTTTTTGGTATCAACTCCACTCACTGTGTTTGGAGGAAAAAGAAGGATAAGTACAACCCCAAGAACACCGTCCCAACCGTGAAGCACGGGGGTGGAAACATTATACTTTGTGGTCTCTGGAGCTTGAAAAAGGCGACTGGACTTCTTTTTGTTTCTTGAAGACGTTTCACCTCTCATCCGAAAGGCTTCTTCAGTTCTCAACCAAATGGTGGAGAGACCCAGGTATTTAAACCCCTGTGGGCTTAGTCCCCTGGAGGTGGTTATGACCCTCTATTGATCATGTGCTTGAACACATGTGCCCAGGTGTGAAGGGGGCGTGGGTCATATTTAATCAGTGGTTTCAGTTGAAACCAACTTAGGACTCCGCTCCATTGTTTCCTGTGGCCTATTGAGGTCACTGGAACAAAGGTGTGAATGGGGGTTGAGACGTCTGGGAAGGGAGCTCAGGACAGCACTGTAAGCGGGGGAAAGTTGGTGACGTAATCCACCTCCTCTGTTCAATGATGGTTGTTCACAGTGGACATAGATGGCTTCTTTCACTCCTCTTTCAAACCATCTGTTTTTCCCTGTCCAAAATGTGGACATTGGCATCCTCAAAAGAGTGCCCTTTTTTCTTTCAGATGCAGATGTACTGCTGAATCTTGTCCTGTCGAAGTGGCTCTTCTATGTTGTGCCATTCGTTTGTGAAGAGGCTGTTTGGTTTCACCAATGTAGAGGTCCGAGCACTCTTCACTGCACTGAACAGCATACACTACATCGCTGAGCTTGTGTTTGGCGGGTTTGTCCTTGGGATGAACCAGTTTTTGTCTTAGGGTGTGACTTGGTTTGAAGTATACTGAGATGTCATGCTTGGAGAAAATTCTTCTGAGTTTCTCTGACAAGCCTGACACATATGGGATGACAATGTTGTTCCTCTTGTCCTTCCCATTCTCTGTAGTTTGTGTTTGGCCTTCATTCCTGTGCATCTTAGCTGATTTGATGAAGGCCCAGTTGGGGTAACCGCATGTTTTGAGGGCTTTCTTAATGTGTGTGTGTTCCTTATGCTTCCCTTCTGCCTTAGAGGGAACACTTTCCGCACGGTGTTGTAGGGTCCTGATCACCCCAAGTTTGTGTTCCAGAGGGTGGTGGGAGTCAAAGAGGAGATACTGGTCTGTGTGTGTGGGCTTCCGGTAAACTTCAATGTTGAGGCTTCCATCTTCCTCGATAAGCACCGCACAGTCCAGGAATGGTAACTTGTTATCTCTGGTGTCCTCCCTGGTAAAACGTATGTATTTATCCACTGAGTTAATGTGACGAGTGAAGGCTTCTACTTCTTGGGTTTTGATTTTGACCCAGGTGTCATCTACATATCTGTACCAGTGGCTAGGTGCCTTCCCTTTGAAAGAACCAAGAGCTTTACTTTCCACTTCCTCCATGTAAAGGTTGGCTACAATGGGAGACACTGGGGAGCCCATGGCACATCCATGCTTCTGTCTGTAGAATCCATCATTGTATTTAAAATATGTTGTGGTAAGGCAGAGATCTAAAAGTGCACAAATCTGATCTGGGGTGAAGCTGGTTCTGTTCAGTAAGGAATCGTCTTCCTGTAGTCGTCTTCTGACGGTCTCCACTGCCTCAGTTGTAGGTATGCAAGTGAAAAGTGAAACCACATCAAAGGACACCATGGTTTCATCTGGATCCAGTACAAGATTCTGGACCTTGTTAGTAAAATCTGTAGAGTTTTCAATGTGGTGGGGTGTGATGCCAACAAGCGGTGATAAGACGGTGGCGAGGTGTTTGGAAATGTTGTAGGTGACCGAGTTTATACTGCTGATAATGGGTCGAAGTGGGACTCCTTCTTTGTGGATCTTTGGGAGTCCATAAATGCATGGAGTGGCTTCTCCAGGGTACAGGCGGTAGTAAGTGGGGCGGTCAATGGCTTTTTCCTTTTCAAGTTGTTGCAGGCAGCAAATGACTTTTTTCTTGTAGTTGCTTGTGGGATCACGTCTCAAGACCTCATAAGTATTGTTGTCACTGAGGAGTGTAGTAATTTTGTTGTGGTAATCCGATGAATTCAGCACAACCGTGCACCTCCCCTTGTCGGCTGGCAGTATGGTGATGTTTTGATCCTTGCTTAGGGCTGTGATGGCCTTCTTCTCCTGAATGGTGAGGTTGGATGGAGGAAGTCTTGCACTGGAGAGAGTGGCTGAAACTTTCATCCTGAAACTTGGGGTGATCAGGACCCTACAACACCGTGCGGAAAGTGTTCCCTCTAAGGCAGAAGGGAAGCATAAGGAACACACACACATTAAGAAAGCCCTCAAAACATGCGGTTACCCCAACTGGGCCTTCATCAAATCAGCTAAGATGCACAGGAATGAAGGCCAAACACAAACTACAGAGAATGGGAAGGACAAGAGGAACAACATTGTCATCCCATATGTGTCAGGCTTGTCAGAGAAACTCAGAAGAATTTTCTCCAAGCATGACATCTCAGTATACTTCAAACCAAGTCACACCCTAAGACAAAAACTGGTTCATCCCAAGGACAAACCCGCCAAACACAAGATCAGCGATGTAGTGTATGCTGTTCAGTGCAGTGAAGAGTGCTCGGACCTCTACATTGGTGAAACCAAACAGCCTCTTCACAAACGAATGGCACAACATAGAAGAGCCACTTCGACAGGACAAGATTCAGCAGTACATCTGCATCTGAAGGAAAAAGGGCACTCTTTTGAGGATGCCAATGTCCACATTTTGGACAGGGAAAACAGATGGTTTGAAAGAGGAGTGAAAGAAGCCATCTATGTCCACTGTGAACAACCATCATTGAACAGAGGAGGTGGATTACGTCACCAACTTTCCCCCGCTTACAGTGCTGTCCTGAGCTCCCTTCCCAGACGTCTCAACCCCCATTCACACCTTTGTTCCAGTGACCTCAATAGGCCACAGGAAACAATGGAGCGGAGTCCTAAGTTGGTTTCAACTGAAACCACTGATTAAATATGACCCACGCCCCCTTCACACCTGGGCACATGTGTTCAAGCACATGATCAATAGAGGGTCATAACCACCTCCAGGGGACTAAGCCCACAGGGGTTTAAATACCTGGGTCTCTCCACCATTTGGTTGAGAACTGAAGAAGCCTTTCGGATGAGAGGTGAAACGTCTTCAAGAAACAAAAAGAAGTCCAGTCGCCTTTTTCAAGCTCCAGAGACTACTATGACCTGGATGACTGAGAATCTACACAGACATTATACTTTGTGGGTGCTTTTCTGCAAAGGGGACAGGATGACTGCACCATATTGAAGGGAGGATGGATGAGGTCATGTATCGCAAGATTTTGGCCAACAACCTCCTTCCCTCAGTAAGAGCATTGAAGATGGGTCGTGGCTGGGTCTTCCAGCATGACAGTGACTCAAAACACACAGCCAGGGCAACTAAGAAGTGGCCCTGTAAGAAACATTTCATGATCTTGAGTGGCCTAGCCAGTCTGCAGACCTGAAGCCAAAAGAAGGAGGGAGCTGAAACTCAATGCTGCCCAGCGACAGGTGCAAAACCTGAAGGATCTGGAGAAGATCTGTATGGAGGAGTGGGCAAAAATCCCTGCTGCAGTCTGTGCAAACTTGGTCAAGAACTACAGGAAATATCTGACCTCTGTAACTGCAAACAAAGGTTTCTGTACCAAATATTAAGTTCAGTTTTTCTGTTGTATCAAATACTTATTTCATGCAATAAAATGAAAATTAATTATTTAAAAATTATACAATGTGATTTTATGGATCTTCTTTTTAGATTTTGTCTCTTACAGTTGAAGTGTACCTACGATATAAATTACCGACCTCTCCATTCTTTGTAGGCGGGAAAACTACCAAAATCAGCAGTTTATCAAATATTTATTTTCCTCATTTTGTATCCAGATTGTTCCAAATTGGTGTTAATTTACATGGGATAAGTGAAGACTAGATTATTTTTTTAAAAATTCCCTCCGGGCTGTCAGAGAAGTGTTTATGTTAAGACTTTTAAAGCAGTCATAATGCTTGATACTGCAGCTAATGAAAGGCAGTGTGACTCTTTTCTGTACCAGAGAGACAGATACTGTGCATGATCACTGATAATGATAGCATGGATCTGGGTGTCTCTGATATCCATTATGATGGAGCTGCTAAATAAAAAGTAGTCTAACCGTGGAGTCGGGAACTAAGTATTGTTTTTGAGTTTGTTTGTTTTTTCTGTTTGTTTGTTAAGAATATTACAGTAAATCTGCCAGTCCAATTCATACCAAATTTACATTAAAGATGGCCAGTGAGTGACCCCCCAGATCATATAATAAAATTTTTGCCATAATTGGGTCAAGATCAGAGGTTTTCAGAAAATTTCATGAATGTAATAACTTGAGAATGATGTGAGGTAAGACATTCAAATTCACACCACTGATGCATTTACTAAAAAGCTCATACGAGTTTGAAACCCCAAACATGCAGAGCTGCCTGCTGTGATGACCCCCATGCGCATAAGGGAGCATTATATGAATTAAAATATATAATTTATATAATTTCCCAGTGTACAAGAAAACTTTGAGTATATATAATCTGTATTTATTTTGTTTTGTTTTTAACCTGTAACATCTGTAAATTGTAATCCTTTTGATTTGTTTCAGACAAAACAAAACCGACAGTCACTGAGTCATTATTTTTGCATGTCTCACAGCCACTCCCATCTGCCGTGCATAAACACCACCTCTTCCTGCTTTTCTCAGTCCTGCTTGATCCCAAACACACTTAACTCAGACTGGAGTTACCTGTCTATTATATGTAAAGCTCCAGCTCCACTTGTCTCCTGTCTAAAAAGTCAACTGTACCATCTGAGCCATACAGTTTTCGGACTTGGCTTTTTTTTTTTTTTCAACCACCTGTTCCCAGTCTGTGCCTCCCTGCTTACTTCATAGCTTCATCCCAGCCTTTTTCTGCATTAACTTCAAAAAAGGTGAGCAATCTTTAATATCGTTGTTTCTGGATTTAATATAAGTGTATTTGATTATATAATATTTCCCATGCATTTAAGAAGCAGTTGATCACAAAGTTCTAATTTGTCAAGTAGTAATGTTTGATTAGATATTATCATAGTTTATCTTTCAGTTTCATTTCTTGGTCATGGATGATTTTGTGCGGAACAAACTGATTGAATGGGATCTGAAAAAGTGGATGGATACATTTGAAGGTAAAGTATTATCATACATCACTGATGAGAACTGATGAGCACACATTAACCACTACATCACATCAAAGGTCTCTGTTTCGTTTCCAATCCCCTTTGGGGTTGGATGAGGCAGGACATGCATCATAATCAAGTCAAACATGCAGCGATACCTGCTGTGGTGACCCCTTGTGGCAAAGGAGCAGTAGAACAGTGACTGTTTCTACTGTACTGAAGTAGTAATGTAATACATTTATAGTAACACATTTGTACATTTTATACAAAACAACAAAAAAGTGCTTTTCTGCAGCATCTTGTATTCTGTTAAATCAACAGAGGAAAGTTAGATACAGAAAAATAAAATACAAGAGAATTAACATGTAACAGCTCATAAAATCAAATTATTACACTCCCTCTATGAGGATAAATGGCACTTAAATTTAACTGCTGTACCCATACCTGTTTCACTGTCCTTCATGAAATGTATTTCTGTAGTAATTTGAAAATTATTTGTACTTCTGCATGATTAAATATTTAATTACAGATGAAGAAATTACAGAGGAAAGTTTCTATGAACTTGACAATGAACTCATAGACAAACTGATTCCAAAAGTTGGACCAGGATTAAAATTCAAAAAGAGACTCAAGCAGTTAAAGGTAATTGTTTTTTTTTTTTTTGCACATAATTACATTTGGTCTGATAAATCTAATTCACATTAATACATCCATGTGAATTTATGTTAGAATTACCATGATATTTGCAAATTACAAATTAAAACAATAGTATTTACTGGACTTTTATCAATTATTTACTTTATGGATTCGCTACTATTTTCTTTGTGCTAATAAAAACAACACACAAATCATTTAACAGTTCATTGTTCTGCTCAAGTAAGTTTTCTTTTTACTTGGCCATGATCCATGATAGTGATTATAAAGTTTTGGTTACTTTGCACTCAGCAGTGTTTTATCTGTTCTGCAAACAGGAGCAAGAAGAAGCACCTGATTTAGATCAGGTAAGGATTACATTGACTTTCAGGTGTGTAATGAACTGATTCTTCACGTATTAAAAATTTACATTCATCCTCAGGTTTTGCCATCCACAAGTTATCAAGGTAAGATCTTACATATTACAGCTAATATTAATCAATATTTTCAAGACAAGCAATGTTTTTACTTGGACAGAATAACTCAGTTGAGTTTATTGAATATTAAATTTCACTCCTGAGCAAAACCAATGCAACAATGTGATATTTTTGGTTCTTTTTTATCCAATCAGGGAAGAGAAAGTTTGAACATCCAGCGTTCGGCGAAAAGCAACCACCAGCTAAACAACGACGTGGCTGCAAACAAAGATTGTTCTCAGGTATTTACATTTCTCTATAAACAATGGCCAACACTAATGGGGCAATGACAGTGAGACCTGGAGGAGTGTAACTGGGAGGACTAATCTAAGCCAAAGTGGTGTTCTATTACTGGACTTCTTTGCCAACCAGTTTGTCCATGATGAACACCATGTTTGAGCATGAGGGAGTTCAAAAGTGCATGTGGCACCAGGACACCCTAATTTGTAATCATATTGTTGGATCTGCAACCACATGTCTTGGACAAGCACGCTGCTCCTCTAAGCTGGCAATTGATCACCACCTGGTGGTAAATTGGATCAGGTGGCAGGGGAGGATGCTGGATATACACTGGTGTGCACAAACATATAGTGAGGGTGCATTGGGAACATCTGACAGAGGTCCTGGCCCCAGAGATATTCAGTTCCCACCTCCAGCACAATATTGAGTTTGGTGGTACACCCCAAACCAGATAGTTCACATAGGAGGTAAAAGGAGCCATCAAGTGGCAATTTTATTTATATACAGAGGTGGCAAAAGTACAGACATTTTTACTTTGGACACAAACAACCTTTGGACAAACGGTTCTGTCAGTCAGAGGGGGTCATTTCTGGAATACTGTACCGACTAACATCAGAGAATGCTCCACTTACAGTACTTTTAAAAAGCACCTTAAGCAGTTCATTAAAAGTTCCCAGACATGTTCGCACTTTCACAAATTTTTTTTTTTCTCCTTTTTTCTTTTTCCATTTGTATATTGTTTTAATGTTTGTCAATGTGTTGTCTTTTACTACTATTGTATATTCATGACGTTTTCTGTTGTTTGTCCTTCTGCCTAGGGACTACAGATGCAAATTAGCAAATATGCTATAATCTGGCTCATTTACAATCTGTACTAAGTATTGATTGTTTTATTAATGTGCATTGTCCCAAATAAATAAAATTAAATTAATTAAATTAAATTACTTACGTAGAAGTACAGATACTTGTGTAAAAAAAATACTCTGGTAAAAGTTGAAGTACCGATTCAACTTCTTTACCTAAGTAAAAATAAAAAAGTACAGGCTCTGATATGTAACTCAAAGTAAGAAAGTAAAAGTAACTCTTTGAAGGACATTTCTACCAGCTATTTTTGTGCAAAGCTAACTAAACCTCGTGTTATAATAATGTAGTAATAAAACAATATTATTACAGGAGAATACAAGCTTTATTTCAACCTTAATTCTAATGAATGCACTCAGCTTGAACACTGTTATGTAAACATGAGCAGAAAAAAGAAATAGAATTTTAAAAAACTTCTATTTGGTGTCACTTACATTGTAGAGTGCAACTCTGCCTCATCAACTAAACCAAAAATGAACACAGTCAGGGGCTACAGTGGGATTCAGCAGGTGGGGGCACCCTAAGGTCAGCTGTAGTGGCTCAGCGTGGGGAAAAGAATCACAACTCCCAATAATTTCTATTGTGAGCTTTTAGATTTTCTTTGTGTACAAGCTGTGATCAGCTGCTGCTGTTCTGATGTTTACTGCTCTTTGTGGATTTACACAACTGAATTCAACAAGATGTAACCCAGTATTTCACAAACTGTCTCAGCTGATTTTCATCCCCTACACTGACAGTATGCAATGTATACCTAACCTAACCCTGACCATGAACACGACAGAAATGTGCACCAGTCCAACACAGAGCTTCACTGTAAATTCACCACATTACAACAAATTAACCTGTTTTTCCTGCACTAAACTGCAGTATTTTCATGCAACCTTTGAATAACAGTTAGTATACCTCAGTTTATTTTGCAGGACATTTAACAATATTAAAAAACGTAACTGCACTCCAGTTTATCAAATGTCACTGAGCAGTCCTTGATTTAAACAAAAACACGCTGCTTCCTCTCCTGTTTTTTCTTATGTCTTTCTCCATCTCTGAGTGAAGTTTTCTCTCATTCTTTTCTTTCCCTGGAAGTACAGCAGCTGGACCTTTAGCTCACAGACAAACTGTGTGACAAACTGCACACACTTTGTGTGTTTGCTGTTATTTTTTGAGCAATTAGAAAAGTTGCATTTGAAATTCTCTTTGATACCTTTTCAATCTCTTTGTGTGCAATAAGCCCCACAGATCAATACACCAGTATGAATGTCCATTATGTGTTAGTGTAAGAAGTAGAAAGTACAGATATTTGTGTAAAATGTAGGGGGTAAAAGTAAAAAGTTGTCAGAAAAATAAATAGTACATATACCTGAAAATGAAGTATTTGTGCTTTGTTACCTCCCACCTCTGTTTATATAGCACATTTCATTACATGCAGACTCAGAGTGCTTAACCCTTTATTTACCACGGGCCCTGTGGTGGTGCAATTTCTCAGCTTTCAGGAACTGTTTGAATTTTGGATTGGACAAAAGGTCATGTCCATGTGGGTTACCTTTATCAACAATCAGCAATTTAAGAATAAATGTTGGAAGAATAAATGGAGGGAACAATAACATATAAGGGACAATTGTACTGGCATATCCATCCCCAGGGCTTAATGCATATAAAGTGATGAAAGAGGTTTCAAAGAGAATTTCAAGTGGCAGGAATGAGAATCAGCACCTCTGAAGCAAGTCTGAGGCCATCAGTTTAAGTATCTTGGGGTCCTGTTCATTACTGAGGGGACAGTGGAGTGGAAAATTGACCAGTGGATTGATTTAACATCTGCAGCAATGCACATGTCTCTATCCATTGAGGTGAAGAGAGAGCTTAGTGTGGAATTGAAGCTGTTGATTTAAATGTCGATCTCTTCCTATCCTCACCTGTAGCCATAAACCATGGACAAGGATTGACAGAATGACATTGTGGATATAAATGGTGGAAATCATGGATGGATGGGTTTATAGCTCCTGCTAAATAGTTCTTTATTTCTATGTTCACAGAACCAATCATCCTTTCTGATGTAAAAAAAATCATGAGATATGTCCACAGCAGACTACATGACCAAGATAAGCTCAATGTTTTCCTGAAGTGAGTATTAAGTTTCCATATTCTGTGTTTGTGTTCTGTGTATTGGCCTGGCTGCACTCCTTATTGCATGCGAATTTCACATAGCGATCTTAAAGAGCCAGCATGGTGGCGTGGTGGTTAGCACTGCTGCCTCACAGCTAGAATGACATCTAGATGGTCTGGGTTTGAATCCACCTTGGCCCGGGCCTCTCTGTGTAGAGTTTGCATGTTCTCCCTGTCTGCGTGGGTTTCCTCCGGGTAGTCTGGTTTCCTCCCACAGTCCAAAGACATGCACTTACTGGGGTTAGGTTAATTGGTCACTCTAAATTGCCCATAGGTGTGAATGATTGTCTGTCTGTCTGTTTTGGCCGTGTGACAGGCTGCCGACCTGTACAGGGTGTACCCTGGCTCTCGCCCTATGTCAGCTGGGATTGGCTCCAGTGACCCTGAACAGGATCAGCAGAAGAGGATGGATGGATCTTAAAGAGATTAGTTTTAGTCTTGTCACAACTGTTCACTCAGATTGGTTCGACAGAATGGCTGCGTATTTTACAGTCTTGAAGAAAAATATATATTCACATAAAAACAATTTGCTCCAAACTTTACAGCTGTCATATTGATCACAGTGTGTCACATGAATGAGTGACCCCGATGGTGTTTCCTTCAGCAATCAGTGTGGCTACCATCTCAATAGAGAAGATAAGCCATGTGGGTTACCTTTATCAGCAATCTGGGGACAGAATTTAAAACCATCTGTAACAACAATTTGAACTCCCAGACAAATATGCCAGCATGTTACAATAAGCAGTATAAAATGCATTTGATACATATTGTCATGATCCTGAGCCTTTTTTCCTGCATCCTTGTGTTTTGAGATTTTTTTCCCCTCATTATTTTGTGATCCTTGGTTTAGTTATTTGATTCATAAGACTCAAGACCTCCATGGAATGGAAGAAGATGAGCACTTTTTCATTGTTTTTTTACAAAAAAAAAAGAATGCATAATTCTTTTTGCTGTGTTTACATGAAAGCTTTTGGGCCAATATTCACCAATATATTTGTGGTCACGAAGTAGCTCTTTTTATCCATCCATCCATCCATCCATCCATCCACTCGCTTCCACTTATACTGTTCATGATTGCGGGGTGGGGGGCCTGGAGCCTATCCCAGCTGCCATGGGGCGAGAGGCAGGGTACGCCCTGTACAGGTTGCCAGCTTGTCACAGGGCCAACACAGAGAGACAGACAACTGTTCACACTCACACCCATGGGCAATTTAGAATCACCAATTAACCTAACCCAGTGCTAACCACCACACCACTGTGCTCTTTTCTTAGCTATTTTAAATTGTATTGCTGATAAACAGGTAATTACAGAAAATAAATTCTTCCAATGCTTTTAGTGTTAGACACAGTTACAGTTAAACTTAAATCCAAGTGTGACTTTTATACATGTGAGTTTCTGGTGAGTCTGCATTTTATGAACTCCTTTTGTTTGCTGTTTCTCATATCAATCTGTTCCTGAGGTAAAAATGTGGCTCTTTAGCTGCTAAATTCACATATTTTTTAGCTCTGCTCTCTGCTGCATCTAAAAGAGAAAAAAAAAAGCTGACTATATAAAACTGAAAAGTCTGGTGATAATTATTTGTTCAGCCCACATGACTTTTTAAATACAACAAGTCTTTAGAAATGTTAATCTCAAAATACTGAATTTACATTACCATTTTTAAATTATGCTTAAAAGTCTGTTCACAGTCTTTCCCAGCCTTTTGCTGATTCATAACTGAATCTATAAATCATATACAGGAAAAGAATCAGTGATTTGGAGACAGACAAGAGGGAGCTGGTTGGTGTCTTTGGTAAAACTGGAGCTGGAAAAAGTTCTCTGATAAATGCCATCATTGAAGAGAGGAATCTTTTGCCCTCTGGAAGCATCAGTGCATGCACCTCAGTCATGATAAAAGTGGAGGCTAACATGCACAGCTCTAAGTATGAGGCAGACATTGAGTTCATCACAACAGAGGTAAAAAAATTTTTGCTGCAAAAATAGTTTCTTGTTATGCTGGCTATATGTCCTTCAATAAAACTGAAAAGTGTGTGTTTTTTTAAGGAGTGGAAAGATGAGTTGTGGTCATGGCAGCAGATTCTTTGGGATAATGAAGACCATAAAATGGAAGCTGATGATGATTATCGTGACATTACTGAAAAGCTGTCAGCACTCTATGGAGAAGAATGGAAAGAAAAGTCCATTGAAAACCTCCTGGAGAACAAATATTTCAGAGAAGTTCCCGAATTTCTCCAGAGCAGAAGAAAGATTTTAGCATGTGAATCAGTAAGACAAAAACTTTGATTACCTTTATGAATTTGCATCTCTGAGGTTTAAATGTTTACATGCAGCCTGGGCTTCAGTAATTCAGCAATTGTGCATCCTAAGTAGTATACAAAATGTACATCAAAATATGAGAACATTGTTCACCAAAAAAAAGTTCTGTTTTGTTTTATAATCTGTAATATTAAACATGGTTTACATTTGAAAAGTTGGTTCAAATCTCAAGTACAGCTGGAAGCTGATCCAGGTCTGGTTTATAGGACAGATTTTTTTTTTTTTATCTCAATAAGAAACCTGAAATTCTGGGCCAGCCAATATCAATAAAATCCCTTATGCCCTTCAAGGTGGTCTACTTGTTCACTTCTGCACCTCTTCCAGTGTGCTGGATATTTTAGCCTCTACATACTGTTCATATTTCATGCCTTCACAGATTTGTGTCAGTTTTGATTTTGAAATATTATTATATGACCATGTACAACCATATAACATTAATAACCATTAATCAAACAATTAAACACTGTCATTCCTGCTACATCATAAAGCAATCCCCATAATCATCAGTGTTAATCCAATATTCATTAATGCAATGCATAACATAAAAAAATCTGATTGATAGATACATATTTACAGTCTGTGAAAAGCAGCAGTGGGAAACCTTGCATGTCTGGGACTTGCACACACATTTCAAATACTCACCAAAATAACAACTCAAGTCCCCTTATGATCTTGTTACCCCTACAGTTCCTCATCTGACCTCTGTTTTAATATATATATATATATATATATATATATATATATATATATATATATATATATATATATATATATATATATATGTATGAATTTTATTTATTTATTTATTTTAGATTATTTTGATAAATGTACAGTAGATGCTTGTCCGTGCAAGTGCAGATCTCATGTCTGTGTCAACACTCCCTCTGACCTCTGTTCCTTGTAATTACTTTTATGGGCCCTTCACAAGCAGTATGTGCTGATCTGGCCCAACATTTGTGTTGCACTGGCCACTGTGCTCTGCTTATGCTATTTCATTGTTTATACCCTTTCCCTGCATTTATTTCTTTCTGTCAGCTGCATCAAAGTACATCACAGCACACAAGTGCTCCCCAGATAGTGTATTTGCACTGCACTGTGCTTTGCTCAATGCAACAACAAACTGTTTATTTCACTGTTTCAAGATTCCCCCCCTGATCTTTCAAAGATCAGCAGGTTTCCTGTTTCTGCGGAAACCTGGGAAAATGTTGTGGGAACACAAACATTTTGTCATTGGTGTCCAGGTCCACCTTGAACTTTGTCACGACTGTGCCATAAAAATACAGACAGACATGACATTCACAGTTTCAGTTTCAAGTTCCTTTAAAACCCCAATTTTCCTTGACTTAACCCACGCTGATGGATCTGAAATCCACATCAACAGATACGGATCAGATATGACTGGGACTAGCTGCAATGCACAAAAGTTTGTAACAACTTCACAATGGTAAAAATTCTGTAAATATTTTTACTTTATGTGTAATTTGGGTCACTTTAGGAAAAGTCATCAAATTTCAGCATTAAAGAATAACATTTTGGGCATTTGGCTATTTTTAATACTGCCAAATGTCAAAACAGGTCAAATTTGACCTGAACAGTATGTAAGGGTTAAACTGCTCTAAAGAAGTCCTGCTCTGACCACTTGCATATCTGTAATTGCTCAATGCATCCTTCAACTTGAATGAAGAAGACAAGTTGGAGGGACACAGACTTTAAGAGTCTGATTCTGGGGGATTATTTCACCATGAACAACAGAGTGAATGTGTGCAATAAATGAGGGGCATGTTCCTATTTGTGTTCCTAATGAAAAACACTGAGTCTGCAGTTTAAACCAGGGATTCTTACATTGAAGCCTGGTGTTTGAGGTCCTGCTAACAAGTTGGTTCAGTTTGCCAGAGAAGTTCATGTTTGCTTTGAAACAGGCAGAACATGTAAGAAAATAAAGATCTTACAGCTGAAGGAAATTTACATCAAGGAGTGGTCAAAACATTTTATAAGTCTAACAGTGGTGGACAAATGTGTCAAATGTCCATGTGAAGCTGTTTCTCTGCAATACTAGCAAATGAGTCCAAGAATGTATTTAGTTATTTAAATAAAGAATAAATAAAGAATAAAGCACTATTTTAATAATTTAATTCAATTCAATTTTATTTATATAGCCCCAAATCACAACAAAGAGTCGCCTTAAGGCGTTTTGTATTGTAGGTAAAGACCCTTACAATAATTGCAGAGAAAACCCAACATCAAACACCCCCCTATGAGCAAACATTTGGCGACAGTGGGAAGGAAAAACTCCCTTTTAACAGGAAGAAACCTCCGGCATAACCAGGCTCAGGGAGGGGCAGCCATCTGCTGGATGGGGCTGAGGGGAGAGAGACAGGACAAAAGACATGCTGAGGAAGAGAGACAGAGACTGATAATAACTAATGATTAAATGCAGAGTGAAGTAAAAACAGAGTAGAAAGAGGTGAATAAAAAGAAACTGCATTATCGACCCCCCCCCCCCCCCCCCCAGAAAAAGGAACGTTTTAAGCCTAATCTTAAAACTAGAATAAATAAATAAATAAAACAAATAAATAAATAAAACAATAAAAAAATAAAATTTTCATCATTGTGTTTTTCAAGCATTTTACTTGGGCACTGTTCCAAGGCTATGAAATGTTTGATTGTTCAAAACAGTTGAACGACAATAATTTCCATGGGATTTCAGTTGACCTTGACTCCTCAGCCTGGAGGACTGTGGACTGTGATGGGCCAAAACAAAACATGGGGAAGCTGCATTAACCCAGAGTTATGAGATAAAGTGGGTACGGAAAGTATTCAGACCCCTTTAAATTTTTCACTCTTTGTTTTATTGCAGCCATTTGCTATAATCATAAAAGTTATTTTATTTCTCATTAATGTACACTCAGCACCCCATCTTGATGAAAAAAAAAAACAGAAATGTAGAAATGTTTGCAAATTTATTAAAAAAGAAAAACTGAAATATCACATGGTCATAAGTATTCAGACCCTTTGCTTTGACACTCATATTTAACTGACATTTCTTCTGATCCTCTTTGAGATGGTTCTGCTCCTTCATTGGAGTCCAGCTGCGTTTAATTAAACTGATTGGACTTGATTAGGAAAGGCACACATCTGTCTGTATAAGACCTCACAGTTCACAGTGCATGTCAGAGCAAATGAGAATCATGAGGTCGAAGGAACTGCCCAAGGAGCTCAGAGACAGAATTGTGGTAAGGCACAGATCTGACCAAGGTCACAAAAGAATTTCTGGAGCACTCAAAGTTCTAAGAGCACAGTGGCCTCCATAATCCTTAAATGGAAGAAGTTTGGAATGACCAGAACTCTTCCTAGACCTGGCCGTCCAGCCAAACTGAGCAATTGTGGGAGAAGAGCCTTGGTGAGAGAGGTAAAGAAGAACCCAAATATCGCTGTGGCTGAGCTCCAGAGATGCAGATGGGAGAAAGTTCCACAAAGTCAGCTATCACTGCAGCCCTCCACCAGTCAGGGCTTTATGGCAGTGGTCCGACGGAAGCCTCTCCTCAGTGCAAGACAGTTGAAAGCTCGCATAGAGTTTGCCAAAAAACATATGAAGGACTCCGAGACTATGAGAAATAAGATTCTCTGGTCTGATGAGACGAAGATTTAACTTTTTGGCATTAATTCTAAGCGGTATGTGTGGAGAACACCAGGCACTGCTCATCACCTGCCCAATACAACCCCAACAGTCAAACATGGTGGAGGCAGCATCATGCTATGGGGGTGTTTTTCAGCTGCAGGGACAGGACGACTGGTTGCAATTGAAGGAAAGATGAATGCAGCCAAGTAAAGAGATATCCTGGAAGAAAACCTCTTCCAGGGTGCTCAGGACCTCAGACTGGGCCGCAGGTTCATCTTCCAACAAAACAATGACCCTAAGCACACAGCTAAAATAACAAAGGAGTGGCTTTGGAACAACCCTGTGACCATTCTTGACTGGCCCAGCCAGATCCCTGACCTAAACCCAATTGAGCATCTCTGGAGAGACCAGAAAATGGCTGTCCACCAACGTTCACCATCCAACCTGAGGGAACTGGAGAGGATCTGCAAGGAAGAATGGCAGAGCATCCCCAAATCCAGGTGTGAAAAACTTCTTGCATCATTCCCAAGAAGACTCATGGCTGTACTACCTCAAAAGGGTGCTTCTACTCAATACTGAGCAAAGGGTCTGAATACTTATGACCATGTGATATTTCAGTTTTTCTTTTTTAATAAATTTGCAAAAATTTCTACATTTCTTTTTTTTTCTGTCAAGATGGGGTTCTGAGTATTAATGAGAAATAAAATGAACTTTTATGATTTTAACAAATGGCTGCAATAAAACAAAAAGTGAAAAATTTGAAGTAGTCTGAATACTTCCCGTACTCACTGTACATGTGCTTCTAAATGTCAAAATCTGATTGTTTAAATTTAATTTAAGAATTATTTTTCTCTTCTGTGCACTTTTCTAGTTTTGTATTTACATTGTATTGGTTTATTTTAACTTTTGGTGGTACTGTTTTTTGTTTGTTTTTAAATAGAATTATTCTGTCATATTTTATGCTGCTCTAATTCTTTCATTTGCAAAACACTTGTAGTGAGAAAAGAAGTTAAATTGTCTTGGATTGTCTCACTTTTATTATTTATTGCAGGCTAAAGAGCTGTCTGCAAGATGTGTCAAATACACAAGAAGTGACTCTAAACAGGGAGATGGTAAAGATGTAAAGAGGTGGTACTGGCCACTAGTGAAGTGTGTGACTCTCAGGGTGCCAAACAACGATTTCCTCCAACACGTCACACTTGTGGACCTTCCTGGAAATGGTGACCGCAACAAGAGTCGAGACAAGATGTGGAAACAAGTAATTTATTCATGTTCACTGCATATTGTTCTATACTGTGTGTCAATGTTATCTATGATGCTTTGACAGTTAATTATTTATATCTCTCATGTTATTATTCTCCTTTCAGATTGTTGGAGATTGTTCTACTGTTTGGATTGTAACTGAGATTAATCGAGCAGCATCAGAAAAAGAAGCCTGGGACATTCTGGAAAGTGCCAGCAGCCTCATTGGAAATGGTGGCGAATGTCGGCAAATTTTATTTATCTGCACAAAGTCAGATCAGATTGAAGATTCAGATGATTAGTAAGTAAATTATGATGCAAAAAGTGGATAGTTGCATGGCCCAATTTCAGCCAAGCTTTAGCTGTAAGACATATGTCCTCACAACTGGCTCTAGAATACTTTGGTATACCAGAGACATTCAAGATCAGTTCAGTGACTTCAAGGTACTCAGGTCCAGTGGCTGTGAAATAAGCATTTTGCAAACCTATGCCATGTTATTTCCAGAGAGAAAAATCTTTCTCCTGACAAACCTTCTAAACAAGCTTTACTTATTCAGTCTTTTTCTAATTGTTTTGTTGTAAACTTCACATTTAACATGCTAACTGAAGCCTGTAGACTCTGACATGCAGCATTTCACAGTCTGACATTGAGGTGAATTTCCCAAGATGTCCACTTACAGGAAAACTGTAGCATTGTCTTAACACAAAACAGACACAAGCTGCCACTTCTGCTTTTATGGAGGTGCTCACACTTGTTAATGATCAAATGCATTTGATTATCCTCTGGCTGTTACTTACCCAGTAAGAGTGTATTCAGTCTTTACTCACTAAGGGTGTACTCAGTTCTTATTTAATAAGGGAGTACTCAGTGACTCTATGTGGTCAGAGTGCTGCATACAGTCTTGTGAAAAATTTCGTTTTCAAAGGACTTTATATGCAAATATCTTTTTTTCTAGTTCAGCAGCTCAGCGCCATAACCGTATAGTTGAAAGAAACATGGAAGTCAAGGAAGAAGTGAAGAAAGAATTCAGCAAGCTAAACAAAATTAAGGTGAGCTTTATAATGTATAATCTAACATGACTCTCTTTATTGGCAAGAGTGCTTTAAAATTAAATCCTGTTTCCCTCAGAAACACTTCACTGATGACTGTTTCAAAGTGTTCACAGTGAGCTCTAAAGAGTTTCTAAAACAGAAACACTTAAATCCAGATGAAACTGGTAGGTGAAGTCTCCTTAAATGACCACATTTTAGCCAACAGAAAATGAATAACTCAAATGCATATTTTGTTATAGTTTGCTTTAAATGAAACAAATAGGAATGGTTGGATTTAAATTGAAGTATTTATTGTAAAATTGTAGTTTTTAAACTAATTTTTAACAGAAATACCAAAACTTCAGGAGTTTTTGCAAGATCTCAACGACTGTCACTCAGAAACCTTAAACTACGTGTCTGGAGCTCTCGGGATTCTGTCTTTGATTCAAGGGGCCAACTGCAGAGGAGTGGTAAGTGGTAATAAAAGTAGCTATATTTATTAAAACAAAGGTTTATTTTTCTAGATTTACATCGAGGCAACCACATAATTAATTTTTATTGGTTCCTTGAGAAGAGTACAGCGGTACTAAGGGGCAAAATAAAATACAGCATTTCAGACAGAACAAAATGGAAAACACAATTTACAACTTGGTTTGAAAGGATGGAAACTGAGATTTTTAAACAGAAGAGAATATTTCAGCAAATTATATTCATTCAGCTCATGGAAATGCAATATTCCACGTTGGGTTCAACAATGATAATTTTTTTCCTGCAGTTATTAGTTGATGAAGTCCTAATTCTGAACGTCCAGGTTCTGTCCATACAACCCAAGAACTCTGCCTACCTGTTCCATAAGCTGAAATTTTGCTGTTTCCTCAAATATTTTGGTGATTTTTGTTCTTGTTTCTTTTTTCTTCTCTTTTTTTCCTTGTTTATGGGGCTGGGTTTGAAAACTGACAGATTTTTAGTATTTAGTTATATTCTTTCAAATGTTTTTTTTTTCTATTTCAGGCTGTTAAAAAAGCAGAAGTGTGTAGAGAACTTGAGAGAAACATGAAACATCAACTTAATCAACTTGCAAAATCAATGGGAGAGGCCTATAAGACTTTTGACAAATGCCTCACAGAGGGAGTTCAAAAATCCATCAGTTCCTATGAAAAAAAATTGAAGTCCTTCTTGTACTTGGTGTGTATAATATAGTTACATCAACACAAGTGACTTTGCATTTTATTGGATTATGTGTTAAAATGTTCTGTTTTCTGCTTTGTTTCAGAGAAAGAAGGGCAGTGCTTTTCACATGACACTGAAGCGTGTTGTTCAGAATAAGGGTGTCTACAAACCAAAAAAAGGGAAACAAATAAACATCAACCTGACGTTAGCTTCATGGTTGATGGACAGCATTGATGAAGAATTCAGAAAGACCTTTCCGTAAGAATAAGCATTCTACACTACACTTTTTAAAGCACAAGTCTTCCAGTTCTGCCAGTATAGATCACGTTGTTTACATGTTTCAGAAATGAAGTAAAATGTGGATCATTCAGTGGAGCGATCGACACATTTTCACTTAACACCGATTCTCTGAATACAAAATACAAAGATGTCGAACTGCAGTTGAGATTTCTCAAGACAGAGGTAAAAGATGAAACTTAGTCCACCAACAGGCAGTAAATTAGCAAAAAGTAAAAACACTGGTTGTATACCTCACTGTAATTTAAAACACTGTTCATCCATATTTCATGTTTTGTCTCTAAGGAAGAAAAAATCAAAGTAAAACTCAACAAAATCATCCGGAAGGAGAAGAAAAATATCTACAACAGTCTGACAGAGACAATTGAAAAAGTTATGGGAGAAAGCTACAGCAGTAAGCATTAAGATCAGAGATTCACTTGCAACTAAAACACACATTTTTATTTTACCACAGTTATATTTACTTGCATTAAAAAGTCTGACAGATATTTTAATGTCTTACTCCAGAGGCAGCAGCATTCAGAGGGCCAGGCACACTGAACAACATGAGGGAGACTATTGAGAGACACGTGCACTCAAATAAGCACATGTTTGGGCTGGCAAAAAACACCACATTGGACAAGTTGTATGATTTGCTGGTTTGTCATATTTTATATTTGAACATGATAAGAATATGATGTAAACCATTCTTTGATAAGTGATTACAGTTTTTTGGTGCTACATTAGACACGCATTCTGAAGATGCTGCATGAAGCCATGAAGGAATCAATTGAACTCTCACTCAAGACCAATGACTGCTCACTTCCAGGTAAATGTTTCCAAACACATGTTTAAAATCAAAATAAACTGACCATTTATAAACATATGTTGTAAAACATTATGTATACAACAAACTAAAATTGACCCAAACTTAAATATATTTAATAAAACTCAAATATATGGAATAAAAACTGAACCAGAGTCTCTGCATGATTCTAAATTTTAAATATAAGTATAAAGCAGGGATGACATTTATTTATAACTAGGTGTGTTTGTTTGTTTGTTTTTAGATGTTTCAACTGAGCTTGTAATGGTGAAGAACCATTATAATGAACTTGCAAGCAGCCCAGATAACAGATGAAGACATTTCACTAGCTGGGTAAATATTAATAGGTCTTCTTTAAAATTATTATTATTATGAACTGTTTCTGTTATTAATGATATTAACATTTATTTTACACAAGGGTTTATCAGCCTAGGCGCTGAATCTATGACAAATTAGTTTGAAGTGACGCCGCTACTGAAAACTGTGACTTTTAGCAAATTATGTGATTTTTTTTGTGTGTTTTAGTGTGAGTGTTACAAACAAAATATACGATACTGCACTGCTCAAAAAATAAACAGTACCGGTATATATGGAGTATAGCATCAAGTCAAGCTTCTGGGATATTGATCTGGTCAGACATGTAGCAGATAGTGTTGTAGTCAAGACCACCTAACCCGAGACCGAGACAAGACCAAGACCAGAGGGTATCGAGACCGAGACAAGACCAAGACTTTTAGGGTCCGAGACCAGTCGAGACCAAGACCGAGGGGGGGCGAGACCGAGACAAGACCAAGACCAGTGCCTGACACTACATGACACAATAAAATGTGAAACATAATCAAAATCACTTCTCAAATTGATCTGAAAGATCCGCATTCCCATAAAATTACCCTGATATTAAAAACTCACAGCTCAAATAAATATAACCATCTTTATTTAATACTCCTGGGTGACTTCTATCATTTATCACAGAATGTAAAACAATTATTCATAGTTCATCACAATAGTCTTAACTTTTCTCTGCCTTTCATAAACTATGCATAAAGTTGTGTTGTTTTTAAACCAACAACCTTTGTAAAAATGGGTGCTTTTTCAAAACCACATAGCTAAATGTGTAAAACTGAAAAAATGGCAAACACCCATCAACAGTAAGAACTAAAGCCTTTAATCTTATACAGATTAAAGCTGCAGGATGTAACTTTTATAAAAAATCTGGTTTTTACATATTTGTTAAAACTGTCACCATGTCAGACAGTATGAGACCGATAAAATCCTTGTTTTTCCCAAATAAAATATGTTATGCATCACATGACAGTATAACAAAACACTGTGGGGAGGGGAGGAGCAAAGTGCTCTGTGCTGTGACAGGAGCGACACTTAGACAGTCAGCTCGCATCTTTGATGAAACCTCAGCACTGCATACAGGAAAGAAACTGAAGCCAAAGTATCGATCTCATTAGACTGATATTGATCAATACCAATACAACGTTGGCATCCATATTATCGATATTAGGATCAATCTGCCCACCACTAGCTCAATGTACTAATGGCGGAGAAACAACTTACTTACTTCTCTGCTTTTACCATTGGTGGTGGCCATGGTAACTTCCGGGTTCTAGCAAGAAATATTTCTCACCCCAGCACTAATGCTAATGCTAATTAGTAAGCTAATACTAACCACCAAATGCCGCTCACACTTGTTAATTGAGTGATGGGGCCTAAGACATAACCAGAAAGCAGTAATCAGTTTTTTTGGACGTGTAGTTACATTTCTCGAGGTGCATGTCAGGTTTGCTTCAGAGAGGATTTTCAGTTATACACAAAGGATCAATGCAGAACTCTAAATCAGGCCTTATTAGATTGATAGAATGATCATTTTTGCATATAATCCAGAAAAGTTACATTTATACATCACGCATTTAATGTGTCCCAGAGTGCCGTTTCCTTCCACTGTGTTTGCAGAAATCACATAAAAAAATACACAACAAAAACATAATCCAGATTCCTCGGCTGCTAATAGCATTTCCTACATTTGAATATCAGCCACCATATTGTGAGCATAAACTATCACGTTTTAATGCAACAATAGGAAGTGACATCATCTTGCTGGGAACTGTAATATTTTATTCTTGAAGGCCTCTCATAGCTCTACTGGTGCTGAAAACTAATGTTTGACTATGGCTTTCTGAATACAAGTAGGGCTGCAACTATCAATTATTTTAGTAATCAAGTATTTAATTGATTACTCCGTCAATTAATCAAGTAATTGGATAAGAAATAGCTTTTCATTTTAACAATTCATCAGCATATTTTAACTTCCGTACTGCAGATGTTTCTCTGTGTGAAACAAACAGGGTGGATGGAGCAGCTACAAAGTTCTCTGTTCTTCATGTTGCTGATCAGGTGGTTGATAAAAACATTTTGACGGAGCCCCTCTGTACTGAAGGGGGTGGGGGGGCACCGAACGATTGCTAGTGCTAATGGCAGCCCCCCTTTCCCCAGTACACTGTGGTTATAGATCTGTTCTGGTGGCTACAGCTGACGTAAAGAAAAAAATAACAGCTGACATCCTCTGCACAACACGTGCGCACATTCAAACATGCGCACTCACAGCACAGAGAAGTGGGGGCGTGAAAAAACATCTCAGCGATCCACTCGTGTTAAAGGGTCGTTTTTGTTTTTTTTGGAAATGCTCCGCTTACACGGAGACACCTGAGCTGCAGAGCTGAAACGAAACATCAAAGCAACAAATTTGTGTCGAGGATATTTAATAATCGAATTGCGTTATTCCAAGAATCGTTGCAGCCCTAAAACTTGCATTAAATTTTTAGTTTGTGTATCAAAATACATGAAGGTTGGTATTTACCTTTCATGCTGGGATTTTTTTGTTGAATCGGAAGCCTGAAATTTTCCTTTGATCTTCATTTTCCCTCTTACTTCTCTTCGTGTTCATGCGGTTATTTCGATTTATGCAGCACACGCGTGACCATAGTGAGATCAAACGTACACACTGTGAATGAAACTGTCCGTGCTCTGTGGGAGATTGCAAACTGCGGTGAAATGATACAGTACAGGCGTAAGCAGCGATAATAGCAGCGACCTAGCCGGGGTGGAGTCTGTGAGGTGCGCTCCTTTGAGAGGCAGAGGAGCGCAATCTTTGTTGGATTTGAATCAGTACGTTTTGCATCCAATAAAAGCAAAGATGTTAACAAATAAATTGGACAGTATTCTGGCAATTTAGTGATATTTCCACAGCTGTGGTCTTGACTGGTCTTGAAATAAAATCCCGAGTCCGCAATGTCCGAGTCCATGACAAGACCGAGACCAAATGCGGTCGAGTCCATGACAAGACCGAGACCATCAAAAAGCGGTCTCGAGACCGGTCTCGAGACCAAGACCGATCTCGAGTACTACAACACTAGTAGCAGAGGGGGTTGTTACTCATTTTCAGCTGCTTTGGTGTTGATTAAATTTACAACAGGTGTACTAGAGGAGCAACAATGAGACAACCCCCAAACAGGAATTGTTTTACAGGTGGAGGCCACTGAGATTTTTTTCTCTCTTCAACTTTTTTTTTTTTCACTGGTTTTGCATTTGGCTAAGGTCAGGTTACTACTGGTAGCACGAGCCCATACCTGAATGCTACAGAGGTTGCACAGGTAGTCACTCCTCCAAGATGGCACATCAACATGTCTGGATCTGGGAGGAGAGCCCCCAGGACACCATCAGTCATCTCATTAGGAGCATGCCCCATTATTGTTAGGCAGGCAAACAAGCACATAGGGACCACACAAACTACTGACTGCCATTTTGAGTTGCTGCAAGAAAGATTCAACAAAATGGACGAGCCTGCTGCATCATTTTTTCACTTTGATCTGTGGGGTGTCTGAATTCAGCCCTGTGTAGGTTGATAATTATCAATGTGGCATCCTTCTGTTCCTAACACATTACCCAATCCATATCAGTATAAATATCCAGCTTAATTTTTTTCCCCCTTTGTGACCAGATGTGTTTTCAAAGTGTTACTTTAATTGTTATCAGTATATATGTTAATAATGCTGAGAGTCACAACTTTGCTGTTTATTCTTTTCTGTTGATTATAGATTTTCTGAGTGGGAAGAAACATCAGTCAAAGACAACCTCTGGCCTAATCCTGTTTTTAAAGGTTAATTGTTTTTCCTGTTCTCTTTAAATGTTGCTTTGAATCTTGTGTAGTTTTCCCTCTATTTTTAAAGAGAAATGCACAAGTCTGTGGTTGTCCCAGACATTATGCAGTTTCAATCATAACGCTATAGTTCCACAATTATATTAAGTATATACATAATTTTCAATATTATATTTTAATAATTTAAATTTTTAAGCATATTTTTTCAAGATTTTCAGTGCTATATTTAACAATTTTAAGCATATTATTTATTCTCAATATCAAGTTTGTAATCATATTTTTTTCATTTTCTATATTTAAATTGTTTTCAAGCATATTTTTAGTTTTCAATATTATACTTAAACATAATTAAAGGTTTGGTTAATTAGGATGGGGCAGATATTTCTCAAAATGTGTGTTACAGTTTTTCTCAATTGCCTTTATATGATTCTCACATCTGAAATGTCATTCTTACTACTCTTACTGTAAATGACAAATAAGGAACACACTTTCCCATCCAGTTTTTTTTCTGTTTTTTACACACTGCCATTGTTTTCATGCATATTTTACACTGTAAAAAAATCTGTAATTTTACACAATTTTACTGTTTCTTTGAATACATTAAATAGCAATAAAATTACACAAAGCAGACTTTAAATTAACATGTCTAATGTAAAATATAATAACAAAAACTTGTACCTGTGAATAAACACCCTTGTTTTTCCACACAAAACACTGAAAAAAAACAGCTGCAAGTTTAATATAACTTCATAAATATGCCATGTTTATTATAAAGATAAAACTGTTAAATTCTTGTTTAAGAGCTGTACATATATATAATGCATTGAGTGAAGATGACACAAGATAGACAATAAAAGATGAAAAATGATAGTATATAAAGTATACTTCCTGTAATTTTACACATATTTGTTCATCAGTTAACAGAATGGTGGGGAAAAAATTGTTTAATCTTTTATGTGTTTATAATTTCTGTGAAAATTAGTAAATTGTCAAAAAGTATAATCACATAATTTCACAGATGGTGTATTCTATTCCAAAGAACATATTCCAAAATTGGTAAAATTTCAGAAAAGTAATAAAAATATTCTATATTTAAGATATCCACAGATTTAATGAGTGTGAACAATAAAAATTAATGCCTGGGAAATTACTCTTATATCACTAAAAATACAATCAAAATTATTTATTATCATTTTACTATGGAACCAAGCAAAAGTTGCCTTTAATTTATAATTCAGTGGTTACACCAAAACTGTACGGGCATGAAGGAATGAACCTGACTGATTGTCTCGCTCTCACGCCATCACTGCTTCACTCGATCGCCACAAACACAGACAGCACTGCCCCGTCCCCCTTCTCCTCTCAGCCACTCAGCTCATAAACAACCCCTCATGTTTTAACTCAGTAACCATTCTGCAAATAATCAAATTTGCATTTTATTTTTGGCCAGACATAAGACGGGCACCCTGCAGTGCAACCTCAACAGCAGTTAACTGTCAAGTGAGCAAAGATACAGGAAAGAAACAGACCTTACACGGAGAGGCTATTACAAATTATGGGACACTTACATGAGACGTGGAATTTTCAACCTCTTGGAAAAGAAAGTGAAGACGTTTCTTAAATAGCCAGCAAGAGAGAAAAATCCAGGGCAGGAAATCAAAAATTTTTTAGTTTGAACTGGGAGAAGGACATTAAAACCAAATAGTATTTACTTTCAGATAAGCACCTTGAGTGCTGGAACATTATAAAAGTGTTGTAAAAACAGTAGAAGCTAATGTTGAGACAGGAAAAAGGACCATTTACAATCAGCAATGGGCACAATGCATCTGCAAGGTAAGTATACCAAACTTAAGGTCTGTAGCATTAGCTACATTAGCTACCATGTTTCCATGACTGGGGAGCTTCATCATGACGGCATGCTGTCAGAACATTTAATCAGTAATTTTTGATAAGAAAATACTGGACATTTTTTCTAGACTCTTTTATATTGAATCCAGCTGACAGCTATTTTCTTTATATATATATGGAGAAAGTAATACAACTAGATTATTACTACACCCACTATGGAATGGATTCAAACACAACCCAACAATATCTGTATCTTTCTTCCACAAATGTTTTCATTATTATGCAATTCAACATTATTATCACTGGAGGTTTAACCCTGCACGTGATCAATCAGGCTCACCTGTTAGCTCAAGAATTTGGTATTCCACTGATATAATAAAGTAAAATATTATGGACTTGGGGATAATTGGAGGAGTAACATCCCTTCATTTAGAGAATATACATATTTTTCCTCTGTCCATCAGTCTTTCTCTTGCATTGACTTCTTTCTCCTCAGTAGCTCCCTTATGCAACATGTAGGAGATACAACAATCTGTCTCGGCCGAAGACACAGCGAAGGTGAACCCAAATACAGACATGGAAAGAGGCAGGTCTATACTGAGTTAAGCAATTTATTATACAAAACAAAAACAAAATAAACAATGGGATGGCTCTCTGGGCTTTTCCTGAAGCTATACTCCAAACCCTTACAAGCAGTAGGAGTGTGCATAAACAGAGAGGGGAGTAGTAATGGAAATGTCCAGAGGGAGAGGCAGGTGGCTGGGTTGGTGTCACACTTCTTCCAGGAGAGCAGGCAGGCTGAGAAGAAAGGAAGTTTTTCTGACAGAAGCTGCCTGGAGGACACTTTTGCAGACACTCTGGTGAAGAGAGGGGGCTAGAGCAAACCCTTAAATACTGTAGTGATTAATGATAACTCGCTGCAGGTGTGCAGGAGACAACCTCCAGCCCGGAGGAGGAGAAACCAGCCTGCCAGCCCCCTGAAACGAAGCAGAGAATAGAAAAACACAACCACAGCACACCGACCAATGAAACAATCTCAATCCCTACAAACGTAATGATCATGCTCCCATTTTACTCACACTAAATATTCAATCCATATCAAACCCACAAGAAGATGGTGCTTAAATACATCAGTTCTTCAAGCTCCAGAATTTGATAATTATTACAGATAAATTAGTAATTATTATATATATATATATATATATATATATATATATATATATATATATATATATATATATATATATATATATATATATATATATATATATATATATAAATGCCTTTAAAAAAAGACAATTTCTGTCTTGGTCTTGGGCCGTGTGCCCAGCATTTTGTGTTTAGTTCCTGAGGTTCTGTTTTCATTGTGTTCTTCTGTTATGTTCCCTGTTTGCATTTGGTTTTTATTCGTTGTTCATTATGGTTTCTTGTTCAGGTATTAGTTATCAGTGTTACTGACTTCCGGGTCCCTTTGTTGTTGTCTTCCCGTATCCGTCTTGGTCTGTGTCTTGTATTTAGTTTACGTCCTGGTCTTGTCCTGATTGATTATTCCCAGCCGTGTCTCCACCTGTTCCCGATCCTCTCATTATCTTGTTAATTTTTTAACTTTATTCAGCATATGTCAGCTCCCACTCACAACAGAGGACATGTTTTGATCATGTTTTTACTTTGGGCCTGAATATTGACTCTCTACATCCTCGAGACATTTTTATTTCTGATCATATGTGTATTCTCTTTCATTTATTTTCTGATTCTGATCCCGCTATTAGCCATCGTATGGTTTCTACTCGTATTTTAAATAATCTTTCTGCAGAGAAATTTTCTGCTCTTTTTAACTCTGACAATGCTTCCTTCTCTAACACTGATGTAAATTTTATGGTGCATTATTTTAATGATAATTGTTTATCTATTTTAGACAAAGTGGCTCCTTTTAAAATCAGAAATGTTTCCTCTGCCAAATCTTTACCATGGATGAATGACAGTATTCGTTGTTTCAAGCGTAGCTGTCGGAAAGTGGAATGCTTATGGAAATCCACAAAGCTCCAAGTTAATCTCTGTCACTTAAGAGAAGTATTGCACTCTTTTAATAATATGGTAAAAAAAAAATGCAAGGGCAGCATATTTTCATATTTTGCAAATCTAATCCATAACAGCCGAGGGAATCCTAAAGTTTGATTTGAAACAATCAGCAATATCGTCACATCTGTTTCTCCTGTTTTAACTGTTCATTCAAACGAAGAGTGTGAAAATTTTCTTTCCTTCTTTGTTAATAAGATCCACCATATCAGATCTAACGTCACCCCCTCTCCCTTTTCCCCCACCCACCCCTAAACAGGCCATCAGTCTTAGAGAACTTTAAGCCAATATCTCTTAACGCTCTCACTAGTTTAGTTGATAAAATGAAGTTATCCTCCTGTCCACTTGACATTTTCCCAGCTTCAGTGTTCAAAGAGGTGTTTGGCACTATTGGACCATGTGTTCTTAGGATAATTAACAATTCTTTAACTTCTGGCTGCGTCCCATCATATTTTAAACAGGCTGTTATTCACCTTCTTTTAAAAAAAAAACACAATGCTGACCCATCTCTCCTTCAGAATTTTAGGCCAATTTCAAAACTGCCTTTTATGTCAAAAATTTTAGAAAAAGTAGTGGCCAACCAGTTAGCAGAAGTTTTAGCTGTTCATTTTAGATAAATTTCAGTCTGGTTTTCGCCAAATGCACTCTATTGAAACTGCTCTCCTTAAAGTCTCAATTGATATATTAATGCGTAGAGATGCAGGTGAATATTCAGTCCTTGTTCTTTTGGATCTCTCTGCTGCTTTTGATACCATTGATCATGGTATCTTAATTCAGAGACTTAGAACTTGTGTGGGTATCTCTGGGTTGGCTCTTGACTGGTTTTCATCTTATCTTTCTCAAAGGAGCTTTTTAGTTGCATCCTCTAATTTTATGTCCTCCTCTGCTTCCCTGTCCTGTGGTGTGCCCCAAGGCTCTGTTCTGGGACCAACTCTGTTTGCGCTGTATATGCTCCCTCTTGGACACATTATGAACAATTTCGAGGGCATTTGTTATCGTTACTACGCAGATGATATTCAGCTGTACATGTCTTTCAAACCCCACGATGTTGCTAAATTATCTTCAAGATTGCATTCACGCTATAAAGAACTGGATGGCAGCAAATTATCTATCTCTGAATACACAAAAAACTGAAGTTCTGATCTGTGCCCCCGACAGCTTTGTACCCACCAAATTCTGGACCTCTCTCATCTTTTGTTTGCCACACGGCAAGAACTCTGGGTATTAATTTTGATCAGGCATTCACCTTGGAGAAGCACGTTAGTTGTCTTGCACAAATTTGTTTTTATCATTTGCGCAGCATTGCTCACCTTAAATATATTGTATCTCAAAGCGAAATGGAAATGGTTATACATGCATTTATTTCATCTCGCCTTGACTACAGTAATTCACTATTCCTCTGTCTGAACAAGTCATCTGTGGATCGCCTTCAAATGGTCCAAAATGCAGCTGCAAGGCTTCTCACCAGGTCTCCTAAAAGGTCCCATGTTACACCGATTTTGGCTTCCTTACGCTGGCTCCCAATAAGGTTCAGGATTCATTTTATGGTTCTGGTGATCACTTTCAGAGCTCTTCACAGTCAGATGCCCTCATATATCAGCGAGCTACTACAACCTTACTGTCCCGACCCCTGAGATCTGCTAATCAGTACTTGTTGGCTGTGCCTGAATCGAGGTTGTGGCCCCTAAGTTGTGGAATTCACTCCCACTGGATTTAAGATCTGTAGACTCTGTTGAAATTTTTAAAAAGAAATTGAAGACCCACTTGTGCAGGTTGTCTTTTATTTAATTCCACTATTCCATTTTAAATGTGTCATTTTATTATGTTTTGTAAAGCACTTTGTAAACTTTGCTCTTGTAAAGCACTCTAGAAATAAACTTTACTTACTTACTTGTGCTTGTATTTAAGTTCTGAGTTTTCCTTGCTTGTTGTTGCGTCCTCGTCATTGTTACCATCATTGTGGTCATCAGTGCTCCCTGCTGTGTGCGTTTCCATCCACGACTGAGTTTTTGCTGCTGGTCCTGCTCAATTCAGTTTCCTTGTGTTTTTCAGCAATAAAGCTGTGTTTTTGAGCAAAAAACAGCAAAAGTAAACAAACAAACAAAAAAACCCCAAAAAACATAAAAAACAACTTAAGCATAAAAATTCAAAAAGAAAACACAATATAGCATCCACAATTGCACCAAAGAGTACAACAGTTAAATGTGGATTATTAAAGATTAGGTTTAAGTCCCTGTTAGTAAATGATTTAATAATTGATCAACATATTGATTTATTCTGCCTTACAGAAACCTGGTTACAGCAGGATGAATATGTTAGTTTAAATGAATCAACACCCCCGAGTCACAGTAACTGTCAGAATGCTCGAAGCACAGGTCGAGGAGGAGGATTAGCTGCAATCTTCAATTCCAGCTTAGTAATTAATCAAAGACTCAGACAAAGTTTTAATTCTGTTGAAAGCCTGACTCTTAGTCTTGTCCATCCTAATTGGAAAGTTCAAAAACCTCTTTTATTTGTTATTGTCTATCGTCCACCTGGTCCTTACTCAGAGTTTCTGTCTGATTTCTCAGACATTTTGTCTGATTTAATGCTCAGTTCAGCTAAAATAATTATAGTGGGTGATTTTAACATCCATGTAGATGCTGAAAATGTAAGTATCAACAGTGCATTTAATCTACTATTAGATTCAATTGGCTTCTCTCAAAATGTAAATGAGCCCACCCACCACTTTAATCATACTCTGGATCTTGTCCTGACATATGGCATAGAAACTGAAGACTTAACAGTATTCCCTGAAAAACCCCTCCTGTCTGATCATTTCTTAATAACATTTACATTTACTTTAATGAATTACAGAGCTGTGGGGAATAAGATTTATTACAGTAGAAGTCTTTCTCAAAGTGCTGTAACTAAGTTTAAGGATATAATTCCTTCATTATGCTCTTCAATGCCATGTGCCAACACAGTGCAGAGCAGCTACCTAAACTCTGCTCCCACTGTGGAAGATTATCTCGTCAATAGTTTTACATCGTCACTGTGTACAACTTTGGATACTGTGGCTCCTCTGAAAAGGAAAGCCTCAAATCAGAAGGGCCTAAGTCCCTGGTATAACTCACGAATGCGCAGCTTAAAGACCTCCAGTAATACTGTGAGAAATCTTGGAGTCATTTTGAGCATGATATGTCCTTCAGTGCACATATCAAACAAATCTATAGGGTTGCTCTTTTGCAATTGTGCAATATTTCTAAAATTAGAAATGTTTTCTCTGCAATTATAATGGCAGAATCCCAGTAGTCTGAGGATACACCCATATAGAATATGTCACATATACCAGACATAGTGCTACAAAATAAATGTTAATATTAGTCACTGCTCCAATCTTCTTGATCTCAGTCACCTTTCTCAACTTTGCACTTGTCACTTGTGCCTCTCTTTATGAATTTCTGTTAATAAATAAATTTTAAAAAGATATACGCTTAATGGCTGATGTATTATTTGATTTCTAAACAAAGCTGTTTCTACACAACAAGGTTTGGAACACTGTTTGCGTTTCATTGGCTCCCTGTTAAATCTAGATTACAATTTAGAATAAAACTGATTTAAATTATTCTTAACCAATGTTATTTCAAAGGCATCTTTCTGTTTTGACTCTAATGAGTAAAAACGGGGGGTATTATTCTTGTAAAAACAGGTTAGATAAGAGATGACAGCAATAATGTTTTTCGTAAACACAGTCAGGTTTTGTTATTATTTTAAGAAATGGCAAAGCATTTGGAAATACTGCTATAAATACTCAGGAAGGATGTTGTGGTTGCTGGTTGCTGGTGTTAAATATTAAAATTTGGTAGTATTTAAGTTCATTTTTTAAAATTTTATTTATATAGTGCCAAATCACAACAAACAAGAAAGAGTTGAATCAAGGCATTTTATAGACCCTATAATAATTACAGAGAAAAACCAACAGTCAAAACAACCCCCTGTGAACAAGCATTTGGCAACAGTGGGAAGGAAAAACTGCCTTTTAACAGGAAGAAACCTCTGGTAGAATCAGGCTCAGGGAAGGGCAGCCGTCTGCCACAACCAGCAGGGGCTGAGGGGGAAGAGACAGGACAAAAGACATGCTGTGGAAGAGAGTCAGAGATTAATAATAACTAATGATTAAATGCAGAGTGGAGTAGAAAGAGAGTAGAAAGAGGGATTACAAGAGAAGTATTACAAAGGGGCTAGATATTGTAGCCCATCATTGGGCTCTCTCTCTGAAAGCTGAAGGCTCTGCCTCATCCGGAGGGACCCCAAGGCGTTCCCAGGCCAGCTGAGAGATATAATCTCCCCAGCGTGTCGTGGGTCTACCACGGGGCCTCCTCCCAAGAGGCGGCCAGGAGGCATCCTAATCAGATGCCCGAGCACCTCAACTGGCTCTTTTCGATGTGGAGGAGCAGCGGCTCTACTCTGAGCCCCTCCCGAATGGCCGCACTCCTCATCTTATCTCTAAGGGAGAGGCCAGCCACCCTTCGAAGGAAACTCATTTCTGCTGCTTGTATTCGCGATCTTATTCTTTCAGTTAATACCCAAAGCTCGTGACCATTGGTGAGGGTAGGAACGTAGATCGACAATCGATCGAGAGCTTCGCTTTTACACTTTTACTATACACTAAGCTCCCTCTTCACCACAACAGACCGGTGCAGTGTTCGCATCACTGCAGAAGCAGCCCCGATCCGTCTGTCGATCTCCCGCTCCCTTCTCCCGTCAGTCGTGAACAAAACGCCTCCACTTGGGTTATAAATCTATCAAAACTAAATGATGAACAGGTTGCAGCTCTACATTCACCTCTCTCATATATATATATATATATATATATATATATATATACATATACACACACACACACACACACATACATACCTAGGTCTGTCCCCTTATTTGTTCTGTTTTCTTCCCTCTTTTTTTTCTCTCTCTTCCTGCCTGTCAGACCTGGCAGTCTTATTTTGTGGACATTAAACGAAATGAATGAATAAAAGAAACAACAAACTAACAAGAGTATGGCTATGTATGTTTAGTCCAATAATCCATTTGGATCATGATTCCATTTCCAAACTGCCAGACATGACAGGCTTTAAAAAAAAAAAAGTCTGATGAGTGTTCACTCACAGGTAAACCAAATCTGTCTACCATTAGAATTTTAAAATTAGCTGATAAATTACTTAGTTTTACGCATATTTATGTGCATTACAAGGGACAACAAATTCAAAAAGGTTTTTTTTTTTTCAAATTGTATCTAGGTCAGTATACTGTGCACTTTAGCACACTACACTCAGTTTATTTTGTAAATAAACAGTTTATTGCCCTTTTCACTGTAAATACCAGATCCATATTTATATTTGTTATTTCTATTTTGTGTTTATTATGTCAGCACCTGAAGGATGATGTCAACAAAATTCTTTTCTACTGTGCAATGACAATAAAGATATCTTATCTTAGAAAACTGACACCTCCTCTCCAATACTTGCAGAAAGAGCTGCCACACAAAAAGGCGGGTGGTGTGGTGGTGCTGTATGAATCACTTACTCAAATAATGCAACAGATGCACTGTTAGCTCAGGACAAACTGCACAAACCAGCATGCTGCAGCAAATAAAGAAAAGGACTAACAAAAGGTCTCATCCACGCCTTTGGAACTCTCAGTACTTTGATGTTGCCTTATTCAGATGAAGCAGTTTTAACATCCAGGACTTTAATGCCCTCTTGCCCAGATTGATTATTGTCACTGATCATCATTTCTGAAGCGAAGAACCATCGCTTGATTGCAGTTCTTGTTGTCAAAGGTAGCACAATCAGTTGCTAGATTTAAGGGGCAATTACTATTTTACATAGGGCCTGGTAAGTTTGGATACATTTTTTCAAGTCAAAGTGTGGATATAGCAGTATATACACAAACTGGGTCCTGCGCTGTATCTTATCTCGTGTTCTGGACCAAGATCTCGGATGTCATTCCTGGAATCTGTTGGAGCCATTCTCCCAATTTGGGGGCCCCTGCCTTGAGTGTTCCATGGGGACCACTGTTAACTTCACCTTCCACATCCTCCAGGTATTTATAGGAATCCCCAAAGCAATATCTCCACCTCCCTTGTTCCCTGCTAATTTGCATACTGTGCCTTCCTCTGAAACCTGATCACAGACTGACCACTTCTGGGCAAACTGCCAGCCACTTCTTTGAAGTGTGCCAAAAAAATACACATTTGCTTCCGGCGGTAACCCTTACGTTATGACAATCTGATGGGCATAGTAAATAATACGATCCTCTTCCAGTTAAAAGGCAGTCGTTACACTGCCACATCTAGGCATAACCCACCTAATTTGAATTTATCCCCCTAATATTTCACAATGTCCAAACGTAGCCAGTCTGTTGAGTCTTGCTTTTCAGAGGGTACACAGGCATAAAGTAAGATAATACATAATATGAGGTGATATGATGTAATGTGAACACGTGCACAAATGAACATGAGCCCTCATGCATGACATAAATGTGAGTATAACAGGCCTCAACCCTAAACTACTACCCTAAAGCATACAGTGGGAATAATTCCAGTGTATATATGACCCCATTACTATTAATAAATGATACCAGAAAGGATTACTATAACTACTACTACTATAGCAATTAAAAAAAAAACTGAACAAGAGAGCACATTTCTCCCAAATTGGCTTCTCTTCATTGGCTCCCTGTTAAACCGAGAACTGAATTTAAAATTCTTTTCCTCACATACAAGATCTTGAATAATCAGGCCAAATCTTATATTAAAGACCTCATAGTGTCATAGATCTGTGTGTTGTTGTGGTTGGCTCTCTTTTTGTTTCTTCTCCCTTGTTCCAGGAGGCGGGCAGGCTGATTTTCTCCTCTGTAGGGCAGAGCTGGAGACTGACCCTGCACACCTGTTGCACATCTCTTACTTAGTACTCTTGCGTTTGAGGTTCAGATCTAGCCTCCTGTCTTTGTCCGTGTTATTAATTCGTGTCTCTTGTTGTGTAAAAAAATTTGGTGACCCGCATCCTGGCCTCTTCTCAATCGGACTGGTTATCCCCTCACTCAATACTGAAATTCACTTCGCCCTTCAGCCTGCCTGCCCTCCTGGAAAAGCCTCGGAGATATTACAGCAACCAACCTCCCCCTCTGGATTTTCCCTGCCATCCTCCTCCCATAAGCCGCTCCTTCCACATCCTCCCTGTTACGTGCAATCTCAGGCTGTTGGGCCAGATCTTATCACATTGTTTTTCTGTCATCCTCATTAACCTGCTCTCCCACTTCTCTGGTTTGTCCCCAGTGCTGATTGGTTGCTGGTGGATCGCAGCATGATATAAACCTGGAGAAGTTGGAGCCTGGGGTTCAGCAACTGGTTTCCTGTCACTTCCCTACTCCTCCTACCAGGGCTCTATTGGCATCACCCAGCTGTTGCTCATGAAGCTGTTTGTTGTATTCAGTTTGAGAGGGAGTTACCAGCATGACTGTTTTTGGTTTTGGTTTGCATTAGTTTAGTTTATGAATTCGTTTAGGAGAGAAGCCTGACTCTGACGGCCCATTGTGTGGTTGGTTCACGGTCTCCTTCCTTTTTTTGCTTGTTTTAGCTGGGGCTCCCATCTCTTCTGTTTCTGTTTTTTCTAATTAACCCTGTTTCCATTATTAAAAGCTTGTTGAGTGGCAGCCACTTGTGGCACTTTGTATGTTGGGTTCCTTTTGAGCCATTAAGTTGGGGACCGTAACACTCCCACTCCCCTGGTTGTATATGAATTGTCACTTTCTCCAACAAATTACTTATCCCTCTTTTCCCTCTGCCTAGACGGCCACTCCATTCATGATGTGCACCCTTTTCAGTGTCTGCAAGGATTAGGATCATCTCCTGAGATTCCGCCAGGAAGCCTGTTTTGTTATTAGAATACTGTTGTTCCTCTCCTTTTTTACTGTGTCTAATTAATTGTCTAAACTGTCCTAAGTGCTATCTTTTCCATGTTTTCGTTTGGATCCACCTTGAACCATGGCCATCGATCGTGACAGATAGAACCATATCACCCAAATAAAGCACGTTAGAGAAAGAGAGTACTCTCTCCTATCCGGTTCCTCGGATAGGATAGAATGGGAGACAGAGCCTTCAGCCTTCAGGCCCCTCTTCTGTGGAACAGCTCCTGATTTGGATTCGGGAGACAGACACCCTGTCCAGTTTTAAGATTAAGTTTAAAACTTACCTTTTGATAAAGCTTATAGTTAGGGCTGGATCGGGTGACCCTGTTAGTTATGCTGCTATAGACCGAGGCTGCTCGGGGGGGTTCCCATGATTTCTTTTTCATTCACCTCTTTCACTCTGTTTATGAACAACTCCGCATGTAGCCCTTTGAGACCTATAATAGAACAAGTCTGCCAGACCATATCGTTACAGTTATGCATACTGTTGTACCAGTGTGTGGAATATTACAACTCACTATACATCAATCGAACCTTCAGAACCCTAATTTTAATAATATATATGAAGGTAATCCATAGTAACTACATAAGGTAGCTAACCACTAACCCACAGAGAAATTGAAAACCATTTTCTGTATCTACATATTATGCTAGATACAGAAATGCCATAGCTGTACATGCTAATGCACACGATAAAGTGCATGGAGTATGTTTTGTTGTTAGAGCTTTCTACGTGATTTTTGCGAACCTGTTAGAGGAAGGATACAGTGCTCTGGGACACAATGAATGCATTATATGTACGTGTAAATCCTCTGGTTTTATACGCAGAAAGACTCATTGCTCTATCATATGTGGTTGCAATTTGAAAGCAGTTGGCAGTCAGGAGCGCTGGCGCTCTGGCAGGTCACATGGATTTAATCATGAGTTATTATTAATCTCTGGCTCTCTTCCACACTGTATCTTTTTCCTGTCTCTCATCTCTCAGCCCCTGCTAGTTGTAGCAGATGACTGCCCCTCCCTGAGCCTGGTTCTACCAGAGGTTTCTTCCTGTTAAAAGGGTGTTTTTCCTTCCCACTGACCCCAAGTCCTTGCTCATAGGGGGTTGTTTTGACTGTTGGGTTTTCTCTGTAATTATTGTAGGGTCTTTACCTTATAATATAAAGTGTCTTGAGGCAACTATTGTGATTTGGTGCTATATAAATAATACTGAATTAATTAATTTCCCACATCAGCCATTCTCATTCAGACAGATTACAATTTTTCTGCCAGAGAATCTTTTGCATGTATTTCTAGACCCCTCTGTCTCCAGGTTCTGTCAATACAGAAACAGGAAATGCTGTCTCTAACTTTTTGGTATATTTTTACAGGTTTTTTTTTTGTTTGTTTGTTTCATTGCTGAAATTGTCATGATCCTGGGCTGTTCGTCGAGTTCTGTTTGTAGTTATGTATCAGGATTTTAGTTTGCCTTAGTTTTGTGTTTAGTTATCTCTCTTAGTTCCTGTTTTTCTCATGATGTCAGTTCCATGGTCTGTGTTTGTGTTATGTTTTGATTCCCATGTCCTCCTGTTTGGTCATGTTCCTGTGTCTGTTTGGTTTCTCAAGTCTTTGTCCCGTGTCTCGTGTTTTGTTTCTCTTTCCACTGTTTCCATGAATGGTATGTTTAGATTTCTGTTTTGGTCATGTTGAGGTTCCCTCTGCGTTAAGTCTGCATGTGCATCATTGTTGGTCACTTCCTGTTTTATTTTGACAGTCCTGTGTTTCGTGTTTGGTTTTACTTGGGTGTATTTAAACCCTCAGTTTTCTTCTGTTCATTTTTTCTGTTCAGCGTTGCATCCTTGTCTGTGTTTCCCTGCCCGCTGTGTGTACATCCCTATTTCTTTTCCAAGTGTGTCACATGATAGACCCCAGAGTTTATATTTTTGGTACTCTGGACTTTGTTATTCAGTTACAGCACTGAAGCTGCCTTTAATTTTTCTCTCGTGCGTCCTGCATTTGGGTCCGCCCTTGCTTGCCATACCGCCTAACTGTGACAGAAATAGCTTTGTGATTTGTGTATTCATATTTATTTATCTTTTTGTTTATTTGTATTATGTCAGATTTTCTGAAAGTTTTGTGAATGCGATAGCTTGATGATGTGGAACAATCTCACCTAGGAAGTTCAAATTCACACCATAGATATATCTACCAGCGGTCTTGGACAAGTTCAAATCTCAGCAATGGTTCCTTTGACTTTTACCTATAGCATAAAGGTCAAAGGAAAATTATGGGCATGGACAGTAGGACCTGTTATCTCGATGATTAAGTGTTTGGGGAGAGACATGTTTGTGAGACGGGCAGCCAAAACATCTTCCAGGAGTGAGGTTTGTTTTGACTCACAACAGAGGAAGAGAGGACATTCGTGTAGGCTAAAAAATTTGAATTTGGATAGGATGGATTTGTATGTAAAAATAATGTAAATGAAATTATGATAGTTTTTATTTTCAGTTTCTTACTGCTTGTTGTTTTGCTCTTTCATCTTTAATTCAGACCTGACTACTTCTGCCGCTCCTCGACTTTTCTATGGTTTCATTGAATGGTTTTAAACTCTAATATTAACCAACAACAAAAACTATGTGAGGTATTTTTGGCAAATAAAACTCAGTTTTATAATCAAAAAAAGATGAACTTCAAGCCTTTATTTTTAGTGCAATTAGAAAGCTATAATTGACCTTGCAGAGAATTTTAAAGGCATAAGATATTCATTCCATTATAAAGATGCTGAAACAACAAAATGCCTTTTTTATTTAGTGAATCCAAATTTTCTTGTAGCTTCTGGAAAGTTTTGCACTATGTGAATTTGCATATGAAAACAACATGTAAATTTCATTTTCTTAGAATTGGTCTTTGGAGTTTCAGTTTCTGTTTATTACAAAGACAGACTTGTTGTCATTCATTTTCATCACATATTCACATCTCGCTTATTGGAGCCTTTCTGATCATGTTTAATGTGTGTCCGATTGGGGAAGAAAGCTAAAAAATAATTAATTTAAAAATAAAAAAGTGCTATCAAGAACAGGGTCATCTACATAATCAAACTTTGAACGCACAGGAATGTGTGTTTGTCTTTTTGTGTTTTTTCACACATTTCATAGCAGAGGGACAGAGAGTTTTCCTCCTGAATGCAATATTTGAATATTTCTTGCTCTCTGCAACCTGTCTGACCTGGTTTTACGACTGTACATAATTGTAATATATTTGTTACCTGGAAAAGAACTGGATGTTTGTTGTCTGTTTATTTTTCACAAGGTTTAATAAAGGTTTTTATGTCATATGCAAGCTGTGTGGCAGGAAGGGATGGACCCAAAGAGCTAAACTCACACTGCTTTATTCCAGGGGCCTATTCCAGAAAGCAGGTTTAACTAATAACTCTGGGTTTTTTAACCCTAAAATGAGGTCCAGAAAGAGAGCTAACTCCAACTCTGAGTCAGTTACCGGGGTAACAGACTCTGTGAACTTAACCTGCTCGCTGGCAGGTTTTATCCAACAAACTCGGAGTGTCTCTCTGACTCCTCCCCTCCTGCTGCACCTGAACCACCTGTCTGACACTCCGATTCATTTCCTCCTTCATAAAGACACTGCAAAGCGATCAGAGGAGCGAATTCATCTGCAGATGTTTATGTTTCTACAAGCACTGAAATCCCAGTTAGACATTAGTTCGTTATTTTTGTGCGTAACATGAAGCTTTTACAGCCATTCACTCGTCAACAGGCTGTAAGGACGGAGACAGCGATGATGTTGCGAATTTATAATGAGGCAGCTGCAGCTGTCAGACTGTCACTCAGTTCCTCTGAAACATTTACTGTAGTTACTGTAGCATCACTGCACTGTAAAAAGGGATTTGGGGTTTTAGTCACCTGGACTCATGTAATTATGTTGAGTGAACTCATTGCCCATTACAACTAAGATGAGTTACAACAACTTCAACTTGAAAAAATACGTAAAAACTCAAAAATAATCCATTCAGTTAACTAAAGAAATCGCGTTATGATTCATGTTTTATGTAATACGCATGCGCCCTTAATATCACATCATGGTCACATGATGCTCACAGTCGCGGGTCACATTTGAAATTTAGCGAAGAACCTGGCAGCCATCTTGGTTAAGAAGTGGACTGTACGTTATTATCAAGTAAGTATTTCTAGCTTTTTTATTCCGATGCATTAAACATCCATACTCTGTCTCAATCAGTCACCACAACTTTTAATGCATATTTCATGTTTAGTTCGTTGTGGCTTTTGGCAGTACAACTTTGCTCGCTTGTTAGCTAGCTTGCAAAACCTGTTGACTTAACGTCAAATTTGATTAAATCTAGTGATGGGCAAAACGAGGCTTTGTTAAAAAACACTGAAGCGTTCGAAGCATTTGTGCCGGAATTGTATCGAAGCTTCAAAACAATCTGAAACCCATCTGCACAGTGACACCTGCTGGCCAATTTGGTTATTGCCACGTCTTGGTAATGCTGCTCGATGAAACAACGACACAGACGCGCCCTGCACAAGTCCAAACTAAGCTCCTGATTATACCTGAGTATCAATAATTATGATCAGCACATGTTCTGGAGAAACAAGGAGACTGTTAAAGACGGCGAGCTGCAGTGAACAGAGCGCTTCAACAAACACTATTTTCTGTCTGTTAACATTCGTGAGGCTGTTTCAGCTGCTTAGTAATTCAGTGGAACACACAATAAACCAATTTATAAGATATAACATACTGAGAAAAGATGCTGTGTTTACTGTGATAACCACACAGCTGTCTTTGGCCTCAGTCGGCTTTGTTTCTTACCAGCCCTATGTGACGCCTACAAGTGTATGGTCACAATTGTAATTTATTTCAGAAGTTCTTTTTGTGAAAAGGCCAATGGTAATGTCAGTATTATGCTGAATTTGAGGAGATGTAATTGTGTAGTTTCGCCACAAGGGGGAAGTAGTGCGGGTGGTATTCGGCGCTGTGGGGCTTCCGGGCTTCAGACGTGGAAGAGCCTGCAGCAACTGATGTCTCCCGTCTCTATTTCTTTCTGTGTGAAACAGACCCCACAGGAGGTCTGTAACATAATTTTGGTGGCCCGTACGGGGATCGGCATGCTACGAAGATGGATGCTGATCCTTTAATCAACGAACCCGCAGAAGACATCGCAGGCGTGCTGGAGTGGTGGACATGCAACTGAGGCAGCTGTGGGACCAGAGAAAGGAGGGGACCCCTGCTGGAGGAGTGACGTGCTACCAGTTGAGCTGACTACGCTGTGGAGAGTTGCTGCCAAGGGACAAGATGGAGGACAAGGAGCAAAAAGAGTTGACGTGGAAGATCAAGAAGAGTCTTCATGAGCTGACAGCAGAGGAACTCTTTCAGATTGCAGAGGACATCACACCGTTGTCGGACTTCGACCCTGTGAGCTACAGACTTGGTGATGAGGGAAGTTGTTTTGATTATATTTGTGCATATCTTCATTGTAAAACACTCGGGTTTAGAAGATGCAGGAGTTTCACACCTACTGTATTTAAGTGATGCTATTGTTCAGCTTGTCATACTTGTGAAGGAGGTGCCCCTGTGGTGTCAGAGGAAGAGGGTGTTGTCTTTACCACGACACTCGTGCATCCTCAAGCTACAATGTTCCATGAGTCTGTTGACCCACAAATAAGTGAATATGATGAGTTGAAAGCTACCTATGAGGCACTTGGTAAAAAACTAGCGGAGTTAAACCCGACACCAGAAGCACAGTACACACCTGCTCTGCCTGCTCCACAGATACCGCCACTTAGAAGTGCAAATGCAGCTAGCAGCCATGCAGTGAGAGATGTTAGACACCCAGCTGAACGTTTCAATCGCACCATCTTGCAGATGCTGCGGACCCTGGGGGACGAACAGAAGGAAAGGTGGAAGGATTACCTCCCACAGATGGTACATGCATATAATTGCACACGCCACGAGGCAACTGGCTACTCACCTTTCTTCCTGCTGTTTGGTCGGCATCCGCAGCTGCCAGTAGACCTCCTATTCCAACTGGAGACTGGAGAAGAGCCACAGACAGCAAGGAACGACGTGCAACAATGGAAGGAACGGATGACTGAAGCTTACCGGATCGCATCTGAAAACAGTCAAAAGTCAAGTGCTCGTGGGAAGAAGTATTATGACCGACATGTAAGGGGAATTGCGCTACAACCCGGAGATCGGGTACTGGTACGCAACTTGACTGAAAGAGGTGGTCCTGGGAAGCTGTGGTCCTATTGGGAAAACACCATCTATGTGGTGAAGCAGCAGATTGGAGAAAGCCCAGTCTATAGGGTGGCTTCAGAGATGGATGGAAAGAAGGAGCGTGTGTTGCATCACAACGTATTGCATCTTGTCATTGAGCTCTCCGGGGACCTACCTGTCACAAACCAGGGAAGTAAACCCTCAGGGGTCAAAAGAAAAGAATCTAAACCAGCTCGACAAGAGACGAAGGCGTAACGTGATGACGAGTCAAGTTCGGATGAGGATGGGGGTTCCATTTATTATGGGCTAGGATACGATCTGAGAGGTGGACATGGAGGCAGTGCTGTGGATACCTTTGACTCTGCTAATGTACCCTCAAGGCGTGTAGTCCTGGCTGAGTCGGATCCAGAGGTAAGCGAAGTGTTGCCGCTGGAGGCAGAGGGGATGCCACTGGAGGAACACATGGTAATAGAAGAACAGGGGGGATCAATCGACACGGAAGCGGCCCTCACAGAAGACAGAGGGGGGGTTGAAATGTTGCCTGAAAAGCAAATGCAGTCTGCATATGACTTGACCCCTCCAGCTGAGGTACCAGGGTTGAGAAGGTCAACGAGAGAAAGGCGACCAGCTGCATGGTTCACCTATGAAACACTTGGCCAGCCTTCTCTCCAGTTGCATTCATCAGTTAGTTTCGCAGATGTACATGAATCGCCAAACACATCAGCTTCCAGTATGCCACTGTATCACTCAGTACCTTATTTCATTTGGACACCACAGTCCATTCCATCATCTCATGGTACACAGAGATATATATCCTCCCAGTATATATAAGAGTTCATTTACTGATGTTAGAAAGAGGGGAGGTACAAGGTGATCTGAATATTTTGAGTAAATGTTATGTGTTCAAGTTTAAGAGGTCAAATGTCAGGAGCCATTTTCATTTTGTTGGGGAGTGTGTGACGCCTACAAGTGTATGGTCACAATTGTAATTTATTTCAGAAGTTCTTTTTTGTGAAAAGGCCAATGGTAATGTTAGTATTATGCTGAATTTGAGGAGATGTAATTGTGTAGTTTCGCCACAAGGGGGAAGTAGTGCGGGTTGTATTCGGCGCTGTGGGGCTTCCGGGCTTCAGATGAGGAAGAGCCTGCAGACCGAACGCAACTGATGTCTCCCATCTCTATTTCTTTCTGTTGCTACTTTCCCACCGCCGAGGAACCAGTTCGCGTGCCAGTTCCCGTGCTGTTCCCAATGAACCGGCGAAATGATTAAGAACGCGCCCGCGTTCCCACCGCATTTCTGTGAACTGCTCCTTTACCTATGAGTGTGGGCGGGTCCCCGTCTGGACACGGAAGCCGAAGCGCACAAACGTGGGAGAACACGCTCCCCTTTCTTGTGCTGCAAATACGTTTTATGGTCCAAACCTACTGCAGCATCTGTGTGCAGCACAGAGGTAAACACAGACAGTGATTAGAGCAAGACGACAAGTACGCACTTTGTGTCCTTTTATCTGTGATATGAACTGATACAAAGCAGCAAGTTCATCCTTAGTGCCCAACCTAATTCACAGCCGTGAAAATCGCTTCGTTTTTCTCATGTAATACACATGTAATATGGTAGAAAACTTGATGTTGAGATGGCAGAGTCACGCCCTTCTGCCGCTTTTGTCACGCGTTTGTGGTTCGAGACCAGCTAGCTTGCGGGGCCGGAATTGAACCCGTTTTTCGGCCGAGCACCAAGTGTTTCGGTGGAAAACCCGCCTATAAAAACTCAATTTTAATCTGATGGATGGAGGATCGCACGTGTCAGTGGAGCATGACGAGTCACTTTAATCAGCCTGACCCACTCTGTCATCATCATAGACAGAATAAAAGTTTGTTATAAAATAAATGATTTCTTTTATAATGTCTGCTGTCATCATTTACACAACTTAGCTGAATCCTAATTTTACATTTGATTTTAAAATTTAATTATTCAGCTGCAGCCTGACGGACAAACTGCAGGAGACAGAAAGTGAAGATAAAAATGTGGAGAAACAGCTCAGACTGAGTTTACTGACTGACCTCCGTGTTAGTGACTGAGACAGCAGACCCCGGGGGTGGAGCTGACCTCAGGTCAGTTTGTTACTTAATAAAAACAGTTTTTTCTGCAGTTTTTGACTAAGTAATTATACAGTAACAATGGAATAGCAACCTCACTTTATTCATTTTTTTTAATGGAGAATTTCATTATTTCTGCTATTACTGGATAAATCTGGGTAATGAGAGTTACAGAAAAACTACTGTAATGTTTCCCAGTTTAACCGTTTCTAGTCTGATCTAAAATCAGCTTCACTGATAGATGACGGCTCTCTGACAGCCACAGCAGAGATGTTTCACTGAGTTACTGTTAAAGGTCAGAATTCAGTCAATGTTTCATATTTAGCTGAAAACATTCAGAACAGGGCAGCACGGTGGTGCAGTGGTTAGCACTGCTGCCTCACAGTTAGAATACCATCTGGAAGGCCTGGGTTCGATTCCACCTTGGCCCAGGCCTCTCCCTCTCTCTGTGTGGAGTTTGCATGTTCTCCCTGTGCTTGCGTGGGTTTCCTCCGGGTACTCCGGTTTCCTCCCACATTCCAAAGACATGCACTTACTGGGTTAGGTTAATTGGCTAATCTAAATTGCCCATAGGTGTGAATGAGAGCATGAATGTGAGTGTGAAAGGTCGTCTGTCCCTCTGTGTTGGCCCTGCAACAGGCTGGCGACCTGTTCAGGGTGTACCCTGGGATAGGCTCCAGCCCCCCCGCGACCCTTAACAGGATGTGCGGAAGCGAATGGATGGATGGATGAACATTCAGAACAGCTTTCCAAATCTATAATGAATGTGATGTTTTACCAATAAAGGCAAAACGATTATATTGAATGTCTCAGCTTTATAGGTTTTTAAATATTTCAGTGCAGGTTTGGGAGGATGAGCCATTTTAATTAAATAATGTAGATCGAGTCGGGAAGCCATTATGAACAGATGCGGACTGGATGACCTGGGGAATGATATTAACCTGAACTGGATCTGTTCCTTATCCGGTCTGAATCTGTGATCCTGATCCGTTTGGATCCTCCTGCTGTGCAGGTGGACTCGGACTCAGTTTGCGGATCCGTTATAGAGCCTTTGATCACTGATTTAGGTGATTTTCAGTGGAAAATACGCCGAGATCCATACTCTGAATTTCAGACATCATAGTGTAACAAGCTAAAGTAAGAGAACTCCATGTTTGTGAATACTAATGTTCTGTGATGGGTTCAAAGAGGTCATACGGTTGAGTTATAGCTTATCAGGGTTTTATTGTAAAAATTGTTAAGAAAAGAACAGTAAAAGCTCATTGTGTTAAAATAAGGGAGTTGAACTTAAAAGGTCTGTAATTGGTTCGTTTATTTCATTATTCATTGTTAAAAACTATGTTTAAAAAGCATTATCTTTATCTACAAAAGTGGTCTGAATCCGGTCATCTGAGAACGATTGTTTTTGTCTCCGCCCGCAATAGTTTCCTCATTCGAGTAAAGTTCTCAGTGAGGAAACATCGGATCATCACTTTTGTGATTATTTCTCCCCTTCAGGTATGTTGATGGTGATCGATGCTACTAAGATAAGTTGTATAAATAAGCATGCTAATACTGTTCTAAGCACTCGTAAAAATGTGCGTATAGGTTTGAAAGTTTTGTATAGTGTGTGTTTGTGTGAGCGAGGTCGCGCTCAAGAGTTAGGCCAAGCCATGCCGCCATTTTCTGAACATGCCTGCAAATGCATTTTATTGAGTTGTGGATTGTGTACATCTTTGAAATATTCATTCGAGTAAACGTTCTCAGTGAGGAAACATCGGATCATCACTTTTGTGATTATTTCTCCTCCTTCAGGGGCGTAGCAATAACTTTGACATAAATGTTGACATCATTTCAGTCACTTTAAATACATTTAGTTCCGTTTTCAAGTCTTAAAATTAAAATCAGCCCTAATCATTTCAGCCTTATCTTCACTCAAACATTCACATCTTCCCCGAGATCCAGACATTTTTTTTCCATCCACAGTGTGTTCCGTGTCTAAAGCTTCATACATATCAGTGTGATGTAACTGTACTGTTGACGACTGTAAAAGCTTCATGTTACGCACAAAAATAACGAACTAACGTCTAACTGGGATTTCAGTGCTTGTAGAAACATAAACGTCTGCAGATGAATTCGCTCCTCTGATCGCTTTGCAGCGACTTTATGAATGAGGAAATGAATCGGAGTGTCAGACACGCCTTCCGCGCTTGAAAAAGAATTGCGCATTTACATCAGTATATGCGGTTCAACCCGTAGTGCCTTCAGGTGCACCTCGTAAATTTAGCTATCTATACTTTAACAGACTTAAATAATATAATTTAGTGCACTTTTTTAATAGTTTGCATATTCTATACAAACTAAAGTGATACACAACATAAACAACACTACAGGCATATTTACATATCTCCAAGAATATCATAACCAGGTTGTTACAAGCATATAGCACCATGTTTATACTCAGTTTATTTGTGAAAAGGCAAGTTTCAAATGGTTAATGCAACATTTGGCTACTATTAGATAGTTATCAGATAAGTCAAATGCATTATGATAACTAGATTCAATAATATGAAAAAGATCTAATCAAACTGTTATCAACAATTAACCTAAAATTCCTGTTCACTCAGTCCTCAAATACATCCTTAGTCAATCTCAAGTGAAATGGCTACAGGCATTTAAAAATTTTGCAGCGTAGAAATAGAAATATGGACACAATCACTGCTGCATCAGCAGATATTCAAAAATACATAAAAAAAATGCAAATCTAATTGTTTTCTGCAAACTCCACCAAATACTACACATATCCTCATCAAACATGTCCTCCACTACACCTGAGACCATTTCCAAGTCATATACCTGTAGGAATATGAAATTATGACATCTTGAAATCACAAGAATTTCCTCATACACTGCTACATCAGCAGCTAGTCAAAAAAGCATAGAAATTAGAAATTACATCTTTTCTAACAGCTGCATCAAGGGGCAAGTACTCATTTCTCATCATCATAATCATAATAATGTGTTTTTCAGTAATGATATAAAATTTGGAGCTTCAATTCCAAGGAGTTCTGTGTTCCATTTGTTTTTATTATTGTGCTTTTGAACAACCACGTTATGGACAATTAAAGAGGCAAAAATATCAAATATTTTATTATAACTTTATTATTGTCATATTAGCTGCAGAAATCTGTAGAAATGGCAAATTCTAAAACTTTGAACAATATAAGAACACATTGTTGACAAACCTGCCACCCAAAAAGAGACTTATTGGTGGCATTAAGGGTGAGCTGGCAGGAAGGCTGATGACACTGATGGGACAAATAGAAAGAGACTTTTGACCTTTAACTTGCCCCTTGATGCAGCTGTTAGAAAAGATGTAAGTTAATCAAAAAGAGTACCCAGTGACATGCTGAACAAGAATATTTGGGAGTTTGTAAAGAAACATGCTGATTTATATTTTTTCATGGACTTTTTAAATAGTTTCTTATACAGAAGTGGGTGGTATAATGTGGTGACTTTGGAAGGTAATAATTTCAAAATACTGCAGTCAAACAACTTGAAAATGCTCTCAGAGGCACCTGAGAACATGTTTAATGAAAATATGGTGGTCCTTACAGAAAACAATTTGATTTCACTTTTTTAAGTATTTTTGAATATCTGCTTAAACATCAGTGTATGAGAGTAATCTTGTGATTTCAGGGTGTCATAATTTCACATTCCTACAGCTATATGACTTAAAATGGACTCAGGTGTAGTGGAGGACATGTTTAATGAGGATATGCGTAGTATTTGTTGGAGTTTGCAGTTTTTAACTGTCTTCTGAATGCTGATCGTAGGAACAATGGAAAACATAAAACCCAAAACCGAACTACTAAAATAAAATAATAAACACTGGGGGCGAGTGTTTATTATTGATCAACTCTCCGTTCTAGAACTCGGAAATGAATAGGAGTGTAAGACAGGTGGTTCAGCAGGGCTTTCAAATTGTTTTGGAGTAGCAGGGGGGTATGCCAAAGTATGACCGAGAAGCCATGACGGCAGCAGACGAAAGAATAGTCACATGGCAGTCGTGAACCAATCAAATGGCTCAGATTGAAAGAACGTAAATATTGCAGCGCACGTCCACATGGCGCTGGGAATGGAGACGGCGGAAAATTTTTTTTTAGGAAAACTAAAAAGTAGACGGCGCAGAGCGGTGGACTAGGTGGAAAATGCGCCTGCCGCCGGCATAATTTGAAAGCCCTGGTTCAGGTGCGGCAGGAGGGGAAAGGTCAGAGAGACAACCGCGGTCCAGCGAGCCGCAGCTCAGCCGCTGCTTAAATTTTCGTCTAGTTTTATGGTAGTGCTCCTCCTTCGTTGCTGATTTCCGTTCAGCGGACCAAAAACAACCTGTAGTTATTTTTGATTTATGTGTTCTCATCATGTAAAGCACTATGACATACAATAATAACATTTATTATATTATGCATTTTAAGCCAAAGTTGTGGTGTGTGTGTTATTTTGGTCAAATTAAGAGAAATAAAGCACCAAAAGTCCTATTTTTTTCTCAGTCAAGAAGTGTTCCTTTATTCGTGTAAATTCTGCTGGTAATCTACTCCTTCACTCATGATTCGCTTGCATTAGAAATTTATTCAGATCTTCATCATGACCAGCAGTAAGTTCCAGCTGATTTTATTTTTTATATGTGATTATTGTGCATGCAGAAAAATAGACTAAATAAACGCATGCATAAGTTATAGTACTGTTCAATTGTAACTATAAATTGACAGTTCTGAACATATTGAACAAATTCAGTCCAGTACGCTGATATATTTTTAAAAAAAAAATCATTACCTTTGGCTGTGAAGTTTCATCACATGTGCTGGACGAGTTCACAAAAATTAAAGGAATAATCTGCGCAAATTCGCCAAGATTAATGCAAATAATTAAAAAATTTAAGTGGGTTTATAACTACAAATGGAACTTTATAAAATAACTCCTGCTGGCTGCATCATGAAGAATAAGTACAGGAAGAAAACCCAGTTCCGCTATAGACCAGCTTCCGCTATGGAGTTGTGGAATGACAGCGCACTCTTACCTGCAGCCAGGTATTCTTGGGGTCCAGGCAATGCCAAAGCCTATGAAGAGACACAGTAAGAAGGCTGTATGTACTCAAAACACAGCGACAGGTGAGGATTTCAGGGTTCCGGTCTATCTCTAGAACTCTGCAAAAGTTGCCGAAGGCACTGGAAAAAGTTGCCAAATTTGTGGTAGTCGCTTTTCAGAACAAAAAAAAAAAGTCACTAGGGGGACTGAAAAGTCACTGAATCTAGTGACAAAGTTGCTAAGTTGGCAACACTGCTGCTGATGGCCTGGGTTTAGCTTTGAATGTGTTATCACTCAAAAGATGTTTTTCTTAAAGCAAGTCTGCCCAAATTAAAGTAAACCTTTGATTTCTGGATACTCACAGTGAACAGAAAAGTGTTTATAACTGTCAAAACATTATTAATTATTTATTTGGGGTTTTAGCTTCAGCTGCATGTGTAAAAGACGGCATTTCTCCTGAATACTTGAATTCGTTTTTATTTGTCAGAGGTTTCATTTCTGTTTGTCATGACAACATTTATTCTTGATGATGTTGTTGTAGGGCAGCACGGTGGCATGGTGATTAGCACTGCTGCCTCACAGTTAGAATACCATCTGGAGGGCCTCTCTCTCTCTCTGTGGAGTTTGCATGTTCTCCCCATGTCTGGTGGCTATCTCCGGGTACTCCGGTTTCCTCCCACAGTCCAAAGACATGCAGTTAGTGGGGTTAGGTTAACTGGAAACTCTACATTGCCCATAGGTGTGAGTGTGGATGTTGTCTGTCTCTCTGTGTTGGTCCTGCAATAGGCTGGCGAGCTGTACAGGGTGTACCCTGCCTATGTCAGCTGGGATAGGCTCCAGCCCCCCCGCAACCCTTAACAGGATAAGCGGAAGCAAATGGATGGATGTTGTTGTTACTTTTATAATTTTTTAAAATTATTTTCCAACCAACCACAATACCAAGTAATTCCTCGCACCCACATTATGGATTCCTGATCAGCCAGTCTAATTCCACTTGCCATTGCCAAAAACTCTACAGTGCCATGTGAACCACACATTTCCAGTCTTATTTTTCAATTTTTCTGTTTTTGAACTCTTAGATTTCAACTTTGCCTGTCGCCTGTTTGGTTGGTGCCTCCCTGCTGACTTCAACGGTATCTGCAGACTAACGGTTATAAAATCTCAGTGACATCAATAGTAGTTACTTAAACTTCTTAAATTCTTTATCATGGACCGTGAACATGGCAGGGTAAGGATTATTCAATTCAATTTCAATAAAAAATTTTATTGAGAAACAACAACTGATTGTGATCACTTGTTAAACATTTTATGACTATAAATTGAATTTAATATCTTTCTAATGTTTAAAAGTCAAATATTTATGTTTTTTGTCAGGTTTTGCCATCCACAAGTAAGAATGGTGAGAAACATGCATTTTGCTGATTACACCTAATATTGATCTGTGATTTCAAAGCAGAAAGATTTCTGCCTGGGCTAAATAAATCTATTGAGAACTTTGAGGTTTGTCTTCTTTTTTTTCTTTTTTTTAGTCCACTTGGGAAAGAGAAAATCAAATCTTCGTGGTGAGTTCAGCGAGCAGCAATCAGCTAAACGACAACACAAACCTAAGCCAGGATCAAACGCAGGTATTTAGATTTCTCTCTAAATAATGGTACCTTATGGTAATAATGGTACTTAATGCAACACAAGTCAATTATAATCAACATAAGCATAAAGTGCCTTGAGGTGACTGTTTGTTGTGATTTGGTGCTATAGTGGGCAAAATATGTATTTGATACCAATTTTGCAAGTTTTCCCACCTACAAAGAATGGAGAGGTCTGTAATTTTTATCGTAGGTACGGTTCAATTGTGAGAGACAGAATCTAGAAAATAATCCATAAAATCACATTATATGATTTTTAAATAATTAATTTGCATTTTATTGCATGAAATAAGTATTTGATCACCTACCAGGAAGAATTTTGGCTCGCACAGACCTGTTAGTTTTCTTTAAAAAGCCCTCCTACTCTGCACAAATTACCTGTATTAATTGCACCTGTTTGAACTCCTTATCTGTATAAAAGACACCTGACCACACAATCAATCACAGTCCAACCTCTCCACCATGCCCCAGACCAAAGAAGTGTCTAAGGACACCAGGGGCAAAATGGTAGACCTGCACAAGGCTGAGATGGGCTACAGGACAATAGGCAAGCAGCTTGATGTAAAGGCAACAACTGCTGACACAATTATTAGAAAATGGAAGAAACATAAGATGACTGTCAATCTTCCTCAATCTGGGGCTCCATGAAAGATCTCACCTCGTGGGGTAAGGATGATTCTGAGAAAGCTCAGGAATCAGCCCAGAACTACGTGGGGGGACGTGGTCAATGACCTGAAGAGAGCTGGGACCACAGTCTCAAAGATGACCGTTAGTAGCACACTATGCCATCATGGATTAAAGTCTTGCAGGGCAGGCAAGCTCCCCCTGCTCAGGACAGCAATGTCCAGGCCTGTTTGAAGTTTGCCAGTGACCATCTGGATGATCCAGAGGAGGCATGGGAGAAGGTCATGTGGTCAAATGAGACCAAAATAGAGCCTTTTGGTATCAGTCCACTCACTGTGTTTGGAGGAAGAGGAAGGATGATTACAACCCCAAGAACATGATCCCAATTGTGAAGCATGGGGGTGGAAACATACTTTGGGGGTGCGTTTCTGCAAAAGGGACAGGACGACTGCACCGCATTGAAGAGAGGATGGATGGGGTCACGTATGGAGAGACTTTGGCCGACAACATCCTTCCTTCCGTAAGAGCATTGAAGATGGATCGTGGCTGAGTCTTCCAGCATGACAATGGCCCGAAACACACAGCCAGGGCAACTAAGGAGTGGCCCTATAAGAAACATTTCAAGGAACTGAAGTGGCCTAGCCAGTCTCCAGACCTGAACCCAATAGAAAATCTTTGGAGGGAGCTGAAACTTAATGTTGCCCAGCAACAGCCCCAAAACCTGAAAGATCTGGAGAAGATCTGTATGGAGGAGTGGGCAAAAATCCCTGCTGCAGTCTGTGCAAACTTGGTCAAGAACTACAGGAAACATCTCACCTGTGTAATTGCAAACAAAGGTTTCTGTACCAAATATTGAGTTCTGTTTTTCTATTGTATCAAATACTTATTTCATGCAATATAATGCAAATGAAGTATTTAAAAATCATAAAATGTGATTTTCTGGATTTTGTATTATTATTTTCTTTTTAGAGTTTGTCTCACAGTTGAAGTGTCCTATGATAAAAAATTGCAGACTTCTCCATTCTTTGTAGGCGGGAAAACTTGCAAAATGGGTAGTATATCAAAAAATTAAATAGGTTAATGGACTATGATAACATCAAATAAAAAAAATAATTAAAAATCCACCCTTCAAAGCTGACATGGAATTCTGAACACATTTGTCTTCTCGCCCAACTCCTCTACATGTGAGCAGAGTTTCTTGGCAAAGTGTTGTAGGATTCCAGAGAAGGGGTATCCCTCTTGCACAATGGCTCTGTGTACACAAAACACAGTGATGGTGGAGAATTGAAAACAAAAAAAAAACAAGACTGGCAAAGAAATGACATCCATGGGAGATTTCCAAATCCAAAACCATTGATAACCAAAACAAATGCAAAGGTTTGGATAGAGTTTTAGTTTTTTAAATCATTGTTTGAAAACTGCATTAAGTATTTATTTGGGTTATTTTTGTCTGTCTCCTCTGCCTGTAATGGATGATATTTATTTTGCCACTCTTTTTTTTTTTTATTGTTGAATCATGAACTCTGACTTTAACTGAGACAAGTTTTTTCTCTCCATCTCATAACCAAACTATTCAATCAGATAGTTATTTGTTTTATATCAAAAAGCGCTTACAGTTTCAAGCAGTTCCAAGTACTATATCCAAAATTCAAGCACTTTTCAAACCTTGAAAGGACAATATTAAAATCCAAGCATTTTTAAGGATATCCAGCACTCGAACGAACCCTGCAATTTGCATATAATTGCATATCACCATGGTTCGCTGGATTTAAACAAGTTTATACAAAACTGCATTTTGTATTTATTTGGGTTACCTTTGTCTAATATTAAAATGTGTTTGATCATGAAAGTGTGACAAATATGCAAAAAAAAAAAAAAAATCAGAAGAAATCAGAATGGGGCAAACATTTTTTCACAGCACTTGCAAAATTTTCTGTTAAAAATAGAAACATGAAAGTACATGTTTCTTTATCTTTAAGAATGTTTCATTATATATTATGTAAATGAAAAGTAAAACATAACATTACTGCGGTTACTAACTATGACTGAAATGAGCAAAATATATTGATCTTAAATAAGAGGAATATTGTAAAAAGGAATATTTTTAATAGATTTGTGATCAGAATGGATTAGTGAAATATGAACATTGTTGTCCTTTATTTTCTATGGAATATTTCAGCAGTTTGAGATGAAATTTTAATACACATATAAAGTGGGTGAGCCAGAAAAGAAATTTGCTCAAAATTTTATTTCAACTATCAAGGATGTTTTGTTTTTAATGAATTTTTGATGGTATTATATTGTATTAATTTTGTGCCATTTGAACAGAACTCTCCTTTATTTTCTCGGGAATGTTGCAGCAGTTTGTGATCAACACCTGCCCACATGTTAAGTGGGTGAGACAGAAGAGGAATCCACTGAGTATAGGAAACACAGACAGACACAGGGACACAGAGATGGAGACAGACTCAGAACAGAGGCAGGAACACTCAAGAAATAATATAAACAGAACCCATAAACAAAACTAAAGAACCACAAAGACCATGGGAAAAGAAATAAAAAGAAACAGATCAGGAATTATAATACAAAGATATTAAAAAAATCCTGGGTCCTAGACCATGGCATTCTCAACAGGTTGGACACAGCATATAAGCTAAGTTAATTATCTTGGCTAATTGATCTGAAAATAAAGAACAAATAATGTAATGAAAAAATGTAAATAAACTCAATTATCCAGTGTCATAAAACTTTGTTCAGTATATAAAATAAATTGACTCTGTAATTTATACACATACTACAGTAACTAAGGTTACAGCAGTATCAGGCTAATAAACTTTTTCCCTTCTGTTTTGCATATCAGTGGCTTACACGGGTTCCTGATTCCTGTTAACAGTTCTGCTTTTACATTGACAGAAGCAAGACTACTGCACAACATATTGTCTGATGTGAAAGCCATAAATAAAAAGGTCAAGGAAAGTCTACATGACCAAGATGAGCTCAATGTTTTCCTAAAGTGAGTATTAAGTTTTCCATATTTTGTGTTGCATGGACATGGCTAATATGTTGTTTCTACTTTGTTCAAATTAGCAAAATGGCACAAAATTTCTGTGTAACACATTATGGTTTTGTGTCATTTATTGACACTGATATCTAGAGCTTACTAAAATCCCTGGGAAAGAAAAATAATATACCAAACACCTATCAACAATAATTTTTAGCTGATCAATAATATACTGAAATTTCTGTAATATGGTAGTACCATGTGAATGATAATGTGGGAATATGCCAAAACTCCTATGATGAAAAACCAATTGGTAATAGTATAGAAAGCTGGGATAGGCTCCAGCTCCTCTGCCACCCTGAATAGGATAAGCGGAAGAAGATGGATGGATGGATGGACAATATAGTGACATTAGTTTGTAACATTACAATGAGGTAAAGGTCGATGCTTTCTCATATTTGGATATTATAACCATATCAGAATGGTAAAATATTTCTACCTTGTATTCCAAACACTGTGACATGTAATAAAGTGCTTAACAATTTTATTAGACCACCAGCCAGTATCAGATCTCTGCCACAGCTGCCCTAAATTAAAAGTACTGATAATTATTCAAAACAATTTTTTTTGTTTCTGTAATGTTGAATTCACCATAAGGTCTTGTATATTTATTGCTAAAATGTAATTATTCTTCTTATCCACCCATCCATCCATCCATTTTCTTCCGCTTATCCGGGGCCGGTTCGCGGGGGCAGCAGCCCAAGCAGAGAAGCCCAGACTTCCCTCTCCCCAGCCACCTCCACCAGCTCATCCGGAGGGACTCCAAGGCATTCCCAGGCCAGCTGAGAGATATAATCTCTCCAGTGTGTCCTGGGTCTACCCCAGGGCCTCCTCCTGGTAGGACATGCCCAGAACACCTCACCCAAGAGGTGTCCAGGAGGCGTCTTAGTCAGATGCCCAAGCCACCTCAACTGGCTCCTCTCGATGTGGAGGAGCAGCGGCTCTACTCTGAGCCCCTCCCGAATGGCCACACTACTCACCCTATCTAAGATAGAGGCCAGCCACCCATCGGAGGAAGCTCATTTCTGCCGCTTGAATTCACGATCTTATTCTTTTGGTCACTACCCAAAGCTCATGGCCATAGCTGAGGGTAGGGACATAGATCAACTGCTAAATTGACAGCTTCGCTTTTACGCTCAGCTCCCTCTTCACCAAGACAGACCGGTGCAGCGTCCGCATCACTGCAGACGCAGCCCCGATCTGTCTGTCGATCTCCCATTCCGCTTTCCCTTCACTCGTGAACAAGACCCTGAGATACTTGAACTCCTCCACCTGGGGCAGGAACTCAGCCCTGAGCTGGAGATTGCACTCCACGGCTGAGGACCATGGCCTCAGACTTAGAGGTGCTGATTCTCATACCAGCTGCTTCACACTCGGCTGCGAATCGTTCAACTGTGAGCTGGAGGCCACCACCTGATGAAGCCAGCAGGACGGCATCATCTGCAAAAAGCAGAGACGAGATTCTGAGGCCACCAAGATAGAAGCCTTCCACCACATGGCTACGCCTAGAAATTCTGTCCATAAAAATTATGAACAGAATCGGTGACAAAGGGCAGCCCTGACGGAGTCCAACACCCACAGGAAACGAGTTAGACTTATTGCCAGCTGTACGGACCAAGCTCTGGCTGCGGTTCTACAGGGACTGAATAACAAGAACAGTGGTCCTGACACCCCATACTGCCACAGGATACCCCGAAGGATGGGGTCAATATTGACTGTTTTTTTCAATAAAAGCAGGAAAAAAAGCACATTTTTATGTTTTTAATGTAATTCCATTAATTAGATTTTATAACAAATTACAGAAAACCTGAAGACATCAGGATTCAAAGATAACAAATATATGAAAAGATACATCTGTGACCAAAAACTCTACTCATACCCACCTTTGGCACCTAACCCCACCAGCTGTCACAGGAGTGATATATACCCGACCATTTGAGTTTGTTCAAAACATCCATTCTCTTCCGCTTATCCTGTTCAGGGTCGTGGGGGGGCTGGAGTCCATCCCAGCTGACATAGGGCGAAAGGCAGGGTGCACCCTGTACAGGTTGCCAGCCTGTTGCAGGGCTAACACAGAGAGACAGACAACTATTCATACTCACATTCACACTCATGAACAATTTAGAGTGACCAATTAACCTAACCCCAGTAATCACATGTCTTTTGCCTGTGGGAGGAAACTGGAGTACCCAAAGAAAACCCACGCAGACACGGGGAAATCAAAATAAATAAGCAAAAATAATACAAAACAAACAAAAAAAGAGAAAAAAGGAAAACTATTAGATATGTGGGCTGCCTCATATTAAGGTGTTTGAAGTGATGCTCAGTCAACTGTAATCTTGTGATTCCTGCCTTGAAAATACAACAGAAAGAGTTTCCAAATCTTATCAAAGGTTTGATGCCTTACCCATCCAAGAAAGCCTAATCTTTTCTAATTTAATGAAATAAAGCACTTCCTTCACCCAAGTCGTATGGGTAGGCGGTTTAGGAGATTTTCATTTCAGTAAGATTAGCTTCCTGGCCAGCAGAGTTACTGTCAAGGTCAGGTGCTGTGGACTCAAAGCAGACACAGAGAGATGGTTTAAGTGCAAGGCTTTATTTACAGTGAGGAAAGGGAGATGGGCAGGCGGGCTTGGAATGGAGGTGGAATGGGTCTCCTGTGGTGGAGAGGTGAGCTTGGCAGAATGGTGGAGGAGGTGAATAGGGCTCCAGGGATGGTGTGGAGAGCAGGCAGAGTGGTGGGCGTTGGAGGTGAGACTGGGCTTGAGGTCTCCAGAAAACACAGGGCTCTGGGCTCGGGGGCTGACTCCTGACTCCAGGACAGGCTTGCTAAAACCTCCACTCGACGGAGAATCTGGGCACAAAGAAGACACAAGTAAGACAAGGTGGAGGGAAGCAAGAGAGACTCACGAGAGGTGGTCGAAACTAACTGGTTCACAGTCAAAGATCCAGCGACGGGTGAAAGCCTTCTGCCAGCTTAAGAAGAGCACAATGATGAGCCGATCAGAAACAGGTGTGGAAACAGCTTCTATGATGGCCGGCCCAGGAGGGAGGAGACTCACAAAACCACAGCTCCGGAGAGACGCACCCACCAACATACACACACACCCACACACCAGAGAGAGCAAAAGAAAAACACACACAACTCCACAAACCACCCAGGGACCACGACAGTTATGAAGGCTATTAGATTCCTTTTCATAGACTAGGTGCGGAAGGCCAGACACCAAAGAGGGCTATTAAGGCGTTAGGGGCAATGCCCTGGCCTGTCATATTAGACAGTTTTAAAAATTTCTGTCCAAAAAGAGTTCAAGTAAGGACAACGTATGCGTGTGGTTTGCTGTATCTTGCTGGCATCGCTTACATAAGGGGGGCACAGTATCAAACATTTTCGCTAAGTGTGCCTTGGTATAATGGGCCTTATGTGAGATTTGACATTGCATAAAACTATGCCTGGTACAGATTGAGGATCTGTGAACCCTCAATAGGATTTCCCCCCAGACCCTCCCCGAGATCGTCTCCCAGATCTCCCTACCACAATGTTTTTAGACTGTTAGAAAGGTTAGAGTGGAGACTATAGATCCACATTTAAATAGAGGAGATTGCCTTGCTAAGTGAAGAGAGAAGTTTCAGAAATATTTCATAGTCTGTGGGGTTAGGGATAGCCAGAAATCCTGAAAATGTGTCATAAACAAAATGATCTACCTACAGATACCTGAAAAAAATGCCTATTGGGGAGCTTGTAAGTATCAGTTAATTGTTGGAAGGAGGCAAACGAGGAGTCAACATACAGCTCTCTAAAAGTTCTTATACCGAGTCCAGCCCATATAGAGAAAATACTGTCCTGCAAGGAGGGAGAAAAGTTATGGGTAGCTGCAAGTGGTGCACTGACTTAGGGTTCTGGGGCAGACCCAGGACATGCTGGAGAGATTATATTTCTGAGCAGGTAAGGGAACGATTTGGCGCTCCCCATGGATAAGGTGCTGTAGGTCAATGGGGACGGGGACCTCCATCTGGGTTTCTCTGCTTAGGCTGGCTTTGGCTTTGGTTGGGTGTTCTTCATCTTCCTCTTGGGAACCGTGGACCAACCACCATCAACACCTGCAAATGACACAGTTGTAGCTCCTTTCCTTAAGATGTCTGCATGTTGGTTACTTTTGATGCATTGACAACAGCCTCAGTCCGTTCCTTGTGAAGCGCTCCCCAGTTCTTGAATCGACTTTTCTTGACAATCCCCTCAAGGCTATTTTCATCCGTCTTGTTTGTTCATACTTTTCCTACAATACTTTTCACTTCTATTAAACTTTCCATGAATGTGCTTTGATACAGCTCTCTGCAAACAGCCAATCAATTAATTCATGTTTACTTTTGCTCCAAAGGAAAAAAATCACTGATCTGGACAAAGACAAGAAGGAGCAGGTTGGCGTCTTTGGTGAATCTGGGGCTGGAAAAAGCTGTTTGATAAATGCCATCATTAATGAGAAGAATCTTTTGCCCTCCTCTGATGAATGTACCAGTGCATGTACCTCAGTAATGATAAAGGTGGAGGCTAACATGGACATCTTAATAAAGGACAAATATCAGGCAGATATTGAGTTCATGACAGAAGAGGTAAAATCATATGTTTATTACTCCTTGAAATGCTAATGGAAGCATCACAGTATGGCTTCAAAAATACAGTTACTAGTTACGTTACATGTCATTCAAGAAAACTAATGTGTAATTATTTTTGTGTTTTAGGAGTGGGAAAATGAGTTGTGGTCTTTATACCAGTCTGTTGGAGACAAAACTGATCAGGAAATGGAAGATGATGATGATGGTGGTGAAGAAGATGATGATAGTGGTGAAGATGATGATAGTGAAGATGATGATAGTGGTGAAGAAGATGATGACCACAGTTACAATAAAGAGAAGCTGTCAGCGCTGTATGGAGAAGACTGGAAACAGTTATCTGTGGAACAGCTCCTAGAGAAAAGCTGTTACAAAGACATTCAAAACCTTCTTAGGTCTGGGAAGTCTATCACATGTAAAACAGTAAGTAAGAAAAAAAAAATAATACACTGCTCAAAAAAATAAAGGGAACACTCAAATAACACATCCTAGATCTGAACTTTGATGTCCTTAAAACAGGGCTCTTCAACTCCAGGCCTCGAGAGCCCCTGTCCTGCAGGTTTTACATGTGTCTCTGCTTCAACACACCTGAGTCAAATATAGAAGTCATTAGCAGGACTCTGGAGAACTTGACTGCATACTGAGGAGGTAATTCAGCCATTTGATTCAGGTGTGTTGGATCAGGGACACATCTAAAACCTGCAGGACAGGGGCTCTCAAGGCTTGGAGTTGAAGAGCCCTGCCTTAAAACAAGTCAAAATGAGGCTCAGTATTGTGTGTGGCCTCCACGTGCCTGTATGACCTCCCTACAATGCCTGGGCATGCTCCTGATGAGGTGGCGGATGGTCTCCTGAGGGTTCTCCTCCCAGACCTGGACTAAAGCATCCGCCAACTCCTGGACAGTCTGTGGTGCAACATGACGTTGGTGGATGGAGCGAGACATGATGTCCCAGATGTGCTCAATCGGATTCAGGTCTGGGGAATGGGCGGGCCAGTCCATAGTTTCAATGTCTTCATCTTGCAGGAACTGCTGACACACTCCAGCCACATGAGGTCTAGCATTGTCCTGCATTAGGAGGAACCCAGGGCCAACCGCACCAGCATATGGTTTCACAAGGGGTCTGAGGATCTCATCTCGGTACCTAATGGCAGTCATGCTACCTCTGGCGAGCACATGGAGGGCCATGTGGCCCTCCAAAGAGATGCCACCACACACCATTACTGACCCACTGCCAAACCGGTCATGCCGAAGGATGTTGCAGGCAGCAGATCGCTCTCCACGGCGTCTCCAGACTCTGTCATGTGCTCAGTGTGAACCTGCTTTCATCTGTGAAGAGCACAGGGCGCCAGTGGCCAATTTGCCAATCCTGGTGTTCTCTGGCAAATGCCAAGCATCCTGCACGGTGTTGGGCTGTGAGCACAACCCCCATCTGTGAACGTCGGGCCCTCATACCATCCTCATGGAGTCGGTTTCTAACCGTTTGTGCAGACACATGCACATTTGTGGCCTGCTGGAGGTCATTTGGCAGGACTCTGGCAGTGCTCCTCCTGTTCCTCCTTGCACAAAGGCGGAGGTAGCGGTCCTGCTGCTGGGTTGTTGCCCTCCTACGGCCTCCTCCACGTCTGCTAGTGTACTGGCCTGTCTCCTGGTAGTGCCTCCAGCCTCTGGACACTACGCTGACAGACACAGCAAACCTTCTTGCCACAGCTCGCATTGATGTGCCATCCTGGATGAGCTGCACTACCTGAGCCACTTGTGTGGGTTGTAGAGTCCGTCTCATGCTACCACGAGCTTCAGGAGATTTTCCAAATCTCCGATACCTTCTCCTGGCTTAGGCAGGAGTGTTTTCCAAGATGGCGCCACTGTGTACGGCCTGCCGTCAGCTGTTCTGTGTATTGTTTGCTGTCGCTCTGTTCCTGGTAGTCATCTGCCCAGATGTCTCCGCTTTGATCACCTATGATCGGCAGACACTTCTAAACCTCCAGTTTGTTTTGGTACCAGCATATACTGTAAAGAAAAACTCAACGATTTTTCCTCCACACCTATCGGATGTACCTGAGAATTTGCGCCGGCTGCCCAGTGCTCCGGTCCCCAACAAACGCCAGAGGAGACGCGGAAAGCGGGGAGGTATCGCGGTGCGGGTCAAAACTTACCTGAGACTCCTAGGTTTGTCTGTTCATTACCCCCTGGATGGTGGTCTTTGCCGCCTCAAGGCTGTTGGGCTGCCTGTGGATTTCGGGCGTCGCTGGATCAGGCCGATTGTCCCACCTGTCATCCTGGAGACTCGGCGTCCCTCGTCCTGGCGCAGGATGCGGGATCGTGGAGGCGGCGTAAACCATGCTAACCTTCGCCTGTTGAAGCGGGCCCCGGCCTCAGCTAACAAGGATCTGGTCATCCGAATGGCCCTACTAAATGCTAGATCGTTAGCCAACAAAACTTTCCTTCTCAATGACTTTTTCATCGCACAGCAGTTGGATTTTATGTTTGTGACTGAGACGTGGCTTCATGCTGGTGAGTCTGCACTTTTTTCCGAACTTTTACCTCCCGGCTGTTCTTTCTTCAGCTCCCCGCGGATCTCTGGAAAAGGTGGAGGACTTGCTTCAATATTTAAATGCAGTTTTCGCTGTCGTCAGGTCTCGGCAGACCTGTACGCCAGCTTTGAACTGCAGCTGTTGGAGATAAACTCTTCCCCCTCGGTGCTCTGCGCGGTGATTTACCGACCACCGAAGTGCACGAAGGACTTCATCGGTGACTTTGCTGACTTGCTGACGGGTCTCATACTAAAATATGACCGTATTTTAATTGTTGGCGACTTTAATATTCATGTGTGTTGTGAGAGTGGTCCACTGGTTAAAGAATTTGCCTCGCTTATTGACTCTTTTAACTTAACACAACTCGTGTGTGGTCCCACTCATGAAAAAGGTCACACACTGGATCTGGTGCTGTCTTATGGACTTAGAGTCTGCATCACAGGGATACGTGACTGTGGTATATCGGACCATTTTCCTGTTTTATTTACAGCAGCGCTCCCCAGCTCTGGGATAAATAGAGTATCCTCTACACGTCGTGTGCGCTTGGTTAACTCTTCATGCGCTGCTGATTTTGCAGCTGCTTTTAAAAACTCTGACTTAAGCAATTTGGATTTTTGCTTGAGCCTGAATACAGAGGACTTCACTAACTCTTTTATATCTACTTGTACTGCTGTACTGGACTGTATTGCCCCTTTTACAACCAAACGCACCAAACCTTCCTCCCAGCCCTGGCTGGATGAGACAACCCGCGCTCTCAGACGTGAGTGCAGACGCGCTGAGAGAAGGTGGAAAAAGGATAAGCTCCATGTCTCCTTAGAGATCCTGCGTAACTGTTTATTGAAATACCAGAAAGCAGTAAAATATGCAAAGTCTGCTTATTTCTCTAACATTGTTTCAAGTAACAGTCACAGGCCTCATTTTCTTTTTAGTGTTTTTAATTCACTCGCTGATCCTCGCTGTAATGTAAACCAAGCCAAGGTCTGTCCTGCACTGTGCGAAAACTTTAAGAAATTTTTTGTGGAAAAAATTTCTGCCCTCAGGCCTTCATCACCTCAGGCTGAAACAGACTCATCTGCACCTCCTCCCAGCAGAGCTGTCTTTGAGCAGTTTGAGCCTGTCACACTCTCCACACTAAAGGAGGTGATTCACAATATGAGACCTGTAAACTCTCCCACAGACTGTGTTCCGTCTCGCCTTTTTAAAGAGGCTTTTGATTCAGTGGGACCAACTATCCTCGCTCTGATTAACAGTGCGCTTGCATCTGGTTGTGTTCCAGCTGCCTTTAAACATGCAGTTGTACAGCCTCTAATCAAGAAGAAGAACCTTGACCCTGATGTTCTTTGAAATTACAGACCAATTTCTAAATTACCATTTTTATCCAAGGTTCTTGAAAAAGTTGTTTTTAAGCAACTTCAAGCATTTTTAAGTGAACATGGAATGTGGGAAAAGTTTCAGTCAGGTTTTAGAATGCGTCACAGCACAGAGACGGCTCTTTTAAGAGTTTTTAACGATCTGCTTTTAACTGTGGACTCTGGTAGTCCTGCAGTTTTAGTACTTCTAGATCTGTCAGCTGCCTTTGACACTGTGGACCACGAGATCCTTCTATCCCGCCTAGAACATGAAATTGGCATTAAAGGCACGGTTCTGACTTGGTTCAGATCTTATCTTACTGATAGAAGTTTCTCTGTCCATCTAGGAAACTGTTTTTCTACCACAGCAAAGCTTTCTTGTGGAGTGCCTCAGGGGTCCATTCTGGGCCCAATTCTTTTCTCATTGTATATGTTGCCTCTAGGGTCGATTTTTAGGAAACATAATATTTGTTTCCACTGTTTTGCTGACGACATCCAGGTGTATATGCCCATCAAACTGAACAGCAGAGATCCATGGGAACCCCTGCTGAACTGTCTAAGTGACATCAAGTCCTGGATGAGAAACAATTTCCTAAATCTTAATGAAAGCAAAACCGAGGTCATATGCTTTGGTAAATTTGACCCCTCAAGCTACTCCTCTGGCACTCCGAGTCATTTGGCCCCTCACTGTCGTGATGCTGTGAAAAATCTGGGTGTCATTTTAGATAGTAGTTTTAAAATGGAGAAGCAAGTAAGTGCTGTTACCAAAATCAGTTTTTACCAACTCAGAGTCATTGCCAAGGTAAAACCTTATCTCCCGCAGCAGGACCTGGAAAAAGTTATTCATGCTTTTATTACTTCCCGCCTGGACTACTGTAATTCTCTGTACTTTGGCATAGATCAATCATCTGTGCGCGGCCTGCAGGTAGTCCAGAATGCGGCAGCTCGTCTTTTAACCGGTTTAAAAAAGCATGAACACATTACCCCAGTCCTGTCATCCCTTCACTGGCTCCCTGTCCGTTTTAGAATCGATTTTAAGATTTTATTGCTTACTTTTAAAGCCTTAAACGGACTGGCACCTTTGTATCTGTCTGAGCTGCTTCACTGTCACACCCCTGTAAGAGCTCTGAGGTCATCGAACCAGCTGCTCTTACAGAGGCCTAAAACTAGACTAAAACAGAGAGGTGATCGAGCTTTTGCAGCAGCAGCACCAAAGCTATGGAACGATCTACCTCTCCATATCCGCACAGCTCAGACGATACACACATTTAAATCTCTATTAAAAACACATTTCTTTTCCTTGGCATTTGGCTGCAGTGCTACCTCCTTTTAGATGATTGTTTTATGGTATTTTATGGTACTTGTTTTAAACGTTTTAATTTTTAATTTTCTTATGTTATTTATTGTTCTTAATGTTTTTATTTATTTATTTTTATTTTATTATTTTATTTATTTATTTATATATTTTTATTTTTATTTAGTATAGTCCTTGGGGTTACAGATCTTGTACAGCACTTTGGTCAACGTCGTTGTTTTAAATGTGCTTTATAAATAAACTTGACTTGACTTGACGAGTGAAAGCACCACCAACACTCAAAAGTGACCAAAACATCAGCCAGAAAGCATAGGTACTGAGAAGTGGTCTGTGGTCCCCGCCTGCAGAACCACTCCTTCATTGAGTGTGTCTTGCTAATTGCCAATAATTTCCACCTGTTGTCTATTCCATTTGCACAACAGCATGTGAAACTGATTGTCAATCAGTGTTGCTTCCTAAGTGGACAGTTTGATTTCACAGAAGTTTGATTTACTTGGAGTTATATTGTGTTGTTTAAGTGTTCACTTTATTTTTTTGAGCAGTGTATAAAGCATGCTTACCAGTCTGACAAAGTGAGTTGCTTTGAAATATTTTTCATGATTAACATAGAGACTGATTTAGTTTAAGACTAATTCAGCAAAAACCTGAAAACACTGTGTGAGGACTTTCTACATAAGTAGAGTAAATGGACTACTTCTTATATAGCGCTTTTCTACTCTGAGCACTCATACAACACATTTGCATTTACACAAGCACTTCCATATGAAACTCAGCTAAGTGCTTTTACTGTCTAACATTCACACGCCCAAGGATACTTTGGCATGCAGCCTGGAGCAGCCAGGAATCAAACTGCCAACCTTCCGGTTAGTCGGTGACCTGCTCTACCTCCTGAACTACAGCCACCAGAGTGCATCTGTGCTCAGTGCTGCAGACCTATGTCAAATTAATTCTCTCCTTTAAATTTTTAAAAACATCGTTCACCATAAACAGAATTCATTTTAGTCAAAGCTGTGACAGATTTGTACATGAACAGATCTAGCTGATGTCCCAAAAGGATGTTTGGATTCAAACTGTTTAAGGAAATAAAATTTTTTGTTATAAATCTCAGTGTATCATGTATAAAACTGTGTGTGGGATCCATACTAAAAGTGTATGTGCACAAAAAGCTTAAAATAATGTTGGCCAAAAAACAGATGATATAACCAACCATGAGCACATATACACACAATGATCTTTTTTGTAAATCACAGCCTACCTGAAAATGTGGCCTCTAAATACAGTCAAACATAAATGTTCAATGTAAAGAATTTCACAGATGATGTATAAAAACAAGGCAGCTGATCAGTGGTTCATACAACTGGTTGGGTCCAACTCAACAGCCCCAAGTCGGTGGCTCAGTTTTACTGGCTCACGTTTATTTTTACTGGCCTGTGGAGAAAAAGACTTTTAGTTTTATATTTTTAAATATTTATACAATTTAATGAATTAATATGTTATTTTTTATTAATCTGAATCTGAAAAATAATGTTTCTAAACCCTTGAAATAAATGTGGTCTCATACACCCCATGCCCCCTCTTTAGCCTCACCGCGTTTGCTGCAGTTATTGCTGCCATACAAAGTAGGACGGCTGCCCTTAGCCTTCAGTAAACTGCCTGATTTAAACATCATATTAGACTAAGTTAACAGTTAATCTGCATGCTTTAACTTCTGAAGAGTTCTGAGCAGTTACTAAGTTCTCTTTTCTTCATGTTGGAGCATGTTGATCAGGTAGTTTGATGAAAGTCTCCCTCCAGCTTGGTCCCAGCAAAGGTTTTAATGGGGATTACAGGAACAAGCGCTGCTGTTTGGAACGCTAGAAAAAATTTTTCTTTTTTTTTTGTACCTGAGCTCACCCTCTCAGTAACAGCTCCACCTCTTTGCCATGTTTGTGTAGACAGACTCCGGCTCCACGTTAAACTGTGACAGCATCATCTTCACTGCTGCAGTTGTGTCAGTCCTTTTGTTGAAAACTGAGGCCTATAGAAGCTAACTGTTGTAATACTTTTTATTCACACATGTCCTCCTAAATACGCTTATATTTGCAGATCCATTGTTGATAATGGTGAAACCCAGAGTGCTACAGAGTTTAAATGAAGCATCAAAGCAAAACAATTTGTCAAGCATTTTTTATTCTCTCTCTCTTTCTCTTTCTCTCAAGAAGGCATTTCTAGCAAGCATATGAATGAAAAACTGCAAATTGTTTTGCTTGGTCTTACTTTTTTTATTTATTGCAGGCTAAGGAGTTATCTGAACAACTTATCCAGTACACAAGAAATGGCTCTTTACCTTCTCAGGACAGCACTGTAAAAGTGAAGAGGTGGTATTGGCCACTCGTTAAGTGTGTGACTGTCAAAGTGCCAAACAATCGTCTTCTCCAGCATGTTACACTTGTGGACCTTCCTGGAAATGGTGACTGTAATAAGAGCAGAGATGAAATGTGGAAAAGGGTAAGGGTAACATCTTTTTTTGAAGAATTGATGATTGTTGATTAAATATTAACATGGCCAATATCCAATTTCAGATTGCTGGTGAATGTTCCACTGTGTGGATTGTGGCTGAGATTAAGAGAGCAGCATCAAAAGGAGCAGCTTGGGAGATCCTGAAAAGTGTCAGTGGGTTGATTGGACATGGTGGTGAATGTCAGCGCATTCACTTCATCTGCACCAAGACTGATGATACTGGGAATTCAGATGATCTGTAAGTAAATTAAGATGGCAAGAGTTTAAATAAAAAAAATTTAAAAACATCAAATTAGACAGTGGTGCATGTGGTATCCAGTTACTGGGTCATTCCATAAAGATCTGAAAAACATGAAGATTAATACAGAACAGACTCTGAGTCAGACACAAGTATTTTGAAGAAGGTGAACTGGATAATGAATGGAGAATTCATTGGCAGAAAGGGAATTTAGTTAGCAATGGTGGAGGCAGTGGGGAGTGTGACAGGCAGGGGAATATTTCCTAGAAAAAATCTTCCTGAGAAGGGATTGCAGAGGGAATTTGGTCCAGAGAGACAGAGATACACAACAGACTGTCTGGCTCACTGAGGGAACTAGAACATGCCTGCATTTCTCTCAGTACATTAAACACTGGATAACACATATGTATTCTTATAGTCCAGCAGCTGATGTCTATAAACTTATAGTTGAAAGAAACAAACGAGCCAAAGACGAAGTACAAAAAAAGTTCAACGACCAAAGCACGATTAAGGTGAGTTTTTTAGCCTGAATGAAAATGTGGCACAAAGACTCTTGACAATAGCAAGGATGCTTTAAAATATATTCCATTTTCCCCAGAAATACTTCAACAATTACAATTTCGAAGTGTTCACAGTGAGCTCCAAAGAATTCTTGAAAAGAAAGCATCTGAATCTAGAAGAAACTGGTAGGTCAAGTTTCCTGATATGAACGTGTTGTATCCAACAGAAAATAGATACCAAATGATGCTGTTTTAGTTTAGTTTAATTACATACAACAGTGACTATTTGGATTTAAATTAAAAATGCATTACTCAATTCTCACTAGAAATACCCGAACTTCAAAATTTTCTGCAAAATCTCAGTGACCCTTACTGGGAGGCATTAAAATATGTGTCTGGAGCTCGCGGGATTCTGTCTCTGATTCAAGGGACCAAATGTACACAAATGGTAAGTAACACAATTCTTCCTTCATATTAACTGTCAAAAGAATAGATAAAGATTAAAGAAGCAAATAAGTATCTTTAAAAAAAAAATCTACAGTAATTGGTCCAAAAACTTTTTCAGCTTACGGAACATTTTCCATCAGTTCTTGGCATTTATAATTTCATTGTTTTCATTAATGCATTTTTATATTTCAGGCTGATAAGAAAGAAAGTGTGCGTGCAAAACTTGAGAAAAACCTGAGCTGCAAACTTGACCAAGTGAAAAAAGGAATAGAAGAGGCCTACAGAGCTTTTGAAAAAAGTCTTAGCAAAGGGGTTGAAAAATCCAAAAAGGAAGATGAAAAAACACTGAAGAAGTTATTAGATGTACGTTTTTAAATATTACATTATTGATTTTATATTTCATATGGTCATGTGTTCAGAAATGTGTTTTCTTTTTTGTTTCAGAAACAGAAGGGCAGCGCTTTTCACAAGACACTAAAGGCTGTAGTTGGGAAAGGTGGTGATCACAAAACAATAAAAGGGCAACAAATAAACTTCAACAAGGACTTGGCTAAACTCCTGACTGACAGCATTGACAAACAATTCAGCAAAACCTTCCCGTAAGAATCCCATATATTTATTCTTATTCTTAACTAATTTTTTAAAGCAATCAAATAGGTGATGATAGCTATTAATGGCTACTAATGGTAACAGAACTTTGAGGGGCTGGCAGGGTGGTGGGTAACACTGGGTCATCCTGTTTCACTGCTGTAACAAAGCCAAAAACATCTGTCTATCAACCCCTAATGAACCGGCCAGTTTATTAAACTTTAACCCCTAATCCTGAACCCAAAGGGTTCAAACCCACTGAGGCACCCTTCTCCTACAGTGATCTGTAAAAGACTCAAAAAGCACCCAAATTGAACAAAGGAAAATCTCTACACAACACAGACAGCAATACAAAATATGATTTAAATTGGGTGCCAGATTTGTACCCACTGTGATGATAATTTATCCTTAATACAAAGAAAATTTATAAAAATATTATTCAAGTTGCATGGCTAAAGCCACTTGCTGTTCTAAAACCCATACAGCACCCTGTGCCCTCTTCACTGCCATTGGCTGTTTCTGGCGCAGTACTTTTCCTGGCTGGTCCATGACCATCATTTGTAGTTGTGATGAGGGTGGCGAGGGTGGTCAGAATAACAGCAGTATGATTATTTTGCCACTTTTTTTTTTCACTTTCCCCTTGTTTTCTCTGCCCTCAGGTGTGCCCCCTGGTCAGACCCTGTGGGACTCAAGCAGGCAGTCACACACAGGTAAATATTCACTGCATACAAACACATTTAAATAAAATTATTCTTATTTGTCCTGTCTTTAATACATTTTGTTTTTCCTCAAAGTCTTTGTCCATTTATCTGGTGTTTACAATACAAATACAATAAAAAAAAAAAAAGAAGGAAAAAAGTGACCTAATATGGGCTTTAAACTTTTTGTTTGTCCATTTTCTACCTATGGAGTGGAAACAAATTACTTTACTACTTTACTAATTACACAAAAATGTAATACAGTATACAGGCAAATTACATCATTTAAAAATAAACTTGTCAATATCATCATTATGAAATGCTTTAACATGTTTCAGAGACAAAGTAAAATATGGTCCATTCAATGGAGTCATCAGTGTGTTTTCCCTTGACACCGATTCCTTAATTGACAAGTTCCCAGATTTGGAACTGCTGCTGACATATGTCAAGATGGAGGTAAACAACGATGCTCTGCTGTTCAAATGATCAACAGATTAACCTAAATACTGAAAAAATACCCTTAATTTTATTCCCTTGATGTTTTTTGAAATAATGTTCATCCATATTTCCTGTTTCTAAGGAAGAAAATATTAAGGCAAAACTCAGTAAAACCATCCGAGAGAAGAAGAAACAAGTCTACAACAGTCTGACAGAAACAATCAAGGAAAACATGACAGGATGCTATGAAGGTAAGAAAGGAGGTCAGCCTGTCACTATAATAAACATTTATATTCACCTTGAGTGTGCATAGTGATTTTTACAAACTGTTGTCTCTTTTGTAGAAGCAGCAAGATTTAATAAAAAGGACTCACTGAAAAAAATGAAGGAGACTATCAGGAGACATGTACGCTCAAATAATCAAATGTATGAGAAGGCAAAAAATGCCATGTTGGAGCAGTTGAATGAATTGAAGGTTTGTCACATTTTAAATATACCCCCCCCGTTCCACAGTTCATATCAAGGCATTAGTACTTTGCCCAGTCTGAGCAGCCTGTAAACAAGGGGAATATATCATCCCTTTTTCAAACATTAGTGAGGCGGTTATCACATTTCTTGACTCCAGCTGTATTTGTCAGTGCTGCAAAGGTTTAGTCTGCTATCATAAGTTGACCAGAAGATTTTAAATTGAAGAGGTCAGCATATAACTGCCACTGGCCACACTTTAACAGCCCTGGTTCAAAACATCTGCCCAATAATTTCTGATGTCCAGTTATTCTTTTTACCTCAGTATTGGTCTCTGCTAAAAGTAATAAAGGTTACGATGTTCAATTAGGGAATCGTCCTGGACGAACTGAAGAACACCATGAAGGAAGCCATTGAATTGTCACTCAAGAATAATAATAACGCCTCACTCCCAGGTAAACAGAACATATTAAAGTAAATAATTTATATTGAGCACTAGGAATCCTGTACATATATCAATAATAATAAATATGTAATGAATTAAAGTGCTTTGTTATTATGTATTTATTTTTAGATGTTTCAGAAGAGCTGAAGAGGGTGAAGATATATCATCTTGAACTTCAAATTTTGCGACAGTAACTGGGTAAAACTGAAGAAATGCTTTTGTGCTGGATAATGTGAACAGTGCTATGACAATTTATGATGTGTGATAATAATAGATAGATAGATACATCTATATACACCATAGATACAGAGCAGCTGCTCTGTATCTATGGTGTAAACACAGAGTCGTTTAAGTGAAGCTGCCCTTAAAAACTGACTTTAGTTGAATGATAAGTTTTGGTTTTTTTTGTTATAGTGTGAGCAGCTTTCCAAACATGTTTTAAGCAAATTTTCAGGTCATGATGATTTTACTGTTTATTACACCCTTTCTGTTTCTCTCTGCTGGATGTTTCAGATTTGCCCTGCAGGGAGAAACAGCAGAGACCTGATCACCCACTGAACATCCTGGAGGGAGCGCTGATTAAAGACATGAGGTCTCCTGATATCATCAGGCATTTTTCTCAAGTTGTTTTCTCTGCTCTCTTTGAATGTTGTGTTGATGTGTACTTTTGAGTTTTATATAGATTTTAGATAGTAATTCAAACCAGCAATGCTAAGGTTTTAATCATAAAGGTCTAAACTAAAAGGCCATTATTGTATCCAAAAACATTTAGGTGATTTTTTTTCTTGTTTTGTGTTCATAATACATTTTTAATTAGTTATAGACCTGACATGAAATCAGAGAGATAGAGAGGGGGAAGAAATACAACACCTACGTCCCTGGTTGATTTAAACCAGGAATGTTACTGGTTTTCATTTTAGGGGTCTAAGCTAAAAGATCACTATGATATCCATAACTTTGTGATTTTTATTATTTTATTCTGCTTATAGTACATTTTTATCAGATTTGTTTAATCTCGCTTTGTTGGGCAAGAAGCTTCATTTTATAGATATGTTGATTCAACCTTGCAACTTGTATAGAGCAAGAATGATATGTACTATTTTTTAGTTTATAATACAAATATTTCTTTACTGCAATACAGCCCTTTCAGTGTGTATCATGTGAGTAATTAACTTGTAGCAAACAACTGTCAGCTTCCACTTCAGCTACTATATCATTTTGTTATCTGCTGTTACTAATCTGCACTGATTCTAAATGTATGCATAAATCTGATTTTGTATGCTGTTCAAAAAAACTTGGGTAAAAGAACATGTATTGTAGTTTTAAGATAGAAATTTGTTTTTTCAAACCCTGCACACATGAAATTGAGATGGAGGGAGACAAAAACAAATATATGCGAGAGACTTCAAGTCCTAATATTATTCAGTATGACAATTGTAATAATCTACAGTGCTGTAAAAAGATATTTGTCCCCTTCCTACTAGAGCACTCCAAAACTCTCGTTTTGTTTTTCTGAGCCATTCAGAGGTGTGTTTTGGGTCTTTCCCCTGCTGCATAACCCAGGTGCACTTGAATTTCAGGATATGAACTGATGGCTGGATATTCTCCTTCAGAATTTTCTGGTAGAGAGCAGAATTCATGGTTCCATCAATTACAGAAAGTTGTCCTGAAGCAGCAAAACAGCCTCAGACTACCACTACTCACAATACCACCACCATGTTTGACTGTTGTTAGTTTTATGCAGATGTAACGGGACTCGAAAGTTCCAAAATGTTAAACTTTTGTCTTATCAGTCCACAGAATATTTTCTCTAAAGTCTTCGTGATTATCAAGATGTTTTTTGGCAGATGTGAGACGAACCTTTGTGTGCTTTTTGGTCAGCAGTTCTCCTTGGAACTCTCCCATGGATGCCATTTTTGCCCAGTCCTCTTTCTTGTTGTTGAATCTTGAACTCTGATCTTAACTGAGGCGAGTGAGGCCTGCAGTTCTTTAGATGTTGTTCTGGGTTCTTTTGTGACTTCCTAGATGAGTTGTCAATACATTGATTCACAAGTTATACAGAGGGAGATGTTGCAACAGTTTGAAAAACTTTGACTTTGTGGAAAAAACTTTGGAAAAAAAACCCCTGCAATTTCTTTGCTTCTGGTTTTGACCTTTTCTCCTCCAAAACAAAGTGTAGCAAATAAAGTTCTTCTATTTAGTTCTTCTTTAAGTCAATTTAAGCATTTACTTGTGAGAGACAGATAACAGACCTATGTAGGAATCAAATACTGCATGGTACCCTGTTGATAGTTTGTGTGTTTGTTTGTGTTTGCTCCATGCATTAAAAAAGGCAAATGATACATATTTATCCATCCATCCATCTTCTTAACTGGCCATCCAATTCAGGGATGCTGGAGCCTATCGTCATAGGGTGAGAGACGGGGTACACTCTGAACAGGTCACCAGTCCATCACAGGGCCAACACAGAGAGACAGACATCTATTCACCCTCAGATTCACACCCAGTAAAAAAATAAAACAAAATCAAAGTACTGAAGTCAACTTAGTAGAAACAACATTTCTCACTTGCTGCATTTTTCATGGGTTTAGTGTCAGTAAATGCATGAGAAACATCTTTAGACCTCTCAGTTGGGGCACAGACATCATTGCTTGGACTTTACATGAATATTATCAGTGCCAAAAAAAAAAAAAAAAGCTCTTGCACATTTTTTGTCATGGATTTTTTTTTTTTTAAAGAATGGATTTAAAGTCAAATGTAAGTACTTTAGAATGTTTTTGATTAGAGCTCAAAAGTAAAGAAAAAACAGTTCCTCTTTGGACCTGAAAATCATCTTATTTCTGTCATCTGTTTACAAACAAATATTTTATGTGGCAATACATTGTTTTCATTCAGTCCTTTTTGTGTGTTTTATTTAAATAAACATAAATACAGCAGGGAGAAAAAGAAAGCAAGTGAACCACAATCATTTTATGTTGCAATTCAACATTTGAGCATGTTAAAGAGTTCACACAAACCTCGAGTGAGCAACAATTTAGACAAAAGATTTTTAGTTTCTTTTTGCTTTTCATGGTCAATGATTTTATTAGCTATATAGCATAATTCAGCCACAAGTCAAACAGCTACGTCTTATCTGTTGTGGTCAAGCTTCTTATGTGTTGTGGGAGGGCGGGCAGCAGAACTCCTTAGTGGTTCATCCATGTATCAGAGGACTCCCACTCTTGTACTTTATATTTTTATCAGTATTTTTAAGAATTAAACATATCATTGAATATTAATTAAAAATAAAGTGTTCATTACACAACACAGCATCATTTTACTCCTTTTTTCTGTATCAGTACATGACCAGCATGTGGCTGCATATAATAAAACTTGCGATGATGTTTTTTTTAAGCACCTGAATGTAGTTTGGAAAGGAGGGCACTGCTCTGCTATTTAAACACTATTTTGTGTTGATAATCATATTAAAAATATGGTATCATGTTAGAACCTCCATAATGCTGTCATGGTTCTGGACCTTATGCCCAGCGTTTTGTGTTTTCAATCTTATGGTTCTGTTTCATGATGTTTCTTAGTTTATTTGTTTAGAGTCTTAATTTGTTTATTGTTCTATATCTGTTAGTGAAGGAAATGAGTTTTTATGAAGCTTTAAATATATATAATCATGATATAAATTTGATTTTATTAGTCACACATTTATTTGCCTGAGAAGTCTGTCTTAGACGAGAAAATAAACATCACTGATTAATGGCACAGAAGCTCATAATGTTTGGTGTCATCGGGAACTTGGTGTTCTCACTCTCTGTCTGGGCAACGGTCAGCCACTCATGGAGACTACACAATGATAGAAATGGAGACTCCGAGGTCTCCGAGGAAATTCTCTGTTTTCCACATTTCTTGTTTTGTATATGATGTAATCAAAACTGATAAAGCTGTGTCTATATGAAACTGTGAGCTGAAGAAGAGTGTGTGAGTTCTTCATGTCATATCCGGTACCCTACTGGGCATGGCGTACAGTTCTGACCCAGATTAATCTGTAAACTGTGACAAATGGCTAATTAAATGTAATAATTGGACTCCTTATTCTGTTGTTTTGTGTCATTCCTGTTCGATAAATGAACACGCAGAAACCTAAAAGGCTTAAGCAGCAGCTCATATTTTTTCAAATTTCTTCATTAGTTATAGTTATTTATAGCGATTCTCTATAGTCCACTAGCAGTAAATAAATAACTGAAAACTTGGTTGTATAACCATGTAATTTAAAGCAATGTTCATATTTCACGTTTTGCCTCTAAGGAAGAAAAAATTAAGGGAAAACTCAACAGAATCATCCAGAAAGAGAAGAAAAAAGTCTACAGCAGTCTGACCGAGAAGATTGAAGACATTATGGAAGAAGGCTACAGAGATTCACAACTTGGCACTAAAATACATTTATATTCATCATAATTCTGCATAAAAAGTCTGATAGGATTTTCATGTCTTATTGCAGAGGCTGCAGCATTTAGAGGAAAGGACACACTGAAAAACATGAGAGAGACTATTGAGAGACACGTGCACTCAAAGAAGGACATGTTTGAACTGGCAAAAAATACCATGTTGGAGAAGCTGCACAATTTGATGGTTTGTCACATTTTATAAAGAAATATAACGATCATATTTTATTACGCATGTTCTTCAGCCAGAATTCACGTGAAGACTTTTGCTATGTTTAAGTTGAATAGGCATATAAAAAATCTAAGTTTCTAATTATATTTTGTCCGGTCTTCAAATACACGTCTGAACACTCAGTCATGTTTGACTTGAACTCAATATTTTATTTTTCTGTGATAAATGATTAAAATTTTGGATTAGAAAAACATCGTGGAGACTCTGGAGAAAACCATGAAGGAATCCATTGAACTTTCATTCAAGACTGATGAGTGTTCACTCCCAGGTAAACCAAATCTGTCTACCCTTAGTATTTGAAAATTAGCTGATAAATTATTTTGTCTCAGTAAGGACAAAAACAATTGTGTGTGTTTCATTTTTCCGATGGTTCAACAAAGCTTCAGATGGTGAAGAATCACGATGATGAGCTTGTAAGCAGCCCAGAAGAAGAAATACCACTAACTGGGTAATTAAAATGTCACGACTCTCATTAAATGTTGTTTTGGTGGAGCTTGATTTTGTGAAGCAACTGTAGATTTCTTTTTCTATAAGACATTTTAATGATTCGAATCATGAGGCAGACAAATACTGGAGGAGAAAAATGGAAAAGTCTTGGGTTGGGTTGGATTTATTTATTTCTTCATTAGGAGTCTATGCACTTTTTTTTTTTTCAATATTATTTTTAAATGCTTTTATTAGTGTAATTTTGGCTCATTAGGATGGCAATTGTATTTGTATAGCACACTTCATTACATGAAAACTCAGTAGGTTTACAATGCCTGGGATGAAAGCAGAGATTTTTTTAACAGTGCAAACCAACAGGAAAGTAACATCATTCAGTTATTTAGTACATTTTTGTTTGTTTTCTTTTGTTTAAGCTGTGCTAATTCTAAGTATACACGAATTCATTATAATTCATTACAGTATACTGTTCAATAAAGCTTGAGAAAATATTCACATATGAGATGGGAACAACTTTGTTTTTGACTTTTTCTTTTTTTTTTGGAACACAAAATTACTCAAAATCCTGCTCCTGACAAAAAAAAAGAAAAGAAGAAGAAACAGCACAAAAGAAGTTTTAGTAAAATATACAATCACTATGACAATTTACATTTTAACCATTGTATCTAGGTCAGTATAGAAAATTGACACCTCCTCTGCAGAAAGAGCTGCCACGCAAAAAGGCAGGTGGTGTGGAGAAGGTCTTCACAATATGCTACATGACTCCCTTACTCAAATACTGCATCTGATGCACTGTTAGCTCAGGGAAAACATATGATACAAATCAGCATGCTGCCAGGCCTTTGTTCTGGAACTCTTAATACTTAGCTGTGGCCTGATTGAGATCAAGAGATCTGTTCCTGGGATTACGCTCTTCTAGACAGAGATCTCAGATGTTATTCCTGGAATCTGCTGGAACCACTCTCCCGGTTTGGGAGCTCTGCCTCGAGTGTTCTGATTACCACAGGGACCACTGTTACCTTCACCTTACACATCCTCTTGATAGACACATCACACTAAGAATCATAGTTTCTAATTTAAAAGGCATTTTGCCAATTTTTGACCAATAAATCATTAAATTGACCATGAAGACCTCGGTGGATGCAAGCCCAATTTTAATCGATTCTTAACATGACCCCACTCTATACCCCAACAAACTTTTATCAGAATTCATTCAAAACTTTCCAGCTGTCACGTTTACACTCAGAATGAGACACACACACATGCAAGCGCTCCTAAAAACACAACATCCTTGGTGTAGGTAACAAAACAGAACATGTGAGTCAGTCTCACATAAACACCTGACACAAAGTCATGTAGACATCCCAATCTCAAAAAACATGTATCAAAGCCACCAAGTTATTTTCAAGTGTCAGATTGGGGAAGAAAGCTAAAAATTAATGAATGAATGAATTAATCCCTCATCAGCCCCTGTATATGCACAGGTCAGATTCCACTTTTTCTGCCACAGAATCTTTTGTGCTCTTTGTGTGTGTGTGTGTGTGTGTGTGTGTGTGTGTGTGTGTGTGTGTGTGTGTGTGTGTGTGTGTGTGTGTGTGTGTGTGTGCGTATGTTTATAATACCTTGTGGGGACAATTTTCCTGACATATACTACGTTGTGGGGACCAATTGCTCCTTGTGGGGACTGGAACCTTGTCCCCACAAGGGGAAACCCTGTTTTTGGGTCAGGGGTCAGAGTTAGGGCTAAGGTATGAATTGAGTTTAGGTTAGGGTTAGGGTTAGGTATGTGATGGTGATGGTTAGGAAAAGGGTAAAGGTAAGGTTTAGGCTGTAGAAATGAATGGAAGTCAATGGAAATTCCCCACAAAGATAGCAAAACACACTTGTGTGTGTGTGTGTGTGTGTGTGTGTGTGTGTGTGTGTGTGTGTGTGTGTGTGTGTGTGTGTGTGTGTGTGACCCCAGGTCCTGTCAATTCAGAAATGAGAAATGTTGTCTCTGTCCTTTCAGGAAAGTGAAATTTTGCTGGGGTTTTTGTTTTGTTTTATTGTTGAAATAACTTTGTGATTTTTGTTTGCATTCATGTTCATATTTATTTTTCTTTTTGTTTATTATTTGTGTTGTATTGTGTCAAGCTTTCACACCATAGATGCATCTACTAATAATCTTGGACAGGTTCAAATCAAATGGTATAAAGGTCAAAGAAAAACTATGGCCATGGACAATAGGACTTATGAACTAACTCAGTGATTTAACATTTGGGCAGTGACATCTTTGTGAGACAAGCAATGTTCAAATCAACTAAAACATCTGCCGGGGTTGGGGTTTGTTTTGACTCACAACAGCGGAGGGCAGGATTTTAGACTCTTCGGATGGGATGGATTTGTATGTAAAAACAATGTAAATGACACGATCGTAGTTTTTACTTTCAGTTTGTTTTTCACAAAGACATTCTTCTTGTTGGTTTGCTCTTTCATCAATAATTCAGACCTGACTACTTCTGTCGCCCTCCAACCTTTCTATGGTTTCATTGAGTGGATTTAAACTCCAACATTAGCCAACAACACAAAACAATCTGAATGTATTTTTGACAAATAAAACTTAGTTTTGCAATAATTTTTCCAAAAAGATAAAAGTTCTAAAGAACTTCAACTTGTAGAGAATTTTAGGGCATCAGTTTGGTTACGTATTATAAATAAAATAATAATACAAATACTGAAACAACAAAAGTGCCCTGGTCCTGGGTCTAGGACTCAGTGTTTTAGGCTGGACTTTTTCAACGCATGTTCACTTTGTATTTTGGCATCTAAGTTTCATTATTTTCTTGAGTGGCAATGCTTTTGTATTTTCCTGATATCCTTATTTGGTTTTCTATGTAGTTTTGAGGTGTTCAGGCTTCCCTATATTTCCCCATGTCTAGTCAGGTCTGTGTGTTGTCTCCCATGTCCTGTTACTTCGTGTTGTATTTTGCTTGTCCTTGTCTTTGTGCATTGTGTTTGGTTGTGCTTCCTTTGTTGTTTCTTACCCAGCTGTTTCCACTGCTCTCATTATCCCTCTGTGTATTTACGGTCTGCATTTTGCTTTTGTCCTTTTGTTGCGTCCTCATCATCAGTTCCTCCTTTGTGCACCGTGTGTTTGAAGTTTCAGGTTTCAAGTTTTGTTTTTCCTAAGTCTTTGATTATGCAGAGCTGGCTCACTGCCAGACCTACATAAACCAGCTAGACTATAAACCAGCTAGCTTATGTTCAGCCTTCTCATTAGTAAGATTTAGCAAATAAAGCTGTTATTTAAGTTCAGTGTCATGTTTCTGGAGTCCTTCATTGGGATCCATTCCTACCAGCCACACAGCATTACATGACAAAAATATCTTTATTTAGTGAAAGTGAAAGCAAATTATCTTGTACCTTCCAGGAAGCTTTGCATTATGTGAATTTGGATATGAAAACAACATGGAAATGACATGTTCTAAGGCTCAGTCTTTACAGTCTCAGTTTGTGATGATCAGAAGGTGGGATGTATTTTATGTGTTTGAAAAAATAAATGCACGGTCATGGATTTATTTGTAAAAGTTTCAGTTTCTATTTTTCAACAAGACATTCATACTTCTTGTTGTCATGTCCTTGTTGTCATGGCAAAAACACCACCTCTGCTCAGAGTAGAAGTACAAGTATTTGTGTTAAAAAAAATACTCTGGTAAAAGTCAAAGTACTGGCTCAACTTTTTTACTCAAGTAAAAGTGAAAAAGTTCAGGCTCTGACATGTTCTCAAAGTAACAAAGTAAAAGTAGATCTTTGATGGATGCTTCTACTAATCTAAACATCAGCAGCTATGACTCAAACTCATCTCTGCTAAACTTTCTGTAACCTGTAACTCTGAGCATGAACACAGACACTGTGCACCAACACAGAGTTTTATTGTGAATACAGTACAGCAAACTGACCCATTCATCTTGCACTAAACTGCAGTATTTTCATGCAATCTTTGAATTACACAATGTTAGCATACCCCAATTTGTTTTGCAGTCTTTATCTTTAAATCTAACCTCTCTTCTTCCTCTCCTGTCCTCTTTCTTACATCTGTCTCCATCTCTGAGTGAAGTTATTGCTCATTCTTTTCTTTCCCTGAAATACAGCAGCTGTTCTTTTAGCTAGCAGACAGACTGTGTGACAAACTGCAGACACGTTTTGTATTTGCTGATATTTGTTGAGCATTTAGAAACGTTGCATTTAAAATTATCTGGCACACGTTACTCCATTTATTTTCGCTCCTCTTCAGTAGCGATAGCTAAGATGCTGGAAGTACTGCGAGCACAACTTACGGACATCTGCACTCGGTCCGGTCCACTTTAACCCCTGACTATAAATTACACATAAATTATATGATTTTGCCTCTTTAATCTCTTTGTATGCCATAATTGTCTCATATATGTTATTATTCCTCCATTTAGGCTCAGATCGTTTCAGTGTTTGACGGCGCAGTGACTGGAAATAAAACATTTCCCTCGGATGTTAAACCTAAAGTAACAAGCCTGTGTTGAAAATGTAAGGATTAGAATGTACCAATATTTGTGTAAATATGTAGGGAGTAAAAGTAAAAAGTATGCAGAAAAATAGTAAAGTACAGATACCTGAAAAATCTACTTAAGTACAGTAATGAAGTATTTGTACTTTGTTACTTTGTTTCTACCTCTGATTCTGAGACCAAATCAACAACAACAACAAAAAACAAACAAACAAAAAATAAATGCGCATTGACTTGAAGTTTTCACCAGGGTCAAGCACGTAAAGTAGTCAGTATCTTAAATGTGAAATGAGGGCGTTTTACACTTCACTTGTTTGATTCTTGTATTTATTTATTTATGGTGGTCATTTCTGAATGGGGAGGATGAAAACTGAGGTCCATACTGAGCAAAAAAAGACACTTGCAGTGTAAAGCTAATTCTGTGAACAGCATGTGTCAGGTGGGATTATTATTGTCAATTATATGTACATGCTGCAGTTTTTAACTGCATGATTTTCTCACTCAGCACTGGTCCAGTGAAAGCAAAATATTTACAAAAGTGGGATCAGAGAGAGATTAAAAAAAACAAAAAACACAAGAAACAAAAACACCCTGTGATTGGTATACGGTTTAAGGTTTATTTTTAATCTAGATGAACACGGTGTGCTCTTCTTGCATGATTCTATCTGCTTTGGGTGTGCAGTTTTGCACATGCAAAAGCAGTCTGTTTATTCAAACCACTTTCTGAACACAGGGTGTATTGTACAACCTAGAACTGTGTATTTGAAACACAGACGAAGTGTAAATGGCAGAATGTCAGTAGTCTGAGGATACACCCCTACTGAATATGTCACATGTATCAGACATAATACTACAAAATAAATATTAATATTGTGCCTATTTTGTTCTTTGAATTTCTGTTAAATAAAATTTAAAAAGATATACGCTTAATGCTTGATGTATCATTTGACTCGTAAACAAAGCTGTTATGGTCTACACAATAAGTCTGGGAATACTGCTCTTAACCAAAGTTTTTTCAATAGGGATCTTTCTGTTTGACTCTGAGTCCTACTTTGGGGGAAAAAACAAAAACAAACTTTATTGTGCTTATAAAGTAGTCAGAAAAGAGTTAGGTGCGAGATGGCAGCAATAATGCTTTTAGCAAAAACAGCCAAGCATTTGGAAGTACAGCTATAAATACTCTGTCAGATGGGATGACCGAGGAACCGAAGTTAAAATATTTAAAGTTGGTACTATTTAAGTTAACTTAATTTCAGGAATTACTTTTAACTGTTGCAATTCATTGTGATAATTTATTTAAAAAACAAACCCTGATGCTGAATCATATCTGCTATTCACCATTTCATAGTAAATTTGCTTCTATGATGTTTTGAATGGCAGGTACAAAGCTGCTTATAGGTTTGCTCATCCTTTCAAGATTGTTTTTCAGCTATGAAAGGACAAGTGACAACATTACTGATGATAAAAGAGGTTTTTCTCAATCTTTTGCATACTTGTTTGTGTTTAAGAAAGAAGAAACGCTACTAATACAAACATACTCCAGGTTATTAGTTAACTCTGGCTGTCTGTGAGATTTTTGCCAAGCCTGAAGTGAACAGAACACAGTAAAGCATTATAAAATATTGATTTGTGTAGTTTGAAATTATAACACAGGCCCCCTTTGGATTTTAAATTAACAGTCAAATAAAATTAATCCCAAAATATTGCAAATGTTTCATGTCTCTTATACCCTTAACATGTGTATTGAAATGCTGTGATAGATACACTTTTGTTCTCATTAATGTAACAGTTTAAAGAGGTAGCTAGAAAACTCAGCAAGTAGGACATGAAATGTGATTTTATAAAAGTTCTGTTTTTGTACTTATGCACCTTACCTTTCAGCTCCAGAAACAAGAATTACTGTGGGGGGCAAAATGGTTTAAGCACATTTATAAAATCATTTGCAGTTCATGATATAGACTAAATAAAGACGTGTTAAAATGGAACATTAAAAACAAATCAGTTCAAAAGTCAGCATTCGTGCACTTGCATATCTGTGAAGGCTCCAGTAAGACTGAACAATAGATGGATGGCATCTACGAGTCCACTAGGGTCCACCAGGGTCCCAATAACATAAATTCAGTCAGACGGTTAGCATGAGGGTCAGTGCGAAAGTGTGCAAGCTTGCCGTTTTTTTTTCTGACCACATAAAACTTTAGATTAAGTATGCATTCTTCCCAGGCAGCGGACTTGGGGCAGCAAAACACGCGGTACTGTTACAGTGTAATAAAGGAACAAAGTCTGTGCTGCAGGGCTGCATGGCTCTGATGCACGTACAGCCATTGATTTTGGGTCTGTCCACCAAGCTGTGTCTGGACCTGCAGATTGCTTGAAGGGATGTGCTGCACACCCCAGGGGCAGGGGAGATCCTAAAATCAGCAACAACCTCCAGAGGACAGAAGTGAAAGTATCACAATCTACTGTTCACAGAAGTACAGAGGCTTCTCCATAAAATGGAAACCACTAATTTGCAAGATGAAAAGGAAGACCAGGCTGGAATTTGCCAAAAAGTACTGTTTAGTTATATAAAAATTAATTCAGTAGTTACGCATGTGGTCATATTTTTGTTATTAATGTGACCCACGGAATGCTCACCTTGCAATCAATGCACCACCGACCCAACTGACGCTGTACCCGACACACACCACTTTAATAGAAGGAATAAGCCATAGGCATGCATTCAGTTCACAAGGATTTAATTTTAATATATGAATACACAATTATCACAACTAAAAGCTTTATTTAAAAAAGTTACTTTAAAAAAAGTGAGTGGCCCAACACTCAGACATGATATTTGCTGCGAGAATTGAAAAAAAAAAAAAAAAAAACAACACTTGGATCACTGGCACTCCTTGCGGCTTTTCCATTGTGGCTTCAAACATGCAGAGCTGCCTGCTATACATATATCATATTAAATATATCATATTCTTGCCCTGTGTCAGCTGGGATAGGCTCCAGCCCCCACTTGACCCTGAACAGGATACAAAACAGATGGTCACTGAGTCACTATTGTTGCATGTCTCACAGCCACTCCCATCTGCCGTGCACAAACACCACCTCTTCCTGCTTTTCTCCGTCCTGCTTTACCCTAAACACACTCAGACTGGACTTACCTGTCTATTATACATAAACATCCAGGTCTACTTGCCTTCTGCCATAAAAGTCAACTGTACCATCTGAGCCATACAGTTTTTGGACTTGACTTTTTGCCTGATTTTTTTTCCACCTGTTCCCAATTTGTGCATCCCTGCTTACTTCATATCTTCATCCCAGCCTTTTTCTGCACTACCTTCAACAAAAGGTGAGCAGTCGTGTTTATGATTATATAATATTTCCCATGCATTTAAGAAGCAGTTGATCACAAAGGTCTAATTTGTCAAGTAGTACTGTCTGATTAGATATTATCATAGTTTATCTTTCAGTTTCAATTCTTGGTCATGGATGATTTTGTGCGGAAGAAATTGATTGAATGGGATCTGAAAAAGTGGAGGGATAAATTTGACGGTAAAGTATTATCGTACATCACTGATGAGCACAGATGTTATTTAATATTGATGTGATGTAGTGGTTAACACATTAATCACTACAAAGGTCTCTGTTTTGTTTCCAATCCCCTTTGGGGTTGCATGAGGAAGGAGAAACAACATAAAACTACCAAATCAAACATGCAGAGCTACCTGCTGTGGTGACCCCTTGTGGGCAAAGGAGCAGCAAAAATAGCTTTTATGAACACTGAAACAGCATCAGTGCAGACATAAATGCTGCAGCTTTGTTCTGCCGCAGTTCAGTACTACTACTGTACTAAAGTAGTAATGTAATACATTTATGGTAGCACATTTTTACAAAACAAAAGTGCTTTTCTGCAGAATCTTGTAGGCTGTTACATCAACAGAGGAAAGTTAGATACAGAAAAACGCAAGAGAATTAACATGTATTCAGCTCATAAACCCAAGTTGTTACACTCCCTCTATGAGGATAAATGGCACTTAAATGTAACTGCTGTACCTGTTTGACTGTCTTTCATGAAATATATTTCTGTAGTAATTTGAAAATTATTTGCACTTCTGCATTATTAAATATTTAATTACAGATGAAGAAATTACAGAGGAAAGTTTCTATGAACTTAACGATGAACTCATAGATAAACTGATTCCAAAAATGGGACCAGGATTAAAATTCAAGAAGAGACTCAAGCAGTTAAAGGTAATTGTTCTAAAGTTATTTTGCATATTGTAACATTTAGTTCGGTAAATCTTGTTTACATTAATACATATATGTGAATTTGTGTTAGAATTACCATGGTATTTCCAAATTACACATTAAAACAATAGCATTTACTGGACTTTTATAAATTATTCACTTATGGATTTACTATTATTTTCTTTGTGCTAGGAAAAACAACATGCAAATCAGGAAACAGTTCATTGTTCTGCTCAAGTAAGTTAAAAACAGTTTAATTTTATTTGGCTATGAGCCATAATAGTGGTTATAGAGTTTCAGTTACTTTGCACTCAGTAGTGTTTTATCTGTTCTGCAAACATTAGCAAGAGGAAGCACCTGATTTAGATCAGGTAAAAATTATACTGACTTTCAGATATGTAATGAACTGATTTTTCAAATATTAAATATTTATATTCATCTGCAGGTTTTCCCATCCACAAGTGAGGAAGGTAAGATACATGTTATCTTACATATTACAACTAATATTAATCAGTATTTTCAATGGATTATGGTGGAATTCTGTGCTCTGAAGACTGCTGGCTGCCGACTTAAGAGGCTCGACGAAAGATGTGGCCTCACAGATCACGTGAGGTCCTATAAAGCTGCTATTTCCCAGGCTAAGACTCATTATTACTCCTCCCTCATCCACCAACAGCAGATTGCTGTTCTATACCATCAACCGGCTATTTCGCCCCACTGATCCACCTCATCCTTCAAGCACCCGTGACCTCTGCCATGGGTTCTTGGATGTTTTCCAAGAAAAAGTTAGCTCTATCTATCAGCACCTCCTGGCACCTGCACATCCAGTGCAGGATTTCGTACCCCCGGTCCACATCGATCTCAGTGTTCCTTCTCCTTCTTTTCCCCTGTAATTTCCTCCCAGGTCACAAAGTGGATCTCTCAAGCTAAAGCCTCCACCTGCACCTTGGACCCCAAGCAGACAACCTTGGCCAGGACACGTGTACCTGCTGTGTGCCCCCTTATAGTTGACATCATCAATTCTTCTCTGGAGTCAGGAGTGGTACCCTCCAGCTTTAAAAAACTGCCTCAGTGACTCAAATTCTTAAGAAGCCAGATCTTGACCCTGATGGCTTTAACAATTAACGACCTATCTCCAACCTTACATTATTGAGTAAAATCTTGGAAAGAGCTGTGGCCACCCAAGTCTAGCAACATGTATCTAACCATGACCTCTATGAACCTTTACAATCTGGCATCAGAGCTCACCACAGCACAGAGAATCCTCTTATTAAAATAACTTCCTATTGCCGCTGACTCTGGCCACATCAGCATTCTCATCCTCCTGGACCTTTCTTTAGCCATTGACAGCATTTCTCATACCATCCTTCTTTTGGGTCTACCTCAGTCTCTCTGGAACTGTACTCCCCTGGAGTCAGTCCTACCTTTCCAACCAAACACAGTTTGTTACTGTGGGAGGCTCCCGCTCCACCTCTGCTCCAGTTAACCACGGTGTGCCTTAAGGTTCTGTGTTTGATGCCCTGCTCTTCCCTATCTACATGCTGCCCCTTGATCAGATCTTCCACTGCCATAGGCTCTGCTTTCATTTCTATGCTGAAGACACACAATTCTATCTCAGTACCAAACCCTCCTGAATCACACATCAAGTGTTTGCATGACATCGAAACCTGGACGTTATTTAATCCACTCAAACTTAACAGTAATAAAAAAGAGCTCTTATTTGTGGGCCCCAAAGCCCTATTCCAGAAGTTTGCACATCTACTGTTTGACATGGATGGTTCTTCCATTTCACCATGGGGTCTCATTCGGTATCTCCAGCAAAGCCCTGGACAGGCTCCAATATGGCCAGAACTCAGCTGCCAGGCTTTTAACACGCACAAAGCTCTGGCAGCATATACCCCCACCCTTATTAATCTCCAGTGGATCCCTGTAAAGTCACGCATTACTTACGAGATCTTTCTTCTCATTTATAAATACCTCAATGCACTGGCCCCTCAGTATTTGTCTGACGTCCTTTGCCCATACAAACAAGTCTCTGACACTGCAGTCTTGAGCCATGGGTCTGCTTTCTGTCCCACGCACCAACCTCCAAACCTCCCCCACCAGCCCCCACCCTCTGGAGCTCTCTCCCTTCTGAGCTTCGCAATGCCCCATCACTGGACTCTTAAGAAACTCTTGAAAATTCACCTTTAAAATTTAACCTTTAAAGAGGCCTTTAATCTCTAGTTTATTTATTTATTTATTTACTTATCTTTTATTTATTTACTTTTGTTTATTTAAAATCTCTGTGCAGCAGCCTTGGGTTTCTTGAAAGGCGCTATATGAATCTAAGTTCTTATTATTTTCAAGACATCAACAATTTTGATTGGACAGAATAACTCTGTTGAGCTTACTGAATATTAAATTTCACCTGAGCAAAGCCCAGGCAACAAAGTAATATTTTTGAGTCTTTTTTATCCAATCAGGGAAGAGAAAGTTTGAAAATCAGGACAAGTCCAGCAAACAGCAACCATCACCTAAACGACGATGTAGCTCCAAACCAAGACCATTCTCAGGTATTTATATTTCTCTATAAACAATGGCCATTCAACAATAATTTCACTTTTCCCTGTTCAAAATATTTTTTCTATTAGTTTGCTGGTGTTAAAGCTATGCTAATAATATTTAATTTTAAGAGTCAATGCTACATATACCATAATTAAATTTTAATTCAAGGGAAAAATTATGTGCATGATACACTGTATTCACACATTTATCTTTGTTTTTTATATGACATTTTGCACTGACTGATTAAATTGGAGGGTAAGAAGCCTGAGTTAGTGAATGAGGTTAGAAAAGACTGGTTACATATAGTCTGGATAATCTCAGTGCAAACCAGTCACCTGCAGAGGGGCTTTGTTCTGGTCCAAATTGGAGCTGCCCTAAGTGAAAGGTGGCAGGCAGAGGTACGTGTACTTGTATCTGCCTGATTCATTCCCTGTACATTAGGGGGTTTCACCAATTGATGGGAAGGTTGTTTCCCCATGCTTTCGAGTTGGGGAATGGGGCTGACTGTCATTTGGAGTAATGCGTCTAACAACAGTTGAGAGCCTTTTGAAGTCATGGGGTAGGGGTGCAGGTGGCTGAGTAGGCCTCCTTCCTCCCCATTAGGCACTTGATTTTGCTACTAGGGGATTTCAACACTCATGGGGCAATGACAGTGAGATATGGAGGGGTCAAATTTAGAAGAATGGCCTGCTTGATTGAAACCCAAGTGTTGTTCTATTCCTGGACTTCTGGGTCAACAACAGTTTGTCCATGACAAATACCATGTTCGAACATGAGGGTGTTCACAAGTGCATGTGGCACCAGGACACCCTAATTTTGTAATGCACTACTGAACCCCCTGGTCTGAGTTCATATTCCACTACTGTACTACTTCTACTTTGCTCTGCTAAACCCCCCATACTGAGTACTTTAAGATAAGACAAAACTTTAATTATCCCACGATAGGGAATTTTTTTTTTCTTCCTGCTCTCGGTGCAGACGAACGCATGTTTCTCTTCTCCCCAGCCGTCCCTATCTACCCCTGCTTTTTGCTGCTTCGCTGCTTAGAGCATCCCTTTACACATCCCCGAACTGGAAATTAAATTATGGATCTGGTCAGCTGGTCTCTCAACACTATTGATGATTAAATTTTCATCACGAGGAGATTGGGAGAAGGGGAACCCTATGTTATGGATTCCCGTGGGGATGGAAGATAATGTTCCTGGCTGCACTGTGTGGACGTGGCATATATATTGATACCAGAATTTTTTCCCGAATTGGACCTGGGGATATCTGGTTTCTGGGCAGCTGTTCAGGCCCTAGTAAGGCTGTTTATGAGGGATGCAAAAACAGTACAAACTCAATCAGACTCAGTAGAGCTGAATCGAAATGGATTACATCTGGAGGAGTGTTGGAGTGTCTGTTCTGCATGGCGGAGTAGAACCAAATTCAGATTATTGGACTTTGAGAGGTAACCAGAAAACTGTAAGGTCTGTCAGCAAATAGTTATGACGGCCTGAACCAAAACAATTGCAATATTTGGAATTTGGCTCCCAGGTGGCCTTGGATGTCTGTCTATCTAAATCGCTTCTTGGAGATATTATGTAAACCAGTGTTTTTCAACCTTTTTTGAGCCAAGGTACAGTTTTTTCATTGAAAAAATCACGAGGCACACCACCAGGAAAAAATGTTAAAAAACTATACTCTGTAGCCTATATTAACAATATAGTCATTCTTATCAAAGTGTCTTGAATAGGAATCAAATAAACACAAAAAAGAACTTTATCACATAATATATATCTTCAATCAAATAAAAAGTGCACTTAACATGTCCACTTCAAAAACACAGCTTGAACATAACAAATGCCACAACAATGTAGTCTTATAGTAGAAAACTTCAGTGTTTTGCGAACTCTAATTCTGTCCAAAAGCATTCTATTACCAGAAATAACACAACACAACAATACATGAGATAGAGGCAAACTAATGCCAGTTTAATATCATTATCATGCATAATTCCCCGTACAGTGTTTTAATGGATGAAGGTTATCATTGTTAACTATAACCCTGTACCACCGAACATGTCATAATCGGCTCAGTGTACTTCAAAAGTGCCGGCGTTCGAGGAGTTACAGCAACAATTAGTGTAATAACACCATAGTAATACCCTATGTTGGTTGTGAAGTGCAGTTTCTCAGCTTTCAGAATTGAATTTTTCCGATGGGACAAACAGTTGCATTATTACAGTAACTTAAAGTTCCTTTGATCAGCCGCCTCAGGCTCAGTGCTAACAGCTGTTCGGCTAGTAGCGGCGATCGCCCGGCAGTATAGGGTTATAATATGTATGCTGTGTGTGCGTTTCAGATGGCTCTCATGTTGCAGAACTACCGCTGCAAACTGTCGGTCTGGGCATTCAACCGGTGCTTTGTGTGCCTCCAGTTTCTTGCTGTCGGGTTTTAAAAATGATTGTGGTGAAGGAGTCGCTCTCATGACTCCGCTAGTGACGATACTCCCTGGACAATCAGTGCTGTACTCCGCGTCATATTTTTGTATCACCTCGGATCGCTTTGAACCTCGGGTGAGTGAGTACTGAGAAAGGATCGGCAAAGTGTTCCTGATTCTAATGGTGATGCCGTCAAATCGCGGCGAGTCGAGTCGACCGACGGTGAGTCGTTCCTTATGGAAACGCGGCTTAATTCTCTTGTCTCTATGTACAATGCAATTCGCTACCTGCTGCTATCTAGTCTAGTAATATGGAAGAGTATTACATGATTATGCTCCCAGTCACTACTACAGCACAGACACTCATGGTATATCCAGTTTCACCTAATATACCATGAGTGTCTGTGCTGTAGTAGTGACTGGGAGCACAGACACTCATGGTATATCCAGTTTCACCTAATATACCATGAGTGTCTGTGCTCCCAGTCACTACTACAGCACAGACACTCATGGTATATTAGGTGAAACTGGATAATTTCCCACGGCACACCTGATGATCTCCCATGGCACACTAGTGTGCCGCGGCACACTGGTTGAAAAACACTGATGTAAACAGATGCTCTTCACCCCCGCGGCGTGTTGTGACCTGTATGAACTGGTATCCTGGCAACCAAGGCTGACTGTACCATCTTATCATGAACATTATCATGAACTGCTAGTCTGGAAGCTGTGTGGCCATCACAGTATCCTGCTCGTCTCCACTGGCAGCCCCTCCCCTACCCACCCTAGTGCTCTACAGGCTTTAAATGTGCTGCTGCTTTGCTGAGGTGTTTTTTTGGAGCCTCGTAAGGTGTTCATAATGAACACAGTACAAGATGATTTTTTTGAACCTACCTCTCCCAGTGTATCTCTTTATGTTTTCCTGCTAAAGGTAGCGCCGATAAAATGGCTGCATGACCTCAGACACCTGTCTCCCCTGTTTGTTTATGTTGTTTGTATTTCTCTTGGATGGGTGTTCTGGAACGTAAATTTCATTATATGTTTACATATAATGACAAAGTCTTCTTATCTTATCTTATCTTATCTTATCTTCATGCATTACAGCAGCTGAAGTACAGAGAAGAATGAAAGGATGAATAAAACAAATGAAATAAAATGTAATAGAAAACACAATATACATAAAATATATATGAATATACATATACAGTGGCTTGCAAAAGTATTCATAGCCCTTGAACTTTTCCATATTTTGTCACATTACAACCACAAACATAAATATATTTCACTGGAATTTAATGTGAAAGACCAACACAAAGTGGTATACAATTGTGAAGTGGAAAGAAAATTATACGATTCAAAACATTTTTTTACAAATAAAAAACTGGAGGGTTTCCCCTGTGTTTGTAACAGCAAGGGAACAGTTTACACTGCCCAGGATAGGGTTACCGGGGCCCCACCCTGGAGCCAGGTCTGGGGCGGGAGCTCGAGGGAGAGCGTCTGGTGGCCGAGCATTAGCCTGTAGTGAACGGCCGAGCGCAGCCCGAAGAGGTTACATGGGCCCACCCTCCTGTAGGCCCACCACCCGTAGGAGGCATCGTAGGGGTCGGGTGCAGTGTGTGTTGGGCGGTGGCCGAGGCAGAGACCCTGGCGGGCAGAGACCCTGGCGGACAGATCCCCGGCTATCGAGACTGGTTATTGGGACATGGAATGTCACCTCTCTGGTGGAGAAGGAGCCTGACCTAGTGCGTGAGGTTGAGAGATACCAGCTAGATATAGTTGGGCTCACCTCAACGCATGGCCTGGGCTCTGGAACCAGTCTCCTGGAGAAGGGCTGGACTCTGTTCCAGTCTGGAGTTGCCCTCGGTGAGGGGCGGCGAGCTGGGGTGGGTGCTTTTGTATCCCCCTGGCATGTTGCCTGTACGTTGGAGTTTTCACCGGTGGATGAGAGGTTTGTTTCCCTGCGCCTTCGAGCTGGGGAACAGGCCCTGACTGTTGTTTGCGCTTATGCTCCGAATGACAGTTCAGAGTACCCACCCTTTTTAGAGTCGCTGGGCAGGGTGCGAAAGTGCTCCATCTGGTGACGCCATAGTCTTGTTGGGAGACTTTAACGCTCACGTGGGCAATGACAGTGAGACCTGGAGGGGCGTGATTGGAAGGAACGGCCTGCCCGATCTGAACCCGAATGGTGTTTTGTTATTGGACTTCTTTGCAAACCACAGTTTGTCCATAATGAACACCATGTTCGAACATAAGGATGTCCATAAGCGCACATGGCACCAGGACACCCTAGGTCGCAGGTCGATGATTGATTTTGTAATCGTATCATCAGATCTGCGGCCGTATGTTCTGGACACTCGGGTGAAGAGAGGAGCTGAGCTGTCAACTGATCACCACCTGGTGGTGAGTTGGATCAGGTGGTGGGGGAAGATGCTGGACAGACCTGGGGCACCTAAACGTATTGTGAGGGTGCGCCGGGAACGCCTAGCAGAAGCCACAGTCCAGGAGATTTTCAACTCCCACCTCCGGCAGAACTTCGACAGCATTCTGAGGGAGGCTAAGGACATTGAGTCCGAATGGACCATGTTCCGCACCTCCATTGTTGAGGCTGCTGCTCAGAGGTGCTGCAAGGTGGTTGATGCCTGTCGTGGTGGTAACCCCCGAACCAGATGGTGGTCACCGGAGGTGAAGGGAGCCATCAAGCTGAAGAAAGAGTCCTATCGGGCTTGGTTAGCCTGTGGGACTCCGGAGGCAGCTGACAGGTATCGGCAGGCCAAGCGGAATGCAGCTCGGGCAGTGGCCGAAGCAAAAACTCGGGTGTGGGAGGAGTTTGGTGAGGCTATGGAAAATACTTTGAGGACCTCCTGAATCCCACTGACATGCCTTCTGTAGTGGAAGCAGAGTCTGGGGACGAGGGAGATGATTTGACCATCACTGGGGGTGAGGTCGCTGAGGCAGTTAAACAACTCCTTGGTGGCAGGGCCCCTGGGGTGGACGAGATTCACCCTGAGTTCCTGAAGGCTCTGGATGTTGTAGGGCTGTCTTGGTTGACACGCCTCTGCAACATCGCGTGGAGATCTGGGGTAGTGCCATTGGATTGGCAGACCGGAGTGGTGGTCCCCATCTTTAAGAAGGGAGACCGAAGGGTGTGCTCCAACTTTTGGGGGATCACACTCCTCAGCCTCCACGGTAAGGTCTATGCCAGGGTGCTGGAAAGGAGGGTCCGTCTGTTAGTTGAACCTCGGATCCAGGAGGAACAATGCGGTTTTCGTCCTGGTTGCTGGACCAGCTCTTTATCCTCTCAAGGATATTTGAGTGTGCGTGGCAGTTTGCGCAACCAGTCTACATGTGCTTTGTGGACGTGGAGAAGGCATTCGACCGTGTCCCTCGGGGTATCCTTTGGGAGGTCCTGCGGGAGTATGGGGTGTCTGGCCCATTGCTGCGGGCCATTCAGTCTCTGTACAACTGCAGTGAGAGCTTGGTCCGTATAGCCGGTAATAAATCGGATTCGTTTCCTGTGGGTGTCGGACTCCATCAGGGTTGCCCTTTGTCACCGATTCTGTTCATAATTTTTATGGACAGAATTTCTAGGCGTAGCCAGGTGGCGGAAGGCTTCTTCCTTGGTGGCCTAAGTCTGAGGCCATGGTCCTCAGCCGGAAAAGGGTGGAGTGCCCTCTCCGGCTCAGGAACGAGTTCTTGCCCCAAGTGGAGGAGTTCAAGTATCTCGGGGTCTTGTTCACGAGTGACGGGAGAAGGGAGCGGGAGATCGATAGACGAATCGGGGCTGCTTCTGCAGTGATGCGGATCCTGCACCGGTCTGTCGTGGTGAAGAGGGAGCTTACTGTAAAAGCAAAGCTCTCGATTTATTGGTCGATCTACGTTCCTACCCTCACCTATGGTCACGAGCTTTGGGTAGTGACCGAAAGAATAAGATCGTGAATACAAGCGGCAGATGCCTCCTGGGCGCCTCTTGGGTGATGTGTTCCGGGCAAGTCCCATCGGGAGGAGGCCCCATGGTAGACCCAGGACATGCTGGGGAGATTATATCTCTCAGTTGGCCTGGGAATGCCTTGGGTCCCTCCGGATGAGATGGAGGAGGTGGCTGGGGAGAGGGAAGCCTGGGCTTCCCTGCTTAGGCTCCTGCCCCCACTACCCGGCCCCGGATAAGTGGAAGAGAATGGATCGATGGATGGAAAAACTGAAAAGTGCAGTGTGCAAAAGTATTCAGCCCCCCTGAGTCAATACATTGTGGAACCACCTTTTGTTGCAATTACAGCTAAAAGTCTTTTAGGGTATGTCTGCACCAGCTTTGCACATCTAGTGACTGAAATTTTTGCGCATTCTTCTTTGCAAAACAGCTCAAGCTCAGTCAGATTAGCTGGAGAGCGTTTGTGAACAGCAGTTTTCAGATCTTGCCACAAATTCTCGATTGGGTTTAGGTCTGGACTTTGACTGGACCGTTTAAACCATTCCATTGTAGCCCTGGCTTTATGTTTAGGGTTGTTGTCCTGCTGAAAGGTGAACCTCCTCCCCAGTCTCAAGTCTTTTGCAGACTCCAACAGGTTTTCTTCCAAGATTGCCCTGTATTTGGCTCTATCCATCTTCCCATCAACTCTGACCAACTTCCCTGTCCCTGCTGAAGAGAAGCAGCCCCAGAGCATGATGCTGCCACCACCATATTTGACAGTGGGGATGGTGTGTTCAGAGTGATGTGCAGTGTTAATTCTCCGCCACACATAGCGTTTTGCATTTTGGCCAGAAAGTTCAATTTTGGTCTCATCTGACCAAAGCACCTTGTTCTACATGTTTACTTTGTCCCCAACATGGCTTCTGGCAAACTGCAAACGGGACTTTTTATGGTTTTCTTTTAACAATGGCTTTCTTCTTGCCACTCTTCCATAAAGACCACATTTGTGCAGTGCAAGACTAATAAATGTCCTGTGGACAGATTCCCCCACCTGAGCTGTGGATCTCTGCATTTCATCCAGAGTCACCATGGGTCTCTTGGCTGCATCTCTGATCAATGCTCTCCTTGTTCGGCCTGTGAGTTTAGGTGGATGGCCTTGTCTTGGTAGGTTTACAGTTGTGCCATACTCTGTCCATTTCTGGATAATGGACTGAACAGTTCTCTGTGAGATGTTCAAAGCTTGGGAAATCTTTTTATAGCCTAAGCCTGCTTTAAACTTCTCCATAACCTTATTCCTGACCTGTCTGGTGTGTTCTTTGGACTTCATGATGCTGTTTACTCCCCAATATTGTCTTAACCAACCTCTGAGGCCGTCACGGAGCAGCTGTATTTGTACTGAGATTAGATTACACACAGGTGGACTCTTTTTAGCAGTCATCAGGCAACTTCTGAATGCAATTGGTTGCACTCAGAGAAAAGGGGGCTGAATACTTTTGCACACTGCACTTTTCAGTTTTTTATTTGTACAAAATGTTTTGAATCATGTATAATTTTCTTTCCACTTCACAATTGTATACCACTTTGTGTTGATCTTTCACATTAAATTACAGTGAAATATATTTATGTTTGTGGTTGTAATGTGACAAAATATGGAAACGTTCAAGGGGTATGAACACTGTACTGTACATACATATACATCAAAGCACTATATACAGATATCAAAACACTACATACATTTGTAGCCAGTAAAGTGCACAGCATACACAGTATGCATTGTATTGGTGAGAGTGTAATAAATAAGATGTATATGTACTGTATGGATAAAGTGATGGCAGTGGAGGTAAAGTGTCCAAGTGACTCATGACATCATGGTGTGTTGTACTGTCTAACTGCTGTTGACTTGCGAAAGTGCTCCTTCCTGCAGTGAGGATGTTTCAGTCTCTGACTGAAGGAGCTGCTCTGTGCACCCATGGTTTCATGCAGGGGATGATGGGGGTTGTCCATGATGGATGTCAGCTTTGCTAACATTCTCCTCTCACCCACCACCATCACAGACTCCAGAGGACATCCCAGCACAGCACTAGACCACCACACTAGTTTGTCAATCCCGCTCCTGTCCCTTCCAGTGTATCCACCCCCCCCAGCAGACCACTGCATGGAAAAGGGCAGATGGTACCACTGAGTCATAAAAAGTCTTTAACGGAGTCCTGCAGAAACCGAAGGACCTCAGTCTCCTCAGTAGGTGGAGTTGACTCTGGCCCTTCTTTTACGGGACATCTGTGTTTGTAGTCCAGTCCAGCTTGTTATTGAGGTGAACACCCAGGTACTTGCAAGAGACCACTGTCTCGATGTCCTTTCCCTGGATGTTCACTGGTGCTGTTGGGGGGTGACTTCCTCCTGAAGTCTGTGACCATCTCCTTCATCTTGTTGCCGTTGATTTGGAGAGCATTGGTCTCACACCAGCCAACAAAGTCACTGATGACCCCCCCGTATTCCTCATCATTCCCATCTGATACGCATCCGATGATGGCATATCATCTCAGAACTTCTGTAGGTGGCAGTGTTCTGAGTTGTACCTGAAGCCTGAACTGTACAGACTGAACAGAAAGGGTGAGAGGACCGTGCCTTGAGGCACCCCCGTGCTGCAGACTACCACATCAGACACACAGTCATGGCACCTCACATTCTGTGGTCTGTTGGTGAGGTAGTCAATAGTCCGTGCAGTCAGCTGCCTGTCCACTCTGGCTCGCTCCAGCTTCCCTCTCAACAGTGCAGGTTGGATGGTGTTGAAAGCACTGGCGAAGTCAAAGAACATGACCCTCACAGTGTTCCCTGCCCACTCTAGGTAAGAGAGGGATCTGTGCAGCAGGTAGATGACGGCATCATCCACCCCGATGCCGGACGGGTAGGCTACTTCTCTGAGCTGTCAACTGATCACCACCTGGTTGGGGTGAGTTGGATCAGGTGGCAGGGGAGGATCCTGGAAAAACTCTGGTGTGCTCAAATGTATTGTGAGGGTTCACTGGAATATCTAACAGAGGCCCTGGTCCCTGAGATATTCAGTTCCCACCTCCAGCAGAATTTCAACAGCATTCTGAGGAAGGTATGTGATATTGGGATATAAAGTGTCTTGAGGTGACTTTTTGATGTGATTTGGCATTATAAAGATAAAATTGAATTGAATTGAATATTAAGTCCAAATGGACCATGTTCCATAGCTCTATTGGCAAGGCATTTGCAGCCACAAGCTTGTTGGTGCCTGCTGTGGTGGTATGCCCCAAACCAGAGACAAAAACCAAAACAAAACCAGGCACCCCAAACCAGGGTGGACAGAATGGTCCAGGATGGAAGGCATGAGGCAAAGAAACAGAAAGAGCCACACAGGGACCCTGAGGCGGAGGCGGAGGCAGAGGCAGCGGCGACGGCGAGAGCTCCCCTGGCAGCTCGATCTGAGCAGGATTCCACAGTTCGGACGTGGACTCGGATTTGGACTTGTCGGTCTGAGCGGGACCCTCTGGCTCTGGCTCGGTCTGAGCGGGACCCTCTGGAGCCGGCGTGGATGGAGTTTAGGTGTGTTTAGGTGTGTTTGGTGGTGAGGATGTGGGTGACTGGGGTTCTGATTGGGGTTTTGACTGAGATGGTGTTAAAACTGCTGCAGCTGACTGCAGAGGCTCTGACATGACTGGCTGCGGGGAAGCTGAAGCAGCTGACAGTGGGGGCACTGACTGAGGTAGCTGTGGCTTGGAGGCTGCTGTAGCAGACGGTGGCAGCTGTGGCTCAGAGGATGCTGCAGCTGATGGAAATTGTGGCCTTTGAAGAGCTGCTGCAGCTAACTGGGGCTGAAAGGGAGCTGCTAGAGATAACTGAGGCTGAAAAGGAGCTTCTACAGCTAGCTGGGGCTCTGGTACTGCTGCAGGCAAAGTGGACTGTGGTGGAGGCACTGCTGCAGCTGATCATGGGAGAGACAGAGGCTTGAAAACTGCTGCAGCCTCTACCACCACAGTCGGCTGCAGCAGACACTGAAGACAGTGGTGGTGGCGGCAGCGATGATGTGGCCCTGTCTGGGCCGTTCTGTGATGGTGATGACATGGACGTGGCTGGGCTACTCCGTGGTGGCAAGGACATGGATGTGGCTGGCCACCCCGCAATCGTTCTGTCATGGTGGGCCGTGTGACATGGAGGGATGGACCCAGTTGCAGGACTCTGGAGACAGACATAACTAAAAAGTGTTTATTGAGGAGAACAAAAAACAAAATACAAAATCCACTTGGGAGCCAAACGTAGAGTGTAATCCAAAAACAAAGTAAGCCTAGACAGGAACACACGAGCTCGTCAACACGACATCAACAACAACGCGACAACAAGCAGAGGAAACAGAGGACTTAAATACACCAGGGGATAATGAGGGAAGTGGAAACAGCTGGTAACACAGGTGACAGCAATTACTTGAGGAGACCAGGGGAAGCAAAACTGAACACAACAGACAGGGACCAGACGACTATCAACATAAAACGGGAAGTCAGATGGAGCAACAAAGATGCAGACCTGACACAAGGAAACACAAGGAACTAGAAAACAAAACATAACCAAACCCAAAACAGACAAAATAAAGCAAAAACAAAACACACAGGGTCAAAAGGACCCTGGACCATGACAAGTAGTCTACTCATACAGTGCATAGTGTGGTTAGGGTGGTGCTGACTACAACTGAGCTCCTGCTAAATATTTTTTTAATTCTTTTGCTTACAGAAACATTCATACTGTCTGATGTAAAAGACATCATGAGAAAAGTTCGTACCAGACTACATGACCAGGACAAGCTCAATGTTTTCCTGAAGTGAGTATTAAGTTTCCATATTCTGTGTTGTATGGGCCTGGCTCCACTCCTGATCATGTGCCAATTTCACATTGAGATCACAGAGAGGTTGTTTTTAAGTTTGCCACCACTGTTCACTCAGAATGCATACTTTTTTGCTTTCTACATGAACCCTTTTGGGCCAATATTCACCAATATATTTCTGGTGTGAGTCTGTCTGGTGAAGTAGCTCTTTTGTAGTCACTTTGAAGTCGTGCTGCTGATAGACAAGTAGTTACAGAAAATTAATTCTTCCAATGCTTTTAGTGTTAGACACAGTTACAGCTAAAATTAAATCCAATCCTGTGTGACTTTTATTCATGTGAGTTTCTGGTGAGTCTGCATTTTATGAACTGCTTTTGTTTACTGTTTCTCATATCCATCGGTTTCTGAGGTAAAAATGTTGCTCTTTAGCTGCTAAATTCACATATTTAGATCAGCTCTCTGCTGCATCTAAAATTATATAAAATTGAAAACTGGTGATTATTTGTTCAGTCCATATGACTTTCCACATACAAAAAGTCTAGAAACATTTAGAAACATTGGATGTACCATTTTTAAATTGTGCTTAAAAGTCTGTTAATAGTCTTTTGCTACACATTTTCATGGTTGAATCAGTGAATCCATAACTCATATACAGGAAAAAAATCAGTGATTTGAAGACAGACAAGAGGGAGCTGGTTGGTGTCTTTGGTAAAACTGGAGCTGGAAAAAGTTCTCTGATAAATGCCATCATTGAAGAGAAGAACCTTTTGCCCTCTGGAAGCGTCAGTGCATGCACCTCAGTCATGATAAAAGTGGAGGCTAACATGCACAGCTCTAACTATGAGGCAGACATTGAGTTCATCACAACAGAGGTAAAATTGGTTTAGCTGCAAAAATATTTTTTATTATGCTGGTTATACATCCTTCAATAAAACTGAAAAGTGTGTTTTTTTTTTTTTTTAAGGAGTGGAAAGATGAGTTGTGGCCATGGCAGCAGATTCTTGGGGATAATGAAAACCGTAAAATTGAAGCTGATGATGATTATCGTGACATTACTGAAAAGCTGTCAGCACTCTATGGGGAAGAATGGAAACAAAGGTCCATTGAAAACCTCATGGACAGCAAATATTTCAAAGAAATTCCCGAATTTCTCCAATGCAAAAGGAAGATTTTGACATGTGAATCAGTAAGACAAAAACTTTTATTACTTCTTTTACTACTCATGAATTTACAGCGCTGAGGTTTAATTGTTTACATGCAGCCTGGGCTTCAGTAATTTAGCAACTCTGCAACCTAAGCAGTGTACAAGATGTACATCAAAATATGAGAACATTGTTCACCAACAAAAAATCCAGGTCTGGTTTATAGGACAGGATTTTTTGCTTCCTCTCAATAGGAAACCTTAAATTGTGGGCCAGCCAATAACTGACCCACTAAGTTCCAGCTTACATAATTAAAAGGTGATCAAAAGGTTCCTCAAGTACATGCAAAAAAAAAAAAAAACACAACTTTACACAAATAACTATCCCCTTCAAGGCAGTCTACTTGTTCACTGCACTGGATAGTTTTGTCATGAAACGCTGTGGCAAAGGGTAGAGGACCTCAATGCAGGACTTGAATAGGCGAGGGTAAATTTAAACTTAGGTTTTAATAGCCAAAAATGAAAAGACAGAACGTGGCTGGACGAGGCCAGCAACACTAAATACAATAACCCACGTGAACTGGAACCAAACATGAACAAGAACTCACACACAGCAGAAAACCAACAACAAGGACAAGGGGGAAACACAGACAATAAATACACAGCGAGACAATCAGGAAACAAGCAACAGGTGACAAGCACAGCTTAACATGAATAGAGTGATGAAACAAGGGGAGCAAAACTAAACACAAAACATAGGACTGTCACAATAAGACTGGAAGTAACCAAACATGATACAAACACAGACTTGACACATAGGGAGGCTGGTACACAGAGGGAACCTAAACATGACTAAACAGAAACACAATACACAGGGAAAACACCGGGAAGTGAAACTAAATGCAAGACGCAAGACCAGGGACTAAGACATAAGAAACAAAACAGACACAGGAACACAGGAACAGAACAGGAGGACGTGGGAATCAAAACATAACAAAACCATTCATAACTCAAAGAAAGGCTTAAGCTGCAAATGCACAAAAACAACATAACCCCTAACACAGAAAAATCAGAAAATGAAACAAACAAATTTGAAGCACTTAATAGGAAAACAACATTCAAATCAAAGTCCAACCAAAAATGCTGGGTCAGTGGACCCAGGATCAGGACTGCAACCTAAGTTTAGCCTCTACATGCTGTTCATATTTCATGCCTTCACAGTTATATCCGGGTCAGTTTTGATCCTGGCCAAGAATCTTCACATAACAAGTGTCTGTACCGAATTTGGAACTATTATTGTTATTAGGAAAGTGTACCCAGAGAAAACCCATGCAAACATGGGGATAACATGCAGACTCCACACACAAAGGTGTGTGGAGTCTGGATTCAAACCCAGGACCTTCTAGCAGCAGTGCTAACCACCACACCACATGCTGCCTCTATTTTATTTATATACTGCCAAATCACAACAAACAGTCGCTTAAACTTAAAAACTAATTTTTGACTCACCCACAAATTTTGTCTGCACCTTTGTAGTTTTGTAGTTACATTGTATTGATTTAACTTTTGAAATTAGTGCTTTTCAGTCATATATTATGCTTCTCTAATTCTTTCATTTGTAAAATCACTTGTAGTGAGAAAAGAAATGAAACTGTCTTGCATTGTCTTACTTTATTTTTTGCAGGCTGACAAACTCTCTGCAAGTTGTGTCAAATACACAAGAAGTGACTCTAAACAGGCGGATGGTAAAAATGTAAAGAGGTGGTACTGGCCACTAGTGAAGTGTGTGACTCTCAAGGTGCCAAACAACGATTTCCTCCAACATGTCACACTTGTGGACCTTCCTGGAAATGGTGACCGCAACAAGAGTCGAGACAAAATGTGGAAACAAGTAATATATTCACATTCACTGCTTATTGTTCTATACTGTGTGTCAATGTTATCTATGATGCTTTGACAGTTAATTATTCATATCTCTCATGTTATTATTCTCCTTTCAGATTGTTGAAGATTGTTCTATTGTGTGGATTGTAACTGATATTAATCGAGCAGCATCAGAAAAAGAAGCCTGGGACATCCTGCAAAGTGCCAGCAGCCTCATTGGAAATGGTGGCGAATGTCGGCAAATTCACTTTATCTGCACTAAGTCAGATCAGATTGAAGATTAGTAAGTAAATTATGTATTAAATTAGTAAATTATGATGTAAAAATACCAGAGAAGTTCAAGGTCAATTCAATGACTTCAAGGTATTTCAAATTACCATTTTGCAAACCTATGCCATTTTCTTTCTAGAGAGAAGAGTTTTTCTCCTGGTAACTCTTCCAAACAAGTCACACTCATTCCGTTTTTTTCTGATTGTTTCGTTGTAAACTTAACATTTAATATGCTAACTGAGGCCTGTAGAGTCTGAGAATATTTCAAGCATTTCACATTCTAACTTTGAGGTGAATTTCCCAAGATGTCCACTTACAGGACGATTGTGGCATTGTGTTAACACAAAACAGACTGTTCCAGACCAGCAAGCTGCCAACTCTGCTTTAATAGAGATGCTCACACTTATTAATGATCAATTAATCAAATGCAATTGATTGTTACTTATGGTTGTTACTTACCTAGTAAAGTCACATTTCAGGGCGATACTATACTTCCACTGAAGCACCCTTACCTGCCCCTACAGCTGGTTAACACGGCTGATCATAGGAACTTTGAATTACCGTAATTACGTCACCGTTTGTCCTATGGGAAACATTCAAATGGTTTCTGAAAGCTGAGAAACTGCACTTCACAACTAACATAGGGTTACTACAGTAATTGTTGCCAGAAGTACACAAATGATGGCACTTTTGAAGTACACTGAGTCAATTACAACATATTCGGCGGTATAGGATTAATACTTAACAGATCATTAAAACATTGTACGGGGGACATATGCATAATGATGGTATTAAAGTGGGATTAGCTATGTTAGCTTGCATCTATCTCATCTATTGTTGTGTTGTGTTTTGAGCCACATACAAATGTCAAGAGACTACTGCCCATGTTGCTATATTGACTCCACCCACACTTAAGTGGTACTCAATTGCAATGGAAACAAAACAAGACCGTGCCGAGTCAAGCTGACCCATGCTGAGTAGGTACTAATGGAAACCCAGCATAAAGGTGTACTCAGTGACTCTGTGGTCTTGTGAAAACTTTGTTTTTCAAAGGACTATATGTGCAAATATCTTTTTTTTCTAGTTCAGCAGCTCAGCGCCATAAACGTATAGTTGAAAGAAACATAGAAGTCAAGGAAGAAGTGAGAAAAGAATTCCGCAAGCTGGACGAAATTAAGGTGAGCTTTTTTGGCCTATTGTCTAACATGACTCTCTTTAATGGTAAAAGTGCTTCAAAATGAAATCCTGTTTCCCCCCAGAAACACTTCACTGATGACTGTTTCAAAGTGTTCACAGTGAGCTCCAAAGAGTTTTTTAAAAAGAAGCGCTTAAATCCAGATGAAACTGGTAGGTGTAGTCTCCTTAAATGACCACATTGTAGCTAATAGAAAATGGAGAACTCAAATGCATATTTTGTTTTAGTTTGCTTTAACTGAAGCAAAAATGAATTGGTTGGATTTAAATTAAAGTATTTATTGTAAAATTGTAGTTTTCAAATTCATTTTTAACAGAAATACCAAAACTTCAGGAATCTTTGCAAGATCTCAACGACTGTCACTCAGAAACCTTAAACTACGTGTCTGGAGCTCACGGGATTCTGTCTTTGATTCAAGGGGCCAACTGCAGAGGAGTGGTAAGTGGTAATAAAAAACTCATATTTCTCATTTGCTTCAGTTATGATATTGTATGTCATACTGTATTTAATATTTAGCTATATTTATTAAAACAAAGTTTTGTAAAGTATGTTAAGTTTCACTGGAAAATGAGAAGGTGTGCATGAAATTTTCAGGGTTTACATCAAGTCATCAAGGTCATAGATTTCATTGGTTACTTGATGACAGTACAGTGGCACGAAGGGGCAAAACACAACAGCAAACAAACAAACAAACAAAAAGTTCCTACAACATTCCAGAAAAAGAACAAAACAGAAAACACAATTTTCAACTAAGTTAGATCAAATGGAAGAGATTTTTATTAGAAGGGAAAATTCATATGATGTGTTTCCTTTTAATCCTGAAAGCATGTTGGAAGTGCGGAGAGGGGCATTATTATTATTATATTATTATTATTATTATTATTATTATTATTATTATTATTATTATTATTATATACATGGAGTTTCTACTATTGCATCTGTATAAGAAAAATTACAGCTCATGGAAATGCAATATTCCATGTTGGGTTCAACAATGATCATTTTTTCCTGCAGTCATAGTCCTAATTCTGAATGTCCAGGTTCTGTCCATACAACCCAAGAAATCTCCCTATCCTGTTCCATAAGCTGAAATATTTTTGTTCTTGTTTTTTGATTTGTTTGTTTGTTTTGCTTGTTTCTGAGGCTGGGTGTTTAAACTCACAGATTTTTAGTATTTAGTTATATTGTTTCAAATAATGTTATTTTTTTCTATTTCAGGCTGTTAAAAAAGCAGAAGTGTGTAGAGAACTTGAGAGAAACATGAAACATCAACTTAATCAACTTGCAAAATCAATGGGAGATGCCAATAAGACTTTTAACAAATGCCTCACAGAGGGAGTTGAAAAATCCATCAGTTCCTATGAAAAAAAATTGAAGTCCTTCTTGTACTTGGTGTGTATAATATAGTTACATCAACACAAGTGACTTTGCATTTTATTGGATTATGTGTTAAAATGTTCTGTTTTCTGCTTTGTTTCAGAGAAAGAAGGGCAGCTCTTTTCACTCAACCCTGAAGTGTGTTGTTCAGAATAAGGGTGTCTACAAACCAAAAAAAGGGAAACAAATAAACATCAACCTGATGTTAGTTTCATGGTTGATGGACAGCATTGATGAAGAATTCAGAAAGACCTTTCCGTAAGAATAATTATTCTACACCACACATTATAACGAACAGAATATGAGATGCATATATAAAAGTCAGTTTTATATATGCATCTGCAGTTCTGCCAGTATAGATCACGTTGTTTACATGTTTCAGAAATGAAGTAAAATGTGGATCATTCAGTGGAGCGATCGATACTTTTTCACTTAACACCAATTCTCTGAATACAAAATGCAAAGCTGTCGAACTGCAACTGAGATTTCTCAAGACAGAGGTAAAAGATGAAACTTCCTATATATTAGTCCACCAGCAGGCAGTAAATGAGGCAAAACTGAAAAATGAACACTGGTTGTGTATCTCACTGTAATTTAAAACAGTGTTCATCCATAGTTCCTTTTTTTTCTCTAAGGAAGAAAAAATCAAAGCAAAAATCAACAAAATCATCCGGAAGGAGAAGAAAAAGATTTACAACAGTCTGACAGAGACAATTGAAAAAGTTATGGAAGAAAGCTACAGCAGTAAGAAAGATGAAAGATTCATAACTTTCCACAAAAACATTTTTATTTTACCACATTTATATTTATCTGCATTAAAAAGTCTAACAGAAGTTTCACGTCTTACTCCAGAGGCAGCAGCATTCAGAGGAGACGGCATGCTGAACAACATGAGGGAGACTATTGAGCGGCATGTGCACTCAAATAAGCACATGTTTGGGCTGGCAAAAAAAACCATGTTGGTCAAGCTGATTGCATTGAGGGTTTGTCATATTTTGTATTTGAATATGATGTCTTGCACATTTTTTCTTTGTCCAAGATTTACATGAAACCTTCTTTTCTTTGAGTGGAAAATACAAAATGTGTGTTGGCTTGAGTACTTTTCCCAGTCTGAACGCCCTCTAACACATCTTATGTTTTTCATAATCTTGAACTCATTAGAATCACTGATTCTTTGATAAGTGAATAAATTTTTTGGTGCCACATTAGAAACACATCCTGGAGACACTGCGGAAAACAATGAAGGAATCCATTGAACTCTCACTCAAGACCAATGACTGCTCACTCCCAGGTAAATGTTTCTTATTATAAATATCAAGTAAAATAAATCTATATAAACATGCATTGCAAAAAATTATGTGTACAAAATAAAACTTGACTTAAACATAAACGCTGTATATTTAATGAAACTCAAATGTATAGAATGAAAACTGAATCAGTTCTACATGATTTTGAAAGAAGTATAAAGCAGGGATGACATTTATTTATAGCAGTGTTTGTTTGTTTCTTTGCTTTTTAGATGTTTCAGCTGAGCTTGTAACGGTGAAGAACCATTATGATAAACTTGCAAGCAGCCCATATAACAGATGAAGAAATTTCACTAGCTGGGTAAATATTAATAAGTAATTTGTTGATTATGAATTCTTTTTGTTATTAATGACATTGGCATTTCTTTTAATTACCCAATGATAGGAGCTGCATCTATGACAAACTAGCTTTTTATAGCATGAAGTCAAACTTCTGGGACAGTGATCTGGTCAGATAAGTAGCAGAGAGGGTTAATTAGTTTCAGCTGCTTTGGTGTTAATGAAATTAACAACAGGTGCACTAGACGGGCTACAATGAGACAACCTCAAAACTAGTTTTGCATTTGGTTAAGCTCAGTGTTACTGCTGGTAGCATGACTTGATACCTGGATGCTGCAGAGGTTGCACAGGTACCAGGATGGCACACCAATACCATTGCCAAAAGTTTTGCTGTGTCTCCCAGCACAGCATACAAACTACTGAGTACGATTCTGAGTTGCTAAAGAAAGTTTCAGCAAATGAACGAGCCTCCTGTATCATTTTTTCACTTTGATTTTTGGGGTGTCTTTGAATTCAGCCTTGTGTAGGTTGATAATTATCATAAAAAAATATGGTCTACTTTTATTACCAATATATTACCCAGTCCATATCACTGTAATCCAGGGGTGTCCAAACTTGCGGCCGCGGACCGCTTCCGGCCCCGCCCACTTCCGGTCCGCGAATTGATGTAAAAAATTACATACAATTTGGCCCTTTAAGTTACTTTTTTGACAATCCGCCTTCTGTTAAGCGAAATGTCAAAAAAGGAACTTAAAGGGCCAAATTGTATGTTTTTTTACATCAATTCGCGGGCCGGAAGTGGGCGGGGCCGCAAGTTTGGACACCCCTGCTGTAATATAACATGATATAATTTTTTTCCCCATTGAGATCTGATGCATTTCCAAGTGTTACTTTTATTTATGTTTTAGCACTGTATATGTCATCAAAGCTGAATGTCACAACTTTGCTGTAATGTCTGAGAATTACACATTTTCTGAGTTCTTTTTCATTCACCTCTTTTCATTCTTTTCATACCCCACACTCCATTTAATCATTAGTTATTAGTAATCTCTGACTCTCTTCCACAGTGTGTTTTGTCCTGTCTCTCTCCCCTCAGCCCCAACCGGTTGCAGCAGATGACTGCCCCTCCCTGAGCCTGGTTCTGCAGGAGGTTTCTTCCTGTTAAAACAGAGTTTTTCCTTCCCACTTTCACCAAGTTCTTGCTCATAGGGGGTCAGTTTGACTGTTGGGTTTTCTCTGTAATTACTGTAGGGTCTTTACATTACAATATAAAGCATCTTGTTTGTTTTTTAAGATCAGTTGTTTTTCCTGTTGTCTTTAAATGTTTTTTTGAACTCTGTGTAGTTTTAATTCTGATTTTGTTAATTTTATGTATCAAGAGAAATGCAGAAGTCTGTGGTTATCCCAGGAATTATGCAGTTTCGATGATAAGGGTGTAGTTCCACAGTTATGTTAAGTACATTCTTAATTTTCATATTTTATTTTAAGTTTTTTATTCAAGGATATATTTTAAACATTTTCATGACTATATTTTAACATTTAAAGCATTTTTTTATTCTCACTATTACATTTTTAAGCATATTTTTTCATTTTCAATATTTAAACTTTTTCAAACATATTTTTAGTTTTCAATATTATACTTAAATGTTTTTCTTAATAATTTTAGTTGTGGTTCATTAGGATAGGGGCGGATATTTTTCAAAATATGTGCTGCAGTTTTTCTCAATTGCTTTGATGTAATTCTCAAATCAGGAGCACACTTTACCATCCATCTGCCTTGGCCAGGGTCTGCTGTTTGTTCATCTGTTTGTTGCAGGTTGGGGGTAGGGGTGTTAATCAGTGCAACTGGGAGCACCTGGCCAGTCTCCCTGCAGCATTTAAGAGCTGGCTGTCTCAGCTCTGCGAGATGGTTTTTACCTCCATGTATCCAGCACCATGTTTTTCCTGTTTCTTTGAGTTTATACTGGGTTAACTTATTGTTTGTCATCAAATAAATGGGTGATATTGAGTTTAACTGGTGTCTCTCCATCATTTGTAATGGCCCTTGAGCCAGACTATGACATTAGTCTGCTGTGACAACGATCCGTCGTGCCACACCGGCGCTGGTCGAACCAACTAAGTATACTTAAGGAAAATACATGAAGCAATATAAACTGTAAATAACCAAGCATGAACTAGGAGGAAACTAATTCACTAGGAAAAACATGAAAGGAGAGAATTTTGTGCCAAGGATCACAAAAGGAATAACTAAACTAACTTCAAAAGGTCTATAAACTGAGATCACTGACCCAGGACCCCGGCAGGTTTATCTGTTGTGGTTCTTATGTGTTGTGGGAGGACGGACCGCAGAGTGCTGCAGAGAACTTCCTCAGTGGTCAGTCCACCTCTCAGAGGACTCCCACTCTTCCTTTCTTGTACTTTATATTTTTATTAGTATTTTTGAGGATTAAACATATCATTGAACATTGATAAAACACAAATTTTAAAAAAAAGTGTTCATCACAACACACAGCATCATTTTACTCCTTTGTTATCAGTACACGTCCGTCATGTGGCTGCATATAATAAAGACTGTGATGCTTTTATCCACGTATCTAAATTTAGTTTGGAAAGAAGGACACCACTGTGCTGTTTTATCACTATTTTGTGTCCATAATCATATTAATAATATGGTATAATGTTAGTGGCTCTATAATATCGTGATTTTTCCATTTGCCCAAGAAGTAAAAGATCCCTGGTTCGATCCTGGGAATAGGTACAAATCCCCTTTAAGGTTGTGTTAAGAACAGCATGCAGTGTAAAAATAAATCCCAAACATGCAAAGCTGCCTGCCGTGATGACCCTTGTGAATAAGCGAGCAGCTGAAAGCAACTTTTAATATGTTTTGTTTTCCAGTGTACAAGAAAACTCTGAGTATATATACAACTGTATTTTTTCTTTTTTTTACCTGTGAACTTTAACCCCTTTTGATCTAAAACAAGATAAAACCGATAGTCATTGTTGTTGCATGTCTCAGAGCCACTCCCATCTGCTGTGCACAAACACCACCTCTTCCTGCTTTTCTCAGTCCTGCTTTACGCTACACCCACTTTACTCAGACTGGACTTACCTGTCAATTATACATAAAGATCCAGCTGTACTTGCCTCCTGTCAAAAAAGTCAACCGTGCCTTCTGAGCCATTCAGTTTTTGGACTTGGCTTTTTGACTGATTTTTTTTCCCACCTGTTCCCAATCTGTGCCTCTCTGCTTACTTCATACCTTCATCCCAGCCTTTTTCTGCATTACCTTCAACAAAAGGTGAGCAATCTTTAATATAAATGTTTATGGATTTAATGTGTTTCTGATTATATAATATTTCCCATGCATTAAAGAAGCAGTTGATCACAAAGGTCTAATTTGTCAAGTAGTACTGTCTGATTAGATATAACATAGTTTATCTTTCAGTTTCAGTTCTTGGTCATGGATGATTTTGTGCATAAGAAATTGATTGAATGGGATCTGGAAAAGTGGATGGATACATTTGAAGGTAATGAGCACAGATGTTATGTAATATTGATGTGATGTAGTGGTTACCACACATCACAAAGGTCACTGTTTTGTTTCCAATCGTCTTTGGGGGTTGCATGAGGAAGGGGAGGCAGCATAAAACTTCCAAATCAAACATGCAGAGCTACCTGCTGTGGCGACCCCTTGTGGCAAAAGAGCAGCCAAAAGTAGCTTTCATGAACACTGAAACAGCATCAGTGTGGGCATAAATGCTGCAACTTTGTTCTGTAGTAAAATAGTGAGTGTTTATACTATACTGAAGTAGTAATACATTTATGCTAGCACATTTGTACATTTTATACAGAACGAAAAAAAGAGTGCTTTTCTACAGCATCTTGTAGGGTCCGTGTACTTTTTGATCATTCGTTTTTCCGTTTTGAAAACAGATATTAAAAAAACGAAAAATAGGTCTGTGGCCCACAGCATGTGGAGGGCACCAAACTTCAGTCTGGAGGGAAGTGAAATCTCCTACAAATTGAGCATACACTTAAAACTAGTCTTCCACATAAACCTAAGACAGGAGCAGTTTTCTCCATGGCCTACCTTAGTCAACAATGGAAACTAGGCCGTCCAAGTCCGTCTCAATTCAAAACAGAAAAATGACTGGCCCAAAAGTACACGGGCCTTGTAGGCTGTTACATCAACAGAGGAAAGTTAGATACAGAAAAATAAAATACAAGAGAATTAACATGTATTCAGCTCATAAAACCAAATTATTACACTCCCTCTATGACGATAAATGGCACTTAAATTTAAGTGCTGTACCCATACCTGTTTCACTGAAATGTATTTCTGTAGTAATTTGAAAATTATTTGTACTTCTGCATGATTAAGCTTTAAATGATTAATTACAGATAAAGAAATCACAGAGGAAAGTTTCTATGAACTTAACGATGAACTCATAGATAAACTGATTCCAAAAGCTGGACCACGAATAAAATTCAAGAAGAGACTCAAGCAGTTAAAGGTAATTGTTCTGAGTTTTTTTGTTTGTTTGTTTTGTTTTTGCACATGATTACATTTGGTATGATAAATCTAATTTATATTAATACATCCATGTGAATTTATGTTAGAATTACCATGGTATTTGCAAATTACAGAGTAACACAATAGTGGATTTTTATTTACTGTTATGGATTTGCTACTCTTGTAGCTCAGGAGGTAGAGCAGGTCACCCACTGATCAGAAGGTCAGTGGTTTGATTCCTGGTTACTCCAGACTGCATGCCAATGTATCCTTGCATCAAGTTGCTCTCTGACTCAAGTGTTGGAGTGTGAATATGTGTGAATATTAGATAATAAAAAAAAGCACTTAGTTAATCATGGAAGTGCTTGTGTGAATGGGGTAAATGTAAACGTGTTGTATAAGCGCTTTGAGTGCTCAAAACAGAGTAGAAAAGCACCATATAAGAACTAGTCCATTTACCATTTTCTCTTGTATGTTAAAAACTTTCTTTTTACTTGGCTATGATCCATATTATTGATTAGAGAGTTTCAGTTACTTTGCATTCAGTAGTGTTTTATCTGTTCTGTAAACAGGAGCAAGAAGAAGCACCTGATTTAGATCAGGTAAGGATTATATTGACTTTCAGGTGTGTAATGAACTGATTCTTCACGTATTAGAAATTTACATTCATCCTCAGGTTTTGCCATCCACGAGTGATGAAGGTAAGATACATGTTACCTTACATATTACAACTAATATTAATCATTTTCAAGACAGTAATGCTTTTGCTTGGACAGAATAACTCAGTTGAGCTTATTGAATAATAAATTTCATTCATTTCAAAACCCAGGCAACAAAATAATATTTTTGAGTCTCCAATCAGGAAAGCGAAAGTTTGAACATCAGGACAAGTCCAGCGAACTGCAACCACCAGCTAAAAGACAACGTAGCTGCAAACCACGATCATTCTTAGGTATTTGCAGTTCTCTATAAACAATGGCCATTCAAGAACAATAACACTTTTTCACTGTTCAAAATATTTTTTCATTGCCTTGCTGCTGTTAAAGTTATGGTAATAATATTGCATTTTAAAAGTCAACAGCATGCATGCAACCAGCATGGGGTGCATGCCTGGGGGGGTTTCAGTAGGCCTGTCAGACACTTCATTTTCCTACTGGGGGATTTCAACACTCATGGAGCAATGACAATAAGACCTTGACAGGTGTAACTGGGAGGAATGGCCTGCCTGATTGAAGCCCAAATGTGTTCTATTACTGGACTTCTGTGCCAATCACAGTTTGTCCATGACGAACACTATGTTTGAGCATGAGTGTGCTCACAAGTGCATCTGGTACCAGTACACCCTAATTTTGTAATCATGTTGTCAGATCTGTGAACACATGTCTTTGACATGCATGCTGCTCCTCTGAGCTGTCAGCTGATCACCACCTGGTGGTAAGTTGGATCAGGTGGCAGGATAAGGGGAGGATGCTGGATATATCCTGGTGTGCCCAAATGTATAGTAAGGGTGCACTGGGAACATCTGACAGAGGCTCCTGAGGCATTCAATTCCCACTTCCATCAGAATTTTAACAGCATTCTGAGGGAGGTATGGGACATGTTCCATAGCTCTATTGGCAAGGCAGCTGCAGCCACAAGGTTGTTGGCACCTGCTGTTGTAGTATGCCCCAAACCAGATAGTTCACATAGGAGGTGAAGGGAGCTGTCAAGTTGAAGAAGGAGTCCCATCAATGACAATTTTCTTTATTTAGTACATTTCATTACAAACTCAATGTGCTTAACACAGAAGATAAAAACATAAAAACCCATGTAGGTTTATGGTGCTTTAAGGCGGTGAAAACAGCAAAATATAATAAAACAAAGCAAATAGCAGGTTTGCTTGTGGGACTCCAGAGTCAGCTGGCAGGTAATGACTGGCCAAGTGAATCATCAGGTGACTCAGGAGGATAAAGCAGTGCTCTGCTTATGCAGTGTGGGTAGGGTGCTGCTGACTTCAACTGAGGATATAATCATGCAGCAGAACGAATACTTCAAGGATCTCCTGAATTCTATTTCTTCTATGGAAGGCATAGATCACTGAGATCACTGAGGTTGTCAACCCTCTGGGGTCTAGGGTATATTTGGTCATTTTTGACTACTTTTGATTTTACCTTTAGAGTTCATCTTAAAACTGTTAACTTTGATTGGTATCATTTTTGCAGCACAACCTCATGTTTGTGACTGTACAGTAATTTTTTAATTTTGACTTAATGTATTAATGCATTGGACCTAAAATCACATAAAAACATAAAATCCAAGTAGGAAAAAGTTTGATGTTTAACGAATTATTTTTACAGCTTAAAATTCAAATATAAATTTTAACTCTAAAAACTTAAGTACAAATATAGCAAACAAAAAATATACAGCTATTTACATTAAAACGCAGGCAATGCTGCGGTTGTTTTTTTGTGCAACTGTGTGCAGAACAATCGGGTGTCACAATAAGATGCCACACAAATTACTTGTGCCACTCAAAAAAAGTTCCTGTCCTCCACAAGTGGCTCATCACAGTTACAACTTGCCATCAATATTGTCTTTCAGCAACTTTTCACATGTTCCTCAGCAACCAAATGCCACATGGTGCTGTATAATTTTCTGGTTGTTTATGTGGTGCATTTTTCCAACAATAGGAAAGAGGATGCCACATCATTTCAAATCAGTGATGTTCAACACATCCGTCCACCTCTAGCTGGTGGCAGGGCACCTGGGGTGGATGAGATTCACTCTGAGTTTCTCAAGGCTCTGGATTTTGTGAGGCTGTCTTGGGTGACACGCCCCTACAATGTCACATGAAAGTCTGTGACACTCCACCATTTTGCAGCTATGCCAGAGTACTGGAGAGGAGAGTCCATCCAGTCAAGGATATTTGAGGTAACCTGGACTATGGAATATCCAGCCCATTTTAATGGGCCTTTCAGTGAGACCTTAGCCCATATCATCAGCAATAAATTGGACCCATTCCAAGAGGATGTTGGTCTCCACCAGGGCTATTCTTTGTCACAGATTGTGCTCATAATTTTTATGGATAGAATTTCTAGGCATAGCCAGGTGGCGGAAGGATTCCACATTGGTGGCCTTAGGATCTCATGTCTGCTTTTTGCAGATGATATGGTTCTGTTGGCTTCATCAGGTGGTGACCTCCAGCTCAGAATGGGGCAGTTTGCTGGCAAGTGTGAAGCAGCAGGAATGAGAATCAGCACCTCCAAGTCTGAGGACATGGTTCTCAGCTGGAAAATAGTGTTTAAGTATTTAACTATGTTGGGGTCCTGTTCACAAGTGAGGGGACAGTGAACAAGGAGATTGGCCAGCAGACTGTTTTCACATCTGCAGCAATGTAGATGTTGTATTTGTCCATTGTGGTCAAGAGAGAGCTTAGTGTGGAATCGAAGCTGTGGATTTAAAGGACAATTTCTTCCCATCCTCACCTATAGTCACAAACTATGGGCAATGACTGACAGAATGACATTGTGGATACAAATGGTGGAAATCATGTTAGGCTGGGCTCTCCCTTAGTAATATGGTGAGACGTTCTGGACTTTTTACTTAAACTGCTGCTCCTGCCACCCAGACTTGGATGGATGGATGGATGGATGGATGGATGGATGGGTTTATAGCTCTTACTAAATAGTTCTTAATTCCTATGCTTACAGAAACAATCATACTATCTGATGTAAAATACATCATGAGGTATGTCCATGACAAACTACATGACCAAGACAAGCTCAGTGTTTTCCTGAAGTGAGTATTAAGTTTCCGTATTCTGGGCCGGGCTCCATGCCTGATCACATTCCAATTTCACATAGAGATCTTAGAGATTTTAAAGAGATTGTTTTTAGTCTTGTCACAACTGTTCACTCGGATTGTCAGAAATGCAGTGGCTGAGTAAAACTGATGGTCTCTTTTCTTGAGAAAAAAATAGATATTCACATAAAAATATTTTGGACAACTGTCACACTGATCACAGCAGTATAAGTACACATATTAGTTGGCAAAGCCTTAAAAAGATAATATAATTTCAGTGTGTCACATGAATGAGTGACCACGATGATGCTTCCTTCAGCAATCAGCATGGCTACATCTCATAGAGGAGATAAGCCACGCAGGTTACCTTTATCAACAATCTTGTGACAGGATTTAAAACCATCGGTAACAATAATTTGAATTCTCAGACAAATATGACAGCACGTTATAATAAGCAGTATAAAATGCATTTGATGCAGCTACAAAACTGAAGGCCAGTGTTGGGTTTTGTAGAGTGATTTACCAATGTCACTCACAGCTGTTAAATGGTCATTGTTGTGGATGAAGGGCATTATTGTCCTAAAGAAAACCACGTTTGTGTGCCAACAAGTTTTTCTAGCATCATGAAAAATCATGATAACTTGGATCATGTTGATCCTTATTTATTTCATACATAAGACTCAAGATCTTTATGGAATGGAAGCACATGAGCACTCTTTCATTGTTAGGAATGCATACTTTTTTTTCTGCGTCTGCACGAATACAGGCCAATATTCACAAATATATTTTTGGTGTTAGTCTGCGTGGTGACGCAGCTCTTTTTTAGTTACTTTGAAGTTGTGTTGCTGACAGACAGCTGCATGTTATGAACTACTTTTATTTGCTCTTTCTCATATCCATACGTTCCTGAGGTAAATACCTAGCTAAATTCACTTTTTTTTTTAAATCAGCTCTCTGCTGCATCTATTGAAAAAAAAAAAAAAAAAAAAAGCTGACTATATAAAACTTAAAGGTCTGGTGATAATTATTTGTACAATAAATCACTTTCTGTCACTTTTCACAAACAAAGTCTTTAGAAACATTGTTAAAATAAAAAATATTGATTATACCACTTTTAAATTGTGCTTAAAAGTCTGTTTGCAGTCTTTCCCAGCCTTTTGCTACATATTTTCATGGTTGAATCAGTGAATCCATATTTAAAATCATATACAGGAAAAAAATCTGTGATTTGGAGACAGACAAGAGGGAGCTGGTTGGTGTCTTTGGTAAAACTGGAGCTGGAAAAAGTTCTCTGATAAATGCCATCATTGAAGAGAAGAATCTTTTGCCCTCTGGAAGCATCAGTGCATGCACCTCAGTCATGATAAAAGTGGAGGCTAACATGCACAGCTCTAACTATGAGGCAGACATTGAGTTCATCACAAAAGAGGTAAAATTTGTTTAACTGCAAAAATAATTTTTTTTATGCTTGTTATATGTCCTTCAATAAAACTGAAAAGTGTTTTTTCTTGTAAGGAGTGGAAAGATGAGTTGGGGTCATGGCAGCAGATTCTTGGGGATAATGAAGACGATAAAATGGAAGCTGATGATGATTATCGTGACATTACTGAAAAGCTGTCAGCACTCTACGGAGAAGAATGGAAACAAAAGTCCACTGAAAACCTCATGAACAGCAAATATTTCAAAGAAATTCCCGAATTTCTCCAATGCAGAAGGAAGATTTTGACATGTGAATCAGTAAGACACAAACTTTCATTACTTCGTAGAAAGCATTCTTGTAAGTGTGCAGCTCTGGGGTTTAATTGTTTGCATACCGCCTGGGCTTCAGTATATCAGCAACTCTGCAACCTAAGTACAAAATGTACATCAAATGAGGACATTGTTCACCAACAAAAAAATTCATCTGTTCTGTTTCACTGTATAATCTGTAACATCTGGCTTACATTTGAAAAGCAGGTTTAAAACTCAAGTACAGCTGGAGGCTGATCCAGGTCTGGTTTAGGATTTTTTTTCTTTTCATCTTAATAAGGAACCTTATATTCTGCTAGGTTCCAACTTCCATAATTAAAAGTTGTTCTCAAAAGGTTCCTCAAGTGCATACAAAAAAACCCAGCAACCTTACCCGAATAAAATAATCCACTAACCCCTTTAAGGCGGTCTACTTGTTCACTTCTGCACCTCTTCCAGTGTGCTGGATATTTTAGCCTCTACATGGTGCTCATATTTCATGCCTTCACAGGTCTGGGTGAGTTTTGATCTGAGCCAAGAATCCCAACATAAGTATCTAGACCAAATTTTGAACTCCATCCATCCATTTTCCTCCACTTATCCTGTTCAAGGTTGCTGGGGGCCTGGAGCTTATCCCACCTGTCATGGGGCGAGAGGCAGAGTACACCCTGTACAGGCCGCCAGCCTGTTATATAACATGTATAACCATGTAACCATTAATAACATTAATCATACAATTAAACACGCCCTTCCTGCCTTATCATTTAAAAAATCCCCATAACTAAAATTATCAATGTTAATTCAATATTAATTAATGCAATACAAAAGATTAAAAATATATATATATTGCAATATATATATTAAATATATATATTGCAAACTAAACAGTGGTGAGTAACCTTGGATGTCTGGAACTTGCACGTGTTTCAACTCACCAAAATAGCAACTCAGGTCACCTTATAATCTTGTTACTTTCCACCCCCTCGTTTGATCTCTGTTTGAATCTCAGTCCAGAATAAATGAGTTTTGAACAGTATGTAAGGGTTAAATTACTTTAAAGACGTCCTGCCGTGACCACTTGCACATCTGTAACTGCACTATGCATGCTTAAGCTTAAGTTGGAGGGACACAGACTTTAAAAGTCTGATTCTGTGCAGTGAAAGAGGGGCATGTTCCTATTTGTGCTCCTAATGAAATGCACTGACTCTGCAGTCTAAACCAGGGATTCTTAAATTGAAGCCTGCTGTTTGAGGTCCTCTTAAGAGGAAAGTTGGTTCACTTTGCCAGAGAAACAGGCAGTACATACAAGAAAATAAAGATCTTTCAACTGAAGGAAATTTATATCAAACAGTGGTCAAAATATTAAGTCTGACAGTGTGACATCTGTTTCTATTCACTACTAGCAATTAAGTCCAAGGGTGTAGTTGTTCGTTTTTTTTTTTAAATAAAGAATATAATAATAACTTTAATTTTTTTTTCTGATTGTGTTCTTCAGGGGTTTTATTTAGGCATTGTTCCTATTTTGATTGTTCGAAACATTTCAAAAAGGAAAGAATTTTGATGGGATTTCAGTTGACCTTAACTCCTCAGCCTGGAGGACTGTGATGGCCCAACACGAAACATGGGGATGCTGCATTAACTCATGCTTCTGGGATACATATTTCTAAATGTCATAATCTGATTATGTCTAAATCAACTTAAAAACTAATTTTTTGACTCACCCCAAATTAAACTTTTATCTGCACCTGTTTTGTAGTTACATTGTATTAATTTAACTTTTGAAATTAGTGCTTTTCTGTCATATTTTATGCTGCTCTGATTCTTTAATTTGCAAAACACTTATAGTGAGAAAAGAAATGAAACTGTCTTGCATTGTCTTGCTTTATTTATTGCAGGCTAACGAACTCTCTGAAAGATGTGCCAGATACACAAGAAGTGACTCTAAACAGGGAGATGGTAAAGATGTAAAGAGGTGGTACTGGCCACTAGTGAAGTGTGTGACTCTCAAGGTGCCAAACAACGATTTCCTCCAACATGTCACACTTGTGGACCTTCCTGGAAATGGTGACCGCAACAAGAGTCGAGACGAGATGTGGAAACAAGTAAATAATTCACATTTACTGCTTGTTGTTCTATACTGTGTGTCAATGTTGTTTGACAGTTAATTCTTTATATCTCTCATGTTATTATTCTCCTTTCAGATTGTTGGAGATTGTTCTACTGTGTGGATTGTAACTGAGATTAATCGAGCAGCATCAGAAAAAGAAGCCTGGGAGATCCTGGAAAGTGCCAGCAGCCTCATTGGAAATGGTGACAAATGTCGGCAAATTCACTTTATCTGCACTAAGTCAGATCAGATTGAAGATTCAGATGATTAGTAAGTAAATTATGATGCATAAAAAATGATAGTTTCATGGCTCAGTTTTAGTTAAGCTTTAGCTGTCAGACCGATGACCCCAGATCTGGCTCTGGAATACTTTGGTATACCAGAGAAGTTCAAGGTCAATTCAATGACTTCAAGGTATTCAGATATTTCAAAGTACTATTTTGCAAACCTATGCCATTTTCTTTCTAGAGAGAAGAGTTTTTCTCTTTGGTAACTCTTCCAAACAAGTCACACTCATTCAGTCTTTTTCTAATTGTTTTGTTGTAAACTTAACATTTAACATGCTAACTGAGGCCTGTAGACTCTGAGAATATTTCAAGTATTTCACATTCTGACTTTGAGGTGAATTTCCCAAGATGTCCACTTACAGGACGAGTGTGGCATTGTGTTAACACAAAACAGACTGTTCCAGACCAGCAAGCTGCCACCTCTGGTTTAATAGAGGTGCTCACACTTGTTCATGATCAATTAATCAAATGCAATTGATTGTTACTTATGGTTGTTACTTACCCAGTAAGGGTGTACTCAGTGACTCTATGTGGTCACAGTACTCATAGAGTCTTGTAAAAACTTTTGTTTTCAAAGGACTTTATGTTCAAATATCTTTTCTTCTAGTTCATCCACTCAGCTCCATAAACGTATAGTTGAAAGAAACATGCAGGTCAAGGAAGAAGTGAGGAAAGAATTCAGCAAGCTGAACGAAATTAAGGTGAGCTTTATAATGTATAATCTAACATGACTCTCCTTAATAACAAGAGTGCTTTAAAATTAAATCCTGTTTCCTCCAGAAACACTTCACTGATGACTGTTTCAAAGTGTTCACAGTGAGCTCCAAAGAGTTTGTAAAAAAGAAGTGCTTAAATCCAGATGAAACTGGTAGGTGAAGTCTCCTTAAATGACCACAGTGTAGCTAACAGAAAATGGATAACTCAAATGCATATTTTGTTTTAGTTTGCTTTAAATAAAAGAAATATGAATTGGTTGGATTTAAATTAAAGTATTTATTGTAAAATTGTAGTTTTCAAACTCATTTTTAACAGAAATACCCAAACTTCAGGATTTTTTGAAAGATCTCAACGACTGTCACTCAGAAACCTTAAACTACGTGTCTGGAGCTCACGGGATTCTGTCTTTGATTCAAGGGGCCAACTGCAGAGGAGTGGTAAGTGGTAATAAAAACTCATATTTTTCATTTGCCTCAGTTGTGATATTGTATGTCATATTTACAAAAAATAGCTATAATTATTAAAACAGTTTTGTAAAGTATGTACGTTGGTTACTTGATGACAGTACAGTAGCACAAAAGGGCAAAGCACACACACACAAAAAAGAACTACCAACAACATTCCAGAAAATTGGAAAACACAATTTTCAATTAAGTTAGATCAAATTGAAGAGGAAATTATTCATCAGAAGGGAGAATTAATATGATTCATTTTCTTCTTTTAATCCTGGAAGCATGTTGGAAGTGAGGAGAGGGGCAGTGTTATGAACAGATCATACTGTCTTTTACATTTTTTTCTTTGTCCAAGATTCACGTGAAGCCCTTTTTCTATGTTTTAGTGAAAAATACAAAATGTGTGTTGGCTTGAGTATTTTTCCCACTCTGAATGCCCTCTAACACATCTTAAGTCGTGTTTTTCACAGATACTCTTGAACTCATTAGGGTGGTTCTTTGATAAGTGATTACATTTTTTGGTGCCATATTAGAAACACATCCTGGAGACACTGCAGAAAACCATGAAGGAATCGATCGAACTCTCACTCAATGCTGATGACTGCTCGCTTCCAGGTAAATGTTTCCAACTATAAATATCAAGTAAAAGAAACAAATATATTTAAACATGTTGTAAAAGAAAATTATGTATACAAAAAATTAAACTTGACCAAAACATAAATATATCTAATGAAACTCAAACATATGGGATGAAAACTGAATCATTTGATTTTAAAAATAAGTACAAAGACATATTTATAATTTGTTTGTTTCTTTTTTAGATGTTTCAGCAGCGCTTGTAATGGTGAAGGACCATTATAATGAACTTGGAAGCAGTCCAGATAACAGATGAAGGAATCTCATTAGCTGGATAAACATTAATAGGTCTTTTTTTTTTATTATTAACTATTTTTGTTATTAATGATATTAGTGTTTCTTTTAATTACATGAGGGTTTATCAACCTAGAAGCTGCATCTATGACAAATTAGCTTTTAGTGATGCCACTATAGAAAACTGTGACTTTTAGCAAATTTTTGTGTTTTAGTGTGAGTTTTACAAACATTTGAAATTAAGGAAACATGGTACTGCACTGCTGAAAAAAAATAAATAAGGGAACACTTTTTAATCAGAGTGTAGCATCAAGTCAAACTTCTGGGACGGTCATCTGGTCAGATAGCAGAGAGGGTTGTTAATTAGTTTCAGCTGCTTTGGTGTCGATTAAATTATTAACAAGTGCACTGGAGGGGCAACAATGAAACAACCGCGAAACAGGAATGGTTTTACAGCTGGAGGCCACTGAGATTTTTTCCCTCCTCATATTTTCTCACTGTTTTTCACTAGTTTTGCATTTGGCTAGGCTCCGTGTTACTATTGGTAGCATGCAGAGGTTGCACAGGTAGTCAAAGTTCTCCAGGATGGCACATCAATACGTGCCATTCCCAAAAGGTTTGCTGTGTCTCCCAGCACAGTCTCAAGAGCATGGAGGAGATTCCAGGAGACAGGCAGTTACTCTAGGAGAGCTGGACAGGGTCGTAGAGGGTCTTTAACCCATTATCAGGACAGGAATATGCTTCTTTCTATAAGGAGGAACAGGATGAGCACTGCCAGAGCTACAAAATGACCTGCAGCAGCTCACTGCTGTGAATGTCTCTGGCAAAACAATCATAAACAGACTTCATGAGGGTGGCCTAAGGGCCCAATGTCCTCTAGTGGGCCCTGGCTCACTGCCCGGCACCAATTGGTATTTGCCATAGAATACCAGAATTGGCATGTCCACCACTGGTGCTCTGTGCTTTTCACAGATGAGAGCAGGTTAACCCTGAGCACATGTGACAGAATTGAAAGGGTCTGGAGAAGCCATGGAGAATGTTATGCTGTAATATCATTCAGCATGACTGGTTTGGTGGTGGGTCAGTGATGGTCTGGGAAGACATATCCATTAATGGATGCACAGAACTCTAATGCCGCATTTCCATTAATACCTTCTCACGTGGCTCGACTCAACTCGGCATGGTTTGGAGGCATTTCCATAAGTACCCACTCAGCCGGGGTTCCAAGCAACCCGAGACGATCCAAAAATGTGAACTGTGTTTGCACATCCAGCTGATTGTGCCAGGCTATTCCAATCATTGTGGTCCAAGTGACATGATGCACAGTTCAGGAGGATGATTCCTGACAATGGACCAAAGACCATCTTTGTGAAAGTGGAAAGAACAAATCAACTGAAAGCCTTCTTCTTGAAGGATATCAGAGGTATATATGTGGATGGTTGGCTTGTGCCTCTACCAAACTCACATGAGAGATATTAAAGTTCCAGCACAGCTAAGGTGCTCGCAGCAACAGGCCCTCATGTCTTTGTCTTGTATGTCATGGCATGAGACCTGTTCTGTTTAAAGCTGAAATGTTTGCAAGTCAGTTGAATATAATACAGAATGATTTTCTCGAGCATGAGGGTATGTAAAAATCATTAGAATTAAAGTCTCGCTGCATTAAATAGCATTGAAAAAACATTTTGGGCTCAGTTTGCTTTGGATTTGTGATGGTATTTAAAGTAAATTCAAATAATGGTCCAGTTCCTCATGTGCAAATAAATAGTCTTTAAAAAATTATGAAAAAATAAACATCACCATTGTTCATATGACTGTAACAAAGGCTAAAATGAAACGAAATATTTAAACAGAACCATTAACCATGCTGTAACATGTTTCCTGGGTTGTGAAACTTCAGTAAAGCAAACATGAGGAAAGAAGCTCATGTATAGACTTACAGGCTGAGTGGCTTCACTGGATCATGAATTAAGGTCCATAAAATTTAAATAATTGCAGAATTTATTCTGGACATAGGAGAAAAAACAATCTGACATTTGAAACAAAATAAAACATCCTTTAAAAGACAGCACAGCAATGTGAGAGAAAAACACACTGAATGCTACAGGTGCACAGATATGAAGTCAATGTGTGGTACCGCAGTGAACACATTAGTTCACATAATACTACAGAAACTGTATTTTATTAAAATGTCATATTATTTCTTGGTCTTCTTAGTTTATTTTTACTCAGTCGTTTCTGAAATAAAGTCCACACTGAATGCCTCGTGTGCATCTTGTGTGAAGCTACATAGGTGTAACAGCATGCCAGTGTGTAAACAAAGATACGATGATCATTTCAGACATTTAAGCTGAATACTTAAACACCCTGATATGATGCAGGGTACTGTAAACTCAGCATAAATAAATAAGCAGAGAAACAATCCACAAATAATTTAAGCCCTTAAAAAATTACCATTAATAAATCATGTGCATTTAAATATATTTTCAGGACAATTAAATTATGTGACTCTGTGTGCAAGTGAACAGCTATAAGCACTTGATAATAATTATATGCATGCTAAAACATTACAGATAACAAAGGCATAGTACTTAGGCACAGAATTTTTTTTTTCAATTTAGCTTCTTGTGGCTTACATTTAAGTACAGCTACTTATTTTTCCTTCATCGTAACAATCAGTTGTTGAGACAAATTATTTCAGCAGGTGGCAACAGTCTAACCAATAGCACTGTGATGGTGTTTGTCAGTGAATACATTCGTGTGGATTTCAAAAGGTAAATCCAGGACAATCATATTGTTAGCAGCGCTGACTAAAGTTTCAGTGGTGCAAGGTTTGTATTAAAAGACTAAAAATTCAAGTTCACAGGTCGGGGCGTGTAGTGTCCCGTTTTAGCCTAGAGAGTGTTGCTTCTTCAGGCTCTCTGAGCGCCTCACCCTCTCTTCTGGGGTTTTTCTGTACCAGCTCCTAAGAGAAAGAAGACACAATCACGCTGCAATGACCTTAAAGACATCAAAAGCAACATGTTTCTGAAGACTATTTTTATGAAGATGTGAATAAAATGATTTTGGAATTGTAATTAATTATCCAAAAAGAATAAATAAAGATGAAAAATTTAAGGCACTGCAGGCACTGAGTTAAGTAAAGAATTCCAAAAACTGGCTTCAGGCAGTGGGCGTGTTATAAAAGGTGTTTTACAAGTGCAGACTCACCCCTGACGGTTAAGCTGTCCTGGGGCAGAAGCATTTTGTCCTTGGCTTGGCTTCAAGACTCTACGAGAGGAATAATGAATGTAAATAACTTCTGGGGACAATAATCAGGAAATTACATCCATGAGGGAAAAATATGAAACACAAAATGAATTAAAAAGTACTAAAATCCCACAGCTGTGTTTCACACCTGTTGGTTGTGGGGCTTTTTGGCTTCTGCTGCATCTTCCTAGTCTGTGCTGGAGATTCACCAACCCTAAAGAAGCACCAAATACTCAGAATAAATACACCGCTGATCACTGGCTCTCAGCAGCATTAACATAAAACCGTGTGTTTTTATTTGTCATCTCACTTCTTTTTCCTGTCCAGAGACCTCTGTGTGGCAGCAGAAAGAGCCACTCGGTCTTTGGGGCACTTGGCTTTCTCCTGTAGGAGGGAACACAGTTTATAGCTTATAAAAGAATTGCTCATATTGACTGAAACAAACCACTTTCACAGAACAATAAATGTCATCTTCTGATTAATTATGGATATGTGATTGATTAATGGACTGTGTCTTCATGTTACCATGTCTCGCAGCTTCCTCTCCACACGGAGCTCTCTGTCCTGCTGCAGTAATGCTAATCGATCCTCCAAAGGCATTTCAAAGAAGATGTCATGGATGTCATACAGAGCTGCACGTAACTGAGGGAAAAACAAAGAAAAACAAGCATAAACACAAATAAAGATGGCCCTCTGCTGGCTATAGACAGTTATTACACAGTCATACCTGGGCCCTAACTCGCTCCTGCAGGGCAAGATCTTGTGCTGAGTAGGTGCTTCTCTTCTGTAGTGCTTCGGTTTGAAATGAACGGATGAACTCCTGTGTATCCTAAGGGCACATATATATATAGAAAGAGGGAACACACAGTTAAAAGAACACAGTCACTAACATTACACTCATGTAACATGTTTTTTTGGATGAATGTGTGAGAGCAAACCCACCACAATGGTTTGGCGTAGGTGTTTGACCTTCTCTGTTTTAAGTAATCTCCGTGTGAGGAAGCCGCGAGTGATGGCGCCAATTTGGCAAAATGCTTTCTGCTGATCTGCTGTCAGAACCTGGAAATTACAGCAATAAGATGATGGGAATGTGAAGAGCAGGACGTGGACAAAATCTGAAATATTAAGACAAATTAAATAAATCTGCACACACATGCACTACATATACACAGTTGGAATATATCATAATTTTCATGAGTTAAACAAAAAAGGTTCAGATTACATCCACCTCTGATGACAGTTAACAGTTAAGTGTTTAGATTTTATAATATATACAATATTTATTAGCTCACCTAAGGGCAAAATTGTATGCAAATGCAAGCACATATTGCGCATGATGTGGCTCTACAGTAATCAGAAATTGCCCTTGTTAGGGGTGTTAATAGTTGTTAGAAAAGCCACATTGATACTTGTTGCAGGTCCTTCCATATTCATGAATAAACGTGAGGTCAGAAACACTCCCATGTGTTCACTCCTGTTTTGCAAGATATACACACCAGACTTAGCCTCCCCCGAGGTTTGCTAGCTCCCCAAGCAGAACCCCACAGATAAAGAGGAGGCTGGAGAGATGGAGACGATGCACTAGAAGGGACGGGACTGGGCAAACCTGGAGAGAGAAATATCAGATACTTTATATTTAAAGATGCACCGAGAACTAGAAGCAAATTCCATCTACAAACACCAGTTGCTGTTTTACTGAGAAATTACGAGGATCAAGATATTACAGCGTGCAGAATTTAGATGACAAATAGCAGTGATTAAAATGTGTAACCATTGTTGTTCATCAGCAACTTGTCAGAGTATGTGATCTGTATTCCTACTACCATCCCTGCCTTTCTAAGTCAACATATTTTGCTGACATGTGAAAGACTGTAGTTACATCTGATGAAACCCCTAAACTCTGCTCTGTTGAGGTTACACTGTAACTGTAATTGTTAAACATCTACAAAAGAATACTTTGTTTTGTTTTTAATGAAGGGTAACTCATACAGCTGATGAAACAAAAGCTTCAGTATTACATTTTAGGTTTTCAAAAACAGAAATGGAAAAAGAAAGTTATTAGAGGAAAAGACTCAAAATGTCTCTCGAGTTAATGCTTTAAACACTTTTTACTCCAGTACAGTAGGACATTAAAGTGTTACCTATACTGTGTCCAGGTGATCGTTCTGATGGCGTGTGGACAGGGCTTAGTCCCGGGCACGAGGGGCTCATGATGGGATGGCGGTCATTCGTGGACCAACAATTCCAGCCAGAAGCATCCGCACTTAGAGGCCGCACACGCCCCTGCTCCTTCAGCCTTCTCTCGGTCTCCTCAAGCTCCTAAACACAGCACACGTTAAATGCATGTAATTTTTTAATGTACAAACACACATGCACAAAGTATATTATCTCATTTGGTCTGGAGGGAATAAAACAAAGAAAATAAATGCTGGCATTGCAACATTAAGTTTTGGTGTTGTATTCATTGTGCTGACCAGATGGAGGCGCTGTTGCTCTTTCTCCTGCTCAGCGAGGAGCAGTGACATCTGCAAAGCATGCTCCTTCTCAAGACGTCTCTGCATGTCCTCCAGAGCCTGTGCTCGCCACTGGGTCTCCTCTGTTAATAAGCACAAATGCATACAGATAAATCATTCATCTTTTACCTGGTCAAGGTATTATTCATTTCAGCTAAAAGATATAATGTGGGAATCAGACATCTCAGCGGGAGTTACAGTTTTAAATGTAAAAATGAATAGTTCACACCAAAGGCACTCACCTGTCTTGCGAAACTGTGCTTCAGCTGCCTGTCTGAGGACAGCTGATGTTTTCCTGCTATTGTTTGGCCCCAGAGACTCGTCTGCAGGGGTCATACAGGGCCTCAGCAGGGACGGTGAGGAATTCTCCATATCATACGTATGGTTTAATGGGGCTGCAGGTGTGCGCCGACTTGGTGCCAACAATGAAACTCCTGCCATGAAGCGAGGGAGCCTTTCCTGGCTGCGGTCTACATGCTCCCCTCCAGACTGGTAGGTATGCAGCTGGCTGTCCATGGTGTGGCAGCGCCGGCGAAAACCCGCAGCCAGATGATCAACCATTGAGCTGGGAACTGAGGCACTGATAGGGTTACAGTCCTCCTTCACTGGACTGGTGCCACAGTGGCTGGATCGACGAATGCCACTCCGGCTGATACTATCCCTCCCCACTGAGCTCCAGTAAGATGGGGATGTTGACGCCCCTGAGAGAGCTTCTCCCCAATCTGCCATACCAATGCCTTCCTCTGACCACACTGGGCTTCGAGGGATAAGGTCTGCTGTGCCAATAGGAAAGGAAATATGGATGTTGCCTGTAGAAACTGGGCGTGGTTTACGTCTCTGTGGACGAGGACTAATGCTGGACTCTGGATTGGGACGACAAGCAAATGGTTCTGGTAGACTAGGTGAGAGGCAGACAGACTTTTGAGGACTGGAGTCATGTAGCACTTGATGAGGGATTTGAGGTGGGCCAACAGGGCTATGGTGCAGACTGAATCCAAACTGAATGCCTGTGTCCGTCACAGGGCTGCAGCTCTTCTCTTCACTGACAGAGACGGTCTCCGGTGGGGGAGTCTGGGTCATTGAGCGGACAGCTTTTGATCCCTGCTGACTCTGCTCTCTCTTCACATACTCCCTTGATCGCTTAAGAAGGCTGTCCAAACTAATGTCCTCTTCCTCGTCTTCTTCCTCCTCCTCACTCTGTTCTTGGCCATCCACCTTCACTTCCTCCACTGCCTTATAACCATTAAGGATAAGATTCTCAGAGCATGGAGTGGCATGCTGATCATTTGTCTGAACCCCAAATCCAGGGTCTTTGGGGAGCCCAGGTGAGTCAGTGACCAGAGTGTAGCCATTGACTGTTGCCGATTTAGAAACTGGCAACTTGTCAACATCTTCATCTGATACTTTAAATACCTGTGCAAGATAACAAGTAATATTACACCAAAGGGTTTCACCAAAACCCCATTAGTTGAAAGCAGATCATGTAAGAGTGGCATACAAACAAACAGCAGTGTTGGTTTATAAAATCGAGTAATAATTATGACCTGTAAATAATTATCTTGGGCCATATTGTTAATGTTAGTTTTTAATAAAAAGTAATTTTACATATGTCAGTGGTAACAACAGACAAATCTTGCAGCTCACATTTATTCAAAGACTGGAAATGACAAAAGTAGAGCAAATTTGGAAGTGAGCAAGTGAAAAATATGGCTTTGGATGTTGAGCTGTCACAAAAAGACCATCGTCAGGTAAAAATAGCACGGCCTGCTGGGGGACTTTTTTAAGTCTGATAACCTGTATTCAACTCTGAGAATGTCACCAGAGACAGTGGGACAGACTGTAATTCAGTTTTTGTGCTCCATCATGAGACTGACACACAAAACTATTTCACATACACCAATCTTATATAACATTATGGCCACCTGCCTAATATTGAGTTGGTCCCCCTTTTGTTGCCAAAACAGCTCTGACCTGTCGAGGCACGAAGTCCACCAGACTCTGAAGGTGTGCTGTGGTATCTGGCACCAAAATCTTAGCAATAGATCCTTTAAGTCCTGTAAGTTGTGAATCAGACTTGTTTATCCAGCACATCCCACAAATGCTCGATTGGACTGAGATCTGGGGAATCTGAAGGCCAAGTGACCACCTCAAACTCGTTGCAGGGTACTTTATCCTGCTGAAAGAGGCCACAGCCATCAGGGAATACTGTTTCTGTGAAAGGGTGTACATAGTCTGCAACAATGCTTAAGTAGGTGTAATTGCTTGGTGTCAAATTTGCTCTAGATGCCCATGATCTTTGGGCCTTCAAGTAGCACGGCATTAAGAACAGGCATGATTCTATCATAGAAATCACTGAAGAACACTTCCAGAAATCACCGTCTGTGAACACAGTTCACTGTGCCAGACACAAATGTAGGTTAAAGCTCTGTCATGCAAAAGAAGAAGCCATTATGTGAACATGATCCAGAAATGCTGCCATCTTCTCTGGGACAAATAACATTTAAAATGTACCGAGGCAAAGTTGGAAACTGTTCTTTGGTCAGATGAATCTAAATTTGAAATTATTTTTTAGAAATCATGGACGCTGCATCCCCAGACTAAAGGGGAAAGGGACCATTTGGCTTGTTATCAGCACACAGTTCAAAGACCTGTATCTGTGATGGTATGGGGGGTGCATTAGTACCAATGGAATTGGCAGCTTTTGCATCTGGAAAGGCACCATCAGTGCAGGTTTTGGAGCAACATATATTCCTGTCCATATTTCAGCAAGACAATGCTAAAAAAAGTCCAGCGGCCGCTCTCCTCAGTTCCCACATGTTTACGGAGTGTTGTTAAAAGAAGAGGAGATGCTACCGTACACAGTAGTAAACACGGCCCTGTCCCTGCTATTTTCTTCTTAAAATGGTTCATTTTCTCAGTTGAAACATCTGGCTTGCAACCAAAACCATACTGTGCTACTGACCTGAGCCTGATCCAGTATGCCCTGAACCCTGGCCAAAAGCTTGTTTCTCTGCTGGTTCTGTCTGTCCACCTCCAGCTGGATCGCTCTGTGTCTGTAGCCACACATCTCGCTGCGCTGCTCTGCATTCAGCTGGAAAATTAAAATACATACACATAAAATGTGTCTTTATTCAGATAAAAGAAGCCCAGCTTTTCATTTTGCAGGTAAAAGCAATGTTATTACAGATTAGAAAAGATTAGTAAGGGACTGTTATATGTTTTGCAGCATGCAAAATGTTTTGTTTTGGTTTACTAGAAGAATTCAGCCTTGTTCTAGTGTATTTATACATCTTCTTTCGAATGGAAGAGAGCCTCATGCTGGAATCTTCCCGCAAACTCATTTAATCAGCAGACATGAGCAGATGGATTTTTCTGACAAACATCAAACAGCCTTGATGTCCCTCGTCATTAATCACCTTGCCACTTTTTCCCCTCTCCAGCTGCTGACCTAACAGACCATTCCCAGAGCAGACACTTTGACTGGTCTTAGCAGTAAACGTACAAGATGCTTAAGCAAGCTCACCTAAATGGAATGTATTTTTAAGTTTTATGACAAGCCAAAAAGTCTGCTGTGAAATGCTCTGTTGGGATAAAGCAGTTCAAATATTTCAGATTTGCTGCTTAGGTCTCACAAAGAAATGTTTGATTCAGTTTAAACCGAATCTCACATCTTGTATCATCCCTTGACCATGGATTCCTGTGCCTGTTCATTTCTTCCTTACCAGAGGCGAAAGCACAGCTCTTCCACAGAAGTGGATGGCAGAGCGAGCCTTCAGGGAGCACGGTGGCTCGCATGTTGTCTTCTTGAATTTCCCCTCCTCCTGCAGTATGGCCAGACTCCGCAGACAGAACTCCTCATAGCTTTCCATCTCTGCACACCCGCACATCCACACTCTGAGTAGGAAACACACACCATGTAGCCTCGTGGCTCAGCTGTTAAATTAAATGGAGAGCATGAGATTAAAAGGGGCCGTCCATGTGAGATTTGACTGACGAAACGAGACGAAACCATGTGGGAAAAGCTGAACAAATCACCTACAACAATAGAGTCTGTGTGACCTGAGTGATTTTATCACACTCGTCACATTCCTGCCATTCCTTTGCTTTCTGTCAGACTTTGCTGGTGACTGTCTTCCGCTTCCATTTCTCAGGGAAATGCAAAGGGACTGTCTGATCAATACCGTTTCTATTTCTGAAACGTCTGTCAGCAAATGAGAGTAGCCTGCAGACCATTCACAGACAGGCAGGGCGTTTGCGTAAGCAGGTAGCTTCTGTGTAGATGAGCATAAAATAATGCGGCTTTGTAATTATCGTGAGTGACACTAACTCTATGCAGCATATCTTATAACATGATAATCGACGGGATAGGTTTGAATTCAACCAGGGGTCCTTATGCTGCTGCTGGTCTTCAGCCGCCTAATTACAGTAGCCAATCCACGCTTATTGTTACATCCTGCAGAGCATAGGTGGGGATGGTTTTCTCTGTGAAACCGGCATTACATTAATTTCGGCAGCTTTTATGGTAATATTTAAGTATCATCCAGTTTTGCTGTCTTTGGAAGCTAGAAAGACGTTTTAGTACAGATGTTCCCGGCAGAACGACAGCTGATACCGGCGCTTATTCTTACCTGCTCAGTGGAGAAACAGAAATATCTCCTTCCTGTCTTCCAGCTGTTAGACACGGACAAATGTCGCAGGGAAAAAAAACAAAGTGGAGGCTTCAGCGACGAACCTCACGTTTATCTGCTCAATCTCGGTTTGACCATCATCATCTTCATCCTCATGATCAACTCTTCCGGGCTCCAACAGCGCCTCCTAGCAACAGCACGCGGGCCGCGTTCCAACAAGCTCGATGCGACCTTCCCCCCTTTCCCCGTTTATCCAAGAGGACTGATAACGATTCGTTTATCAGTGAATGTTTTATAATCAGGCTATAGCCTGGTGGTGCTTTGCAACTATAATGTCATTCAGCCAACAGTTACAACATGCTGTCCTGAAGACAAACATCTGTTTATGGACTCGAGTGAATAGCGCGCAAGGAGAGTACGAGTTCTTGGCAAGCCTACATAAATATCATTAATGTGATCTGTTTACAACTGTTTTGTACTCTGTTGCATAAATCTCTATTTATACATTTCAGATCAAATACTGGTACTACATTTAGATTTTGAAGAAAAAAGCTTTTCTGCAAGACGGACCCCAAATATGAAGTGAAAATTCCCATGTTTTACAACAAATTTGCTTATAAAAAGGGGCAGGAGCAAGGAAGATGCTCTTTTATTAAATTTAATAGAACCTGGTTGATTACATTTACTTGTACGTATACATTCGGTTTATACTAAGCATATTTTTTCTTAATGATTAATTATTTGAGTAAATAAACCTTTGACCCTACCTTATTGCTTATTACTTTGTGTTTATGAGGGCCAGACTAAATGCTGCAGTATCAGTTATTACTATGACTAGCTCCGGGGCTACAGAGGGTGATGCTATATCTCCAATTTTATTTTTTACTCTGTATTTAAATGAATGTAGGACCAACTCATCTGATGTTTTTAATGTTAAATGTGCTGATGATGGAGTTGATAATTGTTGTTTAATCGCAGTGGATGAAACAAAGTATTGCGCACATCTGGATGAGTTTGTTATTTGGTGTAATGCTAGTTTTTTGTTTTTTGGGGAAAACACCAAGAGAATGAAGGAAATTATATTTTTATTACAGGGCAAACAGGAAGACACACCAACAGGTAGCAGTTGGTGGTGACTGCACAGAGGTTGTAAATGAATACAAATACTTTGGGACAGAAAAACTCTGATGGGGTTTGAACACAAAAAGATTACAATGATTGTACCTCATGAGGAAGCAGAGACAGTTTGATGTGGACACACATACTGATTTTTTCTATCATTCAGTTGTAGAGAGTATTTTAACTTTTTGTTTTATTCCATGTTTTTTTTTTAACTGTCTGTAGTTAATAAGAACAAACTCAGTAGGATTATAGACATGTGCAGTAAGATTGCAGGACAACAACAAGGGTGCAAGACATCCTCAGTGATCACACCCTCTTCATGGTCAATACACCTTACTACCCAGTAGGGTGGAGATACAGGGTACCACTTTTGCAAACATCTCGTGCTCAGAGGTAGCATAACTATTAAACAAGCTCAGGTGGTGTGATGTGGGTGTCTTTTGCACATAGTTGCTTTGTTTTTTTGGCGATGTTGTTCTTTCTTGTTGTTAATGTCTTTAATTTCTCTAATTATGATGTCTTTATCACTGTGGTTGTATTTGTCTGATAGTCACCACAGGACACACACATGAGGCATCTGTGGGTTCTCAGTGTCCAGAGGAGGTATCTTATTATTAGTTATCTCTTCACTGCACATTTCACTATGTGGCTGAAATGTGCAGATAACAATGCAAAACCTACTGGCCCATTTTTTAACACATCTTTGTTAACACAATCAGCATTTCTTTCAGTAACTGTACACATTGAAGAAATGTTTGCCCATTTGCATATTTGTCATTTTGCAGGGTAAATATCTGAAAATCACACCACTCTTTAATATCCTAAATAGTATCCTATAAGGGCTTCCATTCATTTGTTTATCATATAGGAAGGAAATTCATCCATTCCACTGCTGCAGTCATGATACAGAAGAGCCTGTAGGTCTTTGTTATGTGTCTAAGCCAGCAAATACAAAAGAGAGAGAGTTTCTCTGCAAAATTAGTTTTCTAAATAAAATAATGAACACATTTTTATGAAATTACTTTTAGTGCAACAAGGTTTTTTTTTCATGTGCCTTATAAATTGATGTTTTAATGGTTAACAGTATCCCAAAGAATAAAAAAGAGGGGAAAATGAGGACTAGTGAGAGCATTTCAGAAAATGTTTTATAATTTATATTGTAAACACCTGACTGCAAATGAGACAGAGTAGATGCATTTGCCAGCAGGCAACAGACCTCATATGATTTTATTATATTCATAGGATCGCAGGCCAAATAACCACAGATGCAAATGGGAAGTTCCTGTTTCTGACAGAGAAAAGTGAGGGCTTCCCAAGGCTTGCAGTGTAAAACTTACCCCCTAATCAATTATATAATTCATTAATTCATTTATACACACTCATTGTTTGGGGTTTAGTAAATTACTTACAAGAATACCAATGGATCTGTAGACACTGGTCAAAAATATGAGGCCATATAAGGGAAGGAACGGTCACCACCACAACAGATACAATTTAAAGGCCAGAATAATGGTTTATGGTTTGCCTTTCTATGATGTATTTATTATAACGATGTTATGGTATTAAAGAGTGAACGATGTTGCCGGTCTCAGAGTTCGTCGCCTGTGTGCACGGGGGGACCTGAATGGATCGGCTGAGCAATCCGAACATTTTCCTTGTTGTCACGAAGTAAAGCATCAATGTCAGTTTCAGTGAAAGTGCCTTTTGTACCCTGCAACAAAGCGAAATGTTAAGAACAAATTTGTCTAACTGGAAAACAAAGTTCACGTCTCACTCATAGGCACCTTACCTCAAAAGACTTGCGTTTGACCCCCACACATGCATTGGACTCCTCATAGCATAGAAATATATCCAGATTCTTTGGCTCTTTCTTCACCAAAGCTTCATAGAACTGGTCGCGGTGAGACTCTGGATGGGAAGTCAAGAATAAGTTCCTGAATACAAGATGAATTACTTTACATATCTGTAGTTGTTTCATCCTGGCCTTACCTAACAAGTGCATGCAGGATGATGTCAGTTCGCCCTTAGAGACACGATCATTGTGAGGCAGAAGTTTCCCACACAGCCTCCCACTGATGAGGTTTTTAACCAGTGTCTGTCTGCTCTCCACTGGGGCTTCCTTGATGACTTTCTCAAGCTCTGGAAGGTATTCATAGACTGTGACTTGCTTTCCTTTGTACTTACGTTTTGCTTTGTTATTGTTATTCTTGCCAGCCCTGTTTGTTCAGAATGTGCTACTGGGTTATCAGAAACCATTAAAAAGCTCTAAAACAAGCTGAACTGTTGTCCAACATACCTTGTGCGGCTGTTAGACAACTCTCACAGTACACGTCTGTTAAAAATAGAACAGTTAACAGAGACAGTCTCCAGTGGAAACCAAACCGCAAATTCACTGATGACTAAGGAAACCAAGGTGATTGTAGTGTTTACTTACAGCGATCTATCTCTTCAGGCTGCACAGGAAGGAAGAAGGACATACACAGCACAAAAACGGCAATTGTCATGGTGACTATAAGCCAAACATGCACACTGTGAACACCGACGCAGCTATCTACAAACTGAGAAAGAGCACAGTCAACTGCAGTCAAGGCTCAGTCTTCTTCCCTTTCATAAAAAGTGGTTATGTGATCTTAGGGACAATGGGATCACATCACTAGCATTCCACAGGTGGCAGGTGTCTTGTTCTTCAGGTTTTCCTTTTCTAAAAAATATTGCTCAGAGGCTGAGTTGTGTTCTGAAAATGGCTCTATTCTGTGAAGCACACAGTTGAGCACAGTCCTGATAGATGCATGCAGCATTAAGCGATACAAGAGGAATAAAGAGGTACAGTACTTTTAACAACGTGGGGAAATTTGTGCTGAAATACTACGGCTTCATTTGTGATTCATGTTTTTATGAGATTTTACAGCAACACAAAAGAGTACATTAAATACAACTGAAAAGAATGAGTTTCAACATCCATAACAAATCTCAATTGTTAGTCTTTACAAGAAGGGACAGGATTAAAAATGAGTATATGAGAGGGACAGCTCCGCACGAACAGTTTAGAGACAAAGTTAGAATATAAGATAAGTTACAAGATAGCTTCTATTAGCCCCACGGTTGTCACATTATTCTAGCAACAAAATGAATAGAGCTGGAATAAAATAAAGAGCTGCAGCAATAAAAAAAACAAAACTATAACCCATAACAATGGTGCTATAGAATAACAGAGAAAAATGTACACTATGCAAGGTAGAAAGAAATATAAGATAAGGTGTATTTGTTACATGCACAGTTATACATGGTACAATGCACAGTGAAATGTATTTTGTACCTGCAGCCGCTAGTAAGAAGTAAAAATATATAAATAAGAATAAAATGTGCAATTCACACAAGATAAAAATATCTAGGATAAAAATCTAAACTTCACTGGTATTTACACAAGGGTATGTTATTGCAGCTTTGTCGGTAAGTGCGTGTAAGTGCAGAGCACAGTATAGTGCCTGTCAAACAGAATAGAATCATTTACATATTGTGTAACAGTCCAGTTTAGGGCTCAGAGTTGAGAGTTGATGACTTGTGGATAAAAACTCTTCTTCAACCTTCGGTTTTGTACAGTGAATAGGTTAAAGTTGCTCGCTGTGACAATAACAGTTCACCTTGAAAAGTTAGTATTAAGCAGACGTTTAGTTAGAAGAAGGAAATTGCGCGCGCGCGTGTGCGTGTATAAAAATAAATCTTCGCAACTACATGTGAAACTTTTAATTTTTCAATGTGGCCACTAAGTGATGCTGTTTTAAATCGAAAATCATTCCTGGCGGTTGAATGGGCTTCCATATATGGTCATTTTCACCATATAAGGACAGACGCTGGTGACGCGCGTACCGCAACGGAAAAAGTGACCGTGTGCGGGAAAGGCGAACGTTAGAGCTGGGTGCTCTTCTCAGGAGCGTCAATGTGCAACTGTTTTGGAAGCTACAACCAACTTAATGAATCAATTACCCACGAGTTTAGCCTCAATAACCCGAAGTCGCTCTCAACATGTGAGTACAGTCTGCTTTGCGAGCGGCGCACGCTGGTTATGCGCGTGTTTTCCGAGCTGTCACGAGAAGATACATTTTATCTCCACTCTTAAACTTGCTGTTACTCTTGTTAATGTTTTCTTGTGTGGCGGAAGAACCTGTTGTATCTCTGTGGTCTATTTTGCTGTGCAGAGTTTTACTGATAGGAAACATTGCGTGCAGAGTTTTATTGGTAGGAAACATTGTGTTTTGTTTTTGTTTTGTACTGTAAATGACGCCTCTGGGCACTATCAGGACAAACAAGGTTAACTTCTCTTTTTTTTTCCATAATGGTGATTTTGCGCAGTTTTTCTGTTAACTGAACATCGTCCCCCAAGAGCTCTAGCAGTCATTTAAAAGAAGCTGTTATTAAGTAGCTTTGCAAGCAGCCATAGTTGAACTAACCTTTAGCAAAGCCAGGGAGTCCATGTGAAGCGAGGGGCTTCCCAAGTGTACACTTCCGTTTTCGTAGGAAGTGGCCGCGCACTCGGACTCCGCTGTCTTTTTGTGGAGTTAAACTGCCTGGATTTGCGGCGGTCAGTTCTGTTTTGTGTGCGGAGGACATTTTGCCAGTAGCTGTACTGTTCTGCACAAGAAAATCTATCTCCTAATCTCAAACGCCCCTACACGAGTAATAATAAACAGTTAATTAATGATGAAACTGGGTATAAATAGACTTGTTTAGATTTTAGCAGTGGCCACGTTTTGTCACCCCTGAAGCCATAAGTCACAATAAGTATCGAAAGCTCCTATTGCTTAATCACTGCTGCAGTTCAACTGGCTATCCAGCAGATGGCGTCTCACTCAAGCCCGCATGTGGATATAGATTAAGGTGTCTGATATGCGTCTGTGGAAAAACGTCTCCTTCAGTTTAATATCTGCAGAGAAGTCAACCCATGATGCTGAATGATAAACGCAACCCAGCCGTCAAAACACACATTAGATAGAACACATTTTTTTTTTTTTTTTTTGGATTCAAAACTATGAGCGCAGTTTTTGTCTGTGTAGATCTTTTTGTAGTTAAAAATATCAAAACTAAAAGTGCTTGTTGGGTAAAATGGCGTCTTTTCAAGGTTTTACATTTTTTTAAGTTTTGAGGTTCTTGAAGATTATACTTGTTTGTTTTTCTTTCTAACCCAGAAACTTTTTAATCACGTGCAACAAGGTTTTTTTTTTCTTTCTTGGCGTCATTCAAAGCATAATGATACAAATTAGTGTGCTGACTTCACACAAATTCCCCAGTATACCTTTGCACAACTCCAACTAGAATGAAACGTATCTAAAAAAAATGGTACGGTCATATGTCTTCATTATAAAATCAAGCGGTTTGGGGGTGTTGGGCGATTTTTGCCTAATACAAATTGAGAAGCTACAGCGGATCTCGTGTATTTATGGAAAGAGTTTAATGGTTAGGTTGAAACTGGAATCGCCTTTATTGTAATTTTTTCCTTCTGCTGTGAATTGGGCTGTTTTTTATTTGTTTGCTGCACGCCAAATTAAAAGGCGATGAGGTTCTTAGCAGTGTGATTACTCGTGAGCCGGATTTGGCAGTGCGACTGGCTTATTGTGATAAAGCTTGAGTTACTCTGCGGTGTTTGAGTCTCTGTTGTGAACAATTTTTATTTTTTATTTTTTTTGGGGGGGGGGGGTCAATTTTCTTGTCAAATTTTCATTACTCTTATTCTTTTGCTAAAAATGAAGCAGTGTACTTTACTTTCACTATGTACTGTATGAGCCTTGTGATGCACTGAGCTTAATAAGGCTCAATAAAGTAATAAAGATAATCTTTGACTTTTTTTGTTTGTTTGTTTTGCATGTAGAGAATGTGAGATCTACTTTAAAAATTGGTGGTTGGTTTATTCTGCACTGTTTGTTTAATTATGAGTATTTCAGTTAGTTTATTTCCTCCCATGTATATCAACAAGCCTCTTGTACCCCTGTACTTATTCCCTCTTTATCTGCTCCAGCATCAGAGTGAGTGGCCCAGTTTTATTTCCTGCCAAACAGCAGGTATGCTCACTCAGTGGACCTTCCCTTGAAAATATTGGTTTGGATAAATGGCTGTGCATGTATTGCATTTATGGTCAGTTTTTTTGAGTCTGTTTATGAGGGGTCTTCTGCTAAGTTCAGCTGCAAATATGCAACCCAGCCAGCTACTTGTTTTAGTAATGGTGAAAGAACACTAGGAAACGCGTGCAGACATGCAGACTTTTCTAAGCAATCATTTGCTGAATAACACTCCTTTTGTGAGCAATGTTGGTATTAGTCATTGTGCTGTTTCGACATGACTGTAAGCACAGAAAGCACCTTAATAACTTTTTTCTAATCCTACTCTAGAGGGTTTGTAGTAACAGCACTGCAGCAGGTGCCAGCGTTCACCTTTTACTGCAGTCTTAAGCATTAGTTCAAGTTTGTTTATGATGCTGTAAAAAAGACAGGACCACTTCTCAAAACTCCGTGTCCTGTTTTTAATACAGTCATAATGATTTGTTTATTCCTTTTTTTTTTTTTCTCATCTCACTTCCTTTACCAGCCTTGTCAGGATTGTTTGTTTTTTTTCACTTGTCACCTGCTCTTCCTTATTGTGGTCACCTGTCTTACTACATGTAAGGAATCTTCACTCTCTTTTCACTGTTCACATGGAGCAAAAATAACACTGGTGGAAGAAAGTGCTTAGTAATAAGTCATATTGGGGGCAGTGAACAAGAATGAACCTTATTTTAATTTTATAATGTGGAATTACGATTAAAAAAGCTTCAGCCGCGCTGGCATAAATGTATTCAGCATCCTTTTAATGGCAGGTGTTATGCAGGGATTTCCAGTTTCTATTGAGGACCCCCTCTATGCGGTTCGACTTAAACAAAAGCGTGAATCCGGTCAGTTCACGGAGCATCCAGTAGTAGCTCACCAGATGCCGTTGCAGCGCCGCTTTTTCCTCCAATAGATTTAAAGTGTGTGCTCTGGCCGACAATGGAGGTTCTGGGAGTGGGAGGATCAGCTCGGCGGTGATCCTTCTGGCTTTGTTACGCCCGGGAAGCCATTTTGGAAATCAGCTTGTTGTGCACTAGCATAATGCTCTGTCGCCACTTGCAAACTTTGGTATCTTTCTGTAAGAAAACAACGTGAAGGATTTGTGGGTCCGCAGCAATAAATAACCCTTTGGGGTTTCGTGCGTCGGGATGCTGGCGGAAGTTTGCGCATGTTCCCTGATTGTGTGTGGATCTTATTCCTTTGGATTACGCTCTTAAAGAATAACAACATACATGGAGCCTAACCGCGCGGGCAAGTTGACACGCTGCTTTGAATAGTATATTATTGTAGCAACAATCTTGTACAGTGAATGCGTCTCTGTATTTTTCTTTATTCCGATCTTTGCTGCGCTCCTTTGCCAACAACTGTTTTGACAGTGTGCGCAATCTTAGGCCTTATTTTCTACAGTCTTTTTATTACATCGACATTATTGGAGGTTAAATGTATTCTCGGAGATTCGAAGTGACCAATAAGTGCGTGTTTTTACGGAGAAACGTCAAGTTAACCTGTATGATAATATGATTAGCGCAAGCCTGTAAGTCAGTGACGGCGCTGTCTAGATGCATCCAGCATCTAAATTTAGCAACGGGCAACGTACGAATGTAACGGGGCTGATGTGTCATTGGGCCTGACACAGTATAGTTATAACATGAGTTATAACATATGTGTTGTAACCTGCATCAGTCTGAACGGCTGTTTTGACAGTACCTCTACCAGTCACAAGACTCAGCTGTTTGCATCGTTCGTCGCACAGAGTTTGCGTAAAGGAGGCAGCAAAAAAAAAAAACAAAAACGTGTGGCGTGAAGCGCAGTACTGTGGGAAAAGTGTCACTGTGTTGCATCTTGCATGTTTTAACTTTGTGTCTGTGCTTTCTCGTGTTGTTGTTCAGTTTGTCTCTCGGTGGATGAGCTCGGTAGTTGCAGCGGCAGTGCGCCGCAGGAGAGGTTCAGATTTAATTTCGGAGTGTCCACATTCAGCGTCTGTCTCATGAGTCAGTGCGGCAGTTGACATGTCGGGGGAAAAAATGAACTAATCCCGGCTGAATTTAAGTAGTCCCCTTGGCTTTTGGGTATTTGTTTCCGTTTATCCCTCTTTTCGGCTTGGAGACTTGGATGTGGATTTGAATCATGATTAAGATTATGTGTTGAGATTTTGGTGGTGGGCTTTAGTCATGGCCATCTGTTTTTATTCTGCTGCTCTGTCTTTGATTGAAATGTTGAGCAGAAGTTTGAATCAAACTGCCTACAGCGGCATGTTGACAGATTAACCCGTTCTGGCACACAGTAGTTGCATCAGTTACCTCATAGAGCAAGGGTCACACTTTTTTATGAAATCCGTAGCTCAGTTCACTTGCTGCTTTAAAGCCAACATTGTTGCTGTCTCCGGCAATATTGTCTGCCATGGTGTACTCTACATTTAACTGGCAACAATTTAACAGTTTATGAAGGCTACATATTATAGTACACCTGTTATGCTTGTCCTTATTTTCTGTCATAAACTTACACTTACAGTGCTGGATTCTCATAATGAACATTGCCTCATTTCACATAATGAGGTCAGCATAATGTGCAAGTGAGCCAAAATCTCAGGCTTCAGGGTGCTTAAATAAGTTGATGCTGGCAGTTTTTTTATTTATTTTTTTCTTATTTTGGCCTGTTGATCTCATTCACCTTTTGTGTGTGAGGGCCAGGCAGTCGACAGTAATGGCACTAAGATGGCTTGTTTCAGACTGGATGGACTGCAGCTGTGCACCACAGCCCAGTATTTGAACTGTGAATAAGGCAGTGCAGCTCTAGAAAGGTCCGAGAATAAAATAAGGAACCAGAAATGAGCATATCGGGTCCACTTTAATACTGAATAATAATAATTGTCATTACTTCTGCAGCCACATCCTCCAAAGATACTGAACTTATTTATAAAACTGTTCAAGAGAGTAAGAATAATTTCAGGGCTGTTGCAGCACTGGACTGCATTAGTCTAGTGTACCTGAGAAACTGTCAACTGTGACTATGTTATGGTGACAAAGTATATGTACACCCAATTCACACAGTGGAGGTTTCACTATGAGAAGTCCAGCCCTTTGGCTTCAGGCTTTTCCCGCCCATTGCCTTAAAAAAAAAAAAAAAATCAGCCCCACCCCTTGGTGTTTACTGGGTTTCATAATACTGAGCTTACTCAAGCACTCACTGTAGGAGTTGCTGCCCTGGTGAGGAGTCCTCTTATTACAAAGAGAAGGAGGATCGTCATTCTGTGGCCTGTCTCTGCCAGCCTTTTCCATCAGCTGCTGCCTGTTTTTTGTCTGGAGGAGAAGAGTCGAGTCATTCACTACAGCTTCACTGGTGTCTGTAGCCTCTGTCATCTACCAGCCTGAGCCAGCATGCAGGAAGAGGTTGGCCAACTCTCAGCCACAGGCAGAAACACAGTAGTATTGTTGTGTTCTGGAGGAAAAGGAATGCCCAGCAGCTCTCATTAGGAGCTGCACTGTAACATGGCTTTACAGCACAGTACTTACTGATGATTGTGTTTTCTTGGAGAGCAGCCCAATGAATGGAGCTTGTCTTGATTTGGGAAGAGGCAGGAAATTTGCTAGTGCTGTGTTATTTCATAAGTGTAGACACAGTTCTGAATCTATTCTTGAAATGCAGTTAAGCCGTGGCACAACTCGAGCTCATTATTTCTGCCAGAGACAGACTGATCAAAGCGGTGCATGTATTTTTCTGCTTGTGCGTGTCTGTGAAGTTAGTCTGTTCTTGTTGTCCTCTGCCGTGTTAGCTTTGGCTAAAATAGTCCTTTGCCTTGAATCTTAACTCTTGCAGTCTAAACAAAGAAGAATGAACATGGATTTTTCCCAGCTGCACACATACACGCCACCACAGTGTGCTCCAGAGAACACCGGCTATACTTACTCTCTCAGGTGAGACCTTAGTGCTGCGCTGCAGTAGGCTCGCTGCAGGCCCACAGCATTTCATTCACACCTTGCATGTCATTTGTGGCTGCCGGCAGTAAAGAGAATTAATGTGGAATGGGGCAAAATTGACCTTGAGAGCCTGCTGATGCATTTTAATCAATTTTAAGACGTTGAAAGTGTTGTCTCATTCAGATGCTCGATGTTCAGTTTGCATCATGAACAGAGTACGCTTTTCACTGAAGCCAAACTTTAATGCTTATAAAATGATTTACTGGTTTACTCATTAATGGCTTGCATATTTTCTCAGACGTCATTTCCTTACTGTCAGTGTGCTGACTTCATGTTTTAAAACAAAATCTTCAGAAGCATTGAAGACACTGCATTGTTTCTAGGATGTTTTTCTTTTCTTTTTTTTTTTTTTTTCCTTTTTTTTCCCCCCACTTGCTTGAGCCCCTCGTTCTCTCAGCTGATTCAGAGTTGTGATTATGCGCATGATTTGCTTTTCATTTAAAATAGAAATGGCTTCAATAATAGCAGCTTGAGATTTTTAATTATATTTGCTTTCAGTGCATTTCTGCTTTTGAACTTGGGGTTTTTGCAAATCTGTGACTGTAAAAATATCTTGTGGTTGTGGTTTTGATGAGTCAGCCTCACAGTTCAGTTGGTAGTTGGGAAGCCTTGCACAGAAATGTACTCTAGGCTTGTCTGTATGTACTTTTGCTATAATCTAGAATCAAGGTGCCTCGGCCCATTTACAACTTCTTACATTTTCTAGACATTAAGAGAAGAAGTCAGTGTCATGTAACACCAGCCTCTCCCACTGTGGACCTCTTCCACACATTGTTTCTTGCCATTCGTCACAGCTTCTGCCGTGGGTGTGGTCGGCCTTACATCAGCAAGGTATGTGGAGGAATGCGGTTATCTTTACTCCTGTCACCATTTGTGATGACAGCTTTCAGAACAGAGGAGCGTTTGGGTGTGCAGGCCAAGAAATTAAAATCAATGTGCCCTTTCTGGCTTGAGGCAAAGGAAGAGTGATTGCATGACTTTTAGGAGCCTCTCTTTTAAGTGAGAGTATGAGTGTCTTGTTAAAAAGTCAAGTTTGAACAGAGACCCCCTCATTAGGTTTACAGCCATTCTTGCAGAAATGCTGATCACATTGTGTGCAGTGCCGTCAGCAGACCCATGTGCTATTTGTGTTCGCAGCTCTTGTATTTTGTAGGTGGGAGTGGTATGGATGCACAGCGGGAATCAGTCGACTGGATGTTATGTTGAGAATGTAATCTATGATGCTGTATTATAATCTAAATGGCAAAATGTTAATGGTCTGACTTCAGGTTGACGACCTTATGCACATCCACATGTGAAGAGGTTTGAATTGAGTTGATTTTGGGTCAGGATTGTGGCACACAGGGTGTGTTCAAGCAGTGTGAAATCCATTCCTAGTAATAAGTTGAGTCACACGGGACTGAGGCAAAATAAGAAGAATGTACAAAAGCTTGTTTGACACCTCACTGAAGTCTGCAAGGTGGACTGAAAGGCTCAAACAAGCTAATCGTGTTCCTTTGAATGCAGTCAGCTGGGTCGCTATTAATGAACCTCACAGCCATGGCCCCGATCCAGGGATTACACTAAGTTTATGCTTCTTGACTAGCTAGTTGAGATGTTTTTATTAGCCTGTGTCTACTGCTGCTGAGAGGCACTAAATGCTGCATTAGCTCCTTGCAAAAAGCTGCAGGTCAGACCTCATGTGTGTGCATGGTCTACAGTGAATACGAGAGGAGCACAGAGAGGGACGGGGTCAGGTGACAGAAGCCGTTGGCCCATCTGTTGTCAAAACTCAAAAGAGCAGAGACAAGTTTTGTAGCAATGAATAGTGCAAGAGGAAGAGAAGGCCCACTGTCACGTTCTGTTTCCCTCCACGCTCAGCTGTGCAGGGCTCCCCTCTCAGCAGGGTAAGCCTATTACAACATGGACCCATCCATTTTAAATAATACTGTAAATACAATGAGGAGAAACACTTACATAGATTTATCACCAAACAAGGTTTACATTAGTAAATTCCCCACTTCTTAGATAACTGATATAGATGTAGAGATAGAGATATATATATAGAGAGATAAAAAACAAAAGACAGGATTTTTTTGTTGCACGCTCAACAATCCTGATAAGAAAAGCCCAAAAATAGATGCAGCATTTTAGATGAACAGAATCAACTTTCTGCAGTTTTTAACCAGGATTTTTCCTCCATTAACATTAAAAAAAAAAAAAAAAGTAATTAAAAACAAAACAAAAAAAAAACAACCTTTTGACATAAAAATGCAAAAGCAAACCAAAACCATGCTGGCCAATCTGAAATGCAGAAGAAGTAGTTCTTCTAAAGGTCCTTATTCAGTGTCCTCAAGCTGTTGACAAGAGGGAAAAAGAAAAAGGTACTCTTTGAATAATACCCTTTTGTATGTGTGAACAGTAATTATTCAGTGGCTGTCAATAAGCGAGAGCCCAAAAATTTCTGTTTAGTCTGTCACTGCTGCTTATTGTTTGGTCCGTGAACTTTGGTCTCTTTCCTTTTTTTTTCTTTTTTGCCATGCACGATTTTGTGTCTGGAACTTATAAAAACTAAATAATGCAGCTACTTCTCTTATTCTGTTTTTTTTCCCTTGAAGCATGTGATTAATTTCACCATTGATTGATTTTGGTTTCAGAATATCTTGAGGCTGAAGTACAAAATACCTCGGAGTTCATGTTAGATTTTATTTTGAAATATTGTTTGGAACTGGGTGGTATTTATGTGAGTTCTCAATTTATCTCCTAGAAATAATAATATAGGCTAAATCCTCTGTGCTTGTTCTGAAGCTTTTTTGGTGGAGAGATGTACTAAAACAGATGGAAATATTTAAATTTTGAATTTCAAAAATAACATCATAGATTTAGTATTTTAGTTTCTGTATATTTACAGTCTAAACTCCTTTTTCGTTTTTTCCTTAACTGGACAAAATTGGTCTTGAATTTAATATAGAAATGCACGAGAAATGGAAAGCACTTCACAGTCTGTGACTGAGAATGAAGCCGCACCACCTCCAGAAAACAACTGACTACACCCATGCATTGAAGGCAGGTGTGTGTGTGCTGAGTGTTGACTCTCAGAGACCCTTCATTTTTTATGAAAATGGAAGTGGGTCAGTAGGGCTGGGGCTTCTAGTTGGAGCCTTTTTCTCCCTAAAGTGATAGTTGAACTGTGACAGTTGTAAGCAGCAGTCTTGATTGAGTACTCTGATACTGCACAGGGCTGTCGGTGAACATCAGCTACAGATGAGCAATAAAAAAAGATAAGCAAAGTATGACCACAGCTGAGTAACAAAACTTAGAAACTCAGCCTTCTGGCCATACAGTTTTTTTATACAGATTTAAACAGTTTTTTTTTTTTTCTTTTTCCCATTATTAACGTGGCTAAGAACAATAATACAAACATAAATCTGTAAGAGGATATGAAATACATTTTCTCATATCAGATTACACACTAGCAGTACCTGTTAGTCCTGCAGGACGAGGTTCGGGGATACCACCGGAACAGGGTGGGGCTCAGTGTGCTGAATGTCAGCTGGACAGTTGTTCACTGTGCCGTCGCAGTTGTTTTGACATATGGTTTGTGTTTCACTACATGCACCGCTGCTCAAGTGCCAAGTAAATGACAGCAGCTGGATTTTCAAGAGGTAGTATACGCTTTTGTTTTTTTCTTGTGAGTGTTATCCAAATATTTCTGCAACAGTTCCATGTTTTAAACTGCTACCACTGCCATGAAAGTAGAAATTTGAACCGGAAATCTTCAATGCATGAGGAATATGTAGTTGAATTCTGCATGAAAGAAGCATTTCTGGTTCTGGCCTGTGTTGTTTTCTTGCATTGCGGCATCTGTCTGTGGATGTGGTAAATATCTAGCTCCGGCTTGTCTCGAGTCCCTCTCGAGCCAGTGATTTGTTAAGAACGGTCTCCGTGGCAGCAACAGCAACATAAATTGGCACACTGTGATTTTGTAGCACAGATAGGAAAGGACACCACACAGCGGGGAAGAGGGGAGGTATGGTCTGTGGGAGGGAAAATGAGGGTGGGCTCAAATGATCCTAATCACAGTGCCAAATCCAACCCACCCAAAGATATTTGGATGGAAATTTGAAGACTCTCTGCTTGCTTCCAGACTCTCAGATCCTGGCCTCTGGTAAATATAGGCCTCGGCACTTCAAGGACTCGATTTAGTGAAACAGGAGGGGGGGGGCTACATTTGTGCTCTGATTTCATATTTTTCCCCACAGACTTTTAAAGCCTTTCACAACTGAATTTCAGAGAAGAAAAAAACTGAGGAATATAATTTGAGCAAAAACAACACGGTCCCATAGTATCACAGGGAGGAGATTTGAATAATGGAAACAAAATACTGGGTGAGCTTCAGCCCAATTACAGCATCCCAAGTGTCTAAAGTAGTTTGTTGCCGCACCAATCTAATAACCCGTGGAGATTTACATACGTTGCAGTTGCCTCAATTTTGCTTGGACTTGCAGCACTCTCAAAGAACACGTTTTGTGGTGTGCACAAGAGTCGCAAGTCAGAAGTGATGATTTATAATGATTGGATTAAAGAGCCAGCCAAAGAAATTTTTGTTTTTTCAGATTGCAGATTGAAAATGGGATAAATGTAATTTAAAACTCTGTCTGAATCCAGGCTTTTTACATTTTGAAAGTGGTGGTTGTATATAAATGTTTTTTAATGTTACATGGTAGGGCAGGTATGTGCTGGGTAACTGAGGGAATTTTTGTTTGGGTGACTTTAAAGTAGGAGTTTTTATTTTTTCTGAAAGTTTAATTCAGGCCAATGCCAATTTTAATTTTTGTGTGTGTGTGTGTGTGTGTGTGTGTGTGTGTGTGTGTGTGTGTGTGTGTGTGTGTGTGTGAGGGTATAAACTTTCTGGCAAGCTTTGCAACCGCACTTGTGGTTACCACACTGAGATTTACAGTCCACATGGTTTTTGTAATCGTGTGTGTGTGTGTGTGTGTGTGTGTGTGTGTGTGTGTGTGTGTGTGTGTGTGTGTGTGTTATTGAGAGACAGAGGCTGCAAATGGTAGTCACAATCTTGTTCCATGATGGCTAGCTGATCTTACTGCAGTGGACTTCATTAGGTCCTGCTGTGATCAGCTTCTGAACGTACTTACATATTCTCTCCAGCAGATCAAATGTGTATCTTTGGGGTACAAATGCTGCTGTTTTTTCAAGTGCAAGCAAATTCTGGCTGTGTAGATGTAAGTGTGAAATAACATTGTTCAATACTGCAATGAGGATTCAGCTTAACAGGGTTTCTTACTGTGTATTTAAAGCTTGGTTGCCCGCTGGGCCTGAGGTTAAACCCCCTCACCCCACCCACACACCAGGTGGATGCACCAGACATTTTTCTTTTTCTTTTAGGCGAGAGCTACAACTGTTAAATTAGTTTCTTGCCAACTGTTCCCTACAAGCTCATAAAAAAACTACAAAGAAGTTAAAAAGAGATTAAGGAGCCGGACAAATCTTACAGCATAATCCAGTTTTATTAGTTTAGCTGATATTTGCCTACATATGTCCACTAACCATACAAAATAATTTGCTATATGTAAGCAAAGTTAATGAAAAAAAGTGAGTCCAACCCCTTAGAATCAGCTTTCTTGGGCGATAACTTGTTTTTCACAAAACCGTGTACAAATGTATTTTTATATTATCAGTATTTTTCCAAATTCCCCTCCAAGGCCCTCCAAGTACACAGGGTGCTTTATCAGTTTTTCATTTGTTTTGTTTTGTTTTTGTTTTTTTTCCCAGCATTTTTGAGTGCTAATAACTACTTTAGTAGAGGAGATGTTCACATGAAAAACACACTTACGCTCTAATTGAAAACTGCAACCATAAAAAATTAACACACACCAAATGTCAGAATCTAAAGCCAAAGTCTCATTTTTGGCCAGCACAATGTTTTACATAACCAGCTCTGAGCAGCAATATAGTGGGATATATCATAGTTTTAATAGCAAAACTGCAACAATTTAATGTCTGAGTAACAGAATGAGGCATTGGTATTTTACATGCTGTGTGTCATCCCATCACAGGCATTCGTTTACAGTCGGTTTATTGTATGTTCTTTATAGTGCTGACTGCTGAGTGATGAATCATATTTTTATAAACACTGTTTGAATAAGTTAATTGTATTTGCTTGATGGTAACACATCTTGTGTATTTTCTTTGTGATGGGATTTCATACTTTTGCATACACTATGCAAAGCAGGCTGAATGTGGGAGGCTCTTTAGGGACAGGAAACAAATTTTAGCACTGGGGGTGTCGACTCACCTGAGATGATGTCACGGGAGTAATTGTTTCGTTTGATTTGGAGGGATTTGTGTCATGGGATAGACATGAAAACAAAAAGAGTTGGTAGCTGCTGTGACTTCTGCTCTGCCATATAAGGAAAAAAAGTTGTGTTTTTGCTGTTTCTGTGGAACGATGTCTTGATGAGCAGAATCAGTGGAAACCGGTTGGTGCTTTCATCCCATGGACAGATGCTTTCTGGATGACCCGTGCTTCCTCTACCACTGCTTTGTACTGATCATGCAAAGTAAACAGACTCATCCTGTTGCTTTTTACACCTGTATGAATGGCTGCAATTCAGTCATCTGTGTCTGGAAGATCATATCACTTTGTTCTTAAAAGGGGCATAGAAATGTTTTCAGTGATTTCACTTGATTGTGGGCTGAGCTTAATGAACTTGTTCTTTAATAAGCTATAAGAACTATAAACAGTTGATTTGCATAGTAACTATAAAGCAAACTTAAGCTGGTTAAATGTAGATTTCAGTCTGATCAGACTGAATGCACAGTTGTGCATTGTAAGAAAGTTTGGCTGTGCCCACTGAGTGTGGGAAGATAAGCAAAGCTTTAGTGTTATGTAAGGAGAGATTCCAGGAAGCTGAGTGTCAGGATGGAAGTGTCTTCTCTCTATTTACTGCATGGCTCTTCATCTGTGTCTTCTTCGCTGTGTCCATCTCTATTTTTGTCGCTGATGTGGGCCGTGGAAGCCGCCTGGGAGAGAGAGCGGCACACGGATCAATTTGGATAACCAGTGAGATGAATCGCTTGTTTTTAAACCTGATTTATTTATTTTTTTTGCTGAAGGAGGGGGTGGTAACCAGCACTGTTGGGAGATAATAGCCTTGTTTTGTTAAAATATGCAGGTTGTGTGGCGTTCCAGGTAGAACAGAAGGTTATTGTGATGTTTCTACCTGACTGGAGGCTACGCAGACAGTTTCCTCATGCACACACCCCGCTCTGCCCTGCAACGCTTGGTTCCACACCCCACGGCAACGTTACCAGTCAATCCTGAATCGCTACGCTCTGGTATGATAAACACACTTGTGTATCTGTGTGTTTGTATAAACATGAAGGAAATAGTTTTTTCTTTTTTGGGCTGAGAATGTAACCTGGAAACAACAGTTATTAGTTTTAGCAACTCTGCAGTTGCAGCTGCTTTGTGTGGCAATAAGATTTTCTCACTGTGGATGGGACTCACTGGATTAAATGCTTTCGTGCTTTAAGAGATTTGTCTGAGTTTGGGACTCACAGCTGATTTGCAGACAAACGCTGGACAGTCCTGCAGCTATTTTCCATTATTTAAATTTCAAATTTGAATGAGACAAACAGTGATGCAGGTGTGATGGAAAACTGATTGTTCTTTTGATATTCAGTTCACCTGTATTATGGTACACACTAGTTTCTCACACCTCTGTTTAGGCTGTGTCCAGAAGAGTAGTATCTAGTGAAGCTCTGCTGTTTGGCAGCATATATGTATTCTGCTCTTTTTCAGGGAAATCAGTGCAATAAGCATAAGTGGGCAATAGTCTGACACAGGTATGCTTCCAGTATTTAATTTTAGATGGCATTTTACTCAACACTTACATTTTACACAAATAAAAATGTAAATTTGATCTTGTCTTCTTCAGCACACTGTCAGTTCACTTTCCTGCATTTTAAAACATTTTAATTTTGCGACCCCAGGAACAGCTCTGAAACATTTACGTAAACTTATCCTTACCGCCAGTCCTCTGTGCACGCTTTGCAGTCGATGCTAGGTTAATTTCAGACCAGCAGGATACTGCCCTGGTGGTCATGTGTTTAAAGAAGTGGCAGTTGGATTGGCAGGCGAGAGGCAGGGTGAGGACGAAAGCACTTAATTGGCTCTCAGTGGGAGTGTGTAATCCTCAGGGTTTTCATGCCAGAGGGAGGGGCACAGGGCAAACTGCACAATATATATATATAAATGCACAAATACATGCGCATACTACTGATATTACTTGGCTAGTTTGCTACAATTTCTTCTGAAATCATGTCCATGTGCTTGCTGCAAGAGAGCCGCAAAGCACTCATTTACACAGTGAGGGCCTTTCCTTTGTAGAACAGGAAGTTTATTCACTGTTCTGCATTGACAGGCTGAATCCAAACGTTCACCTCTGGACTTCTAGACAGACTTTACAAGTGCCAGTACTGTAGAATATAAACTAAGCAAGTTGGTATTAAATACATTTATGTTGCCTGTAAAATATTAATGTCTGTGCCGTTACAGAGAAAGAGGGAACAACTGGACTTTATGGCATTGTCTGTTTGCACCAGCCTAGAGGCATTAGCAAGTTCTATAGTGTTCCAGTGAATTTTGCAGTTGCTGCCCTGCTGCTTGCTGGTAATGTTTGAGTGTTTGCCTCGGCTCAGAGTGCCTATTCTGCCAGGTGGGTGTGGCCCTGTGAGTCACGGCATGGCATGGCAAACAACATTCATAGTGTGTTTCCACTTACGGTTGGTTTAACAGGGAGGGGAGTGAGTTTTATGTTTAGCCTTCTTGCATACTTTGGATGTTTACTTGGCTTATTTGTCTAATTTTACTTTCAGAGACACTCTGTGCCTGTTCTGATATTTCTCTCTCCCTTGTGAGTGAGTCACTTCCTGTCAGGAGCACTGCCAGTTGCAGGGAACAAAAGCATCGCAGCTCTGTAAAAGGACTGGGTTTGTTTTTGTTTTTTTAAAAAGTGTCACTAAAGTTGACTCACTGAGGGACACACATTAGCAAAAAGGCAGGATATCCCCATTCAGTACTGATTTGAAACATAAAGGCACTCAAGGCTTGTTTGTCTCCAAAAGGATTCCCATGCAGTGGATTTAAAAAAAAAAAAAAAAAAACGCCCTCTTTGTAATTAACTGTCATGCTTTGCATCCTTTCACAGAAGTTTTTTTTTCCTCTTTTTTTTTTTTCTTCCCCAACTTTCTAACTTTCCCACTCTTTCTATTCTTCCTGCCTTTCTTCCTCTGCTCTCTCTCAGCTCCAGTTACTCCACAGCAGCATTAGAGTTTGAGAAGGAGCACCAGATAGCTCCTGTGTACGAGTCGCCCAGGATGTCACGACGGAGCCTGCGTCTGCAGACCAGTGCCGGTCACTATGGCAACGAGAGCCTGGCTGATTACTCCCAGAACCGCAGCAGCAGCTACACCAGCACCAGGAGAGAGACACGGTGAGACCAGCGATGGGCACTTTCCTCTCTTGACTCTCAAATGTTGATTTACCAATGAGTAAAATAAGAATTTTCATTTATTTCTATGAATTGGGTCTTCTGAATACCCACACATGGAAAGTGTAGGCCTTGAACTGTCAAGGCCTACTTGTAGTAACAAGTATTTCACACTGATTTGTGAACTGAGCAGATGCAAGTTCAAGGCTTGGCTTTGGGATAGTCCACCACTCCAGCTACCAGGCTTTCTATTGAGATTCGTTTATCACCACAACTTTTATCTATTTTTGTTAGTCTGTTTTGCTATTAGCTGTCTTTTAATTTTCTTCTTTATTTTTCGCTTTACAACTGCATGTCTGTGAGAAGCGCTTCATAAATAAATGTTACTTTGTTACTTACTTGGTTAAGCTGAGATGTTGAGGTTTTCTTTATTCCCACAACAATGAAAACAAATTGAGCAAGCATACAGTAGTACAGTTCTGTTGATGTGAATGTCCCAAAAAAGCACATTTCAGGAGCTAAGAATAGAGTGAGTTTGAATGCATATATTTACTTTATTTTCACTTTTTACAAATAGTTTTACAGATGCCACCTGGATTAATGTGGTGCAGGAGACTCAGAGTAGCTGTCACCACTTCTTCAAAGTGTCATTTAGAGAAGTGTGAACTAAGTGAGGTTTATATGTACTGAGTACCTTTTTTCGGTCACGTGCCACTCTTTTGATGATCTTGTGCATGTCTGAGGCTGCACTTGTATACTGGGACAGCTCTTACTCTACGTAACTTATGTTCACTGCTCTAAATGTGCGTGTGTCATGCTTGTATAGCCAGCAAAGCTCACAGCTCTGTTTCACCTCTCTGCTAACACAGAACGCTGCGGAGCAGAAAGCAACAGTCCAGTTCCAACTCCCTGTCTTTATCCCTGAGCCAAGCCGCCACACCGAAGAAAACCCTCAGCTTCTCAGCTGCTAATACCCCGATTAACAGCAGCAGCAACTTTCAGCAAAGCAGCACGGCGTCTGATGCCTCTGAGCTCACGGCCTTCCTGGACGAGCCACATCTGAGGCAACGCACCATCACTACCACCACAACAACCACTTCTGTGGACGGACACTGGGGTTAGTTGAAAAATAAAGATTTGATCACAAAAGGGCCGCTCTACTTGTAATATTTGAGCATTTAAATGTAATTCCACAAGGCAGGACAGACAACTGTCTGGGTTAATTGCACTTTGTTGACCCTGCAATAAGCAGTTTCTTTTCATGTGAAGATTTTAAATCATTAAATGAAACCATCACAGTATATAGAAGAAGTAGATGTAACTGCTGGCTTAACAACAAACGCCTTGTTTGCAATAAAGCAAACATTTATATTTAGGAGTGTACACAAGTATTCAGCTGTTTGGATAATAATTTTCTTAGTTTAAGGTGATTTGGTCTTCAATTCGTTAATTTGCATTTTAGTTTTATTTTTGAATCTGGACGTATTTACCTGCTCCACTCGGGCACCTGAGACTCCCTCAAAAGCGGCTACAGAAAAATCTATGGACAGCATCGCTTCATATTGCATTTTCCTGCAAGAACTTCTCACACAGAGTGAGAGGCACACTAACTCCCTTTCTTCTAACTCGCTGAACAATAGGTTCAGCGAGCTGAAGCATCCAGATGGAGGCCGCATACTGTGTGAAAAACAGGAGACATTTTGTTGCTTCTTTCTTTCTGACTGATCATTTTATTTAGAAAACTGAGCTAAAATCACTTTAAGATGTTATGATTAATTCTAGCTGAAGCTTCATAGATTCACTGATTACCACTGACTATGTGGAGCACAAGAGATTGTAATCTGCAGACTTTTTCTTTTTTAATTGTAGGATCATTTTTCTAGAAATCCGTACCAAAAAATGTATCTAAACACCAGTGTACTCTGCACACTTACTCTGCACACACTTAAGAGTGAAATATGTCAATCCTTATTCTGCCACTAAAGGTATTTAGTGTTGCTATGTACAATTAAGACACTCCAAGCAAATTGTATGTAATTGGTGATTTAACAGTTTCTGCTGTTTGTTAATGAGTGACTCATAAATATATAAACATGCTCTCTTCCCTCAGGCCAGAGTTCCAGCCACAGTTTATCAAGTGTCAACGGCGATGCCAGTACATCGAAGTCCCACACCACGCTCTCTAATGGCTTCATCTGCAGAGACTGCTCTTTACACTCTCAGAAGATGGACTCCTTTGTCACACGCTCTTCATCATCATTATCGTCGTCATCTCAAGCTGCAGAAACCTCCACTGATGCCCTCTCCTCCTCCTCCTCACCTTTCACCAGTATTTACAGCAGAGACAGGAGTCGAAGGAACAAGACAGGTGAGAAATGTTATATTTAAAATGCAGCACTTTTTTTTTTTTTTCTCATTTTAAATACTGAGAGAATTGAGCTGGAAGGTTAAATAAAGGCCAGTGTCCTCATGTCTTTGTAAAGCTGTGATAATGAGATTGTAATCAGTAGTGGTGTTTCTCCCCAGGTGTCCTGGCTTCTATGTCTAACACGTGTATACGCTACAGCAAACAAGCCTTGGCCCCCATAATGTCCTTAGTCACCCTGCTCTTCAACAGTGTGGTCTCGCTGCGTTCAAGGGCCAAGAGCCCAACAGGAAAAGGTACACAAAAGAGGCATTCTTTGCTCTTCATCCTTTTCCCATCATTCCCACATTTTCCTCTCTCATGGTTTGTCCCAACTTCTCCTGAGCCACTCGGCTCAGAGTGAGATTCTCGGTGATCTTGAGAGAAAACTGAGATCTGTGCCGCTAATTTGAAACCTCCTCTCTCTCGTGATTTCTACCTCAGCAGCCCTGTTCTCATCACTCTGTTTCTTTATATTTCATGTGTGACTTTTGTACCGTTTCCTCTTATTGGACATAGCTTCCTGTTTGTTTTTATTTAAATGTATCTTTGGGGATTTTCTCTATCATTAACTTCACTTCTTCCTCATCCTTTCACCAACATTTACCTGTAGCTTTTTGTTGAGCCTCCATCCATGTGTGCATTTTGACTAACACTAAGAATACGGGCCGGTGTGTCACCAGGTGCCTTGACATCGCTTTCAGACTCGGTGAGACAAGCGGCGTCCTCAAGCTTATCCCAACTGTGGCTATTAAAGCAGACCACTCTCCACAGGATGATGGGCCATGGGGCTAATGGATATGAAGGACAAGGTACCCGCTGTTAATACTAAGGGCAAAGGTTAAAGGTCACAGCTCTTGTCTTCTCTTCCTCTTCTGTTAATAAACTTTCCTGTTATAATTTCCTTCCTTCTTTAGCTCTTTTTTTTTGTTTGTTTGTTTTTTTTTGTTTTTTTTTTGTTTAAGGAGAAAGATGCTTCATAATGAAGATTTTTGTTTAAAGTGGGAATGACTTTCAAGATTCTCTTCCTCATCTGTTTGTCTCTCCGCCCTCCTGCTTTCACTTTTACACTTTTGGCTTCTATTTCTGAAGGAGGAAGTACGCTAAACACAAAAATTAAAATCAAAACAACCACTGTGTGATTGTCAAGTGATGAGCTGCATTTTTGATGAGGTTGTGAGAGAACACTCACAAGGCTCTTTGACTTCAGCCTCTTGGTCATTCAGCAATAAAAAAAAAAGTTTATTTTCAACTAAACTGCTGATTTAAGCTGGTTCTTTTCACAGCTGCAGAACAACTTTACCAACTCTGACATTTTCACCACATTCTTGCAGCGTCACTGTTTTCTCTTCACTGTTCTGGCTACTGGTTCTCATTTCCTTCATGAAGACTCCTCATTGTCACATTAGGGACGTGCATTTTGTCATCCTCGCCCTCCACCTCTCTTTTCTTCATAACATTCTCATGCAACTAATAATAATGCTAATAAATGTCTTGTATGTATGTTGCAGCTCACTCAAGTTTCTGTGGAAGCATGAATGTGAAGGATCTGGTTACTGAAGATGCATCACATCTTAATCTCAATGGCTCTCTGTGTAAGCAAGCACACACACACACACACACACACACACACGTTCTTATTTCCTCATGTATAGTTGTGATTGACAGAGTTAATGAAATGCATGACCTGTGTCAAGGTCAGCGAGCAAAGGTTGTGTGAACTGCTTTAGATAGTCTGAAGCCTGCTGACCGACGTGACCTGCAGATGTTTCTTTCACTCACATGTGAACCCCGAACTTCTGCCAGAGCTCCAGTTTAACACAGGAATGTCTCATCCCACATCACTGAAGACGATTCCACAAATAAAGTAGATTTCTGGTTGAAAAGCGTCCTGTTTTAGTCTAATACTAGTTTTTTTTTTGGGGGGGGGAGTTACACACACACACACACACACACGGAGCTTTTTATCATTGAGTAAAAAAATGTTTCTGCTTGTTTCACTTATGAGCAAAGCGAGTACAACATTTGAATGATGGGGAGTCAAAATAAGCTCCTAAACAATTAGAAGCAACATTAAGTGTTCGTCACTCAGGAGATGCAGTTTTTCTTTCATCCAGCTTTGCATTGTGCATCTGCTCATACAATGCAGAATTTGAAATATGCATCCTCATGGCTTTTTTTCCGTAATCATGTGATTTTATTTCCTTTATTTTAATTTGATTTGCTTTGATAATTTGCACAGCTGGGTTTCCCGTTTTGTATGAGTTCATTCACACGTGCTTTGTTTTTGTTCATTCTGCATGCCTGCTGTCCATCATTTCGACACACACACAGGCGATGACTGTAAAGGGAAGCAGGTCTCGGAGACACACACCGTCCTCCTCAAACAGTCCTCCAGGCCCCGCCGCCTGGCGGGGTCACTGTGGAGCATCCTAGTTTATGCAGGTTAATCAGCACTTCTCTTAATGTTGATTGCACTCTTACATGTATGTTCAGGTCATACATTTACAACTCAGTTTGTTGCTTTAGCTGCATTTCATGAATTGAATATTTTCCCTCTTTCACCCGGTCTTCCAGGTCACTGCCTCCTTCAGCCCGGTTACTGTGTGGTGAGAGCAGGCAAAGCTTTAGGTTCAGGCGTTGGGACAGCAACACAAAGGTTCCTCTCAGTGTTCTGGATGCTCCTGGCAGCTCCAGGTTGGAGGCTCTTGTTTTTATCTCACCTTTCTAGAAATGTGCATCTGCTTCTTTTTTGCCCTCTCAGTCTGTGTGCTTTATATTTTTCTTTTTGCCCAGTGAAGGCAGGCAGAGGACTTCTGTGGTTTCTTGCAACAGGATGGTATCAGCTGGTGTCTCTCATGTCTGTCCTCAATGTCTTCTTTCTGACCCGGTAAGTCCTCCCCTCAAATATCTTTCAGACTCTTGCAGTGAATGGAAGACAAAGTTTAACGTTTTATCTGTTGAATGGCTTTTCAAATGCTAAAACATCTGTAATGTATCAAATTAATAAAAGAAAAAGTGCGATAATGTAACAGGATACCTGTCATAGTGAATCTCCAGACAATCGACACCTGAGCTTTCACTTTTACCCCTGCTGCTGTTCCATATTGGAGCATTTTAGCAGCTAAAGGGCTCGTTATTTCCTTCAGGAATTAGAGACCAAACATGGTGTTAAGAGAGCGACTTAAATTAATCATGCAGCCAGAAACAAGACTCCAAGCAAATGCTAATGTCGCCCTGTAACTGCTGTGTAAACAGTTTGGTAAAACAAAAGAGCTGCCAGGCTCATCTCAGAATCTTTATAGCGAGTATGATCAGTGCTGACCTCCCAAAAATAAAATCATCAGCACTTGCAATTATGTAACAGTTTTAAAGCCTAACCCAAGGCTTTCCTCAGCAGTGCGGAAACGCATCGCATAGCTAATCGAGGGTGCTGACAGTTCTGTTAATAAGCCCTGTAAACTTTGCAAAGTCAAGTCAGGTCGTTTTGTTTTTACTCCCCGAGGGGCCAAAAATGATCCCTCGAGATTTAAATCTTCAGTATGTGTTTTCTGCATAATCTAAAGTCATTTGCAATTCTACTAAAGCTGCATTTTTTTTTTTTAAACTTTGACAGCAATTATTGAATTATTTATCTGGAATTTTGCATTCATAATTTTTATATAATTCAGCATCTTATAATAAGCAAGTCCTTTTCTTATCCTGCATGTACTCCTGGCGGTTGCACATTGTTCTGACGAGCGTACGGTTCTGTGTTTCAGATGTCTTCCTAAACTCTGGAAGCTCCTGTTGTTGCTTTTGCTCCTTTTGCTCCTCCTTGGTGAGTTCCTTATCAAATATCTAACCTATTTAGTGCGCACATATAGAAAAAGTGAGTGCGTAGCGAAGCAGTAGAAGTTATAACCAGCACGCATCCCCAGAGTGTGGTACAAATCAAGTGGACGATTCAGGTCATCCTATTCAGGGCTGTGCTGTGTTTGAGCTCCACTCACACAACAGTAAAACTCAAATACACTGCATTAATCCTTTGTTTACTTGTTGAAATATTCCTCATTGTACATGATTTATCCCATGCATTATCATTATGAAGGGGGGAAAAATATGCCAAAATCATGTAAAGTATGTGCTGCTTCTATATATGAGGGAAGTAAATATTTAAACTCAAAGCACCATAGTTTTGCAGCTGCACTTTTATATGTGACTATTCAGATATCTTGTGCTTTTCACTGTAGTCTTCACCCACAGTTTAGACTTATTTTGTATATACAATGTTGATTCACTTCTGTAGGGTTTAGGCTCCTATCATGAGTGTGTTCTGAGTAAACGGGGTAAGATTTAACCACATTATCTATGATTTGTATGCAGCTTTGTGGTTTTGGGGCCCGTCCGCTGCTGCCCTGCTTGCCTACCTACCAGCCATAAACCTAACAGAGTGGCGTCCTGCGTCTCCCTTCACCCTCTTGTCTAACTTGGTACCAGTTCCTGCTTCTGTCCCTGCACCAGAGACTCCACTGGAGCAGACCCCAGCCACCCCAATCTCACAGGCACCAGTAAGAGAGAGATCACATATATCAATTTAACATGATTAGAATAACTGGTTTTGTTTCTAAACCTTATTGCGTGATGTTCATTCCTTTATTCTCCTCCCTAGCCAGTCCTTCCTCCTGTGGCAGTCTCTGATGTAGATTTGGAGCGTTTCGAACGTGTGGAGCGCCAGCTGGCCCTGTTGTGGGAACAAGTCCAGCAGGGTGACCGGAAGCAGGAGCAGCGCCATGGGGACATTTTGGGTCTCTACAGCACCCTGAGGGAGCAGCTCCATGCACAGACCGACAGGGAGAGCCTGGGACTGTGGGTCTCCTCCCTGCTGGACCAGAGAATCGGTGTCCTGCGAGGAGAGCTGGAGCAAGAGAATACACAGATAGCACAGGTAGCCGGAAGACACAATACCGAAAACACAATTTAGTCCTGAAAGCTAAAGAACAGTTATAAGAATAACTGTTTTAATTTTTTGCAGAATGCAGTGCTGCAAAAACAGCACCAAGAGAGTCAGGCAGCACGACTGGCTGATTTAGAATTACTGCTCAAAGCTCTGTCTGCCAAGACTGAGGTATGTACAGCAGATTTGCTGCTTTGCCACTGAGAATGTTGAAAACTCTCCTGTAAAATATAAGAGGGGAGGTTTGGCAAGCTGGTTCATTAACCTAATTTGATATTTTACAGGCTGAGCACAGACGGACCACCATAAACATAAGGCTGTGTTACTTATAGATTATAAAAGACCATCAGAGGACAAAGGGTTAAATTTAACTACTAAGTGACAATTTCTATTTTTAAAAAAAGGTCATATTTGAATTTTCAGGGTGATGGGAGAAACGGGCATAGAGACGACAGTGTTGGGAAAACAAATGTTCTGACAGGGTTAGAGAGCCAAACCAGTATGAAGGCAGCAGACCTTGTGTTGTCTATATAAAAGAGGGCAGTGGTGCTTCATAAAATATTTAAACTTGGAATTTCTCAGTGTGAAGGCCAACAGGACAAAAGTGCATTTCCTTCTTGAGAAAATAACATCCAGTGTTCATCTGTCAGTAGTAGCCTTTTTTTTTTTTTTTTTTTTTTTTTGTGAAAACAAAATTTCTCTATTTTTACATTTTATTCACTACTTCCAGTAATGTGTGTGTGTGTGTGTGTGTTGCAGGAGGTGCAGCAGAAGCAGCAGCAGTACGAACATGAAAAGGAGAAAAGAGAGAGCGAGGCTGTCACTTCAGCAGCAGAAACGGCTCCTGTGAGGTACAAGATGAATAAGTAAACGTTGTAATCCACATTTTTGTCTTTATTGTATTGTTTGGACTGTCTACATTTTGAGTTCTCCAGGATTTAGGACTCTTACGTGTAGTTTCTGTCTCTTGGTCAGTGTGGGGGTGAAGCAGGAGGACCACGATGCACTGCTAACAGAGGTGCAGAGACTTGAGGTAGAACTGAGTAAAATCAGACAGGACCTGCAGGGCGTTGCAGGATGCAAGGGCAAATGTGAGCAGCTGGACACTCTGCAAGAAACAGTAAGTCAAATATCAACTTTTGTTTGCCTTTTCAGAGCAATGTAAGCTGAGCCTGCTCGTCCTGTGAATCTGCTTACATAAGTTTAAAAAATTGTCCTTATCCCTCTCTCAGATATCAGCCCAGGTGTCCTCTCAGTTGCGTAAGGAGTTGCAGGCTCTGTTCTTTGGCGGTGGTGCGTCCGGAAAGGAGCAGGGCGAGGTTCCCGAGTCTCTGATCCACTGGCTGTCCCAGCGCTACGTGAGCACACCTGACCTGCAGGCTTCCCTGGCCTCACTGGAGCTTCGCATCCTGAGAAACATATCCCAGCAGCTGGAGGTCAACCAGGCCCAGACAGTGAGTGAGGCGGAGTCCAGAGCCAAGACCGTTCTTCAGACAGTAACTGGAACTGTTCAGCACACTTCTGCTGCTGAGGGACTGACAGAAGAGGTAATGCATGCACAGTTCCTACTGTCAGCATCATAGGCTCTGTGGACTTGAATTGCAGTCACATAATGCTAGAGTTAGTTTGAGGCCCATGCTTAATTTTTCTCTCTCCTTCTTATTAGCATGTGAAGCTGATTGTCCAGAATGCTCTGAAGCTCTACTCCCAGGATCGGACAGGCCAGGTCGACTATGCCCTGGAGTCTGGAGGTAAGAAAAAGGAAACCTTTCAATCCTTTACGCAAGTCAGTAACTAAGCCCGTAAGGCTTAGCGGGCTAGTTATTACATAAGTCAGGTCTATACTGTTGATGCGTCAACAGTACTAACATTGGTAAATTACTACTCCTAAAATTACTTTGTTACAATGTAAAGCTCCCTGAGATAACTGAATTTCTGCTACATAAATCAAGTTTAATTGAGTTGGTGTACGTCTCTTATGCAATAAAGGTGCCGGAATTAGCAGGCTCGAGGACACCGGGGTATTAATGGCAAAATCTCAGGCTCTAAACGTGTCACTGAGTGTTGACCTACATGGGTCGGTGACTTCAGTGTATGCATGTGCGCTGGAGCATTGTGGTACTTTCAGAGAGAAAATGCGTAACATCTAATCATAGTGCTCTAGTTGCATAGAGGTTCACTGGCTCGATCTAATGGCGATCAATAAAAGTAGCCCAAGTCTTGTGTTGATGGTGTAACTGTTAAAAGCAGGATTGCAGAGACTGGGTCATGGTCTCAGTTTAACTATACCGCTCTGACATTGTGCATAGCTTTAAAGGTCACGTAACATCAGTTGTTGGAGAGTTCCCCCAGGCAACTGGTTTGCAGCAGTAGTAGCAGTCCTGCTGCTGATTACCCCAATAAATTCAGCCTGTTGCCTGTTTCCTCACACATCTCCAACTTAATGTGAATAACTGACATCATCTCCTTTTTAGTCAACATGTAAAAAATATATATACTTTTTTTTTTGTTTGTTTGTTTGCTGTGTTAGGTTAGAAACAACATGCCAGTATTAAGGTGTGGTCAGTCACACAAATGAGCTCAGACTTGTTTTAACATACAGGTAAGACGTGTCTGAAATAATCATTAGTGCCACCACTAGTTTGCCCTGAAGCAAAGCAGCAAGAACAATGTTTTACAGTATAATTTTCATAATTTGTTCAGAGAAGGTAACTTTTGTTGTAATAAAACTGTGTATGCTTTCCTGGTACAAGGAAAGGGCTAATAAAGGTGTTCTTGCCTCTGAAGACAAGACCAGAAAATAAAGAAATGTGATATTGTCAAAATTACTTTTTGTCAGCAGATTAGACATGGGACCCAAGAGCTGGCTGAACAACAGCTGGTTATGAGCTAACATTATGGCAGCTAATGTTAGGTTCAAGTGTCCTAAAAAACACGCAATTACCCTCTGATAAACTGTTTGATTAGATTCTCACTTCGTATGAGTTTATTCACGAAGTCTGAGTCCTACAAAGTTGGATCTGCTTCAAAGACAGTTTCAGTAACGCCAGCAAAAACAGCAGCGCAGTTCATTGGTCAGAAGTGAGCTTCTCTGCTCACTGACTCGTATCAGACTCATTTCACAAAGTTTTACAGCCTCTTAAGGGAATAAAAGTTCATGCTTCTCACCCGGCATTAACAACTGAGTTAAACAGTGGACAGTCTTCCACAGACAGGGAAAACCTCCAGGGCTGATCCAGTCTAAACAGTAGTAGGAACGCACTGGCTGGCCATGGCTGTTATGGGGTACAGTCTAAATTTAATGTTTTTGATCTCTCTTGGCTGACTGAACCATGTTTGTCCTATAGCAGCCACCGTAGCTTGGATTACATTCTTGAATTGGGAGGGGTAAAAATGGACCTCAGTTGACTGCAGTCAGCAATCTACTGACATCTAGTGGTGAAACTTTTACACACTGTAACTTTATGGATATTTAAAATGTGTTCTGCTTAAGTACCTTTAGTGGTACTTGTTAAAGAATAATCTCAAAGCAAACTGGACATTATCCTCCAGAGCTGGATTTCTTATCCTAAAGGGTGGCTGGAAAGGGGAACTCTTTAAAAAGCCTAAAGCCTTCTGTGTATATATGTAAGGAAAATGCTGCTGCACGCAGTCTAAAGAAATAGTTTGAAACTGAGGACTGAGTTGAAAAATAATGTGTGGGTGTCTCATTTAAAAAAAGAAAAGAAAAAAAATTGGCCTTAGCAGATGTGAATTTGAGTATTAAAGCATAAAATCTCAGTGCACACACAGCATCAGCTGTTCGCTATTTGAAAGGTTCAGGCTTCGTACGGTAGTGTGTATAATGTATTTTGATATTAAAGAAAACAGTCATTTTTAGTATAATTTCTTTTTGTATGTTCAGGCGGCAGCATCCTCAGCACCCGCTGCTCTGAGACATACGAGACCAAGACGGCCCTCATGAGTCTGTTTGGCCTGCCGCTCTGGTACTTCTCCCAGTCTCCCCGTGTCGTCATCCAGGTGAGCCTCATCAAGCTGCATGGCACCAAATATAACCAGTGACTAGAAAGAGTCTTAAAGTCTGAGCTGCTGATCTAAAAGTAAATCTCCCTCACTCCCTCTCCGCCAGCCTGATGTGTATCCAGGAAACTGCTGGGCGTTTAAAGGCTCTCAGGGCTATCTGGTGATCCGGCTATCCCTGAGGGTCCTGCCCACATCCTTTGCTGTGGAGCACATCCCCAAGACCCTCTCGCCAACCGGAAACATCACCAGCGCCCCACGCAACTTCACTGTCTTTGTAAGAAACGCACTAACATGAAACCATGCGGTGAGAAACCTTTTTAATCTACAGCGAGCATCCCAGGTGATCAAAGGCTACTTGTTTGTATTCAGGGTCTAGACGATGAATACCAAGAAGAGGGAAAGCTGCTGGGGCACTACACATACCAGGAAGATGGGGAGTCACTGCAGCTCTTCCCCGTTACGGTAAATTTAGAGGCGCTTCTTAGTGTGATTAGAAATAAAAAGTCACTTCACTGTTTGTCTGCATTTCCTGGATTTTTCCACTTTTTTCTTTCCTTTTCTTCCAGGAGAAGAACGACAGGGCCTTCCAGATCATCGAAGTGAGGGTGTTGTCCAACTGGGGCCACCCAGAATACACCTGCCTGTACCGCTTCAGAGTCCACGGAGAACCTAGACCTCAGTGAACCAACTAACCAACCGCCACCGCTATACTTGCTCATATATGATATGCCACCCCATCTGTACATAGCTCTCACCAACTTCTTTAAAACTGGAGGGACTCAGCAGGAGTTTATGGATGTTTTTGTATGAAAAGCAAAGAAGATGTGGATTGTTTAAAGCAACGTGCCCAGACTGAGTCATGAAAGTGCTTTTGTGTTATTGAAAGAACCACAGGAACGTGAGGATCGGGACTGTTAAAGATTGAAAGAATTTGAACCACAGAAGAAGCTAAGTCTCTCTACTACCCTTTTCAAGGCCTCTTGCACTGAATCAGCCCCCTGAGGGCACCAAGGCTCGCATGAGCCAACAAACACCCCCCCACCCCCCTTTGGCACCTTCTACGGGATGGTGGACACTTGAAATGGGGAGGCGGGAGTTACAGACTCATCTCCACCAATTCTTCACACACTGTATTTCAGTCTGATTTTTGTTCTTGATCATCTAAGTTTAACTTTGGTTTATTTTTAACGTTTCACAGTAGCGTCTACTATTTTCAGGATCAAGACCACTGCACCTTTTTCCTGAGATGCCATCCAGGCACCTCACTTGCTTTTGTTGCTGTCAAGTCTCCACAGTGACTCCTACAGAACTGTTCGGGCAGCCTGCAGGTCCACACTCGACATGTTAGATCCACTCCACTCTAAGCTTGGCTTCATGCTGCCATATAGCCATAACTAAGACTTTTATTTTGGAACTGAACATGCTACCTATGGAGAAGCTTTGAATGTTTTCTCAAGTGGAGGCTTTGATGCAAGTTTTCCTTTAACTACACAGCAACACTATAAAACCACTGACCTGAGCTCTGTGTGACTAAAGTATTAGGAGGATCCTCACTATATGTCTGATCTGAAACTACCATTTAATGTTGAACTACTCCTGTCAATAAGAGTTTGCTGTTTCAGTCTCCCTCTAGCTCAGTTAAACATCCTCCTCACATGAGCTCCCGCTATTCTGAAAACCCTGAAGGAATGTAATCTGTATATTTTACTGTTGATAGCTGATCCGCTGATACTTTATAATATCTCCTTTTATCAGTGTTGCTTTATAAAAAAAAACAAAAAAATCCTGTCATTATTATTATTGTATTACTATTATTTCTTCTGTTACTTGTGGTGTTTTACTTCTTTCTTCATTTGATTTTTGGGGATGTTAATTTTAGAGGATGCACTGCAAGATCTTGTTAGACAAATGTTTATGGCACGGGTTTTCACAATATTTTTTAAAATTGGGGTTTGTCATCAACTTTTGGTTCAAAATATGGGCAAGTCTAAAATGTTATGTGTAAAAGCAAAATTTTTCACACCTATTTATTAACAAGTCAACTAGTGGCTGCAAGGTATGAGTTACTGCAATGTATATTTTGTTAAAAGCTGTTCAGTGCATTTTGGAACCATCTTAGGTTTTTTTTTTTGTTGTTTTTTTAAAGATAAATGGCTATTTTTGTTCAGTCATGAGATGACTTAACTGCTTTGGAATATATTCCAATAAAGACTTTAATTTTGAAGAAATAAAAACATCATGGCTAAAAATTACTACAGTAAACTTTAGCTTTTGCTCTTTTATATTTGTAGGTGAAACTGTTGTTGATATGTTGCATTTACATCTTTGCAAAAAATTCAAGTGAGTACAGGAATAGTTCTCCAGGCTTCTTGAAGATCGCCCAACACCTCTGGCTGAAATGCAGACCTCTGATGAGGCTTCAGTGAACTGTTGGTGGATCAACTTAAAGGATACTGCATAGCATGCTGAGATCTGCCAAGTTTTCAGCTAATAGTTTTTTGTTTTTTTGGGAACACCTTGTTTGTGCAAAAATGCAAGTTTTATGTCTATCAAATTGTTAACTTTGGCAGTTTTTGTTAACTAAAGAAATTGGAATAGGCTGCTAGTAATGCTTATGCTTGAATGATTCATAGGTCAGCGTTAAGTGATCATGTACAAACACTGGATTTAAAATGATTAAAACAAGTAAGCAGCGTAAAGATTTATTTCACCTTCAATTCAGTAAAAATGGCCAGTGGCGTTATCTGCTGCCCTCCTGTGGTGGAGATGGAAACTAGAAATAAATAATTTTCCTCATTTTGCCACAGCTGAAAGGCTAAAACAAAGATGTAAGGGTCGCTTAAATAGCTGCAGCACTTTAAGGAAAAAAGACTACCTGGTTCATTTGATTATAAATGGTATCGTTTCGATACATTTGAGTCGATTTAAAAAAAAACAACAAAAACAGCTGATGAGGCGCCATGTCGGACTTATGTTTACACCGGAAGTCACGTGAGTACACCAGAGTCCATGGTAACCACCGGAGAAAACAGATGATGTCAGAGATAATCTGTACCAAGAAATCATTTTTGCAAAAAATGTGTGAAGGTAAGGAGTTATTTGTTCAACCTTTTGGTGACTCAGAAAAATAAAAGTTTATGTGTTCCGTGTGTTTTTGTAGAGTTTGAAGCCGAACAGCTCGGTCCTCCCGGCTCTGCGTGGACGGAGGTCAGCGCAGCGAGCTCCCAGTTCTCCCTGTGCAGCGTAAGCGCACACTCCCCAGTCTGCTCTGGACCCACCGCAGCCGAGGTGAGGTACAGATATAAATCTGTCGGATTTAATCTGGATCCCGTGTCAGCGTGTTTGACGTAACTAGGTCATTCTGCAATTCCGGGACGCTTTCTGTCCCAGCCAGGAATTTGAAAATTCATGAACAAAACACCAAAAATACATTTGTTGTGTAAATTACAAAAAAAAAAAAAAAAAAAAAAAAAAAATCCAGAATGTAAACCTAGCTGTTGAAAAACATTATTTAAAGTACAAAATAGCTCTTGAGAATCATCCCCCACCAAAATGTCATTTCCCCCCTCTTGTCCTGACTTCTTAATAAGCAAATCGCAAGTCAAATAGAACAGTTTGAATATGTTATACATCCACCTTTTGGTTTTGAGTTTGTTGACACATCTCTTATTTTTAAACCTTATAGCATCGACATATTTTCATTTTAATTTATTAGTAATTATGCACTGCAAGTTCACATCACTTGTCTGTGACAACACTCATACTACCAACCCTGTAACCATACACGTAAAACAAACAAAATGTTAAAAACCTTTTTTTTTCTTTTTTTTTTTTTGAAATTACTAAACAACATTTCTTAAACAATATTTTTAAAATCTACTTTTCCAGGCTGTGGTGTAGTGGTAACAGGGTTGTGCCAAATGTAGCAGCAACTAAAATATCTCAGCAAAAGTGTAGCTTTGATCCCTGAGCAGGACAAATCCAATTTTTTTGATAGTTTGTTTTTCTTAAATGCATAACAGAAAATGATAAAATACAGGATCCTTTTTTTTTTTTTTTTTTAAACAAATTTTGAAGCCTAAGTTGTCAAATTGCTGGTTCTGTTAGGTACTTATGGATGATGATCCTCTGAGGGACTTTGACCCCAATCTTTGCCATTCTGCTCTCACTGGAAACGCTGCTCGTTCCTCACTGCAGAATCGGCCCCCAACTGCTGAGACTACACTCTCTCCACAAGGCCCTGAAAGTAAGATAAATAGCTGCTCCCCCTGCAATGTGAAATTGTAGGTATTTATATATATTTGCCAAACTTATAGTTGTCCATCTTTATATTTTTGTGCTTGTGTCAGATCCTGTCACACGTTACTTGGAGAAGAGAGTGTTTCCAGTGTTGGTGCCTGGACTGGAGGCTTTGCTGAGAGAAGCCCAGAAACACGGCTGCTTTAAGGTCTAAATGTCGAAGGAAAAAAGTCAATTAAACATACTCACATACATACAAATTTATTAGACTACATATCATAAAAACAATGGAACACTGGCAAGAGCCAAAGTGAGAGCTTTGTTGTTTTAACTCTGGCACATTTTGCTGCTGAAATGTCACACTTTTTAGATTCTGAATGAAGGACAACCTCTTTTTGTATTTCAGAGGAAAATAACAGCATTTAACCCGTGCGACTTTCTGACTGAGTGGCTCTACAAGTAAGAGTCCTCCTACGCACACTGTGTAGTATTACCCTGACCTCACCGCATACATTCACACACAGCACGCTGGAAGGGCTGCGTGTGAAATATTGTGTTTTCAAGTTTTTCCTTCTTTCCTTTTCCTTCAGCCACAACCCTCGCAGGAGTGGACATGAACCGGTGAACTTTGATGACATCCCCTTTGCCAGGGACTGGCTCAGGATGCAGTGAGTATTTCCTCAACATGACACGCACAGAGGGTCTCAGGACCAGTGGATGCTTCAGATGGTTGCTTCATTCAAACCCTTTTCACTCACCCGACTAAACTTCAGAGCATCAGCTGATTCGTAGATGATCCGTGATTCCTGAGACCCTCACTGATCCGGGCCCTCATGCACGCTCAAATTACAAGGGTTTGAAAAACCTCTTGAGGACCTAAAGATTTTTTTAACAATTTGATATGTTTAGACTATTATATGGAACATGAATACCCGCGTTTCTGCATGTGGCATTTGTGATTTTTAAAATATGACTTTATTATAAAATGATTTTGACACAAAAGGAACCTTCCATGGTACAACCCCCCCATGCACACTCTGCCATCTTCTCATCACTCTTTCTTTTCCATTTCCTTCCATCCTCCAGCCCCAGGCCTCCCACCCCTCTGTTTTTACGGCTCAGTGAGCACGAGGCTGCTCTGCTCATCCAGGCTTTTTGGAGGGGATACAAGGTAAGCTGCACATGACTAGAAGCTAAATGTTGTTTACTGGCTTTCTGTCCCACCACTTACTGAAGGGCTAGGGGTTGCAGGAGGATAGTGTTAGTGGAAATTTAAAGGTAGGGTCCTGACACAGGTCTGAAAAGCATAAAACAATACGGAAAATAAACAGCAAACATAAAGTGTAAGAAAGTTTTTACATTAACAGCCAGGAAGAAGGGAAAAATGTTACTTTGGCTCAGATATATACACTTTACATTTCACTGACACACCGTTTTAAATTTTCCTGCTTGATCAACTTCAGAAGAAATGCAAGAATTTGCATTGTGGAAGAAAAGCGTGTAGGAGTCCTGCAATCATCCCTCAAAAACACAGCGACCCTCTGTGTGTGGGTCTGTTAGGATACAAGAGGCGCCCAACTGCATGTGCATTGGCCAACAGTCGTCTTGTTGACAATCTTGTTGTATAATCCCATCCCGTTAAAGAGCCCCCTCTTCCACATGGGCTGCAGTTTCATTCAGCAGCTTGATTATGTCATCAGTGATGCCAGGCTTTAATTCCCTCCTGTGTGGGCGTTGTGGTCTGAAGCACTCTGTGCTGTGATATAAATAGATATGCACAGACACTTCCAGAGGCAAACAGCAGCAATTTCTACACACACACACACACACACACACACACACACACACACACACACACACACACACACACACACACACACACACACACACACACACACACACACAAACACCAGCTCCTGTGGTGTAAGGATAAACAAGGGTTGTATTTTGTTTGTCACAATAGAACCACTTCTTTTGTGCGTTTCTTATCCGATGTGCTTGTGGGAGGATTCAGCTTCAGTGTTGCTGCGCAAACCACTGAGAGGGGGGGAAAAAAGGCCAGCTCTGCTCATGTGTGCAGTTACATTACATTTGAAAATGTCCTCGCGCATGTGGGCCTGTAGATAAACGTGTTGGATGTGGGCATAAAACGATGGGCTGAATGTGTGTTCTGGCCTGCAGGCGCACCAGCAGGGGGCAACACGTCCTCTTTTTGTTGTTAATGGAGGAAAAAAAATCTAATTGATCTCTGCTCACATGTGGTGGCAGCAGAGAGCCAGCTGCCTGTCACGCCTGGCTGTGTGTTTACCCTGAACTGAGGTTCAGTAGGGCCACTGATAGCACTGCAGCCGACCATCCCAAGGGATGCAGGGAAAAAGAGAGAGACGGTCAGTAGAGACGGAGAGAGGAACAGGGAGGATTATGAAGTAGGATGACGGTTGGTCTATGTTTGGAACATTTTCGCATGGATGACAAAAGAGAGGAAAGAGGCGAGTTAATGTTGCAGAGTGGTGTCAGAGTAGGAAGATGGAGGGAAATGCAGCTTTTCTAGGGGGCAGGGAAAGGGAAAGAGATGCAGCACAATCAGGGTCTGCAGCTGGAGACTGGCCTCTTGAAGACATGGCTGGGATCATGACTTATTCAGGCTACACAGAGTGGAGCTGAATTTTTGTTTGGTGAAGTCCTGACAGGCGCTGTAGTGTGTTGCAACTGCTGTCACCTTGACTTGAGCAAAACAGCAGTTAACAGCATAGCGGGCAGCAGAGGAGGGACGAGGACGTCAGCACAAACTGAGCCAACTGTAAAGCACCAATGCCCTGTTAAACTTCTACTGGGCTGATTAAACATAACCATTACAGATTTATTCTGACACAAGTGTCAAGTCGAGACATCCAAGTTCACAGATTTGATTTCTTAGTAAAGAATATCAAGGAATATTTCACTAAAATCTGCCGCTGTGTGCGATTTTAAGTGCTTGAGAAAAGTTTATTAGATTGTAATAGGATTATGTGATTTTCCTGTAGAAAATACAGTCCATATAAGATCAACGCACTCTGTTCTCTTCACCCCCATCTGCCCCAACACACACCCCCACTCTTACACCCTCGGCTGTTATATAACCTGCTTGACGCAGCGCTGACTGCAGAGGGAGAGTGTGTGTGTGTGTGTGTGTGTGTGTGTGTCGGTAAGAAAGACAGACAGACTGAAGACTAGGAAGCGAGCATGAGTATTTTAGCAGAGTGGAATTTTATCCTTCCATTATTAATCTCTTTCATCAAAACACTGAAGGCTGAAGCAGAGCGGTGCTAGAGTCCACACACACAGAGACACACACCCACACACACACTCGCAAACTCAGACTCATGACCCAGACAGTGCGTTTGTCTTTTGTTTCACTCACATATAACTATCAAGAGCTGCTAGGTCTAAACATATTATATAATCTTCTTTACACCGTGTACCTTAACCCAACTATAATCCATTCATCCATGCCCGCTACTCTAATGCACACTGATGTACAATTACATATACATACACACACACTCTCTCACACACTCTCTCTCAGACTCCTCAGGATTACTCAGGTTGTCTTACTCAAGAGCTAGTGTAGTGTGGCTGTTGTGTAATAAATTCTCATTACAATTAGATTGTCAATATTAGTGGGCTGTGGTCTGGTAGAGATGCTTTGCCTTTTATCATCATTATTTCCATTGGCTCCAGTTGCAGATTTATTTATGTGGCTGGCCTTATCTTAGCTGCAGCTCACCTTATAATAAATCAACCTTCAGTCAGTTTTTATTTTTGTTTGTCTCTTTTTTCAATAGTGAAAACTTAAAGCAAATACATTTGTTTATTAGTCTGACACTACCATCGACAGTCTAAAAGATGGACGTAGCCACGGTGACGTGACCTGTCCGGTTTCGATGCTTCGAGATGAGCGTTTTTGCTGTTGTCATCATGTTGTTTTGCAACCAGATGTAACACGCGTGGGGCAGAGCTGACCGTGAAACTGCACATCCATTATCCTGGATAATTCTCCTTCCTTCTGACACTTAGAATGACCAAAATATACAAACCTAATATTTTCTACAGTGTGACCTGAAACTAGTGATTGAGCCCAGAAACTGTTCAGAGGTCCCACCAGTTGGCCATTTTCCCTTCTATAGGACTTGAACTCTTTCTGCAGCTGCAGGTATCGCCCCATGGTGGCCTTTAGAAAGAATGCAGATTTAAAGCACTTCTGCACTAGCTTCACTTTTCAGACTCAATTTCCATATTTTATCACTAGAGAACTGAGATGGGCACAGCTACCATGATGTCACCCAGTGGTTTCTGAAGGCCTGTTTTCAATCCTCGACATTAGTGTTTCTACTATTGCAATCTTGGTTACTGAGGGGGGGTGATGAGTGGTGACAGATCTGACACTGCTGAAATCGCTCACTCATTGGCTGACCACTTGTCAATCACAAGTTGACAGCCAATCAGTGCAACAGTGAGGCTGTGGAAGTTAAAATCCCACTCAGATTATTGCTTTCTGCAGCTTCTAGTTAAGAGTGATGCCTGCTGACTGTAACCAGCCAGAATAAAATAGTATTGAGAATACATGAGAATACAAACATTATTCCAATCTAAATTCTAATGAACGTACGCAGCTTGAATCTGTTCTGTAGGACACAAGCAGTGAAAGAGAATTTAAAAATAACTGTTTTCTGTTGCCTACACTGTAGAGGGTGACTCTGCCTCCACACACAAACACAAATATGAGTATAATCAGGGTTCAGAGTGGGATTCTGCAGGTGGAGGAACCCTTGGATCGGTTGTAGTGGCTCCACGTGGGGAAAAGAATCACAGATGTAAATTCACATCAGTACAGCAAGCTAACCTGTTTACCCTGCACTAAACTGCAGTTTTTTCATGCAACCTTTAACACAAAGTTAGTATACCTCAGTTTGTTTTGCAGGATGTTTCACAGTATAAAAAAAAAAAACACACAACTTCACATCATATACAGATCCAATATCTGATTTTTAAAAATGATGACATGTAAACTTTGAATTTCTAGTTTATCGAATGTCTCTGAGCAGTCCTTACCTTTAAATATAGCCTCTCTTCCTCCTCTCCTCTCCTCTCCTGTCCTCCTTTACATCTTTCTCCATCTCTGAATGAAGTTTTTCTCACTCTGTTCTTGCCCTGGAAATACAGCCGCTGTACCTTTCGCTCGCAGACACACTGTGTGACAAACTGCAGACAGTTTGTGTGTTTACTGATATTTGTTGAGCTGTTAGAAACGCCGCATCTGAAATTACCTGCCACAGTATGTTGCTCCCTTTATGCTAGAAGCTCTTCAGTAGTGCTTACTAGATGCTGAAATACTGTGACCACAGCTTACGGACATCTGCACTCATTCACTGTAACACACACTGTAACCCCTGAGTACAGTGCTATAAATGATGCATAAATTATATGGTTTTGCCATCTTCCTTCTCTTTGTATGCGATAAGCCCCAGTAATGGAGGATGCACCCTAATGATTGCCTTTTATGTGTAATTGTTCCATTCATTTAGGCTCAAATTGGTTTGATGTTTGAAGGCAGTGATGGGAAAGTAAAAGCGTCTCTCAGATGTGTTAAACCTAAAGTGACGAGCCCGTTCTGAACATGTAAGGAGTAAAAGTGAAAAGTTGTCAGAAAACATTTGAGTATTTACTTAAGTAAAGTACAGATACCTGAAAATTCTACTGAAGTACAGTAACAAAGTATTTGCACTTTGTGGTTTGAACTCAGAGGTGGGAAGGAACAGCAGCGGGCGTCATTAAAAACAACTCATTATGTTCTGTTATGCAGAGAACTTGAAATGCTCATACATTTTATTCTGTTACTCCCATCTTTGCATTCCTGATGCGTTTACATGCCATTAAATTTTTGTCTGCTCTCATGGTTTGTCGTTGGTCCCTCTACGCTCTTCTTTTTCTTGCTTCTCCTTCCCCTCAATCCCCAGCCAGCAGCCGGTCGCAGTAGATGGCTGCCATCGCCTGAAAATGGCAGTAGGTTCTGCTTGAGGTCTCTTCTGGTCAAATGAGAGTTCTTCTCTCCCAAAAGTGTTTACTCTCTAATACTGATGGGTCTTGACCTTGTTATATAAAGTGCTTTGAGGTGGCTGTTGTGAATTTGTGCTATTTAAGTAAAAATGTATTTAATTGAATAGCAACTTTTTGGTTTAATAGGATTTTCCCTTCTCATTTTAAATAAAAACCTCAGCCCTTTTGCAGTCCTTGCACGTCCAAGAAGAATCTCCTTGTACGGCAGGCCCAGATATTATTAAGAAATGGGGCACTCCAAGTGCTGAGTTGTATTCCTACTGACATAAATGAATAGAGCTGGTTGAAAGAAACACACACACATATATTTGCCCCTCCCCATAGTACTGCATAGTCAACAGTAGAAGTAGGTCTGTGATTCCAGTTGAATGATCCACGGGCAACGATAGATGAATGGTTTGAAATGAGGCTCACTGTTCAAACCTTTTAATGTGCCACGCGCAGTGACACTCATGCAGAAAATATATTGCAGGCTTGGTCCTTGCTTACCATCCTGCAAAGGGGCCAATGTCTCAATATGCACATTTTCATTTGTATATTTTTATATAATTACATTTATCTTTTTTAAGTGGAAGTATTTTTATCTTTAGAGCAGCAGGGTGGTAGCGCCACCACTTACTGTGCCTCAGTCTACAGAGGCATGAATAGAGGCCACAGGTCACTGGGCTGGTTAAGCCTTGATGGAAGCTGTGGTCAACACTAAGATGATGGATGGGTGGAGTGTGAAGGGTAGATAAAGCAGACACTGGCTGTGTCTTTATGCACTTGGTCGTGTAGCCACTTCCTCCAAACAGCAGCCATTGTGTTGCTGCTGTTTGGTGTGAGACCAGGAGAGGAGCTCAGTCTCACAGGCAGTTTTGCACTGAAAAGGAATGCAGCTTGAAAGACTGTGTTGTGGGACTTAAATGTGTGCGTGCACACTGTAACTGGATAATGGGGTGTGTGCAGAGGCGCTGTGGTAGCATCGGTTTCGGGAAAGTATGTCAGTAAGATGGCGTTTTATGTGTTCTATGCTGCTGTCAGTGTGTTTGTATTTTCTGTAATGCATGTGGATAATAGTGGCCCTTGCAACGTCTTGGTAATTTTTCTAATCACTCTAATCCCAGCCTTCATGCAAACATACAGGATCAGTGGACTGAGTCACATGCACACAAAACCAGACTCTGCCACGTGAGCAGTGGCACGTATGATTATATCAAGATGATACCGTGTTAGCAAAGTTTTGCTAAGGATTCAAATTAGGAGGAATAAATGTGGGGGGGGGGGCAAGTTGTAATGCATATGCTGACACACGGTACAAACAAAGAGTCAAACATCTTAGCCAGGCTTAATGCACAGGGTCAAAATAACTTAGCCCTGCAAATCAGCAGCGTGATGCACACAGACAGGCTTCAGAACACTCAGGCACATGCACGCACACACACGCACGCACACATACTCAACTCAGCTCTTTGTCTCCTGCTGTCACACACAAGCTGTCAGCATCCTGCAGAAAGCTTGTGTATTCATAAAGTCAGCTTTCCAAGAACTGACTTTGATTTTGCTCCGTTTCCATCATTTCGGAGGAGCTGACAGCATCAGAAGCAGAATAGGAGAATACAAGATTTATGGAGGACATCAGTGAAGAGTGACAGAGTAGGAATGGCACACAGACACAAATAAAGCACACAAGCAACGGTGAACAAACACAACAGACTTAACCCACCCCCCACACTCCCCCCACACATACACCATCCTCCCTCAATACCCCCTGACCCTCACCCCTCATTTCCATTTCTATGGTTTGTTCCCATCAGCAGAGAGGCTGCTGTGGCAGTGTGACACCCAGTGAATTAACTATTGGAGCACTCTAGTCTTACCCATTCCTAAACCCATCACTAAGCTTATATAACAGACCCACTTTCGTACAATAGCAACATTATTGTCGCTACATAGTCAGGCATTTAGAAGAAAGTTGGGGTTGAATGGAGCAGGGGAAAAGAGACTGGCGAGAAGAGAGGTTGGAGAGAATGCAGAGTGAAGAGAGGTGGATGGAGAGGGATGAAATACTGATGTGTTGGGGAATCAGAAAAGAGTAAGGTATTGGTATGAAAGACAGTATCTGAGGAGTAATGTACCACCTGGGGAAGAAGCAAGCCTGTCAGGACAAAGAATATAGAGGAAAGAAAAAGAAGGAATGTGAGGAGTGGTTAGTGGGAGAAAAATGGAAGGAAGAGGAGGAAGAAATGGGAACAGGAGGCTAAGCCCATTACAGACATTTTATCCACATTTACAACAGCAAACCTGCCTGGTAATATTTCAGGAAACCCTGAAGCCCATACACCATAAAACAAACACAACAGCTGCAGAGGTTTCATCCAAGAACAAAAGCATAATTCATACTGTCTACTGTATAGATTTCATGAGGCTGAATCAGGGTTACTGTGGATCCTTTGAAGATCTTAAAATGTACTGAATTCATTCATCTGAAAATAAGGCCTAATCAGTATTAAGATGTCTTAAATCACTGCAAGTATGATTTTATCAGTCACTTGGCTGGCAGAACCAGCAACACTCATATTTTGTCTTTGGGATATAAAAATGTGTATGCCGTAGCTAGTTTAAACATAAACCAGCCATGAATTCTGCTCTCTACCTGAAAATCCTGAAGAAGAATGTCTAGTCATCAGTTCATCAGTTCATACCCTGAAGCTCAAGTGACTTGAGTTAAACAGCAGGAAAATTATCCAAAACACACCAGCAAGTCCACCTCTGAAAGGCTAAAAAAAAAAATAAATCAAGGTTTTGGAGTGTTTTAGTCAAAGTCCAGACTAAAATCTGACTGAGATGCTTTGGTATCACCTTGAACAGGCTGCTCATGCTCAAAAAACCTCCAATATGGCTGAATTAAAACAATTCTGCAAAGAGTGGGCCAAAATTCCTTCACAGTGATGTGAAAGACTCATTGCCAGTTATCACAAATGCTTGATTGCAATTCTTGCTCTGAACGGCGGCACAATCAAATTAGGTTTAGGGGGCGATTCGTTTTTCCCACGGGATCAGGTAGGTTTGTAGGTTTCCCCTTAATAAATGAAATCATCATTTAAAACCTGCATTTTTTTTATTTTGGATTGTGAAACATGCTATGGCCAGGATTTACAAAATGAACCTAATTTATCATTCAGTGTGATCCAAAATGAGTGACTGAGACAATAAATTCATCAGGAACGTGTGTACAGAGGTCCTGTCAGAAAGCCGTTTTCTTGTAGACTTCTATAGGACCAGAAGTCTTTCTGCAACCACAGGTGTTGCCCCCTGGGGGCCATTAAAAAGAATGCAGCTTTAAGGCACTTCTGCATTGGCCTCACTTTTCAGACCCTGAAGCAGCATCCATTATTTATACTGTCTGTGCAGGTGACCTAATACAGACTCATACTAGTATTATACCAAAGTCCTTCTAGAAACAAGTCTTGGCACATGACAACCATTTTGAAACACCTCTGGGCAATTATTTAGGTAGTTATTATGAAGCATTATCTATATTAACTTTAATTGGTATTAAAAGGGTCTGTATAGAATCATAACCTAAACCCTTTTGTAAACTTTGTCCCAAAATAGGGTTTTAAATAGCTTTTTTCCTCTGGAATTTTTGCTTTTATCACCTTGTTTGCTTTTGCTTTCCCACAGATTTTAATTCACGATCTTTTTAGTGCCTTGTCTCTCATGTTTTTGGTTATGCAAAAGCCAACTGTAATCTAATTATATAAACTTTAGGACTGATTTTGAAATTGGTTTTACAATTATGAAGAATTTTCAATGAAATGGAAATGTTCTTGCATGGAAATGGAAATGTTCTTCAGACAGCCCTAGCAGTGCTAACACTGATTAGCTTACAGCTTGATTAAGTTATTGATGATGTTTGCTCGTGTGAATTTATTCATGTACTCCCTTTGCACGTGTGTTGTGATTGTTATAGATCAGGGCACGGCCAGATGTTCAGGAGCTGCGCCAGTGGCAGAAAAAACTGAGAGCGAGCCGTGACATTGCCAAAACTGTCAAGCAGTTCTGGGCGAAACAAGAGAGACGAGGTGAGCACACATATACTTACACACACTCGCGTGTTATCGCTGAATGCCAGGCCTCAGGCTTGCTAGTAGCTTTATACCATCGAACAGTATTAAATTTTCTTCTACGGCTGACAAAGGCTGCTGATAGGCAGGCAGGGTGCCACCAGATATTCATATAAACAAACTAGACTGCATAGAAATTGATCCATATAGTATTATTCAGGTTTACAAACATGTACACACATACAGTGTGGTGTGTGAGCCTGTGCGCAAATAGAGTCTCGCACATATAAATGGCTGCAGAGATATTCACACCAACAGGCTTTGATGTTAAAGCTGAAATATGAGGATTGTGGGAGCAGTGACACACAGAGAGAATGAGGGCAGTGACAGAGATGGGGAAAGAGAAGCAGACAGGGGGAGAAAATAAGTAAGAGAGAGAAGATTGCAAATGAAAAAGAGAAAGGAAATGTCTTGAGGGCTCAGGGCGCACTTGTGTGACAGCGATGGCGGAGGATGGAGGGGGGCTGGGGATTTGTGTGTGGAATGAGAGGAGTAACAGAGTGACGAGGGAAGGGGATGAAGACTGAGTCTAGGATAAAATGATGTGTATGCCTTGCCTGAGTGTGTGTCTGTGTGTGCGGTGTCCACACATGAAGGATGGGACAGAGCAGCTGAGAATGCAGACCCATGTCCACTGTGACTGAGTAGCATTAGAGTTCAAGGATATCGACTACACTTTGTCCTCGGAAGCTCGCCTAAGAACACATTGGTACACTGTACAAGTACCTCCTAAAATCCAAGTAGGCTACAGGGAAAAAAAAATAAAAACAAGTTCAGCTAAAGGAATTTTATTCAGTTTTATTAAAAAGAAAAAAAAATATGCACATGAACAGGATTTTGTGTAGGAACTTAATAATAAGCCTAAGAACTCTGAAGAAGCTCCAACATTGATGTTTTTTTGATTCATTTAATGAAATTCCTATTATCTTTGTGCTAGCATACTGAGTTAAATTCACTGATAGAGTCACCACTGAGGATGTCATAATACCAAAAACTTTAGCAGTTGGTACCATCACCAATAAAATTGCAAGAGTCTCAATTCCAAATTTGATACCAAAACAAACGCATTATCCCAACAACTCCTTTATTAAAAAATCATTTTAAATCACAGACATAGTGGTGGCACACTGTTTGTATTTTGTCAACAGGACACAGACTGAATAGATAGTTGCCGTATAATGTTAGTTGCTTAAGCATTTACATAAAGTTAACCATTGTAAACATTGCAGCATACGGAATACACTGCTGATTTTACAGCGGCAATGCTCAAAAAATGGTAACATATTTAAGACTAAAATAAAAAAGGAAATATAAACCCAATTCTAAAAAAGTTGGGACTGTAAAATGTAAATAAAAACTGAATTCAATGATTTGCAGGTCTCATAAACCCATATTTTATTAACAAATGAACGTAAAAAACATATAAAATGTTTAAACTGAGAATTGTACCATTTTAAGAAAAATATTAGCTCATTTTGAATTTGATGACAGAAACACATTTCAAAAAAACTGGGGATGGAGGTTAAAAAAAGACTGCAAAAATAAGTGGTACTAAAAAGAAACAGCTGCAGGAACATTTTGCAACTAATTAAGTTAATTGGCAGCAAGTCGGTAACATGTTCCTCAGTGTAAAATCATGAAGACTTGATATGAATCTGAATACTGACTGAATATCTCATCATCTGCAGCACAAGGCCAAAAACCCACTACTGGATGCCTGTGATTTTTGGTCCCTCAGGCAGCACTGCATTAAAAACTGTGATTCTGTCATGGAAATCACTGCATGGGCTCAGGAACACTTCCAGAAATCACTGTCAACACAGTTCACCGTGCCATCTGCAAATAAAGGTTAAAGCTCTGTCATGCAAAGAAGGAGCCATATGTGAACATGATCCAGAGTTGCTGCCATCTTCTGGGAAAACACGGATGCCGGATCTCCTGAACTAAAGAGGAGAGGGACCATCAGTGCTCAATTCAAAAGGGGGTGCATTAGTGTCTATGGAATTAGCAGTGCGCACATCTGGACAGGCACTATCAGTGCTGAGAGGTGTATACAGGTTTTAGAGCAACCCATCCAGATGACTTCTTTTTCAGGGAAGGCCTTGCATATTTCAGCAAGACAATGCTGAACTGCACACTGCATCTATTACAACAGCACGGCTTCATCGTAGAAGAGTCTGGAATCTGAACTGGCCTGCCTGCAGTTCAGACCTTTCACCGACTTAAACCACGGAGCGTCATTAAATGAAAAATACGACAAAGAAGATCCTGGACTGTTGAGCAGCTAGAATCTTATATCAGACGTAATGGGACAACATTCCTCTGTCAAAAGTCTAGCAACTGGTCTCCTCAGTTCCCAGACTGTTGGTAAACATGACCCTGTCCCAACTTTTTTTGAGACTTATGGTACATTTTCTCAGTTTAAACACTTTAAATGTTTTCCATATTCTATTTTAATTTAAAAAAATGTTTTATGAGATACTGCAAATATTACATTCTTTTTCTTTTAATCTACATTTTGCACAGAGCCACAGTATTTTCAGAACTGGGTTGTACTCTGGGTGTTGAATTGAAACCTATTCCCCTTGAACTCTTTGACCTAATCTGGATGCTGTTCTATTAGGTGCTTCACTAAATTGGAAGTATTTCCTCCCTTGTTGTAAAAAGCATGATAGCATCGTTTGCATATTGCCCTTTGCAAATCAATTATCAGCCCTTGGACATCCGCCTCAAATGTAAAGTACTTCCACCATACCAATGTCAACAAGTGGGGGTAAAGCACTAGATGCACTAGTCTCCAAAGTCCATGTGTAGTTTTTGCTATGCTTTTGAGTGTCGGCCTTCTAATTAGCACATCGCCATGCTAGCATGCAGAACTGTAGTGGTGGCTGCTTAGCTTCAGCATGATAGCAGTAGCATTCAGGTCAAGGCACAGGTATTCCTCTAGCATCACAGCGCAGCCAGTGGATGTGGATGCTTATTCTTTTTAGATATTTTTTTTTCCACCCACCGGACTCTGTTGGAATACTGTATCAAAAAATCAAAAAACGTGGCAAAGAATAAAAGATGAATGAGTGAAGCTTCTCTGTACTTTGCATTGTTGCAGCTCTCTACTTTTCCTGCAGGTCCACATGATTGTATTTCAGAAATTTTGATGATAACAACAAATAATGTGCAACTCCTACACGCACAATAGGACTAATGACACTGAGGGGAAGAAATCCAATTACATGTGCTTACAGCAGACAGCCCAACAGTAATATTGCCTATTGTCTGACATATTCATTGAGACAACACTCATCTCCTAACCACAAATACATAGGGATGGATATGTGTCAATATCACACTGTTTGGAGCAATGCTGGGAATTATCTTCTCAAATTAATCCACAACTAATTACAATTTCAACATTTTAGAAGGCGTGCTTTACTCCCGTTTGGCACTCTAATCAGCGTAATTGCCTGATAATTTACTGCACTTTGTAGTGAACTAGTTCTAGATGGGAGGATAAAAAAAGCTGCCAAATGACATAATATATGAAAAGAAAACTGGCTTAAAAAAACTGTAGATGCTTTTTATGTTCATATTGAATTCCACTCTTTAACCCAGATAAACGAACATTTATTCACTGAGGCGTGCTTTAACCCATCTGACAGGGCTGTGCTGGTGTGTCATGATAAACACACACACACACACACACACACACACACACACACACTCCAATAACGCTAGTCATGTTAGCATTTCTGTTTTTGTCACTCAGAAACAATGAATGGCAGCATCATGAGCGCAGGTTGTTTCCACAGACGCATTCCACACAACAAAGGCGCTCTCTGCGGCCGACTAACATTTTTCCACCGGCGTGCTGCGCTGCTGCCGCTGCTAACCGCTGCTGCTGACCTGACATTCTAGCAGGGGGCCTGGGGATGGGTGTGCATGTGTAAGAGAACATGTGAGCGTCTGCCCAGACTGTTGCCCTGAATGGAAACCATTTTCTGACCTCTTCAGCAGAGTCTGAAATGGATGAGAAAGGGAGAGAACCAGAAATGTGTGAGACAGAGGGACAGGAGGCACAATGATGCTGAAGTTGCAGTTTGTTTGCTGGCTTCGCCTGTTGTTGTTTTTTGGATGTTATGAACGCAGCCCTCCAGCACTGACACATAAATGACCCATGTTTGGTGCACGAACAGAGTTAGAGAGAGGGGGGAGGAATTATTTGGGGGAGCTTCCCTCCCAACTTTATTCCCACTTATTTAAGTCGATTCCCACAACAGCTGCGCTCATCTCATTTGACCCCAGAAAGCCAGCATAAAATACCTCCTCTGCCATTTCATAGTCTGAAATCAGAATTAGTCAGAGATGGGGGGGAAAAACAATGAAGCAAAGAGCAGGCACACACTGATGTGTCAAAAGGTCACATCGCACCGGACAGGTGCAGCTCTCAGCAGTCCATGAATCACCACGACCGTCCTTGACTGCTGCTTGTTTACAGTCAGCTTAAGCCCTGTTAAAGCAGCATGTAGCGTCACATCGTTACTAACATTGTTGTGAAGAGTTTATCGTGAAATGAAGTAGCTACTGAAATGTGTTAATTGCTGTTGCATTCTCCCTTTTTTTTTTGTTTTCTTCACCCTCCGTGCTAAATAGCAATTTTTAAAAATATAAGTCAAAAGTGTTGCCTTTTACTGGCTGATAACAACAGCAAAGGTAACCAGAGCAGCATTATAGCTGTGGAAGATGAGTCATGTTCTGTTAAACAAGTTCATAATTTTTCATCCAAGTCTACTTATTAAAAAACAACTCTTTCAAAAAAGATTGGTTGATATTTTTGAAACATTTATGCAAGAAACAGATAATTGTGCTAAAGTCTATAAAGGCTTTTTTAGCTTTTAATTTTTTTAAACTGTTATTTGAAGAAACTAATCTGTGATTTTCCCAAAATGATTTAAATGTTTTTTGTTTTTTTATATAGTTTCTTCAGAAAATAAATCCAAGCAGCTTTTGTTTGTCTCCAGTGGGTTCAACTATGACAGATCTTCCAGAAAGCCCCCAGCCTGGCAACTCTGATGTGTCCATCCAGGTGGTTTCACCCACCCCCCAGAGCACTGCAGTCCACACCCCCACCACCCGGATGAGCCCAGAGGCCGGTGAGTGGCTGACACCCAGCCTGTGTGTCAACGAAGGACCAGCCTCTACACCACTGACTAATTTCCTGACTGTGTCCCATAAACTGAATGCAGGGTCTCCATCTTTACTAGGAACTCATAACCTGAGCTACACCGGTGGTACTGGCTGACTGAAATTATTAGCTTTGTGTACAAGGGTTTTTTTCTGCAGTTTAAAGACTATTAAATTGTGTTAGGTTGATGTCAAACTGACCAAAGTGATCAGTCAAACAAGCCCTTAAAAAAAAAAAAGAAAAAAAGAAACGCCTGTAACCAATTGGATATGGCCAGGCCAGGATTTATGGTCTGAGATCCGTGTCTAATTAGTTTATTGCTTTCATTGCCTTTTTGATGGATCACTTCCCTTCACGAGTCTCACACAGCCAATGAACACCATATAGCACGGTTCACATATTATACTGTCAGGAGTGAAACGTCTTGTAACAGACTTAATATTTTCTCTCCCCGCACCTCTGGCTGACAGCTCACTGGAAGATAACCATATTTCCTTTATCTACCTTTTCCTCTTTCCTTAGCAATACACATCACGCCACAAAAGAGGTCATAGCATTTCCATTCAAGCCAGAAATTGAGACCGGAGTCAAAGGTGGTTTGGCACACAGAGCGGTGCTTTCTATCCTGTTTAAGGAAATTACACTGTCAGGGAAACAGAGAATAAAAGAGTATTGGAAAAACATCACTTAGATCACTGGTGGTTGATTGGCAATTATCTGACAGAAAAAGAAGAATTTTTAATATTCTCCTTCGATTTTATTCATTTAAAGGATTTAAGTAAGGCTGGTATCCTTGACATATACGGATTAAAATATAAGGTAAATATGTCCTGCATTGTGTGGATGTGAATTTCACTTTACCGTATGTGGTTCTGGTCTTTTGCATGATGCACCAAACAGTTGCATCATCCCTGCTGAGTCTGGCACCTTCAGCTGTCTGTTTTTCCTGGCTGTTGGCATTCAAACATTATCTTGAATGTCATGAATCAGCCACTGAAATGATGAAATTCGATTTGCAAAAATAAAAAAAACTACAGGCCGCTCAACTGACTTTGCAGTTCTCCTTCATGAAAGACTGTCCAGGTAACAGCCATCTTCTCTCGACTGTGCGTCAATTAATCTGAGAGATTAAAGTGCACTCCTGGCATTTTCCCGTCTATCTGCAAACCCAGTGTACCTGAGAGGGTTACTCATGGTTTCCCTTCTGTTTCATGATGGACTGCGTTCTTGACCAACTGAAGCACACCACCTCACAGTGAGGCATGGAGGAGGGTCGTGTATCTCCCTTTGCAGGTATGTGGATGCCTGGAAGACAGCTGCCACTGGGTGAGGCGATAAAACAGCCTATTTAATTCTGGGGACATCTGATAGAGGAGCCAGCTCCGCAGAGTCTGGCAGAACTGTGCCCGACTGAAACTCGATCACACAGCGGCAAAAAGTAGTGTAGGCACCAAGCTGTCAGAGCACAGACAGATGATAACTGGTTCTGGGTTGTGCTTCCAGGCTGACGTGTCGGTTGAAACTGTGTTTACACACAGAGATCCTGAATTTAGAGAGTAAAACTGAAACATTTACATCTGTATAGGCTATGAATGCACTGCATATATTAACAGTAGCCCATGTCAGATATTGTTCAAATGCTACTCCTACTGACTGATATTTCCATCTTTATCTTCAATGGACAAAGTAGGCATTTATGAAAATAGTGTACTATGCATATTGAGGCACCCCTTATTTCTTTATGTTTTGCTAGGAAGATGGGTGCAGTAATTTTATTCAAACACATGCAAACATTACAGATGGGTGTGAGTTTGAAAATCGATATTTGATATCACCACCCTCATTTGTCAACACAGTCTGAACTCTTTTGTTCTGTTCTCAGTCAAGATGATCCCACCCTGCTTCACTAATGTTGTACAGGCTTTGGTTTTACCCTGTTCCCCATCCTGGTGCTAAGCTAAGCAACTGCATGCTTTAGGTTTCAGGGATGAAAAGTGAAAACATTCAATAAAGAAAATCTTGCATCATTTAGCTCGTTTTACGTGTACTGACAGAAGCTTTGCTAAAGTTTGAACATTTGTCAAACTAGAAAATGGGAAACGTGCATACAGTACTAATGGCATTTTTTCTACCATATTAATTGGGTGTTATTTTGACAGTTTCCAAAATAATCGTGTTTAATCAGGAAAAAATAAAAACACCACGTCCAATTAAAAGTTAACTACAAACATGACACTTTTATTGAACTTTTTTTTTTTTCCTGAATCGGTTACAGAAACAAGAGAGTTAACTGTTGTTTTTTTTTTTTTTCTTTTTCTAATCAGGGGAGTCAAGTTCTATACATAGGCATGCTGCGTCACTGCACAGTCATAGCTGTGAAAACCAATATTACCCCTGTCAGCTGCCCCAGTGGAACAGTCTGAAGGCAAGACAAATCAGGAGAGGACAGGCAAGGACATGTCAACCCCGGGGAGGATAGGTGTTCAGATGGGCCACCCAGGGACGACAAACTTAACATAGAAGTTTTGTGCAAAATTTCACCACAGTCTATTTGATTTTAAACACAGAGACAATATCAGTTGGAAGATTCTTCTTTTTTTTTTTTTTTTTTTTATATACCCTCAAGTCTTCAAACTAACAGAGGAAGTTATTATTAGGTCCAACAACGATGGCATTTTGTTCCTTTTTGGGGAATCATACTATTTTGGACCATTTCCCTTTGTTTCTCAAGAACCAGCTCTCTTTTGTGGTTAAGAAAGCACAGACATTAAGTGTGTCATCTGATATACACTGAAAGTATGATTGTTGCCACATGACCTTTACATAAATAGTTAGTATTCAAAAGTACGTCTGAGAAAGGTCGTAAATGTAGAAATGGTGATAAGCATGCACAGATAGGTAGTTGACGAGTGCAAAGTCTACGAAGTCACGTCATGTTATTCTTTTTTTTTAATGTACTCCACATAGAGTGAAAACATCACAAGAATCGAAACCTCCCTCCCCCTCAGCTCTGAGCATTGACTCTTATGAGCTTTGTTCCTTTGCTGCTGACCATCCAAAAACCCTGAGGACAGTTCTTCTTGCATGGATATGAGGCTTGTAGCCTGTTTTGGACCAGGGTCTGCCCAAACTGAGCCTGGCGTAGCAGGACAAGCTGTCTTTGGGCATGAAGCTGGCCTGCAAGTAGCAGTCCTATTTTAAAATAGCCAGTGTGTAAGACATAAACATACAGCAGTAGACAAGGATTGACCCCTTGTCTTTTCTTAGTAAGATCAGGGGCCAGTACACTGGCTATTAGTGGGCTTGAAGTTAGTTTATCCTGCCCTCCCTGCTCTGCTTTTTATAGTTATCCCTAATATATCACAGAATAATTCATCATTTACTGCATAAAGTGGCAAAATTAGGCATTGTCATCTTTTTGAAATTTTAACATAATGTTTGTATCCCCCAAACAGCAAAGTGTGGGAGGTACAACCAACATAAATCCTGATAACTGACAACTCACATTATTTCCTTAATCAAAGAAACAAACAAAAATAATAATAAAAGCACATCTAGTTTTGGCGAAACATTTCCAAAATGCTATAGTTTAAAAAATAAAAGCATAATGTAACAACAAGCAAATGTATAAACACAAAGCAAACCAGTTAAAAAAAAAAAAAAGAAGATAAAATCAGTTTGCAGTGGTCAGTTCTCCAGTGAATCACTGATGTCTAAACTCAGCCTACAGTTAAAAAATAAAAAATAAAAATGAAAAGGTAAACAAGCAAGCAAAGCTTTATAGCACTACTATGTACACAGCTCCTCGGGTCAAAGAGAGAGCCGGTGCCATGATGAAGGGAAAGGGCGTGAAACCGAGACTCCAGTGAAACAAGAGTCCTTCTTGGCACAGAGACTTGAGCTATAGCTGACCACAGAGAGACCGGAGGAGGAGAGGAAAGAGGAGGAGGAAGAGACACTCCACCAGAAAAAAGAAAACAACCACATAGAGAAGAGGAACACGGATACAGACGGACAGACACAGGAGCCACTTTCTCACCTAGATTAGAGGTTGAGTGAAGGAAGGCTCTGAGATTTCACTGTCACACAGACTCCCTTTGGGCCGTCTCTTGCTATCTCCTTCCTACGCACCGCCACCCTCCTTCTCCCCCTCCTCTTCTATTTGATCCCCCTCTTTCTACCTTGCTCTGTTAATCTGATCTTTTCAAAGCTCTAGGATATCTCCACACACCAGCCACAGCTCTATATATAGTCTGTCACTCACAGTTTGACTACTGTATCAATATAAGTGTTGTTTTTGTAGTTCCGTGCCTCACTGGAGGGTTGTGTGGAGGAATATTTAGCACCAGAAAGCAACCTGGACTTTATTTTTTTTTTTTTTCCTCCCCCATCAACACTCATGAAATCACAACACTCACTTACGCACACACAAACACAAATAGAGGAACCAAGAACGGGAGACCATTTCATTTCCTCGCTCCGTTTCCTGCTGATATAAAGTGACAGTTTCTCCTGGCTGCTTCAAACCGCCAGTGTCTCTGGAGATGTGGGAGCACAGCAGTCTGACCTAGATTCATTAAGCGGCGCCTCCCCGGTCGTGACTGACGTCCCCCTCGTCCAATCATAATCCACTCTACTCCATCGTACATCTAAAAGCAGTTCATTAGCAGCTCTGTTCAGGTGCTTCGGGCTGCTTTTGTTGTGGCTGCGGTCACTGGGAACTTCCTTTCCAGTCACAGTTTAGGCTTCAGAGTTTGTGTTTGCAAAGTGTCCATGCAGGTGAGAGGATGACTGAAGGTGAGAAGAGTTGTGTGTTTTATTCACAGATGGTTCAGATTGGACACAGAGGTGAAAGAGAGGGAGGAGACAGGCTAGGAGGCGGGGGGGGGGGGGGGGGGGGGGGGGGTAACAGTCCTGGAGAGGAAAGGTTTGTTGGAGTGTTATAGGGACCACACACACACACACACACACACACACACACACACACACTCTTTCCTCTTATATACTGCACATTCACACCTACAGAGGCAGGACTATTTTAAGAGGGCGCTGCTCGGGTTGTACAGTTGCCCATGTGCTCTGTCTACACCTACGGTGTGGAGGGATGGAGGACGGAGCCAAATGTTTCCACTTGAACGCCTTCATTGTGAGGAGCAGCAGAAAAGACATCCTGCCTGACAGAAAGAGAGAGAGAGCAGGAAAAAGCAATCTATTTCACAGTTCTCAGGGATGCCTACAATGTTGTAGTGTCAGAGGAGCAAATGAGACCTAAAAAGGAATACTGCTTGTTGAGATATTTCCAGATCTGATTCTCTTTTTTTTTTTTTTGTTTTGTTTTTTTTGTTTTGTTTTGTTTTGCTACTTGCTTTTCACACGTCATGACTTGTGCACCAGAAAACCTTCAGCTCTGTCCTCCATATCCTACTTCCTGTGAGTCTCACAACACTCAAACAGTAGTTGATTGGCACACAATCAGTGTTAAAGTCTGTACACAGAGTAAAAGGTCGCTGTAGGCATCCGTGCTGTTAGTCCAGTCCAACCAGACGGGGCCCCTCATCCTGGACCCCCTCATCCTCTCTCCTCACCCTCTCCATCCTCTTCTTCTCTTCCTTTTTTTGTTTTTTTTTTTTTTAATCACACACCCTCTTTCCAAACCTCTCGCTCACCACAGCTGCCTCCCCGTGTAGGTGGGAGGGGCAGAGGGCACCTGTAGATGAAAAAATTTGACTTTGTTAACAGCATTCTGGAAAGCATCATATATTCAGGCATGCATTTTAATTCACATTGTTACAGGATCTGGATACGTTCCATTCACACATTGTGTGCCTGTCTCTCTGTGTTTTAAGACTAAATATTTGTGTCATTTGTGTTTTTGCTTTCTAAAAAATTTAAATTCCAAATGTATTTACACACTGAAATCGGTCTACACAGACACGCTCAAAATTTACAGAAATGAAGCTACTTGTCCCCCCACCCCCCCGGCCTGTTTTTGGCCTCTCAGGCAACATTGAGACTACAGCTGTACCCTGGAGCCTGAGTAGAAAACCTGAGGCACTATTGAAGGCTTCCAAAAAAACAGAAAACTGCAGAAAACTGCATTTTTTTCGGGTAAATGCATAGTTAGTATTCTCTATAAAAATGATATTTAACATCCATTAAAGGTATTGCAGTAAAGCATCCTGCTCTTTGTAGAAAGGGAACAAAGCCAATATTTATCTGTCAAAAAGTTTAATGTTTTTATTGATCGAAAATGTTAAATCATTATTGTATTGCTATTAACTTTTAAGGCCACAAGAATCCAATTATAGTAGCTATTATATTTCCTCCGATACACTGTGGTCAGTTAATAGCCTGGTCTCCAATAATGATCAGCCTCCAGGAAAACACAAAGTGCCTGTCATAAAATGTGCATTACAGTTAAGCATAAATGTGCATTTATCACTTGAATTTTAAAAATTCAGCAGTACAATCATATTGTTGGTTTTTGTTGTGTTTAATTTATTGATTTTGATTCACTTTTTTTGGCATCCATTAATACCAGCCAGACGTTGTTGCGTATGGTTCCCTACTCCTTCAGATGTTTCACAATAAAAGTCCTATTTAGGAATGAAGGTTTTTTTTTTTTTTTTAAAGTGTTGACTTTCTGTTAACGGAGTAACTTAACAGAGAAGCTGGAGTGGTTCCCAAAGTGAGGCCACAGTGACAAATGGGCAAACATGGTTTATTACGTTTATCAGAGAGAGAATTAGAATTAAAGGTGTGCCTATAATACAAGCCCAGCTCACATTTGGCCATTGCAACTTATGCACTTTGGCTAAATAAAGGCCCTGACCCTTGTTTGAGGAAATATGTCTTACACTTATTTTAAGTGTAAATGTGTGGGTTTAAGCAGCAGCTTATTAGCACAAAGACTGATTTGATCCATAAAAAAAGGCAAATGTAAAATTGACATGCAGGCTAAATGTTTCCATGTTTCCACTTGCTGCTCGGCAGATGCTTAATATTTACTGTAAACTATGGAGGGGTATTGATTTTCCTATTTTACTCTCTGTAAGACTGTGAATATGCCAGTCTCCTAAAATGTCAAACTGTATCACCAACTCAGTAGTACACACTTAGACCATTATTGACCTTGCGCTTGAATCCTGCACTTTTATATTTAATTCTTTTTGCCCTCATCTTTTTTTTTACAATACTTTTAAATTGCTGTTAAAAGTTGAACTTCTTACTTATCTTATTCTTTCTGCCAGTCACTTCCCTCTGAGTGTCCTGAGCCTGCTGTACAAATAAACTCTGCCTGCCTTTTTAAGTGGGAGCACAACAACACCGTTCATGCAGACTAGTGATATTTTATGCAAAGCAGCTTAAGGAGACGCCTCTATGTTCCCTTTGTCGGCTAAATCAGCACGCCCAGCTGCAATTTCTAGGAATAGCGACTACAAATTATCTCTGTCAGCAGAGTGTTGCTTCAGCATTTTAGGCTTCTGTAATATTTGAGGTGTTGTGCAGTGGGTTTAATTCATTGCACAGTGGCTGGAAAGCGATTCACCTGTGCCAGCCACAGTGCCCATTCATCCTTCACAATGAAGGATGTGCCAGGTCACCTGACACTGGCATCACCCAGTGGACAGATAGTATTTGTTGGGCCGTTTTTTTTTTTGTTTGTTTGTTTTTTAAACACAGACAACAGAAGAAGAAGCCGAAGCTCCCTCACAATTACACAAATCAATGTCAGATGAGTGACCATTTGTGACAAACCTGTCCATGCATGTGGAACAGACACAGTCACTTGAGCATTTCCAAACACAAACTGAGAATGCACGCACACACTCACACCTCTCCCTCATTCTTGTGCAATGACGTATGGTCCAGAACGCACAAATGTGCATGCAGTCTTGTCGGCGTGGTCGAATGAGAGAGCGGCGTGTAAGCGGCGTGTACCTGTGACTGGGAGGATGTACTCACCGCTCCCCCGTTCAGGATCATGGTCATCTCGGTGGGTTGGTAGACGTTGCTGCGGAAAGGAGCGCTTGGCCTGGCACCAGTGTTACTGCTGTGTTGCCCAGCACCGCCACCGCTCCTCAAGCCTGGCATGGAATAGACCGACAGATTACTCACTCTGACTCACCACTTCGCTTTCTGTCTCGAGGAACCAAAGAAACACTGACAGAAATTTCCTCCTGTAGTTATTACTAGCCACACATGCAAATGTTTCCTGGTGTTCTATTACTCATTATGGCCTACATTCCTCCTACAAGCTGTCCGCATAAATTAGGCCTGTTTGCTAAAAGTATCGGATTGTGCTGTACCTGCAGTGTTCTCGTCGTTATATCCGTATCCCTGGTTCTCCACAAACTGCCTGTGCGATAGAGGGGTGTCATCGTCGAAGCTCGTCTCCCTCATCCGTGTTGAGTTCTGTGATGTATCGAAGTAATCCGGGGCAGTGGGTTGTGGTGGGGGTTTCAGGCAGCTGTGGGATTCAGGAATGGCATGGAAGATCAGAAGCAGCCATCCTTGAGCAACTAAAGCAATGGCCAGAGCTGGATCATCCCATTCTGGAGACCTGTTAAGCCAGGCGTTCCCATACAGATAGAAGCCCACCCAGGCCACCCATAGCATCAGTGACATCAAGCAGGTGACCAGCAGCCAGATGGCATTGCAGCGCCACTGTCGTGTCTTACTACACAGGGCCAGGGAGGCTGCGGTCAGTGCAGCTAATAGGAGGGCAAGCACATAGCTGCATGCTAGTGAGAAGTCCAGAGGAAGGTACTGACAGGCAGCTCTTCCCTCCCTCAGTACGGTCAGAAGTAGCCACTCTGCGGCAATGATGCCCTGCACAGCACTCAAACCCAGTGCCAGGCCCGTTAGGGCACAGCCACCGGGGCTGCGACGGTCCCGGCCAAGCCTGCGCAGACGGACACCCTGAACCAACAAGCAGGAGAAGCAGACAGCAAAAAGGAGACCCCAGAGGGCTCTGCGGAGAAGACACAGTGACTCATCCTGCTCGATCAGGTAAGCAAAGCTCAGGCCAAACAAGCCAAGGATGCCGAGAAGCAGAAGGAGGATGGGTCCCACGCCGCTCCGCCTCTCGCCCTGACAGATGTGGCGTAAACGGCACAGCAGGACTAGGGCGAGTAAGATGGCAGTCAGTACCCCACCGGCAGCCACAGATTCAACAGCCACCCCCCATATGGAGTCCAGGTCACAGAGGAGGGTGTACGGACGCACAAGGCCCCAGCCACAGCCTCTCGGGAGAGCCTCAGGGTCAGAATTTTGGCTGCTGGCACGGTGAGCAACAGTCAGCAGCAGCAGCAGGAGGAGAACTGGTGGGAATGCCATCTCTGAGAGAAGACAGATAGGGAGATGATGGAGAGATAAGGGGCAATGAGGGAGAATGGAGAAAAGTGGGAAAAAGAAAGTCATTTCAGTCAATAACATTTGCAAAACTCTAGAGCAGAGCAGTCATTCCTACAGCAAACATCCCTTTGTGTGACAATAAAGACAATCGGCCACTGCTGTGTTTTAGAGAGGGAACAAAAGACAGTTGTTCATGCAGGGTGAATGACTGAAGCCCTCCTAAAATACACACATCCTGTTTGACCAATAGTAGCCTATAGCCAAGCCCTTTTTCAACCTATTAGAGGTTTTGAGGGTTTATTTCTGTTGCAAACAGCTTCAAATAAAAACGGCAACCCACATGCAATGAAAAATACAAGAGAACACCTACACAACTGAGTTTTAGGAGTGTGATTTGTCTAATCTTATCCAGTGAACTTGCCTTTGGAGTGCAGCATCATGCATATTTTTATGAAAAAAACAGATACAGAAAAAGGAACTGCCCTGAGTTCGACTCACTATCAGGCATCTAAGGGCACCTAGTGACAGTCTATTACAGACAACAGCAACAGCACCTCAAGCACAAGTACAAACACTTGTGTACTTTTGAGAAAAGCGTCCCAGTGGGGAGAAAAAGCACACACACACACCAGCACTCGGCAAAATCAATGCTGTCTCAATCTGCCTTTTCCTTTATTCATCACAGCTGTCAGCCACACAAACACGTAAAAATACACATACTTTCATTTCATTGTGGGCTTTGCTGGGATGATCAGTGCTGTCGTTTCACCTGACAAGCTGTGTGTTTTATAGGCGGTTGATCTGTATTTAAGGCCGCCACAACACCGCGCACACAAACGTATCTTCCTGCCAGGCTGCTGTCACTAAGCTTTCAGGCATTCTTTCCAAGCTGGCTCACGCACACTGCTCTTTTCTATCCTCTCCATGCTCAGAGCTGCACGTTGGATTGTTTATTTCAGAGAACTTTAGTCACAGTGTGAGTCCGCCGTGAACATCTCGCTGTGTCCACGAATAGACACTGTTTGCATACCACATAGTGAACACTGGATATCTTCAGCTCCATGTTCCCTCTGTATACCGAGTAAGTCAGGATGAGTCGTACGGTCGGGGCGATAGAGGAAAGGACCAGGTGTAAACACAGTTTGGTCACACGGTCCTTATTAAATAGGCCAGACTGGAAGAAAAGGGACCTAAGACATTTGGATTTGGTTTCACGCAAAAAACATGATGACAGGAATATGAGGAAGTCGAGTGAATCGCTAACAGTCTAGACCTGCTTTTGGCCATCTTGACTTTTCTGACTTTCCTCTATGATACTGACAGTACAACAGAAGGCAGCTACAGTCAATATTTTTTAACAAGAGTGTATCAAATAAAAGTCATATTCCCATGGAGTACTGCAGCTCCCCTCTGCTCTATAGTGAGTTTCAGCCCATTGTTTGGTTGTCAGCAACTTTATTGGTGCAGTTCACTTTCTGGCTGTCGAGGTACAGACCTAAACAGAACTCAGTCTGCCTCTCCTTTTCCAAAAGGAGACTCAACAGTAGACTTAAATATACCAGGTGGCCAGAATCAAGCCACTAAACTGACTAAGGTGCTTTATAATGGCTAGATGTGTAAATAAGCGACTGTCTGCTGACATCTTTGTCACAGCTTAGAACGTTATATGTAAATATACAACCCGGATTCCAAAAACGTTGGATGCTGTGTAAAATGTCAATAAAAGCAAACCGATTTAAATAATTTCAATTGTGTATCTGCTACAATGAAATCATCTTAAATGTTTAAAACTGATAATTTTGCTTAACAGTTCAGTTCAGGGCATGCTTTCTTGCATTTTGTATTTCATAATACTCCAAATGTACAGTTCTGGACCGCACTCTTTTTCTATGCAGCCATGTTACTCTAACACACGCAGAATGTGGTTTGGCATGGATGGGTAGATGCATATGTCACTTAGCCTAAATTGTGCCTTTAGAGATGTGCAAGTCACCCGTGACATGTGCACTAATGCACCTCCTCACCATCAAGGATGCTGACTTTTGAACTGTGTGCTGATAACAAGCCAAGTAGTTCCTCTCCCATCACCTTCTCAGTCCAGCTTAAATAAGAAACCAATGGTTAATCAAGGTCTTGTTGGTGGGGGTAGCTTTTAGATAGTACAGTGGATAAGCTGGGAGAACACACAGTAAGTGGCCTCAGGGCAGTTTCAAACCTGGGCCTCTGCAGTAGCCTTATGACATATGGTCATCTAGCTCAACCCAGTGAGCTATACTGGCACCCATTATTTAATATTATTTAAATATGTTTTTATATGTTATATGTTTTATGTTTACAAACTGTGTTCAGTGCCCACCCAGTGATTTCCAGTACTGCAGACTGTATTTAATGCAGTACAGCCCGAATATTCAGTGTTAGCTTTCAGTTTTGCCCTTTGCAGGAAGAGATTTCTCCAGATTCTCTCCATCTTTAAATAATGCCGTGTACTGAAGCCGAAATCCCCAAATTCTTTGGAATTTTGCGCTGAAAAATGTTCCTTAGATTTTCTTTACTTTTCTCTGGGAGAAAAGACGTTGCACCAGGTCAAAAAAACTTTTCAATTCCTTTCTTGCTCGCATACGAAGCACTTCTGAATCATTTCAGCTTTGAGGGTTTTGCAAATTATTTCATTGCTTTTTTTTTAATCCAACTGTTTTTCAAATTGGGGTTGTTTCCCGTGGCCCAAAACACCCAAATAACATCCATGTCCAAACCTATTTTGCAACAAAGAAAAAGTCCATAAAGATATAAAAAAGCATTATTATTCTATAAGAAACTGTACTCATGTCCCAAAAAAGACAGCATGTAGTCAGAAAATGGCTACTGTCCATGTACTTTTTTAATCACACCAGCTGGTTTATAATTCTTCCCCAGATCTTCATTCTCATTCTCTTGTACACTCACACCCTGCCAGCATAGCTAGCCTATCCATTTATTTACAAGCTTTTGATCTTTCTGTCCTCATATACATTTAAAACATATTTTTTAAGACAGTGGTTGTTTACAACTTTGTGAAATATCATTATGTATTTCTCTAAAACCCCAGAGGGCATAACAGTGAAAGATGTGTGCATATATATATATGTGTTGTGCATATTCATGTGTTTCGAGCCCTTTCATGTATCCTTCAGAGATTTACACCCTCCAAAATTCTTCTTCATGCCTCCTCATTAATAAAAATCTTTGCTCCCTCGTTTCCTGCTTGTTATTTCCTGTTGTCTCCTTCCTTCCTTCCTTGCTGCTGAAGCAGCAGCAGCAGCAGCTCGTAGCCGCTGGTTATTATTGGTCTACATTAACATCAATCAGTGCTTACAGAGGGATGAGTCACCAAAACACACACGCACACACACACAGAGTCGGATCTTTTTATGCACAAACACCTGACATTAACATGCATACCTTAACACACAAAAACACACGATGTCTCCTCCTAACATCATCCAGTTTTTGTGCCTCATCTCTAAACTACAGGAAGAAAAGGAAGCGGAGACAAAGAGTTAAAACCACACTCGCTCATCCTCAAAAAGCCAAGCAGAGTGCTCCTCCTCTTTCTTTTTGTCTTTCTTCCCCACATCCTTTGTCACGTTGTAATTACTGGGACAATAACACTTCGCAGTCAAGACAAGTGCACATCACAACAGGACATGGAGGGACTGGAGCTTGTGTCCTGCACACTCGTGACTTTTGGAGTCACTCACCCTTTCATCTTGTCACCCTCTCTTGCTGCTTTTTGAAAGTGGTTTGGCAGAGAGGTAAGCTGTAAAGCTGAAGGACGCTCACCGTCAGCAAGACATGCGTGTGCAGAATGCCATACAGAATATAACACGTCACACACTAGAGATCTCTTCTTCGGCCTAACACGGGTCATGTGAAAACCTCTTGGTTTTGTGCAGCACAGAGGATGCAGCTGCCATCTCCCCCTCCCCTCTCTCTCTCTCTAGACGTGTTTCTCTCTCTGTCACTCACCATGCGGCCATCTCTGCCCTCCCCTCCATTTGAAAATCCTCTATTCTGTTGGATTTTCATTGCCACCTCTCCTCCAGAGAGGCCAGAACGATCTCCACTGTATTTGAAGATGTGCTGTGAAAGATGCGCCTCACACAGCTCTACTACTCCCCGCTTTTGCTACCCAGTGTCTAATCCCAAATGCACCACTCTTGTTTTCCTCTTCCTTCCATTTTTGCATCTTTTTCTTTCCTCCTTGTTCCCCTTTCCTCCACCTCCCCTCCCACCCCGTTCCTTCCCTTTTATTTTCACTGTGTATCTTATGTAACTGGGGGAAGGATCCAGCTCCTGCCAGTTCTGCTGCATGGCTGCTGTTTCTCAGGCTTCATCTTCCTCAGTGCCAAGCAGCCTGCTGGCAACCTGAAGTCCATCTTAGTCCTTTTTAGTTTGCATCTAACAGTATTACATGTGTTGCTTTCACATACACATACTGGCATTGTGGGCAGCCCCTATTTACATGTGAATGTAATATCCAGCTTGGTGGCACGCATTGTGGACGTGTGTGTGCATGTGCGTGCGCGTGTGTGTGCATGCATGCATGCATGCGTGCGTGCGCGCATATGTGTGTGTGTGTGTGTGTGTGTGTGTGTAAAGGCAACATTCTGACACAAAGCTGATTGTGGAAAGAATACAGTATGCAATTCCTTTTAACACTGCTGTTAAAACTCAACAGGAATACAAGCATGAGAGTGCAAATATGCAGCACTGCAGTCATTCAGATCTGCCCCAGGCTGTATAGGCAGGGATGTGGGGTGTGGGGCGTGTGGGGTGTGAGGGGGGGTAGAAGCAAGCTGTCCTGTACAATTACAACCTCCAACAATTATCAGACGTAGCTCACGAGCAGATGCTTTCTAATTACCCTTGTGATAATTGGGGGGGATTATTACATTTTGACAACCTGCAGTAATTGTCATTTTTCTCCAACTGTTTTATGCAGAAAATTTGGACGTTAACAGAGAGAGGGCCTGTGTCTGTGTGAGTGTATGAATGCATAGGTATACATCTGGAAATGCACGGATACAGCTGTTAAGGTGAGCAGGTCAATTTCAGGTCTTGTCCTGGCATCTGCTCGCCGGCATCACTCCATGACTCCATGGTTGTCCACCACTAAAACACCTTTTCTTATAACACTGCATACATTTACATTGGACACCAGTAGCTGGGATTATATAACATGGTACGTATCAGTTATAAATGAACCCAGGCTGTTTCCAGCATCTAAAATGAGAGCATAGGTTTGCAATGGCTTCAGGAATTAAAGCCTGGTCTGAAACAAGATTTAGGAGAGGAAATGAGTAAGAAATTTACTACTTTACCTTAGATATTCCACCCATATGTCTGTCTGTCTTTACTGATTCATTCTCACTTGCAAAGAACAGATGGAGGTTGCAAGTAGAACAGTCCAGGGCCTGTTTTTGTGTGTGTGTGTGTGTGTTTTTTTTAATAATATCATCTATGCAAAACATTTTGCAAAGTAATAACTAGCTGTGAAAAGATTTAAAAAAAAAAGCCCTGGATCTTAACTTCAGGATAGTCAATTGCCAGAATCTCTAAATTACTTAACAGGTGTTTATTCCTGTTGGTTTTTACAATTATTAAATAAGGTACATTATATCCAGTTAATGTATGATTTATAAATTTGGTTTTATTTTTGTATGGAACTTGTGCTGTAACGTACAAGTGTGATTATATGGAGTCTACAGATAAAGACTTTCTGAGTGACACGGCTGGCTCGCAAATCTTCTTCTTGCCTCTTTTTGTATTTCTGTTTCCATCAGCCAGTTTTAGTGGATCTGAGAGGGTTTTAAATTTAACTTGGCTTAACGTGGAGATGGTTTTATTCACTATAGCGAAGAGCCTTCTTTCTCTCTTGAGGACACTTTGACAAGATGACCTGAAATGAACTCTCTAGTGGTGCATTCAGCCAGAGTCACAGACTGTCAATGAAGAAACCTGCCAATATGTGGCCAATTTAATGATACTTCCAAGTCTTGTATTTCCTGCAAGGCTCATTTTGCACAAGGCTGCAGTAATAAACAGACCCGAGATCACAGCGACACAGCAGCAGACATCCTAGCTTTAGGTTTCCTGTGCATGGATTTATACTTGGAGACATCTACAGCAGCTTGGATCCTAAAAGCATAGCATGCTTTCTTTATTATTCTGACAAGATTTTTGCTGTAGCCGCCTACAGTTACCCATTCGTGACACCATTCCTTTGATGGACTTTTTTTTCATGAGCGTATGCATTTGCTGGAAATCATCCAACTTCCTGCTTGACATAAAGCAGCCAAAAGTCAATTCCATCATAATCTTACTGAGTTTTTAAACTTGCTGGTAGCAAAAATGATGGAAATTTTATTGAAGAGAAAAACAAAGGGAAGTAGGGAAGTGATGAAAAACAAAACAAAACAATGAAAACAACATGAAAAGAAGAGGCTGAAAAGAGGTGATCCATTTGCTGCATCAAGCTCCTGGGTGCCGTCCTGGAGAAACTGACAGTGTAAGTATTCTCCCCAGCCTCTTCAGACATCCCAGGCCACCCTAATTAGGCCTCATTACCATGTGACTGGACTCACAGCAAGACCATATGCTAATTGACTTGGCAATTAACAGTGCCAGTGTTTAATCTCAACCTTCCCTCAACTACCTTTTCTCTCTTCCCCCAACAACAACAACAAGCATGAGGTGACGGGTCAGGTGTGATGACATGCCAAACCCCAAAATGTACCCTGAAACAAGAGCCACAGACATCTGGTGTCACGTGTTCTGCTTTTGAGTGATATGAATGAGCGGCATCCATTATAGATAACGTGATGGGATCTGGGGTGGGGATGAAGGAGGGTGGGGGGTGGTCACAGGGGCCCAGGGAGATCAGATTTGGTTAGAGAGCGTGATAGTGATCAGAGAGGCAAGAGAAACAAGGAACAGCCGGATGTGCGGAGGAAGAATTGGAGCGAGGCTTTTGCCTGGAGCGTGTGTGTGTGTGTGTGTGTGTGTGTGTGTGTGTGTGTGTGTGTGTGTGTTGGAAAGAGTGGGAGGTGCATGATCACAAATGCACATATGAAAGGAGAAGCAAGGGGTTCCCATGTAAGTGACAAAAATACTCCAGCTTATACACTCAGCTGTGTCATGTGTACATAAAGAAGCTACACACACGTGCGCGCACACACATACAATCATCCAAACACAGCACATATGGCATCCTCCCAGCGGAGATACTGTAGCTTTATTTTTTCCCAAGAGGAGGCTAAGTAACTCATGAATTCACAGTCTGAGAATAAACAGCTTCACCCTGCTGAATATTGATTAATGATGGAAAACAAAGCACTCCAAAATAGGCCAGTGAGCCTTCTCAGCTCACAATCCTGCACTCGTAGCTCACGTATCATCTATCTATTGATTTGTAAGGAAGGCGATCCATAAATTGACATCAATTTCCATGCAAAGATCCTTTTCTAATTGGGCTCAAGAGGGCATTTAAGTGCAATTTCTTGTTAAGTTAGACATTCTGGCCCTATATCCTGTCTGTAAGACCAGCACGAGAGGGTCAAGTCTACTAAAAGGGACACCCCTCTGTTTTAGCTGGCCAAAGAAGCAGCTTAATGCAAACACAAATTCAGAGAATGCCCTTTTCTTCTTTTCTTTTTTCAGCATCCCCCTCTCTCTTAACAATACTGCCACATGGGAGGATCCCTGGGGGCTTCCAGAAGAGTGTGTTTGTTTGAGGGACCAGGCCATTGTTATCCTGGGGGGTGTGGGAGTGTGTGATCCAAAAATAAAGAATGACATATAACCTCCAAACTAAAGCACAGCTGAGTGATTGACACTCCCAAAATATCCCAGTGTGTTGTGGGATGAAAATGGAGGCGCTGCTACTAAAAGAGAGCGGCGTTTTTATCCTCGTGAGAAAAAGCCAATCAGGCTCAAATGTCTCTCCAGTCGAACTGCTTCACATACATTTCTCTAGTCAGGTTTTACACCGTTTTGCCAAATTGCCCTTATGGTCGAGGCTATGTAAGCTAAGCCCCCGTGCGTGAATGTACATTTCTGCAAAATGTCCATGCCATGATTGCCCTCTGCTCCCAACACCTGCATTTGGTGCATCGCCTTTCTTCTACGGCTGTCAGTGATGCAACTTCCTTCTCAGTGCTGATAACCCCCCAAAATCAGCCTTATTACAGTACAGACGCAGGTGCATTCAAATAAACCTTGATCCCCTGTGGGATATTCACCCAAACAGTCCTCACTAAATGTCGTGCGCACACATTTCCACTAGGATATCACTATCCCCGGCCCCCATGTTTAAAAAAAAAAAAATCAGTATTCTGTATGCTCCATGGTGAGCAGCACGTACCTTGAACGATGCAAACTAAGGTGGTCGAGGATGAAGACGGATGCACAGTTGTCAGGTTTGACTGGAGGCAGAATAAAAATGTCACATTTCGGAATGAGCTCCGCTCGCGGGTTTTGCGTATTCTCTTTCCAACCACATGGACCTTTATGAAATGAGACCAGAGGATTCCTCCTGCTCCTGGTTCCACACCAGAGATACCCGGTTATTTAGCCCGTGTTCGTTGTCCTCAGTGGTAGAATGTGCATGAATGGAAGTCCAAAAAAAAAAAAAGAAGAAAGAAAGAAAAAAAAGAGGGGTGAGTCAAATGGATGTAAAGATTGAAATATGTAAGAGATTCTTTATCGTTTTCCTCTAAATCCTTTGTTTAGCGGTGCGCATCTCTGACTTTGACTCGGCACCAACGGCGGAGCATTCATCAGAATAAATAAAACAAGACGGCGAGTCGAAATCCTGTGATGCGCAGGAACGGTGCCCCCATAACAACACGGATCCCCTTCCAGTTACTGCGCTGATTATGCCGTTGAATGTCCGGGCTGACACTCGCTGCTCCCCGCTGCACCTCTACTGACTGAGCGCATCACCAAAGCTGCGCTCCGCATAACGTGCGTAATGATAATCCTTCTACGCACACAGAGAAAGTGACAGCTCTCCAGAGCCGCCACAGTCCCCGAGGAGTCCCCACTGTAACCGTGACAGGTGAATTGATCACTGACACGTGAACACCTTACTAGATCCGTGCTGGCCGCACAATGAGTCTCAAGCGCGCGCGCACACACACGCTCCACCTAAAGCTCTGTTTCAGTCTCTGAGCACAGATTGGACCCTCTACAGGCAACTCTGTCACATCCAGCTGGTGCGGCACTGTGGTGCGCTCACAGAAAACATACCAATACAGTGTCAAGTTATCCATTGCATTTCCGGCCATGTCTTTCAGAATAAAATTCTCATGACAAGGTCAGCATATGCCACAATTTAATTGTTTTTCTATAAACACGTTCAATAACCTGCACGCCAAATGCAATGCATTCATTCACCAACGATCTAGTCAGCTAGTCACGCACCTGTAACGGCAAGCCATTAGGAGGAATATGTGGAAAAGGTGGCGCAGAGTATCATACCACCACCCGAGCCTCAGTCAACAACCCATTTTACCGGAAAGGAGAACGTGCTGTCAGACTGTGCGTTTCGAGTATGCCACAAATATCTACTGCCAAACTGTTACAGCCTTTAAAAAAAGCAAAAACAAACTTATTTTAAATCCCCGACCTCTTCTGGACGCGTCACGTTTTTGCTGTGAGTCTTATTTTGACAGTCACATAATCCCTTTTCCGGGGCTCCTTTGCTTATCTCGGGGATCTTGTTGGTAACAAATTGCTGTGGTGATTATTATTTCTTGTTCACATCACATGCTTGTTGTCTCAGCTGCTCCAGTCCATCTTCCAGGGAGGCTTGGAGTGGTGGAACCCCCTACTGGCTCCCACCATCTTATCCTCCTCTTGGACTCCTTGCTTCATTAATGTTGCAAGATGCGAGTTAGGGAAAGTATTTCCATTTTGCCCTGATCTTTCGCAGACAACAGTCTCAGACAAGCAGGAGCAGATATGACACCTCTGACCAGGTGACCAAAATGCTCCTTGTGTGCAGCTGGTGCAAAATATGAATTCACAGAGAAAGGTTTTGTTTTATTGGATTTCGGGTAATCTGCTGATTTTGGGGGGTGTTATTCTAAATTTTGGCTTCTGCATGTTAATGGTATCAAGCCAAATCTTGCTCCAACACGAGGGAGTAACTGGGAAACAACAACCAGGAATACTCACATTTTACACATTTTCCATGGGACTGGCCCCTCACCGGTCTCTCTCTCTCCCCCTTTCACATGCACTCAGACTCATAAATACATGCAAAGTAAAATGACATGCGGGCTCTGGGCTGTAAGGAGGCGTATCATATGGAGCGGCAGCTGAGGATATGAGACTAATCTGACAGGTGCAGGCTGGGAGAGTGACAGCATGGGAAGAGTGGGTGGAGGAAGAGGAGGGGTCACAGCTCAAAACAGAAGGACTGAGAAGATTAATGGTCTTTTCGCTGCGCTATCAACAGACAGGCCCATGTGCTATATCATCAATTTCATCTTTATGCTCATCGTCTTTATGAAGAACTGTGAACAGGCAAGGAACTCATTATACACTCACATCTAGTTAATCACAAGAAATGGCTTTTAAACAACATCTCGATGTGAATACCTTATCTGGTTAGAGTTATAGCCCAATTAAGAGGTTTATTACCATGTAATTCCTGAGTGTGGAGCTGGGATGGTTAATTATGCCAACATATTGCTGCAGTACAGAGGAGTCCACAAATACAAAAGAGAGTGCTGAGAAGATTGATATCTCTGTCATGTCTGCCCCAACTCTGAAATTAACTAATTAACATGCTATGACTTCTTTCTTTATTCAACACAGAAGTCAGCTATTTAGATTCTTACAGGGTTTATGTGCTTGGCTCATTTTCTGGCAACTTGTTGCCACACCGGGACCGGAGACCCCAGGAATTCTGGTAGGTAAATAGTGCAGGGAATAAACCTGTCTGTCACTCTAAAATTAAACAAACTGCCATCAGTGTACTGGTGAGCTAATCTGGGAACTGCCGAGAGCCTTTGGGAGCAACAGGCAGTTAAGGGGTGGTGGGTCAGGCAAAATCTCCTGTTGTGAGCACCAGTCCATTATTCACAAATGCAGATACATTTTTGAAAAGCGAATTTAAAACATCATTGTTAGATGATAGCTGATGGCTTTGGGGCATTGCAGTTCTGCAGATGCAATTCCCTTCTTATTCTCCACACAGGAACTTTACCTGCATGCTGTAAAATGTTGCTCACACCTGACCGGAATGACCAGATCCCAACAAACTAAATGTGGTACAACCACAGTGTTTGTGTGGGGCAAAGTGGGGCGTGTTATCAATGATGGAAGGTAGTCAAATACACTATATTGTCAAAAGTATTCACTCACCCATCCAAATCATTGAATTCAGGTGTTCCAATCACTTCCATGGCTTCCTTACACTTCCTTACATCACCAAACACTTAAGTTTCTTCTTCTTCTTTTTTCTTCTTATGGTCTCATGCAATAGTCTTTAGATACTTCTGTATTATCTGTTACTTCACTGTTAATTCATCTGCTGTTCTGTGTGTAGCAGTCTTTGAGTTTCAGTAGGGATGCATTCATAGATTCACAAACCTTTTTTGAGCCATAGCTGAGAATTTTAGCATTTTTAGCCCATTATGACATGTTCTTTTTCCTGTACAAAATGGAAAAAATAAGTCTAGCAATAAAAAAAAAAAAAAAATTATATACTGGTATTCACATCAAGGTGTTCTTCATTTTCTTTGTGGTAGTTTCCACGACGTGCACACAAATCTGCAAGGTTTGTGACTTTGTGATAACTTTTTTGGTAACTTTCCCAGATAGCATTACACAGGCCAGCATTCATTTGGCTATAGTAAAAAACAAACAAACAAAAAACAACAACTTTTCTTCACGTGCTTTGGGTAAAAGCCACACTTTAGAATAGTGGATATCTTGCAGAGCCGGTCAAAATGTGGGACAGGGAGACAAGGAATATAGATGCTATTCTAGCTGAAACCAGAAAGTTTCCTGTAACAAAGATCTTACCCCCTGCATACAGACTGTGCATGTTCACAGGGAGAATCTGTTTATAGCTAATGTTTCATATCAGTGATACTGAACACACACCCATGACAGCTGATCACAAGTACCTGGAAAACAAATTCCCAGATTTTAATCTATTCATTGTATTTATCATACACATACTTAATAAACTCAAACGAGCAAAACATCTATTAATATGTATTGTGTTATATATTGTGTTTTATTTGTTGCTGATTTAGTTATTTGTTACCTTTTTCTCAGCTGAGTTCAAAACCAATAACCATGGTACCTGATTATAAGAGGTTAGGTTCCTCCACATCATATTATCTTTAAACTAGAGGCAGAAACTTTTTATATTTTTACTTCATTTCCTCTAAGGGCATTTAAAGCTTTGGTATTTTATAGGACATCTGTGATTGATGTTGTGCAGTGACTGCTTTGTGTGAGTAATTTGTCTTGTTTTATGTTTTCAGGCTATATAGTCTCTCTTTTGCAAACAAGATCACAATCTACAATTTCCTGAACAAATTAAGTGAGGACTGTAACAGAATACCTGCAGTTATATCTACAGAGTGGTGCCATCATGAGCTTGAGGCTCATATGAAAGCACCCAGTGGAAAACTCCTGCTTCAGTATTTATAGAGGGTGACAAGGCAACTCTGGATCAGTGTGATCATGTGTGAGCCTCAGTCGTGCTCTGATATAACATTACTGACAGGCAGTGGACTAACTTTGGCTCTGCCTGTGAGTTACAATCCTTTTAATGAGGACTGTCTTGTGTCTGTCATTATTCATTTCAGTTTATGCACTATACTGTATGTACACTATGTTAAAGTCCCTCCATGCTGGTCAGGAGTTGCTCTGCCTTGTCAAGGTCCCGCTGGGCTGCACACAACAAGCCACACAGTGACAGCAAGGTGGCCAACATACAGAACACACGCTGCATCTGTTTCCAGTGACGAGTATCCGAATGAGAGTCCATGACCACACAGGATGTATCAACTATGGCAGGATGCAGGTGTCCAAAATTAGCAGGAAGAGTCTCAGTTTTGAAAGAGCACGCTGTTTCCAGCCACGCTTCCTATTTTAAACAGACTGCAAGATATATTTAATAGGGAAGAGGATGTGAAGTGTGATAGGTGTGCTGCCTGGTGAGGAGAAAACCTTGGCCAAACTGTTGCATTGTATACACTTCCAAGCATCTGTGAACTTTTATTCAATCATTTTTCAACAAACACCAGATAAGATGTTGGAGTTGCTCTATACTGCGTCATTCGGCTGCAGTTTTTTGTTTTTTTTGGTCTGGTTTACCTGTATATCTGCACCCACTTAAAACAATACTGTGTATCTGGATACTCTGGAGGATCCACACAAAGAGGCACACACACCCACACAGACACACACATTTCAAACCTCTTCTTATCTGACCTCTTCAAAAACCACGGCGTGGACTGTTGTGTGCTTGTTTTCAGTCAGTGAGCTTTGGAGATCTTTCTTTCAGCTCCTCGGGTTTCTCAGTGGCTTTATGGTTTAACCCTTGCAAGGTCAGGTTGAGGTCAGGGGAATAAGGGCAGGTCCAGGATTTATCTTCCTCCTCTATCATCCACAGTCGCTGCGTCCAAATGCTGAATGTGACATATTGTTTTTAAAGCCTGTTTCAAGGACTGGGTCCACTTTCAGTCACAGGACCTGCAACTAAAGAAAACACATGGTAGTAGACAAAAGACAAGCAAATACAGACACACTGCCAGTGCTCTCAAATTGATACAAATTTGATAATAATTTGTTTATTTGTGCGTGTTCTAAAGTTATGGTGTGTTCATGGTCAATCAGAAATAACACAGAAAATAGAAAAATGTAGGAGAAGCAACAACAGTCATTGAAGATCAGATGCAGTGAGACTTCTTTAACCAGCAGGGAAATCTGTGTAATATATCATTTGTGTTAACAATACCACAATCTTCCCAGGAGTAGACATCCCAGCAAAAGGTCAGACCGTGCAATGCTCAGATAAACTGCAAAAAACCCCAAGAGCTATATCTCAGACTCCACAGGCCTCAGTTAGCATGTTAAGTGTTAAAGTTCATGACAATACAATTAGAAAAAGACTGAACATGTATGACTTGGTTGGAAGGGTCACCAGGAAAAAGCCTCTTCTCCCTAAAAACAAGATGGCAGCACCACTTAGGTTTGCAAAGTTGCCTCTGAACAAACCACATGACTTCTGGAACAATGTCCTTTGGACAGATGAGACCAGAGTGCAGATGTTTGGCCATAATGCACAGCACCACATTTGGTGATAACCACACACAGCATAGGACAAACATACCAACTGCACAGCGGTGCAGGGTGATGATTTGGGCTTGTTTTGCAGCCACAAACCTGGACATCTTGCAGTCATTGAGTCATCCATGAACCCCACTATATACCAAAGTATTCTAGAGTCAAATGTGAGGACATCTCTCCAACAGCTAAAGCTTGACTGAAATTGGATTATGCAACAGGATAATAATTCCAAGCAGAGCCGCAAAGAATTGACGTGTCCCAAAGTCCAGACCTCAACCCAATTGAAATGCTGTGCTGGGACCACGGAGACAACAATGAACTGAAACAACATAGCAACGAAGAGTGGGCCAAAATTCCTCCACAACTTGGGATACCAAAGGCACAACTTTTGAAGTGGCAGTCCCCAAGTCCTCAAGTTGACATGAGTATTAAATGGGCCCCTTCACAATATCCAACATCCATATTATTGCTTTGTTAAACTACAGTTTGACAGATTATCAGAGTTCCACTATCAACCAGTTTCCCAGTCATGGATTAAGGTGTTTTATAGAGTAGTTTGTTGGTGCAGCAGTATTACAAATTATTTTTTATTAAGGAAGGAGACCAGAGAGTAGGATTATTATACCACCGGGACTTTAGATTTGAGCAGTGCTGTTAATGACTTTGCTGAGTGCAGGGCCTGAAAGATGAAGTTCTGATGGGTTAGTAGTTTGTTTTTGTAAAGGATCAAAACATTTTTTTAACCTTTAAAATATGTACTCATAATGTAATATGTGTGTGAGATGTCTAGAAGTTGGTCCACTGGAAATGATTGTTAAATGAGAAATTCTATAAATGAGTGTGCTTGTTTGGTACAGCGTCAGTCTGTGAGGACCTGTGGTTAATGGACTTCTCTCTTTGCTCCATGCTCATAGACATTACAGTTGTCTTTCTGTTACTTTAGAAAGGCTGAGTCTGTTTTGAGCTGTTTTGGTGCTGATCAAAACCTGGAATGATGCTATAAATATTATTGATTATTGCTATAGTTTTGCTCTTACTCTCTCTCTCTCTCTCTCACACACACACACACACACAAACACAGAGAGAGAGAGAGAGAGAGAGAGATGACGATAGAGGATGGAGATGAGAGAGAGAGAGAGAGAGAGAGAGAGAGAGAGAGAGAGAGAGAGAGAGAGAGAGAATGTGAGATGCTGTGTTTGATCAACTAAGATGAGGCAGTAAGGCCCCCGGGGCCTATCACAGAGTTGTTACAGACTCATAAAGACATACAGAAAATGATTACTTCAAGTTATTGCTGCTATAGGTGGATATACAAGCTACTGAATCATGGGATGTACTTAGTTTTCACAGGACTGTATATAATGAAAACAATGCAAAACTAGTAATCCTGCCTTCCTCCTCAGCTGTACTTCATATTTATCATGAATTCAGACAATGTTGGCACAACCATAACAACTGAAAGGCTTATCAGTTGATTCTTAGTATTATTATTTAGTTTATGATGTCTTTACATTTTTTCCAGAGACTGTATATAAAAGATGGCTGTAGTCATCACAGCATCACCCTATCTGGACTGTCTTTTTGAAACCTTCAATTTAGCAAAATTGCTGTCACTATTTATTATTATTACTATTTAAACTGGATATGAATAACAAGACTAGCTTGGCTAGTAACATGCAGATGTGATTCAAATGAGACGTTAACTCAGGATAGCAAAAACAAACTGTGCTTACTGGTAAAGCTCAACAGCTGACCCCTTGGAGTGTCTGTTAGTACAACCAAGCCTTGTCAACAAGATGAAATGACACCTGCTTTTCAGTTGCGGCAGCCTCCTCCTTAATCTTGCATAATGCAAGCCTAGATGAATGTGAAGCAACTCAACATTTTAAAACTTACCCACCATTCAAATACTATGGATGAGAAAATGAGCTCCAGAGACCAAAACTGTTTAGAGCATCTTTTATTGGTACAGCCTGTGCTATGCTTTTCACCTGAAGTCGAACTGGATGGGCACTGCCCTTCCCATGACCACTGATTTGATTAAGAAGCTAACACGATGGATGGATGGATGGATGGATGGATGGATGGATGGATGGATGGATGGATGGATGGATGGATGGATGGATGGATGGATGGATGGATGGATGGATATTAATTTTTGCTGTAGATGTGAGCATTTTTAATATGAGGGACTTTCACTGATTCACTTTTGGAGCCAACCTCGTGTGGCCATTGGAGGGACTGCAGTTTTTGACACTTTCCCTTTGATCACAAAACCACTACTTGGTTTTGCCTGAGTGTGACTGCCAGTTATATTAGATTTTGGGCCATATTTTCAGCAATTTGAAGCCATTGAAGGTTTCTTATACATATCTCCAGCTGTGAGTGTTTTTTTTCCCACTGAACTGCCTGTATTTGTGGCCTGCAGTGTGTTATTATATAAATGTGGGATCACTTCTGTTTAGCATTTGTTAGCATGCCAACATGCTAAAGTATGATGGTGAACATAGTAGGCATTATACCTGCTTAACAATGATATGTTCAAATGAGTCACCGTGAGCATGCTGACGTATTTAGCACAAACAACTGATATCAGGGAGACTGCTGCAGTTATATAAAAGTCTACAGCCTGTCTCATGTTTTCTCTTTCAAACACTTCTTTCAACCCTAGCTGTAACCTCTCGAGGTCTTGTATTACCTCCACTCTTGTGAACAATTACCCAATGAAGTAGAAGCTACTGTGTCTGGCATGCGGCTGAGTTTGCAAAGGGGCACGCTAGGGTGGGGTAGGGTGGAGGGGAGAAGCTTTTGTACCCAACATGACTGGAGAGAGCGCCGTGTCTGTGAAGTCCTGAAGTGAGAAAAGATTGGGGACACAGATTTTGGGGTGGGGGATTATTGGACGAGATCATAGGGATGCCTTCACAGATTGCACAGCGCTCCTCACACGCATAGCCCATCAGATTTTAACACTGTCAATCTGCCTTCAGTGTTCAGACATAACACTCACCCCACTGTATGGATCAGACACCACACAGACAGATAATCCTTCCCAAAGTCTGTCATTTGATGACCCCCCCCCCCCCCCCCCCCCCCCTGTGTTATGCATACTGTCATACATGTTCTTGCACACACAGGGTAGGAAGGATTTGGGGTCATAGCATGCGACTGCTCTTTGGGTTTGGGGAGAATTGGGGATTACTGATTTAGTATGCTGGCCAGATGTAAACACACACCACTGACATTATGCAGTAAAACACTGCACAGTAATCTTGTCCAATAAAAGTAACATTTGATTTGTGTAGAGTGAAAGCTGCCATTGAGTGCCTTCTCTTCCTTAAGTAATAACGACCTTGTTAATGATTCATTCATATCAAATATGCTTAAAGTCCATCAATCCATCAGCACAATGACTGACATCTCCTCTGCGTCAACACTGCAAATCTCAGATCTCCTGGTCTGTAGCTGCTCTTCATCTATGAGCCTTTTTTCCATTTCTAAATCTCAGCACTTCACTTTCTCATCTGTCAAACATCCCCCCCACCCCCACCCCCCCACCCCTCCTTGTATTTTTTTCCCCTCTTTCAGCATTCCCATCACGTCCTCGTCTCCCCATTTGCTCAGATTTGAGTTTTTATTCTGGGGGTAAGCCCGTGCAGTGAATGTTTGATATGTAAGTGATACATTTCACAGCCTAAGTTCAGACACTCAGAAGAGAGCTGCACTCCTTAGCTGCACCTTGCTCAGTGTGCTTTTGAGCTCCTCTGTGAGCTTGATCACATAAATGGAACTGTCAGAACGAGAGAGCAGGACCAGACTCAGGAAGGAAGGAGCTCCACTCACATGAATCTCCACTGGACGGCCCAGTAAATGAGCGCTGCCATTTTTGGGAGCAAGGAGCCATCTCCTAGGTGAGTGCCATAGCAACAGCCAACGTGGGCCCCAGCTTTCCGAGCTGTCCTTTTCAAGCTCAGAATCAAAAGTGGCAGGCCAGGTTTTTTGTTATATGGCGTCTCTAACCCTCTCTCTTGGCCATTCTTCTGCCTCTCCTTTTCTCTGCCTCTGTGACATGGGCCTGGGCTTGTTCACCGGGGAGGCTGTGAGAAGACTGCAGAGGGAGAGGGTCTGTGGGAAAATGTTGCCAGACAACACAGGGGTATGTGACAGCAAGGGTAAGCTAATATTGTCTAAGTAGGGGGGAAAGGGGTTTATTAGTAGTTTAGATTGTCAGATTGTCAAGAGTCAGCTACTGTGGTATCCAAATTATGCAAACTGCAGATTTAACGCTTTAACTCATGCTAAGTTTGCACATTAAAACACAATCCACCATGCCTGTAAATAAGTTTGCTTGCTGAATAACTTCCACGATTCTCTCAAATCAGCCGACTTCAAGACTTAGTGCTTGTTCTTAAACATATTTGCTTTTAATCTTGTCCCTGTGTCTCATTTTATATTTTATTTTAGGGATTTTAACTTGTTAAACATCCTGCATTACTTACATTATATGCTCTTTGGTGGGAAGATCATGTCTTGAAGCCTCACCCCTGTCTGAGCCACAGTGTTATTTTTGGTGTTTTCTGGAGGCAGGAGTGCAGGAGAAAAGTTGTAGTTTAGTTTCGTTTTTGGACACTTAACGTGACTTGTGCATTTTTCTTTGTTTTTAGATAGTGGATAGTGACTGCATGTGTGGACTGGGAGCTGCTCCAGCAATCTAATCTGTTGTACTCCCTTCCCAGGGAACTTTGACCCTGAGGGTGGCAAGGTGTTGCATTGAATAGCAAACTTGGTCATTTGGAGCTTGCATTTTTTCCTCTAGCCATGCATAATTTCTCTCCGGGGACTTTGGTTTCCAAAGGCAACTCGTTAGATCAACTGGTGACTCTAAATGGGCTGTCGTCCGACAGATGACTACACAGTCTCACAAAGCCTGTGATGAACTAGCAGCCTGACCAGAGTGTGCCCCGGGTCTTCCCCTGCTATGAACACAGATGGGTACTAATCCAACTCATAAGAAGAAGTTACTTTCAGCTGCTTCCTTGTCATAAGAGGTCAACATGAGTTTTTTTATGCCAGATATGCCCTTCATGATGAAACCCCAACAGAGATTTGCATCTCTAGCTGAAATTGAAAAGTTGAACCAGCAACCTTTTGGTTCTTGATCTGAGCTCATAATTGTGGTCAAATAGTATTCTGAAGCAGATGCTGTAACTCAGGTTGGATTAATTGTTATTTTGAGTGTTTCTGGCTGTAATGGTTAAAAAAATGAAAAAAAACCCACCAAAATAGTGGATCAGGTGCTGGGCCAAAAGTGAGTCAGCAGCTCACACACACTGCAGGAATCCAGTTTTACCTGCTTAGTGCAGGTGTGACTCTCCTAGTGCACCTGCTCTTCAGCGCACCATGATGATCATGACCCCGATGACCCCTTTGGCTTCTGACCAAATGGCCACAAAACTAATGACATCCCCATCAGCCAGAGTGGCTAGTGCTAATGAGCAAATAGCATGCTAATGTGCTCAATTAACATGGTAAGCATGATTCTACATGCTAAACACCATGTTAGCATGCTAATGTAAAAATGTGCTTCACAGAGCTTTTGTATTTCACTATGGACTAAAGAATTAGCATTTCACTTTTTATATGTAACGATTTCACAACAGAACTGAATCAATAAATGCATCAATCCACGGTTTTCGAAATACTCTGTTCATTTTGCTATTAATGACCTTTGTTTATAAAGAGGACAAAATTTGCCATTATTTTAAATGCATATGAAGCTTGTGGTAGAAATATGATTGGTGTGGAAGAGTCTTGGGTATTTAATTATTTAGATGCTGTGTTGTTGTTAATTTCTTATATAATTTCTTTATATTTTGCTTTAAAGGAGACAGATTTTCTTGGAATTTTTAAAATGCTCTTGAGCAATAGTTTTCCAGGCTTTCTGAAATTCTCTAAATGTCTGAGATATAGAAATGGAAGTTTTCCTTTGGGCATTTGGCTGCTTTTTCACTAACTTTCAGTGCAGTCCTTGTACCTGGCCATTTTCACAGGAATGCTTTTTTGTTTGTTTGTTTGTTAATACATTTAACACTGACCTCTAAATCATTGAGATGCACAGTAACTGAAAGTCATCTCCTTAAGAAACAGGAAAAAAAATATCCAGCAACGACCTGATCAGGACCTGACAGATGCATTTGGCCCTTCAGTTGATCCACCTACTGTTCACTGAAGCCTCACCAGAAATGTTCTCAGCAGAAGGGCTGCTGTCAAGAAGAAATTCTTAATGAAAGCAAAAAGGAAGAAAAGGCTGGCAGTGGCAACAGATCTGATGGATTTGAAATTTTTGGTTCAAATTGTCATCAGTATGTACAGAGGAGGTCAGGAGAGAGGCACTACAGTATCTGGATAGAGCATACCTGGACAGAAAAACACACAATGGGACACTATCAGTCATGGACTGGCCTCCTCAGAGCCCGGACCTCAACATTATTGAAGCAGTGTGGGATCATCTTGACAGAGAGCAGAACAAAAAGCAGCCGACATCCAAAGAAGAGCTTTGAATGTCCTGCAAGAAGCCTGGAGAACTATTCCTGAAGACTACTTAAAGAAATGACAAGAAAGCTGCCAAAGAGAGTTCAGGCCGTGTTGAAAAATAAAGGTGGTCACACCAAATATTGACTTTCAAACTTGTTAGAATTGCACAAGCTCTGTGTTTGCACAGTACTTTATAGTCATCCTGTTGTTAGCTAATTTTTGTGCCTGATGATGCCCCACAATAATCATTATGAAATGATTATAACCTCTAGTTATCTATTGTTGTTTCCAAAGGCTCAGCAATGACAGAGCTGACAATAGGAGTGGTGTTACAGTTTAATAAATTCATACAACTGTCATGACTAGTAGTCTTATATGGTGCATATCAAAGAGTACAGCGTTGGATAAAATACCACTTAGGAGGTTACATCCACATCACAAAATGCATACTGAATAATTCACACATCTTTTGCTGTTTCTTCTGTAGTTGTAGGATACATGCAATGAGTGCTTCTGTATTTATGTAACCAGAGAGCCACCTTGTGGATAAACGAGACATGCCAAAGAAAGATGGAGACAGTCACATATATGTTAAGTTATTTATGGATATTCTTAAAATACAGAAAGACAAGGATAAAGAAGAGTTTGAGAAATAAAATATTAAGGTTCCCTGTCTTATCATTTATTAACCTGTATTATCCTATTCCGTGATCAATAACCTCTGTGTGCTCTGGAACGTCCCCTTCTAACCTGAACCCATCCTTTGCTGCAACCAGCCGAGGTAGCGCGACACCTTCTGGAAGATGTAGCCTTTGCTGCAGTCAGCCCCTGCCGGTTGACTCACCACGCCAGTGAGGAAGAAAACATCCCTGTACAGGGTGAGCAAAGAGCTGCCGGAGCTCATGGTGCAGTCAGCTTTTTCCCGAGGAGCAGTGCAGCCCATTTTGTTGGTCATTAAGTTGGGGTGAGTTTCCAGACACTCAGGCAGCTTATTGTACACCAGGGTGTTAAGGGCGAGCGTGTCCTGGAAAGCAGATCTCTGCTCGGGTTCCTTCCAGCCAGTGACCACAGCTGGGTGCTCACCTGCCATTAAAATGCTCTCAGCAAAGTCTCTTTCTGGCAGACAGGCAGCAGTTACCTCTCTTTTAAAGATGATGCGGTCACGGAGCTCAATCACAGCCAGATCATTTTCAGGGTGACCTTCCACATAGCGTGGGTGGGTATGAGTTAATTTAACATACAGCGTCTGCTGTCCAGCATCACTCCTGCTAGTGCTGCGCTTGCCTGTGGATCAGATAACAGTGATAGACATCACCAATGTATCAGTTATTTTAGTTCTCAGTTTACATTTTCAGTTCATTGAGGTTTGAAGGCATTTCTGGGCCATCGTTAACACTTTGATTCTTTCTGTTTCAGGAATTCTGCTGTAGATTTGCAGCTGTGCTTGGAATTACGGTCCTATTGCATGACCCAATTTGGACCCAGCCTTATCTGTCAGGGATACAGCCTCATGTTTGGCTCTAGAATACTTTGGTACAGAGGAGTTCATTGTCGACTCAGTGATTGCAAGGTGCCTGAGTTCTGTGGCTGCAAAACAAGCCCAAATATGCTGGTATGCTGAGTTTGGTTATCACCAAATGTATTACTGTGCATTATGGCCACACATCTCCATTTTGATCTTGTCTGTCTAAAGGACACTGTTCCAGAAGCCTGCAGATGCAACTTTGCAAACCTAAACCAGTCTTTTTCTAATTGTGCTGTCATGAATTTTGACCTTTAAAATACTGAGGTCTGTAGAGTCTGAGAGGTAGCTCTTTTGCAGTTTCACTGCCAAAGCTTCTGCTTTTATAGAGGTGCTCACACTCGCTGACGATCAGTTAATCAAGTGTATTTGATAAGCAGGACATGGCTACTACTGACCCTTCAGTAAGCATGTTTTTCATAGAACTGCATAAAGTCCTTTCCTTTTCACTTGATTATATGTTTAAAATGTCACATTATTTCTGCACTCATTAAAGGTCTCTTCATTAATTTGTTTATCTAAAAACTGTTAATATTTTTAGTTCCTGATACAAAATTATATCCTGAGAAGCCAAAAAAATACTCACATGTGAAAACTTAAATATATCTTTTTAGGACACATGCTGGCTTCCATGCAGTGTGCAAACATGTATGTTTTCTCATGTCATGAAAATACAACTATATGATCATTTATACTTCACAGGGGGGACTGTAATATAAAACAAGAAAATTATAGATTTTTTCTGAAAATGTCTTTTTAAATCTGAAAGGGAAGCTTGGATCATTCACTCCAACTCACACCAACTCATTTCACACATGAAGGAAATCAATACAAATGCAAATATCCCCTTTTGATGGTGCCACATCTAGACTTAAAATTTTTTTAATGCATATTATATACAATTTACATTTCTTGGCATTGGAAAACTATTATGTGTATTATAAAATGTAAATTGCTTATCAATCACTATCTCATTGCAGTGTTTGTAATACTTGTGTTTACTCACCAACAGCCACCTGGAAGGAGCTGTATTTGCTGGCACACTGGGCTGTAGTCAGGACCAAGTTCTCCTTGAGAATGACTCCGCTACAGAAAACTGCAGACTCTGAACTCACCAGAAGAGCCTGCAAACAACACGATAGTAAGATCCTCCATCTCTGATAACTCTGAGAAACACACATATTCCTCCAGTATAACGTGTCATGCTGTGAATGTGTCTTCCTACCAGCCATGGACAATCCAAAGCCCCACAGGGAAATCCCACAGAGTTGCTGGTGCTGCTTCTGGACAATCTGTCTTGCCATGATTGTGGATAGGACACCTTACCACAGGGGAACTGAACTGATAGAAGAAGATTATGATTACTTTCTTTTACTAGATTAATTTAAAAGTACGACTGACAAATCTGATAATAATAAATTCAGCTCTTCATTGTCCAGGAATATTGTGATTTTCATTAAACATATTTTACTTGGGGGTACTATGGAGGTGCAGTGGTCAGCCCCATTGCTTCACAGCAAGAGAGTTCTCAGTTCAGAACTCCTGGAGCCTCTCTATGTGGAGTTTACATGCTCTCACTGTGCCAGTGTGGGCTTTCTCTGGGTACTCTGGCTTCCTCCCACAGCCCAAAGGCACAATTAACTGGAGATTCTCCACTGACTGTGGAAGCCTGGTGACGGAATTTCTAGGTGCAGTCAAGTGATGGAGGGTGGCCTCCACCACTTAGCCTTTGGTGGCCTCAGGATCACCTCTGTCTTTTTATGGATGATGTGGTCCTTTTGACTTCATCAGTAGGTGACATCCATCTTGCAGTGGGGCGGTTTGCAGCCGAGTGTGAAGCAGCTGGAATGACAAATAGCACCTCCAAGTCTGAGGCCATGGTTTGCAGTCCAGGTCAGGGAGATGCTGCTGCTCCAAGTGGAGGAGTTTGAGTATGTCAGGGTCTTGTTCATGAGAGTGGAGCGGTCAGATGGATTGGTGCAGCTTCAGCAATGTAAGTAAGTGTGTGTGTGTGTGTGTGTGTGTGTGTGTGTGTGTGTGTGTGTGTGTGTGTGTGTGTGTGTGTATATATATATATATATATATATTATATATATATATATATATATATATATATATATATATATATATATATATCTTCACCGCAATAAGCAGTGTTCCACTCCAGTAAAGAGAGAGCTGAGTGTGAAAGTTAAGCTGTTGATTTGTCACCGCTGCAGCTGCTTCAAAACTCGCATGTATTGACGAGGACCAGATCAAGAGCCCACATTACACCAAAATTTAAGGTCTCTGCACTGACTCCCAGTCAGTCTCAGGGTCAAATTTAAGAACCTTTAACTGGTTTTTGAGACTCCCAACGGTTTAAGTCAAGTCAAGTCAAGTTTATTTATAAAGCACATTTAAAACAACGACGTTGACCAAAGTGCTGTACAAGATCTGTAACCCCAAGGACTATACTAAATAAAAATAAAAATATATAAATAAATAAATAAAATAAAATAATAAAATAAAAATAAATAAATAAAAACATTAAGAACAATAAATAACATAAGAAAATTAAAAATTAAAACCTTTAAAACAAGTACCATAAAATACCATAAAACAATCATCTAAAAGGAGGTAGCACTGCAGCCAAATGCCAAGGAAAAGAAATGTGTTTTTAATAGAGATTTAAATGTGTGTATCGTCTGAGCTGTGTGGATATGGAGAGGTAGATCGTTCCATAGCTTTGGTGCTGCTGCTGCAAAAGCTCGATCACCTCTCTGTTTTAGTCTAGTTTTAGGCCTCTGTAAGAGCAGCTGGTTCGATGACCTCAGAGCTCTTACAGGGGTGTGACAGTGAAGCAGCTCAGACAGATACAAAGGTGCCAGTCCGTTTAAGGCTTTAAAAGTAAGCAATAAAATCTTAAAATCGATTCTAAAACGGACAGGGAGCCAGTGAAGGGATGACAGGACTGGGGTAATGTGTTCATGCTTTTTTAAACCGGTTAAAAGACGAGCTGCCGCATTCTGGACTACCTGCAGGCGGCGCACAGATGATTGATCTATGCCAAAGTACAGAGAATTACAGTAGTCCAGGCGGGAAGTAATAAAAGCATGAATAACTTTTTCCAGGTCCTGCTGCGGGAGATAAGGTTTTACCTTGGCAATGACTCTGAGTTGGTAAAAACTGATTTTGGTAACAGCACTTACTTGCTTCTCCATTTTAAAACTACTATCTAAAATGACACCCAGATTTTTCACAGCATCACGACAGTGAGGAGCCAAATGACTCAGAGTGCCAGAGGAGTAGCTTGAGGGGTCAAATTTACCAAAGCATATGACCTCGGTTTTGCTTTCATTAAGATTTAGGAAATTGTTTCTCATCCAGGACTTGATGTCACTTAGACAGTTCAGCAGGGGTTCCCATGGATCTCTGCTGTTCAGTTTGATGGGCATATACACCTGGATGTCGTCAGCAAAACAGTGGAAACAAATATTATGTTTCCTAAAAATCGACCCTAGAGGCAACATATACAATGAGAAAAGAATTGGGCCCAGAATGGACCCCTGAGGCACTCCACAAGAAAGCTTTGCTGTGGTAGAAAAACAGTTTCCTAGATGGACAGAGAAACTTCTATCAGTAAGATAAGATCTGAACCAAGTCAGAACCGTGCCTTTAATGCCAATTTCATGTTCTAGGCGGGATAGAAGGATCTCGTGGTCCACAGTGTCAAAGGCAGCTGACAGATCTAGAAGTACTAAAACTGCAGGACTACCAGAGTCCACAGTTAAAAGCAGATCGTTAAAAACTCTTAAAAGAGCCGTCTCTGTGCTGTGACGCATTCTAAAACCTGACTGAAACTTTTCCCACATTCCATGTTCACTTAAAAATGCTTGAAGTTGCTTAAAAACAACTTTTTCAAGAACCTTGGATAAAAATGGTAATTTAGAAATTGGTCTGTAATTTCAAAGAACATCAGGGTCAAGGTTCTTCTTCTTGATTAGAGGCTGTACAACTGCATGTTTAAAGGCAGCTGGAACACAACCAGATGCAAGCGCACTGTTAATCAGAGCGAGGATAGTTGGTCCCACTGAATCAAAAGCCTCTTTAAAAAGGCGAGACGGAACACAGTCTGTGGGAGAGTTTACAGGTCTCATATTGTGAATCACCTCCTTTAGTGTGGAGAGTGTGACAGGCTCAAACTGCTCAAAGACAGCTCTGCTGGGAGGAGGTGCAGATGAGCCTGTTTCAGCCTGAGGTGATGAAGGCCTGAGGGCAGAAATTTTTTCCACAAAAAATTTCTTAAAGTTTTCGCACAGTGCAGGACAGACCTTGGCTTGGTTTACATTACAGCGAGGATCAGCGAGTGAATTAAAAACACTAAAAAGAAAATGAGGCCTGTGACTGTTACTTGAAACAATGTTAGAGAAATAAGCAGACTTTGCATATTTTACTGCTTATTTTAAGGCCCTGACTTTCTGACTTACTTTTACATTATGAGCCCTCCAGAGCCCTCAGGTCCTCTGATAGGACACTGTTAACATGCCTAAAATTAAAACTAAAATTCATAAAGAGGCATCTTTTTAGTGATTATGCTCCACATTTATGGAGCAGTCTCCCTGATGATTTGAGGGCTGCTGAGACTGTTGAGCTTTTTAAAGCCAAACCCAAAAGCTTTTCTTTATAGTTTGGCTATTTAAGGTTTTTGTATGTCTTTGCTTTTTTATTTTATTTTACTTTACTTTTCATTTATTTACTGATATTACTTTATTTATTTCCTACACAAAGTGTACAACACTTTGAGTTGCATCTTTATTGTATGAAAAGTGCTACATAAATAGTGTGGATTGATTTACCCGTTGATTTACGTTCCTACCTTCACCTATGGTCACGAGCTCTGAGTAGTGACTGAAAGAATAAGATCCACACTGCTTCCTCGGCAGCGTGGCTGGGTTCTCCTTTAGACAGCGTGAGGAGCCCGGTCATTCGGGAGAGGCTCAGAGTAGAGCCGCTACTCCTCCATATCAAAAGGAGACAGTTGAAGTGGTTCAGGCATCTGACTACGATATCTCCTGTGGCATTTCCTAGGTGAGGTGTTTCTGTCCCAGAACACACTGGAGAGATTATATCTCTCTAATGTGTTATTTACAGCGCTGTTTGTTATTTACAGCTCAGAATAGCAGGAAAAAAATGCATTTCGTTATATGACAGACGTACCTGCAGGTATGCACTTTTCCCTGTCTGTGCTGAGCTTCCACCCACGGGCGCAGGAACATTTATAGGCTACGTAGCCTGGTTTACAGAACTGGGAGCAGCCCTTGTCCTTTTCCAGAGTGCACAGAGTCTCGTCTGCGTTGTGAAAACAAAGTGGAAAGCTTGCAGACTTTACGCACCAGATGCAAAGTAAATTAAAAATCATGTTCACACATGAAATGCTGGCATCTCCCCCCTCACCTCTCTCGCAGTGGACTCCGGAGAAACCCGACTTACAGACGCAATCGTAGCCGCCCACACTGTCCGAGCACATGGCGCCATTCTTGCAGGGCTTCTCTGCACACTGATCTCCATCTAAATGGAGAGGATGAGACGATGTAATGTACTGCTAATGCCCAGGCAGTAATGGACAATCCTTTAAATAATGCACTTACCAATGTAAACTGACCAGAAGATATCCTGGAAGAGAAATGATATGGTGTATGTGAATAGGTGGCGCTGCACTGTGACTTTCTCTAACAGTAACACAAACCTCTTTAAGGCTTTAAGGAAAGGACATAAGGAGGGAATTAACAGTGGGCCCACCGTGCGGTATGAGTCCTGGAAGAACTTTCTGGCTTCCTCGTAGGTGCACACCTTCTCCATGCAAGCCTGCTCCAGGGTGGAAGGTGCATTTCTCTTCTGACGGGAGATCAAGGAGGTTGCCTGCTCCTTGTCCAGAAACACTGAGGGGACAGTTAAAGTCTCAGCTATCATAACATTAAAGATTTACAAAATGATTTGCCTAATTCTGTTTTCAAAGCATTAGAAATTTTAGAAAACACGTCACAGCTACTTGTTTTTTCTCCTCTGGTACTTTGGATGGGCAGATTCAAGTCATTAAAGTAGTTATTTAATGATACTCATTTGTTTGTTACATTTCTCTGCTTTTTTCCCAATATATGCTGAATATAGTTCTAATGTAACCATGTGTCAATCCTGCATTGATTCTAAACAAACCTGTAACTATTACACTGACTTAATCTAACCAAAAAAAAAGGTGACCCAGGGTAAAACTTGTGCTAGATAAATTGACCAACCTGACTTTTTTAACACTGCATCCATTCAGAGAAAAGCCTCTGACATGTTATTCTGTGCCTGCTGTCACCCTGACCTTTAATTCATTGCTCCTTATTAAAACTAACCACTGCTGAAGTGTAGTGTCCTCTGGCTCCGCCCTGCCCCTCTTACCTGTCTCAGGGGTGTGAATGGCTGCCGCTGCCCCAGCCAGCAGACACAGCACCGCAGCAGATGTGGTCAAAAACTGCATGGTGCCACTGAAGCGTATCCCAGCTCTGAGGCAATGTGTCAGTGCTGCAGGGATTGCTGTACGCTCCTAAGAAACGAGACAAGCAGATTCAGACACATGAGGGTGACTGGAAAAAAGACACGAAGCAGCGGAAGGACGTGCAGCTGAGAAGGAGGCGGGCATTGCTTCACGTTTTACAAGGCTGCAGTCACTTAAAAAAGAATGGAAATCTCTGCTGGCTGTTATGAAGCTCTGGTTCACTCAGTTATTGCATAGTAGTGGCCGCAGCTGGCTCCCCGGTTCTTTATAAAGTTAAACACTTCATTTGGGGAGCTCTGAAGCGAGCAGGCATCAGCGCTGCAACCTGCTAGAGAAGCTGATTAAAGACCCAAACATGTAAGAAACCCACGAGCCTCTCTCTTTCCCTTCCTTAAACATTATTTTTAAAGAATGTTATTTTACTGAACATCAAATCAGAAGTATATTATTGAATATAGCTCACTTCATTGAGATTTCTCAGTTTACTTGTCCTGGCATTTTGAGTGCTGGATGATGTTGATGCTCATAGAACTCAAAATGCATATTTACCCTCCTCGTTTGAGAAGAGAGGTATTATTGATTGGCTATGCATCATATGACAAAGCATTTCAAATATGGCTGAAAGGAACTTTTAAAATGAGGTAATCAGTGGTCTGATGATGCATGAAAAATAAATGTCTTATTTTGTAAAGGCTCACAGCCACAAGGCAATAGCAAACACCAGATTGTGTTTCAGATTTTGCAGTGTTGCAATGCTGCTGTATCAACTCACATGCCACTTCATTAAGGACACCGGTTCAACTGCTTGTTAACACAAATATCTAATCAGTCAGTCACATGGCAGCAACTCAGTGCATTTAGGCATGTAGATGACCTGCTGAAGTTCAAACATCAGGATGGGTATGAAAGGGGACTTAAGTGACTTTGGATGTGGAGTGGTTTGAGTATTTTAAGAAACTGCTGGCCTACTGGGATTTTAATGCACACTATAGGGTTTACAGAGAATGGTTTGTGAAAGAGAAAACATCCAGGGAGTGGCAGTTCTCTGGGAGAAGATGTCTTGTTGATGACAATAACTCAATGAACCACGTATTATAACGAAGGTGTGCAGAAGAGCATCTCTGATGTAGCTGACGAGCTACAGTAGCAGAAGTCCACACCGGGTGCCAGTCCTGTCAGCAAAGAACAGGAGACTGAGGATACAATTTGCATGGGCTCACCAAAACTGGCAAACAGAAGATTGTTAAAAACGTTGTCTGGTCTTTTGAGTCTCGATTTCTACTGCAAAATTCAGAAGGTAGGGTCAGTATTTAGTGTAAAAACATTAAACTTCAGGGTGTTGGTGGTGTAATGGTGTTTTTTTGACACACTCTGGGCCTCTTAGTATCAGATGAGCACCATTTAAATTCCACAGTCTACTATTATTGTTGACCTGACCATTTATTTATGACCACAGTATGGCCATCTTCTGATGGCTGCTTCCAGCAGGATAGAACACCATGACACAAAGCTCAAATAATCTCAAACCTGTTTCTTGAACATGACAGTGAGTTCATTGCACTGAAATAGCCTCCACAGTCCAATAGAGCACCTTTGGGATGTGGTGAAGCTGGAAATTCTCATCACGGATGTGCAGCAAACAAATCTGCAGCAACTGTGTGATGCAATCATGCCAAAATAGACCAAAATATCCGAGCAAAGTTTCCAGCACATTTTTGATTCTAGGAATTAAAGGCAGCTCTGAAGGTAATCAGGCCCAACCCAGAACCCAACCTCATTATAAACAAACGCATCTGCCTCTGCCGTACATTAACATTATGTTTTCAGCACTGCAGAGCAAGTTAATTATTCTATTAATACAGTCTTTGCTTCTCATGCCTCCTTTCTAGCATAAGATCATTTGGTGTTAAAACACGGATGGCGATGAAGCATCATCTCCGCCTTTTTGTAAACAGGATGCTGCGCACCAGCATGACGCTACAATGTATCGGAGACACTGTTTTCATGGCGGGTGCCTCGGCAGGCCAAAAGGAGAAAGGTTACAAACAACAACCACAGCAGCAGCGTTACTCGGTACCTACCGCCCCGGAATGGAGGAGCCGGCCCGGCTGATGCTCCTTCTCCTCGCTTGTTCTGAGACACGCCGCGGCCTCGTAGACGGATCGGGCCTGTCGATCCAAAATAACGGGCGATGATCTCATCCGCGCCTGCCCACTCCCTCTCTCCCTCTCTCGCTCCCTCATTCCCTCACTGTTTACTGCCTTTACTGAGGCTGATGACAGAAATGAAACACCAGAGGGCGCTGCAAGACAGAAGAAAATCTGAGTGCACAGATAGAGCAATGGACAGAGAGAGGCTCAGCTTGTACAGCCATTGACTTGCTGAATAAAAGCATCAAAAACTACACCAGGAACACAGTCGACTGGGTAAGATAAGGATATAGCACTCAAAAAATGTTCTCCCAGCATGTTTGTAAAGAAAAAAAAAAACAATGAAATAGTAAAGATGAACTTAAAACACATGCCTATTAAAATAAATCATACATTGAATAAAATGTAAGAAATATCAATGGAGAGAGGCGTCTGAAAGAAGAGGGCTGAAAGTATCAAGAAAGACAGAAGACATGTGTTTACATGGAATATCAGATGGAAGGATCCAGATGGATGGAGAACGACTGCAAGAAGCCACCTTGGGAGGACACTGCAGAATGATGGAGGTAGAAGTGAATAGAAGGATCCGCTGGAGAAAGCAATCTGGCATACTCTGTGACAGGAAAATACCATCAGCTGTCAAAGGAAGGCCTAAGCTGCGATAGATAGACTGTGTGAAAAAAGATCTGGAAGCAGTTGGAGCCATGGAAGATGAAGTACATGGCAGAGCCAGTTGGAGGAGAGTCGTGGCTGCTGCAGTGGGAAGTGGGAAAAGCTGGAAGAAGAAGTAAGAAATACCAAGAAATAACATATATTAAAAATATAGGCTATATTTCAGACAGGTTCAGCCAGTTTCACTACCATCACAATATTATTAGTGACATAACTTTTGGAACCCGACCACCTCAGCAGCAACCTCCAGGGCTGAATTTAAGCCAACACAGTTTCTTAGACGGTTTCTGCCACACAGCAGGCAATAATATTAATCAGATAAGCCATTAAAAATGCTCCAGAAGATGACAACAGCACGCATACAGTGCACACACATTTTAAATGACTCCAAGTAGTGGGGATGAAACCTAGCAGGCTCCAGGTGCTTGTGTTGGGACACCTGTTTATCAAAGCAACCGTGCATTGGATGTTTTTTATGCCGTTTTTTGCTCTTTTCATTTTTCACCCATTGGTCAGTAAAGTCCTGATGTGAACTCAAACATCAAAGCAAAGGGCGGATCAGGCTGCGCCTTTATTATTACAATCCACTAACTTTGCTCTTTCTGAGTCCAATGGAGATTAGTTTAATAACTCAATAAAACTTTAAACCAAGGAATGTTTCTGTATTGAGTTTAGTTGATATTTTGGGAATATTATTTAAGAGACAGTTTATGGAAGGTGAAGGAACAGAGGGGGACTGGCCATCCTGTCCTGAAGTTAGTGGCTTTCAGAGAAACTGGTGTGTGTTGGTGTGTTTGCAAATGTGGCCTTTATAATAATAAAGGCCACAAATGGGTGGATGAATTTTATTTGAGCCTCGTACCTCTTTTTTTTTTTTCTTGAAACTGAGGCTGCTGCTGGTTAAATTGACAAAGGGCTATTTTATTATAGTCTTCTATGAAATCGGAAGCCTCAATATTAGCATTTTGACTGCCACCATGTTGATTTTTAGGAGCCATACACAGCCATATCTGGGTGAGAAAGTAAGTGCAAGGTTGTTGGATAACACTAGCAAGCCGTAAACTGCACAGACAAACTAATACTAGAATTTAGCTCACCAGGCAACCCATTATTTGCCAGGTAACTGCATTAAAAATGCTCCAAAAGGTACCAATATTCATACCCTCAGTGTATTTTGGTGAGAAACAATATGGTCTGTAACAAGGCTTGCTGTGCAGCCACATTGATGTCCTGCTCAAGAAGTCTGTTTTTCCTCTGGTGAATAAAGCTTTGAAAGGATCTGTGTCTGTGCCATGTACCTGTGCAGTTTATGGATGCAGCTTGCCAGCAAACCTTTCGAGCATTAACTGAAAATTTAGTAATCCACTTTCTCATCCAAACATTATGAAAGCTCTTTTCTGTAACAGAAAAAAAAATCATTTTTTGCCATCGCTAAGTCATAATTTCTCAGCATTTTCAGTTAGTAAGTCTTGGACTAACCTTAACCCTTGGCAGGGCCTTCTTTGGATGGGGTGTCTAGTGACCGTAATCCTAAATCTAACCTCTTATCCTGGAACTTAGCCCTAATCCTAACCTAAGTTATGCTTTTTCTTGTGAAGGACCAGATACTTTGACCTGAAAGACCTCTGAATTCAATCCCAATGATCAATGACTCTCTGACTGAACTGTTGACAGTTTATATCCATGCTACGAAGAAAGTATAAAGTAAACCCGAGCCCTAGTGCAGAATCACTTTGATACACACCAAAAACAAAAAAGGAAAGTTTTCCCATCATTACCGTTTTTTACAGCTATTTCCCACGGTAGTGTTATCAGAATGAGGAGGTCCTTAATGTCTGCATGCTTGAGCAAACAAAACTGGGAACAATCTGCTGCGATCAATAGGAGAAGCCCAACTGCAAACAAACACACATCAGCTCAGACAACATCAAACAGCCATAGTCTAGATTGGGGCTCTACACAAGTGAACGGAGGATCAGGCAGAAACTGTTGGAAATCCAATTTCAAAGAGGCTGAGAAGTTTTTTTAGGTAAAGTACACAATAACATCCAGTCTCATATGTGACAGCTACAGCACACGATGAAGACAGAAGGACTTGAAAGACATTCTCTTAATTCAGAAGGAGCTATGAGCCTGCATTTAGAGTTGTTGCATATTTAATGGTAAACTTTATAAGTAGCAATACTTGGTAAAGATGATCAAACACACACGCACACTGATGAGAGCTGCTGAAACTAGGTCATCAAGGCTACATTTTACAGAGCCAAACTCCCTCCTCAGTGGCCTTATTTCAATGCAATTGTTTGTGAGAGCAATGTAATTTACAGGCAGGGCCGTGGGGCTTTAGTCTCAGCTGCAGCAGTGTTAAATGTCTCCATTTCCCAAGTCTAATAACAGAAGTATTATAAGAGCCTGCTCAGACCAGCTGGTCCCTGGTGCTGGGCAGGGGCAGAAGCTGGGCTGCCTAGCCCAGAGAGACCCACCCAGGGGTGGCAAGAGTGGACAGAGAGCCTGCTCGGGCGTGCCAAGCTGCAGCTAGATGTGTAAATGATTCTTGTAATTTCCCTGGTGATTCTGGTGTCAGGTGAAATCAAAGGCTTTCCTGAGTACATGCATCCATGGCATACATACTGTATGAAAATGCATGTGATGTGCAACATACACCAGATGTGTTACTGCTGTGCATACGTGTGAGCATGCAGGTGTGTTCAGTGCTGTATGCGCTGGCTCAGAAACAGGAGTGGAGGAAAAGTGACCCAATCATCCATCCGTCTCTCTCTCCTCTTGTTATGTTTTATTCAACATCTCCACTCTTGTGTTGTCTCTCACCCTCACACTCTCTCTCACTCTTGCTCCAATTTCTTTCCCACTCCTCTTATTATTTTTGAGTGCTGACTCTAAATCGGAAAGAGTAGCAGGAAAGCAAGGGTGGCACAGCGCTCACGTGTCACCTCACTGACCCACTCCTCTTTAAATCCACGGCCCAATTTTACAGGCACACTAAACAAACGGCTCATCACACAAGGCATCTATAATTAATGTCACCTGATACTTGACAACTGTGTGATGAATTTAACAGCCTGGTGACTGAATCCCGGGACTCCCTCTTTGGAGTCTCTCTCTCTTCTCTTGTTTCTTTACTGTGCTAGCAATATGTCGATTTGCCCTAGGTACACCACTTTATTCCAGACTGAAATGTCTTAACATATATTCCCCAGACATGTGTACATCTGTAACCCTAACCTGGTTTCAAAGACTTGTTGATTACAGTAAAGAAAAAAGTAATATTAAAATCTGGGTCTCATGTCTTTCATGTCATGTCAATTCTTTAGACCAGACAAGGGACGCTTCTGAATTTATTCTGAACACCTACAAAACTTTGTAGAGACATCAGTTCAGATTTGAAGCCTCCTGTTAACCTTTAGCTGAGCCTGCTAATTAGCGTGGTGCGTAATAACATGCTGATGTTAGTATCGGCTATTTTAAAGTTAAGCCTCACAGATTCTGCATGTTTAGACTCTTTTCCTCTCATATAGTCTTGAAAATCTACCTTTAGCCCAAGATGGTAAATTATTTTTTAATGTAATTTATACATATATATATATTATACAAAAAACTGTAGTTACGCTATATGGACAAACGTACTGGGACACCCACAGGCTACCCTTACAGGAGCTGCACAGCCATGAAGCTCCCAGTCCACAGTTTTTCTGCTGATGTTAATGCCAGAGGAGGTTTGAACTCTGCAGTTACTGACTCAGCAGAGCACTGGTGACTTTTACAGACTCATAACCCCACTCGGTAACTTTCTGTGATCTGGCACTTAGTTGCTGAGTTCCGAAACATTCCGACTTAGCAATGATACCACTTACAGTTGATCGTGGAATATCGGTCAGGGAAGAAATTTCAGAAATTGACTTGTTGCAATGTTGGCTTCCTGTTATAGAATAACCCAATCGTTCATAAATGTTTGTAAAGGCAGACTGCATGGCTAGGTGCTTGATTTTATACACCCAGTGAAAACACCTGAATTCAAATATTAGCACGTGTGGCCAAATACTTTTGTCCATATAATGTATAGTCATGCTTAAAGGAAAGTAAACTCTCTGTCAAGTCCAATATTTTACATACAAGACAATACAAAAAAATATCTAGACCTTAAAATCTCAAACTGAGACGAACACAACACATGACATATTCTCTCATAAATGTTTGCAAAGGCAGCTGGCTAGGTATAGAAGCATGTTCCCAACACTGACCCATTCACATAAATGGGTATGGCTAACTATAGCCTACCTCTAAACCAGTGGTGTGTGTCCAGTGGTGTGGGAAAGCCAACATGCCACAACACACCTCTGTTCTTATATAGCTGCTGTCACCTAGCATGCCAATTCCTTTGATTGTAGTCACTGCCAGGTGAGGCTTTTTGCCCCCCTCTTTGCAATAAGCTCCAATAGTATGTAACTATCAGACACAGTCATACAAACAGTCTTAAAGCTTCTGGTTCAGAGCTGGTGCTCTTTTGAAGTAGGCCAAGTTTCTCTCTGAAGGGATGCTTATGCCTTCTTAGCTTGTTTAGCACTATATTAACATTAGCCAGCTCCTCCACGAGAACCCATAAAATGCTGAAAAAATAAATGTATTCATTTTTTGTGCAGTTTTCAGTTTTAGTATTTGGTGTTTCATGTATTGCTAAGAAAAACCCCCAAAGCACACCTGAACTAACCTGACCGCACACCATCTGAGAACCAATAGACATTCTTTGCACCCCTAGGCTGGATCATTGGCACAGTCTCTGAAAATGTTATCTTGATGCAGGAAATAAAATAAATGAGATAGGAGTTAACATCAGCATAGCATTTTACATGTTAACAATTTGATTTCTGAATAATGTTTGCACTGAACACAAATCAGCAAACGTTTCTTCAGCATTTGAAGCAATAACCGGTGTTTGGGTGCTCAGTTCAGTGACAGCATGAGGTCGTCAAACCACTGTGTGTAACGATGATGTAATGAGTTAATATCACACGTGCACTTTAACGACCTGCACAAACCTATCCTTCCACTGAACTCATGCGCATGTGTCACCGCAGGGCGTAATGAGGTCAGGCTGAGGTTCAACTATATTTCATAACTAACATAACACCTGTCATCTGTCCTGGTTTGGTTTTGAAGAATAGCACCGCATTGCATATCAAAAAATACCCTCACACATACACAGGACAGTATCTGATGTCCTATATTAAATCTAACTGCAAACAACAACCCACATGCACAACACAATCACGCCTGGATCAAAGTACCAGAAGATTACATGTAATCGAGTTTGTGTGACAAGGACCAATGATGATGTTGTATTAAGTACTGGAAAGCAGGCCAGCTCGAACCCCGTGGGGGTTTTTCACAGCTATGGTACCTACTCTTGAAGAATATCTTCCGTTTCCCCCACATTTGTCTGTGATTAATTTCATGTCATCCGGCTATATTTTATTTAACACTTAATCGTGGAGCGCCCCTCCCTACATCCCCTGCAGCTCGTGTGTTCACGTGTAGTAGAAAATAATTAAAAGTGTATGATTATTCCCTTCCACTCTTCTCTTCTACTCTCACTCACCACGTTCTGCTTTTCTTACAGCTGAACATTCAAGTGGCTTTCAGCAGAAACAGGTGAGCCATTACTGGACACTTTAGCACTCAATTCTTCCTTTCTTATATAGTAGTGCTCATCTGGTTAGAAGATGCCCAAAATGCCATAAATGAAGCTCCAAGCAGATTTTAAGATGGTGCTGTGATTCACTGCTTTCCACAAGTGGTTCATTTTCCTCCACAAAAAATCTCTTTCTTCTTCTCTTTCCTTGTGTAAGCCTCTTTAATCTAATCTGCCCTCACCTCCTTATCACAGATCCGTGTGCTACTTTATAAATGATCTACAGTATCTTGCTCAGACAGCAGAGATGAGCAGGATGTGGCTCTTTCTTCAGACCTGAGCAGAGGCAGCGTAGGCCTGGATTGAGCTGAGGATGCACAGAAAGAGCAGACACACAGCTGACAGCTCTGCAAATGGACATGATGTCTCACTGTAGTCGCGCCAGAGCTAATCTGATGTCTGCTTTCTGCACGTGTAGCTTTTCTCGAAAGCATTAAAAAAAGCCTGTAGTGTAATCGCAATATGTATGCTATGCAGTCACTATACTGCAATAGCTCCATCTTTATGTTATGTTCATGTACTGAGAAAAAAAGGTGGCAGAGGATACAGATATTAGCGATATGGCAGAGACTGGTGAAAGTTGAGGGCAAAAAAGCCCCTCAGGTGTAGTTATAAATCTTTTGCTTACATTCAGCTGGCAGTTTATTAGGAACATCTGGTGAAAACTAATAAAAAAGCTACTTTCAGCTGCTCCCTTATTCCTAAGCAGTCACTGCACAGTCTGATAAAAGTCATCATGTTTAGTTTTTGTTAATGCTACTTTACAGAGGTATTAATTCAAATGTATTCTCATGTTGGAGGAGCAGTTTGTGGTGTTGTTGAAATGAAATGTTAGACTACTGCAAGCTTTATAGTCTTGCTGTAAACAGTTATTTTTGTAGTGAGTATAGGAACAGCTAATCATGTTTTCCATACTCATCATAGCCATTCACTGGCCACTTTATAGGGTACTATGTGTCAGGTACGTGCTCATTAGTGCAAATATCTAATCAGCCAGTCACATGGCAGCAATACGCATGTAGCTCAAGATGGCCAAGATGATCTGCTGAGGTTTAGACTAAGCATCAGAATGGGGAAGAAAGGTGACTTAGAATGTGGAAACTGCTGATCTGCTGGGATTTTCCCACATAACCATGTCTAGGGTTGACAGAGAACAGTCTGAAGAAGAGAAAATGTCCAGTGAGCGGCAGTTCTCTGGGTGAAAATGCCTTGTTGATGCCAGAGGTCAGAGGAGAATGGCCAGACTGCTTCGAGCTGATAGGAAGGCAGCAGTGACTCATTAAATCCAAAGTACGTGGAGGAGCATCTTTTATGTAGCTGCTGAGCTAGACAGCAGAAGACCAAATTGAGTGCCACTCCTGTCAGCAAAAAGCAGGAAACTGAGGCTACAGTTCACACAGTCTCACCAAAAGTGGACAACAGAAGTTTGGAAAAATGCTGCTTGGTCTGATGAGTCTCAGTTTCTGCTGGTAACATTTAGGGGTCAGAATCTGGCAGAAACAACACTGAAAGCATGGATCCATCCTGCCATGTATCAAGAGTTCAGGCTGCTGTGGTGCTTATATTCTTGCCACACTTTACATCTTTTAAACACAGCCTACCTGAGCATTGTTGCTGCCCATGTCCATCGCTTTATGATCACAGTGAACTTTTCTTCTGATGACTGCTTCCAGCAGGATAATGCAACATGTCACAAAGCTCAAACTGGTTTCTTGAGCATGACAGTGAGTTCTCTAAACTCAAATGGCCTCCACAGTCACCAACAGAGCACCTCTGGGATGTGGTGGAACTGGAGATTCACATCATGGACGTGCAGCCAACAAATCTGCAGCAAGTGTGTGATGCTGTTGTTTCAATATGGACCAAAATCTCTGAGGAATGGTTGAATCTACGCCGTGAAGAATTGAAGGCAGTTTTGAAAGCAAAAGAGGGTCAAACTCAGTACTAGCAAAATGTAACTGATGAGTGAATTTTGTATGCAACATCTTGATCTGCAAATAAGCCATTACAAAAAGTCCATTACTTTTCAAAATGTAATGTAAATGGCCTTTAAACTTTTACTTAAGTAGAGAACTACAGTATATGTACTTAGTAAAAAAAAAAAAAAAATCCATCACTTAGCATTCTGTTAAGAAGTGCTGAGAGATTAAAAAGAAAAGAAAAAAAATCATAAATAAATGAAATTTGCTGGATATTATTTACCAGATCTAAAAAGCTGCTTGTTATTCTCCTTTTCATTCCATTAGAAATTGATTTTTTTTTTTTAAACAAAGAGCTTTACCTTTCTTACGCCCTAGGGTATTGTTTCAAATTTCCACCTGAAAAAATTTAAGTCAATAGCAGTTGCAGAACAGTAGAAAGTGGGCTTGATGGAAAAGACACTTTTAAAATTTTAAATAAGTCTTTTTGTGCTCATCATCATCATCATCATCATCACCAGCTAATTAGAAAAACTCCAACAAATATTGACAATAAATTAAAAAATGACTTCTACCTTTTCAAAGTGGCAGATTAGAGAGTAAACCAACGAGCTAGTAAACACTAATGTTATTAAACCTCCTCCTGAAATTCTCTATAACAACTCTGTCAAATTTGATGCACCAAAATAACAAAACAATGAACAAAACAGAACAATGCTCATGTGTTTGTAATCTTGGTTTTTCAAAGGAGCCTCTTCAGTGAACGTGCCATGCTTGGGAACCTTCGGAAAATAGTGGCAGTTTCTTTCTTTCTTTTTTTTTTTACAGATAGAGCCTGCACCCCTCACAGAGGCCTACAGGGTAAAACAGGCTAAAAGCAAATTAATAAAAAGCCTCAACACATATCTGTAATATTGTACCAAAGGCGTTTCAGCTGCATTGTGTTTGTCAGGATGTAGAAAACAATGTATTTTATCAGAGGAATAAACACATAATTTTTACACACTAAACAACTGGAGGATCATTTTTAATAACTGACAGATGAATAGAAAATGAAAATAACAGACAGCTGCAGTCTTGCTGTCACACCAACTGATGAACCAGAAACTGGAATCTGTCTTAAAGAGGAATATTTGTGTTTTTCGGTGTCAGCCTAGAGTTCATTAGCACATTTTAGCTGGAGATTCAAATGGTTCACACTGCATTAAGAATTAGACTGTGCAGCCAATCTCATCCCCCATTTACCACACACACACACACCTACATGCACACACAAGTCTGGTCATATGTAATTCTACTCCATGTGACATTCAGGATGTGCAAATTGGCTCGTGGATGTAAAGACATTTTAAAGACTAATGGACCCATCTTGCAATCTGTCCAGTAACTCAATATGCAATCAAATATTTGCAGAAAGCCACCATGCAATGAAGAGACACAGTGACAGAAAACAAACACAAGGGCAAATGCACTGTGTCCTTTTCTACAGTTGACTTAACCCCCCATTTATCTTTTCTCATCTGTCAAATCTGGTTCCTCATCAGCTTTATGATCTCTTTATGTTCTCTGCTCCCAAACCTCTCTTTCTCTCTTTAAGCGTCCCTCCACCCTCCGTCATCCTCCCACTTGCTGCCTCCACTCTCAGCCTCCGTCTCTCCCTCTCTTTCTGCCCTTTCTCTTTCCCTCTTCTTTACCCTCCCTCTCTCCTCCTCCCTGCTGCGCTCTCGACTCACTCTCATTCCCCTCGCTCACACACTCAGGCAGCATCCTCCCCTCTCCACTTCTACCTTCACACTCACCTCTTCACGCCTCCCTCTCAGCTCCTCTCGCCGCCTTCCTTTTCCGTCACCTACTAACACATATCATCCCTCGCATCTCCCCGTCTGCTGCCTCTCTCTCCTCCATCTCTTCCCATTCCTCCCTCCTTCTCACTCACTCAACCTTGCGGTCTTGCCAAACACACACGTACACACACTCATGCTGATTGGCACCCAAGGACAGAGCACCCTCTCCCCCAAACCGGCTACCAGGCGGTTCGATCTTGTGGCCAGCAGACTTCTTGACACTGAGCTCAGCTGAGGAAGAGGACAAGAAAGAGGCCATGGAGCACAGTCACATGTTCCTTGTTTTTTCCCCAAATGGGAGCACAGGGCAGAATCCCACTGAGGTTGCCCAGGGATGCCCCCTCGGACCGCTACCTGTCATCTACTACAGTGTCCTGCTCTGTCTTGGCCTACCAGGTAAGAGATGTGCACAAAAGTGCATGCTTTGTGTCTATACACCTGCATGTCTTATTCTGTGTTAATTTGCTCATGTTTTTGCTAACAGTCTGCTTTGGTGCCATGCAGCTTTGCATCTTGATTTGTTGTGCATTTACCTGCAGGACAAAGTGAGTGTGTCATGCACAGCTGCTCCCGAGTGTCACTTCATGCACACATACTGTTGATTCGTCAGTCTGACCTTGTGGCCAACACTTGTGCATGCACATGTACTAAGTATGTATGTGTCTGTGCTTGTGCCCATCTGGAGTTTCTTATGCTTTTGCCTCTTTCTTGGAAATATTCAGACATAAATATTCAGGGAGGAAAAACAACAACTGTATATGCAGAGCATCAATAAGTTAAATTACTCTCTTCCAATATTTTGCAGAGTTTTGATCTCAAACCTTTCTTTAATAATCTGGAGCTGATATGCGTATGTTTTCATGACAAATTGTGTGAGTCATGGGTTGACCTCTGGGACGAGTGTATGTGTGTGTGTGTTATATGTTTCCTCTCAATGACCCGAATTAATGACACTCCCTTCTCGTGTCTTTACCATTGAATGATTAGTCCATTCACAGACACTGTCAGACTCATTTACTGTCTCTGTCCCAATGCGTGATCTATGAGCACTGACCTAGTCTCACACAGGGAGGCAAAGTGATGTGAGTCTGTGTGTGTGTGTGTGTGTGTGGAAAACAGAGACAGGGAGACAGACGGGCAGAGGCAGACAGAAAGCCTGGAGGTCACATGAAAGAGGAAAAGTGCTGAAGCCCAATCAAAGATTAGGTGAAAACCCACTGGACTGTCACCCAGTCTGCTTTTACCCCAAAACACTGGATTCAATCTGTGATTAAAGAGCATAAAACACAATTCAGACGTTATACTAATTAACCCCAATTTTAAGATTTGATTTATCGGGAGTTTTGATATGACATGGACCAACTTTGGTGAACACCAGCAGTGACATCTAATGTCTTATTCATCCTAATCTTCATGATTAACACATCTTCTTTAGCTCTGAATCCCTTTCCTTGATAAAGATTGGGAGTGAGATGTTATCAACAAGCTAAGCTGTGCTGGTTCAAAACAAATCTGCATTGCAAAGCGAAAAGCGCTTGTGTGCCAAGACTGCAGTCGCTCCAGAGATTTGCTGTCTTGTAAAAGTAAAAGTCTTTCTTTCTGATCAAACCCTGCCTAATTGTTTCTCCTGGATGGCAGAGCAAGCAATTTACTTAGCTGTATTTTTCTTCTTAAATTTTATTTGATTCTGCTGCTGAGTCGTCTTTACAAATTGGATTGAGGCTGGTTGTTTAATCACTGAGTAACAATAACCTGAGAGTGTAAAGCAATCCTACAATAGTCATCTGAATTAATGGCTGAGTTGAGTGCAGCGGGCTGATACTTTGCAGCAGCAGGTTCGACTTATTCAATCATTATGACACAGCTCGTTCCACTCAAGCTGAATCATGAATGTTTCATGAGCGCAGCATGTGTGAGTAGTAGCAGCGTGACCTACAGAACCACACATATTAGGCACATTTGATGGAAAGGAGGGTGTTAATTTGATTGTCAGCCAGTGATTCACTAGTTAACAGAAATGAGGGTTTTTTGAAGCAGCATCACATCCGTGCAGACTAACTTTGACCTGCGATGCTGCAGGCAGAGAGGGGTCATAGCAAGGGGGGAAAGCAACACGAAGGAAGGTGATAAGAAAAGGGATTACGCAAGTGGAGTGGTGGGGAGAGATTACTGTGACTTATAGTGAAATGACGAATTGAAAATGCTGAACAAAAAGGAGATGAATAGGGAGCGAGTCAAAAAAAAAAATGGAAGACGCGGACACCCAGAAGAAGAAAAGTGGAGTCAAAGAGAGAAAGATCAGTGCTCTAATAGAGAGGGAGAGATTAATAACAGCCGAGCTGGCGAAGTAGCACCTCTGAGCCCCGACTCGGGGTGCTACAGACGACAGAGCTGAAACGAATTGCCCCATTTTTAATTAATCGCTAACCCGCTCTCTCGTTCGTTCTCTACTCACTACACCACACTGCTTGAGACAGAGCAGACGTGTGCTGGCATAGCAAGCAGTACAATGAAAGAGTAGTTTCTCTGGCTCTTCTTTTCACATGATGGAATTACAGAGGTGAAGTACAGCATGTCTCGGAACGTTCGCTGGTAAGACACAAATTGTGTAGTGGGAAGCCATCAGCTAATGAGCAATACTGTGTGACATAAGTGGGTGCTCAAGAGAGGGTGCCCTTAATGTCTGGGCCAACACAGTCCAAGATTTCTCAAACACAATCTGTTGTTTATGAAGGTGTTTACTGACCTGTATACACACATTTTAAATCCCACATACCCTGGTGATTTATCAGCCCTTTCTTCAAACAGGAGCCATTTTACATTCGCCCGAAGACTTCAGCATCTGAATTAGACACGCAAAACGTGTTAATGAAATGTCTGCGCGCTGAGATAATGCAGCAGGGCACAAAGCCACTAAGGAGATTAAATGAATCTCTATTGCAGCCAATAATTAACAATTAAAAGTTCATTTAATTAGTCATAAAAGACAATTTTACCAAAACAAGTTCAGTGTTTGGACTGGAATCATGGATTAACTCACAGTACAGTAATATCACAATACATTGTATCAAGTATCAAGATACAGCTACTCTGCAATACAAGACAATTGTCTACAACACAGCACAATATCTGTGTAACTATTTAACTAACTGTTTTTGTGTGTGCATCTGTGTGTAAAATCCCTAATATGGTCATGAAGCAAGTGGGTGGGGCTGTGAGCAGTCCCACCCACTTGCTGCTCAAACCTTCTGTTTGCCAGGGGCAGCCAATAAGAATCTTATAATAGCTATGAATTTCAGCAGCTCAGTAAAAGTTCTGGTAGACCAGTTCACCTCCATGACTGCACACTTTCAAAGAATGGAGCACATTGTTGACCTTGGCTGTTTCAGTGTTTCAGTAGATAAACAGAAAATGATGCCCTTCAACTACTTTCAACTAACAAATAGTACCAATTGCTCCAGAAATTATGGCCCTTGTCCTTTCACAAAATTTGCTATGTTTCCATCTAAGCGCATTTGGATTGAACTAAATAAAATCGGGGCCTCAGAGAGCATTATTGAACAGGTTTCCATGCAACAACACGTGCACATTGCAAGAAAAGAAATTCACACGTCTTTGTTTTCAGCCGCTTGCTGTAAAGCTCTCAGGGGATTCCTACTCAGCCACCTGTGCGCGCAAAACATATGTGTGCTCACATACTGCACGTTACCTCCCCGTTCCTCAAAGCTTCTCACAGTTTTATGCTGCTTTTCACAAGTCAGCAGTGCGACTGAAAGCATCAGGGTGGAAAAGGTTGGAAAGGTTCAGCACTAACAACCCCTTCATCCATGTTGCAGTGTAAGGGCTGGTGTCAGCCACTACTTAAGCTAATGAAGCGATGGGCCCCCATCGATTTTTAGTTTGAACTATTGATCTGTCAATCTGTACCAGCGACGGGGCATCTGTGGTGGGCTGGTGGCTTGTTAATAAAAATACAATCACTCTAAAACTGGTTTTGATGCTAGGCATGAAAAGGAAAGAATGTGAGGGTATGTCCTGAAGTATGAGCAGTTTTCAAGCTCTTATTTAAGAAAGTAGAGAAAGACAGGGTGGGGGGGAGAGGTGAACGTTTCAGCTTGTCGTGGGAGAGATGGGCCAGAGAGGGCGTGGGAGGAAAGAAGAGGCAAGAGAAGAGGGAGGTATTGTTTGAGGCAATAAATCAGAGATGTACTGTGACAGAGCTGACTTCATTTGACCAACGGACAGCAAAACGCTGTCACTGCTGCAGAGAATAAGGTAAACTAAATCCATGTAGGTCATTTGGATTCTTTGAACAACAGTAACGCATAAATCTCCTGGTAATTAGACTGCTGTGATTTTAATGCCCATCTTCTACCCATTTCCCCTTCTTCTCTCTTCACTTCTGTATCTAACCTGCTCCTCTTCATTCTGTCATCTGTCCACACGTCACACTCAATCACACGAGCTGTTTTTTTCTGAGGTGAACATCACAATTCTTAGCATTGTTTACTAATCCTTAAAACATTAAAAGCAGGTTCTTGTCATGCAGTGCACGATACCTGCACCTCATCACCGGCGGCAGGCTTAGCCTTGATGTGAGGACACTCGTGTCCAAACCTTGACTCACTGTGGCCTGTCTGTAAAATGAATGGCTGCCGAGGTGAGCAGGTAGCAGAGCACTGCAGTCACATCAATATCATTAGCGGCACACACAGGGGGCTTATTTTCTTTTAATATACCCATTAAACTTAAATATTCAGTTTCAGCGCACATCCCCTCTTCTCCAGTTTTCTCATTTTAGCTTTAGGCTGTTTATTTCTCTTTTGGGCTTCTTCTAAAATCCTCTGTTAGCACTCACCTCACACATCAAGAATCAGCTTGACTGTTACTGCATTTAAATCCCATACTGAATGCTAATGAATGCTTTGTAAAATGCTCTGTAAAACCATCATTTTTATCTTCACTGTATGCTTTTTGCTGCTTTGTAGTGTGGATGCGCCCCTGTTTTTTGTTTGGGAGAATTAAGGAATCGCCCTGCTTCATGTCCGGTCTGATACTTGGAGAAGACAAAAGGGAAATGGTGGTCATCGGGAACAAAGTGCCCGTGACCTTTGAAGCAAGCTTTGATATTCACCCACTCTCTGTCTTTCGCCTTGCTTCCTTTCCTCCTGCCGCCTGTCCTCGATACGTCTCTGTCTGTCTGTCTGTCTCTATCCCCACTCAGTCGTCTGCCACCTTCCTCAGACCACACTTTCCCTTGCCTTCCACCTATTTTTTTCTCATCCCTCTATTTTCCTCTTCTCTGGTCTTATTTGCCTCCGGAAAAGCCATTAAAGCCTAACCTCAATTTCCTCCACGATTAAAAAGGAAAGAAAAAAAAATCCCTAATTGCAATGATGCAATGCTTCTCTTTTTTAGATCATAATTTCCTTTATGCAATATTGTTTCTGCTTTACATGGGGGCTTATGAGAAAACCTGATGACTGCTGTGTAAGAAAGCGGCCGTCTTTCATGTTATACTTGCGGATGTGAGGGGTTAAACTGCAGTGTCATTTGTCGACAGCCCGCCTGAACACGTCCCTTTAGTGGTGGGATGAGTCAGCCTCGTTACACACCTCAGGGAGCACACTGTGCCTTCCCTTTTCCCGCTAAATAACGTCAATGGTCCTGTCCCTCGTTATATTAGAGGAGCAGCGGGGGGAGCTGAGACATGCACAAAAGCACACAGATCAACAGAGTGGTCACCCATGCAAACATACACAATCAAATATAGACAGAGAGACACACAGCACCCCATTATCTGTCCAACAGGTTATTCTGATCTCTTTTCAGCTGGAGACACTTATTTCTTTTTCTTCCAAAAAGAAAAAAGGAAAGGATGGTGAATTTGTTTTTTTTCTGCATGCGTCTTTCTGTGCATGCACAGTATACTTCGGCTTTCCCTGTTCCTGCTGAGACAAGCCCTGCATGTGCCACCCCATACCAACTGAATGCCAAGCAGATTTACCCCACTCCAGAGACAACGGAAAGAGCAGGAGTCAATTGAAATGAATAGGCAACCCAGTGCAGGGTGGCTCGGGCTAAATGGAAATGTCAAGCTCTCAACAGATCCCCTTTGTTTGTTTGTAGAGGGCCCTGTCTCGCTGGGGAGCCCAAACAAAATAATACCCAGCCAGTGACAGTCAACACCTCACTGTTTCCATTTTATGTCACTACCCCTCTGTTCAGCAGTATATGTACACAGAGAGAAAATCTGATGGGCAGAGGTACAATAGAGACAGTGAGGCAATGGATTGAATGTGACATCCATTGTGTGGTTGATTTGTAATGGATCTCCATCAGGAAAGCAGCACAAACTTAGCAATAAACTTTTGCCACACAAAAAGGCAGTGATAAGGCTGTAGTTAAAAAATGGTGAGATGCAGCAATGACACATTTTGTCATTGTTTCTTTGTTTTATTTTTTTTTGGGGGGGGGGGGGGGGGGGGGGGTTGCTAACCACATGATCTGATCACTATTTTGGACACATGGCAATCATAGTGACGGTGTAAGGTCAGGTAAATAAGGTTCAAGTAACACAAGTCTAGAGACTGGTCTGCAACCATCTGGGAAACACTGGTCTGTAAGAAAAAAAAAGGTAATTGCCAACTGGTTTGCAACTCGTTGCTGAAGGTTGATGGGAAATGGATTGCTAAAGCCCCAGTCACACAGGCCTACAGACTGGTCAGTGATCCCCTGGCAACCTTGTGATTGCTTTGGTAGCTAGCAGATTTCTGCTGTCGCTCATAGTTTGCATGGAACGCACTCTTTGAGCAGTAGTGAAACTGTGAGAAGTGTGACAGGTTGGCTTCTTCCATGCAAACTGCTGACGATCAGAGCAATCTGCCAGTGGCCAATGCAATCATGAGGAGGTTTTTGGTGCAGGACCCTCTTTATGACCAATTTCACCTAGCGACAGCCAGCAATTTTTGGGAACAACTTGCTAACCAGTATACATATTTTTTCCTTGCAAGGAATATTGAATGCATCACAACTTTCGAACAATCTGCATATGACGTCCAATTAGAAACCTCTATAGCTTTTACCTACTTTCATAATAACTGTATGGTAATAAAAAAAAAGTTTAAATTGTAGGCTTAACATTATACACACCATTATACACACAGCACAAGCACGAGCCATACTTTGGTGTTGTTTTGCCTGGTCGTACAGCTCTCAGTTTCTGTAACTTCACAGACAGGAGTGGTTTTTATCACCACTTCAATGATATATCAGTGCAGGAGCTCAGAGATCCCCAGATTATGCAGAGGGGGATGCTGCAGCAGCTTGAAAAAAATTTAACTGAGGTGTCAACTTATACAAGTCACTAAAGTGAATCTCAAACATATTTGTGATATTAATGCTTTCTGGAGGGTTTTTAATGAATTTATTCAATTCTAGTCATGAATGACAAAGAAATTAAGCAAACCCACACCTTTAAAAAGCTGGAACAAGGAAATGCCATTTTTCTTTGAGACAACATCTCATTTAGTCGATTACCGAGCTTTCTGGTCAACAAATCAATGTACTGATTTTGACCTCATGTCTAGCAAACACTGTGCTCAGTAATTGGAAGCAACCAAGCAAACTTGACCTCCATTACTGAGATCAACCACTGACAGATAAATAAAAAAAAAATCACGTTTGTTTTATTATTAAACATTTGTCAAATCAATGGGAAAAGCTTAAAATGCATTCAAATAACCCTGAAACTGGCATGCTAAAATGTCACTGTTTGTGTTCCATCATAAATAAACAGGAACATATCTAATTTGGGGTTATTATAAACCTCATAATGCTGATGATTAAATTCCATATCTTGATTTCTTGGTTTGATCTGAAATGTGTAATCTGGACTGATCTAACAAAATGAAAATCATAAAACAAAAACAAGCAGAATCAATAACACAGTCACGCAAGTTTCCACATGAAAGCAGCTTAGCTGTGCAGAGCTTAGTGAGATGTGCACGCGAGGGTGCCTGTGATGGTGGGGGTGCAGTTGTTGGGTCTTGTAAGCAGCTTTGACATCTCATTTATGATTATTGATAGATTGTTAATGAATCGGTGCTTTCCTAATGATCTGTTGATTTTTGTGCGCATGTTTGGAGCTACACATGTATTTGTATGTGCGTTTGTGTCATCTGCTGCACATCCTCTGCACGTTTAGTCGTTTTCTAGAGCTAGCTTTATAATTTCTAATCAGTTGATAGCAGCAGAGGCTGTGAAGTGTGATGTACCAGACTTCAAGCTGCCATATTTAATCCAATTCCAGATCTATTACTACAAGGGGGGGTACAGGATCACAGAACACACACACACACACACACACACACTGCTGCATGGGCAGTGACTGCCGCTAAGTCCTTTGATGTCTGTGAAGCTGTAGTGTAATGTGTTATGTTCATGCAGTGAGCTTGACTAAAAGAGGGTTTTGCAGCAACAGCAAAGCACAGATGCAATGTGTGTATTTTATCGGTGGTTAGGTTACTGAACTAATAGAGCATGAAATTGAAATCTTTGGATAAACTGGAAACAAGTGACTCAAAAAGTGACTTTGAATTTCACACTGCACTTACTTTCCTGTGAGAAAAAAGAAAGGTCCAAATGCATTAAATAACTGGCTGCCGTCGCTGAATAATATACAAAACTTCTGAAAACAGAAGGTAGCACTTTGCCTGAGGTGTCATGAATGTTTTCTTTGACCTCAGCTACAGCGGTGCAGTCGGGACTAGTCGTGAAATCCCAGTCAAATGGTACCCTAGCCTTTGGTAATGCCGTGTTATCATAACAAAGACATCTCAAACCATGCTGCCTTTAATTAGAATAACATAAATGACCTAAAGATACTCACAGACAACATAAACATCAATAAAACTTCATCTCATGATTCAGGACAACACCGCTTCAAATAAAGTGGTAGCAAACAGAATTCACAGATCACTGCTTTCAGGGGGGAAAAAAATATTTTCAAAATGTCAACATCAGCATTTCAGGAAGAAAAATAACCTTGTGTGAGAAAGTTGATAGCCACAGTCCATTAAAGGTATCCTGAGCACTGTTTTTAAGAGAAAGTCCACTTTTCACAGAAACTCATTCATCGCGGTAAAGTGATAAGCAGCCCTGCTGATGGTTGCAATCTATTCTGCTAGTCTGTAATTGGTGGCAGTGATGTATAAAAAAAACAGGTAGCAGTGCATCAATTAGGCAAAGGAGGAGAAGACTGTTAGCAACTGAATACTGAAAAAAAAAAGTCTCCTCCCAGACCTGGATCAGGGTATTGTAAACTCTTGGACAGTCTGTCGGTGTTGTAATAGGCTGTGTGAATGGTGAGATGGTTTTTAAGGACCCAAATGTAGGACGCAGGAGTTGGGAGATGAACTTAAAGCAAGCTTTAATGCTGTTAAACCCAGGAATAACCAAAAAGCAAAACCAGGGAATCCAGATATCTAGAACACACAGCCACGTGCACAACACAATAAAGGACAAGCAGAGGCAATATATACAAGATATATACAAGAGGGAATGAAGGAAGAGGAAACAGGTGGGGAACTAAACACCGCTGAAAACAATCAAGACAATGAGCAGAGGGAAGTTAAAACTACACAAGATACAGACGAACAAAAGTGAAAGACAATACGGAGACGAGACTGAAGGGACGGACTGAAAACACAGAAATTCAATCCAAAGAAAACCTAAAATGTAAGACTTGGATAATAGGCTGAATGTAGACAGGAGTTACTGGGAAAGTATCATACTATAATGAGCAAAGCATATGTATGTACGTCAATCAATCTGGATAAAATGTAACATAAAAACTGCCTAGGGTACCATGATTATCAAAATCTATAAAGCTTTTGGGAAATATGTTAACAACATTCAAATTCTTATAAATTAGACGTAATACTGGCATTAAGTCTACGTTATGTATACATTTTTGCTAAGCAATTTTTAGTGTAGTGGCACTTTGAGGTCTGAAATAAGTGTTAAACAATGACACTAATAGTACTTATAATTCATTACTTTGTCTTACACAGTGAATATGTAGCTTGTAAAGAAGAACAATAAATACATGTTTTCATTTGTTTGGTGTTCATGAACGGCCATTTTTGCTATCTCACTGTAAACAGTGATATAATGAAGATAAAAGGAATAACGTGATAAATTAACACGTCTGTGTTTTCATACATGAGCAAAGTGAACAAGCGCCACAGGCTCGGTTTTTGCCAGGCTTGTTTATATTTGTGTTTTATGTATTACTAACAAACCTGATTTTCAAAAGGACAAAAACCCAAACATTAATCACGCTTCCAGACAAAAGGAACCAAGAACTCTCAAAAAACTCAAATCTCTTGTTCCCAGACTCAAGGATCATGACAGTCAGATGCACAAACACACAGCATCCCAGAAGCCTTGGAACCAGGAAGGCCAGTCAGTGCCACCTTTGTCGTCCTACACAGTCTGAGGCCAGGCATTGTTCTGGAATAGGAGGAAACCAGGGTCCACTGCACCAGTGTAAGATCTAACAATGGGTCTGAGGATTTCATCCCTCAGCAACAGTCAGGGCACCTTTGGCTAGCACATGGAGGTCACCCCACATAAGTGACAGAAAAATAAAAGAAAGCACAGGTCCCCAATTATATTTTATCAGACAAACAGGAACAAGCAGTTAATCAATGAAATGATGTTTACTGAACTGTCAAATTAAGTACTCCTCCCTCCTTCACTCAGGGGCATATGTTTTCATCAACAGTGGTGAAATGCTTTCAATTTTGAACATAGCGGCAATGATGATGATTCATTTCATTGATTTTTAGTCTTTGTCTCAGCCTTCACAGCCCACTCATATTATAGTGCAAGCCAAGCGTGTATTTTGCACCCTCTAAGTTTGGGAAGGGTTTGAGTGAGGCCTATAAACCTCGCTGATGTGATGGGACTATCTTGGGAGCAATGTGCAGTTTGTGGTGATTGGTCCACGTGAGAGGCAGAAAGCTGTGCTCATGCCTCTTAGATGCACAGCGGTCAGGCTTTGGTAAATGCAGTCATGAAATAAATCACATTCAGACCCTTTTACACACCATCTTGGGATATTTATCTGTAAAATAAAAATGTAATAAATCAATGGGGAGAGAAACTTGGCAACAGAGATGAGAAGTTATGATGGAGCTTGTTGGGAACATCGAACAAAAATAATAAAAAGAGGCAAACGGAGAGATGGGATGCCCTTGTGCTTTGTTTCAGGAGCGAAATTGCCAGCAGCAGGATGGCACGTAGTAGTGAACTCAGCAAATTGCCATGGGTGTGATACTGCACGTTGCCCTCCTGTTTTTGTTGTGGCTTCACTCTTTATTACAGATAACAATTTGGCCAAAGGCACAGGCAGGTGCTGCTGGAATCACACAGCAGGTGTAGATGAAGGGATCAATAAACCAGAGAAGGATTACAGAGTAGGAGCTGTTTGAACATGGAAAATACTGTCTGACAGTAATGACAGAATTGAATATTTTTGTGTACTGTGGGCTGAAACTGAAAGAAAATGTCACGGGGCGCTGAGTTCACCCGGCATGCTTTTACACCTGCTTTTACGTGGTGCTGTTGATGTGCTGAAAAAAATGTTTTTGCCCAATTTAAATTTTCTAGTCCCCTAATTTCTGTGTCTGTTGATTGTGATTGTTAGCACCTACATGTCTGCAGTATCTCTATTGCCATCAACTCCCTCTCTGTTGCTGTCTTGTTTATTGCTGGCTGTTTCAATTATCTGCCCACTAACACTCAATTTCTCTGTTTCCTCCCTGCCCTAACCCATGCCCATACCTTTCCCGATCTCATCATACTTTTTCCTTCCCCATCATTTCCCCATTTCCTCTGTCTATCTTATTTCAATCACCTTTCCAATCATCCCCCTCCTCCTCCTAGCTAACATCCTAACAGTGGTTATCCTGTCCCAGCTGGTGCTGCGTCGTCAGAAGTCCTCCTACAATTATCTCCTGGCTCTGGCCGCCGCCGACATTCTCGTTCTTCTCCTCATTGTTTTTGTTGACTTCATATTGGAGGATTTTATTCTGGCAACGCCGCTGCCTCCATCATTAAATAATGCAGTGCAGGTGCTGGAGTTTTCCTCCATTCACACCTCCATATGGATCACCGTCCCTCTCACCATTGATCGTTACATCGCTGTTTGCCACCCTCTGCGCTACCACACGGTCTCCTACCCAGCTCGCACACGCAGAGTGATATTTGCCGTCTACGTTGGGTGCTTGCTCTCTGCAGCTCCCTACTACTGGTGGCCTGAGCTTTGGCACAGCCTTCCCGGAATGGGCAGTACTGATGGAGGAGGGGGAGGAGGAGGAGAGGGCAACAGAAGAACAGTGGCCCAGCACGTCCTGGTGTGGGCCCACTGTGCCACAGTCTACCTCCTCCCCTGCACGGTCTTCTTCTCCCTCAACGCTGGCATTGTGCGTAAGCTGCGCAGACGCCGTAGCTGTTTCCGTCTTCGTGGGTATTCAACTGGCAAGACCACCGCCATCCTCCTCGCAATCACCTCCATTTTTGCTGTTTTGTGGGCACCACGCACCCTAATGATCCTCTACCACTTCTATTCGTCTCCCCCGGCCTCACAAACAGCCAGCCGCCTGCTCCACGTGCTCACAGATCTGGCGAACATGCTAGCATTGCTCAACACCGGTATCAACTTCTTCCTTTATTGCTTCATTAGCAAGCGTTTCCGGAGCATGGCGGCCAACGTGCTGCGGGCCCTGGTCCACTGCCAGAAGCAGCCACCGCCATTCTACGCCAGCCACAACTTCTCCATCACAAGCAGTCCCTGGATCTCACCAGCCAACTCCCACTGCATCAAGATGTTGGTGTATCAGTATGACAAAAACGGGAAGCCCATCTGTATTTCCTCTTGAGCTCTCAGCCACGAGTAGCTGCCCCCACCCTCAGTCACTGGAGGGAGGGGTGGGCGTATTCAAGCTTGTCTTGGTGGCAACCAGTTTTGCCCACATCTTTTGAGGCTTGAAAATGTCAACACACCTAGAGAGCAGTTGAGCTACTTTTGAGCGAAGTAAGGGGGAAAAACAACCAGCAAGGCTTCAGATGTTCAATAAAGTATTCGCAAAGCAGCGACCAGCATCAAATAGGTGTTGTTTCCTTCATGCAAAAAAATTAATTTACTGTTAGTGACTGATGGCTGTGGACTGATAAAGAGCTATCACCACCATCTACCACTCAGTATGTAACATATAAACTGACAAAACTATAAAAGGAGTCCTCGGTGGAGCATCAACATTATGGCGGGCCCTGCTGCTGCCATTGATGAAGAGCTTTGAACAGCTGTGTCTTTTGCTGCTGGGAGTCATTTCCAGAAAGCAAAGTTCCAGTAAGAGTCTGGGCACTACACAGCTCACCTCAGGCAGAGCCGCTGACAGTGTGCCCACTGCCCCACAGTCCTCACGCTCTCTCTCAAGCAATGTAAAACATCTCTGTCATTTCCAGTTTAATACTCAGAAGAGTCTCAAAGGCATGTTAAGTAGGGCTTTCATAAAATGAACAGCATGCCCTGACTTTCCCTTGCGTGTGCTGAGTTCATCCTAGCAGCGCAGGTCACCTCCAAGTTGGTGCTCGCTATGGAAAACCGAGTCATCCCATGTCCCAGCTCACGGACTGTCGTAGGCTGACTAGGCGCTCTGCTTATTGTTGGTAAAACATTTATGTAATGGTAGATTTGACTGTTATTGTAGCTTTGCAAAAAAACATACAAGACAAAAAAATATGACTTGGAGTCAGTGTGGTGCCAAGGTGTCATTTGTGTAGTAATCACTTCTCCAGTATTAGGATGAGGAAATTTCTGCTATCAGTAGATAGTCCTCTTTAACTATTAATGGTCCTCGATGACTTACTGTTAGCCATTAACTGGAAGAATATAATGAATGTAGCTGAAGATCTCTTTAACCCTTTATCTTTGTATAAGACTGAGAAAGAGAGAGAAATAGAGAGGACAGAAAAAGCTGTTCCCTTGCATTTTTTTTTTTTCCCTCTGTCCAAAGTTTTTTTTTGTCCCATGATGCAGCAGTGAATTTGGTCTCAAGGCCAAGGTTACACAGCTCTGCTCATTCTGCTGCTGGCTGATGGCACTTCTGCAACATTTTCTACAAAAATATACTCAAGTACATTAACTCTGTCTCAGTATTGCCTGGTAACAAACCATAAATGAGAATACACACACACACCCTGTACTGTATTGCCCACAGACGGAGCGCATTGAGATCAATGCACATCCATTCTGCAGACACCTTGGGGGCATTAGAAGGGTTCATCTATCTAGTGAAAATGGAGCTGTGCCAAAGGGCAGATTTCTGCTAATACCTACCTGGAAGGATGACACACATCAGGTCTTTGTTTCTGTAAGGCTTTAAATCTGATGAATGTGAGGTGTGTCTGTCAGAGCTGATAAAGTCGTGCCCTCCAAAGTCTTGTTCGACACTGTCTGAGACACTTCAGGGCGTGACTGCCTGTGAGTTGTTTCTCCACTTGCACTTTAGAAACCATAAAAGCAAAAAAATGACTGCTACCCATCTTAAAATACAATGATATAAAAAAAAATTGCAGATCACTATCTTTTCTTTTTTGTTCTCTGATAAGTGAGATAAATAGGGCATTTGTTTAAACAGCCTGTTCTCATTCCCAACTTATTACATACAAATGTTTTTTCTGGACTCCTAGGTCTCATGTTTTGCATATTTTTAATGGGCAGGGGAGTCTGATAGACTTCAATAGACCCCTAAATGTCTGAAACAGACACCAAGAGACAGCAGGCAAATGTGCTCAGACGGTGTTGTGACTTTTGCATGATGCAGAAGAATTTTGTTGGAGCCCCAGGACAAGCTCTTGTTTGAGAATTTGAGACCAGTCAGCGACCCCCCTGGCCACCACTGGTCGCTAGGAAAAAAAAAAGTGTATTCCCTGACCTTTGCTCGAGGCTGCTGGCTGTCTTGTCAAATCAGTTGCTAAACCCCAGTCATACAGTCCTTGAGATGAGTCAGTGAGTTGCTCAGGGAAAATGTGTATTCCACAACTGATTAGCAAGTGGTTGCTGGCAGTCATTAGGTGAAATTGGTCGCTGCAGATTGCTGCAGTTGCCTGTAGTTTGCATGGATGATGCCAACTTGTCTGCATACACTGGCTAACTGCTACTCTCCAAGCAGTGATGAAACTGTTCTTCAATTCCAGTTTGAGCTGCACTTTTTCCAGGTTTTGCTATGGTACGACCAATATTTGGCAAGTGTTTGCAAACAAGTAGGCATCTTCCGTGCAAACTACAGGCGATTGCAGCAACCTGCTAGTGACCAAAGCAATCACAAGGAGGTATTTGATGCAGCACCCTCCTGGTGACCAGTTTCACCTAGCAACCTCCAGCAACCACTTGCCAATCAGTCAGGGAATTTTTTTCCATGGAAACCAGATTGCCAGAGGGTTTCTGAGCATGTGTCACTGAGGGTGTCCTACATCTTAATGTGCACTCTTGTTGGTTGTTATCCATCTTCATTAAGTCACATGTTATTCTAGAGCTGTACTATGCATGTTTTTAAATACTGTCTTCTAACTGGTGTGCACACGTAAACTTTAATGTTTTAAATCCAAGTTCATAATGCCCTCTCTAAATTAGAAATATATATATATATATATATATATATATATATATATATATATATATATATATATATATATATATATATATATATATATATATATATATATATATATATATATATATATATTCATAGAGTGCATTTACAGTGAAATCAGTCTGTGGCTTTCTGTGGTGAGACAATAAAAGTGGGATAAGATGTTTTCCCATCAAGTAAAATTTGCCATTACTCTAACAAGGATCTGATAGCAAATAGAGTTATAAAGGTTGTTGTTTGATGAAATAATGTATTTAATATTATATCCAACCTGCTAAAGTAATAACTTACACATTTCCAAACAGAATGTAGCAGTGTCTACAGTGCTAAAGTGAGTACATCTGCCCATTCATATCATCCATGAGACAAATATTAACTTGCAACTCTACGGGGCCCAGTTACCAAAATGGGCTTCACTGCCCATTCGGTTGCATTTAAATGAACAGGAGAACATCATTTTCCCAATAATTGCTGATGTCACAGAATGTGAAGACATACAACACATACCAAATCAAATTACTGAATTATCATAGGGACATGGTATGCCTCTACAAGGATGTAGGTGATGAGGAAATGAGAGGTAACCACTCTAATCAAACTCATTCAAGAAGTCCTCATTCCATGTGTGAACTTGCTGCATTCTCCTTGCATCTCACAGGGAGATAAAACTGTGGCCAAAACCTCCATTTCTTTTGTGTTGGAAAGAGTTAGGGCTGCATGAAAAACTATTTTTCCAAGTGCTGCAGTTGTACAGATTCCAGCTATTGGCTTATACAATAGAAGTCTTTCCAATTTCTTTTGCCATCAAAGATTTCTTTTACCAGAGTAAACCAATTTCTCAACTTCTACCTTCCTGCTTTCTCAGTACATTGCCTGTCCATTCTTGGGCCCAATTTCTTTCTTTTTTCCCACAAAAATTGATTTTTTTATTTATTTATTTATTTTTCAGAATTGCAAACAAACACAAAACAAACAGTTCAGCGAGTTGCAAATTGCTGTCTGCGCCTCACCTCCTGTATTTCTACTCATCCCTCTTTGCTTGCAAAAGGACTTGCTCAAAGTTAATTTCTCAGGTGTCCTCATTACTTATTAACTGATTACCTTGGAGTCTTTTATGCTTCGTGTGCAGCACATTGCTCCGTCTTTTGTCATCACAAAATTTAGGAGCCTTGAGGTGGTGGTGCATACGGAGCGTTATTTGATGCCGTCAAAGTCATGCTCGGCGGGATGTTAGACTTGCTCGAATGTAAGCGCTGTAAAATATGTGCTTCAGTTCTATTCAGTGTTGCCTAATGGCCAACATGTGGTCACTAGGAAAGTGCAATTTAAAAAAAAAATCGCCTCAGCATCAGTGTGTGGAGCTTAACCCAGATCAGTGTTGCCATGACATTCATTTGGCGTGTTAACCCCATTCAGTGTTTCGCCAATGTTAATGTGACATTTTATGCGAGAACCAGCGCCTCATTGTCACGGCCTCCAGGGAGAAAGGCAGACATGCTGCGAAACCCAAACGGGGGGGGATGGATGGGTGTGTGTGTGGGGGGGGGGGGGGGGGGGGGGTCACATGCAGGTATCCCATCTTCCCCCACGTGAGGCTGTCAGGAGAAAGAGTGTGTGAGGGTGGTCAGTGCCAAGAAATATTCCCTATTACAAGGAGGGGGGAAAAAAAAGTGCCCGGGATCTATATTTTGTGCAGCCAGATATTAAAAAGATAACCAAAAATAAATCAATCAGAGGGGAAAATTGTATTTTCTCGCTCACACATTTTTCTCTGCTCCATTTCCTCTCTGTCTCTCTCTACCTGCTCAGCTCTACAGCGTGTGTGCGTGTGTCTGTTTGCACAACTGTGTGTGCACAAATGTGTGTGTAAATAAAGTTTATATTAGACAGAAAGGAGCTTTAAAAGTGTTTGTGCCATAGGACCTGTAATGTATAAGATCGAATATGTATTTATACTCAGTCATTAAATGCAGCACAGTATTCTAATGATATATCAATGAATGTACTCATGACGCTTCTGGCATTTCCGTTGGTATTTTTCTGATAGCAATTTTCTACACAATGACTTTTTTGAGCAGTCTTTTACCTCCCTCCATGGCAGTATTTCAAAATCTGTGTTTTTTGATTGTACTGGAGTGATTATAGGCTTGCATAATCCACTTTTTTCCTCCTCTTAATGAATGTATTGACTGTATAAGGACTATGTATTACTGTGCTGTGAGAAAGTATGCAGAAAAGTATTGGCACATATTTTTGATTAAAGAAATAAAGAGCAGTATGTCTAAGTGTTGAGACACAGAGTTGATGGTGAAATGTGTCTTTTTTTTTTGGTCTGCTACCAAAATCACTATTGACATTACATCCAACACATTAAGAAACACAGAGGAGATTACTACACAGAAACAGAAAAGGTGTAGATTAACCTCAATGATGCCATGTATGGAGCAGTCTTGAAAGAGCTGGTGGTTTTGTATTAAATGCACATCAGTTTTTTTTTTTCTTTTAAGCAATAGCTTTACTAATTTACAGCTGAAATCCAAAATGGATCCATTATGGTGATTACTATTCAATTTAAAATTATTTTTCTTTATGAAAAGAGGTGATTCTAAATTGAGATACCTGAAATAAATAAAGTTTAGAAACGTTATTGATACAATACACATCTCCTGGAGCAATATAGTGTTATATAACTAGTTTTACTGACCCTTTTAGTAATTTATTGGAACAAAATTTTCTGCAGTAATTTGTCTTTACATCCACCCTAGGTCACAGTAACTCAGAGACTTGAGTCATTTCAGCTGAATGTGTGAAATTGGGAAAATGTTTGAACTGATTGGGATCACAGATCAAGACTATAAAAAACAGTCTGAAGCCAAGTCTTTAGAGCACTCTAAAGTCTGAGATCAGTTGTACATATGCTGATGTCATTATTTGAAACTTTGGCCTTTTTTAATATCATCTCCGAGCACGCAACCTTGAAGCAGATGGGCTACAACAGCAAAAGATCACACTGGGTGCCAATCTTTTCAGCTAAGAAAATGAAATCAAGGCTACAAAAAAACTTGCTTCATCTGATGACTCTGTTTCTGCTGCAACATTCAGATGGTAGGATCAGAATTTGGTGTAAACAACATGAAAGCATGAATCCATCCTGCCTTGTATCAACAAATCAGGCTGCTGCTGCTGCTGCTGCTGCTGCTGCTGCTGCTGCTGCTGCTGCTGCTGCTGCTGCTGCTGCTGCTGCTGCTGGTGTAATGGTGTGGGGGATATCTTCTTGGTACTCTTTGGTCCCCTTAGTACCAGCATGGTTTCAACACCACAGCCTGTTGTTCACCATGTCCATCCCTTTATGACCACAGAGTGCCCATCTTCTGATGGCTGCTTACAGCCATGTCACAAAACTGAAATCATTTCAATCTGGTTTCTTGAATATGACAATGAGTTCACTGTATTCAAATAGCCTCCACAGTCAGCCCTTTGGGATGTGGTGGAACGGGAGATGCACAGATCTGCAGAAACTGTTTGATGCTATCATGTCAATATGGGTCAATACGGGACGGGATTGGGGGGGGTCTTACACTGACAAACTGAGCTTTGTTGTTTCCCAGCAGCAGCAGCAGCTCAACTGAAACAGTCCAGGAGGTTGATCACAAGCTCATAAAGAGTCAGGAAGGATTCAGGTGTGTGTGTGTGTGTGTGTGTGTGTTACCCAAAAGCCAGTCTTTGTAATGTCAATCAGTACATTTTGAGACAAACACTTGGGGCCAGGGTAAGTCTCCATGCAATGAATGTGAGTCAGTTTCGTGCCCTCTGGAGTGATTAAAAGCTGATGGTGTGTATGTGAATGTGTGTGTGCCCAATTAAAGTCTTTTGACAGCTGCCCTGAGTCATCCAACACTGTTCCCGTCAGCATCGGTATAAGTGAGAAACGGCGCAAACACACACACATGAGAAGATGTTATTTTATTGGTCTATAATCACCTCTGACTGAAGACAAAGCAGCACAATCGTGTCATCTTTCAAACTCCCCCCTGGTTACATCCGCAGGCAGTCAGCCAATCTCTGACTTGCTCGTATTCACAGTCTACCAATCATCAATTCATGAAGCTCACAAAAAGCCAATTAGCACCTCTCTCTAATCAAAAAAAACATTGCTCACATTTCACTTTCCCTGCATAACAGTTACACTACCAGCAACTGCACAAACAGATCAGTGTGTCTGTTTCATGGAGACAATCTGCGAGTGGTCTCTTTCAATAAATCCACATTGGACTGAATTTTACGATCTGAGGTGACTGTAATTTTCATCCATACACTAAGATAAAGTAGGTCTTTCTGATAAATGTGCTGTCAGCCCTTAACCATGTGAACCTTATGCTTCACTGTGATGACGAGAGTCCCAGAGAGAGAGAGAAAGGACAGAAATGAGAGAATAAGGAGGGAAAAGATGGAAGGACAAGGAGAAATCACAGAGAGTCTGTGTATTCACATGCCAAGTCTAAGCAGGCTGTTGCTGCAGTAATAAAGATGGATGAGCCTGTCAGATGTTGCTGTGACGGGGCTGCTGCTGATTGTGAGTGTGTATGCTCACATGTGCATTCAACTGTGTTCTTGGTATTAACAATAACAATGTTACGTTAAAAAAAAAGACTACATTGATATGAGACTAATACACATCTGATGATGAATTATGCAATTGCTGTTCTTTTCAGTAAATGGTTACAGGCTCTCTCACCACCAAAGCGCACTCACAAATTGCCCAAAAGGAGACAAATGGCTTTATAAGTTATTAAATTTAAATAATTTCCATTGTTATTGCAAGTACCTGAAGTCTGATACTGTGAGAGCCATGAGCAACAGTCATGAGAAAAGCACAAGATTACTTGTCTCTATTTTTTATTTGCACCTCAGGTCTGTGCACGAATTCTCACGTCAAAGAAGAATTCAAATATCTAATCAACCAATCACGTCGCAGCAACTCAGTGCATTTATGTAAAGATAGCCTGCTGAAGTTCAAACTGAGCATCAGAATGGGGACGATGCCTTGATGATCCCAGAGGTCAGAGGAGAATGGCCAGATCACTTGGAGATGTTAGGAAGGCAACAGTAAGTCAGGTAACCAGCAGTGTCTGGGTCCTTGCTCACAAAAAGTAACTTATTACACATCACTCATTACTTTTCTTAAAAGTAATGCAGTACATTACTTGATTACTTGCTGGAGAAAGTAATTTGTTACACTACTCATTGCATTACTTTTGTGTTACTCCATAAAGTGGCCTGAAACACACTGTCACATAAAAAAGCACGTTTGTTAGATGTTTTTTCCCTCTTTGTAACGTAAGTAATGATATAATTGTAACTGTAATGTGATTACTGAATTTGGTACAGTGATGTATTACATTACTACTACTGTTAAATATAGAGCGATTACAGTAACAAGTTACTTTTGAACGTGTTACAACCGACAGTAGCAAACGAGGCATGCAGAAGAGCATCTCTGAACCAGATCCACTGCTGTCAGCTAAGAACAGGAAGCTGTGGCTACACTTCACGAACGCTCACCAAAACTGGGCAGAAGATTGTTAAATGCAGTACTTGGTCTGATGAATCTCAGTTTCGGCTGTGATATTTGGATGGTAGCGTCAGAATTTGGTATAAACAACATGAAAGCATGTTAACGGTTCAGGCTGCTGGTGCATGTTTTCTTGGCACACTTTGGCCCCTTAGTACCAGCTGAGCCTCATTTAAATGCCACAGCTTCCTGAGGATTGTTACTGACCATCTCAGTCTCTTTAAGACCACAGTAGAACCATTTCCTGATGGCAATATTCACCAGGCACTATATCACAGAACTCAAATCATCTCAAACTCCTTTCTTGAGCATGACGATGAGTTCACGGCACTCAAATGGCCTCCACAGTCACCATATCTCAATCCGGTAGTGCAGCTTTGCACTATGTGCAGTGGAACAGATGTGTCACGGTCCTGAGCCAGTTGCCCGGTGTTTTGAGTTTTGTGGACGTCAAGGTTTAAAATATTCTATATGATTCATCGGTTGCCTTGTGTTTATATTGTGTGTCCCTTTGAATTTATTTGATCTTGTTCCCGGTTCCTAATGGTTTAGTTTATTCCCTCTCTCTGTGTTAACTCCTCATTTGTCTGGGTCCCCTTGTCATGTTCATTCTTGTGTCCGTGTTCCCTTCCTCCGTGTTCCTGCCTCCCTGTGTTAAGTCTGCCTTCTTTTACCATGTCAGTTATTTCCTGTTTTACTTTGGCAGTCCTTTGTATTGTGTGTTTGTATTCAGTTTTGCTTCCCCTTGTCTCATTAGTGTGTTCAGTTCACCTGTTCTCCCCGGGTGCTCCACTGTCCTCTCGTTACCTCATATGCATATATTGTTTCAGTCTTCCTCTATTCTTGTTGCATTGTCACTCATTCTTCCCGGCTGTGTTTTAGTCTCCTGTTTCCCTGAGTTGGTCCCTGGATTATTTGCCTCATTAAGCCTCACCCAGTTTTGTGAGTAGTCCAGCAATGAAGCTGTCTTTTGAGTTTATGCCTGACTCTGGGGTCTGTGTTTGGGTCCTCATCCTGCCTGACACACTACTGCACTATGACAAGATGTGCAGCACACAAATGTGCAGCAGCTGTGTGATGCTGTCATGTCAATGTGGACCAAAATCTCTGAATTTTTCCAGCGTGTTGTTGAATTTATGCCATGAAGAATGAAGACAGTTCTGAAGGTGAAAGGGCCCAACCGGGTATTAGCAAGGTGTAACTAATAAAGTGTATGCTGTGTTTGTCTAAATATCCAAGACAGAGATTAGACATCATCCACAAAAATAAATTTTAAAAGATTTTTACACTAGAACAGTTTTCATGGTTGTTCCTGTGAGTACGTAAGACAAATTTTGAAAAATTCAATCAAACCCTAGCACATTATCTCATCCAATTTCCCTGTCTGTCATTCAAGTTCACATAATACTGAAAATTTTCATACAATTTCTTATTTCAAGCAGCAAATCCTCTTAATCAGGGGCTGTCAAACTCCAAATGTTATCATTTACAGTTTGATGACTGAATTCCACTTAGCTGCTTCAGTGTCAGCTGGCATTGTGTGTGATTGCTCATTGAGACATGTGAACAGAGCAGAGCCGTTGTTAACCTTGTTAACGCTTGTGCCATTCCTACAATGAAAAGACCAAATGTTTGCATTGAAATATTTCAGATGTTTTTAAAAATATCTTATGTAAATACTTAATGAAAATTAAGCAGTCTGGAAACAGTTATGTTCCACTCTGTGAGCTTTTTCTTCTCTGAGGGCCTCAAAGAGGCGTACATGTAGTTAGGGTGAATTTTGATTTAGAGAGGTTTGAGATTTCAAGAAGTTTTGATCTTATTTCTGGTGTTTTTCTTAAGACAGATGCAAACCGCTTAGGAGCGAGGCTTCTAATTCCCCGAAAATCTCTGAGACTTTAAATGTAATTTGATGTGATGGATGATATCACAAAAAGCTCTGAGACTAAGGAAGATGAAGATAGAGTGCAGCTCCAATCCAGCAGTTGTGAAAACAAAATTTGACACCTGTTCAACTACTTGATGACAAACCACATATGCTGCTGATTGTAGGTTATGTTTTGCAGTATTTAAGAAGTAAATGCTGCACTAATGCCTCAGAGGCTTGACTTTGTGTGCTGAACATATGCCCTATATTCAGTCTTAGTGTACTCACACTTAAAACCAGATGAATTGTGTGTAAATTTTCAAATGTGTTCATGTTTTTTTTTTTGTTTGTTTTTTTACTTGAAAATTGCTTATCTGGAAAACTAATTTTGTACAGTATATTTCAGTTTAATTTTGGAGCAGCTGTGGCTTGGGTGGTAGAGCAGTTTGTCCACCAGTTGGCCTCAGGTCTGAATGCCAAAGTATCCTTGGGCAAGATACTGAACACCAAGTTACTCCTGATGCATCTGTTTATGTGTATCTGTATGAGACTCATGGTAGAAAGTGCTTTGAGTGCTCAGCTCAGTATAAAGGTGCTGTACAAACACCAGTCCACTTACCATTTAGTTGCAACTGAATTGCATCAAAGTTAAGAGTGTGTAATTAATATAATTAATTATACATTGTACATTCAACATATATACCTGTGTATGTGCTGTTATACTGTCCATGCTTGGTTAGTAAAATTTAATTCTACTTTTACTCTATTATAGGCATGTGGAAAATCTATAGTGAATGCCTTGAAACTATTCAGTCTAGTTGAATAGACCATGTATATATATTTGAGTTTAATTTTTGAGTGACAGTAATAAAAAATGCATAGTTAAACATTTGTGATGTGAGCATCACACAGCTGCTGCAGATTTATCAGCTGCACATCCATCATGTGAATCTCCTGTTCCGCCACATCCCGAAGGTGCTCTATTGGACTGAGATCTGGTGACTGTGGAGGCCATTTGAGTACAGAGAACCCACTGACATGTTCAAGAAACCAGTTTGAGATGACCTGAGCTTTGTGGCATGTTGCATTATCCTGCCCGAAGCAGCCCACAGAAGATGGATACATGGTATTCATAAATGGATGGTCAGCATCAATACTCAGGTAGATTGTGGCCTTTAAATAAGGCTCAGGTGGTGCTAAGGGTCAAAGTGTGCCAATATGCTCCAACATCCTGTCCAATTCAGAGATGCTCTTCTGCAGCTCAAAGCAGTCTGGCCATTCTCCTCTGACCTTGTGATCAACAAAGCATTTTCACCCAGAGAACTGATGCTTACTGGATATTTCTTCAGACCATTCTCTGTAAACCCCAGAGAAGGTTGTGTGCGAAAATCCCAGCAGATCAGCAGTTTCTGAAATACTCAGACCAGCCGATCTGACAACAATCATGTCCCATTAAAAAATCACCTTGCTGTGGTAATGTAAGGTATATTCAGAGAGGTTACAGGAGTCTGCATAACAACAGTAACAAGTCAGTCCAGTCATCCTGCAAAAACCAGTACGATACAAACTTAATGTTGAGGAAGTTATAATACTGTTGTAAAGGACTGTATTGCAATGTTTCCTGACACACAGGTGTTACAGTACACACGTGGGTGTTTCTGATATTTCCTTCACAGAGACAAATTGGATCGCATTATATTATATTTGTCCAATAGCTGTCTGTGATGTAAGCGTCTGTCATTATTCCAGGCTCTTTAAAATACTCAGCTCACCCTCCTTATTGGGCAATAGGCGCTGTAACTATGTGTGAAGTCAGACCCAAAAACAGAATTACATGAAACACAAAGGCAACAGACAACAGCTCTGTCTTGTGACTCAGCTGACGAGGTTCGTCACACAGATGAGCACAATTAGTGACATCAGCAACAGTTTACAGTCACAGGAGTGTCACACACCTGTGAGTCTTTGTTGACTGCAGGAGGTGGCAAATCATGCCTTGATTGTGGCAAAATTATATAGTGGGATGATGAAGCTTTAAAAAAGCTTTGTAGTCTGAGAACAAAGTGACTCAAGCAAATCAGCTAAATTGTTCCAAGGAATGCATTGAAAAATGTGATGCAAAATATATGGCACAGACTAGAGGAAATAAGGTCATTTTTCAACCTGAAAGGCCCTAAAAACTTTTTTTTTTTTTTTCTCAGTCAGACTCTTAGAAGAAACATCAACAGAAATCTTATCAGTTCTAGCTGTTTTATGGGAGAGATTTATGTATGTTTGTGCTGCTCCAGCTGTGCTAATCTGGCAATCTGGATTTTGCAGGATTTGAATCTCCATGTTTTGACAAATACACTTCCAGGTCAAACAAATCGTATCAAAACACATCCACAGAGTCATGATAAAGCACATTATTCTATACTAGTGGGGGCTTTTACAGATGGGCAAGCAGAGTGAGGAACAAAACGAGACAAACTGGATTCGATTAAAACATACCTTTTCATGATTGTTTGCTGCCTTTTATTCTTTTATATCCCCTTTTCCACTCCCTCCTGGTTGAAGAATTGTAAATATTATCATTATCACTATTATCTTCAAAATGTTTACATTTAGATGACAAAGATGATAACACCTTATTTAAAAAAAACTCCCTATACATAAATTATTGGCAAATTGTACACAAAGTATCAAAACTAAAAGTACTTATTGTGCAAAAAATGTTCCCCATCAGTGTTTTATGGATTAATATTGCTGCTTAAGGTTGTTTAAGGTTGAGCTCATTTCAAATGATTTATATTCTGCTTAATCATCAGTAATGCATTGCATTCTATAAAATCATATATTTGGAGTGGCTGCCCTGTGAGAACTACATAGCTCTAAAAACACAGCTTAAAATTAAAATGTACTAATAACACACGAAAAACACAGCTGAATTAAATGTCTTAGAATTAAAAGCCTAGAGAACTGTTAACTGTCAGTATCTAAAAGGAGATTTAAATATCAGTGAAAATTTTAGGTGGTGTATTAGCAAAACAGCTGTTTAAACTTAGTGATTAAAGTCAAAAATCAGATTTCTTAGAGATGTTAACCTGAAAGTGCAGCTGGAGCCTGCACCTGTTCAACTTGCCTGTTTTATTAAACCAGATACGGCAGGAGCTGACATCCCCTCTCCATCACCCTCTCAATTTCCTTGCTAATGTGCTAAATGAGTTATTAAGGGGTTTTTTTGCTTGTTTTTTTTACATGCATGTTGGCCAAGATGAAAAAAATCATAGAAGCTCATCTACTTGCTAATGCTAGCTCTGTTTCTGCACATCACACATATGGTAACTGATCTCAGAGCAGCAAAAGCAGATCCAGTGGCAGCTTGTCTAGCAAGTTAGTCTCCTATTAGTTTCCACAATGTGCTTGCACAAACATCCAGAAAAGGTTGCTGGCCACTCAGCTTGACAAGCTCCAGCCACTGTTGATGGATCACAGGCACACCCATCAAAACAAGAGACGCTGCAGATTTCACTGGAGACATCAGAGTTAATCCTGATTCCAGAAACAATATCCAGCTGCGACCACAAGATGGCAGTAATTTAAAGGATGAAAAATGATGGGGACAGAATGCTGTTTGAGATGTAAGGACAGAGATTGCTTCTAAGTTTTGTCTATTTTTAGATTTCACTGGGCAAGCAGTGCTAGCCTTGCTTGCCCCGACAAAACGTTGCTAGTATATACATTAGAGTGCAATCTTAAAGTCATGCTAAATAATACCTAAAGGTGCCAGGTGATTTCTTTAAAACAAACAAAGGCTATGTTGACTTATTTTATTTATTTAGTATAGCCATAGCTTCCTGGGTTTCTCTTGTATTTTAAAACCATCTCCTTGCACATTATTGTAATTTGTATACCCCTTAAATTTGATGATTTTAATACATGCTTTTTTATGTTGTGTGGTTGTCTAATGTTACAAAAGTTGCAAGATACACTTTGAATCACAATTCACACTATAAAATTTCATCTCGTCTGTTACACAACTTGACAACCCACAACCTAATTCACTAGGTGTATGGGCAGCTAATCTCTGCACAGGCAGACAGACCAAGACATTCTCATAGATACAGTCCATAGATGCTCACTGGCTTAGCTGTTATTGTTGCTTCACTACTTTACACCTCATTACTGTGAAGACACAGTTGAGACTGAGACTTTAAAAGACACCAAAATAAAAAATAGTGAGGTGACTGATATGTGTGACTCAGTAAATTTGTGTGCAACAGTGAGTTGCAGACTTCTGTAATGTTGGAAAGATATTCACTGATGTAAGCTTCCTGAAATAATAACTCATAGTGAAACTGAAGCAAGTTACAACTAAATACCAGACTGCCCATTCCTAAAGTTGGACAAATGGCACTGTTCTCTCCATGTAACCACCTGTATGATGAATGTACACAAACCTTCTACAGGCAAAACTAAAAACAATGGGGTACTAAAGAAATATAATTCTTTTTCACAATGTACTGACAACAAAATTACATCACACATCACCAGTCTGCTGTGGTTATTCTACACAACTCAGTTATGAAAAAAGGCTTTTGGATATTTGGGTTAAACACCTGAAGACCTGAAGATGTAAAAACCTTGAAGTCTGTCATTTTTCATTTTAAATAAGCATTTTTTTAATTATTCAGGTTCAGTAAGTTCACTTTGGTTGCAATGAAAAGGTTATTTGGCACCGAATGAAATGTCTTGTTTTCAAAAATGTAACTATGCTCTTTTGTTCGTGTGTGTGTGTGTGTGTGTGTGTGTGTGTGTGTGTGTGTGTGTGTGTGTGTGTGTGTGTGTGTGTGTGTGTGTGTGTGTGTGTGTGTGTGTTGTGTGTGTGTGTGTGCGCGCCCCCAGTTGTTCATTATTTAGGAATTATAAAATGTAGCCTTTTTTTTTTTTTTTTAAGAGAACATTGTTCTTTCTTTGCATGTAAATGTCACCAAATCAGCAGAACAGCACAAGTCTATAGAGTTACTACTGTTAAAAGAAAAGAAAAAAACTCCATAGGGTGCCTTCAAGGAAGTTTTGTTTTCTTGAAGTTAACTTTCACTGTTGTTAATTTAGTCATGAATATTTAATTCTACAGAGAAATGTACCCTGAAGCCACATTAAAGCTTTCACTGGTTTTAATCTACTTACTTAAAGCATAAAACTAAAGGTGGGTTCACCAAAGAGTTGAGACTTCATCATCAGTCCAACACATGCCAACCAGCTTCTTTTTTTACAAGTCTGTGCATTTCATCATATTCAAAGCTTTAAAAAATAAAGTGAGAATGTAATTTGGATGAAACAGAATAAATCAATTATGTGTATTTGAAGCAATGCAGTTAATGCATTAAAATTTTAGGGAGGTATAAAAATGTTTACTGTTAAATACTAAGATAAGTAAATGGACACTTATGCTCCTTGTGTTTATGGCAACCAATAAACTGCCAAGCCCCTCTCCGAGGAAACAGAGTGGATTCATGAAGCGCTCGTGCCTTTTCTGTTATAGAGAATGATGAATCCACGCTAATCCACTTTCATCATGCCTACTCCTTCTCCCCAGCTGCCTCACTTCTAGTTGTGAATATATGCCTGTTGAATGTATTACCCGGCGTGCGGCCCCTTTGCTTTCATCTAGCGAAGCACGCCACCTTGATGTTGGAGTAGCGCTTAATTCGGGGTGGTTAGAGCATCAAACAAACTGCAAGTCCAAACAGCTAACAGAAACAAAAGGTCACCTGTGAAGTTGACACTTACAGCAGGCGTGCATTTTTTCTTTTTTTTTGTCTGTGCATTTGTGTGAGTGAGATATTATGCACATGCACCTGACAAATGTGTTTGCATCATAAAGGATCTGTTTAAACACTGACAGACCATAGTGCACTGCAGTTTGATTAAAGGATGTTCTACCATGTGGTACACTGCAATAACCTCCAAAAAAAAAAAACCCACATGAGAATATTGTCTCTTTTTTCCTGTGCAAAGCCCCCAGTGCTGCACAAATCCCCCCCTTTGGTTTAAAACAATCAAGTAAGCTTTAATGAGTGAGTCCAGCCACTGACAGTAAAGCTGTGATATATGGCCAGAAGAGCATCCCTGCCTTCCTGAGGGGCACATTGTGAAGTGATTTGGAATACAAAAGCACAACAACAGGTTTAAGCCCCATGTTGCCACCCCCATTCATCCCCCATCTTTACTGTCCCTCTCCCCCGCTTCTCTTTTTCTACTCCAGCAGTCCGACTGGCACAAAAGTGAAGCAAATAATGCATGAGGGTAATTTACTCTACCATCACCTTTCTTTAATGGTGATGTCTCAAACCCATCCTCCTTCTCTTATATAGCCTCTCCTGTCTCAAGAGCTGTCACTAATCCTCCTGCTGCTTTTAGCCAGGTCCCTCTTTTATCATAATTCAAACAGTGTATCAAAATGCAGGAACAAAAGGCACCAAGAGCCATCCATCAAAATACTGGCACTGAATAAGAACCTGAATATGTGATGAGGAGTAGAAACAACACATTGCAACATTTTGCAACTCAGGTTAGTTTTTTCTTTTTTTTTTATGCATAAACCCACTGACCCGACTTTGGAAAATATTCACTCTACTTTGTTATTCAGAGACGCCTGATAGATTTTTGCATGTAATTGATGAAATGTTTGTTTAGTGATAGACTGCAGGGAAAGTGTTTATTCATTGTAATTGAATGTGGGGAAAAACACTGATTAAGTATCTCAAATTAAATTACTATCTATGATGTATTTGATGATAAATCAAAAGCCAGATGCTAGGCTTTATCAAGAGATGTGCAATTTGAGGCAACATATGACTCCTAAAATCTAACTTACTGTAAGTCTGGTAAGGGATTTAATTGACAGAAGGTACGTGAAAAGACTGATGCCACATGCAGGTCAGGGCATTCATTAAATTCTGTTCTTGAGAAGTTTACTGTTTTTATTCCAGGTTTATTTTCAGACTCAACTCAGCGCCAAGCAACTCTCCAGTTTGATCAGAGAATAGTTTGTCTGCATGAAATTAATATTCTCCTACAGTATGCTTGAATAAATCATCAGTCAGGGATGAGACAGTTCCATGTTGTAAGGATGCAATTAAAGTCTCTCTAGTTACAGTGCACCTCCAGGGGTCAGAAAAAAGTGTTTATACATACACTCATGGCCACTTCATCAGGTACACCTTGATAAAACTGGATTTGACCCCCTTTTGCCTTAATTCTTTGTGGCACAGATGCAACAGTGTGCTGGAAACATTTCCATATTAGCATGATGCACCACACAGTTGCTGCAGATTTGTTGGCTGCACATCTATGATGTGAATCTACTGTTGCACCAAATCCCAAAGGTGCAAGCTGTAGTCTGTGTGTGTGTGTGTGTGTGTGTGTGTGTGTGTGTGTGTGTGTGTGTGTGTGTGTGTGTGTGTGTGTGTGTGTGTGTGTGTGTGTGTGTGTTTGTGTGTTTGTGTACTCCATCCTCTTATTCAGTGTGGTCACTTTTTGCTCCCAAAAAACAAAATGGAACAAAGCACAGCAGCAATAGCCAAAATGCTAAAATTGAGGCTTTAAAGTGTGATTCAAGAACCCAATGGTGCTGGGCATCTGTAGCCATCATTCCTATACAGTCTATGGATTCAACATAACTTGTGGGCTTTGGGGCTGCTGGTGAGTGTCTTTAATAAAAGACAGTTACCAGCAGTCCTGATTTTATGATAAGCTTTTTTTCCTTTAAAAGAACAGTCTTTACTGTCAAGAATGAAGAGCTTTAACTACCTGCACCACATTATCGCCTCTTGAGTCCCCTCTGGATGGAGGGTGCAGCGGTGCTGCTGCTGATGTTGGTCAGCTTTAAGAGGCTGATGAGGGCTCTGACCTCATCCTCTGCAGCGCCCTTTACCACCCTCCAGGGAGCTCCCTTTGAGCCTCTCACTCTCCCCAGTCAGAGGACAGGAAGCACAAACAGACCCCTTCATCTGGCAAAATGACAACCACTGACAATGAATACTATCCTATTTGACACAGGGCAGACTCCAAAGACATTTTGTTCTCCTGCGACCAGCTGTTGGACGAACACTCCTGTGCGACTTCAAAGAGAGGAACAAAGTGAGGAAGAGAGGCAGAGGGGAAGCTGGTTATAGGCAGGCAGTGTGATGGAGAGGTGCAGGTATCGAGTGAGACAAGCCAAATGGAGGAAAATAAAAGCACCAGATCCCTCACATATTTTCATAATGCACAGAAGGCTTCCACTGCAGTGTGTCAGCGAAGAATAGACATCAGTAAACAAATGACATTAAAATAAAGGAGATATGCATCAATTAACAGGGCACCACTGGAGATTTCCAACTATTTCATGCTCCTCATCGCTCCTCCTCCTCATCGTGATTAGTTTTTACAATCAGCGAATGCAAATTGGAATTTGCTGACAGCCCATCAATCACATTTTGGTTGCAATCTGTTGAGCAAGCTGACACATGCCAGTAGACATATCGTGCAGTCAATTTACTTTCAGACAGCCAAATATATCTCTGTGCCACATGTATATGGGACATATTAACAACATTCAGTTTTCATCTGCGCTAATGTGAGAGCAGGCTGCTTGTCACAAATGTCATTTGTCTTTTTTCTCTGGAGCCGTGGAACAACTCGGTTTTATTTAGATGTCTTATTTTGTCCAGCAAGGAGCATGTTTGAATTAGTGCGCAACAAAAGTGATAATATGGTTTCACCTCATTCAAATCACATTTTAGTTTTACTGAAAGGTCTCAAATGGGTTAATTTGAGAAGGGTTCCACAGCTCACTGCGCCCACTTTGGTCACAGAAGGGAAACCCCTTATTTGCTTTGCTGCATCTCTAGTTGTTTCAGCCAAAGAAAAACTACTGAATTTGTCTTATATCAAACTGACAGACACACAGCTTCAACCAGGTGTAATAAAAATGCACTTCTAACCCAAGTACATTCCATTTTGCTGGCTTTCGTCATTTTAAAGCTGTGGTAGGCAATATGTTTTTGGCCTAATGAGCAATAAAAGTCCATAATAACCTTCTAGCAATTTGTAGTGACAATTTACTTTGAAGGTGATGAGACATCAGCACCTCCTTTGGCTCTGATTTAAGGCTTTTCTCAAATCTAGAAGGTAACTGGAGACTCACGTGTCTTTCCAGAGCAGGTCAAGTGAGTGCTATACAGTATCAGTGAGAGAGGAGGTAAACAGAGAGGTGGGAGCTGCAGCTGTTTGGTTGTTTGTTGCCCACTGCAGCTTTAAGTGATGAAAAATGAATGCTGTGTGCTGCTGTGCTGCTTTGATTGATTTCAACATGTTTCCTCCTAAATAATGCATACTACAAAAGACCATGTGATACCATGTACAGCAGCAGCACCCAATTTCAGGCGCAGGGTCACAAAACACATCGGAGAAGATTATCCAAAGATTTATTTATTTATTCAAGATCTCTTCTGTTATAACTTGTTGAATAATTGTAATTTTTTTTTTAAACTGACTTCGATTACAACACTAATATTAAAGATTTGCAAATATAGGCTGCCGTTTGCTTCAGAGGTGTCATTTGTTTCTTAATGACTAATTGATTACAGAGCGTTTGACAGACGACTGTGGTTTCAGGCTGTTTTCCCTGTAAGATGTTTCACAGCTTTGGCAGAAGATGAAGCTTAATGCATTCAGCAGGGGTGTACTGATAAACATCCAGCAGACAAGCAGGTCTTGTTAATGAAGCTTGCCTTGGTTAGCAGTCAGAAGTTTTGTGGAATTCAGTGCAGCAGCCAGACTGGCGCTTCCACTATGAAATATATAATCTGACGAAGAAGAGCCATAAAAATAAAAGCCTGGAATACAAGGAAATTGCAGGGGGCAGAAATGCAGGGTTGAATTATTGGGAATCCCTTGTTGTTTGGGTGCAGATACGCAAACTGCATACACAATTTTCTCTTGTGTAACTCCTCTGTACTTTCTGAAGCTTTGGTTCACCGAGTTCACCGGGTGTTTAGCAGTCTGGAGAGGTGGATGCAGTCTCTCTCTCTCTCACCAGACCTTACCCTTGTGCACAATACAAAACAGCGTGATTAATTAGTGTGGCCAGCAGCTATAAAGGGTCCAAATAAGTTGTCATCACTGGTCCCAAGGGTGCCTCTCTTTGGTGTAATTCAAAACAGATCGCCCATGCCTCGCAGTTATGTGCTCACATATATTTAACGCCGTGCGAAACTCGAGGGACTTAACATAATTTGTGGGCGCCATTCCTATCTTTTACTGAGGAAGTAATCAGTGGTGGAGTTGAAGCTCACTCATTTAATATTCTGATCAGTCTTCGCAGAGAAATCTTACTGTTGCCATCTAATAGCAGCACAGAGCTGAGAGCTAAAAAGTGTGGTCATTATTTCTAAAGAGCCATTTCAGCCTGACAGCCTCGAAGTGAAATAGGAACCCCCCTACCGGATCTCTGGAGAACTGCTGATAATAAAGCAGCTGCAGCAAAGGTTCAGCAATCAATATCAGCGCATGTTCAAAAGATATCATTTGCTGAAGTTGCTCCACATCAGCAGCTGCCTGATAATAATATCATTTTCAACCTTCTTATTTAAAAAAAAGAAAAACGTTTATTCTTGATTGATTCCTTTCCCATTTTACTCCCATGGCATAAAATTAAAAAGAGCAAGAACAATGACCAGTCCGATTAAATCCATTTGTGTTTTATGGCACAATTAGGCTGAAGCAGAGAAGGTCGACCACGGCATTCATCATAATTAATGACGGCGTTTTTCCTTTTTTTTTTTTTTTTTAGTAACATGTCTGAGAACGAAGAGAAAACACACAGCTGTGCAGGAGGAAATACACTTAAGAATAAAGGAACAAGGGAAGAAACTGTCCAAATAAACTTAAATGTTCCAATAGTGTAATAACTGCAAAATAAGAGCTGGTTAAATCCAGAAACATCACTATAACATGTAGGAGCAATCCGGCCCTCCATATCTTTATTAATGCACTACCAATGTAAGTGATATATGCTACCATCATCCAATGTTTTGGTTTTATATTATATATAAATGACTGTAGGCAAGTTATTGTGGTGTTGAAGGTTTTCACTTTGACCACTAGAGGGCAATAAACACATTTTAGTCTGAATACAGTCAGGCCAAAACCATTACAGTGTCTCGATTTGCTGTCTAATGATTAGGAATTTCTATTTTTTTTACTACTGAAATAATTACATATGATTTACAAATAAATAGGAAATCAAAAAATATATATCCATACTACTTTTTGGGGTGCTGGTTTATTCTCTTGGTAGGAAATCTATTGCTTGCATTTATTTTCGCATGTTTTTAAGTGTATTTACTCACCATATGTTTTATAAAAGGCTTTAGAGGGCAGCCCAGATATTTTAGGCACTTTAGATGTTTGATTCCTACAACCTTACACCAAGGAAGCGTTTGATTGGTCCAAATTTTATTCTCCAGCAGTACAGCCAGAGTCACTGAGAAATATCGTCAGTCACAAGAAGGGAGAGGCCTCCCTGATCTCAACCTTACTTGCATACAACTGTCATAAACCTGAATATCATACAATCAGGAGCTGAAATGTAAAATAAATGCAGGTATTGTGGTACGACATATGGGAAATCCCTCCCACAGCTTGGAGGTCCTCCTCCAATCCACCCTCCCTCTCCGGAACTGACTGTAAGGTGTGGGGTAGAATTACTTTTAACATTTGGTCTACAACAATAAAAGAAAAAGCATCTAAACGTTATAATTTCACATTTCCAAAAACAAGTGAAAATGCTGGCATCATGAATTATCATAAATTATTTTGTAACTCAACATACAGCGATTATTAAGATCATATTTTTTTAAAGATATATTATAAATCTCAGTTCTCAGTTCATACAGACATACAGTATATACGCTATAGTAAAGATTACAAAGGCTGTCCTGAAATAAACACACACAACTCTCCCTTTATGATGTCTACAGTGGACATATTATTTATTAAAAATTTTGCTCTACTTCACATTATAAAGCTTTCAGTATGGGCCGACTTCTTTAAACAACGTTGTTTTCATTGTTTCTGTCGTATACAGGCTTTGTGCTGTATTGTGTACTGTTTCTGTTTTTGTTCTTTACGCTGCTGCTGTAACGCAGTCATCTCCCCATCATTGAGCTGCAACACATGTGGTGACCAGTGGGTGGCAGCATTAACCTCAGGACGCCTTTCTGAGATTCTGAGAAGAGGAAGAAGGAGGAGGAGGAACAAGAAAGATGTGTGTTTTAAAAGGGTGTGTTACTCCTGTGGAAGTGTTTGAGGCAGCCACGGGACACTTCTTTCTTTCTTTCTTTCTTTCTCATGTTGTGAGCTGCTGAGACTCAGACGAGGTTTGTTACTTACGGTTTAAGTTCTTCCTCACAGCAGAGCTTTTGCCATACGGTTTTAAAGTGTGTGTTTAAGTTACTTTAGTTCATTGCTCGGCAGCAGAAGTGCACAATAGGTGTTAGCTTTGTCCTAGATTTTGTTTCTAAGACACTTTTTTTTCTTTCTTTTTTTTACTGAGACTGAAGCTGTTGGAGTAACTTTTAAACAGGAACTAAGTGGTGGGATTTTAGCAGCCAGATTAACTGTGTGTGTTTTTTCTCCTGCACTCCTTCTCACTTGCTTCAGACCTGTGGGGAGATGCAGAGCAGCAGCACCAGCAGTGGGACTGACTTTCAGCCCCTGAAGGAAAGGTGGACGGCCTTGTTGGAACACTTCAAAGATGACCCCAGGGTAACCCAAAACTTCACACCTCAATCTGTCAAAAAGTCTTTTATGTTTTCACTCTTTTGTGCCCATCAGCTAATGGATTTCCCTCCAGCCACACTGAAACCTGTTCTCCTCCACAGGTAGCACGGCTGATGAACACAAGAATTGGACAGTACCTCAGCAACCACTCGTTTGTAGCTCTCTCAGTTTTAATGTTCAGTGCCATGGCTGCAGTGCCTGTTGGACTCTTTCTCACTTTTGCTGTTGTGACCACGATGATGTCGGCTGTGGGTTTTGTTTTCTTTGAGGGTAGGTGTGCCTGTGTCAGAACCCACCAGGTGCTGTAATGTTTTATGACACTGCACCACCTGGTAACCAAAAACCTGTCGCCTGTGTTTGTTCTCTCAGCGTTCCTGCTGTTTGTCGGAGGTTTGGCTCTGCTCTGGGTGCTCTCTGGCATCGCCCTCTTTGCCATCGTGGCTTCAGCCATCGTTAATTTTATGTATATCACCATCTTCGGCCTGTTGAACCGTTATTACCCACATCTGACAAAGGTAATGTACTGATAATTAAGCCTGAGTTTAGCTGATGACTGCGCATCAAAGATTTGTTGCCTGTTTATGTTGCAGATTTAAAGGGAGTGTATTATACTCATTTCCAATTCAAAGTTTTTATTCTTGGGCTCTACTAGAGTACGTCTGCATGATTTACAGTTCAAATTAATCATTGTTTATCCTCTGTAAAGCCCCTGCGTTCATTCACTGTCTGAAAGATCCTATTTTAGCTCCCGTAAAGTTAACTTTCTTCTGATTGGCTGCCCCTCACAAGCAAAATAATTAAACTGCCAGAGCTGTGTGCCTGAGAGATGAGCTTTTGGCTCACAGGTATCACATGTACATTATGTGAAACTTTGGACATGTTAAATCTGAGCAGCCACATTTGGTCACTTTATTAGGCACACATGTTCAACTGCTCTTAATGCAGTTATTTAATCAGCCAACCATATGGCAGAATTTAGGTATGACATGGTCGAGATGACATTGCTGAAGGTCAAACTGAGCATCAGAATGGAGGAGAAAGCTGATTTGAGTGATGGTTGTTGGTGCCAGACAGGCTGGTCTGGAAACTTAAGCTGCAGTTTGGAGTTGCTCACCAAAATTGGACAACAGAAGATTGGAAAAATGATGCCTGGTCTGATGAATCTCAATTTCTGCTGCAACATTAGGATGGTGGGGGTCAGAATTTGGCCTAAACAGCATGAAAGCATGGATCCATCCTATCAAAGTGCGCCTTTTCTTGGCATACTTTAGGCCCCTTAGTAGCAATTAAGCATCATTCAAACACCACAGCCTGCCTGAGTATTGCCGCTGTTCATTACATAAGCATATACTCCCTTGTTGGTGGTGTATAATCATCAGTAATGTTCATATCATTAGTTAATGTTAAGAAGTTCATACCCTGCATCTGATACATTTGTTTGCGGAACACTGGTGACTCTTAAATTAGTGGAGTTGATCTGTTTTTCTCTTCTTTGATTTTTTTATTTTTTTCCCCCAAACCAGGAAGGTGTAATCGAGGGAGAGGAGAGCGAATGTGAAACCTCAAAAGAGAAGGACTTGAAGGACGAGTAGTGCGTGTCTTCTTCTTCTGTCTGGCTGAAGTTTAGAGTCAGCGCTGCCTGAAGCTGGGTGGCTGCGATGCAGTGATAAAGACTCCTGGATGTGTTTTGTTTGAAATCTGTTGTAGCAGATCTCATGGTTACTGTAAGCTTAATATTTTTGTTTCAACAGTCTCATTGTAGTGGAATAAGAGAGAAACTCATTTAATAACTAATCTGGAACCTACCTCATTTACTAAGTCAAAAAGCCTTATTTTAATCAAATATTCAAGATGGACTCAATTTTTCGATCTGAAGAGTGAAGCTGATGAGGAGGTGCTTTAAACATGCACTCTTTCTAATGGCCACACTGTCTCATGGTACAACATTATTTATCAAAAAGCAGAGCAAAGCTGAGTATTCAGGGCGGGACTGCTTTGTGATTGACAGCTCGCTCACCTATGAGGTACGTATCCCTCAGTTTTTCAGTCAGATCCGTCCCTTAATTGTAACGTCCAGTTTATTAAAAACACTCAGAAAACATTCAGCCTTCTCAGCAGGACCCACCAACCAGTGAGGGAGGCTTTATGGGAGGCTCACTTCAAGAACCAGAAAGGAGGAACTTATGCACTCACAGAGTACTTTATCCCCCAAAAAAGGTTATGCACTACTTTATTATAAATTGCCATTATGTTTTGTTTTGTTTTTTTAAGTGTACAGCTGTTTAATGTTCACTTTGCTGTTACATGTGAAGGGGAAAGCTCCCCAAAAAGTATCGAGTATGATGAAAATTGTTGTACAGAATACACAGTTTGATTATTTACTGTATACAGTAATTTATCAGTGTAGTATCAATCCTAATGAGAACCATGCTCCATGACCTGAGAAGCAGATTATCTATACTCCATACTGTGGGACTGAGTGGACAGAAATAAACATTGTTGGAGTAAACTGAACCCAGAGCACGCTGTGTGGTGTGTTTCATTATGCTATCAACATTTCTGATCCTTAGTCCTGTTATTTTCAAAGATTTTTATGGAACTCCTGAATTAAGGAGCTTGTTGAATCTCCTTTAGGAATAACAGTGTTCAGCTGTCAGTGGTGTAGTGGTTAACAGGTTCTCCTTGCACATGAAAGTTCCCTGACTCAGTTCTTGTGAGAGTTGCAATGATGAGGAGGAATTTTGGACCATTCCTGCCCACGAGACCCTGTTAGTGGTTTCCTTTGTGGTGTCATACGAGACCTTAGTAGGACGCTGCACTTTGTACTTCTGTATTAAAACTACTGTTCCCACAAAGTTGGGAGCATGAAATTCTCCAAAATATCTTAGTATGCCGAAGCATTAAGAGTTCCTTTCACTGGCACTAAGGGGCCGAGCCCATCTGCTGAAAGACAACCCCACGCTTAATCCCCCTACCACTAAACTTTACACTCAGCACAGTGGAGTCAGACAAGCCATTCTCCTGGAAACTGCCAAACTTATTAACTTATATAAACGGCTTAACTTCTGGATGGCAAAAAATGTATTTTCAGTGGTGGAAACAAGCTTCCACACCAACCTGAGTGGAAAACCCGATTCCAGGTAGTTCTTGGAGGAGTCACTGGGACAAGGATGAGGCTGAACGTTCAGTGCGTTCAATTACACTGTGTGTAATTCACAGTATGTTCAATTCAAAGATGTGCAATTAAAGAGTGACTAATCAATACAGATCTTTGAACTGTATGTGCTGGACTTTCATCACAAATCAGTCTCTCTCCCTTTACATCCAATCTGCACGTGGTACATTTTGAATGCTGTGAAGTTCATCTTATTTTAATGTTTTTATTAAACCACAAACACTCTGGAGGTGATTCTCATAAAATCTTTAATGGAGGTGATAACATGCAAAAAATTAAAAATTAAAAAAGGAATAAAATGAATGAACAATTTAAGAATGCTGTTCAAATGTTAACAAGAGGCCTTTGAAATTTAGAAATGCACCCATTGACCACCATCGCACCCTCTTAGTGATTGAACCATACGGGTGACATCGCAACATTCAGACCCCGAGTGTGGCGCTTGTTTTGTTGTCATTTCAATCAATTCAGGATTTCCGCAACTGGCACATCGCCGCCGGAAGGTGTTCATGAGTTGGTTACCAGGGCGCAGTAAGGGTTTGTGCTCGGTCAACATCCAAAAGGTGATGCAGCATTCATTTAAGACTGTATGAAGTTTAAAATGAAGCCACAGAAGAACTGATGCATTTTAGTTTGCTTAAAATACAGTAAGCAGAAGAACAACTTACCAAACATCCTCATTTGATATGGCCACCATTTGAAAATACTGATATCTACCATAATATGACTGCTGGCATTAAAGTGATTCATTCCACTGTGTTACTTTTTGAGTTTAAGATCAAACTACTAATTCTCTGAGGAGCTGCTATTACATAAAATTTTCAATTTTAGAAGACACAAACATATTAAAATGTTTTTAGAAAGCTGCATTTTACAAAATGATGAACATGCTGGTGTGACCTCTAAACATTACAAAAAAGTGGGTACATGTATTAGATGATATGCGTACAATTACTCTGGAAAAAAATGCAAAAGTAAAAAGAATTAAAAAAAAAAATACTGTGAGAAACTGGACATTATCTTTATCAGGCACTCTGATACATTACTCTTTATCTCACACTTTAATAAGACTGTACATTTTGTGCATTTCATTATCAAGTCAAACAAGGTACTGATCAAACTTTAAAAAAAAAAATTATAAAAACATAAAAAAAAAAAAAAAGCGTGTACACCTCACATGTAGAAAAAAAAAACAAAAACAAAACATTTTCTCCTATTTGAACAGCAATGAAAAGAAGCTTAAGGCAAGATGCTGAACACGGAAATCCAAAACTTGATCTGGGCTGATCTTTGTTCAGCTCTGGTGTTTGTTGGCATTTACCAGTTCCATCAGCAAGATGACTAGTGTTTCCCCCCCCAAATAGTTGGCTCTCTGTCTCAGGCATCCTTTACTACAGGTCATGAGGATCAATGACTTCATCTCCACACCCCCTGAGTCTGCTCGGAGTCACCGTCTCCTTCCACACGTTTTTACGCCGGCAGGCTCAGCTTCTTGCCTTTCAACACTGAGGAAGCAAGGAGAGACAAAGTTAGACGGTCACAGGTGAGAGCCATCTTTGTTCGTGCTACCACACTTTGCTGACTGCACTGTGCACGGACACCACACATGCAGGATCTCTGAAAAGTGTTAATGCTAAAAGGTTTTCCAATGTTGTAAATCACAATTAATGGTAAAAGGAATCATTTTCATCTCGAGCAGTTCTGTATTCAAACTGGGTGCCATTACTTAATGCAAGCTTTTCATGTTAACAGGCTAACTGATGATTAGAAAAACCCTTTGAACAACAAATAGAGATGTGAGAGGCCTCAGAGGAACAAAAGGAAGAGAACATCAGAGTCTCTGGTTTCAGCTAACTCTCACGACTGATGCATAAAACTGAGTTTTGTAGGAAAACCAGAAATTTTCTGGGTGACTTCAAGCATTTGAACGGCAATTAAAGAAAGCTTTTTGGTCAAGCTGTTCCAGGAACTATGTGATGGAGCCCCAAGCAGAGAATAAAAGTTCCTTTGACACGTTGATGAATGGATAGAAAAGTGTCTGTTTCTCATGTGAAATCCTATCTTTTTTTTTTTTTTTAAATAAATATGATCTCATCTACTGATCCCTCCCACTTGCTAGTGCTTCTTACATGCGAAAGATCTCCAGTTTGTTTCTGGGAAAAGACACAAACCCAGCCTGGGGGGTCACAAACTAGCGTACTCCCGGAGCCGGTCCCAAGCCTGTTTAAATGGGACGGTTACGTCAAGAAGGGCATCCAATCTAAATTCTGTGCCAAATCAAACATGCGGATCCATCCGCTTTGGCGGCCCCTTGGAAAATAAGGGAGCAGCCGAAAGTACCTTATAAAGATGATAAAAATCTATAATGTGCTTAAGTCCCAGAGTTTCCCAAAAATGTTTCTGCATTCTTGGAGAAGTTGCTGCAGTGGGAACAATCTACAAGTAATAACCAATTAAATGAGATCAATCTAAAAAAACCTAAACTCAATAAAAACTCTTGTGTTGAAATGTAAACAAATAAACAACTAACTTGCAAGAAACCTCTCCTTTAGGCCTTTCCCGGGACATTTAATTTACAGTACATTTACAGGAAATTTTGTCTTAAAAGGCCATAACTTTGGAAAATTTTCTTCCAGGAAACTTGCGCTGCTGAAACGTCATATTACCGTAGGCTGAACTTTAGAGTGAGGTTTTTCCAGGGAACAGGACAGTGGATTTTTTTCACTTATTGCTTTGATCGAATTTAAGGGATGATTTCAGGGTCAGTTAGAACAGAAAAAGTGACTACATCAACCAAAGTTTCCCCACATGTCTATATAAATAATAAAACTATCCAGTATCTGAATGATATTGATGCTTAAATGCTGTTCAGTAATACCAGTGGCAAACCCACCTTTGGTGACATAAAGATAGAAGAAGTCGCAGTAGAGGACAGTCTGGACCACACCAGCCACTATGGCAATCATGTCAAAGAAGCCCTCAAAGTAGAAACGCCAGATCCAGTTGAAGAGATAAAGGGCCCGATACAGACCCAGGCAGAACAGGTAGTGGGTGGTGATCGTCTCAGCCTCCCCTGTCTTGCTGATCATGAAGAGCTGAGGCAGAATTGCCACTGACTCCAGGTAGATGGAGAACGTCCAAAGAATCTGAAGAAGACCGAGAACACAAATAATTTACATTTACAAAAAGGAACCAGTCATTCCCAAAGTGTTTGATTTAGAATAAATTATGTTTCACACTCTGACCACAATACAGGAGTTTGAACACACCTCCAAGGGAGAGAAGTCGTGGTTAATGAGAACAGAAAGACCCCCGACAGGAACCACCAGGAACTCCACTCTGAAGCTGTCGTGGTTTCCGTCGTAGGTGGCCCTGAACTTCATGTAGATCAGGTATACTGTGGCATACGAGCAACCGATGTAGATCACCTGGTAAGCAACACAGAGCGGCCCGTTACTGAAGGGTCTGAGAGAAATGTGGGACCTGCGTGAAGGTCAGAGCTGGGTGTCAGCTGGTGTCTTACCTTCATGCATGTGTTATACAGGGAGATGAATGAGGTCAACAGATCCAAGTAGCGTGTGGTAAACACTAGAGCAAACAGAATTTGGCTCTTTCCAGAAATGCCTTTAAGAAAAATATCAAGCAGAAACATCATTTAGGTTGATGTATCCCACACCAGGTCAGAACATCTTCACAAACATTCCGGGCAAAACACGAACCATGTGTTTCCTTATTGAACAGTGACATCTACTGGAAACAGGATGAAAAGATCAAGAAGCCAAAGAACACAAAACAGCTTCTCCCTTTTGGATTTATCTTGCAGGGATAATGAAAACCTGAGTGGAGTTATCATGCACTGGTTTCTCCCTGGAGCCCCAATTTTTCCAAATAAGTGGAGACTAGGTTAAAAAAAAAAAAAAAAAGAAAAGAAAAGAAACAAGAAGAAGGCTCTAAACTGCTCATAGCTATGAATGAGTAAATCTGTTCTCTGACTGCATGCCCTGTTGCTTGCCTAGAACATGTTGCATAGCCGAAAAACAAAATCAGGCCTTGAATCCCAGGACACCATATTCTTCATATCTTTAGCCTCATGGCATAATTGCCTAACTCATTTTTAGGTAATAATAGGCAATAATGCACTGTGAATCTACAGTGTTAGCAGCAAAGTAGATATCTCAGTTTGGCCAAAATACAACTTGGACAATTACGTTATGAGGCTAACAATATAATTAACACTTAAAATCCTTTTTAAGGTTATTCTGGGTCACTGTATCCCCAGATCTACTGGTGGCAGTGGTTAGAGACAGGCAATGGGTGGAAAGAATAGGAGATACTCTTTATATACAACAATGTTTCTACATTCTGGAGGAGAGAAGGGTCCTGTTTTCATCCTCCATTAAATTTCTATCAAAAATCAAGGATCTCGGGACAGAATATGTTACATATTGTAGTGTATAAGACAGTTATCTACATCAAGACAGCTGTGTGACTTCTTATTTCAGGTGCTAATTTTAGGGCTCACCAAAGCAGATCACCTGCCACCATCTCCAAATCATACATCACAGCAGGGTCTCACTATCATCTTATATGCCTTCCCTTTCACTCTTGCTGCTCTCCTCACCCCCCTGACACTTGTCTCCACCCACTCCACCCTGCTGGCGCTCACTTCAAGATATCTGTATAACTTTAAAAGAAAAATATCTAAAGAAAGGCAGAAAAAAAGGTAATTATATACAAGTACTCATTGCATTATGATGTCAGGGTGTGTGTATTTTCACTGTCTTTCAATTTTAATGAGATGCCAGTTAAATTAACAACCTCTCAGATTTGCTTTGAGTTCTCTCTTCTTCACCACGTTAGATTTTAATTTGAACCCCTTTCATTTGATAAGGATCCCTACAAGAAGTCATGCAATAGTGACTGTTAGGAGCTGCGATATGTTTCAATGACTATAACAATATTTTATTTTTCCCTTTAGCTACACAAAGCTTAAATTAATTAATTAATTACAGATCTGATCATTTCAGCACAAACATCCACATCATCTTTTAGGGTTTCAGTTTTCACCCAGCACGCATGAGCCGAGCATTTTAGTCAATCACAACACTTTATAAACACACATACATATTGTGATTCCAGACAACGGATTAAGTATCACTGCTAAACCTGTGTGGTCACGCTTTGCTATCAGTACATAACATAGGTTTATATAAGGGGGGGGGGGGGGGGGGCAATTTTTAATCAATACAACTTTGTTCAAACTTTTTTATTTTTTTAATATTATTATTTTTATTTATTTATTTATTTTTTTTTAGAAAACTTGCTACTTCCGTAGCGCGTTCTAGAACGCCACGTCAGAAGCCAGACCAAAAAAATCGAGCCCCTCAAACTTGTGCAGTCAAACTATCCGCGCAGGCCTGAATGGATTTTGGGAAAGGGGAAGGGGGAGCGGGGGGGGGGTGCTGCAAAGTACAGCTAAAACTGCAGCAAATATGTGTTAAAGGCTGCATTAATGTGGTTGTTTGTCCAGTAAGCAATAGAAACATATCTAACCCACAATCAATCTAAAGCTCAGAGGAAATGAACGTACACTTCAAAGTTAGTCGCTACTGTGCGGTCTTTGAATTTTATTGCCATTAACTTAAATATTTCATTGTATGACTGTAGTAAATTTAGTAATAGTCAGTAACAGAGATGCACACAGCACTTTCTAGCTACTATCATCAGTCAGCTCATTCGGCAGCTACTAGCCTCTGCTTCAAATGAATGAATAGGAAACATTAGCATGTTTAGCTAGCTAGGTAGCTTAGAGGTTTCTGGTTTAGAGAACAAGTTTTATCGATTAACACAAGGCAAACTTAACTAGTGGCATTAGAAAATCACGGTGCAGCATAAATATTAAAGGTATACCCAATGCTCACCTGCACACGACCTGCTTTTCCATATTTTGAGTAGCAGGATGATGATAGCAGCCAGATGAGAAAGGTCTCCTGTGAGCCTGAAGATGTTCATAGCTGCGAGAAGAAAAACAGCACAGACGGAGATCAGACGCTAACGCAGACTTTGAAACGGGTCCCGCTTGATGCTGCCTGGTGTGAAGACTTCGCCTGCTAAACTTAGAGGTACAGGACACCGGGATTCTCGGGGTTGGAAATATGGCGAGAGTGCAGGTCGACGTGGAAGGGGGCGGGACAAAACGCACAGACAGATGTGGATTGGACCAGAAAGTGAATGACAGCACGGGAGGACCCGCCCACAACACGTTTTAGCGCTGGGAACCTGAGCGAGGAGGTTCGGCATCGACAGTGATACCAGTTTTACAGTCAGCATAAAAAAAGTGCTGTGTAAAAGTATTTTTTCTTCTTACAAATTACTTACAAGTTTTAATATTAGATAAAAATAACCACAGTAAATACAAAATGCAGCTTTTAAACGATGATTTCATTTATTAATGAGAAAAAAAGTTATCCAAACCTACCTGGCCCTGATTTAAAAAAACCTAAACATAATAACTGGCTGTGCCACCCTTGGCAGCAAGAACTGCAATCAAGCATTTATGATAACTGGCAATGAGTCTTTCACATCACTGTGGAGGAGTTTGGGCCCACTCTTCTTTGCAGAATTGTTTTAATTCAGCCACATCGGAGGGGTGTTGAGCATGAACGGCTTGTTTAAGGACACTTTAAAATCTTCATTTGTTTTTGGTTTTTGAGCCATTCAGAGCTGGGCTTGCTGGTGAATTTTTTTTCCTTCTCACTGCTGCCAAGTGCTTGCTCGTAGGGGGTGGTTTTGATTGTTGGGGTTTTCTCTGTATTGTAGGGTCTTTATCTTACAATGGAAAGCGCCTTGAGACATCTGTTTGTTGTAATTTGGCGCTATATAAATAAAATTAAACTGAATTTAATTGAAATGCTATCAGTTTTATGCCAAGTGTAATGGGATTCAAACCTTTCAAAAGTTCAGTTTTTGTCTTGTCAGTCCACAGAATAAAGTCTTGGGGATCATCAAGATGTTTTCTGGCCAATGTGAGATGAGCCTTTGTGGTGTTTTTGGTCAGCAGTGGTTTTCTCCTTGGAACTCTCTCGTGGATGCCATTTTTGCCCATGTTGTTGAATCATGAACTCTGACTTTAACTGAGGTAAGTGAGGGCTGCAGTTCTTTACAGTTTGTTTTTGGTTCTTTTGTGGCCCCCTGGTTGAGTCGTCGATGCGCTCTTGGGGTAATTTTGGTAGGGTGGCCACTTCTGGGAAGGTTCACCGCTGTTCCAAGTTTTCTCCATTTGTGGATAATGGCTCTCACTGCGGTTCACTGAGTCCCAGAGCCTTAGAAATGGCTTGATAACCCTTTCCAGACTCATTGAGATCAATGACTTTGTTTCTTAGCTTTTTTCTTTAGATCATGGCATGATATGTTGCTTTTTGAGATCTTTTAGTCTACTTCACTTTGTCAGACAGGTTTTATTTAAGTGATTTCTTGATTCAGCAGGTCTGGCAGTAATCAGCCCTGGGTGTGGCTGGTGAAACTAAACTCAGCTTTCCAAAAAAAAAAAAAAAATTCAGTTAATTCATGATTTAACAAAAGAGACAATTACTTTCTCACATAGGACCAAGTAGGTTTGATAGCTTTTTCCTTTAATAAATGAAAGTATCATTTAAAAACTGCATGCATTTGGTCAAGTTATCTTTGATGACTTTTTCATAGCACTGTATGATAGATAGATAGATAGATAGATAGATAGATAGATAGATAGATAGATAGATAGATGAGTACTGTCACTACTTCTCTACACGTTCTGAATTTTAATCACATGCTTCTACCTTTCCTAGATTACTTCACATGTTGATGAGTTAACGTTTCGTGTCTACGTTTTCAGAAATGTTGCCCATGTTGGGTAATAAAAAGCTGGCGGGGCTACTTATGATTTGCCATTACCAGTGACATAAAAACTTCTAATCCTTCCTTTAGTTGAAAGTGTGAAATCAAAAAGCATTAAATGTATTTACAGTTTATATAGTAAATATTATTAGCACAGTGATTTATAATATCAAGCCAGGTTACTATAAACACACTAAATGCCTCATGTTTATGAAAATTTATAATGTTGCACTGTACAGCTGCTCAATACAGGAAAATAAGAAGGAACTAGAAGTATAGAGGAAGTGCAGTATACCACTTCCTATGTTGTCAGCCATTAGAAAAAACAAAAAAAAACGCCTGACCCAAGGAATCATGAGATCATTCAGAATCTTTCAAGCCACGGACATGGATCGGTTGGTTTGGCTTTCTCTTCTGGTCAGCCACCTGCTTGTCGCAGGTAAGATCCTTTTCATATGTTTGCCTTCTGTAAATGATTCCTTTAGGAAATAGATCAACATATATGTAAAATACTCAATGCAATTCATATCAGATCTCTTGTCTGTTTATTCTAGTTGGCAAAACTAAAGCTGATAGCTGCATATCACAAACAAAGAGGACAATCTGGAAGAAAGTGGGACAAGAAGTTGATCTCCACTGTAAAATCAGTCCCAACTGCTCAGCTGAAGATCTGGATTTTGACTGGTTTACTTTCAAAGAAAAAATCCACCTACGTCTCAATCTGGTCGACAACCACAAATACCGTCAGGATGGACGTTTTTTAAAAATTTACTCACTTGATGCAAATGACAGTGGGATCTACTACTGTGCTGCATCGCCACGTGCGGGGTGCTGCACCCAGCACGTCGGGCAGAGTTCAACTCTTGTAGTGAGAGGTAAGGAGTCTTCGGTGAGAAAACTCACTTTAGAGGTCACATTTGAATGCTTTGCTTAAGACGAAGTGGGACAAACTGCTTTATTTTTTGTTTTAGAAAATGTTAAAATAATGGTGAGAACCATTCTTCTGTGGTTATCGTTTGTCCTCTTGGCCATCTACAACTTAGCGATAGTGATGTTTATCCTTCTAAAGAAGGTAAATGACATTTATTTTAATGTGATCTAGCAAACAAACCAGGCTGAAAATGACTTTGTGCTGATGTGAAATTATTTTTTCCCGTTCTGTTCTAGTATGGCTACAATATGAATATCTGCAGAAAGACATCCAGAAATGACAAGGTCTGTCTCTTCTATTTTAATTTCTTTTTGATGACTCCCCACTGTTTTCTAACTAGGGAAAAGCCCACAGAAGCAAAAAAAAAAAAGAGGAACAGGAACTAAAACCTCTGTAACTCCTAAGCCAGAAAAGAATCCTAAAAAAAAGCTTTGAAATTCAGAAAATGAAACCTCTAAAAAAATAAATAATTTTTTTAATCATCTTTCCAGAAAAAAAAAACCAAAAAAAATATACAGTTCCAAGATGTGCTGCAAGAAATGCACAGCAAGAGAAACCTGAAGAAAAACAAACAAACAGCAAGCAGAAGTTCTCCTGAAGTCGAGGTAAATCTTGCAGCATGTTGAGGTTAGATTTAGTCAAACAGATTGCGTAACTTCTGCACTGCATCTGTTACATTCATATCTGTCATTTACCACCAATTTAAAAATTCACTGCTTTACCACAATTTTCAACTAAACTTTAATGTCGCTGCAGGGTGCAAGCAGCGACTTCCAGAGCTCTTCTGATGACATCTATCAAAATGTCTAAGTGCCATTCAGGGAAATGATATGATGAATTCAGACGCCATCAAACACCTGCTGGATGATGCTGCTCCGAGACTGAGGAAACAAGCAAGTCTAGAAGGGATGCAAGTCAGTTATGCTTGTTGCTCATGTTTTCTCGTGACAAGAGACATGAAAACTCCAACTCCAGCACGGAAAAGGCGATCCTTTCCTTTCCAAATGCTCAGGCTAACAGTGTGTTTTCCAAAGATCTTATTTTCAGGAATTTCTGCAACACAAAATAGGGATAATATTAGACAGTACATATTAGATGACTAATATCTCAATTTCACCTCAAAATATAACAGCTTTTGTTGCATGATTCATTGATCACACTTCTTAAAATCTAATAAAAATATAATTCATACCACAACCGTGGATATTTAACATTTTTAATTAAAAACTTTACAAAGAAAATCACATTTATGTAATTTGACAACAAAAAACTTAACATATGTGTGTCAAATACAGCTTATGTTATCACAGGAAAAGAAAGGGTACCATTTGACTGTAGAAAAACCACAGTAAACTTATTAGAAATTCACATTAAATCAGAGTTTACCATTCTGATCCATCTGTGAGGCATCGACCTCTCCCCTAAAGCTCATTACATTTTATAATGTGTATGCACGCAACCTGTTTATTAAACATCCTTCATTCAAAGTCTGCATAAATCGCCCTCTTTTGGGCTACTCTCTCTACTGTAAACTATCAAATATGGGCGATCTGAGCCAACTGAAGCCCACTTTATTAAAGCTGCTCTATAATCTTTCCCCTGTGTACTCAAAGATGTTACTAACCGTCATGTTTGGGATATTTTCACCTTTTTCATAAGGTAAAATAATGGGAAAGGTATTTAGTTAAACAAAATGAAATCAAATTGTAGGATCTTTACTTACAGTAAAAAGCTTATAATATAAAGCGCTTTGAGCCGACTGTTGTGATTTGGCGCTATATAAATAAAATTGAACTGAATCTATGTGAGAGGTGATATGGTGGGTGTATGTGTTGGTGCATGTGACTGTGTGACGTGTAAAGGATATATTTGTTTACTGTGGATGAATACGTTTCGCCCATCATCATTACTGATGCCAGACCTTGTGAGGCCTTTGACTTCAAGTGACAACAAACGGTGATGTTATGTTGTGACCTCGTTTGTATAGATTCCTGATCCACAGGCTTAATGGAGTGTTTTTATTTTCCTCATCATGCAGATGATATATAAAAGAAAGACTAAAACACATTCAATTCTGTTTGTTTTCTGTACAGAAAATGATGGAAAAAAAAAAAAAAAATCAAAATCAAAAATCAACCCTGGAATATTAAAGTCTTTGGATTTAAAAATGCCAAGTTTACAGTAAATAATCACATGACCAGTTTTGGTTCAAGAGAAGTGTGAAGCTGTTATAACTAAATACTCCAAGTAGATGCAGCACCTCTGTTTCCATTGATTGTTTGAGGATCCTGAACGTCTCAACAATTTGTTCTGAGCTAACATTCACCTTCAATGTTTGCATGAGCAAAGTTACTCTTGTGAATTTCTGTTTTTACTGACCATTTGTGGTAAGTGTGGTTGAACAGTGGCTGAGAATTTGTTATTAAAATGTTTCTCACAGTGACAAACTTTTTTTTTTTTTAAACAACCAGTAAATGTCTCAAGAAAACTAAAGGAAGAGTTTTACCACCAAGAGTGGGCAATCCAGACACAGTATTTGAAGAATACTGCCACTTGTAAATCAAAGTAAAGATCAAAAACCCAGTTGCTTCATTTGTTCGATTTTTTTAGCTACTTGACAATTTACAGTTGTTCACCGTTGGAATTGCAATATGTATGAATAGATTCACTCATTGAAATATACAAAAATACCCATTTTAAAATTACTTATTTACAGATTAGTCATTAAAAATGTCCCCAATTCCCAACTAGAGTAAAATAAACCAGCTCTCTATGAATGCTGAGGATACTGATGTTAGCCATCAATGTACTTTGTGTCAACTGTGTGACTGTTGCGAATGGAAAACGGCCTCCATGCCAGGACTTGCAGAGCAGCGACACACATGGGCACCAGACACACCAAGTAGAACATGATGCTGTGGAGGCTCTCCAAGGCACTAAAAACAATGACAAAGTGTACAGTTACATCAATTTGCTACTGCATCATCCTCTGATCATCACGATGACAATTACTGCAAACTGCAACTGTATGGAGAGAAAATTGACTCAAAATATCTGTGTGTCTGTAATGCAGGATTTGTGCGTAACCTGCTGGATTTGTAATTTTTTGTAATACACGATTCACCTGATACACACGCACAAAACTAAAGTTACGCACGAATCACCTGATACACACGCACAAAACTAAAGTTACACACGAATCACCTGATACACACGCACAAAACTAAAGTTACACACGAATCACCTGATACACACGCACAAAACTAAAGTTACACACGAATCACCTGATACACACGCACAAAACGGCGGTTACGAGTGCACAAAGTTTTTGAGACACATTTCACGCTTCCGGTGAGCTACCAGATTCGTGCGTAACTTGGTGCGTTTAATGCTAGTACAAAGCTGGGTCATCTGAGTTTTGTTCTGGGTCTAGTGTTTTTTTCCCGCTGAACTTATTTCACTCTATACTTGTGCCGAAGTGGAAAAGACGATTTTCTGTGGAAGATGGGATACCTCAGCACCCTTGAGTTATAACACATACACCTAAAACAGCCAGTCAAACTCTGAGAGGCATTATAAAACATCTGAGCCTGGAGATAAATTTAGAGATAGCTTTCATAGATCTGGAATGTACTGTCTTAGCTACCAACAGCTAAAGTAGCTTAGCTCACATAAAGATGAGTTCTAGCTAACAGAGAAATGCATGGAGAACTATCAAACTACTTGACACATAAAACGAAATCTCTAAAAATACTCATTATAATCGGATAGCAAAGTGTGCAGATTTTAACTTTAAATTACTTCTGAGGGTAGACCACCGTGATTCCCTGCCATAACAGTCGCCTACTCTTCCTTTGTGCCTCTCAGAGTTTGACTGGCTGTTTTCCGAGCCAGAGAAGCATTGCACCACCTAGTGGTCGTTTCTTTTAACCAAATAATTACATTTGTACAGCTCACAAATGCATATGTAAATAGTATTAGAATATTAAAAAATAGATGTAGGTGTATGTGTTATAACTAAAGGGTGCTGAGGTATCCCATCTTCCACAGAAAATCGTCTTTTCCACTTCGGCACAAGTATAGAGTGAAATAAGTTCAGCGGGAAAAAAACACTAGACCCAGAACAAAACTCAGATGACCCAGCTTTGTACTAGCATTAAACGCACCAAGTTACGCACGAATCTGGGAGCTCACCGGAAGCGTGAAATGTGTCTCAAAAACTTTGTGCACTCGTAACCGCCGTTTTGTGCGTGTGTATCAGGTGATTCGTGTGTAACTTTAGTTTTGTGCGTGTGTATCAGGTGATTCGTGCGTAACTTTAGTTTTGTGCGTGTGTATCAGGTGATTCGTGTATTACAAAAAATTACAAATCCAGCAGGTTACGCACAAATCCTGCATTACAGACACACAGATATTTTGAGTCAATTTTCTCTCCATACAACTGTAACTTCCTGTGCGTGTCGACTGTGTCAGTTTCTGACATTAAAATCAAAAAGTACAAGTACAAAACAAAACCGTGAACAGAGATAATAGTGGAACCATTATTTGTGGTTTGTTTTTTTTATTATTATTTAAAGAGATCAGTTTATGTGCAAGTATCCCCTGTGAGCCAAAAGCAGCCTTCAGACTCCTCTAAACAGTTTCTGACAACTTCTTGGCTCTGAATGATGTCAATGAGAATGGCTATTCCTAATACGCCCAATTATGCACACAGTATTGGCTATGAGTGCAGATGCCCCAACCACCCATTGGTTAAATCTTGTATTTACAAAGGCTTGCGACTTGGAAGAAAGGTGGTCTAGGGATGATCAACTGAGGGCCTGCACTAAGAAACAGTAAGATAACAAATAACTGAAACTGTGAACCATACAAAACAACTGTAGTAGAGCCTAGAAATAAAAAAAATTGTAGTTGGATATGGACATATGAGGCTGCCATTATGTGGAAAAGTATATTGTATACCTTCTAACATTTTTTTAATCAATGCTGGTTAAATATGTAACTACAAAACAAGTATTTCAGTGGGTCTGCATTTATGAAATTATATAAGCAGTGACCTTTGAAATAAAAAAAGCCAAGTAAGGGCTCTCTTATCTTATCTTATAACTTGATGGGGAACAGAATTTTTTTTTCCTGCATAATAAAATGAAACTGTAGAAAAGCAAAAATGTATTTTTCCTTGAATTCAAACGTGCATCTCAATATATATTATGTAAATTTATAATTGATCACAGTGCTGGCTCTCAGCATTTTAGCCCACCAAAGTTGTGCCTATTATATTTTACTATTTTCCACTTGAAAGTTTTTAAATTAGCTTCTTATTTTTGCATTTCTTTAAAACCCAAAACATGCTTTCATTCAATGTGTCCTAACAGTTTATTGCTCAAAGTTAGGTTATTGTTTTATGGTGATTTAATTTTATATAGGGACTGTTCACAGATGCATCATCTACATTTCAATAAAAGACATATTATTCATACTATGATGGCATAAACGGGCTCAGACTTAAAGCTGAATATTATCCGAATGCTCTGGAAAACCTACTGTAGTTAACACAGGGCTTATCATCAGCAACTGAGCCCCTTATATATTTTCCCCAGTTTTTTGTCTGTTTATTATACAGCAAGTTATGACATAAAGCATAAACAGGCAGACTTGGGACATATGTCATCAGTGGAAAATTGACAATCCAAAAGTTGTGGGTATAATCTCAAAATCAGCTTCAACAACACTTGACAGACCACTTATGTACCCATTAACTCAACAGGAAGCAAGAAACTGTACCTCTGATTTGAATCCTTTGCTGCATCCTTCAGCTGCTCATACCCGAACTGGTTCAGGATACTTAACACCATCATAGGGGCCAGAGACTGAGCTGGCTTTGTGAACAGTGCATTTGTTCCAAACACCATGGATGAGAGAGGGGAACTAGGAGGAGGAGGGGAAGAAGAAAAAAAACACAAAAACACAAAATCACATATCAAATGACAAATTGTTTTCATTGCATGTTTGTACATATTTTTAGGGCTAAAGCAACTAATGTTGTGTATTTTCCTGTATTATGTAGTAAAATCACAAGGTTTAAAAACAATGCTGCAGCAATCTGAGTGAATGAAGTTGTTTATATTTGTATCTGAGAAATGACTGAATTAGTCATCTTTGCTGACATTCATATTTTTAGTCATGACAGCAGCACAACTCTAAGGGATGGCAGTTCTAGTCTGCATGTCCACCAGTTTGGTCCATATCTTAACAACTGCAGGCTGTGATGGACTGGCGACTTTCCCAGTGTGTACCCAACTTCTCACGACCTTGAAGTGGATCAGTGGGAAAATGAATGGATAGATGCATGAACAGAGAGACTCTGGTCAATTCCTACAACATTCCAACCTAACCTCAGACTCAGCTATTCTTTGTGTCATGTAACTTAGGTAGTGTACTTGGTAAACATTATACCCGATTTAAATGTTTGCTTTGACAGTATGACAAATATTTTATTTTATGTTTTGCATAAAGCACAGTTGTGCCTAAGCTGTGGACATGAAGTGCTGTTTACCTGCGCTTGTATTTCTGCAGGTCAGTGTCAATAATGTCAGCCAAAGGCAACCCAAAAAGACTGAAGCACGCTTGAATTATAACCCTGCATAAAAAGAGTACAGATAAACTGGAGTAAAAAACAAACAAAACAAAAGCAATGCAGTAAATGCAGTAAAAAACAAATATCAAGACAACCAAAAACCCTATCAGTAACTTCTTACATGTTAATGGTGAGGAAAAATGCCAGGACATAGTAATGCTGAGGACCAACTGCTAGCATGACAGCTGCCATCCCAGCCTCCACATAGAAGGTGAATAGGATGATCCTGTAGTAGCCAAGCCCATGCAGCAGCCTCTGAGAGCTCAGTACTAAAAGCTAAAGTGAGGACAGTGAGTTAGGAACAACACAAACAGTTAGGCAAAGTAGCAGATTAAAGCAGTGTATCAAGTGTTATAAAACAATTTCCTTTTTGGCGCTTTCAGGTGTTTGTTCAGACCTCTGTCATTTGAGTGAGGAAGTGAGCGGGCAGCTGAATAGCTCTATTTATGAACTATGTTGTAGACAGTTACGATAAATAACAAGCAAACAATGACATGGTGTAAAAGATTGCTTATCCCTTGAGTCTGGAAAATTCCCACAACTTCACTGTGCCTTATTAGATAGTCATATTATAACCTTTTTTAAGTAGATAGTGCAAGTCTTTCCGCTCAAAATACTACAGAGACGGTTCATTCAATGTTTTAACTCTGTTCCAAATAGAGATGGGAATCGAAAATTGGTGCCACTTGAGAACCGGTCCACATTTTACAAAGCATCGGAATTGTTTGAGCTTATTAATTCCTTTATCAGTGCCTGCTGGTGCTGGCGGTGCATACAAATTGCAAATTAATGTCATATATGTACATCTACTGTTGCCATAAAAAAATAAGGAGTCATGGCAGAGACGATGAAGCGGTCCAAAGCATTGCTTCATGAAGAAAGATGGTAATAGTACTAGTTGTAACGCCTGTAACATGATTATTTCTAGTATTTCAAGTAAGAATAACACCTAGGACCTATGACTTGGATGGACCAAAGAAAACAATCAGTGTGGTATTCTGAGGTAAGAGGAAGACTGAAAGACATATTCTAATCTTTATGAAAAAGCTAATCCTCTTGGGACAATACCTGTGGACAGATGAATCCTGCTCCATACATGATGCTCTTTGCAAATGATGGAAGCACATCTGGAGGAATCAGGTTTTCAGCAAATATCATGGTAAAATTATTAAAGAAAGCCAACATGAACACCTGGAAGAAGTTCATGAGCACAAATAGCTGAAAGTCCCTGTTGGTCAGGATTTGCCATGTCAACATTCTCAATGTGGAGAAGGAGCATGCATGGGAAGTCTGATCATCAGACCCGGGAACAACTGATTCATACTGATTCACTTTATTGTCAAAGCGGCTCTCACTGTGAAAGCCTGTGTAGAGCATGCAGCCACAGCTCAAGACAGCAATCAGCACAGTGAACGCCTGAAAACCCGTGAAGTCTTCCATGTTTCTGGACACCACACCACAGAAAAGGACACTGGAGGAGCCAATGAGAGAAGCCACCTGGGAAATAAACAAGAAGGCATATGAGAAGGATGAAGCTCTTCCGAGTATACCGAGGACAGATGGAGGGATGGAGGGGCTACCTGGTTGTACTTTATGAGTCTTAGTCTGTTCTGATGATGGCTTGAAATCTCTGCAAACAAGGCACATTGTGCCAACAGCACAAAAGTCAGCATGCCATCGAAAGCACACAGAGCTACTGCCAAGTGTAACCCACTCAACCAATCACCAGGGGCGTAGGAACGCCACGGGAACCAAGCTAGAAGAAAAGACAGCGAGTAGAGGGGGGCACCATACAGGATGGAGAGACGCCGCTGAGAGCAGCAGGCCACCCTGGAGTTATCTTGCAGGTAACCAAAGAGAGGGTCATTAACTGCATTCCACACCATGTACACCACCTGTGGACAGGAAGTGTGTAAGAGTATTCATTAAAAACAATTAACAATGAGCATATACAGTTGTGGTCAGAAGCTGCATTCACTCATTCACTAAGTTGGCTGGACCAGTCAGTGTAAAGAAGTTTAACTTGCAATTTTAACAACACATATCAATTTTTCTACGTGATAAAAAAATGCTGCTGTAGTAAATGAAAGAAATCTGTCAGCATGATTTCTTGGGCTTAAATTGTAAGAAATTAATGTGTAGAATTGCAGAAAATGTTCCCACTCTGTCCTCTAATTCTTTAAAAAAAAAAAAAAAAAGCTTTCGTCAATTCACCAAAAACTTTTTTTTTTTTGTTTACTGTGGCTCCATTGTAAAAAAACAAAAACATACATTTCTAAAATATAGTTTGTCATTCATTGTTTATCTATTGCTTAATCATTCTGGTGTGGTATGAATGGAGGTGGTCTTTATCAGTACAAAAAGATGTAAAACTTGTGAAAATACAGTTAAGTCTAAAGTTTATGCCCTCCTTCACATTTTCCAAAGCCATCCAGTGGGCCAAACTGAAGTCTCTGCCGAGCCAATTCTGGCCTTGGGCCTTATGTTTGGCACCTGACATCTGATCATAAAGCTCTTCTCCAGAAGGCATTTAGGTTGTCCATGTGGGCAGCTGCAAATTTCAGTGGTGCTATTATGAGTCAATTTTGGAGCAAGGGCTTCTTTCTTAGTCAGCATCCTCTCACTCCATGGTGATGTAAAACTCACTTCACTGTGGACAGTGACCCTGGTGATCCTGCAGTTTCCTGTTTAAGCCTTGGTGGTTCCCGAACATCCTAACCATTTTCCCCTCTGAGGGTCACAGTTCCAGACCTTGGCAGAGTGACAACACATCCAGCTAACTTGTACTTATGTTCAGTTGTTGATTGAACATCACTGAACTGATGATGGTATCTGCAGTTGTTCAGAAATAAATAGAAGAGACATTCCCGACTTGTGTAACCCAAAGATTCTCCTTAGAGCTTCACTGGGTTCCTTGGACTTTCCCATTCTTCTGAGTGCTTTCAAACAAATCCTTTATATGCTGGCAAAAAGAAACTACCAGTTGGAGTCAGAAAGTAATAGACCTTCTCCTATTAAAAGAAATCATTAAAAGCAGCAGATTCTTTAAATTTTACTTCCACTCTTACAACATCACATGTAGTCGTCAAAAAGCGCAGGTCAAGATACTCACTTGTGATTGGTGAAATGCTCCCTCGGATATCTTGTACCTATTCAGGAAGAGTTTGACATAGTAGAAGCTGAAAATGTTGTTTATCATGCTAGACCCCAGAGTGGTCATGGCATAAGCCAGCGCTGCAGGGTTCACCCCAAAATTTATCAGGTGTCGGAATACATTCATTGTTTCGGAAACGCTCGAGACAGGTTTCACCTCCACGGACACGGCAGCTTGACCAAGTTACCTGCCGCTCTAAAGGAGCAGGGAGCAAGCAGTTGTTGTCACCTGCAGCACCTTTTCGACGCTGCTGTTGTTTAGCATTGCTAATAATACTACTATAGGCTTGGTATTTAAATCGGTTTTGTTCCAACTCGCTAATCGCATGAATAGCACTTGCCAGGAAGTTAAACAGACTTGCTAAGTATTTACCGAGCCACTGTAAAAACCAGAAAGTATGCCCCAACGACACTGTTTAGAAAATCATCGAGAGGCGGGGTAAGAAACAAAATAAGAAAGAAACAAAATCTGATTGGGCAGAAATAGTCCGTGCCTTACACTTACTGCTTCGTAATTCGTCGATGCAAATGTTCGTCACAAAACACAGGACGTTACGACATTTAAAACTTTTTAAAAAAAAAATATTTAAGCGTCAGTTTTTATTGTTAACTTTATTTAGTTGTGTTTGCCGATAAATAACAGGTAAAATGTGTTCACTTTTTTTTTAAAATTAATTAATTTTTTATGAGGCATATCTGCCTCCTGCCGGATGCTGGGGTGATTTGCCACGTTGCTGTAGACAACAGACTTAAAGCCTCTCTCACGCCTGGGAGGATGTAGGTTACGTTTGACCACTCACGGCGGCAGACCGCGGTCAGCTTCAAGCTATTAAACTCCGGTGTGTCAGGTTTCTGTCGGGTGTTGTTTTGGGTGAGCCCTCCATTTAAAAATGCTAACCGACATGATTTTGGAGGAAGAGTTTGAGAAGAATGGAGACCCTTGGTACAACCCGCAGGATCTCGAACACGGTAAGAGCTGCTCAGCCTTGCGGTCGCACCCTAAACTCTTCTCCTGACTGGCTGTGTCTGTGCGAGCTGTTGTGTTATTCCGTTTCATGGCTCAGGCTGTTTAATTAGTAAAAGACAATGAGTGTTTCAGCTGCTGCCTAATTGTTATAGTTATTTTTTTTTTCAGTTTAGTTAAGTTTCAGTTAGTCTCCAGAGTGGGTTTGCTTGTTTAAGTTGAGGTTTAATTTTAATACACGTTATTTTTTTGTGGTTATTGTTATATTTGCTAAAGCCAAGACCTTCAGAATGGGTGCTGGTAATATAAACACAACCCACTGTGAAACTCCGCAGACTGACTCACAGCCGTGCAGATGTCTCAGTAAACTTCTGCATCAGTGCCACCTCACACTTGTTGTCTACTTCAGACTGACAAACACCGACAGGAAAGGCATTTCATGTACATTTCATTTTAGTTAGTAAGTACACAACATAGCTTTAGTTAGTTCAATATATTTTTTCAAATATTTTTCCAGTTAACTGACATATTTTTGTTAAAAATAGCTTTAATTTTTTGTTGTAGCAGTCTTAGAAAACTGAAAGTGACCTCTTCACTGCCACAAGCCCCTAAATTTGAGCTTACAGATAAAAATGCAGACGAAGGACGTGTGACACAGACTCACAGGGGTCATGCGATCCACAGGAGGGCTCCTACAGAGTCAGGATTTCCTGAGGCTGCCACGGCCCCCCCTGTGTTTATTGTTTTCAGAAGTCTTATCAGTAGGCATGGATAACAACAAAAATGCTCAGCATTTACATGAGGAGATTTAGGAAGAAATGTACAACGATCTTTGCAGCTTCATCGTCTCCACCATGTTTATATGCTCCAGAGTTTGGTTTAAGATCATTAGGTAGCAGAGGTTGGAAGTACTGTACCTGAGCAGAGTTTTTAGGTACCTGTACTTTACTTCACTGTTTATTTTACTTTTACATCTGACATTTTAACCCAGATATCACTGCTTCACAATCCTATTTGTGCATTCATCATTGGTGCTTATTGCACACACCTAGAAGACCTAGAGGTGAAAAAGGCAAAGACATATCAAAGTGAGCTTTGCACAAAAACACAGGTAGAAATGTCCTTCAAATAGCTACTTTTTAAGTTTATACTTTGAGTACATTTCAGAGCCTCTACATTTTTGCTTTTACTTGAGTAAAGAAGTTGCATCAGTACGTCAACTTCTGCCAGTCTTTTTTTTTTTTTTGAGACAAGTATCTGTACATTTACTTTGCCACCTCTGTTAGGTAGTGACATTTAAAGTTTGAATTGGCTCAGTTTAATTGGATTTTTATTAGCTGATCTTAGTAGTCTCACAAAAGACGGTGTTAAGATGGCTGGCCAAGATCCTGAACTCATGAGAATTTATTGGGGGAAAAGGTCACAAGGCATGCCTTAGATTCCTCATGGGACAATGAGTTGTTGTGAGTGGCACTAGCCACGTGCCAGACTGCGTTTACACACTGATCTAATTTTTTTTCAGTCACCCGTGTTTGGGTATTGAGACCATCCTGAATCTTGTGTTTATATGCTTTGCTTTACCTTTCTTTCAGATCTGCATTTGGCAGCAGAGCTGGGGAAAACCCTCCTTGAGAGAAACCATGACCTGGAGCAGGCCCTGCAGGAGATGTACTCCACCAATCAGGAGCAGCTGCAGGAGATAGAGGTGATACATCTTAGGAAGGAACTAATCCGAATTTTTGAGCAAAATCTCATCTATCAGTGGATGTAGTTGTTGGTTGCCTTTTATGTGAATGAGTCCATGATTAGAGGCGATTCATTGAGAGAAATCCCTGCTGAGAGATCTGAAAGGCACTTTCTCTGAATGGAAAGTCATTTGTGAAATTCTCACAGCTGAAAATAGGTTGGAGTAAAGGCTAATCCTGCCCAGTCTGATCTAATAAGCCTTTGGCAAGGAGCAGAATGTCTGTCTTAATTATCTGGAAACTGTCACTGGTTTTCCAGTAAATGGTTGTTTTATTTGGACACTGTTCATGGTTCTGATTTTGTTCTTATCTGTTAGTCAATAAAATACTATTTATGTATTCCCAACACTAATAGTGGAGCGCCTTATATTTTAGTGCCAAGACATTTTAGCACATGCAGAAACTGCTGCTGATCTGTCTGAGCTGGAGGACATAGCACTTAGCAGGTCAGCACACATAAGAGCCTTAATTTGTCTACGTCTTTGGTGTAAGAGTTTATCAAGGTTGTTTTGGTAATCCTAATACGTCTCTTTGACCCACATTGTACGTGCTGCCCTGTCTGAGAGGTGTGCTTCTGTTTCACTAAAGTACACAAGTTCTGGAGAAATGCTTGCCAAAGAAAACTGTCATGAGTCCAGTGTGGCATTTGGAAAAGCCAAATACTCACACTGATGTCATAGGTTGACCTATTAATGAGGCTGGTCAGCAGGCACAGCTTTTATAGATACTAAATACATTCTTGTTCACCATGCAAATACAGGTTATAGGCCTATGTTGTGATTTCCACTTCAATAATATGAGTCCATGCTCTTAGCCAAATGTTATCATTTAGTATGGTGCTGTCCTGTTGCTATTGGATTTAAATAAGCAGTTTCTTCTCAGTATAGTTTGGCGTTGCTACTCTGGAGTTTGATCTTATATGTAATAAGCCAGTGAAAATGAGATATAGAGTAATGTGCAAAATTTTGAGCCACCCCTCATATCTTTTATATATTTTTTTCCAAGCCTTTTTTTGTTTTGTTTTTTTAATGGTCTTGAGCAATAGTTCTCCAGGTTTCTCTAAGTTTTTCTTTGCACATTGGCTGCCTAGGCACATAAAACGGTACCTAACACTAGGGATGAACCGGTGTTGTCTACACATAACATACAACTTGACAAAGAGCCTATTTTAAATTGTATTTTTAGTCATTAACAGTTTCACAGGTATAAATTTGTTTTTGTTTTTTTTGCACCAGCAAGGTGATTCCCAAACAGCTGTTAGATGAAAACCTGCCATATCTAGGCATGGTGTGCAGTGTGTCAATTAAAAAAAAAAAAAATTGGATAGGTGGAGGAAAAAAGATGATGTGACATTCCTTAAAAAAAAAAAAAAAACTCTCTACAACAAATGAACAGTACCTGAAAGTCATGTCCTTAAGAAATAAATCCAGCAAAGACCTGACACAGGACCTGAGAGATGCAGCTGGCCCTTCAGTTGATCCACCTCATCAGAAATGGTCTCAGTGGAAGGGTGGCTGTCAAGAAGCCATTCTTAAGGGAAACAGGGAGAAAAGACTGTGGTATGATAAATTACAAGAAAATTGGGGAACAGTTCTTTTATGTTTCAGTAATTCGCTGCATCTGTTTCCCATTTTCCTAGCAAAATATCAAGAAATTGGGGCTGGCTCAAAACTTATTTTCTGCATGAGTAGGAACTTGGAACTATTATTTCTCCCATGAATTTAGGTCAAGACATGCAATTTTATTGGTATCGGATTGGTAGCGCGACAGCTTGGAATTATTTTTCTTGTAGGCTAATCTGATAATCTGTCTGTAAACAAAAAAACAACAAAAATCGGAATTCCCTCTCTTGTACACCAGTACCTCACCAAGCAGGTGGACCTGCTGCGTCAGATGAATGACCAGCATGCCAAAGTGTATGAGCAGCTTGACGTGGCTGCCAGAGATCTGGAGCAAAGCAATGAGAGACTGGTGCAGGACAACCGCCTGGCCCAACATAAGATCCACAGGTTGGAATGCTAACTGTGCATTACTCTGTAATGCATGTGTTATAGAATTATCCAGTTAGCTTCAGTGATGCATACAAAATACACCAGTTAACATGTTTGTTTGTTTTTTCTCTTTTCCTTCAGTCTAACTGAGACTATTGAAGCACTTCAGACCCTTATGGAGCATCTGCAGGCCCAAGTCGAAGAGCTAAAAACTGCAGAGGCAGAACGAAATAAGAGAGAGCTGGCAGAGCAGAGACGCAGCCTCGGCGCACAGAGTGTGTCCTGTCTCAAAGAGCTGTATGACTTGCACCATGACAGGTAGCAGGTTTCATCACCCTCGCTGGCATCACAATGCTAATAGAACTACAGAGGAAATGTGTGGTAGACTGTAGATAGTATTGTGCATTAATGATGTGGTGACTTAGCTTGGTACTCTTGACGTTTATCAAACTTTGAACAGTGACTAATGATGAATAGCCCCAAATTATCTGGCTACGCCAGGGGAAATATGAGTCAGTGTCTTTCTTCCTTGACATGAAAGCAAAAAGAAAAGCGAAGCTGAAAGCACCTCAGCAGTGAGAGCTCAGGTCTGTTTTCCCATGTTCCCCTCAGTACTCTGCTGCCTTCTCATATGCTGACTTGACATCTTCAGGTCACCCAGAGCCTGACCAGCGAGACCAGAGAGCTTATTTTAGACATAATCCACAAGAGAAGGAAGCTAATCCTCCCCCACTGTCACTGTGCACTAATGCGGCTGTTTAGTTTGCTGCATCTAATGTCACTTATTTGGTGTTTTGTAGAACTGTCACCTTAAAATCCTGAATATTGCATCTATAAAGTTAAGTTAAAGGTGAGGTGTAGTGGACGTTTAATAAGGAGCTTGAAATGTATTGAACTGTGTGAGCAAAACTTATTTTAGCAGAAAAAGTACTTGCGCGCACACACACACGCGCACACACACAGGAAATTTGTCATGGCACAAGGTGAGAGGCCTAGTATGTAAGAAAATGAGACTGTTATCATGCTTTTGCTGATAATACAGCAGTACCAGGTAGCATTACAAAAAAGCCAAGAAAATTATTATTATTATTATTATTATTATTACATTTCTCAGTCTTACTACCAACTGACATTAGAAAGAATTCTTCTGCAGGAAATTCAGAGGAGGTGAAATACTCAGTTGTGAACTGTGTCCAAAGTCTTCCTCAGGCTGCTTAAGGTAACCAAATAACCTTTACCAAGAAGATGGAAATTTCTGGTACTCCCTGCTGCTGGTAAAGTCTAAGTGCTTGAAGTGTACGGTAATAATTCAACTCAGAGCGTCTCTGAACTGAATTTTGAAGACACTGTTTAACTGAGAAAGTCAAACTGTAACAGGATTCCTGCAGATCCCTAAAAAGTCTTCATGTGTTAAATTTAGTTAAAAATTTAAGGTCATAAAATGATTGTTGTAAATAGTTTCTGAGCTTCAAAAAAGGCGACTGGACTTTAAGTTTCTTGAAGAAACTTAAACTTTTAAATGTGGATGAATCAGACGCGTGCTGTTAATAAAATAAATAAATACATGAGAGGCTGCTCGAGTGTTGTGTGCCCGCTGCTACATGATCAGCTCCTGCTGATCAGCTGATCAGCTCCTGCTGATCATGTAGCAGCGGGCCAGAAACATTGTCCATGATAACAATTCCCCTAACTGCCTGTGGGCTGAGCTGTTGGCATCATCCAAGTATCTAATTACTTCAGTGCTTTCTGACTCAAAACATGTAAAGACAGATCAAACAGCACATTTTTGGTTTTGGTGTTTTTTTTTTTTTTTTTTTTAGGTTATTTAATAGAAAAAAAGAATATTGCATTCATAAATCTACATCAGTTTGTATGGAATCATGTCTTCCAACAAACTGATGCAGTATCATAAACTTAGAATTAGTCCACTTCAGGTATAGTAGCAGGCGCCAGTTTGTGGAAGCCACCACATTGCCCCGCCCTCTTAAATACAGCAGCTGCCTGATCACGTTTTATGCATGTGGCTAGAGACCAGCCACACACCAGGTACACCAAAGGAGAAAGTGTTTGTATGCCGTGGTGTCTGCACCTTCAGACTCAAAAACATCATCCTCTTCCGTCTCACTTCAAGCCTCATCTCCTGAACTGAAGTGAGAGCTCTAACACGCACAAACATGCTTCAACGAGCCTCGTCCAGAGTAAATAGATGTGGACACATATTGACAGCTGAGATAAACAGCGGACTGACAGCCTACACTCACTACAGATAAACGGCAGCCAGAGTTGTATGTCCTACAAACACTATTGCTGTTAGAACTGTGAGTTTGTTATAATCTCAGTGTCATGGAAGGATTGTTTTCTCAAAGTGATGCTCTAACAAGCTCGTTAATCACTCCCTAAGGTATCTCTCCCACGGCAGTCACCTTGTGGATGGACTCTGGTCGCCTCATGGCTCTTTCCATGACCAAAAGAGGCAACCAAACCCAGAGGAGGAGAACGCTGCTCTCCAGCGCTCCATCCAGACCCTTCAAAGCCAGATAACTGCAGAGCGGAGTCGCAGGGAGGCCGCAGAGCGGGAGATGGAGTTGACAGCCAGGGAGAACAGCAGTCTAGAGCAGCGGCTGGCCCTGCTGTCAGGCTGCCAGGTCAGGCAGAAGGAGCTGGAGGCCGAAGTAGAACAGCTGCAGCTTCTATGGCGCGCCGACTGTGCCAACAGGTCAGGGCTGATTTATGTGTGGACTAGATTCAAACTCAAATCATTTCAGCTCTATTTTTGATATTGTTTTGATATTCAGAAAAAATGTGTGTAATTTCTCAAAATGTGTGTCCATTACCTGTTTACCCTTTTCAGGAGACCTGACCAGCTGCTGGTGCCTGACACGGTATTCTTTGTCTCAGAGGAAAGGCCCCACCCGGAGCAGAGTGAGCCAGAGGAGAAGACGGAAACTGCTGAGGAGCAGAGCAGATCCGGCCGACAGAGGTGCAACAGTGACAGCGTGTTGAGGGCAACAAACCCGGATGAAATTCTTCGTGGTCACGAGCAGCTGTGTATACGTCGAGCAGAGGCTGTGAAAAAGAGGGGCATCTCTCTGCTCAATGAGGTGGATGCACAGTATAGTGCACTGCAGGTGGTGTATCCATGGAATAATGTTTTCCTAAAAATATCAAGAGTTTTTCTTCTTTTTCAGTTAGAAGTTTTGGTGTAAAATTCTTTCTTTTCTATTTGAAAATGGAAAAATGCATTTCTCTAAGATATGTGTTTGTTATCCAGGTGAAATATGACGAGCTGCTGCAGCGATGCCAGCAAGTATCAGACGAGTTCAACCATAAGGCCGTCCAGACATCCAGCAGTCCCTTTGCGAGCAGCCGCTCACGCCGCCGGCTGTCCGGCTCTGCAGCTCTGTCTGATCTGACTGTGGTTCTTGAAGAAGGCCAGCAGCCAGAGTACAAGGCTCTCTTCAAGGAGATCTTCACCTGCATCCAAAAGACCAAAGAGGACCTCAGTGGAAACGGAAAACCGCTCAGGGATGGTGAATCCTCCAAATGATTGCCATTCATCACCCTGTGACTTGCTCTCTGTAAAACTATTCAGAGATTGCAGACGCTGTAAATACACTCAGGCTTTGTGAATCTTAGACATGCCTGTTGTGTCCTTATCAAAAATAAAGTGACTATAGTTACATGAGTGAATAAAGTATATTTTTACATGCAGCTTGATCGCCAATTCAAAAAGTATTATATCCACCAGCAGCAGTATTCAGTTTTTTTTTTGTAATGCTTACACTGTGACCACTTGACTGTTTGGTGTTTGGAGGAGAGGCACGTGCAGTGGTGTTACACTGTGTTACGTTGTTGGGTAAAATGGCAGTTATTATCAGAGTTGTGTCAACAGAGAAGTTGGAATGTTGTAATAGGATGAAAACCTGAAGCAATGTCATATCTGAAGACTCAGGAGTTTTTGATTAGTGGTGTAAGCAGGTTTTTGTAAGTTGACCTTAGGTGGCTCAGCGGAGGGTCAGTGGCACGATAAGAGTAAAATGTACTGTAGGTGGACACTGTAAAACGAGTGTGTGTGAATGTCGGTAGGACACAGAGCGGCTCTGCACTTTGTCATGATTCCTGTTTTATTTATTTAATAAAAGATTAGAGAGGATTATATGTTTATTTATTTTCTTTGTTGCTATATTTTTCAACTTAATGTACAATGGGGTGCTTCTTCTGTGGTGATTAAAATTAAACAAAACACTTTCTTCTTGTTTTTGGACTATTTCCCACTGACTTGAACATTTCTGACTATGATATGTAAAAGAAATTGTTGATTGGATTAATATATGTTGCAGAAACAGGAAAACAAAATCTAAAGATATAAATGGATTAAAAAATGTGCAGACTTTTTTTTTTTTTTTCTCCTCCTTTCAGGCGCCTGAAGTGCTGCAGCAACAGACATGACATTTCTGCATAGTTTTTGTGTAGATATGTTTCAGCTTGTTCTCTATTTCCGTGCATAAATGTGAGCCACAATCAGACAAAAGAAAATCAGTGTGAACAGCATGTACCCAGTGTGGAAAACAACAGAGGCATTTTCTGCAAAACCCAGCGCTGCCCTCACTCTTCAAGGACACGTTCCTGCTGTGTACACTAACTCAGCAAACAATTAATGGACCTTTTGTCTCCATATTTTTTTTTTTTTTAACTTCACTGACATCCCCCCACCCTGGTTACCACAAGCCCCAAATCTATTAAACCTCATATCAAGGAGGTTGCATACCACACTTGCCCACAGGGACAGGTCTTAGCAAGACATGCACGCAGTAATCTAACAAAGGCATCAGATGAGCAGTCAGCAGAGGTTTGTGTCAAAAGTGAGACCAAGTGAAAATGAAATGGTACAGAGACAAGAAGATTAGCTGCCTAGCTGTAAATAACAATGACCTAGTTGCATTTTGGGGGAAAGATTTTCATATTGTGTGCACCAGATCCAGTTATTGATTTCCACATTAAAACAAATTAACACAGAAAATACTCCAATAGGATTATCTACTCCTCATATTTGTGGTACAGCAGCCACAATTGCACACCAATCAATCCAGATCCCAAAGCTCTGCCTGTTCAAAATAACGCCAGTGAAAGTGTAAACTTAAAAGTGACTTCCTGAGCACTTGAAATCCACAATGAGAGCACCATGACCTGCAGTTACTTTGCTGCTGCTGTGTGTAGAACTACCATATTCATAATAAAAGAGGAAGGAGCTGCAGTGACCTGGTAGATTAAGGTGACATAAGTGCCAAAACACCTGACAGTGTATAAAATACTGGTAGATGAACGGAGATAACATGAAGTGCGTCACTAAGGTTGATGGGCTACCATGTGCCACCAGAAGAGGCACTGTGGCATTAATTTATCTCTGAATCTCTGCTGGATGATCCTTCATTTGGTGTATAGTCCAAGCTGGACAATTGAATGGGTAGGTGGTCTATGACACATGGGGGCCCATCCAAGCAGCACATACATTTAGTATATTATATATTATATTATAGGATATAAAGGGAGTGGAGAGGAAGAGATCATCAAACAGACATCAAGAACCCCCTGAAGAGCAGAGTATCTATCTATCTGAACATAATGAAAAAGCTCTGGCTGCTGCAATTTCTGTTCAATATCAGAGGGTCAAACATTTGGGCCTGGGGTCTGTAACTTGATGAACAGGCATAAATATATACAGTGGTGAACACGTCCATCAAAAGTCTCTGTATGGTTTAAACTGTGTTGAGATCTGGTGACTGCAAGTGCCATATCATTTGATTCATATTGTTTTCATATTCATCAGACCGCTGCGATGATTTGCAGTGATTAAATGAACCCAAATGACGCAAACAAAATGACCTGTTGGCATGTCAGAGCCATCAGAGATGTCGTCATTGTGTCAAAGGTTACATTTTTTCCCCTTTACTCTGTCACCATATGCAGTTTCTCCACTGCATACAAACGCAGTTATTACCTAAAACTGGAACAAGAAGTCCAACAATGAGTTTAATACGTATTATTTAAATATAACTGTCGGCGAGCAGAAGTGTGGTAGCGTGGCCGAGTGGTCTAAGGCGCTGGATTTAGGCTCCAGTCATTTCGATGGCGTGGGTTCGAATCCCACCGCTGCCATGAAAGTATTATTTTCTGGACTACCTGTCAGTATGTGTGAAAATCTACAAGCGTTTGTGGACTAAAGAGACTTTCACGGATGTGACAGATTACGAATTAAATGTTCATGGGAGGTCGATTTTAGCGCTGCGGATAACCCTCTGCAATCTTAGGCAGTGCAATTGCTCCCTCATGTGGCAGCTTCAAACATAACAATGTTGGGTTTTCAACTAACACTGAATCCCGTTTTACAAAAGAAAATGTTTGCCACATACACAGTGCTATGCAAAAGTCTTGAGCCATCCCTCGTTTCTTTATGTTTTGCTTGGAAAATGGGAAATCTGTGCAGCGATTTATTGAAACGTGCAAACATCCAATACAAACATACAGTTATGTTAGGCAGAAACAGAGTTTGCATGATTGAAAGTCAGTATTCAGTATGACCTCCTTTATTCTTCAACACAGCCTGAACTCTCTGAGGCAGCTCTCTTGTCATTTCTGTAAGTAGTCTTCAGGAATAGTTCTCCAGGCTTCTTGAAGGACATTCAAAGCTCTTCTTTGGATGTTTCTGCCTTTTGTTCTGTTTTCTATCAACATGATCCCACACTGCTTCAATAATATTGAGGTCCGGGCCCTAGGGAGGCCAATCCATGACTGATAGTGTCACTGTTTGTTTTTCTATCCAGATATACTTTTACTGCATTGGCAGTGTGTTTGGGATAATTGCCATCCTGAAAAAAAATGAAGCTTCTATCAATCAGCTGCTTTCCAGATGGTTTTGCATGGTGGATCAAAATCTGATGGTACTTTTATGCATTCATATTTCCATCAGTTTTGAGAAGATCCTCAACACCACTGGCTGAAACGTAGCCCCAAACCATGACAGAGCCTCCAGGTGGCTGTAGACAGTCACAGCTGTACTTCTCTTCTTACCTCCTCCCTACATATTGATGATTTGAACCAAATTTTTAAATTTGGATTCATCACTCCATCAGACCTGTTGCCACTGATTTTCAGTCCAGTTCTTGTGTAATTTGGCATACCTCAGCCTTTTCTCACGTTTCACTTCCTTAAGAATGACTTCTTGACGGCCACCCTTCCACTTAGATCATTTCTGATGAGGATTTGGTGAACTGTGTGAGGGTGTTTGCTGGATTTTTTTTTTCCTGTTTATTGAGGACCTGAAATTCAGATGACTTTCAAAATGAGTGAAGAAGCAGCAAATGTCCAAAGAAAAACTTTGAAAAACCTTCAGAAACCCTGGAGCACTATCGCTGACCTTTAAAAAGTACAAGAAAGTCTGGCTCCTTGGAAGCAAAACATAAAGAAATGAAGGGTGACTCAAGACTTTGCACATACATAAAAATGGTTGCTGCATTTGTTTTATTTCTAAAAGTGTACAAAATGTGCTGCTACATTAATAACTGAATTCTAGCAAATCACAACAAGTCTTTATGATACAATCAGGAAGCATGCTTTAAATACAGTGAATGAGAAAGTTAAATATTTGTTTCTTTGAAATAAACTGCAATAAAGTCAAAACTCTAGTGAAGTCATTACCATTCGCATCACCACAGACACACACACAGGTCTGAACATATGGGCTAAACATACATAAGGGAAATGAAAATTACATAACCTGACATTTTGGTGACTTATTTTAGGAACATATTAAAGTGTGTCAAGTGAAGAACTAAACTGATGTGATTTTGCAAAACCTGAAATAGCTTGCAGTGCGTCTGTGAAGGAAAATTGTTTAGTTCTGACAAAGTACACAACACAGCATCAGTATTACCACGCTAAAACCCATCAGGAGCAACAGGATCAGGTGTCGGGGCAGCCCGGAGGTCCACGAGAGGCTGAAAATAGGTGAGCTGGAGCGAGGCGGTCGAGACTTCAGGTATTGCTCCACGGAGTCTTTGAGGGTGTAGGGCTTTGGACAGTAGCCTAGATCTCGGCGGGCCTTGTCAATTTTAAAGGTGTGGCTCACTGCAATGTTCCTGACCTGCAGTGGAAGAGACAAAGCATTTATACAGCAGCCTCCTCAGCAGCTGCAGAGATGTCAACAGTAAAGTTCATTCTGTCAGGTTAATAGTTCACATTAGCCTCAATTTGGCAAACTTGGTTTTACATTCTGATAACCTGTGAACTGACAGATGCCTCCAGTTACTGTGTCTTCTTTCCTCTGAGTATAAGGTTTCTGCATGTGAACACAGAATTCAAACAGAAACCAGTGAGACAAAAAGAGTTCCCAAAGCTCTTCAGGGTCCCACCTTCTCATATCAGCCACTTTCTTTTATGACTTCAGTCAGCACACACCTTTTAGTTCTTCAGAGTGCTCCTGCGAGACTCATGCAAAGCTGCTGTACATAGAATTTACCAGTACATTCATATGAATGGGTGAGTGTGTCCAAACTTTTGACTGGTACTCTAATTTAATATAACCAGACTTAATTGCCATTTGCAATATGACGTGATGGGAAAATGAGTCTTTGCAAATAAACTAAACAGTTCCCATGTTTGATGTTGCCTCCTTCCTGTTTTTTTTTTTTTTTTTAACATTTCCTAGACACCCCTGGAAAAAGGATATATATCAGGCTTCTGATTAACCAATGAATTATTGTTTTTGGCCAATTTCCTCCAAGCTTACTGGAAAAACATTTCAGTGTGAGCCGTGAAGCTCCTCTCTGCACGGTTTCATTTCTGATTGAAACGCCATCTCTCTCCATGCCTCTACAGACCTGGAAGAGGAAAATCTCCTCTGCACGTCACGCCGTGTCTTAACCTGAGAGTTGCATTTGAGACCAGTCAAGTGGTGCCTCAACCATAGCAACAGCCGCTGCAGTGAGGTCACTTCCTGACAATTTCACCTTGAACTTCCTGGTCTGACCCACAGCACTTTATGTTTTATTCACCGGGCAACCACTGATCCTCCCGTACAGCAGCTGTCTGACAGAGAGAGCTCCAGGTGTAGGCCCACGGTGCTCAGCTTTGGTTTCTGCCTCATCACACATTCATGAGGACCTTCCAGGCCATGACGGAGGCGCCTTAAGATGCATCGTACTCCAAGCTGCCTTCATCCTTTCATGTTATACTTTCTGATTCAAGTAAATGCATGCAAAACTGGCACAGACATGAAGATGGAATTAAAATCTTTAGCATTTGTTTATCTACAGACATTTTTTAAAAATCCATTTAAGGCTCACTTTCATTGTTCATAATTTATGCACAAGAGATAGCATCAGATGGGGGGGCTGGTCGGAAAATACCAACGTAGTCAGTCTCTGTTATGGGACAGACTTAAACATGAATCTTCTCATCAGAGAGCAGGTAACTTCATCTCCAAGACTCTGCAGTACGGGGGCCCCACAGGGAACTGTGCTGGCACCGTTCCTCTTCACCCTCTACACTGCAGACTTCTCCATCAACTCCCCACGCTGCCATCTGCAGAAGTTCTCTGACGACTCTGCCATAGTTGGCCTCATCACAGGTGAGGATGACTCAGAGTACAGACAGTGGACTCAGGACTTTGTGGACTGGTGCCAGCGGAACCACCTCCTGATCAACGCCGCTAAAACCAAGGAGCTGGTGGTGGATTTCCGCAGGCGCAGACCCACCACACGGACACCGGTGAACATCCAGGGAGTGGACATTGAGATAGTGGACTCTTATAAGTACCTGGGTGTTCACCTAAACAATAAACTGGACTGGACTCATAACACTGATGCGCTCTACAGGAAGGGTCAGAGCAGACTCTACCTGCTGAGAAGGCTGAGGTCTTTTGGAGTGCAGGGGACACTCCTGAAGACCTTCTATGACTCTGTGGTGGCATCAGCCATCTTCTATGCAGCAGTATGTTGGAGCAGCAGCTTGTCTACAGCTGAGAGGAAGAGGATAGACAAGCTCATCAGGAAAGCCAGCTCTGTCCTAGGATGTCCTCTCGACTCAGTGCAGGTGGTGGGAGACAGAAGGACTCTGACCAAAATAACATCACTGATGGACAAGGTCTCCCATCCCATGCATGAAACTGTTGCTGAGCTGGAGAGCTCCTTCAGTGACAGACTGCTGCATCCTAAATGCACAAAGGAGCGTTACCGCAGATCCTTCCTCCCAGCAGCTGTAAGACTTTATAACCATCACTGCTCCCAACAAAAACCACAATAGCCTACACAATGTAGGATAATATATAATATACTGTAAATAGTCCGGCACATCATGCACATTGTATATAGTGTTATTATTATTAGTAGTATTAAGGTTAATATTGTTTGTTGATTTTATATATATTCTTTTCTTAATAGTGTGAATTATTATATCTTTATTTATATTTATAATAACTGCGGCTGCTGTTACACCCAAATTTCCCCTTTGTGGGACAATAAAGGCTGTTTCTTCTTCTTCTTCTTCTTCTTTTTTTTTCAGTCAGGTAGGTACACATGCACTGAGCTCCATGATGCTGTAACATTTAGAAACACAAGGAGTGACATCTTTTCTTTAAGGTCGGAGCGGTAAAATAAGTTTCCAAATCTCTCCATTTTTGCGTTACATTTTTGTTTTTGTTCATGGCTCAAGAAAGCGGCACAATCACCTCACTTCTGGTGAAAAGGAGAGGCACCGTTATCACCGGTCTCAGAACCACGTGTAGATATTCCACCAGGATGGCTTGAAATAGAAGGGAGGGGGAAAAAAAAAACCCCACAGTGTTAGTAGCAACTCACCAAAGTTGGAATCAAATATGGTGAAAGTGAAAGACAGCTACCTGCTGAATAGACAAGTGATACCGGCAGATTTATCAACGGTTGGCGGCAGCCCAGCTTCTCAAACTGCAGCAGGAAATTAAATTTAAGACAAAGGGGAGTGAATTATACTTAACTATTTTAAAACTATAAATAAAGCTGTGACATTTCAATATTCTGCTTACTGTCAAAAAGTCCTACTTAAAGAATGAAACTGAAAATGTGCTTAGTATCAATACTTTCTTAATTTTCCTACCCCGTCTGTGACACTCAGCCCCATTTGTCCCGACTGAAGGCGTAAATCTTTAAATACAGCAGGTCACCATGCACAGTGCCGTGACCTGAAACAGCTGGGTAATGGGTTACAAAATGCTCCTTAGACTGCAGCTTCTGGCAGTAGGATGGTGGATGTGAGCTCCACAATTAACTATGGTAAAAGAGCACAACAATGTGTGTGTGTGTGTGTGTGTGTGTGTGTGTGTTTTTAACAGGTCTGAACAACAATGGAGCCCAATGTCACAGAGGAGTAAGACATACCTATAATTTTAGCTTCACTGACAATAATTCAAAACTGTTGGTTTTGGCTTTTTGGTTGAATTTGTAGGCAGAAAGAGACATCGACTCACCAGCGGTGTCAGCCACTCAAACAGATTGACTGAAACTCCATCGTTAATAAAATAGGCCTGTCCGCTCTGCAAAAGAACAGTACATTAACATGAAAAGACCAAAGTAGCTGTGAGGCTGGAGTAGAAGAGGTTTTCTCTGTGTTGTGGTTTTAAAGCTGAAAGTGTTGACTGTTTGTTCTGTTTCTGATGTGGACTCACAGCGACGCAGCTCTTCTTCGGTGAGAGAGCCTCAGCTGCCAGCTTGTGGGCCAGCACCAGGTTATCTACGTGTACCCAGTTCATCTGGGCCTGGGGGTCACCAAACCGGAAGCTGAACAACCGACGCTCCACATTCATCTGAGCAGGGAGGCAGATACGAGGGATGAGAATTTAACTTGTGTTTTTAGAACATTTAAAAAGCTGCCCTTGCATTTTCTGCTGCAGTCTTGGCATAAATTGCGAAGCAGTGTTTTTACAACTCACAGGGCAACTTCAGGGTTTGAGAAACAAAGATATCAGCAAAAAAGTGCTTTTCTCCAAATGATTCCTCAGTGAGTGAGAGTCAGTAAATTTTATTAAGGCTTAAATTTTGGCATGCTATAGTTCTTTATGAATTATTTTTAATGCATACTTTGATAGATAATGTGGCTTACAGGGCTGGTATTTCTACTAAAACCACATCCAAAACTACATATGTCAGTATTTTTATTTAACCCATTATCCAGTTTAAGGTCCCAGCTGTCACAGAGCAGAAGTACAGCAGGGTACACCCTGGATAGGTCATCAGGCTATCACAGAAGTTTATGGAAATTTCTAACCATGCATCAACTAATATCTTTGCACTTCACCATCTTGTCCAAATGTGTTTACTTCTGGCTCCAGGGGTGACCAAAACGCTACAATCAAGCTTAAAAATGTTAGTTCACATACCCAGTTATCATAGATTTATACATAAACAGTATACACCAATCAAGCATAGCGTTATGACCACCTGCCTAATATCATCTTGGTTCCCATTTTGCTGCCAAAACAGCCATGACCTGGTTGGATTGGACCGCACAGGCCAGCCTTCACTCCCCATGTGCATCAGTGAGCCTTGGTTGCCTATGACCGCATCGGTGGTTCACTACTGATACTGACCACTGCAGACCGGGAACACCCCACAAGAACTGCAGTTTTGGAGATCCTCTGACCCAGTCGTCTAGCCACTACAATTTGGCCCCTATCAAACTCACTCAAATCCTTACACTTTCCCATTTTTCCTGCTTCTAACACATCAACTTTAAGGGCAGAAATGTTCACTTGCTTCCTAATATACCCCACACACTAACAGGTGCCATGATGAAGAGGTGGTCAGTGGTCATAATGTTATACTTGATTGGTGAATATTGCAATATTGCAATAAACTCCTTCAAAATAAAATTTTGGATGGTAAACTCTACATATTTGTGCTTTTCATTTATTTATTTTTTTACATTACGGGGGCTTTTTAGCCTTTATTTAGACAGGAAATCTGGGATAAGAGTTAAAGAAAATGGCCTGGGCAGATTCAAAACCAGGTCGTTGAGGGTAAAAAAAACAATGAAAAAAACAAAACAAATGGGCCTCTGTGACAGCCTTATGACATATGGGTCACCTGTTTAATGCATGAACTCTACCAGCGCCCTACACACTTCACTACACTACATGTACATGGATTAGTCGTTTTTGGATGTTTGGCCATACTATAATAATAGCTCCAGACTAGTAGGTAAAGACAAAGGTGACCTACAGAATATTAAAAGCCAACCTTTCTGGCCACTTGGCCGACAGTAAACCCAGAACATAATCTAACACATGCCCTTCACCAGACTGCGCTGACTGCCGCCTCGTCAAGGAAAGACTGGAAGAAAAGGCATCTGTAACTGGATGCCAGGAGAGCTCCATCAATAATGCAAACTCTTCAGACAGGAATAATTCTGCCAGCGAAGCTTCAGACACCGCGAGCTAAACATGTTTTCCAGTACCAACACAGACGAAAATCATCATTACCATAAGATTCATCATTACCATAGTTCCTTACCATCACTCTGTGAAGGTGTCTTCTCTCCTCTGATCCGTAGATGCCGCAGGGCCGCAGGACACAAGTGCGCAGCAAGCCTCCGCCTTTATAAGAGAAGCTCAAAATGTCACTTTGTAAACATTTTAATGCCTTTCTTTATTAAAATCTAAGGAAATGTTTTCTTTGTTAGTAGTAGGGGAAGAAGTACTCAGATGTTTTACTTACATTAAGGTACAAATACTACAAGTACTTCAAATATGCATTTACAAGAAAAGGGCTGCATTAAGAGTTGTACTTATTTATATTTACACGTATGTGTCCGTATAATGTACTTAAGATATGAAGACTTCAAGTAAAAGAGTAGTTTTTTATATCTTATACAGTTAGTTATCACTGATACAAGTCAAAAATAACAGGGTAGCAAAGGAGAAAAAACTTCTGCGAGACAAATTTGTTTATTATTTATTATTTGTTTTATGTTTATATAATTCAATGTATTTATATCATGCCAATTCAAGGAACTTTGTATTTTTTTTTGGCCACAGCAGCTTTTATCAACAGTGGAGAGACAGGAAATGGGGAAAGATACAGGGGAAGACATGCAGGCAAACTGGCGATGGACCAGGACTCAAACCCACGCCGCCCGCACCGCAACGCGATATGTATATGTGGTCACTGGCTTCACCACTATGCCACCCATGCGCCCTCAGTTTCCTTTTTACCATGATGTCTGCATCACTGCAGCTGCAGTCCTGAGCCATATGTCAATCTTCTCCCGTCACTCATGAACAAGAACCGGAGATAAATTCCTCCACCTGGGGCAGCAACTCATTCCACGCCACGCTTTTCCAGCTGAGGACCATGGCCTCAGATTTAAAGGTGCTAATTCTCATGCCAGCCGACAATACAGACCAAGCGCTTACTGCAGTTGTACAGGGATTGAATGGCCCACAACAACGGGCCAGACACCCCGTACTTCCACAGGGACACGGTCGAATGCTTTCTCAGACTAACACATGTAGACTGGATGGGCAAGCTGCCACGCACTCTTGACTATCTTCAAGAGCATAAAGAGCTGCTCCAGTGTTCAGCAACTGGGTGAAAAACCACATTGTTCCTCTTGAATCTGAGGTTCAACTAATGGACGGACCCTCCTTTCCGGCACCCTGGGATAGCCCTTACTGGGGAGGCTGAGGAGTGTGATTCCCCAATAGTTGGAGCACACCCTCTGGTCTCCCATCTTAAAGATGGGGACCACCACCCCAGTCTGCCAATCCAGTGGCACCACCCCTGATCTCCCCACAACGGTGCAGATGCGACCAAGGAGTTGTTTAACCACCTCAGTGACCACCAGTGATGGGCGACTCGTCCCCCTTGTCCCCAGATGTGGCTTCCACTACAGAAACTGTGTCAGTGGGATTAAGGAGGTCCTCGAAGTTTTCTTTCCACCACCTAACTATAGCCTCAGTTGAAGTCAGCAGCTCCCCACCAGCACTATAAATTGTGTGAGTAGAGCACCACTTTCCCCTTCTGAGTCGCCTGACGGTTCACCAGAATCGCTTTGAGACCATCCAAAAGTCCATGATGAGACATGTGGGCATTGAAGTCTCCCAGAAGGACAATGGAGTCACCGGATGGAGCACCCAACAGTCAGAACCCATTTGGCCTGAAGGCACAAGGAAACAACCCTCTCATCCACCACCGAAAACTTCAATGTACAGGCAGGAAGCCAAAGGGATACAAGAATACCCACCCCAGTTTGCTGCCTCTCACCGAGGGAAACTCCAGACTGGAACAGAGTCCAGCCCCTCTCCAGGAGACTGGTTCCTGAGCCCAGGCCATGCGTTAAGGTGAGCCCGACTATATCCAGCTGGCATCTCATATCCCAATTGCCAGTGTCAATTGTCGGGGATCGGTCCGCCAGGACCTCTGCCCCTGGCCACAGCTCGATACACATGGGACCCCGGTAACCTAATCCCAGGCAAGGTAAACAGTTCCTCTGGTGTGTTTTCCATAGGGGTTGTTGGAATCATTCTTTGAGACCACGCAGAACCAATTTACCATGGGAAACCCTACCAGGGGGCAAAGCTCCCGGACAGCATAGCTCGTGAGATCACTGGGACACACAAACCCCTCCACCACAATAAGATGATTTCTAATGGTGATCTTAAAAGTGTTTGTGTATTTTTTGTAACTGTCACCTTTTTTGTCATGGCTGAGTTTTGGATTCCTTTGTTAGTTTCCTTTTTTTTTCTATTAGTAAAAAATATTTTAAATTATTTTCTGATCTCAGTGAATCATTATTTTTAGAAAACGCCTCACAAATTTACAAATTGAATCTCAGCTTCTCAGCAACTTTTAGTTTGTTTCTGGAGTCACAACAGGGGTCCTGTTATTCTGTTATTTGTGGATGCTTATAAAGAGGTTTACATGGTGTGCGCCAAAAGCTCAGGCTCCAGAGTGCTCTAAAGGCTCAGTTGCAAAAAGTATTTTTGTGTTTATTTTTTAACTTTTAGATCTGCATAATCCAAAATTCATATGGTCGTCTCATATAAACAGCTTTGGCTGTGAGCACAGCAGTCTCCCTCACCTGCTGCGTATAATTGCAACCAGCAGCATTCATTTGCAATCACTAGAAAGTTGGTTTAAAGTGGTGGTGGCCTTAAAGGGAGAGAAGCCAAAATGTCTGGTCTTAGAGGGGGTGCACAAACACCCACAAGAGGATACACAAGATTATTTTGAATTGGTAGAGTCCAAGAATGAAAATGTGAAGCTCAAAACGAGCATAATAGGTCCCCTTTTAATGCAGTACTTGATCAAATATACTTACTTTCCTTTATACCAGCATGGGGACAAAAAGAAAATCCTCCTGTAGCAAACACAAGACCAGCTGCAGTCTAAGACAGCTGCATGCTTTTAAGCTCAATTTCATGTATAAGGTGATCAGGTGGTCACTGTTTGCATGCAGGGTTGCACTGAAAGAGGGAATGAGGGGCTTTATAATTAGTAGCATAAAGCTTAAAGTACAGCACCTATAAGGTATGAGAAACCATTATGTATACAAATATATACTGTATTTAAGACATCAATGTCAATGGACTGCTGCACTATAATGATACTGTTCTGGCCAGCTCTGAATTTAAAACAGAATCACTGTTGTATTATTGGATTGCACACTGAGTCTCCATGGAAACTGTTGCCTCCGTCTATTTTCTCTCACTCTTTCAAACACATGTTTTTCACACAGAACGAGAAAGCTGGGTTGCAATTTTCTCTCAATGCGCCCTTTTCCATGTAATTCAGTGATTAGGCTGTTGTTACACACACTGATCAATTTCCCAACCTTTCAGGGGGCATCCGTTGGCTGCGAGGACCATCTGCTCTGCAATCGCTTTGGTTCTGGAGTAGTGGTCAATATGCTGCAACAGAAACAAAAGTACTGCCCTATTATTTCCTCTAAAGCACAGAAAAAATGTCTTATTGCTGGCAAACACATATTTAGTAGAATCAAAAGTCTATCATGGGCATGACAAAGGTTTCATTGGAACATTAGTGAAGTAGTTTGTTACCATAGGTTGGCGAGAATGCAGTTATTTTAGTAGCACTTACAGCATTAAGGGGCACATATGGCACCGAAGCCTCATCACCATCTACAATTGGTTTCCCTGCAAAGACCACGTTGATGGTGCTGGTGTACACCAGTCTAGGGATGCTTCTCTCCTTACACACTGGATAAAAGAGGATCACAGTAAAAAGAAGTCAAATCTATAAATTTGGCATGATGCAGAATGTCAGGATGTTTTATGCATTTGCTTGTAAAATCTGAACATTTTACACATTTTACAAGTGAACCTGAACAAAAACCAATTCTTATACTTAATATATAAGAATTGAAGACCAATAATTCTTCACATCCCAATTTAAAATGTTAAGCATCCTATCACCATTAAATATCTGCTGTGTTCAAATGATGGTCAAAAATTGTTTTGTAACAGTTTATGTGAAGTTTTCTTACCATTTATCACATTATTGGTTCCACCAATGTTAACGGACTCCACCTGCTTCTTTCTCAACTAAAAGCCAGAGACAAGAGGAAAACCGTTACGTGCTGTTACACCCTCTCTCGTCCATAGATAATACAGCCCTTATTTCCACCTATGCAGACTAATGACTTTACATACATTTCACTGAGGTTCTCATGATAATCATAGTTTTAAAAATCTACTTTGATAACAATTGGAACCCTAATAGCATTAAATATAACAAAAGTAGACCAAAAAAAGGAAATTTCTATTTTATTTGACTAAAATCCAGTGGCAGATCAAGTATACCAGCAGGTCAATGGCACTGGCAGCGAAAGCAAACAAATTTGTCCATGCACTGCTAAGTGGACCCTTACTGTATGCACACCCTGGTCGGGATTCAGACTTCCAACCTATTATTCCAAAGATGGTAGTGGCAACACTACCATCTTAGCTAGCTGGATAATTATAATTTTGACTTAATAACTTGAAATTAGGGTTAGGGTTAGGGTTATACCCTAAGTGGAAATGCTGAGATAATAATTTGACATTGACCAAAAAAGCATGGAATTCACATTATTGAATTCCATGCTTTTTTGAAATGAAATTATGAAATTTTGAATTAATAACAAAAAAGAAAGAAAAGAAAAATTGTATAGCTTAAAATATCCAACACTAGACACATTTATTTGTATATTTACTTAATGTGCATTTCAAACACTTTTTGACTTTCACAGCCCACTGAAACTTAAACTGTCACGTTTGTTTTATTATTGGGCATTTTTCAAATGTGACTTTCTGAGGATGATCCTTGCACTCTGTTAGCAGCCCTAAGTAACTCCTTTGGTTTGCATTAAGAGGGCGGGGACAAAAAAAATAGTAGTTCTGGCTGGACTGTCACATGTTCATGCTTTGAACTGAAAACCTGATGTGTCAAAACGGGCTGTTCCTCCACAGGGGGTTTAATGAATGAAATGTGGCATTTGTTTGAATGACTGGCTGTTGGGGAAAAAATGCAGAAGGAGCCATGAAGTCACCTGCTCTGGGCCAGACATCCCATAAGCTGCCGTGTGGAACATACAGTCAACCCCCTCACATACTTTATAGAGGGAAGAATAATCCAGAATGTCACTCTGTAACAAAGAAGACCAAGATAATCAGATGATCAGCTGCAACTCTGAGAATATAAAGAATGCTTAAATTGATTCTTCTGGGAGGAGGAAGGCGGGAATTATAATCAGTGTACTTTTGATTTGCTTCTAACAAAGTTTTTTTCTTTAACTTTTTAGCACACAAGAACATACCATTAACACTGAGTCCTCAGGGTTGGCATGGAAAATAATCAACATCCAACCCTTGAAAGGACAGTTATAATTAAGGTAAGTGTGCCAATAGGAACACAAGTGAAACCCGAATCATGCCTCCACCTTCTCTGAGCCAGGCAGCAGCTGGTGCTCTGAGACAGATCACTCACCTGTGCCTATTTCCAGCCCAGCGGCATGCTCACGTGCGGAAATGCTAGAATTCATTTTCACATCTCCGCACAGAGTCATGTCAATTATGAGGAAACAAACCATATATTTCATGTAATTTAGAACCCAAACCAGTGCTATAGGTGACACAACATGCAGCAAGCAGCAGTGAATGTATCAGTATCAGTCTGAAGTTCTGAGATGGTTAAAACTAATTCAAAGGAAGATTATTAATTAGAGCTTTAAGTGACTCATGAATAATTGGGGATCAAAACTTGACAAGTAAATTAAACGTAAAAACTAGCTCAATTTTTTTAATCAACTCCATAATACTGGATGGATTCCCAAATTATCTCTGTTTTAAACATGTCTTAAAAGTTGTTATCAAGCAAAATTCTTTAGAATAAAAGGAAAGAAAACCCCACCACTGCCAATTCTCAACATGTGTCCTGTACAGTTGTTATGAGGACTGCGTGGAGAGGTGGATTAAGTTGAAGAAATTATAATAGCTGTAGCAGATAATGTACAAAAGACAAGATAGCTATACCTGATAGAATATTGCGCCATTGGGAATGTCACAGGGAGGCTTATTCAAGTCGAGAAAGATCACTGAGAAGCCCTCACTTGCCAGCTGTTTCCCTAGCCTGAAGCCAAAGTATCCCCCTCCTCCCGTCACCACCACCTTCCCTTTTGGGACACACCAGTCCAGTTCCTCTCCCAGTCTGGAAACCACTGATTCAGGGTTGCTGCTAGGTGCCACGTTTACCCTGTGTCTCACCACCACAGATGGGCCAGAGGCAACTGCTGGGGATGTGTGGCTGACCCACGGCTGCTGAGCGAGGTGGACGGCATTGTGCGTGTGGTGTGCACTGGTCTGCAGGCGACGAAGGGGGACACTTTGGCAGGGGAGTTGTTTCACCTGGCACAGAGAGCCTCCACTTTCAGGCATGCTGGGACTACACAGCTCCATGGATGTTCTAATGGGTTTTAAAGAGGAATAAAATGGTTATTCATTGTTTCAGAATTACTCAAACATGACTAGTAAACAATATTTAAACCTCCTGGCTTTGATTTTTCTTTACCTTTGGATGGTTGTACCACTCCAGAATCTGTCGCATCTTATTTGTTTAGTTAACCTAACACATCTATAACACATCTAGGAGCTTTGACATCTGCCACAGATTTCAAAATGAAGCTCAGCAGACCTGAACACCTCAGTATAAGAAATTACATTTAAATGAAGAGGATGCAGAGATAACAGCTGGTCACACATTACACTCCATCTTTATGATTGTCATCATCATTGCCATCATCAAAACACTGCATCATTTTGGGGTTTTTTTTTAAACTTCTTTAAATCACATGAATGTTTATCGTTTTGTTTTGTTTTTAATTCTGAAATAAGAATTTAAAGTTACAGTGTGTAATATTTTCACCACTAGATTGCGGTCAGCTGAGTTCCATTTTCTTACCCCTCCAAAGAGAGATCAAAACCATTAAATTTACACTGTACCCCATAATGGCACAATAGCGTGTTTCTACTACTGTTTGTGGAAAAAAAATACATTTTTTAAAACTCTGTATTTTAACATATTTGAATAATATCATATCCTGAACTTTTCTGGCCCTTTGCTGCTGTTAGTGAAACTGTCTTTGAAGTGGATCTAACACTGCTGGACTCTGAGACTTAGTAAATTTTATTTGTTTCTGTCGGCTGGCACCACGCAAACACGACTGCACGGTAATTAACGCACTCAAGGCACATGCACAACCAGTTTATGAGATGCATCAGTTTGTTGGAAGATGTGATTACACACTAATCAATGTATATTTATGAGTACAGTATTCTTTATTTCTATTAATTAACCTAAAAAAAATACTGACTGCACCTTTAAGTTTTTTTTTATTGTACAGTGAAATATTCACTATATGTGTGTATGTGGAACTTGTAAGCAATTACGAGTGTGCTGTACTTGGGATGTCAGTAATAAACTCATTATACCTTGCCAAATTAAGTAAAATATCCCGTATGTTTTTCACTAAAATGAATGAGCTCAAACTATGAATCTTTAACAAAGGAACCTTCCCGGTAGGCAGCTCTATATGCCCCATCTACTCACCTGATTGTTCCCGTCGCACATCCGTACCCGTGCCGGTGGATTCATGCAATAATACCGTGTATACCTTACCGTCCGGCTCTCGCGATGCGCCGCCTTTCTCACCTGTCAGACACCTGCCACTTTAGATCTACTGTAATGTCTGCAGGCTGCGCGTAGGCCCACGGGAGCGAGGATCACGTTTCGGGGAGCACCAGGTGGACGAGCAGCAACCTCTCCTCCCTTGTTTGACTCACAAAGTGGGCCCTCGTTTCAGCTTCTTATGTATGAAAGGCCAAAAAAAAAAAAAATAAACAAAATTTATCAGGTTATTATCTCACGATTTAGATTTTTTTTTTTCCAATTCTGAGTCATTTTCTCAGATGTTTGCATTGGAAAGTCGAAAATTTTGAGATAATCACCCGAAATCAAAAAATTATTATTTTTTCTTTGCCACCTCTGTTCCAAATCCCTAATTATGCTTTAAATGAGTGGTGAACAATTAATCTTCTATTACAATCCACGCCACGAAGAATTAAAACATCTCTGAAGTCAAAAAAGGTTCCAACCCAGTAACCGACTTCATTATTCTAAATGCATGAACAAAGAGGCCTTCTTCATTTTGCTTACAGTTCCATCACTTGGTGGTTAATACCAGTATCAGAGACGGACCTGTGAACTCTACTGTGATGAAGCAGTTTATTTAAACTTAGAAACCACACGCTAGAGTGCATTTCTGCTTCAAATAGTTATGAAGCTTTTTTAATAATAAGGACTAAGGACTAATACGTGAGGTTCTTCTAGTTTGTGCTATGGCACATTCATATATTTATTGACTAATGTTTAATTTACCATGAATATGTACATAAACGGTACTGTGAATTTTTTTTTAATGTATTTTCAATGTATTTTAGAATCACTGGCTGACTGTGTATAGTAAACCTATGATTTTTTTCCTAAGATAAATGGAGTTGGAAGCGCTACGAAAGATGCAAGTATCTAAAAAGTAAATAAATAAAAGTAGCAGAAATTCTCTAAATTTTATCAATATGCTTGTGATAAGCAATAGGGGTCCCATATAATGAGTAATAATAATCACTGGTAAAATATCCATTAATGAATCTTCATTAGTTTCAGTTTCTACTGTACAATAAAGTCTTAACTAAGTATTTTATGAGTGTTAATAAAATCATTTTGAGCCTGAATAAAAAAGGGTCACCTACATGTCACACCTACAGGAGCTGCACAGGTTTTGTGCTGATGTTAATGCCAGAGGTTTGCATCTCTGCAGTTACTGAGTCAGCAGAGCGTTGATGACTTTTACGCACTCTGCGCCTCCGCACTCGGTGATGTAACTTTACGTGGTCTGCCACTTCATGGCTGCGTTGCTGTGGTTCTTAAACACTTAAACCTTTTAATAATAGCACTTACAGGGTGGAATATCTAGGAGGGAAGAAATTTCCCAGACTGACTTGTTGAAGTGGTGGCATTCGTTTACAGTACCGCATTCAAGCTCTTTAAATGTTTGTAAAAGCATCCTTCTTGGCTAGGTGCTTGATTTTATATGGCTAACCACACGGAAAACACCTGCATTAAAGGCCTTTACACGCCAGACCTGTATATTTTATATATTTCGCGCAAAAGAACTGGACTTAAAAGGGCAGTATTATTTTATTGTTCCCACATCACTGTATATTCAGTATCGGTGCGCGTTTTGAGATATGACCTCACGTTGCCAAATGCAGCGCTGTGATTGGTCAGATCTGTTTGTTCGCAGGACAAACGTCGGAAAAATCGAACTTGATCCGAACAAATAAATGCCGCAAATTCGCCCTGGGAAATGACGCGGTTGGTGTGAAAGGCTGCATTAAGAACAGGCGAGTCCGAAAAAATATTTTTAATGCACGAAATATTGGCACGTATTTTACGCCTCAGGTGTGTAAAAGCCTTAAAGGCCTGTGGCCCAGTACTTTTGTCCATATAGTCTAAGGTCCTGGTAAAAGGAAAGCAGACCACCTTTAGCAGCAACAACTTCCAGTATTTGTTTTTTGTATGATTTTATCAGTCTCTCACATCATTGTGGAGGAATTTTGGGCCACTCTTCTTTGCTTCAGCCCATTGAGGTTGGCATTTTTTTTTAAGCACAGCTCTCTTAAGGTCCCACCACAGAACTTCAGTCAGGTTTAGGTCTGGACTTTGACTGGACTGTTGCAGCACCTTGATTCTTTTCATTTTCAGTGATTCTGTTGTAGATTTGCTGCTGGGATCATTGTTCTGTTGCATGACTCATTCTGGGCCAAACTTTAGCTGCTGAATGACAGCTGTCCTCACATCTGACTCTAGAATACTTTGGTATACTGAGAAGTTCATGATTGACTCAATGACTGCAAGGTGCAAAATAAAAACAAATGATCACACCCTACACCCACCCCACCCCCAACACCATGCTGATGGTTGGTATGAGTTGCTTGTGCTGATATGCCATATTTGGTTATCACCAAACATGGCACCATGCATTATGGCCAAACATCTCCACCTTGGCCTCATCTGTCCAAAGTACATTGTTCCAGAAGTCTTGTGGTTTGTTCAGATGCAGCTTTTCAAACCTCAGCTGTGTTATCATGTTTTTTTTTTTTCTTCTTTTTTAGATTTTTGAGAGGAGATTTTCTCCTGGAAACCGTTCAAAGGAGCCATACTTGTTCAGTATTTATCAAATTGTATTGTTATGAACTTTAAACATGCTAACTGAGGCCTGTGGAGTCTGAGACGGAGCTCTTGGGTTTGTTGCAGTTTCTCTGAGCACTGCACAGTCTAACTTTGAGGTGAATTTGCTGGGATGTCCATTGCTGAGAAGACTGGCCATTGTCTTGAATATTTTCCACTTGTGAATAATCATTCTCACTGCAGAATAGTGGACTTAAAATTATTTGGAAATTACCTTTAAATTCATCCCAGATTGTTGAGCAGCAACAGCTGCTTCTCTAAGATGATGTCATCCTTGGCACTGGCAGCTACTTACCCTTTTTATTCCTATGGTAGCAGTAGGGGTGTACTTAGTTTCCACACACTGCTTCAGCAGTTTGACTTAGTTTTTGTTAAATAAATACTGAGTGTAATATGTCATGCTTTGTAGTTCATCTCAGGCTGAAATTACCTAATTTTAAGCCTCAATATGGTACAGATTATTTTTATTACGGCCCAATATGTAGAAATAACAGAGGATGTACTTTCTTTTGACCGTGACTCAAGTATAGTAAATTCTTATTCCTCCTTGACCTCTTTGCTTGCTATAGGGAATTCTAAGGTTATGAAAATCAAAAAGCTTTTTTTTAATGTGAAAACATAAACATGTTTGTTTGTGTGAGTCTATTTTTAGAAGCCAGAACACCATGAAAATTATAAAATATTTTCATAGGAACAGTGGCAGAAGATAATGTGAGGTCAGGCATCAAATGACATCTTTAACATGATAACCGGTCAGGTAAAACACTCACTCCTCGAGCCCCGCGCTTTTGGAGAGGACAGAAATAGAGAGCTCATTTTTTATTTACCAGACAGCCGACAGACTGCCAAACCTGAGCTGGAAGTTGAATGCACTGAACGTAATTAAAGGGGGGAGCAATGACTGGAACAATTTGAAGACAATCTGCAGCAAAAGGGATTGTGGTGCAGTTTTTAAAAAAAAAAAACTTCCTTTGTTAAGAAGAGTGCATTATGTGTTGATTTATTTCAGACCTCTAACATTTGACCTTGTTTATCTCATTGTTATCAGCATTGTTGGGTTGGACTGGACTTTTTTTTTTAGGCTCTTGAAAACATTTCTCCTCTCATCCAAAAGGCTGCTTTCAGTTCTCAAAGCTGATGGGGAGTCTCAGGTATTTAACCCCCAATGAGGTTCCCCTTTAGAGGTGGTCCCGAGAGTGGTGGACCCACCCTGTCATTCTGAGCTAAGGTGTGACTACTTTGTCAGACGTTGCCGCACCCTTGCCATCATCTGAGTTATTAAAGTCACGAAGTCTCAGGAGTGCATTATAGGCAGCTGATAGTTTGTGTGGCAGGCCACCACCTCTGTTCATCCATTCAAGGTGACCTCCTTTATTGCTCTTCATGAACCAGAGAGGAAGGCCAGTTGTACTGAACTCACTTTAAATCTACATCCATCTTTGATATATTGTCTGTAGTGGTGTGCATTTGCTCAGAATGCCTATTGAAATAACAAATCTAACCACTGCTATAAAGTGAGCTATACAACACAAAGCCGCTGTCATCTTTCCTCTGCTGCCCATTTGTTATTTCAGCACTCTCTGTGATAAAAAAAGGCTTGAGTTACTCTCATTAAAAGCTGCCTAGCACACCCATGAATCACAGTCAGCAGGGAGCCGTCACCTCGTCTGACCTGCTGCAGCAGTGAGGGGAAGGAGTGCTGAGATACAGACAGACCTATCATGTCTGCAACCTTGCCGAGCCCTCCGCTGAGGTGAAGTTCACCGTGAGGACTGGAAATAGGATGAAGAGCTCATTAAAGTTCCAGTGCAGCGTGTGGAGGGACGCTGCTAGGATGTAAAGTAAAAGGTAAACTGTAAAATTTGCAAGTGACAATGTAATTCAACTATGATTCAACTATAATTAAATAAGCAATTCATTTGTAACCTTAAGATTGAAGAGCTTAAATATCTTATTGTTATTTTGAAGATTTTATCTTCACTGTGCAGAGTGCTGTTTGTGTGTAACACAGTCAGGCTGGTTTCAGATACATTTGCTGATGGCTTAAACAGGTTCTCGCTCCTTACCTTAAATCACATCGTTTGTACAACATTTGCTTTTTGAGTTTGAGAGCTGGCAACAGTACAATATACACTCACTTTGTTCTGTTGCATGTTGTATATAGACTCACTGTCCGGTTTATTAGGTACAACTTCCTGGTCCTGGGTTGGCCTCTCCTTTGCCTTCAGAACTGCTTTAACTCTTCATGGCACAGATTTAACAAGGTGCTGGAAACATTCCTCAGAGATTTTGGTCCATATTGACATGATAGCATCGCACATTTGTTGCACATTTGTCAGTTGCACATTCATGGTGCTAATCTCCCACCCCAACACATCCCCAAGGTGCTCTATTGGATTGAGACCTGGTGACTGTGGAGGTAACTGTGAACTCACCGTCGTGTTCAGTAAACCAGTATGAGATGATCTGAGCTTGTTGACATGTAAGCTATCCTGCATCAGAAGATGGGTACCCTGTGGTCATAAAGGGATGAACACGGTCAGCAACGAGACTCAGGTAGGCTGTGGCATTTATATGAGGCTCAGTTGGTACAAAGGTCTGTTAATGGTGCATACATCTTTGCATGCATGTGTGGAAGTGGGTGTCTGTGTGCAAAATATCTGTGTGTGTGTGTGTGTGGGGGGGGGGGGGGGGGTACATAAAAAAGGGACAAAACCTCTCTGGGAGTGTTACCAATACAAGTTGTTCTTCTGGTGAAGGTCTAAATCAACCTGCTTGGAGTTGATGAAAGTTAAATGGTGAAGGTAAAAGGAAGTGGTGTAACAGTTATGTCATCGGTTGTGATGTGAAAACATGACCAGTGATGCTGGGATGTTTGCAGACTGCAACAACTGAACCAGACACCTTCATGAATATGTAATAAAGCTGGAGGCATGCATAAATTACGTTACAAGCTGAGTTAAAGGTAGTAAGTTGTATGCCAGTCCACCTGCCTTTTCTCACACAACAACTGGCACGAGAGTGTGTGAATGTGGCTCTTAATAACTCTGACTGGATGTTTGTTCCTTTAAGAAGCAGGATCCATGATACTGATTTAAGTCCTGATTCAAGATGACTCTGATTGGCATGATGCAACACAACCTAAATGTGTAGTCCTCTTGTGACACAAATGAATGAATAGGTGGGCATATTACGTTAGATTACTGGTGCTCAGTAAATAGGTGCTGGTCATGTTCTGGGTGATTTTGGGTAAGCTGTAACAGCTGTCAGTCTTCCTGCTACTTAAAGTGCATGTACATATTTTACTCCAAATGCACTGAAAGGATGGTTTTCCTTCTGATCCCACAGAAAACGCAAACAGTGCTCAGGTGTATGGGCTTTCTCAAACAGCAGGGGGCGCCACACAACAGCATATAAATATATCCAGACCCCCCCGGTCCCCCCCACCCACCCAGACATCCCTTGATAAGATGAAGATCTGACACCAAACCAGTTTCTCCTGTTTGCCGTAGATAAAGAGGTGTGCACATGGACAAAGGTCAACATGATGGACAAAGGGTGACATGTTTGGTTCTATGATTTTTTTTTTTTTTTTTAATTCAGAAGGATACTAGGTTCTTGCTCAACAGGATGAGCAAACTTCAGTGAAACCTTCAGCAGGCATTTATAACAGATGGGATCAAAACAGACAAAGGGATGAAGTAGGTCTCTGACAGCAGCCAAAGGAGCTCTTTAGGAGAAATGGTGAGGGAGAAACTGCAATGAAGAGTTGTCAAAAAACAACAACAAAAACCTCCCCCAAAAATACTTTGCATCCAGCAAAGCTATATGCACACTGGATGACAGGGCCACAGTCTCAGCTGGGTGGAAGGTTTCTGAGGTAAAGAAGCAACCCTTTGTTATTCAGTGACATGCTGAAATCCAACCTGTCAGGCTGCACCTGAGTATATACTGCAGGAGCTTTTGAGTGACAACTAAAATGCTAAAAAGATAAATATACCAAAGACAAACAGAGTATTTTTTAAAAAGAAATGCAGGAAAGATGACAAACTGTTGTACTTTTACAATGTCACAGCCAAGAACACATGCCATATAATTATGCTCACAATCTACTAAATAATAGAGCAATGATTTAATATTCCTGTTAAAAGCATTAAGTGAAAGTTAATACAAAAAAGCCTTTATAATTCTTTCATTTCATGCTCATTTTATACAACAGGAGCTATGAGGTCACATGGGAGAAAAAAGCTGTTTAAATGGCGAGTGCACTGAGAGGATTTTAAGCCAAATCAATTAGGATGACTTTATGCATAACCTCCCTAAATGACTTGTGTGATATAAAGTGGGACACTGGGAGAAAGGAAGCTGCTCTGTGGAGAGGAGATGACAGGTTAGAGAGTCGAGCTATTATGGTTATTTTGTGTTAGGGATCATGAACCAGAGGTCCAAAGAAGCAGAAGAAATAAGGAGTCTAGGCACATGTAATGACTCTGTGGAGCCGAACTAAGACAGTACTTTACAGCTAAATGCTAACATTATCACATTATTTCTCTATGTTTACCAGGTAACATTTACAATTCTGCATTAAAAGCAAAGTACAGCTACAGTCAGTAGCAATGAGATTGGTTTTGCAGCTAGGTCTATTAAGAAATAATCTGATAAATTCAAATGAAAAAAAGACTTGTGGTGAGAGTGTATCAAAAGTAATGTGAGTAACAGTCAGTAGATATAAAAGATGGATATACACTCACCATTTGCTATTAGGTACACCCATTCAAATACTCATTAATGTAAATATATATAACCAGCCAATCACATGGCAATAACTCAGTGTATTTAGGCATGTAAACATGGTCAAGACAAGCTGCTGAAGTTCAAACCGAGCATCAGAATGGAGAAGAAAGGTGGTTTAAGAGACTTTGAGCATGGCATGGTGGTCGGTGGTTTGAGTATTTCGGAAACATATTTTCCCACACAACCAACTCTAGGGTTTACAGAGAGCGGGCTGAAAAAGAGAAAATATCCTGTGAGTGGCAGTTCTCTGGGTAAAAATGACTTGTTGATGCCAGAGGTCAGAGAAGAATGGCCAGACTACTTCCAGCTGACAGGAAGGGAACAGTAGCTCCAATAACCACAACCAAGAACATCTCTGAACGCACAACATGTCAAACCAGATAGGCTACAGCAGCAGAAGAGCACACCAGGTGCCACTCTGGCAGCTAAGAACAGGAAACTAAGGCTTCAATGCTCACAGGCTCCCCAAAATTGGACAACAGAAGACTGAAAAAAACACTGCCTAAGTCTCGATTTCTGCTGCCACATTCAGATGGTAGAGTCAGAATCTGGCACAAACAGTATAAAAGCATGGATCCATCCTACCTTCTACCAAAGTTCAAGCTGCTGGCAGTGGTGTAACAGTGTGGGGGATATTTTCTTGGCACAATTTGGCCCCCTTAGAACCAACTAACTATAATTTAAACACCACAGCCTACATGAGTATTGTTGCTTACCATGTCCATCCTTTTATGATCATAGAATCTCTCCAATTAATTCACTGGAGATAACTCAAAGTCTCAATCACTAGTTTCAGGTCTTACTGAATATACATCATAGTAATTGTATAAATTACACTTCTCATGCTCTGTTTGTCTGTGCCGTATGGGTTCAAAACAGCAGTAGGTGACTTCACGGTGGCCGTGTCTCTCTTTACTCATAACAGTCCAATAGGTGTTGGAATATTTGAGTCTGGATCAAAGCGGTGGACCAATATTAATGCTGCTAGCTAAGCTAAAAGAGGAAATCAGTGTTTCTCTCCTGCAATTAGCATTCTAACACCAGAGGGTAGAAACTGTGGGAGTCTGTTATTTTTATCTTCTCTGGTCATTAACTTAAATGCATGCACACACACTGATCAGCATGAGACAGAATACAAAATACAGGGATGCCACAGAAGTCACTAATAAAATCCTTTCCAAAAAGTTTTGGTGTTCCCCTTACATGACCTCCAAGTTTAATAAAGAGAGCCAAAGTGCAGAGTAAGTGCTGGCTGCACTGCATGACGCAGGAGAAGCGGGAGGACAGAGAGGGTGAAGGGAGTGCGCCCCAACAGTCAGCTACCAGACAATCTGCCACCAAACAAGCTTTTGTCAGTGGGGTCAGAAATCACAATGCATTTTCAAAAAAAAAAATATGATGAAATCATGCTCAGAATATAAGCATACTTTTGATGTTTTTCTTAGAACTGCATTAAAATGAAACCACTGCAGTGATATGCATGCATGTATGAAAAGAGAACGAGAGCGATCTTGAATCAGCGGTGAATGTGACCGGCTATTCAAGCTCGTGCACTATTTTTTCTTTCACTATGATGGTTGAAACTCATTCTTCACTTTTAAAATACTTCTTGACAAGAAAAATGCTCAATTTTCCAGCTTTTCCAGAAGCACTCACTGCTGAGTTCTCCTCACTGGATGGACTGAATGGGTTTGTACTTGGATCATATGACGACAGTTGACTCAAAATCGACTCAGCCTGAGAAAACTTTATTATTGAAACATTGCTAGTGCCAGGTTGGACCTCCTTTTTCTGCCTTCAAAGCTCCCTTAATTCTTCATGGCACAGATTCAGCAAGGTGCTGGAAACATTTCGGTCCGTGTTGACCTGAGAGCTTCACACAGTTGCTGCAGATTTGTCAGCTGCACATCCGTGATGCTAATCTCCTGTTCCTCTGCATCCCAAAGGTGCTCTGTTGGAGTGAGCTCTCATCACTGACGCGGCTATGTGAATACAGTGAACTCACAGATTTCTGACTGTCTAGCAGAAGAAATCAAGACCAATCAGACCAATCAATATTTTCCAATCTTCTGCTGTCCAATTTTGGTGAGCCCATGTGAATTCTCAGTTTTCTTTTCTTAGGTGAAAGGAGTGGCATCCGGTGTGCTCTTCTGCCCATCTGCCTCAGGGTTCAGTGTGTTGTGCATTCAGAGATGCTCTTCTGCATTACTCGGTTGCAGCAAGATGACCCTCGGGTCATGTTCACCATGTCTTCATGCCTAAATGTTAATTTGCTTTCATGTGATTGACTGATTATACATTTGTGTTAATGAGCGGTTGAACCAGTGTATTTAATAAAGTGGCCAGTGGATGTATCTGTGCTGAATATACAATAAATAAAGCACGGTGTAGCAAGAAATACAATCATGCATAAAATATTATTCAACTATAAAAATGCATAAAACTATAGTTAACAAACAAAAACTGCTTCCAGTGTGCTGTTTGAAACACTGCTCAGGTCTGCAGGTGTTCTCATAACGACACTGAGAACGAATCATTTGATCTGTGTCACCAATAATACTTAAAAAGTTTTGATTCCAGTTGCAAAAAGTGCTTGCTTGAATGCTGGACCCACAAGTCAACTCAGTGTGGCTCACTTGAACATTTCCTACAAACCAGTGGCTCATGAATCCTATTACACACCCTACACAGCACAGTAACAAAAGACATCAGAATGAAAACATGCAAATAATTAAATGCATAGCTGATTAAAATGCCATCAACTATGTAGGCATAATTATACATCTGATGGATTTTGGAGCCTATCCGCTGTTTTGACCCAGTCAGTGAAGCTTGTTTCCTGTATTTCTCACTTAGTGATAAATGAGAAAGAAAATGAGGAAGCCACAAACACACATATAATTCTTTAGAGGATGAAGCTGGAGGCTTGGGACAGAGATGAGGGCAACTTCAAGGACAGATAAAATGAGAGGGAAGAGGCAAATATCTCCTGCTGATATACAGCACAGCTTTTTTTTTTTTTTCTAGCAACAGCTTCAGCTCAAACCAAAAGAAAACAAAATATTTTAATAGCTTTGAAACAGAGAATATGATGACTGGAATAGGTTAAACAAAAATGCTGTATTCAAGGATGAATTTATCTCCAGCCTATTTCAAGTATTCAGAGTATTTTTTTAGAACCCCCACAAAGGGCTGAACAGCAGCACAGGCTATATCACAGCATAATCTGACAAGCAGATTTTACTCTGAGGCTGTTCTTGTAGAGGTCAGAGGCTTGAAGGCAATCAATATTTGGCAAGGTACCTTTCGGTCCATCGCTTCAGAGCCCAATCAGCCGAGCAGCTGTCCCGATGCACCTGATGGCTCGAAGCTAAGGACGGGGAGAGGACAGAAGCAAACGGCCTCCTACAGAAACTCTGTATTTGCCTCCTGCTGAGAAACCAGATATAAACATAAACAAAGATGGGGAAAAAAAAATATTGTGCATGCTTTGTAACTGCAAGAAAGACAGGACAAGGAGAGGACAAACAGGATTACAGTCATCTCTTGTACTATCACAATGACAGCAATGTCCTCCAGTCGTCCCTGAAAGAGCTCATCAGTCTGCCTCAGCTCTGATCTCCCTCCATAACACGCTGGCATCTGTACGGTTATCTAGCACACACAAAAAACAAGAAAAACAAGAGACTTAACATCTCATGTGCTGAAGTTCTTCTGTAGTCTCAAATGAAGCTGAGGAGATGCTAAAGTCTTGTCCCTCAGCTCTGTTCAAACCAGGGCTACATTAATCATTCATATCCACTGGTTGCAAAGCAAGATTTTCTCTCTGTATTTAGCGCTTATTGTTTGTGACACAAATCACAGGTCTAATCATGTAGCCTGTCTCTACAGTCACAGCGTGAACCAGTCTGCAGTCAGTATGTGGTGTGCTGCTGGAAGGGGAGAAAATAATTAGAAGAAAGTTGAGTGAGGGAGAAAAAGAGACAAGTGAGGAAGAGGAAATCTCAAAAAATTATTGGAAAAACTGTTTTCTATGGCTTGGCCTTTACTCACAGGTTGATCTCCTTAATGCCGCTTGCAGATTGATATTTAGGTTTTAGTGGATATCTCAGTAACCTTTGGGTGGATTTCCATGAAATTCAGCTCAGACAAAAAAAAAATCAAAACATAAAAAACAATAAAACAAACTCTGGTTTCTGAGAAATTCACAGAAAAAATACTCCCATCATCCACAGCTGTATACAGTCACATAAAATAGTGGTCGTAAAGAATAATAAAGCATAACATATTACACTGTGACATTTCAAAATCCACTGGATGATGTCATATTAGCTACGTCCATTTTTTATACTGTCTGTGGTCAGAGGCTGGCTTCAGCATGATGTCTGTTCAGCTATTATCAAATATCTCATTTCTAATCATCTGAGGTTTTTTAAGCAACATGTATTCACAAGTCCCATACAGTTTAAAGATATTTAGATTATGATAAATGGACTGGTACTTATATAGGACCATTCTACTCAGCTGAGCCCTCAGACAGCTTTCGACTACAAGTCTCATTCACCAGTATTGTGCCCAAGAGTACTTGGGCAGGCAGACTGGAGGAGTCAGGGATCGCCACAGCAGCTCAGATAAGTCTGAGTCTATGGGTCTTTTCAGGAAGTTGACTGAAGATGAGGAGAACAGCTCAGCTTGAGGATCATCAGAATCCTCCCCTGGGGACTTTTCTCTTCTAACTCAGGCTTGACACTCTTGGATCTGAGACATAAACAGGAACAGTTAATCTGCAGAGATATCTATTTTTCTCTTTTGCAAATACAGAAAATGGTAATTTTGAATGCATTATTTGAACTAAACTATTATGTAATGTTTACAAATTTGACATTTTCGGCTTTCTGTAAGACAGAAGAGACTTTCCTGTTGACTCAGAGAATCTATTCTCATCTCTTGGTAGCATTGTTGACTATAGATAAAGCAACAAGCTTCTCTCCACCACAGAATACAGAAGCCCATATTATCATGAGTGTATGTGTGTGTGTGTGTGTGTGTGTGTGTGTGTGTGTGTGTGTGTGTGTGTGTGTGTGTGTGTGTGTGTGTGCGTGCGTGCGCGCGTGCGTGCGCGTGCACACACAGCCCTCTCCACCGTGCAACCGCACACAGGCACAGACTGTTCTCACATGTACCCACACATTCCCCAATGACTCATCTAAAATAACACAAGAGGCATATCAAAATAGACATTAATACCCTCATGAAAATAAACATTGGGGCCCAGCAGAAATAAACAGTGGTCAGCAGGCTCGGGCTGCAGGCCACGAGAGTGCAGAGCCTGCAGCCTCTCCTTCAGCTTTTATCGTTACAAACACATGCCAACACATCTCAGCCAGCTGAAGTGATTGAGCAGCTTTTTGGGATACCGCGAGGTTTTCTGATGAATAATGGACGCTTTCATTGGGACACTTGAAGCGATATGTGTCAGCAGTAAAATCCAGGGCATGTTGATTGACAGAGCACTCTGGAGGAGACTGGACTTATCTGGGGTAAAGGTTAAGTAGTGCATAAGAAAATTAAAGCAGGGACAGACAGGGAACAGGAAGAAGAGGATTTCTCAAAATGTTTAGTCTACTCGCATTATCTTCCACCACGCAGACAGAGCATTTAGACAGCACACTGACAGATAGATGTTTTTGGAAGGTTTTATTCTTGAATAACAGGTGTGTGTTTTTCTCAGTGAGTCAGCAGTTTGACATTGTTGCTTGTTATTGTTTAACTCATCAACCAGGTGATCATCAAAATAATGAAATTAACACCTGCAAATTACCGTTAGTGCTGATTACATAACATATAACCATGCTTCATATTACAAATGCTCCGCTTTATAAAGTATAGTATGTCCAAAAAATTCTTTATCTTAAAGTGCATTAATCTTTCCCTAGAGCTCTCATTCAGTTCAGGATCATCCTCAGTTAAAAGGGTTTTGATATGGACAGGGTAACATGTTAGGAACAAAAGGAAGCCACATTGTTTGATGGAAATGAAAATTATCAACCTACAGAGGGCTGAATTCAAAGACACCCAGATAATGCATAAGCTTGTCACATTAGGCTGGGTATTCTCATGCACTAGGAGGAACCCAGAACCCACTGCACCAGCTTAGCGTCTGACAGTGTTTTTATACTGTCTGTGGTCAGAGGTGGTTCCAAGGATTTCATCCCCATCCCCCATACCTAGCACCCTCACCTGTAGAGGTCTGTGTGTCCCGCCATGGATATGCCTCCCCAAACCATCACTGACCCACCACCCAAACAGTTATGCTGAACGATGTTACAGGCAGCATAATGTTCTCCACTGCTTCTCCAGACCCTTTCATGTCTGTCACATGTGCTCAGGGTGAACATGTTCTCATCTGTGAAAAGCACAGGGCACCAGTGCTGGACCTGCTAATTCTGGTATTCTATGGTAAATGCTAATTGGGCTCCACGGTGCCGTGCAGCGAGCACAGGGCCCACTGGAGGATGTCCGGCCCTCAGGCCATCCTCATGAAGTCTGTTTATAATTGTTTCGCCAGAGATGTTCACACCAGTGGCCTGCTGGAGGTCATTTTGTAGGGCTCTGGCAGTGCTAATCCTGTTCCTCCTTGCATAAAGGAGGGAATATCGGACCTGTTGATGGGTTAAGGACCTTCTACGGCCCTGTCAAGCTCCTGGAATCTCTTTCATGCTCTCGAGTAATTTTACTTTTAATACTTTGATGTATTTTATAACACCTCTGTTGAAAAATTTAATTTGCTGCACATTTAATTGCATGGAAGGTACATTGAAGAAGAATACAGTTTTAAATGGAAAACAACTGAACTGAAATGAACTTGTGCGCACCGTTCTGCTTCCTGCTGAACAGCGTGTGGGAGTTCAGTTCTGACTGATGCTGCACATGCATTAACACTGATTTAAAAAGCTCCAGAAAAAAAAAGCTTGACAGCTGTGTTTGATATTTATTTTTCAGTTCTGATTCAGTGGATTTACTGTAACTGTACCCAATGATATTAAAGTGATGACGGAAAAAAGAGTGAGAGAAATGTTTGAAGGTTTAGAGGCCCCCCTCATTTATTTCCTCGTTGAAATACAAGTTTTGTTCCACTGCATGTGAAGCGAGTGACAATGAAGAATCATTGAATCCTTAAATGAGGGGGAAAATGGGAAGTTTACAGCTTAGTCTTGTCCTGTTCAGCTGTTGTGCCATGCATTTGTGGGATGGTTGTTTGGTTTCTCCTGTGTGAAGGTCCGAGCACTCCTCCCTGCACAGCTCCCTGTTTAGCTTGTGTTTTGTTGTTTTGTCCTTGGTTCATCACTAGCATCGAGGATGCCAGCATACACATGTTGGACTGACCAGACAGAAATAAAGAAGGTCATATACATCATCTTACAGCACCAGCTATCAACCACCTACAATGCAGTCAGGTGACCCATACCCAGGCCCCACTCACTCCTTGCCTCAGATGACCTCAATAGCTCACCTGATGGTGGGGTGAGGCAATGTCTTACAGGGGTTTCACACCTTGGCCCCAGAAACTGTAACGAAACACGCCTTGTTTCACACCTTGGCTCGCGTGACACTTCACGTGATTAATAGTGGGTCAGTGACCTTCAGGACAACCTCCAAAGGGGTAAACCCCCCACCAAAGTTGTTTTAAAATTGAAGAAGCATCTTGGATAAGAGGCGAAAGGTTTTAACAAATCTAAAAAAAAAATCCAGTTGCCTTCGTTTCAAGCACTCGAGACTTCCATGACTGAGAACTTATGCAAACATAATCTGTCCAAGTTCCTCAGATTTTTTAGGGACACACAGCGCACCATGCCAAGATATGCTAACAGCTCTTTGGGAACAGGTCAGTGTTAAGTGGCTTAACAACCAAAAAACATTCCTCTGAAAATGATCAGGTAAAAGGACTGGACTGAATATGAGTGAAAAAGCAGCCAATGAAAAACTTTAAAAGACCTTCAGAAAGCTGGAGAACTATTGTTCAAGACTATTGTTCAAGTTACAAGAACGTCTGAATCCTTGGAAGGAGAATATTAATAAATGAAGGTGGCTTGAGACTTTTGCACAGTACTGTATTACTCTACTACTCTACTAATGTCAGCATGTGATACTGAAATGTGAATAACGTTCCTTTTCTTTTTAATTGGTTTTCTTTCATGCGATGTTGTTTATGCTTCATTTCCCTGTTTTCCACAAAGTGTTTTTCTGGCACAGGCACAAAGCAAGAAAACTGCATAACAGCTTGGCAGGGTCAGCATGCTAATAATCCTCCATTCTGGAGTAGTCTATTGATCCCTCAGTAGCATATAATCAGTGAAGTATGCTCATGCTGATCTTTTGACATTTGCTCTTTTGATTACCTAGTTAGTGAATAACTGCTGGATATAACTGATAAATATTTCTCCAAATGTCACTTTCTAATTTCCCACACTCTCTGTGTGGCAAAGAGTCGGGAGGTGTCACAGGGGAAAAAAAGATCCTGGGGTAAATATACCCCTCACAGGTGCTCGCTGGGAACTGTGACTGCTGTGTTAGCTCCATATATGTGTGTGTATTTGTGTGCATGTACTGAGCAAGATTTGTTCATAGAAAACAGATGTCCCTTGCATCTCAGTGTTGATTGTCTGGTGGTGTTTATTTGTTCAGTGTTCTGGTACTATCAGAAATTCACATTTATAGGACTGAAAGTCCAGCTGACTGCCTGAGACCATTAGGAAAAAGACAGAAAGATAAGAGAGAGGCATTCAAAGATTAGGTTTAGCAGTTGTTGGTTTCAATCTGGAGCTGTAGCGCCAGACTGGGAGTTTGAAATTAAGTTAAAGCAGCAAGAACTGATTACACGGCTCAGTGGTTACTGACATGATCACATAGGAAAGCATTACCATTTATTTAGCCCTCTAACTCAGTTTTTATCTCCACTGATTCTGTCTTTTCAGCTGCTAAATCATAAAGTATGTTCACTCACTGACCACTTTGTTAGGTACACCTGTTCAACTGCTCGTTAACGCAAATACCTAATCAGCCAATCACATGGCAGCGTGCAGAGAGCGCCGATACAACCTGCTGAAGATCAAACTGAGCATCAGAATGGGGAAAGAAAGGTGATTTAAGTGACTTGAATGTGGCATGGTGACAAGCTGGACTGAGTATTTCAGAACCTGCTGATCTACTGGGTTTTTCCCAGAAAACCATCTCTAGAGTTACAGAGAATGATCCAAAAAACCAGAAAATATCCAGTGAGTGGCATGTGTCTGGGAGAAAATCCCTTGTTGATGTCAGAGCTCAGAGGAGAATGGCCAGACTGCTCCAAGCTGATAGAAAGGCAACATGAAGTGCCCAGTTAGTATATCTCTGTCTGTCTGGATTTTAATGGAGCTGATGAGAGCAATGAAAGGGAAGTATAAAGTATAAGTATAAAATGTGGAACATAAAACCGAAACGATGAGCTGAAAGAGGCCAAATGCTCCAAAGGGCTGAGGTGGACGACAGAGTCATCCATCGCTATCAGCGACATCTTTCACATTACATATAGCTATTGGATTCAAAGTTTTAAAAAGTTTCAAAATTGGCTTCAGAACTAAAATGAGAACAAGGTGTAGCCAAGAGTCTGAAAAACTGTAAGAAATCATCCAGAAATGTCTTTTTGGTGATTTTTTTTATTTAAGGGAGTTAAAATAACATTTTCAAACTGGATTATATTCAGTTCAACTCAATTTAATTTTATTTATATAGGACCAGTTAACAACAACAGCTGCCTCAAGGCACTTTATATTGCAGATTAAAGACTTACCAACAATCTGAACATCTGCTGAGACAAGGGACAAACACAAACTATTGGAGACATGAGACAAAAGTTAATGACATGCATAAATGGATGGAGAGTAAAACAAGGGGACTGGAGAATAAATGCTCAGTGCATCATGGGAAATCTTCCTGCATATGTAACCAACCAGTGTTTTCTAAACTGAAGTCAAAAACATTTTGGTATCATAATAACAACTGAGCAGAAAAGAAAAGAAGTGATGATATATATTCAAACGCACACGTTAAGTTGAAGGAGAGATTTTTTTTTTTCAAAAAGTGCACTTTGACCTCAGCTTTCATTAGCCTCTTTGCCTCATTGTAACACAGGTCAAAACACAGTGGTTCACAGCACAATAGAAGAGGTGCTATTCCTGTAATGCTTTGGTGCTTGTTGGTACTGCAGCTCCTGCCTTCCACATACAGCCTTTCTTGTCTTGTTTGATTTTCTTGGCTCAGCAGCAGGTCTGCTGTGTGATGGATGCGGACGAGCAGCAGGCAGACATCCATCTGGGAGGAAACATCACTGCATTCTCCGCTGGGCTCTATCGCCCACTTAAAGATCAATCCGTACTGAAGGCAGCTAAGGTTAGCATCAGCAAAGCATCCCCGAGGCTTCAGAGAAGCATGTGCCTTTGCGTATGCTGCACTTTTACTGCTTATATATAGGCTTTTAGGAAATGCACACATTAACATTAACAAAGCCACTAAATTGAATTTCCCACTCTGATACTGTACTGAGCGCGTGACATGTAAGATTAATGTTTACTAGAGTCTCATCTTGTTTTCTAGATGCCTGTCAGAAGTCGTTACATTTTACAGGTTCAAAATTATGCACAGACTTTTTTTTTGTACCATCACAAGTAGTAAGGATTCTGGTGCAGTATAAACCTCAAGTGTTGCATGGGAACATGAAACCTTGAGGTTTACATTGCACTGAGAATACTTTCATATGTAGCAGGCATCCTATATAGACTCACCAGGCACTTTATTAGGTATACCTTGATAGTACTGGGATGGGCCCTCATTTGCCTTCAGAACTGCCTTAATCCTTCATGGCACAGATTCAACAAGGTGCTGGAAACGTTCTTCAAAGATTTTGGTCCATATTGACATCAGAGAGTCACACAGTTGCTGCAGATTTGTTGGCTGCACATTCATGATGTGAATCTTCCATCCCACCGCATCACGAAGGTGATCTATTGGACTGAGATCTGGTGACTATAGAGGCATCTGAGTACACTGAACTCATTGTCAGGTTCAAGAAAACAGTTTGAGATGATTTGAGCTTTTGGACATGGTGTGTTATCCAGCTGGAAGCAGCTATCAGAAGATGGGCACACTGTGGTCATGAAGGAATAATCAGCAACAATACTCAGGTAAGCTGTGTCAACTGGTACTAAGGGGCCCACAGTGTGTCAAGAAAATATCCCCACACATTACATCACCACCAGCCTGATCCGTTGATACGAGCAGGATAGATCCATGCATTCATGTCGTTTACGCCAGCTTCTGACCGTACCATCTGAATGTCACAGCAGAAATTGAGACTCATCAGACAAGGCAACATTTACAATTATGGTGAGTCCATGCAAACTGTAGCCTCAGTTTTCTGTTCTTAGTTGACAGGAGTGTCACCCATTGTGCTCTTATGCTGCTGTAGCCCATCTGCTTCAAAGTTCAATGTGTTGTGCTTTCAGAGATGCTTTTATGCATACCTACCAAGCAGTTATTTGAGTTACTGTTGCCTTCCAATCAGCTCAAAGCAGTCTGGCCATTCTCCTTTGACCTCTGGCACGAGCAAGGTATTTTCACCCAGAGAACTGCTGCTCACTGGATATTTTCTCTTCTCTGGACTATTCTCTGTAAACCCTAGAGATGGTTTCCAGAAAAAACACAGAAGATCAGATTAGCAGATTAAACCATGCCGTGCTCAAAGTCACTTAAATCACCTTTCTTACCCCATTCTGATGCATGGTTAGAACTTCAGCAGGTCACCTTGACCGTGTCTGCATGCTTAAATGCTGCTGTGTGAGTCGCTGATATTTGCATTAATGAGCAGTTGAACAGGTGTGCCTAACAAAGTGGCCAGTGAGTGTAAGAATATTTATTATAGATGCACAAACAAGAAAAAAGAGCAGATGTGAGTTTTAAGAAGCTGACAATTAAGTGCTTTAGGCAGACACAAAGTGTCACAAAGGATTCACTCCAACTATTGCATGTGTGGGGTTCATTAAGCTGTTTCAGTATTCTCTGCTTTTTTAACAAAAACGCGCCTTACATAACACAACAGACAAATAGATGACATTTTCATCATGGGTAACTCTTCTCCTCAGGTGGAGCTGGAACAGTGTCTCATGAACAGATGGTGGCCATATTTCCATCTAAGTGCATTTGGCATTGTGCTGACACTGTAATCCATCTTAGCGGGCAGAGGGACACCACACTGTAACCCATGAACACATGGACATCCATGAAAGGAGCATGCTACACACATATGCAAATAGGGGATATGAAGTAAAGGAGTTATGTGCTGCAGCTACATATCCGCTAAGACTTTTTCTCACCGCTTCCTCCACCCACACAACTTATGTCATGTTAATCCAGCTATCAGTGTGTACTGCAGTGAACAGGAGTCAGAGATAGATTTGGTGAGGTAAACCTGCTTCATGGGGCCTGAAAGCTCTTGTTAGCTGTGTTTGAGCCAGACGGTCCATAAAGCCAATATTAGTCTGCTGAAGCATATTAAGCAGCCTTATAGATGCTTCTCATTTCCAAAAAGTGAGTAGATAAGTAAAAACTCAGTCAACACAACAAAACATTTTTTTCATATGTAATAAAAGTACAACTACACCACGAAATGTGGCACCCACATGGCTTCGGTTCAGCAGATGGCTGGCTTGTTAAACGACTGACATTTCCACAAAATTACAAAGGGATCAGCGCTTTATGATGTCCAATTAAACACACTGAGCTCTCAGCAGGAAATTTAATATTTTCACTGGAAAACTAATCAGCTAATCATATCAGTCATATTGCAACAATCTATCATAAGGTACTAGAGGGCTGAGGGCTACTTCTGAGCTGTTTAACAATCCTGTAAAACTGAAAATGTTCTTAATTAAACCTCAGTGATGGAAGGATAGTGCACCCTGGGTCACATACTGCAAGTTTTGATGCTCTTCTCACGAATTCTTTATAGATACAACTAATGATGTGCTTAACCTTTAAATGCAAAGCAGTACATATTGTATTTCAGTGGATTAGTTGGCTAGTTATAAGAAGCAGTGACGACTCACCTCCATCTGGCCCGAGAGAACTGCTGTTGGATCTGTCAGTGCTGATCTGTACTCTAATAACTCACTATTAAGCATCTGCTGCCGATCAAGAGGTCCAGAGTAAATCGAGTCAAGCAGCCTCATCTGTGAGTTCTCTTGGCTAGCTTTGTTCTCGCCCCCTCGGTTTGGCTGTGTAAATTCAGGGTGATCTATGCATGCATGCAGTGAGAGAAGGTAAAAATAAAGGAAAACGCTGCATGGGGTGTCAAACAGAACTTGAATTTGTTTATTTTACACTGTGTGCTTTTTTTTGGATAAAGCAGGAGAGATTAATGAAAAAATGTCTTCAGTCTTTTGTACATTATAGGTTACTTTTTCCATAATAGCATTTTGAAACTTGTAGTAGAGACAGTATCCAACCTCTTTATACGTGCAGGCACGTGAAAAACTAAGTACCCCCCCTTACTGCTTCCAAGTAGCAGCCAAGTGCTGCTAATCATATGCACTTGATTAACTGATCATCAGCAAGTGTGAGCACTTGTATAAAAGCAGACGTTTTGGCAGTTTGCTGGTCTAGAGCGCTCACTGCTGTGACTCTGAGGAAGAAAGACGTCAGCAGTGACCTTACAGAAGCAATTGTTGCTGCCCATCAACCGGGGATGGGTTATAAGACCATTTCCAATTTGAAGTTCATCATTCTACAGTGAGAAAGATTATTCACGAGTGGAAAACAGCTGCCAATCTTCCCAGGAGTGAATGTCCCAGGAAATTCACCCAAAGGTCAGACTGTGCAATGCTCGGAGAAATTGCAAAAAAAAAAAAAAAACCCAAGAGCTACATTTGAGACTCTACAGGCCCCAGTTAGCATGTCATAAATCATTACTAAACATCAACATTTTAGCATTGTTTTTGCTAACACGTTAACATGGCACTGCTAGTCTATACTGCTATTTAACTGGATTCCAGTGGTGTATTTCATCAGTGACCTGTGCCATGAGGGAAGTGGAAAAAGGCAGGCTAATTAAAATTGTATTATATATGTGTTGTCTTTTTTTTTTTAATTGAGTTATTTCAATCCCATTATCCAAACTGGGGCCCTTCGCTTACGTTATCTGAGTCAGTGTGCCCTCTAGAAAAAAGAAAGTTGCCCACCCCTGCTTTGCATGATAGCTGAGATCACATTTCCAGAAGTATTTCTTTCTCTTTTTTTTTTTTTTTGTAGTTCAGCAAACATCCCTGCGCTGTCTTCAAAAAGCAGAGCAGGGTAGCATGATGTGATGCACTGAGCTGAATTACTGTGACCTTCTGAAATCCTAAATGGAAACACCACTCGAGCTGAACTCGGTGCTGCAGGTAACAGAGAGGCTAATGGGGGTGCAGTCCTGGGAGGAGTAGTGGTGTCTCATCTTCGGCTCTGCACCGACAAGGAGAAAGTAACAAATAAATGAAGGAGGCTCATCCTACTGAGTGGATGACAAACACGAGTGAAAAGCTGTGTTATAATGGACCTGGGATCTCTGTCATTATTTGTAGAAGACATGAATAATCCTGAGATTGATTTTGTTGAGTATGTGGCATTATTAGTGAATAAATGAAAAGGGTGTTAAAATTAGTGTATGGTTCTTCCACATGCTACCAAGGCCCCTTCAATCACCCAATACGCTAAATGAAACCATTTAAGGGGAAATAAACAGGCTTTGCAAGGGTATAAGATCTATTCCCAAGAAGCATTGTTACAACAAAGAAATAACTGACCACACACAAATTTCCTCACTTTTTGCATTAGAGAACCAAAGAATGTCAAGATGCTGCTCATGTTTTCTCATTAGCCTTAATTTTCATGGCATAGATTCAACAAGGTGCTGGAAACACTCCTCAGAGATTTTGGTCCATATTGACATGATAGCATCACACAGTCCATGATGGGAATCTCCTGTTTCACCACATCACAAAGTTGCTCTATTGGATTGAGATCTGGTGACTGTGGAGACTATTTGAGTACAGTGAACAGTTTGAGATGATTTGAGCTTTGTGACATAGTGCATTATCCAGCCAGGAGACTCCATCAGAAGATGGGTACACTGTGGACATCAGCAACAATATGCACCCACCACAACCTGATACAAGGCAGGATGGGTCGACGCTTTCGTGTTGTTTATGCCAAACTCTGACCCTACCATCTGAATGTTGCAGCAGAATTTGAGACTCATCAGACCAGCACCGTTTTCCCAATGTTCTCTAATTTTGGTGAGCTTGTGGGCATTGTAGCCTCGGTTTCCTATTCTTAGCTGACAGGGGTGGCATCTGATGTGCTCTTCTGCTGCTGTAGCCCATCTGCTTCAAGGTTTGATGTATTAGGTATTCAATTCACAACACTCACCTCAAGGCTACAATAATACAGAGAAAACCCCAACAATCAGATGACCCTTATTAGCAAGTATTTGGTGACAGCAGGAAGAAAAAAAAAAAAAAAAACCCTTTTAACAGGAAGAAACCTCCAGCAGAACCAGGCTCAAGAAGGGGCAGCCATCCACCAAGGGCGGTTGGGGTGAGCTCTGAGGTGCTCTTCTACATACATTGCTTTTAAGGGCGCCAACAACCAAGCCGTGTTTAAAACTCACCTTTCTTCCCCATTCTGATCCTCGGATTTCAGCAGGTTGCCTTAACCATGTCCACATGCCTTGATTAGATATTAGCGTTAGGAAGCAGCTGAACAGGTGTACCTAACAAAGTGGCTGGTGTGTATATTTTTTTATTTGAAGAGATGATCTTTTGAAGGTCATGTTGCAATTAATTAATGCCAGAAGCTGTTTTGAGCAATGTTATGATGCATTATATATTTTTCTTAAATTAAATCAATAGGGCAGTCTACAAAGGTCAATATGTGACAGTCTGAGCTGGCAAAGTCACAAATGTATGCAGCTGCTTTGATCTGGGTGCGAGTGCACACATTAGAAGGCCTACAAATGACTAAGCCCAGATAACAATTATAAAAATAGATTTCCAGGTCACTGAGAGGTGAGCAGGCAAAGTGAGACACGATCTTCACAAGTCCGACGCAAAGGCGCGCCTTTTGTTTTATGATACTGCAGTGCTGGAGGTCTAGCTCTGTGTGAGACCGAGAAACCATCGAGTATTTAATGAATGCACTCAGACACCGCTTCACCAATGCATCCTGGGTAGCTGCCCTCCAATCACAGCAGGTTTGTGTCTGAGAACAAGCCCTTTTTAGATTTAATGAAGTAGGAAGAGGAGAAGTACATTTGGACCACATCCTACAAAAACACGATGAGCCTAAGCTCTGCTCTGCTTCACCCATCATCCTCTTCTTAATTAGATTTACCCATTTTAAATAAGCACAACACAAAGACTGCGTCAGAGTCACACACACCCACTTTTCTTTTTATTCAGTGATAAATAATTTCCTATGATCATAGGCTTTATGTGTAGACATCCGATCAAGGCAAGAGACAAATTAGAGGGCACACATGTTGCCACCATTAAAAAATAATCGCAGAAACAAAAAACAATGAGGTAAGAAGTTCTCTTTTTTTTATACATTTGTGGTGCTTCTATGTCTGTTACCTATACTGTTGAATGCACAGTGCTTCCTAATACAGAAATTCTGCCTTTTGTGTCTGTACATTATTTAAAAAAACAAAAAAAACAAAACAAAACAAAACAAAACAAAAAAACAAAAAAAAAAAAAAAAAAGGTAGGTCATGGCACAATACTGAAATACTGAACCAATCAAGACAGGGCACTGCAGAGTGTGTAGAATAGCAGTATACATCATCAGATCAAGTGTAAGAAAAGTTGAGCAGGAAACAGAAATACAAAACAAAATCTCTAAGACTTGGCGAGTGAATGACTGTGATTGGTTCAACACACACACACACACACACACACACACACACACACACACTTTCCAGGAGAGGTCTTGGGGTCAGTAGCTTGCACTCTCCCTACATCTGCAGTATGTTCTGTGAAAAAGCTGCAATGATGAGCTGACTGAAGGAGAATTAATCAGCAGCTATTTTGATAATAAATTAGAAATGCTAATCAGTCGCTTGTTCCAGGTTCAGCAGTGACACCTCTTTTCCACCAGCACGGTTGGTGCACCCGGCTGGTGCAGAGCCAGCTTTGCCTTTGGTGCCTTTAAAGAACTGGCCCACATTTTGACAGGTCTGATGGGACAGAATCTGTGGGCTGCATTTGCCAATCATTGGTGAATTTCTTGTGGCAGCCCTGCCCATGCTGCCATGGGCAGGGCTGCCACCGATAAAAGATTTGTGCCGGTGCCAAAAGAGCAGGCACCAGGCTGACACCGGCACAAATCTTTTATCGGTGGAGGCGGTTCTAAATTGGGCACTGGCACATGCGCTGGTGCAGAAGGGATAATTTCTGCCTCTTTATGTCACAAAATTTTTAATCCTAGGTTTATAAACTGGTAGCGTGATAATTTTCATCAATTTACATTTACAGATGAGTACACTGGGTTTGAGGCTGGAAATGGAGGATCAAAGAATACAGAATTTGGTGCCACATTTAAACCAGAAGTTTCTGAACTGTGCGGTTGTGTTGATGGATAAAAGTTAGGTGTATCAGTTGAATCTTAACATTCACTGCTGGTGCAAGCCGCGCTTTGGTGTCATTTCCACCATCGTGCATCTCTCAATTTTTGCCACCACAGCTGGGTTGAAGACACTTTAAAGAAGCAATTTTAGTATAGAATATATTTAGTATAGAAGCTCAGAAATTTACAAATTATTAACCGGTTTGACTTCTATACCAGGGCTGAGTGTCTGACTGGCAACACCTATCGTTCAGGAGAATACTTAAGCGAGTGCTCGCACCCTCAGTGCTGGCATAAACAGTACGGAGCTGTTTACTCGAGAAGCGGCCAGAGCCGCGAACAGAAATAAACCATCATTTAGATTCTTTCTAATTACCAGACCCAGTGGTGCATCATATTCCTATTTAGATCTTCTAAAACTCCCAATTGATTCTATCTGCTAAAGAACATTCTGAGCAGATGTTTGTAATTATTGTATTTTATGTAATTTAAATTTGCAGGAAAAGACAAGAAACAACCTCAGACATCGCCCTGATGGAGGCAAGACAGCTGAGAACTTTTAGCTGTAAACACTGGTAAACAAATAAAGAGTGGTGCTAAATAATCAGGACACTGATAAAATAATTATTACCTGCAACCTAAATATGCTCGTTTGCACACTGCACAGAGTGCGGTGCAGGGCTTTTCTGTCAGAGGAATGTTTTGGCTCCTCTAAAAAAAAAAAGTCTATTTTACCAAATCGTTTCATTAAGTGAGGGTTTAATTTTAATGTTAAGCATTTAAACTCACTGAAGACCCACTGCAGGCCAGGAGAAACCCTGCAAGTGTAAATGCATTTTTGCATGTATGTGTGTGTGTTGCATTCACAGACGTCACGAGCAGCAAACCGAGGCACAGCCCCTCATGCATGGACCTGACCTGCAGTCCCTTCAATGATGCGAAAAAAAAACAAAACAAAACAAAAAAAAAAAGCTCCTGGCTCACCTACTTCCTGTCCAACATTAAAGGAGAATACCACTAATTTTCAGCATTCACGTTATTTTCACACCACTTCCAGCGTCCATTCCAATATCCATATGCAATACTGTCTCGCTGTACTTAGCAATACATGGGATCAATCCCAACTCCCCTCAAAAAATCCGTGCTGCAGTGAAGTACATCCCTAGAAAATACTTTGAAAAGGCCACTAGGCATGTGGCTGTGCTTAACGCAATTAAGTGTATTACTATAAATACGAGCTGCGTTTATGTTCAGATGATTATTCTCTAAATTCACAGTATTCTAGTTACTGGCTGTGGGTATGTATCAGCATGATGGCTTTAGCTGATGGCTTAGCGGAGCTGTCTACACTCATTAATACTTGATGCTATTAATAACACTATGCAAGGTCTTACAGTAAGTGGCATTCTCCTTAATGGTGCTTGACCTCCTGTTCTGCTGCCCAGGGAGGTCACCCCTTGCTGCTACCTGCTCCTGAGCAGGAGCTGGTTGGAGACAAAGAGGGAGGCACACCTGCAGCTTCCTCTCATCCACAGCAGCCCTATGTGTGGCATGTGTGACAGCTGTGATCGCAGCTGCTCTCCTCTCCCACACACCTGGGGACCGTGCAATGTGACAGGAGAGAATAAACCCTGCTCTAAAGTCAAGCTTTCGCAAACCCCCACGCGCCCAATTCCCTTTAAGGGTTCAGCTCAGTGAACCTTAGTGACACTTTAACAACTTCAGTGAAAAAGGTGGTGGGGGAGGAAGAAGGAGGAGGAAAAAAACCAAAAACAAACAAATTGTACAACAACAGAAAAACACAAAACTGAAAATAGCTAAGAGAAGCCAAAAACAGCAACAGGAGCGGTCATGACGGCGCAGATGAGTGCTGAGAGCGGCGGGGTGTGGCGGGTGGCCGGAAATCAAGTCAAGGAGTGACTGTAGTGGTCCTCAAGAAATGCGCCAGCATTGTGGCCGCGGTTGCCATGACAGCAGCACATTAAGCACCCTTTCCAACAGAACGACAACAGAGAGACGCCTTCTTGTGTTTTTTTTTTTATCTCTCTCTCTCTCTTTTAAATCAGCAGTGGCAGGGTGCTGCGACAGCATCGGCTGCCCTCACACTCCTCCACCCATTTGTGTCCATGTCCCCTTTTAGTGTTTTGTTCATTTATTCATCGGGTACTCCACGGTGCTGCGGTCCCTCGACACATAAGCAGAAACTTCCCCGTTTCAGGCTTCTGGCCAGAGTTTGTTTTTGATTTTCAGTCATTTTTGCATGTGTGTTTGTTTTTAAATCCCATGAAATTTTCAGGGCCTCTCGTGTCAGTCCAGAGGCGAGCGTGATGGAGTCCTCAGCCTGGGAGGCAGACTTTGCCTGCAAACAGCAGTCCCACTATGGTGAAGAAGATGGAGAGGACAAACAGCACGTACGAGGAGCCAACCACTGTGTTGTTGGGAAGCTTGTACGGTTGGCCTCCCACCTCATTGATATAGAAGCCTATTGGGAAGATGAGCGCCGCCATGCAGAACAGGATCACTGGAAGCAAGAAGTGAGAGAGATAAAAAACAATATAAGTTACTTAAAAGATGATTCAGCTGAATCTGTAGTTTTTTTTTTAAGTACATTGAAATCCTGTGTGTAAAATGAGCTCTACAGACAGATTGGGTTAATAAAAAAAAGCAAAGGCAGAATTGATAAATGACACTAAAGGAGCGTCAGCTTTTCGTTTTAGTCTTTGTTCTCCACACTAGATTCAGAAAATTAAGACTAACCTCATCAATTTAAGCAGAAAGCATAGCCTCAAACTGACTTCAATTTTAGCAAGTTCATTAGTGAGATACAACAGCGCCTTTCAAATGGCTCTGAAGGAACAATTACACCAAACAGACCCTTGGCATGCAGCCGACTCTGCTTCGCACTCACGCAAAAATGAGAGGGAGCGGCAGTCAATTATGTAACGTTAATGTGCGTCAGAGATTATACATTAGTCTGACAAATATACAGTAGCATCAGTCTAAGCTCATCCAAACCAAATTTCATCCCATGCAGCAATGAGACCTTTCTAATTTTAGTTACATCTTTTTCAGAAGAGGAGAAAAATATGGCAGCTGCACACACCACTGAGAACACATCGTAGACTTCGACATTCAGTTTACGATCAGCAACTGACCGCAGAAAAATTAGAAAATTTAAAAACACTCACACAGACGTGTTCATGAAAGCTGCTGCTGGACCTTTCTACAGACAGCAGATTCAAGCATGCACTGAAAACACTTAAAATTACATGCAGCACACAGTACATTACTACAAAATAATGCAGTGCTACACAGTTTATGTGAGACTTAACCAAGATAGTGAAAAAGCACTGAGAGGGGATTCTGAGCTCTACATTTTCCTGTCACATTTTACTACACTGCCCAAAATTAAAAAAGAAAAACTCACTAAGGGAACACTCATAACATAACACAGTTAAACTTCACAGATCTGTCCAGTTAGGAAGCATACACCATTATGAATCCATTTCACCTGCTTTACTGCAAATCAAAGTGACAACAGGTACATTGGAGAGGCAACAACAAGACAACCCCCCGTAAAGGGGATGGTTTTGCAGGCGGTGGCCACAGACACTTGCTCTCTCCTTATCCCTCCTGACTGATCTTTACTCTAGCTTTGCTTTTTGTTACTGTCCTTGTCAATCCTGGCTGAATGAGACGGTGCCTGCAGCCCAGGCAAATAGCCACCTGTGATTTACTCAAAGGGGGGGGGGGGGTCAGCAGCACTTGGTGCTTTGCAGGTGTTAAATTCAGACCCTGATTCAAAGCCTTGTTGTAAGCCAGACAAGATTAAGAGAAATTTTTAGTTTGAGAAATCACTTAACCCCCCCCCCCCCCCCCCCCCACACACACACACACACACACACGCGCACACACATTTTAATTAAATCTGCAGGGTCATAATATTACTAAACAGCCTTTGGGGTTGGCTGTACACAAAGTAACCATGTCCACATCTTCTGCACCTTTGTTTCAAATATCCCAGACGTTTTCCTTTTCGCAGTTACCGTTCGCCATTCTGCTCTTTATATATTTAAATACTACTCCTTACAGCACCTGAAGGCAGCATTCTTCCACAGTTAAATGTTTTAGCAAATCTCTAATAAGCAACCCTCTGGTAACAGGCTTGATTTAAGCTTTGAAGTTTGTAAAGCTTGTGTGTGAATTATTTGTTGGTAAATCATTAAGTTCTTCCCCTGAGCTCAAAATGAATTGACAGCATTTCCCAGACTGGCAGAATGTAGCATTAGTTTCACCAAATGCTCCTCCAAGAAGCACAAAACAAGCTCTTTATGGCACCCTCAGGCTGATTAACACAGTATATTTCTCTACAAGCTTAAAGGTGCAGATCAGTAATCACATTTTAAGCTTTCTAAACAAGGACACTGCAGCTCTGTTTATATGCTGCAAGTCAAGCCGAATCCAGAAAAAGGATTTACCAAATATACAAATGTTAGAAGTTGTGGCAGACATGTGTACCGATGTTGTAGTTTCCTCAGACTGCCACTAGATGTTACATCAGAGGTGTGATTCCCTGATTAAACCTACAGTCTGGCACAAAAAAAACAAAAACAAAAAAACAAAACATGTGCATTTGAGTAGAAAAGATTTGGTCTTGAGATTTTATGTGAGAGAAGCAAAAGCAACACTGATGGAAACACCACCAATCACCCAGCACTGACCATCAGACATATGTCTTTACCAATTTATTTAGTTTGCAGATTTCAGCAAAACTGCTGGACCCATGTGAAATTTACAGCTGAGAAAGGGGAGATTTTTGAGGCTGGATATATGACAGTTTTTTATGCTACAGTACCAGTCAAACATCTGGACACTGGGTGAGTGTATCCAAACTTTTGACTGGTACTGTTCTTGGCAGGTACGTTGCTGCAGCTACAGTCATGTGGAGAAGAAAGTGCATTTTCAATTCTATGGTTCTTACATATCATGGCATAAAAATAATTTTAAAATTTTTTACCAGGTTCTAAAATTATTTAAATACAAACAGATGAAGAATAACATCATATATTACATTGTAACAATTATTTATCAAAAGCAAAGCTATAAATCCAGAAGCAGTGTGTGAAAAACTGAGTGCACCCTATGATTTAGTAGCACATAGAGCCACTGTTTGCATCAATAACTTAAAGTCATACAGAAAACTGTGACTTCAGTCTCTTACATCATTGTAGAGGCATTCTGGCTCCTTGTCTTTACTACATTGCTTCAGTTCATTGAAGTTTGCAGGCATTTGTTTATACAGCCACCACAGCATTTCAGTCGGGTTGAGGTCTGGACTTTGGGCCATTGCAACAGTTTGATTCTTTTCTTTTTCACCCGTTCTGTTGTAGATATGCTGCTTTGCCTGGGATCATTGTCCTGTTGCATGACCTGTGTTGCCTTGTTCTCTTTAGAGGAAAATGGATTTCTTTTAGGAGCCCAGTTGAACTGTCATGAACTTTAACATTTACCATGGTCACTGAGGCCTGTAGAATCTGAGACGGAGGTGGCTTTTTGCAGTTTCTCTGACCACTGATTATACCAATGGACCATGAGACTGACAACAGATTAGATCTGCCTCGCTGTAGTTTCATGTCGCACCTTCCACATAGAACTGAAACTTGCAAGACAGATGTCTGCGCACACAAATGCATGCCCGGACATCTGTGCACTTTGTAGTGCGTGTGAGGATACTTCAGACTGTTGGACTGATTTTTAAATCAGAGTTTAATGTGACTCTGCATTTGCAGAGGTGCTCATTTATCTTGTCTCCTTAGTTTTTTCCCCATCAGACATTCTCATCAGTGACAAACTCAGCACTGCTGGGAAAAGGACAGTGAGACAGGAGGGGGAAAAAAAGGGATGACAGATAAGTAAAAAAAAAATTACAGCTAGTAAATGTCATGACTTAATAACTTTGTAGGTGATCAGCTGATAACCAGCCACATATATTCACTAATTAAGGTCAGCTAAATTAATCAGTGCTGGATGCCAACATACAAGTTTCTCCATGCTGGAAGGGAGAAATACACCCCCGGCCTTTGTTTCTTTCACTCGTGTACTTTACTTTTGTTCCTGTTTGGGCGACACATTGCATCTTATAGAGAGTGGGTAGCACTACCATAATGGCAGGCTCCTCTGCCGCCTGGCAGTGACATCTTTGGTCACAGGAGACTGAAGCACAGCCTGACCTTGGGGTGAATTTGCTGGGATGTCCACTCACAAGAAGATTCCACTTATGAATAATCTTTGTCACCGAATGATGGACTTCAAATTGTTTGGAAATGGGCTTATAACCCTCCCCACATTAATGTGCAGCAACAGTTGTTTCTTTAAGATCATGATGTCTTGCTTATATCTTTCCTCTTTGGCATTGTGTTAATACACACCTGAATGCTCCAGATCTGCAAACTGCTGAAACTTCTGCTTTTATAGGTGAGCTCACATTTGCTGATTAATTAATCAAGTACATTTGAACAGCAGCGTCTGGCTGCTACTTACCCTCTTAAATCTTATGAAAGCAGTAAGAGCGTACTTAGTTTTTCCACACAGTGCTTCAGTATTTTGGGTTAGTTTTTGCTAAATGATGACAGTGTAAAATGTTATATGCTTTATTTTATCTAAGGTTGCATTTTAATTGGAGACCTGCTATAGATCAGATACGTAAAATCTTAGAAACAAAAGTGGGTGCATATCAGAGAACTCTGTGGGTTTAAGATGTTGCGGTGTGTCTTCTGAGTACATAATGTAGAGGTCCGGGCTCCTGAGTTACCATGGGACATGTTTTTCTGTGTTAACCTGGTTTCCTTGTGCGAATGCAATTGCACTGATTGGTGAGCTCTGAAAATCAGCATCAAGCCCAGTGGGATCAATTAATTCGACGCATTGACCACATGCTGAGAATCGCTACATCTGTAACAGGCACCGCTCTCAAACAGTGAGCATGCTGTGATGTTCTGCTCAACACATAGTGGGTGCGTTAGCAGCTGCGGAGCACAGAGGAGATCAGGAATGATGCCATCATTTAGTTTTATCAAACTGTCCAGGAAGGAGGTAAATGATTGAACAAAGCTGTCGCCGAAGAGAACGGCTCTCTTTTCTTTCGCTTCTTTTGAAAATGTTCTAACTGAAGTTTGAGGTCCAGTTGAGTCCACTTACGTAACTCTCAATAATGTTAAGCACCAAAATCAAACTGTGACTTTTGAATCCCAATCAATGGCTGTGCAGAATTTGTGAAATAGCTTCAAGTAATTAAAAATAACTCTAATGCATCAAAAAGCTTTTCACTCTTTTTTTTTTCCCTTTAGACCAACACTTCTTTCTGTACTGCCTGTAGCAGCATCACTGCAAATGGAAACTGCATTAGATGTCCTTTCCTACATCAATTCTGAGTGACTTCCGTGTCGTTGAGCAGAAGTTGGGTGTTGGTACTTTAACGCCTAGATTCTGAAAAGCCCCGCTGACTTATTGAGGTTACGTCAGAGTGAAATGTTGTGAAAGCACAAAAAGCCATTTTTAGATTACACAGACATTATAGGAGAGAGACGCAGCGCTCAAAGCACCCTCAATAGAAATCAATACTAGACGGCGAAGATGGTGGTTGACCCTGAAGAGCCAATAAGAAGGCCGAACTGTAAACTAAGAGCCAGTGCTGTTCTTACACTTATGTATGAATACAAGTTAGGTTCAACTGTGTGGCGGCATGAGTATCAACTTAGGTGTGGTTCAGCTAGTCAGAGATGAAGGCATCAATACCTGCAATTCATGGATTAAAATTTTTACTGGGGTGTGCAACATGTATAAAATAATCTACACAGTGACACCAACTATAATCTGCTAAAATAAAAACAGAACCCGTTTATAGGTATTCCAGCAATTTAAAATCCATAAAGTTTAAAGTGCTTTATATGCTTTAGTATGGCAAATATATATAAATCCAATTAGTGAGTCTTGTCTAGCTGCTTGCCACTTTACCCCAAAAATATAATAAAACTAGAGATATTTATGGGTTGGCAACCAAACTGTAACTATGCCTGCATTTAATCTGAACAAGATTAACTGAGTGTGACATTCAAGGAGCTATTTTACTAACTAATAAACTGGTTTTACAGTGTTATGCTCCTCTTAGCCGTTTTCCCATCAGAGATAAAAATTCCTGCCTTGTCTGACGGAAGTTTTATTCATAAACATAATGGTTTGCTCGTCTCCCGTCTGTTAGCGAGCATAAACGATCCCAGTAGAGTAAACTTGCATTACAACTCACGGCAGACACGAGCTAAGATTCATGCCTGCTCATTAATCTGGCCATGTGTTTATTTGTGAGGCAAGCTAAAAGGCAGGTGGAGCATTATACCATTATAACTCAGCATTATACCTGAAAACTTCTGCATTTCATGATTCTCTTGTGCTTTTCACCTGGAAGGAGTTGTTTTTGTGCTCAAACCCTTGTTCAATTTATGCATATGTCCATTTTCTTTTCTATTGGATGTTTATTTTGGATTTTTTTTTTTTTTTTTGGTACCATATTCATGTTTGTCTCTACTAAAAGGTCCAGGCTGTTGGGTAAACCCATGCAGGTTATGCCGCACCTATTTGGCCATCAGGTTATTCCTCTGTTTTATTCTCTTTCCTGCCCTGTATCCATTTGATTAGATTAGATTCAACTCATTGTCATTGTGCGCACAAGGCACACAACGAAACGATCGTTCCAGATCACTCATCCAGAGACGAACATCTGCGGTCATGCAGCCAGAGACCGGCGCTACTATCTTGCCCAAGGACACAGCGCAGGGACAGGAACTCGAACCTGCAACCTTCCGGCTGCAAGCCTACCCACTGTGCCACTGCCACAAACCTGCCACCGCTCTGCTATTGTAACATATCAATATGATTTCTATTCAACAGGGTTTAAGGAGTCATGCTGTTGTTATCTGGACATAATGATCAAAGCCTCTAGATGCACCGACAGCGTTTCCCCTGCATTTGGGGAGAAGTGTCACAGTTTTGAAGTCACAGTTTTCTGTGCTGCAGCACTTTCAATAAAGCAAGACGATCTCATATAGATTTGATTTGCACCAGCGACCACTAACAGCAACTATGAGAGATGCACTTGCTTGTTAGTGTTTAACTAAAGAGACTGATGCTCCTCATTAACTGTTCCATCAGAAATGTGACAGATGAAAAATAACAAGATGTAGCAAAGATAAGTCAGAGGTTACTTAGAAACCGGCAGCATCATTTTTTCCAACCAACGAGCAGAAAACTCTAAGATGTCATGCACAGCATGTGTTTGTAGGGGTCTTAAAGGATCATTTAGTAGCTCTTTTTATGAAATGCTTCACAAAAAAAAAAAGTTTCTTCACCTAATAACAAATGAAAGCTTAAGTACACTGCTAAAATGACAATGACAAATACTGCCTGTGCTATACATGTACAAGCTCAAACTAGTTTTTCAGGTAATTGTTCTTCCTTCAGGAATCAGATTCTAGTAACTTATTGTGCTCTATAGTTTTAACCTTGGTCACACATGTCCACATCAGAAATGGTTCAGTGCTCCACCAGGGGGCATGCCACCAGCGTGAGAGCCACTAGTTTATGTTGTTGGCTCTGACTCTCCTTCTTAGTGCTAATATCTATATTCAGGCCTTCAATCAGTATAACCTATTGTACACTAGTAGTTGTAACAGATTAGGTTTTAATCAGCTAACCACAACACAATTCAGCTCTGACGTTACAACTCAGAATTCACTCAGAACTCAAACCTGAACAAGAGAAATGTGCAAATACCCAGAGATTCACCATAAACAGCAGTTTAATCCCCTTTTAGGATGAACTGAACACTTCCTCAAACTCAAATATATCTCTGAAACATGGCATTAGTGCCTTGCCTTTTTTAGGCTATAGCTTAGCTTTTAAAACCAAATTTGGTGGATCTCAGTTCCTTCTCTTGCAAAAAACACAATAAAAAAGGGATCAATAGGCAGTTTAATAAAAGGTAGTGTACATTAAAACCAGTTTGGAGTTAAATTTAGAAGCGTCTGTTCAGAGTGGTTAAAAAAAAGGGGGCATTTGGAGCTGTAAGACAATACCTAGACAATAAGGAGAAGCTGTTTTGTTTTCTAACTTCATTAAATTACCAAATGGTTTACAGTTACTGTTAACATATCTCCACAATGACATTTTCTATAACTCTACATCCACTCCACCCCCACAGATGACCTTCATACTTTGGGGGAAAACGCTGCTGGTGTGCACACAAGAGACACAGAGGCGAGCCTGTGCCAGTTATACAAAGCTGTCCATTCAAGTCCTGATGGCCTGGAGCCAGTAACACTACACACTGCCCACCTCCTCTCAGCCTTCATCACCTGTTTTGCCCTGAATGAACCACCCCTACCTTCTTGCTACCAGCTTCACTTTATTCCTCTCTTTCCACTGGAAACCAGCCTCTCGCTTTATCTCTAAAAAAACATGATTATTCACTCAGCTCACCGTCTTTACCATCACACCACCGTTTTCTCACCTAACCTTTCCCCCACCCCTCTCAACCACATGAGAAGTGTTTGACATCACAGCTAAAATTCACCAACATCAGGCACTTTTTTTTTTTTGCCATTTCATCCCCACTCAAGAGTTACAAGAGCATCCCAGGTAGACCATCAGTCTCTAAAGTGCCAACTAATGGGGGTCTTAAAATAGAGAAAGTGATGTTTTTCTATCACTTCTCCCTCTGTTGCCACAGGCATATCTTCATCTCTCAAACAGAGCACATGTCTTTTCCTCCTCCAACCTTTTTTCCTCATTTATTTCCTCACAGATAATCGTTTTCATGCTTTAAAAGCTGAACTAAAAATACACCTCTTGTCTAATATGGCCAGCAGAAGCTTCACAGGAGTGGGGGGGGGGAGGAAACAACTCCTCACAGTTGCCATGGCAACCCTTTTACTTTCCTTTTAGTTGAAACGTTAAACAATGACTCGACTGCTTTCAATTTAGCACGTAACACGGTTTTGTGATTAGCGGACAGCCAGTTTGTGGAGGGAGGGAATCGGGAATCTGAAAAGTGGTTGAGAAAAAAAAAAAAAAAGGAATCCATTCGGCCGGGCAAATGAAAGAAATGTGTGTGTTTGCTTTTTTACAATTTAACAATTATTACAGGGCATTGTGATGTCCCATACGACAGCTGCATTTGTATGAGAGTGCTCAGGTTTGTCTTTGACCAATCAAACGCCACCCTCCTACACAGCCTTACAAAACCAGCCCAGCCACAGTTAGTACATGAGATGGAAGTTACTGAGCAGTGGAAGCATACCTTTAAAAAATCATGTCTACGGGAGACCCAAAAAAAAAAAAACACACACACACACACACACACACACACACTAGAGAAATGCTATGGCACATAAGCCACCCACTCAGGTACCAGACAAACTGCATTACTCAAATCAGCTTCAGGGAGAAAGAGAAATAGTCAAGAATGCAAAAAAAAAAAAAAAAAAAAAAAAAAAAAAAAAATCTCATAAATTTGCAAATGCAACAAAACACACACACATACACACAGGTCCTTATATCACTCTCAGAAACACAAACTCAATGTTATCCTGTGCATACCTTCGGGTGTTTTTGCTGTCACACACATTATCGCACATGTAAATGAGGAAGTGAAAAACTGGGCTAAAACCAATTTTTCCACATCCATCCAACCTAACCTCTTCCCATTTTTATTATTCCCTGCCTTGCATAGACTGTGCGCATGAATACACTAATGTGGTGAAGGTGAATTTCTAGAGGTTATGTCTTGTCAGATGGAGGGAAAATGTACTGAGTGGGGAAAAAAAAAAAAAAAAAATATTGTGTTCTTGGTCACTTACTACCAGTGAAGGCAATCCAACGGGCGTATTTGGTGGCTTCTCGACGCCAGTGTGATGCCACCAGCAGTCCGCAGGTGACTGTGAGGGAGATGATGCCCATGATGATGAAGAAAAGAGTGGTGACCCACTCTGGGGGCAGCCTTGGCGGGATGCAAGTCCGGTCTCGTCCATGGATGGTCTGACATTGCCGGACTAGACCGACTGTGAGGGCACCTGCAGAGAGATGACGAAGGTCGATGAGACAGCCATTTAAATTCATCTGGTTTTAATTCACTGTTCATACAGTGCACCAAAAAATGGACTATTTGGAGTTATTAGCTGATCTGTATCAGGACTCTCTGCTTTTTAACAAATCTCAATCTAATCACTCGCACAGCAGGGCTGCTGAGAGAGGAGGGAGCCAGAGAGAGACACCAGAGAGTTCATTTCCCACTTCAAGCATGAGGAGGATGTAATGTGTAAATAAACCAACAGGAAAGCAACAAATCACAGCTGCTGTCATTCACATACAGCAATAACAGCCTACTTTTAATTCATGGACATATACCTGATCTGAAACCCTGAGCTTACAGACACTCTCACAGTGCTGCTAGAAGCCCCAATAAGAAGAAGGACCTAAACTCCAAGTGCTGAGGAAAAAAAGGGGCAGTAAAGACAGTAAACAGTAAAGCAGTGACAAATACACTATGTGCCTCCATCAGTGACAAGGACTGCTGAGAAAATTTGTGACGCAGGTCAACTGATGACGCAGTGAAAGAACAGGTGAAGGAAAAAAGGAAGGAAAAAAAAGATCCTTAAAATGTGACTGAGTCAGCCATGGAAATGAATCAAGGAGTTACTTTCTTCACACTGGTGAGCCCAATTATCTCAGTGGCTAAAATTTCTGTCTTTTTTTGCATTTTCACACTCAAGCAGAGAGGGTGAAGACTAAATCAATCCAGCCAATTAATGAATGTATCCCACACGGGTTTGACGCTAATCGCAGACACGCTGCAAGAAACTGCAATAATATCAGACAAAGTTTCAGCTGCTTTAAAAGACTCAATATCACACATTCACCTAAGAAGCGAAAGATCCTCGGTTCTATCCTGGGAGGAGAGATGAACTCCCTTTGGGGTTGTGTCAGGAAGGGCATCCGGTGTAAAAAGTCTGCCAAATCAAACATGTGGCGCTACCCACTGTGGCAACCCCTTGTGAATAAGGTTTAATTTTTTGTTTCTGAAATACCCATACCAAGTCAAAACCACCCATTCTTTAAGTATGCCCTCTCCATCTTTCATCCTCTGCATATTATTAGACCGTAGAGACTTTGAGCAGTGCACATCTGCTATCAGAAACATGACAGTGCCTAATGTTTCACAGTACCTATCCATCTTTGATCAAGCGTGGGAGACAAATGGATTTGCTCCTCAGGCTGAGTCATTAGCAAACCTCTGCCAGAGTGTGAAGGCCAGTACTCAGAGTGGGATCATGCTCCAGCGGTACAGCCACTTTGGAGACACCATTCAATTAAAGCACATCCTCAAGGGGATTTTCTACCTGAGTAAGCAGAACAGCGTCACACTGCTCAGGTCTTTGCTGATCACAGGTCCAGGGCAGACTACAGACGACAGACTGCAGGGCTAAGTAGTGCCCATTTGAAAAAATAGTGGGGGGGGGGGGGGGGGGGGGGGGGGGGGGGGGGGTCGGGGTGGGGTTTCATCAGAGTACAGTGCACACTGGCAATAATGTGATGAGCTGTCATGCAATTTCTTGCTTCACAACTTTCCATGTGTCAGTAGCAGGACAGGGATGTGTTTAGACAGCTGAGCGCTCATCAAAAAAAAGGGTTTTGCCTGCATACAAAAACAAAAAAAAAAAAGACACCTGGCACCTCGCAGAGAGGTTTTAGCCCTGCCCAAAGGGGAAAAATCAGAGGTTTTATTTACTCAAGCATAAAATACATATTTGTTTATTAAATGGCCAGAAATAACAGGAATTCTGCTAAATAAGGTAGCCCAGAGTTATTGCCTCAGCTATATGTGAACCAAATCATGCTTTTATTTGTAGTCAACCCCCAAAGGCCAATTATGAGCCAGGAAAAAGTACTTAAAGAAAAATATTTGTTCTTCCCTGTAAGTGCCGTTTGACTGCCAACATCTTTACAAATAACAGACAACACTGAGATTTCTTTACATTTAAGTCACCCAAACAGCTCTGGGAGGGTTTTAGGTAGAGTTGGGTTTTGGAAAAGAGCACCATTTTGATGAAAATAAGCCCCCCCAAGATTAGCAGGCATTGAGAGCACTGAGATTTAACTTTTTACAACATGAACAAAATAATTCCATAGTTTACCTTATTGCTTTAAGTGATTTCTATAAATCACACACAGACTCAAACTTCAATGGATGCATCAAGGGCAATTTGATGTTGAGGATCTTGCCAAAGAAGACTGGCGTGTCGACTGGAGGAGCCAGAGATCAAACAGCCGACCTGATTAGGAGACGACACACTCTACCTCCCGAGCCCCGTCTCTATCTCATCTCACAAGAGCACTGAATAAATGCAGTGCTCATTCATGTTATGGCTACGGTAAGCCAAGGAAGTAATAAGCACCGTTAGCTTCATCTTTACTACAATAAGTACACATGCTTCAGTATGCATGCGCAACTGCAACAAATTGAATGACTGTTTCGCAGTTCAGTTGTTGATTGGCCTGTGGCATCTCTGCAAATTAAGAGTTCTTCCACAGATTTCTATTCAAGTATTTGTGCAATCTCCTCCGATCTCCAGTGAGCATGAACTTCAGAGCACCACTATAGGCCAAATCTCAAGAGAAATGTAAACATCCTTTGTCTATGTAAAACTGCTAAAGCAAATTGTTAACTGAGGCTCTGATGGTGAAAGGTATGCTCAGAATAATACTACAAAAAAATCTCTCTGCTCTTTTAGGACATAATCTGAGAAAAGAAAAATAAAGCTGTGGTAAACACTGGCCACAAAATAACCCCATTCAGTGAAAAGGCAAGGCTGTGTGGGCAACATCATAAAAGTCGAACAGTGGCTTGGTAGGTGGGCGGGCGCGAGCGTGAGACAAGTATGCAAGCTGGAATTTTAGAAAGTCAAGTGTGGTACTTTGTCCGTCTGGCATCCAAATCTAGACATTTTTTAACCTTAACTCAAATTAAATATAAGATGCTAAAGTGCTTGAATCCAAACAGCCTGTGTGAGAGAAGTGCTCTTGTTGACCCTGGGGGCGTAGTAAGGTCTGCAAGCTGTCCAGAGGAAATCCTGTCCCCTTTCTAACACCCAGTGAAAGCATAGTTTTTAACGGCAACGACCAAACACAGCCCAACCCATACAAACAATGCCAGTGGCTCAAAAGAAACGCCTTTGGAGTCTTTAAAAGTTACATTACGAAACTCACAGCTCTACATCTGCTGGTATAAAATCTCTCTTTTTTTTTTAACACCATCCACACAGGAACACCACTGATGGAACATATGCTTTACTCCAGCAAAGCAAAAAGGATGCTTTCTCCCTTCAGTTTTACCCTGTAGTCTGCCTTATTGCTTTGGCAATTTAGTTCTCACTGTGCAGAACACTTATGTAATAACAGCAAAAAGAAAAAGCAGAGGTCATGGCTTATGACAAAACTGGCACCTGAATGGCTCACAGCTTACTCAACAGTCTATTCCTAAAGTCAGAGCAATATTGTAGAGTAACCTTGAACAAATTAAAGAACAGAAGGTGAGCGAGGATTGGTGCTGGGAACAGCAGAGCATTAGGCCAACGTTTGATAGCACAACTTAATGGCACCAGTTTACTACCATTTCCCCTGGATCCTCTGGCCTCCTGCTGTTTCACAAGCTTTCTGTGGAATTCCTGCCCTACAGCAGGCGGGCACGCTATCGTACACGGACACAGGTAAACAATTGACAACAAGCAGGCACACAAACTGTTCCAGTTAAAACTTTTAACACTACTCATGCAACAACAATGTGGTGCACAGCTTTTTTGTTTTTTTTAAAACTACCATAGGATGTTCTACCTCAAATTTTGTCTAAACTAACCAACAAGAACCCACTGCAAATTTTAAGTGAATAAACTGATGCTGCACCAAGAAAAATATGGATCACAGTAAACTGTGACTAATGCAAAGTTCGTCTAATAAAGTCTAAGAGCTGGAAACAAGTATAACAGGTCACCTCTCAAAGTGCAGGGATGACTTTTGTTGCTTTCAGAGCCAGCACACTTTCTGATCTTTGTTCAATAAAAAGCTAACGTGATGCTGGATCTAGGCTTAATATACTAGAAAACCACAGAGGAAAGTCTAATTCATACTTTCTACATACTCAAGCATTGCATGGGTCTACGTGCCCTCGATTGTGAAGCTGACTGTGTGCACTCCAAGCATCCCAAGTACATGCAGCGGGATATGTCTTGTGGTTGATCAACTAGTTCCTTTTGTGCTTGTCAAAAAGTTCTGCAGCCAAGTATTTAACTAGTTGTGATACATTTCTTCAAACATCCTATAGCTAGAAAGTGTAAAGTCACAGCCGTGCAAATGAAACTTACACAGAAGGCCACTGTGGTTTTCTTTGTTTGATGTTAGAGGCAATGTGACACACCAACTCAATTTTGATCAGCCAATATACAATATACCAGGCAGTGGTGGAAACCACTAATCAAACCTAAGGCTTTTCTCAGCCAAAGCAATATTTCCCATGACTTAGCAACTCTGCGCTCATCAAAAGCATGCTCAACATGCTCAAGGTTCTGGTTAGAGTGGCCTTCCAGTTTACAGCAATTCTCATGTGCAAAACAAGAACTTCCGTCTCCAGATCGAGTCCCAGGCGGTGGAGTAGGACTTTAGATTGACAACAGTGATTAGTCAGCATGCCAATGGGGAAATAATAGTTTTACAGTGCAAGACTGGTTAGCAGAGGCTGAACTTTCAAAATAAGAGCAAGGAGAATAGTCCACTACTAAAACTGACATGACAAAAAAGCAATTAAAAAAAATGCTAAAACGAGGCATCAAATGCACTTTTGTAAGCATTAACATACCCGGGGGTCTACCTAAGCAAAGTCTATGTGTGGGAAACACTGCAATCTCAAGATGAGAACAGGTCAGAGTTAGGTTTTAGCAACTTGAAGGTGCTGTAGGAAGGTAAAGTCACATTACAGTTCCTTTAAATCAGTGCCAAAAAGTCACAGTTCTGCTGGGGGTAATAAATAACACTGAGCAGAGACATCACAGTCAAAGAATGAAGCCTCAGCAGCTGTAGTTTTGGTTGATGCCACATAGCGAGTGCATGTGTGTTTCTATCCGCTGACTAAGCACATCACCACAAGAGAGCCCTGTGGGCTCAAGTCAGAGCCCACCGGAACCAGAAGATGATTACACCCAGGCAGGAAACATAGGCGTGAATTCATGATTCACACTACACGCTTCAATTAAAAGTGAATACAAGACGGAGCAAACAAGCTGTAATGTGAACACACTTTGCCCTGCTAGAAACAGGAGCAACTAAAACGCAAACAATTCTCACACGGTTTCACAGAAAATAATGGGCCAATTCTCCATTTGATGCCCTGCTCACATTTACGCTCCCCTCACGCCCTGTTACCCCACACTCAGCTCTGTCCTCACTATGATCAAAACACTCCTCTCACCATGTCTCGGTCCAAATGAGAGGAAATGAGCGCCGTGTCTGCTCATCTTCAGCATGATGATGCTGTCATTAATAAAGCACAGGGAGAGCTGATGTTTGTAAGCTATGCAGGGATGAGTCAAACAGGCCTCTGAACTTTGGTGGGCGTCAAATAGGCAAGCCAATGCAGTCAACAGCTGCTTCTTCTGCTGCTGCAGGCTTTTCCAGTGCCCGCTTACATGTAGGGGCAGTGTATGGCCCAAATGAACATGCAAAACAAATGGCAAGAGAGATATGAACACTAACCTGTATGAAAACATATGACCCCAAAGCGTAAACAAACAGAATAGCACTTCTCAAAATTTAAACTGATGCTTGTAGCTGCAAAAAAAGATAAGTTGGACAAAACATTTCTACAGTCAGCTTCTCACTCACAGGGACTAAATGAAGATTTGTATTCGAGAGAGATTCTCAATTGCTTTAAGCTTAAATGTGTACTGATGTCAACCAATAGTAAAAATCTTGTGTATCCTAACAGGACAAACATTACCATCCAGATCAAGTTCAAAACTAAAAAAAAAAAACAAACAGCTAATGTCTCAGGTTTACAAAAAGGACGCCATCAGCCCCCCCAAAAGTGATTGTTAGTGTGTGTGTTTGTGCAGAAATCCACGTTACACACAAGCCATTTTGGATTTAAAGCAGATGAATTAACAAGAAGAAGAAGAAGGGCCCCAATCACACAGGCCCAGAGACTGATCAGCGACTTCCTGGCAATCAGTTCTCTAAAAAACTGAGGCCTAAAAGATCTGATCAAATAAAGATTACTCCTCATTCTGCTTTTAAATAAGAAGACAGGTGGGAAGAGAGAAAAGTGACTTTGTGGATGCAGCTAACATTCAGTACCAGGTCATATGCCTATTACTGATATCCTGCCCTGTCATTGGTAGTCATTGCAATCACTCACTTCTCATCTATTCTGTTCTATTCACTGACTTTCTCTGGTCTGTGGTCACCATATTACTGTGAATCGCTTCCTGTGTGAACGTAGTTAAAGGCTATGAATTGATCAGGGCGCACATCCTCACAGTTTGGATCCAGTTCTCATGTGATTTATGTTTGCCGTTGCGTTTCAGCACAAATCGACGTGATTGCCATCACCAAAAGAGACTTACGTAAGGTTTTGTGAAACAAGAAACCTGATGCAACAAGAACTCCAACTGCCGCTTCATAGACATATTTTTTTAATTAATTATCAAATTGTCAAGGAAGCAGGCTGTTAAATTATAAGAACAAGTAGCCATTTAAATCCTTGTTTGCAAAAATGCATCCCCTACAGTTACATGCCCCAAAACTACATCTTTTATGCCTGAAAGTGGTGAACATTGTCACATCTCCCACCTCTGCAATTGTGTTTATGTCCTACCATTTTCAGGTACGTGCAGGTCAAATCTTCTGGCACTGCAGCCTGTAACCAAATAATAACAGGAGGGACTGGTTTCAGTTGCTCTGTATCAATGACACTGCGTGCCCTTGTGCTTTGAAAAAGGATACCTAAAATAAAACTATTTAATAGTGTCCTATTTCATCTATTTTAGGTATTGTCAGAACTACAGGAGCAGTTCTAGACCCACTGTACTGTAATTTTTGCCAAATGTTGCTTTAGCCTTTCAGTGTTACATAATCATTTGTGGTTTTACAACATATTTTTTCATGATGTTTGTGCAACTTGCTGAAATCAGTCCACTTAAAGCCATAATCAGCTACTGTAAACATGGTCAGTTCAGGTTTTAGAGCACAATCAAAACCCAGAGAAGCATATTAGAGCTGATGCAGTAGAAAATAAACTGGTCTGTTTATTATTACATAAGTGATACTCAATATCAGGCAGTTAGACATAATATAAACATCTTGTGCTTAAATGGAAAATTCCTGTAGTGGGGAGATTATTTACAATAAGTGATGAGAAGATGATAAAATCAAGATGATAAAAATGTGAAACGCCTGTCTCAGGAACCTACTTGAAGAAATAAGTTATTACTATCACCTTGTGAGCACATAAACAGGAATCTTATTTCAGCTCATTCAGTAGCTCACTGCATGCAATAAAGCACTTTCAAAGTAATCTTGTGATAGAGCTTTGTTGGAACGTAAGTGTTGGTAAGAGCACTTGTACAAAATTGATTTTGCAAAGAGGCTGCCTTTAAGATTTGATGCTGAAATTAAAGTTAATAATGACGTGTGCATGTCATCAACGGCCTTTGTGTACAGCGTCCTGAACCACAGAGGTATTTTGCATTTTTCTAAGTGAGAATGCATACACTCTTTCAGAGGTTACTCAGGCTCAAGAGAATGACATCCACTGTGGGGACGAGTGTCTGCAGGGGGGCAGTCGTTGGCGGAGCTGTCGAGAGTCACAGTTTGTGTCTGACAGTGCTATAACAATGGCTTTGTCTTGATGCTCGTTGCAGGAAATTAGCCTCAGCGGTTACGGCCTGAGAATATCACACTGAAGTGAGGACAAAGTCGTGGATCCACTCTTTGTCTGCGATGCTGAGGGAGAATAGTGGTCACTCTTTTACTGGGCGTTTTTACAGGGATTTGTCTTTAGAGGAACCAAATCCAACTGCAATTAGTGCAGGCAACAGAAAGAACAGGCACTCAGTGCCAAATGATTTTCTGCACAAATCTTAACTAGCTTATTCATCATGAGTTCACAAGACAGGAGGCGGTGAAACCTCCATATGTCTTGAGAAAGGTCAACGCGTCTGTTTCTCAGTGCTCCAAGTACAAATACACCCATGTGCAAAGATGGTGAGCTGAGGTCCTATAAGGCAAACACTGATAAGACAACAACAAAGCCAAGGACAAGAGATCAGCTGGCTGGAATGTGAGAAGTCATCAGGGACTCTCACTCCTTAATACCTTCAAATAACTATGGTAGGTAGACTATGGTATGAGGTAGACCAATTAATGGGAACAGCTCACAATAAATGCATAAACTCTAGAGCTGCTTAAAATGTGTTTTTTAAGCATACATAATGAATGAAAGGTTATGGCTCTTAAGTTAAAAATGGTGATCCCTAGTTTGTGTGTGAAGATAAACTAGATAGGACATCACTTAGAGAGGTTACAATGCAACTTTTTTTCTTCAGTATTGTCATGCACTGAAGTTTTATATGTGCACATGTTTAAAAAAAAATCGACAGTTTGCAAGAAGAGGATGTGAGTGCGTTGTGACTATAGTAGAGGCAGGGAAAGGGTGGTTTGAACATATTTTATCTTTAAGAGGGGGACGGCCTGCAGAAGAAGTTTGAGAACCACTGGGCTAAAGATTTGTTTCTATGGTGACAAGCATGCTCAGTTTTCCCAGATACACTGAAAGTGCATTTTCATAGTTGGCATACTGAAAGAGTTGGAATAATGCACTTTGATACAGTGATATGCAGTTAACTATAACACTATTATGGTAAGAAATAACTGTTGTTCTAAAGCTAAACATCAGGATTTACATGATTGCTGCAAATGTATATTGGTTCCATTGGTAAATCCTCTCTCTCATACTCCTCACTCCCAACAGATCATAGTAGATGGCTGCACCTCGCTGAGGCCTCTTCCTATTGAAAGGAGTTCTTCCTCCCCACTGTTGCCAAGTGCTTGCTCACAGGGGATCACCTAATTGCTGGAGTCCCCCTTAAATTATAAAGTGCCTAAAACTACTTTTGTGTAGTGTGACGAAGTAATATGGCAAGAAAACAAAATGCCAGACCAAAACCTGTTTCCTACGCAGAGCAAGGCTTCCCCTGGCGCAGTGTGTTCACTCATTAACAGCTTTAGGTGTGTTGTTTAGGCAGCTAATGCTAGCGCACAGTATGGGCACTCTCAATGCGCAAGCGCAGCAGCCTATACTAAAGCATAAAGTAGTGAACGCGTGGAGCCGAGGGTTTTGATTGTTGTTTTTTTTTAACCCCAGTCACTTGCATACTTGATAACGTCAGCTTGCACGTCATTAACACGGCAATTACGATATAATCATAGAGGATGTATATCGCACACCCCTACCTCTAAGTAGGGTGGATACAGATCTTGGTACTTTTTAGGGAATTGACAGAATTACAGGAGTACTACAGAGCACCAATTCACACTAAAAGAACTGGTGCCAAATAGTGGTACAAGACCACATCTGGTTAGAGGAAGAAAGACAGCAAGACTTCCTGGAATGTGTTGAAGAACAACAAACACATGGCAATGGAAACACATCTAAGGAAAGACCTGGTCAAACACAAAAAGATAGGTAAAAGCTCAAGAGTGTACTGTATTTGATAGCCTGAAAGACAAATTCACAGAAGGACCTCAGCTTACTTTAGCATGACTGCCATCAATGTACATGATGAAGGCTGCTCTAACAATTATCCAGAACAGCTGGAGAACTGGCTCACGTACTGCTACTGTTAGCCCACCACAGGTGAGGAAGAACAAGGACTACCTGCTGCACTCGGATGCCGATCAGTGGCACTCACTGGAGAGGCAACTGATCATAATGCTCCATTACTGGTCATGAAGTACTTGGCAATTAAAATATCTGCAGAAGAGCACATTATTAAAAGTAAAGGTAAACACAGACCTCTTAGCTGAACCTATTTAGAACCCACAACACAGCCTATGCAAGCAGCTGACCCCATTGCCAGCATTAAAACCTATGTGGGCCATACTGACGTGACATGAAGTTACATTTCTTGGGAGGTGCACAACAGATAGCAGTGCAGGGTTTCACAAAGGTTTGCAGTTACAACATACTGCCTTTGAAAATAATCAAATTAAATTCTAATGGCAATTTTTTTAGCTTTGGCTGTGCTGGTGTTCTGTTTTGCAATAATTTTCTCATTTTGCCTTTCAGTAGCTCTTTTTCCTTTATTCTTCTCCCCCCTCCCTAGAATTTGTCCAGGCTGTGGCATGTTTAGTCTGTTTACATTAAAGACTAAGGAAATTGCAGGCAGCACAGTGGTGTGGTGGTTAGCACTGCTGCCTCACAGCAAAAAGGTCCTGGGTTCAAATTCAGTCTGGGGCTTTTCTGTGTGGTGGGTTCTCTTTGGCTACTCTGGCTTCCTCCCAAAGACATGCATGGAGTTAGGTTAATTGGTGATTCTAAACTGAATGTGAGCATGAATGCCCTGTAACAGGGTGTGTATCGGGCCTCTCGCCCTATGACAGCTGGGACAGGCTCCAGCGCTCTCGCAACCCTGATTTGGATAAACAGAAGAAAATGGTTGGAAATTGTTGCAATTATAAGTCACGTTTATAATAAATGCACAGTTTTTCCAATACCTATAAATAATCATGTTAAATAATTGCAATCCCAACATTGGCCAAAATAATTGGGATAATGATTTTGCCATAATCAAGTAGCCCTAATAAACAGAACTGTTCGTGTGCCTGTCCCTCCTCCACTGGAGCACAAATACACTCACAAAACCCTGCTAGCATCACAAATAGAATTCAAATCTGTGGGAAACTACTGAAAATACATTACATAATGTTGACTAACACTCATTATAAACCTACGTCAGTATTCTATTATGCATTTCAAATGCTTCATATATTACCAAAATGACGAGGTGTGAAAGAGATAAACAGGAGCAGTTTATCACCCACATGCCACATAAAACCATCCAAGACCAAGCATATCTCAATCATCAAAGAGAAATGTAATACCTGTGAAGGGAAGTGAAAAGAGTGACAGCAACGTGGAAGCTGATCACTGTAAAACATCCACCCTAATAACAACTCCCACGCTCACCACAATTCTGCGGTTCAAATATAGCAGTGGCTCAACTTTGAGTACATGCAGGTATAGAGCTGAAGATCTCAGCACGCAGTCACCGTGAACGCTTCTTTCTTGTGGCTTGTGCTAAGTTTAGATTAACTGAGACAAAGTGTCCGGAACTAAATTGCACTGGAGGCCAATTAAAGCAGCACAATCAAAATGAAGTCACTGCAGACAATGTCCTCATTTCATGTGCATCCTATTATGACTTTTTTTTTTTTTTTTTTTAGCAGATTAGTTACTCCACTGAGCAAATGCAGTCTGCATGTGTACTGGTGGATAATGAACCCTACCTGACCCAGATACTAAGCTGTCATCCTGCAGAGGGAACAAAGAGTAGCGGCTGTCTGTCAATACCCTGAACAGCACGCGCTTCCACACGAAATCAGTCGGGACACCACAAATAAACACCTGCTGTAGTTCCTTACATGGTGACTCTTAAATTGATCACATGGAGGTCGCTTCAAATGTCAAGTCAACCGCATTAACACAAGATTACTTTTAGTGCTGCAGCGAGACCCTGAATCAATTAAAAGGCTGTATTTGGCGCTTGTTTTCAAATGTCTGAAAATAATGAGTGATTTGAGCAATAGCATCCTCTGATTACTTACTTTTCCTAAAAATATCCAGTTTAAAATTGTGCACAACCAACAAAGACATCACTCACTTGTTTTAGAAGGTGGACCAAGCAATTATTTGTCTTTTGTTACTTGATGAATTACTTTAAAACCAACTCAAATCATTTCATTTATTTCTTTAATCTCCGGCTCCAAATTCTCAAATATGAGGATGTGTTTTTGTTAATTTCATGCAACAGTAGAGTGATTACCTTTTGTGCTTTGATTTGTTTTTTTATGTTTGAGAATAAGAATGCAAATATTGTGAAATTATGGGTTATAAAAGAACTAAATGGTGTAGACACCATTTTTGCTATGCGTTGTTCCTATGTAATAAAACGAAATATTCATTATAAAAATTACTAAATTGTCTTCCAAGGCATAAATTTAAGTCACTATGTAAACATCATCTTACTTGTCAATAAGGCAGTTATTGATGTATACAGGAGCAATCCTAGGAATCATGATAGACACTATACAGACTGAAATATTAATTGAAAATAAGAGGTTCAAAGTGTTGATGTGAAACCGGTGTTGATTCATGCCTTTAGCGGTCAGCTTTACAAACAATGCTGCTGCTGTGGCAGACAAAAGATGCTGCTGCAGATGAACACACACGCGCGCACACACACACACACACAATGGGACATTTCTCTCTTGAGAAGATCATCTCATGGCACACACTGCTGCAACGTAAAGACAAAGCGCGCACACACACGCACACAACGGTAATTTAAATGGCCTGCTTAGTTTACCTGCTGATTCACCGGTGTTGATCCAGTCCGGGTTTGCAATGCTGGCTATTGCAAAGATATCTGCTGCCAGAAACAGGCACCCTGAAATTATCGTTAATTTATCCATGTCGCCAGCCAAGGAAGCGGTGTATGACGTGGGAAAATGTCCAAATGTGACCCCGGAGGTGTTGAGAGACACAGGGTGGCTGTTATCAGTCTAACCTCGCCCCCTTCAACAGGAGCCTGCAGTTGTGGTTCTGCTGTGCATTTTGCAGCAACATTAGCTCCTTCGCGTCAACCAAGCGAATGCCTCCAGCTACAAAAGGCTCAAATACGACGCGTAAAAGCATCACATCTCAAGTGCCTGTCGTAGTCCGCTAATGTAAAACGATAATTTAATCAGCACCAAGGCCCCAAACAGCTTGAGTTGTCTTTTGGATCCCTTTTAACAGCTGCACCCGCAGCAGCAGCAGCATCGGGTACAGCTGCGGCTAGCAGGCAGCTAGCTAGCTATTTCCCAGATTCGGGCTCGGTGTGCCGAGCTGCGGCCCAGAGGCTGCTCGACGGCCGAGACCGAGACTGCGCTAGCATTTCAGGAGCACTGTCACACAAACGGAGGTGCCGAAGAACTGAAGCGAGGTCCAGTCACTTTCCAATATCCGCGCTTTCTTTTTTCTTTTTTTGTTTGTTTGTTTTTTGGCTCCGGTTTGTTGTTACCCGTCAGGGAAACGAGAACCCATCACCCTTTCTTGCTGCTGCGAGCCCCTTCTCCTTCTCCGCTGGAATAGCATCTGGTACTTTTAGCCTGCCAGCCTCTCCCCGCCTCCTCTTGTCCTGCTCCGGGCCAGTGTGAGGTGAAGCTCGAGGTTTAAAACTCTGCGTATTTCAATCCAAAAGCGACGCTACGAGTCCCAGCCTAAACGTTATTGTTATGCTTTCTACCCGTATTCCCACCGTTAGCTCAACCTCCCCTTCTGCCTAATGACATCAGGCGGACACCCCCACGCAGCGTCACAAACACACACACACACACACCTCGGTGTCTTCACGTTCAAGAAGGGGGCATTCGCCATCCTCTCGCGATACTGAGTGAAGACTGGGGGTCTTTTTGTGCTAAGATAAACAGAGGGTCAGTGATGTGCACGCCTGCAACTGTGTATGAAATATAACTATGTGCTCAGGCTTTCTTTTCTAAATTATAAATATTTCTTTTATCAAATTAGAGCAGAAATGATTCATCAATTAAAAATGTTTTGATTTTTATATCCGTTTACTGAATGACAATAAGCCACATTAAAGGGTTAACAACAGCTATAATTAAAACACTCAAACAGCGAGTGTGCCATGCTGTGTGCCCTGTGGTGTGTATACACAGCATACAGTTAAATGGTCCCTGAGTGTCGAAAGACATCCTCAAAGCACCAAGCCACAAATTCAAAGGTTTCTCATTTATGTATTATTCCACTAACGTAACTGCAGCTTTCTGCTACTTTGTGCAGAAACTCCACATTTTAGATGCAACTATTCATCTGATAGTTAGAAGTCATTCTACACATTAATAGGCAACATAGACAATACATGCGTGACATAAAATAATACATGTTTAAAGAAAAAGAGGTTAAAAATGTTACACAGACATGGGTCAATGCATAATGAGTACCTTTATCTGAATCAGATGCTCACTTAAAATACAAATATGAAAGATAGAAAATGTAAACTCTCTATAGTCTCAAGATCACATGACAGGGTGGGTCAAGGTCCCACGGTGGTTTTACCCGAAACCTCTGGTGGTAATGACTCATGCTTTTTTTCACACCTTGGCTCATGTGATGATACACATGATCAATTGTGAGTCACCTCCAAAGGAGACAACCCTCACTTAAATGCAGAGTGGGTTATAAAGAGAGTGAACAGAGGTGAGTGAAAAGAAACAGTGCATCATGGACAGCCCCCCCAGCAGCCTAGGCTTGTAAGGCATTTTTAACCTTACAAGACAACCCTGAAACATAAAGTAATGTTTGTGCTTTTGGGTCCCCCCACTGGCTGATGAATGAAACAAAACCTCTTAGTGCTGAAAGTGCTCATTACCTAAAATAAATGCTCTTTGCTGCCAGCGTTTGCATAGTGCTAACGTCATCCAAAACCAAGCACTTTTGAAGATGATGGTGTGGATTCATCAATCTAATGCAGAAGACCTCACTCGTGCTAACACACACGCTAGAACTTGTCGCTCAAAGGTGCAAAACCAAGCAACAACCAAGTGTTTTACTGTAATTGTTTTAATTTACACAGATATACAGTTACAAATGTTATAATTCTGCAGCTCTCTGTTGGCTCTGTGGGTGCTTACACACACACTGCAGGACAGACTACAAATGACAGGTGACATCCAATGAACTGCTGCAGGAGGCTGTGGCTTTGAGGTCCTCTTTGCTTTTTCTTTTTTAAACAACCAGGCTCAGCATGCCCAAGCAAAAAGGAAAAAAAATAATCAACTGTTCCTATATGCATTTTCATACTTCATCCACAAATGGTGTATTAATGAGGTGTCCACTGGCTGCCATGGTCTTCTTGCCATCCACAAATTTCTTGGCAGCCTGTAAAGAAAATGCAGAGGAAATTCACCGATGGGCAACATTTCCAAATATATCCCAGTATTTATAGTTTTCTGAAGCCACGCTGCAACTCAAACACAACACAGAACCACAGGGAGCGACTAAAAGGGAGAACACAAACGCAAGTTTAAACATGAATAAATAAGCCTGCATGCATAATTTAATAACTTTGTTTTGTTTAGTGTAGTCCTTCAGGGATATATTTTCAAACTGAGACCATCACCAGTGCTTAGAGGAACTACGTTGTTTCATCCCCTATTTGAAATACAATCCAAATGTGAAACAAAAAGAATATTTAATCTAATCACCTCAGTGAAATGCACCAGCAACATGATCTGTTGTATTGCTTCTTAATGAACTGTTGTTTTCTTTGGTCATGAAAAATGGAACAACTTAGTGAGCCTTAACGGGATGATTTATGACTCCAACCCACGCTATACTACAGACGGGGGGGGTTGTAGATGAAGGTAAGATTGCAACGCTGCCTCTCCACAATGTCACTGCAATCCAGTAACATTACAATGTCAAGAATTTGGACATCAATTCTAGCAAATGGGTTTAAATTTGATGTGTGCTGACCAACACGAAACCACATAAAGCCAGCTATGGTCAGAAGTAATGACTTTAAAAAACAAGCATTGGATGCACAAGTTTGAAGTTATTTTTGGCCAAATGTGTTTGTGTCTGTGTGTGCGCACACACACACAGACACACATGCACAGGTTATAATATATAAATACATTCACTTAAATCTTGAGAGATGAGAGGAATTTAGTTAGGATGTTAAGAAACAACCCAGGAACCACCAAGACTCAAGTCTGCCATGAACTGAAACTGCTGGAACACCAGCATCGCTGTCTACACTGAAATGAGTTTTACATGGACCTACAGGGTGCCGACCAAGTAAAAAAGCTCCTGCTTCAAAATCTACAAGTTCAAGCTGGAATGAAAATTTCAGCTGCCCTCATGGATGAGCAAAAAGCCTTCTGGAGAAATATCTTATGGCCAGAAAACACAATTGAGCTATATGGCCACAATGATGAAAGGTAGGTTTGGGGGAGTAAAGGTGAGGCTTTAAAACCTAAGAACACTGTACGAGCTGTCAAGCATGGTGATGGTAGCATCATGCTCTGTAGCTGTTTTGCTGCCAGTGGTACTGGTACATTACACAAATAGGATGGAATAATGACTGAGGACTACCTCCAAATATTTCAGCTTCACCTCAAATACACAGTTAGATGATTGAAACTTGGACAAAACTGGGCGTTCCAACTGGACAATGACCCCAAACACATATCAAAACTGGTTTTGGAAAGGATAAAGCAGGCTAACATGAAGCTTCTGGAATGGCCTTCCCAAAGCTTTGACCTCAACTCTAATGAAAAGTTGTGGACTACGCTTAAAAGCCGGGTCTGTGCCAGGAAACCATCCAATTTAAATAAACTCTACCAATTCTGCCATGAAGAGTGGTCAAATATCCAGCCAGAATTATGCCAGAAGCCAGTTGATGGCTACCAAAAGCATCTGATCAAGGTACAACTTTCTAAGTGACATTTAATCAAATATTAGTGGGGCTGTATGTATACTTTTGACCTTGTGTGGATTAGAGAAAATCCAAAATAAATCCAAACTTGTGCACCCAATTCTTGTTTTTTTTAAGTCATTAAATATGCATGCTGTACAATCATTCCACCCTGGAAAAACAACAGTTCAAACAAATCACTAAAAGCTGAAAATGACTATGACACTCATGCCCATGATGAGTGTACGTGAACTTCTGACCACAGCTGTACTCGACTGCAATAATCATTTCTAACAGGTTTGTTAAGTTTGACAAAATATCTCACTGAAAGCACACACCTTGACCACATCACTCTGGGTCACAGCATCTATAGCCTTGAGGACAGCATCAGGGGCCTGGTACCCTCCAGTGGTCAGAGCCTGAGCACCAATCTCCTCCATCAGACTCTCAGAGCTCTCCATCGACATCAGGTATTCTGCTTTCACCTGATTCCTACAGAGATGTCAAACACAGACAGGAGTCAGGTAGGCCGAGTTAGAACTCCACCTACGCAATCTGTGTATGAACTCACTTTGCTCTGCTGATGTCGGCCTCAGACGTGCCTCCCTCGGCCACGCCCCTCACCTGAGCAATGGCAGCTTTGATCACCTGCGCAGAGAGAGGAAGCAGTGGTCAATCTGGGACTTCTGCACATTTTTAAATCAAGCAAGACACAGAAAATCTGGCAATCACCTCTCCTGCAGAGGCAGCTTGTGCAATGGTATACAGCCCAAACAGACCGGAGTCAGAGTATGAGACGTTGAAGGCAGTGGCCTGAAAGACAACCGGAAGTTATCTGACAGAATGACAAACTGTGCATTTATAACAAAAGCAACCCAGCATCCAAAAAATAAAACAATTCTAAATACGCCAATGGAGGCAGATATGAGACAACCTCCCTTTTCCAGCAGCTATTATTCAGTTAAATATTTTTTAAAGAAAGGACTTCTGCACACTTTTGGAGAAGCTTCCCTGAGACACTTCATCTGAGGCTAGAAACTAGACATCACTCAAGCCTTTTCCCTTTCTGTCTGTTGCAGATTAACTGCCAGACTCTTTAGGCAGTAAGAATTTTTCAGGCTGTGCTTTTAAGTCCTACAATTTGCTTTTTTGACAGATTTTCACACAGAGGTTAAACTGGGCGAACAGAGCTCAGAAAGACTCACTAAAAATGGACTTTACGGCTACAAACAGCAATGTTACTGTCTTGTTTCAACTCACATCAAATGGCTGTGCGGTAGCTTTGGCAATCCCCTGGCTCAGTTTGCTGGTGATATTAGAGCCCCTCTTTACATGCGGACCAGCTCCCAGGATCCTTTGCAGCACACTGAAGGCGTTAGCTTCAGCACTACCCGTCACAGCACCCTCACTGGCAATTAGAGCATGGACCAGGTCATCCTTGTTCTGCACTCGCAGCTCACCTAAAACACAAAATAACATTGTGACAATAAAGCGACGGTGGCTGTCAAAAGAATATAACATTGTTTGTTTTGTTTTTTTTCAAATACAAGCTCCTACCTCCACGGTACACAGCTTTAGCCACAGGAGCGCCGGCCCCACTGCGGGCACTCAAGAACCCCTCGCCTACTTGCCTCAGGACAGAGTGGGTTACACCTGGGTGCATAAATGAGACACATTAACAGACGACTGGAGTGGAACACAGTTCTGACATGCCAGCAATGACTCACTGTCTCACTGACATTTAAGACAAGCGTAAGCACACACGTCAGCAATACTGCATTGGCTGGAGAGGGCTAACTACCTATTAGGAAAGCCAGATAAGAAAAAAGAGCAGCTGTGATGAAGGAAATAAGACCAGACAACACTCACCTAGTCCTACTAGAGCCATTCTGCCAGTGGTGAAATTGTCCTCAACGAATGACTGAAGCTACAGGGGAGGATCAGGATGTGGAGAGGTGTTTAAGAGCTACGCACAAACTAACAAATAATAGCCTTAATAGGTAGTATTCAGTCTTCTACCTGACCTCTCTTCAAGACCCCTTAGATTAAAAAAAAAAAAAAATCAACGCACATCCATACCTGTTGAGGGGATACACGGCCGACCATGTAGTCAGGGCAGTACAGAGAGTTAGAGAGGGCGTTTTTGTATGCTGCTTCATGCAACTTCTCGATTACACCTGTGGGAGAAAACAGAAAAGGACAGTAAATTTCAGCCGAGGTGTACAAAGAAAACTTTAAAATATAAGCAGTCAGGAGATGAACTGTCGCTTCTGTTACACACCTATCTGAGGACATTGTTGAGCCAGAGCCTTGTCAACCTTCACTCTGGGTGCCAGTTCGTCTACTTCCCACGGCCGAAACTCCTGAGCTGTGGTCACATTGACCAGAAACTCCATTAATGAATCTCTGGACACAGACAGGACAGTGAAGCGTCAACATGGGTTTAATTTAAAAAAAAAAAATCGGGGAGGAAAAAAAAAAAAAGTTATTTGATTATAAACACGGGAGCACTTACAGGTTATTTCTCAAACAGTCAGCAGTGTAGACCATAGTCTCTCTTGATGATGTCACACTGAATGGAGACAAACGACAACACAGCTGGTTCAGTGTTGTGCGCTGCACTTACTTAGAACAATTAAAGCAGCAACGGTCAAGTGTGTGCATGTGCAGGAAGTGTGCTCACTGACCTCAGGCTGCCCCCTATTGCTTCCACACTGCGACAGATCTTGAAGGCAGACGCACCCTTCGTAGTCTACAAAAGCAAAACACGACACTGGTGGTGTAAGCAATGTAAGCTGACAGGCTGAGGGTGAAGGTGCTGATAAAGTAAGTGCAGCCACTTCCTGTAGTTTGTCAGATTACAGCTTTGCTGCAGAATATGATAAGAATAACCACAGAAATAATTCATTTAGCTATCACTTTCCTGAAAGCATCACACATTTACAAGCTCATTCACAGTTTACCAGGTTCGCTGCCAGTCGTAACACATGCGAGACACCCTGGTTCTCCGCGGTCTCATAGCGACTCCCAGCTTTCACAAACACACCAACGCTTGACAAGGGGGAGTAGTTCTCCAGCGACGCTATCACCAGGCCATTTGGGAGCTTGGACACCTGAAGAAGCAAAAAAAAGATGTTAAAGAAAATGCACAAATTTTCACAAAACTAATAGCAATCAATGGGAGACTGAGTAGCTGACAGGGTTTTTTGATTATCTGGAAAACTACTTGGGAGCAGCACTTACCTGGACATTCTGGGGAGGAGGAGGTGCGCCTTTGGATGGTTTGGGATCTGAGAGGGGTTCAACCAAAGTACCGCTCCTCCTGGCAGCCGCATAGCAACGTTTCTGCAGGAAGGAGGTGACACCAAATTAAAGACCATGACTTCATTAGCAGCTGAAATTAGAACAAGAATTTGCTCATATAGTTTCACAATCATGTAGTTAGCACACCAACAATATACATTAGATTGTATGAATCTTAACCCAAGAAAGACTACCCTGACCTCTAATGTTACATAACAGCTGCTAACACACTCTTAACACTGCATTAACCAAGTGATGCCCAACAATTATAGAAATATCGCCAGAGAGGGAAGACAGCCACTTTCCAACTCACACTGAGCTGCTTGGGAAGGTTTTGATCTAATGCTGCAGCCATCTATTATTAGTTCTCCCTCTGATGGAGTTTGCATAACTGACACAGTAATTTTGCTTGTATAAATGTTCCAAAGTATGATATACACCCTCAAAACTATGCCAATCGTAACAGAAAAACAAAAGCAAAACAGCAGCAAATGTCAAGATGTGTGCGTGCAGGCTCAGAATAGCTTGACCTGACGTGACCAGTGCACATTCAGGTCCCGGCAGCAAAGGCTGGGAGTGAGAATGCAATGGTACCTTGTTTTGACACTAAATTTGTGATCAAATACGCAGCGTGGTCTGCTCGATTAAGCCGCTGGTATACTGAAGTTCAAAGATGACCTTCAGGTTACATCCAGCTTACCATAAAAGCGCTAGAAGTGACATAAGCCAGGCTAGGCTAAGCCGAGCCCACACGCTTTTGTTTTGTTTTGGTTTTTTTTTTGACTGCACACCTTAGAAGTATTTTATTGTTTTCAGTACGTGTGAATGATGAAAGGAGACTGTTTCACCTCACTCTAGAGAGAAACCGTTTCAAGGCAGGTAAACTTGGCGAGCTAACTGGCAAGCAGGCTAACTGCTACGGCTAGGTTTGGGTCTTTAAGCCGGTTTGGACCCGGGGCGAGCAGGGAGCAGATCCGGCGGGGAGACACCGCTCAGATCGCATCAAGACAACACGGGACTCACGGAGATAATGTTCAGAGACTGTATTCCTCTCATGACTCTTGGCTCTCTCCTTCAGCCGCTACAGAAAGACAGATATGGCGGTGGACTAACGTCTTACCCACAACCCACTGCGCCATGTAGTCGGTCAAACCTTTCAAAATAAAAGTAACTAGTTGAAGCGCCTCAAGTTCCCGTGAACTAGTAAAAACACTTCGATTGTGGCTTAACAGTACCAGCAAATAACAAGAATAGCAGCATAATATTAACGTATTTATGCAAATTAATTGAAAATAAAATTCCCTTTGAATTAGGATTGTATGGAGCTCCAAAATATCTTCTGTATGGTGCAGACAACATTGACTATAGCTCCTATTGTTCTGACTCAGGTCCATTCTTGAGTATATACTAAACATTCAGTGTAGGAGTGTAAATGCAGCCACATTTGACCGTTTGGAGGCTTCACGTAAGGAAAAAGCATCATAATTCAGAGTAAAGAATTAAACATCTTTATTACAAGCCAGTTCCACTTGAATTCACTAGTATGCATGACACATTACAAAAATATACTCAACACATAACAGGTAGTAAAGACATTCACTAAGAACTTCCAAAGTGTCATTACAAAACATTGACATGTTACACACAGTGTAGCCTTCAAAAGATTTCACAATTGATTCTTTGTTCACCAGTTTTAAGGGGACCATTCTTATCTCAGGCTCCAATAAATACAATCACATAATACAAAAATACTCCGTTGGCTGGGAAAATATTTAGATCATGGTGCTCAGACAATAAAACATTAAAAATGTTCACATCATACAGAGTGAGTTTACACTACTGACATGACATCTAGGTTAATCACTGCTCCTCTACTGCCAAACCAGAATGAAGGATCCCAAGTGATTAAGACTTATTCCACAGGCTGTCTGTCGAACAACTGGGGACGTTTTGCCACCAGGAATGGCTCAAACAGCTGAAAGTTCCAGTCATCGTTTCTCAGTGCACTGGTCTCTGCAGCTCAGTTTTGTACCGCATCATCTCCAAGGAGAGTGCCAATTTTTAAACACACAAAAGATTTCCCATTTCCTCCCTCAGTTTTCGCCAGGCGTCCCAGGACAGCTGCTCACTTGGATGTCCTTCCTCAGCCGAAGAGAGACGCAGCTGAGCCAGCTGCGGCTGGTGGGCATTTCCCCGACAATCTCCCACGTGTCCGTCTCATCACAGTACCTCTCGATAGTGTCATGATATCTGCATGTACAGTGGGATCAGTTTCATGTAACCACATTAAAGACGAAAAAAAAAATTCTTCCTCCTCTCTTTAATCCACAAGAATCACCCCCCCCCCCCCCCCCCCCCTCTTTATTTTCCCTTGCATTTCAAATAGATGTGAGCTCAGGGATCACCTGGAAAGGATTAGATTCTCTTTTCTACAAAGCTCCTCACCTGTCCCAGCCTTCTTCTCCTCCCAAGACATAGATTTTACCATCCACAACAGCAGCGCCGGGCCGATAGCGTCGCTCCTTCATGGGGGCGCACATAGTCCACTGGTCGGTTTTCGGATTGTAACACTCCACCTTATCTGTGTTCTCTGTTGAGGCATGCCATCCCCCTAAAATGAAAAGATTTAACAGAAATCACCACATTTCAAGGAATCAGAAGAAAGCACAGTTAACAGGCTAAATGAAAAAGTTTGTTACCTATAACGTAAATCTTTCCTTTAAGAGTACAAGCAGCTGATCCAGAGCGAGCGATCTGCATGGGGGCGACCTCTGTCCACATCGCCGCTTTAGGGTTGTACACCTGGGCAAGATCTGTGCCGTCACCATCCTCTAGGACTGCACCACCTGCCGGGACACAGACACGTAATGTCAATGTGCCGAGTGAACAAACACACTGCAAATAATAATAAAAAAAAAAAAAAAAACACAAGAAAAGCCTGCAGTTTAAAACCTGCATTTCCTACCAGTAACGTAGAGCAGACCGTCCAGAGCCACCACGGCTGGACTTGTGACGGCCATTTTCACAGATTCTGTAAACTGCCAGGAGTTTGTGTGGGGGTTGTAGCACTCCACCGAGTCCAGACGTGAACGTCCCTCCCACCCTCCCACTGCGTACACAAAGCCGTCAAGCATCACCAAGCCTGAGGGGAGAGGACAGAGTGGATAAATAAATATGGTTGCCATTTAAACTGCACTTTAGTTTAGAGTTGGATCTCTAATGCCCCTTTCTCATTTCCATATTTTCCATCATATATACACTGTTACAGTGGCAGATGCTCATTAAATGAGGGCAAGGTTTGAATTAATTAGATCAGTATATGCAGAAGTAATCCCCATTAGCTCCAAGCACTATAAATGCTCAGGTTCAGACTTTTTTTTAAACTCTTGGCTCTTAATGATATCAAAGAGGGTACATCCTTAATATTGCCATTGTAAGGCTACAGCTCTGGCCACCTGCCGTTCAAGCTTCTGTTTGGGAGAGGTAACCAATCAGATGAAATTTGGATCAAGGGGTGAAGGGAGGTATGTCATAGCTCGTGCCAGACAGTGGATAAAATGAGAGGCTGCACTAAGGCTCAATTTAGGATAAATATTTTGAACTGTGACTCATTTAAAGCAGAATATGATCCACTTTAAAAGTACCAAAATTGAGTTATGGCTTCACTGCTGTTATTAACAACAGCAACACAAGATGAGAATTTCAAAGCACTTAGTGCAGCTAAAGCAAACCATCAACACAGACCTTGTTGAGTTACTGGAATCAAAGTTCAGTTAACGGAGTTCTTGCGAAGAAACAAAGAAAAAAGTTAATTTGTGGGTGCATTACAGAGGAAGAAGCTGTCATACCAAGACATCCTTACCTAACTCAGAGCGAGCGACATTCATGGGAGCCATTTCCATCCAGGAGTCAAAGCAGGGGTCATAGCGCCACATCTCTCTGCTGGCTGAGCCGTCGGGAAACTCCCCTCCTGCCAAATAAAGGGTCGAATCTACAAGCAGAGACGGGGGAAGAAGGGCAGTTGGGTAGAAAGTCATTCTCAGCAATTAAGTTTGCCTGTTTGTTCCAGAGAGGAAAGAGTACAGAGCGTCTTTATTTTTTTAAACTGCCCCTCACCTGATACCACCAGCCCGTGTTTGCTCACAGCGAAGGGCAGACAGGCCAGGTTTTTCCACTGGCTCGTCACAGGATCGAAGCTCTCGACGCTGCGCAGCACCACCTTGTCGTCCTCCCCGCCAACTGTCACTATCACTTCAGCTGTTCCTGTTACCACGGCAACAAGGGTGGAGAAAGGAGTGAGCCACAGATGCTAACAAAACAGAATAGGCCCTGTATGGTACAACATAAGTGTGTGGTGCAGCAAGCTAATGCCCATTTCCATACTTCATTTACCTCTTGATGTGTGTCTGGATTAGACTATTAACAGTTTAGTCCATAGTTAGAAAAAGGAAAAAAAAAAAAGATCAAAGTAACATTCAAAAGAGACTTAATTTGTGTGAGTACAAGTGTAGACTGAGGTTTGAAATCACAGACCATGTAAACCAACAAACATTTGAAAAGCTGGAATCTGAATTTTTCTTCTAAGTGACAAATTGTGAATGAACAAGTGTTTCAGCACCTTATGGAGAATAAGGACAGAAGACATTCACTGTCCAACAAAGCAGTAAGCTGACAGAAAATAATGAAGTCAATCTTTCAAAAAAAAACAAATCAAAAAGATAACCCAAACTTCTCAGCAGACGTGAGCGTTTTTATTTGCTTTTTATTACCAGTGGACCTGCGAGGCCTCGCTCTGGGGCAGTAGAGCTCTCCACGGCGGTCCTTGAGCAGCAGGTAGTCCTTGGCCTCAGAGATGAGCTTTTGGCAGACCTGACTCTCCTTCACCACATCCAGAGATTCGATTACATCATGGAGGTAGTAGGGGCTGATGAGAGGCAGGCGGATGTGCTCCAGGACCTTCGAGGAACAAAAATGAATTGCACAAGTTTAAATTTATTTAGAGTTTTCTGTGAGCCACACAGGGCTAAAGTATACATACAGGTTCAAATCTTAAAAAGGAACACTTTGAAAACAAAACGAAAAAAAATTATGCAGCAGGCTAGTCCATTTTTGCTGAAATTTCATTGCAGCAATTCAAAAGGGTACCGTTTTTTTACCCCCCAGGTTTCCAAAAATCTCCAAAAGTCACCAGCGTCACTGGAAAAAGTTGCAAAATTTGTCACCATTTGTGCAGAGAAAAACTGGGAGAAGAGAAAGGTTAACTGATGGATCTACAAGTACGATTGTAACGCGACAGACTATAAAACTATAGTCTCATCTTATATCGCGTATGAAAATATATCGATATTTCTTAAAAACCTCAATATATTACCCAGCCCTAATGCATGATATACAAATCATTCCACCCTGGAAAAACAGTTCAAACAAATCATTAAAAGCCCAAAATTACTATGACATTCATGCCTATAATGAGTGTATCTAAACTTTTGAGCACAACTTCATGTGAAGAAATGTTACTGTAAATCTGGCAGAAAATTTTGAAACAAATTGCTCCTCAACACCAACGGGTAAATAAATCATTGGCCTGAAAAATACAACAAAAACACCTTAAATTTTTATCAGATTGGGCTTCACAAGCCTGAAATTACCTGCTCAAAACTCTCCTGTCCAGAGAAAACAGAGCACTGAGTACACCATTTATTAGCCTGTGTCAATTTGAGCGACTGACCTTTTCAAAGCTCTGGTTGCGAGAGGGACATTTACTCAACCACAACATGGCGGCCTCGAACACAGTCTCCTCTTTGGGCACGTTGAGGAGGTCGCTGGTGAGGATTTCTGTCAGCTTGTCCACACACAGAGACAGAAACTCCTCCTGGGGGAAGACAAGATGCGCCGATTGATTATCCTACTCATAAACCTGTGCTATGTGAAGACACAGCTTTGCGTTAACTTTAAAAGTAGTGGTGCATAATGACATCTCCACTTCTTGCAACCAGCAGCCACGCTTAGCCAGTTTAATGTATGACAGAAGGTGACAGATTGATTCTTATTCAGGCTTTCCATCATGCCCTCACCTGCAGACAGACAGTACTGAAGTGCTCAAGGATGTAGTCCATGCTACGTTTCTCCAGCACCTTACAAGAATGGGCCTCAGCAAAGCAGTGAATCCCCACGCAGTTCATCTCATCCATCTGATGTTCCATGAAGCGACAGCAGGCCTCTCGGACCGCCATCACATCCAGCAGGTTGGCTGCTGCCAGCAGCGCCTAGACACAAATCAGTTTTTAGGCAGGCAGGCACACACATCATGAAGGATGGCAGCAAAGAGGCGTGAAAAGATTCTTTACCTGCACGTTGGCTTTGGAAATGTAGACCTCTGATGTGTAGGCGTAGCTCACCAGCATGCCAATCATCTGAGGCTCAACACCATTGATGGCAACACGCTCCTGCTTGGACTCTATCAGGTCAGCGGAAAACATCGCCTGAAGATGGAAAAGACAGGAGGAGGAAAATTCTCTAGTTCATGAACACAAAGGTAGAGTCCCTTTCAATGCTGACACACCTGCGGGGAGAGGTGTGTTTACCTGGAAGTAAGAGCTGAAAGATGCCAGCACTATGCGGTGGCAGGGGAACTCCTGTCCTCCGCAGCACAAAGTCACATCACAGAAGGCGTTGTTGAGGCGCAGGCTGTTGAGGCCCTGCAGCACTGTGCTGGGGTGTCTGGTCTCCACAAACAGGTAGTCCTCACTGTTCTGGGGTGCAGGGAGAGCTGCAACAGCCGCGCTGGCTTCCTCCTGGACCTTGACGGTGGCGTTCATAGTGGAAGGCAAGAGCAAACCGGCGCTGACGGAGATTATTTCAGCCATGTCTGCCATTGCTAGGCAAGCCTGGGAGGCAAAATATCACAGTTAGGACTCTCTGACACAAACTTCTCGTGTCAGAAAACGGGTTGAGACATAGCTGGCAACGTAAATTAGCCTCGCAAAGCACTAATTTGAAAGCGAAATCCGTGAAAGTGGCAGACGCGTCAGCAAGGCGGAGAGGGGACCCGAGATTGTCTCACTTAATGAGGCTTAGCTGTGAGGCAGCGACCAAAAGAAGCAGCTTTACACCGAGTCAGACAGCTCAAGAACAGACATGCGATCTACACACAGGTAAGATTAAACGCTCAGCAGCAGTAAAACCAAAACAACTCACCTGTTACACATAGTCGTGACCGCTGCACAACACTACTCTCTCTCCCACATACCAACCAAACCAGCTTCCGGCAGTCCTGAGCAACATTTAAACGCCTCTCACTGCAAGCCCCGCCCACACTCGTAACGTAAGAGGGTGCACCCCCGAGTACTTCCTGCTTCGTGCCTCGCTTTTTTCCTTTATAAACTTGTATTTTTTTTAATAACAACAGTTGATGTAAAGGATGTGAACATCAAAAGACTTGCAAACATATAGAGGGAAATATAAGTAGATGTGAAACAGAGGATAGACAGTGTTTTGTAAGAAAGCAAATATATGAGAAAGAGGCAAAAAAAAAAACGTATACAAGACACGTAACTTATACAAGAGGATTGATTAATGAGATATAACTTTGTATATTTTGCATAGATCATTAATCATAATCAATTTCTTACTGCAGTTTTTCCAGACGTGACAATGTTTGAAAATTCAAAAGTGAGATCTGTTTGTTGTTTCATTTCTTCATCAAAGAGGGAGTCGCTCACTAAAAAAAATAATAATAATTTTTTTGGTTAATGTTAATATTTGACTATGTTAACATTCGTGCACAGCAATGTATGGAAGTATCTTTCCACCACTGAAAATAAATGCTGTTTGTAACTCAAAATTTCAAGTTAGGTAGATCGAAAGTTCGACTTACTAACACGGAATTAGAATTGGGGGTTAGGGGTCAGGGTCAGGGTTAGTCAGAAACTTACTAAGTCGAAATTCTGAAAAATAAGTCGACATTGACAAAAAAAAAAAAAAAAAGTATTTTTATTTTTTGTTTTTTTTTTATTTTTTTTATACAGCAACCTAACTTGCAGGTGGCAAAAAAGTCTCCCTACATTTTGCCGGTTTGCGTGTTGCTGCTCGTGTCTGTTTTCTTTCCTTTGTGTTGCATTTGTAGCTGTTGTTCCTGTAAGTGTAATTTTTAAATGTAGGATAAAACACATTCATATCCCCATCAGAAAATATTAAACTGGAGAGACTATCAAACATATCTATTTTGTTTATTTGACAGTTGTGTTATTAAAGCTTATCATGATTACAGTAAAACATGCAGCTGCACAAACAAATCAACCATGCACCATATCGCCATATTTGTGGAGAAAATCAATCAGCAGGTCTGTACCAACACATCTCTTGTTTTTTCTTCGTTATTATTTCCCACAATTACCCTTTTTTTCTCTCTTTTTTTTAAACCAATACAGGATATTGTTAATACTGTTTGTTGATGCTGTCTTACCACTTTTAACTAGATATAACAGATATAAAGAAAACATCCATTTTCTTCTGCTTATTTGGGGCTGGGTCAGAGCAGAGAAGCCCAAGCCTCCCTGTCCCCAGCCACTTCCACCAGTTCATCTGGAAGGTTCACCAGTCGAGAGATATAATCTCTCCAGCGTGTCCTGGGTCTGCCGGTTGGACATGCCCCGAACTCCTCGCCCAGGAAGCATCCTAATTAGATGCCCGAACCACATCAACTAGCTCCTTTCGATGTGGAGGAGTAGCGGCTCTACTTTATGGCTGCACTCCTCATCCTGTCTCTAAGGGAGAGGCCAGCCACTGTTTGGAGGAAGCTAATTTCTGCTGCTTGCATTAGCAATTTTATTCTTTCAGTCACTACCCAAAGCTCATGACCATAGGTGAGGGTAGGGACGTAGACCGACTGGTAAATCACCAGCTTTGTTTTTACGCTCAGCTCCCTCTTCACCACGACAGACTGGTGCAGCGTCTGCACCACTGCAGATGCAGCCCCAATCTGTCGATCTCCCGCTTCCCTCTCCCATCACTTGTGAATAAGACCCAGAGATACTTGAACTCCTCCATGTGGGGAAGCAACTCAACCCTGAGCCAGAGTGGGCACTCCACCCGTTTTCTGGCTGAAGACCATGGCCTCAGAATTAGAGGTGCTGATACTCATGCCAGCCGCTTCACACTCAGCTGCAAACCATTCCACTATGAGCTGAAGGCCACCACCTAATGAAACCAACAGGAGCACATCATCTACAAAGGGCAGAGACGAGATTCTGAGGCGGCTACGACAGAAGCCTTCTGCCACTTGGCTACACCTAGAAATTCTGTCCATAAAAATTAAAAACAGAATCGGTGACAAAGAGCAGCCCTGGCAAAGTCCAACACCCACAGGAAACGAGTCAGACAATACAGACCAAGTTCTCGCTGTGGTTGTACAGGGACTGAATGGCCTGCAACAACGGCCAGACACCCCACACTCCCACAGCACCTACCGTCCCCGAGGGACGTGGTCAAATGCTTTCTCCAAATCCACAACACATGTAGACTGGATGGGCAAACTCCCACACACACTTGAATATCCTCGAGTGGATAAAGAGCTGGTCCAGCATTCCACGAACAGGACGAAAACCACATTGTTCCTCCTAAATCTGAGGTTGAACTAACAGATGGACCCTCTTTCCAGCACCCTAGCATAGACCTTACCGGGGAAACTGAGGAGTGTGAGTCCCTCATAGTTGGAGCACATCCTGAGGTCTCCCTTCTTAAAGACGGGGACCATCACCCCGATCAACCAATCCAGTGGCACCACCCCAGATCTCCACGTGATTTTGCTGAGGCGTGTCAACTAAGACAGCCCTACAACATCCATCATGAACTCAGGGTGAATCTCGTTCACCACACGGGCCCTGCCACCAAGGAGTTGTTTAACCACCTCAGTGACCTCATCCCCAATAATGGGTGAGTCACCCCCCTCGTCCCCAGACGAGGGGGGTGACTCACCCAGGATATTGAAGGCATACTGAAGGCATGTCAGTGCAATTAAGGAGGTCCTCGAAGTATTCCCTCCAGTGGCTGACTTCAGTCACTACCTGAGCCGCATTATGCTTGGCCTGCCGATACCTGTCAGCCGCCTCCAGAGTTTCACAGGCTAACCAAGCCTGATAGGACTCTGTTTTCAGGTGGATGGCTTCCTTCACCTTTGGTGACCACCGTGCGGTTTGGGGATTACCACTACGACAGGCACCAACCACCTTGCAGCCACAGCTCTGAGCAGCAGTCTCGACAATGGAGGTGCAGACCATGGTCCGTTCAGACTTGATGTCCTCAGCCTCCCTCGAAATGCTGTTGATGTTCTGCCGGAGTTGGTAGTTGAAGATCTCGCAGACTGGCCAGGCATTCCCAGTGCACCCTCACAATACATTTAGGTGTGCCGGGGCTGTCCAACATCCTCTCCCGCCACCTGACCCAATTCACCACCAGGTGGTGATCAGTTGACAGCTCAGCTCCTCTCTTCACCCGAGTGTCCAGAACATACGGCCGCAGATCTGATGATACGATTACAAAATCAATCATCAACCTGTGACCTAGCATGTCCTGGTGCCACGTGTACTTATGGACATCCTTATGTTTAAACATGGTGCTCATTATGGACAAACTGTAGTTTAGATCAGGCAGGCCATTCCTCCCAATCACGCCCCTCCAGGTCTCACTGTCATTGCCCATGTGAGTGCTGAAGTCTCCTAGCAGGACAATGGAGTCACTGGATGGAGCACCCTCAAGCACCCTGCCCAGCGACTCCAAGATGGGTGGGTATTCTGAACTGTAATTCGGCGCATAAGCACAAACAACAGTCAGGACCTGTTCACCGGCCCAAGCAACCCTCTCATCTACCAGTGAAAACTCCAACGTACAGGCAGCAAGCTGAGGGGGATACAAGAATACCCGCCCCAGCTCGCCGCCTCTCACCAAGGGTAACTCCAGACTGGAGCAGAGTCCAGCCCCTCTCCAGGAGACTGGTTCCAGAGCCCAGACCATGCGTTGAGGTAAGCCCGACTATATCTAGCCAGTATCTCTCAACCTCACGCACTAGCTCAGGCTCCTTCCCCTCCAGAGAGGTGATATTCCATGTCCCAATAGCCAGTCTTGATAGCCAGGGATTGGTCCACCAGGGCCTCCACCCGACACACACTGCACCCGACCCCTATGAACTAAATCACTTTTTCAGATCACAAGGATCTGTGCTTCATGATGCCTGGAGTCTCCAGTGCATTTCTTCTGCGAGCAACAGCTTCCGGGATCTTTTTAGGTCCAAGCTGGATGCGAATCAATTTGAGGTCTTCATCAGAGCAAAGCATTAGTGCCTCCAAGTCAAGGTGCTCTCTGCTGAATGCCAGGGTAAAATCTGGCAAGGAGATAGAGGACAGGAACACATCCAACAGAGAGGTTTCCTCTTCATCTTCATCATCATCATCATCATCATCATCCAGTCCCACATCTTCCTGTTCCCACCACAGCGTGTCATCGCCAGTCTCCAAGCCAGCAGCATCTTCATCTGCTTCAAACAGTTCGTTCTGAATGAGGTAATCAAGATTCTCACTGGTACCACTGGGGACGTTGTCAGACTCCAGCCCCATGTTCTCGTCCTGCTCGTTGAAGATGTCCAGAAACTTTGGTTTCTCAGACATCCATTCATTGACAGCAGGCCTGGTGCTGGCGCAGAGTTTCACATTTGTCTCTGCCTCTTTTTCTGGCCTCCTTCTTGAGATTGCTGACCTTTTTTGGATTTTGGTTGGTCTGCTTTGCAGCAGTGCAGTCGAGGAACAGTTCATGTGGTCTCGAGAGGTAGCGACATCCATTGCAGTGTGGAATTCATTGTCCAGAGCAGTTTGCACTGAAAATGACCAGAAAGTTGATGATGTGCATGTGGCTGTTAGCTGCGGCATGGTGCAAGGGTGTATTTCCCCAGATGTCACTCCTGTTGGGATCTCCTCTGTACAACACACACACACACACACACACACACACACACACACACACACACACACACACACACACACAAAAGAGAAAATTAACATCTGAAATGCCTTTGCTTTTTATTTTTGTAATTACTGATGATATTTTCATGATTTGGCTATTCTATATTACCAGTTGATACCACAAAATATGTATAGTACATAAGATAGGTTGCAATATAGGAAAATAATAGCCTAAATAAAAATTCATAAAAAATGAATAAACAAAGGAATGGGGGGGAAGTTATGAATAATAAATAAACATAAAAATGTATTAAATACATTTTAAAATTAAGGCAAAAAATACAGAAGATTTTTTAAAATATAAATGAATGCCTATTTATTTTAATTTTTAAACTACTTCAATTCAATTCAATTTTATTTATATAGCACCAAATCACAACAAACAGTCGCCTCAAGGCGTTTTGTATTGTGGGTAAAGATCCTACAATAAAACAGAGAAAACCCAACAAGCTGAAGGCTCTGCCTCCCATTCTACTCTTAAGTATCCTAGGAACCACAAGTAAGCCAGCAGTCTGAGAGCGAAGTGCTCCAATGGGGTGATACTGTACTATAAGGTCTTTGAGATAAGATGGGGCCTGACTATTCAAGACTTTGTATGTGATAAGAAGAATTTTAAAATTAATCCTAGATTTAACAGGGAGCCAATGAAGAGAAGCCATTATGTGCATTGAAGGACATATCCTGGTCAAAAATGACTCCAAGATTTCTCACAGTATTACTGGAAGCTAAAGTAATGCTATCCAGAGTAAGTATCTGGTTTGACACCATGTTTCTAAGATTTGTGGGGCAGAGTACAAGAACTTCAGTTTTATCTGAATTTAGAAGCAGGAAATTAGAGGTCATCCAGGCCTTAATGTCTTTAAGACATTCCTGCAGTTTAACTAAGTGATGTGTGTCATCTGGCTTCATCGATAAATAAAATGAGTATCATCTGCATAACAGTGAAAATTTATGCAATGCTTTCTAATAATGCTGCCTAAGGGAAGCATGTATAATGTAAATAAAAATGGTCCTAGCACAGAACCCTGTGGAACTCCATAATTAACCTTAGTGTGTGAAGAAGACTCCCCATTTACATGAACAAATTGGAGTCTATTAGAGAAATATAATTCAGACCACCGCAGTACCTGTAATGCAATGCAGTACCTTTAATAACTATAGTATGCTCTAATCTAATCTAACAAGACAAGAACAGAGATGAGTCCACTGTCAGAGGCTCTAAGAAGATCATTTGTAACCTTCACTAATGCTGTTTCTGTACTGTGATGAATTCTGAAACCTGACTGAAACTCTTCAAATAAACCGTTCCTCTGCAGATGATCAGTTAGCTGTTTTACAACTACTCTTTCAAGAATTTTTGAGAGAAAAGGAAGGTTGGAGATTGGCCTATAATTAGCTAAGACAGCTGGGTCAAGTGACGGCTTTTTAAGTAGCAGTTTAATTATTACCACCTTAAAAGCCTGTGATACTTAGCCAACTATAAAGACAGATTGATCATATTTAAGACTGAGGCATTGGGGACTTCTTTGAACAGTCATGTAGGAATGGGTTCTAGTAAACATGTTGTTGGAGGAAGTAACTATTGAAGTTAACTCCAAAAGATCAATCAGAGAGAAAGAGTCTAAACAAATACCAGCAGTGCTGAAAGCAGCCAAATATGGAGATAAGTCTTTGAGATAGTTATGAATAATTTTTTTCTCTGGTGGCTAAAATTTTATTTGTAAAGTAATTCATGAAGTCACTACTAGTTAAAGTGAAAGGAATACTCGGCTGTACAGAGCTCTGACTCTTTGTCAGCCTGGCTACAGTGCTGAAAAGAAACCTGAGGTTGTTCTTATTTGCTTCAATAAAATAGTAAGATGTCCTAGCTTTAAGGAGGGCTTTTTTTTATAGAATAACAAACTCTTTTTCCAGGCTAAATGAGCATCTTCTAAATTAATGAGACACCATTCCCTCTCCAGCTTATGGGTTATCTGCTTTAAGCTGCATGTTTGTGAAATATGCCAAGGAGTCAGGCACTTCTGATTTGAAGCTTTCCTTTTCAGAGGAGCCACAGTATCCAAAGTCGTACGCAGTGAGGGTGTAAAACTAGTGACGAGATAATCTACCTCACTGGGAGCAGAGCTTAGGTAGCTGCTCTGCACTGTGTTGGCACATGGCACTGAAGAGCCATAATAATAATAATGAAGGAATTATATCCTTAAACTTAGTCAGCACTTTCAGAAAGACTTCTACTGTAATCAAACTCAGAGTTGTATTAAACTATAGATTACTCTAATGCTTTGAGAAGAAACAAGTTTTGCTATTATTATTGTTATTATTTTGTTATTACATTTGCATCTCACAGTGGATTATTCTTGAGGAAAGAGTCAGTAGTCCATGTATGTTAAATATACCATAAGTGTCAGAGCAGGTACGATGGCTGGTGACCTCACCAGTGCCATCTTATCTTATTATTAATCAGTAGGATGAAGGTTAACTATAGTGTGAGCTGCACCAAAATCTGACATATGACAAATTAAACATGGCTGGCATTAATAGGCAAACTATTAAGACTTGAAGTCCTTTTACTGCTGTCCCGCATCACAGATAAATATTTTAAATGCATTATGACTTGCCATAAATCCCAGCTCATGCTGTGTAATGATCAGAGAGGAAATGGTTTTGATTATTTTGGCCACGTAGGTGAGATACATTTTATCCTCACAAAAAAAAAAAAAAAAAACTTTCTCTGAATGTCAAATGTCTGTAAGTTCCAGTTTTTGGATGGTCTTTGTTGTAGTGAATGAGGGCTGGGGATGGGGGTGGTGTGGCCTGGATGACTAGCCCTTTTGTTTTGATTTTGCCTGATTAAACATTTGGCTCAGCTAATGGGTGAGAATGGACTAATAAAGTCTCAGCTCATTATAATGGAGAGAACAACAAGTGCTGTCAAAATACAGATAAAGTGCCAAAGTATAAACAGTATGAAAAGGATGTATGTTTGCATGTTTTTTTCAAGAATGACTGAAGAAATCACGCAGCATGAAGAAAATGCTTACAGAGAAGTATCTGCCTTGTCATATCTACGGGTCATTCTGATGAAGCACAGGTGACAGAAAGCTTACTTTCTGCTGCATATGAGCTGAAGAGCGTCGATGTGTCCGTGAAAAGCAGCCAGTATGGTGGGAGTCATGCCATCCTCATCCGGAGTATTCAGGTCCTTCACTGTGGCCTCCTTCAAGAGGTCCAAGTATCCATCAATCGCTGCTTTGTGGTACCGAGACATCTCTGAGAAGAAGAAAAAAATCTGCTTCTTGGTTTCTTTTCGTCCCCCCGCTAATGTCAGGATGTCAGATGAGCAGAAGCGACTGCAGACCCGAGCAAACAAAGTGATGACTGGGCGTCAACGTACCAGCAGCTCAGAGCCATAAAACAAAAGCAAAGTCCGCCTCACTGCTGTGAGCTGCCCCATTTCCTCAACACTATGATAATCACTGACTTCAGCTGTACCTAGAAAACATGCTAACAGATGGATTTCCACTGTTTAAGCACAATACAACAGAATTTTCTGCTTCTTTGCAGTACTTGTACTCCACAAGATTTGAGATGGAAATGAATTCATTTCATATCTATAATTACTATTTCTTTATAGATTGAGAGACAAAAAAGGAAAAAAATATGTTTACAACAGAATAATAGATTGTTGTAGATTGTTGTACAAATAAAACATTATCTGTTGTTCCAGTTCAAGTTTTAGCTCATTTAAAATGTGTCACATACCACTGGAGGTAATGTACTCATCACCATTTGTATATAAAAACTTATTAATGAGTTTTTATCTTTTAACTTGCAGAAAACTACTCCCTCTGACACGTGTCAGCTTAAATCAGTATAAAACTTAAATATCCAAGCATGTATACCAGAAGACTGTCTTAAGCATAATAATAATAATAATAACTTATTGCTCACTCTATTTATCCATCACTGCTATAATTAGATATGTTTAAAACAGTATTAGAAATACTTAATTTATGTTACTAATTTCAGCAGAAATGTCAACAAAAAAGCCACACTATACTTAAAATAGCAAACGTATTAAGATTCAAGAAAGATTACGCAGTTTAACTGTATTATTGCAACCAACTTCTGATTATTTGAATAATATGTTAATCAGCTGATTATTCTCTTGATAAAAACAGTTTTGTTGGTAAACTGTTCTAACAATGTGAACATAAATACATTTCAGTTCTTATGCACAAGATTTAATAATGACTGACTGGTTACTTATTAAGTCTTGCTTCTTTTTTAGGTGCAAAATAATCACGCAGGGTATTTTTTTCTATTTAAAAGATGTTACATTCATCACATCCTGCTGTCAGCTAAATGTGGTGCAGTAAAAAGTAACATTTCTCTATGAACTGCACCAGAGCAGTTAGTAATGTAACGTGAAACAGAAGTATATGTACAAGCACAGATACATGTATTTTTCTTGAGTGTTTTTTAAACTAAAAAGAAAAGAGAGATAGCAAATTACTGGGTTTATTGGCCCATTATATATTTTTATTTATCATTTTTTATCATCCATTTGGATTACACAGTTTTAACAGAAACAATTTAATGGATATGTATATTTTTGATGAAAAGGATGTGTTTAAAACACACAAAGGCGTCTAAAAGCACAGAGATTACAGAACATGTATTTAAGCATCACATTAAGTCTCTTTCATTGTTTTTGTTAAATCTATGGCAAATTTATCAATTAAAATCAACCATAGCTATTTTAAGTCTTTCCTTTTTAGGTTGCATCAGGAAGGGCGTCAGGACAAAAATCTGCCGAATCAAACATGATGGTGACCTCTTGTGAACAAAGGAGCAGCTGAAAGTAGCTTTTCTTTCTTCCATGTTAAAAGTAATAAAGTCACTTCATTAGGTGCACCGTGCTAGAAAAAAGTTGGACCCGCTGTGGCCTTCCAAACTGCTTTAAGTCTTCGTGGCACAGATTCAACAAGGTGCTGTAAACATTTCTCAGAGGACTGCTGCAGATTTGTCAGCCACACATCCATGATGTGAATCTCCTGTTCCACCGCATCCCAAAAGTGCTCTATTGGACTGAGATCTGGTGAGTGTGGACGCCATTGAAGTACAGCGACCTCACTGTTATGTTCAAGAAACCAGTTTGAGATGATTTGAGCTTTGTGACAAGGAGCATTATCCTGCTGGAAGCAGCCATCAGAAGATGGCTGCCCTGCAGTCACATAAGGATGGACACGGGCAGCAATGATACTCAGGTAGGCTGTGGTGTTTAAATGATGCTCAGTTGATACTAAAGGGCCAAAAGTGTTCCCCGTACCATTACACCACCATCATCAACAGCATGAGCCACTGACACAAGGCAGGATGGATCCATGCTTTCCTGTTTTTATGCACTTTTTGTGACCCTACCATCTGAATGCTGCAGAAAAAACTGAGACTCATCAGACCAGGCAACATTTTAAACTCTTATTGTCCAAATGTGGTGAGCCTGTACAAACTGTAGTGTCAATTTCCTTTTCTTAGCTGACAGGAGTGGCACCCAGTGTGGTCTTCTGCTGCTGCAGCCCGTCTGCTTCATGCATGCAGCTGCACAAACAAATCAGCCATGTGTCACCATATTTGTGGAGAAAATCAATCAGCAGGTCTGTACCAACACATCTCGTTTTTTCTACATATTTCTTTTATTCGTTATTATTTCCCATAATTATCATTTTCTTCTCTCTTTTTCTCTCTGTTTGTTGATGCTGCCTTGCCACTTTTAACCAGAAATAACAGATATAAACAAAACATAATGTCATAATATTTTTTAAAAAGTTTGATCAGTTTCAAATGTTGGCATTTTTATGGGGATTGTAGCTTGCTAAATCATCATTATTTTACACAGAAATCAAACTTACAAATAACTTCTTTTAAATTTCCACCAGGAGTTTAAATAACTTCAGATCACAAGGATCTGTCCTTCATGATGCCCGGAGTCTCCAGTGCATTTCTTCTGCGAGCAACAGCTTCCAGGATCTTCTTCCTGGGTCCAAGCTGGATGCGAATCCCTTTGAGGTCTTCATCAGAGCAAAGCATGAGTGCCTCCAAGTCAAGGTGCTCTCTGTTGAATGCTGGGGTAAATTCTGGCAAGGAGATAGAGGACAGGAACACATCCAGCGGAGAGGTTTCCTCTTCTTCGTCATCATCATCCAGTCCCAGATCTTCCTGTTCCCACGGCAGCACATCGTCTCTAGTCTCCAAGCCAGACGCGTCTTCATCTGCCTCAAACAGCTCGTTCTGAATGAGGTAACCAAGATTCTCATTGGTACCACTGGGGATGTCCTCAGACTCCAGCCCCATCTTCTTCCTGAAAATCAGACCTCCAAGGCCGGGCCGGTTGAAGATGGATTGTTGGACTTGGCCTTCACCGTCATCATCGTCTCTGAAGTCTCCAGTTTCATCTTCATCTAACATGTTCTCATCCTGTTCGTTGAAGACGTCCACAAACTCTGGTTTCTCAAATGATCCGCTCTCCGGTTTGAGGAAGATAACGTTCCCATTTCCTCCTTGCTTCTGCAATGTGCCCTTGTCTTTCTTCCCAAACTTCTTCAGGAGTGTGCCTTTAATCGAGCCAGTTTTGTTGTCAGAGATGAGCTTGGAGTACTGCTCATTGACACCCGGACTGCTATCATCATTTGACATTGTTTGATTGCTTGCCTCTGAAACAGACTTGATGCTGCCACGTTGCATTTTATCCATCTTGTTCTGGTGTCTCTTCTTCACCTTCTCGCAGAGTTTCACACGTTTCTCTGCCTCTTTGGTGGCCTCCTTCTTCAGATTGGCGACCTTTTTTGGATTTTGGTTGGTCTGCTTTGCAGCAGCGGCATCAAGGAAGCGCACACAGTCCATGTGGTCTCGAGAGGCAGCAACATCCATTGCAGTGTGGAATTCATTGTCCAGAGCAAAAAGGTTTGCACCGAAGTTGACCAGAAAGCTGATGATGTGCATGTGGCCGTTAGCTGCTGCATGGTGCAAGGGTGTGTTTCCCCAGATGTCACTCCTGTTGGGATCTCCTCTGTACAACACACACACACACACACACAAAAGAGAAAATGATCATCTGCAATGCCTTTGCTTTTTATTTTTATCATTACTGATGTTATTTTCATGATTTGGCTACTTTATATTACCAATTGTTACCATTCACTCTGTATAGTATATAAGATAGCCTAATTAAAAATGAATCTAAAAATAAAATAAATGAAGGAATAGGGGGAAATTAATTTATAAATGCAACCCTGAACAGGATAAGTGGAAGAGAATGGATGGATGGATGGATGGATGGATAATAAATAAACATTAAAAATGTATCAAATAGATTCTTGAATTAAGGCAAAAAATAGAGATCTTTTTTTTAAAGAAATGAATTGATACCTATTTATTTTAATTTCTAAACTAATTATTAAGTCTTTAATTTCTAATTGGGCAGTTGTGGTCTTCCATACTATAACTGCAAAAATAGTAAAGACGCATGTTTTCAAAGTGAGCATATAAACTATAAATATGTGATCATTTTTCAGTTATACTTCAGTCCAGGGAATAATGTTAAAGAGAGATAATAAATATTCACATCACTACACCCAAATACAATAAATACTAACGGAGGACTATTGTTCTGATAAAAAATAAAATCAAATAAAACCTCACTTTTCATTGTAAATTATTGGTTTTCTCAACTTAATGTTTCTATCTATACACTATTGTCATGGTCCTGGGCCAGTGGCCCAGTGTTTTATGTTCCTGTTGTATAGTTCTGTTTTATTATGGTGTCTGTGTTTCCGTCTCCCTGTGCTCTCGTGTGCTGATGTTATCCCTAGGTGGTCCCTCTGGTCCTTATGCTTTAGGTCTAGTTTTGCTTCCTGTGTTTCCTTCCCAGCTGTTTTCCATTTACCCATTTCCTAGTTTGTACATATTGTCTGTGTTCCAGTTAGTTCTTTGTCGCGTCATTAGTTGTACTCCGCTGTCTTGCATATATGTCAAGTCAAGTCAAGTTATTTCTCTTCACTCCCTGTCAAGGTTTGTTCCAGGGAGAGCTCATGTTTTTGTAGGATATGTGTGTAAATAAAAACTGAGTGTACAAACACCATCCCGGAGTTCTGCATTTGGGGCCCTCCTTCCTGCCTGCTCACCGCCGATTCATGACAACTATATATAAAAAAAAGCAGACTAGATGATGAGACGACACTTCCTAAAGTTCCTTAAAAGCATTTTTTATTTTTTTTAATGTTCATATAGTATAATTGCTGGCCTTTTAAGAATGTCTTTATTACTTTTATTACTTTTTTCTAGCACATACTCATGCTGCAATATTTAGTCTTTTTAGTCTGTTTTTAGGTAGTTTGGCAGCATTATGACATCACAAAACATCAAGCAAACAAACAAACAAACAAACAGAGATGCTGTGTATTATAGTCAGATTAAAATTATACTTATTTTAAAGCACCATTACAATGGTCCACATCAACAGGAGCCAGTTAAAGAGGTGTGGGTGCCTCCTCAGTTAAAGCATATCCTATCAGGAGGATCCCCCAAAGCAGACTCAGGACATGCTGGAGAGACTAGATCTCTGGGCTGGCTGGTTGTGTGTTTATTTCAATTATTTTTATATTGGAGTCAAAGTGACCCTGACCGGGTTGATTACATAAACACAAATAATATTTACTTGAAATTACTGTTAACTAAGTGATACCAGAATCAAAGGGTGCTAAATAAGCTTTTAAATAATAATAGTGTGGATTCTACTTTGGATAAAAACTCAGAGATGTATCAAACTATAGATTACTCTAATGCTTTGAAAAGAAATATGTTTTGCTATTATTATTATTATTATTTTCTTATTACATTTGCATCTCATAGTAGATTATTCCTGAGATCTGCAGTCAGTAGTACATGTAGTATGCATGTTAAATATGTCAGTAGGATGAGGGTTAACTATAGTGTGAGCTGCACCAAAATCTGACATATGACAAATTAAACATGGCTGGCATTAATAGGTAAACTATTAAGACTTGAAGTCCTTTTACTGCTGTCCCCCCATCATAGATAAACATTTTAATTGCCTTGTGACTGTAACACTTCGCCATAAATCCCAGCTCATGCTGTGTAGTGACCAAAGAGGAAATGGTTTCGATTATTCTGGCCACATAGGGAAGTAGAGACACATTTTATCATTATAAAAAAAACTTATATATTCTCTGAATCTCAAATGTCTGTAAGTGCCAGATTTTGGATGGTCTTTGTTGTAGTGAATGAGGGCCGGGGGGTGGGGGTGGTGTGGCCTGGATGACTAGCCCTTTTGTTTTGTAGGATGATTTTGCCTGATTAAACATTTGGCTCAGCTAATGGGAGAGAGTGGACTAATAAAGTCCCAGCTCATTAGAATGTAGAGAACAACAGGTGCTGTCAAAATACAGATAAATACAGATAAAGTGCCAAAGTATAAACAGAATGAAAAAGGAAAAAACCCTTTTTCATGTTGGTTAACCTTTGCTCTGTGAACACTGTTCCTGTAGCTCTTCATCTTATTTGGTTTCAGGGAATCATTCATAACATATGATGTGTTTAAATGTACAGGATTTAGGTTCTAACTGCATGTTTTCTTTAAAAATAACTGAAGAAATCACACAGCATGAAGAAAATGCTTACAGAGAAGTATCTGCCTTGTCATATCTACGGGTCATTCTGATGAAGCACAGGTGACAGAAAGCTTACTTTCTGCTGCATATGAGCTGAAGAGCGTCGATGTGTCCGTGAAAAGCAGCCAGTATGGTGGGAGTCATGCCATCCTCATCCGGAGTATTCAGGTCCTTCACTGTGGCCTCCTTCAAGAGGTCCAAGTATCCATCAATCGCTGCTTTGTGGTACCGAGACATCTCTGAGAAGAAGAAAAAAATCTGCTTCTTGGTTTCTTTTCGTCCCCCCGCTAATGTCAGGATGTCAGATGAGCAGAAGCGACTGCAGACCCGAGCAAACAAAGTGATGACTGGGCGTCAACGTACCAGCAGCTCAGAGCCATAAAACAAAAGCAAAGTCCGCCTCACTGCTGTGAGCTGCCCCATTTCCTCAACACTATGATAATCACTGACTTCAGCTGTACCTAGAAAACATGCTAACAGATGGATTTCCACTGTTTAAGCACAATACAATAGAATTTTCTGCTTCTTTGCAGTACTTGTACTCCACAAGATTTGAGATGGAAATGAATTCATTTCATATCTATAATTACTATTTCTTTATAGATTGAAAGACAAAAAAAATCTATTTACAATAGAGTGATTTGTTGTTGTAGATTAGAATGTAAACAACAAAGGACCACCACCAAACTTAAAAGTTTTAATTTTGTAACTCGTTAAAAAAATGTAATAGTATATAAAGCAACAACTCTCTCTGACATGTGTCAGCTTGAATCAGTATAAAACTTAAATATCCAAGCATGTACACCAGGAAATTGTCTTAAGTATACTAATATTAATAACTTATTGCTCGCTCTATTTATCCATCACTGATCTAATTAGATATGTTTAAAACAGTATTAGAAATACTTAATTTATATTACTAATTTCAGCAGAAGTACCAAAATAACACAATATACTTAAAATAGCAAATGTATTAAGAATCAAGAAAGATTAAGTAGTTTTTAACTGTATTATTGCAACCAACTTGCGATTTTTTGAATAATATGTTAATCAGCTGATTATTCTCTTGATTTAAAAAAAAGAAAACTTTTTTGTTGGTAAACTGTTCTAACAATAATTTCCGTTACTGGTCTGTTTTATTGACTGTCTGGCCATATTCTCATTTTTCCCGACCATTGTCTGTACAGTAAACCAGATGGTTCTGTGGGATCAGCTGTTTCTAAAATACTCAGACCAGCACATCTGGCACCAACAAACATGCCATGTTCAAAGTTACTTAAATCACCCTTGTTGCCCAGTTTGAACTTTGCTGCCATGTGATTGGCTGTTTAGATAGTTGCTGTAAAGGAGCAGTTGAACAGGTGTACCCAATAAACAGGTGAGTGTATAGGCTTTGTGTATACATATTGCCATTTTATTTTCTGCAAGCATGACAGAAAAAACATCATATGATAGCCATTGTATTTATTTCTTACTTCTGATCTAACTGCATAAGCTCATAAAAATGTTTTGTCTTTTTTAGTTGTTTTTTTTTTGTTTTTTTTAACCCTCCAGTCCAGTAGGTGGCTCACAGACTCTATGTTAAAGTTAATAATTTCCCAAAAACAGCAGAAGCAAAAAGAGGAACGGCAGAATTCAGTCAATCCCGTCGGCACTTTTCTTCCTCCTTCGGTTTCTGGTTCTTGTCGCTTTTGGGTTTCCTCTAACATGAAGCTGTGAATACTTGTCTCATTCTCTAACCCTTTCCACTGTCCGGGAAACCCAGACCGCCCGCTTGCCATCTTTCCTCGGGTTTACCGACAGTTACTTCCCGGTGTTGCATTTGTGCGGTTGGACCCGGGAGACGCCTGCAGAGATGTCCGACAACGGTGGCTTGGCTGTCGGCCTCCTGTCCTATGAGACGCTGGTTCATGCTGTGGCAGGTGCAATGGTGAGTGCAACAAAAGGAGCAATTTTATGTTTGTTTTAATGGGGTTTGGGCATTCGCCTCTTAATAGCAGGATGTTCGCAATAAGCAGTGTAAACTTACAAATGTGTTACCTATCGATGTCAATGTTGCAGTGCGTTGTCTTTTAGGGGAGTGTGACAGCTATGAGCGTCTTCTTTCCTTTGGACACGGCCAAAAGCAGACTCCAGGGTGAGTTTTGGGGGGGCTTTAGTGTTGGCTCTATCCCAAAGATTTAAAAACTCATAAATGTGGTGTTTTTTTTTTTTTTTCCTCATAGGGAATGTATTTCTGTTTATGTTGTTTATTGCAAAGCACTCCCATGCTTCCATGCTTATAAGGCATATAAAGGTGCTCCGTGCCTTCCTGCTGAGATAAACCATGAAACTGATCTTCACGTGTCCAATCTTTGTCCAGAGACTCCTTGAATGACTTCAGGTGCATTTCTGTTTGTTTTTCAGTGGATGAGAAGCGAAAGTCGAAATCCACCCCTGTCATTCTGGCTGAGATAGCAAAGGAAGAAGGCTTGTACGTATAGTTTTGGGATTTTATATCATTGAGGCTGCTGGTTTAAAAATTATACCAAGTTATGACTTGTTCTGTTTTTATTTGAGCACAATTACAATTTAACCAAATGTTGCAGACCGAGGTAATCGCAGATTAAACAGATAATGAAAATCATTGGTAGCTGCAGCTGGACTCTAAACCAGGGTTAAGGCCACATGACTGAACACTCACTATTCAAATTCCTCTCTTCCACCTCTCCCCAGTCTGTCACTGTACAGAGGCTGGTTCCCAGTTATCTCCAGCCTCTGCTGCTCCAATTTTGTCTACTTCTACACATTCAACTCGCTGAAGAGGCTGACGACATCCGGTCCAAGCACTTCCAGACCTGGCAAAGACCTGCTGATGGGAATTGTATCAGGTAAGTGCTGACCTGATGGGAAGTGTCATATAACTGTCATATGACTGAAGGACTTTAATGGATTCAAGGTGTTTCTTTTCAATAAACAAAATTCAGTAGTGTACGAAAACAGCAATTGCAGTTTTGTTTTGTTTTTTAAACTACCAAGTTATTGAATAAATTCCCAGGTGTGTGCTTGCTATTTGCAGTCTGCATACTGCCACACTTCCATTTTGCTATATAAAGAAACACTGAGGTGGATCATGGAAAAGTAGTGAAGCTAGAAAGAAACCTGCAAAAAACAAAACAAATGGAAACAGCAGTGTCCAAGCAGGGCTTCAGAAAAGGCCCACCTTTCAAAAGCGGAGGGCATGATTGTGTGATAAAAGTCCCTGATTGAATGGATGAATCTTGGATTTGTTTGTGCTCACTGAACATATCCCACAGACTGTATGTAAAAGATGTTGGTCCTATCCTGTGTCATGTCACCCACTGGTTTGTGTACTTCTAGAGTTTGAAAAACTCAGTAGGGAGTGACTCAAGAAACCTAAAACTCTGTTGTTCATGTAGGGATGGTGAATGTGATCCTGACCACTCCCATGTGGGTGGTCAACACTCGACTGAAGCTGCAGGGGGTAAAGTTCAGAAATGAGGACCTCCATCAGACCCACTACAGAGGCATATTTGGTGTGTGGTTAGATCTGTCTCACACTTCAACACTTCGGACATGTTTGTCTTGTGACTGTGTGGTTTTTCAAACCTCGCTGCTTCACTTTCAGATGCTTTCTCACAGATCATAGCCAACGAGGGGGTGGGAACGCTGTGGAACGGCACTCTGCCCTCTCTTATCCTCGTCCTCAACCCTGCTGTACAGTTCATGATTTATGAAGCCATGAAGAGGAAGGCAGGCAGAGGAGGGAGGAAGGTGAGAAGACATAAAGAAATCCAGTGTTGCTGAAGCTAATCAATCAGCATCCTCTCATGCCGTGCCTGAATGGCTGTGATCGGCAAGCTGGTGGTCAGTCACCTGACCTGTTAATTTTAGTGCTGATGGTTTGTGTAATTACATAACTTTAGTTTTTTTATTTTATTTAACCTGTGTGATCACAATAGTAATGTTGCACTAAAAGAAAACAGGGTTAAATCTTTATCTTTTACCACAGATATCCTCAGCAAAGATTTTTCTCATTGGAGCCATTGCCAAGGCCATCGCTACCACTGCCACATATCCTCTGCAGACGGTTCAGGCCATCCTGAGGGTAAATACTGCTATAGAAAATATTATTTTCCAAGGATTAGGCTGAAGTTCAAAGTTTTCTTAATGACAGGAAATCCAATAAACAGACAAAAATAACAAATTGGGTCTTGTTAAATGAATTAATGTCCTGTTCAGCAAAAGCCATCTGGACAGGTATATCTCATTCCTCTGTGCCATACAATTAAGATATTAACAACTAATAGAAATACATCAATGAGCCAAACGCTCACACATTGCAAAATTATGTTTCTGCAAAACTTAAAAAACAAGTTAGTATTCCTGGCCAAGTCTGGGAGAAAACATATTGTAAATTTTTGTGTACACTCACCGGACACTTTATTAGGTACGCAGTTCTGACCCTACCATCTAAATGTTGACCCAGAATTCGAGAGTCATCAGGCCAGGCAACATTTTTCAAATCTTGTGTTGTCCAATTTTGGTGAGCTGACAGAAGTGCCGCCTGGTGCGCTCTTCTGCTGCTGCAGCTGAGATGCTCTTCTGCATACTAAGATATGCTTCTGCATGATGTACCTTGTTTATAATGACTGGTTTTCTGAGTTACTGTTGCCTTACTATAAGCTCCATGCAGTCTGGCCATTCACCTCTGACCTTTGGCATAAAAAAGCCAGCACTATAATTCTATGGACAACTGGTAAATATTATTCAATCTGTAATACATGCATAACTTATTTTATGCTTTTTCATCAGTTTGGCCAATATCAAAGTGATGGCAAGGGTGGCGTGATGGGGAGCCTTTCGAACATTTTGTTGCTGCTGATGGACCGGATCAAGTGAGTCCAGCATCTCTACAAACACACTATCCCCCTCACACAGTGCGCACACAGGTGAAACTGTTGCGATGGCTACTGTTATATATCTGTGTTTATTGCAGGAAGCACGGCGCGCTCGGTTTGTACAAAGGCCTGGAGGCCAAGCTGCTGCAGACGGTACTGACGGCTGCCCTCATGTTTGTTGTCTATGAGAAGATCGCTGCCGTTACCTTCAAAGTCATGGGCTTGAATAAGAAAATGAAGCACTGAAGGCAGCTACCTGAACACGCATCCTCAGTAGGTTTTTATCAGAGCCTGCTGATGTTACACCAATGCTATGAATTGTTTCTGTCAAATAGGCATTATAATACAAGCAAGGTTCAGTGCCTTCAGAACCGTAGAGTCACATCCCTTCCCAAATTATATAACATAACCAGAGGGGGGTTTAATTATTGCTGTTGTTAACCTTTAACCACTAACATCTGTGCATACACATGTTCTCCACTGGTGCATTTCTCTTGGCTCAGGATGGCCTTGCAGGGGCTGAAGTTAGCTGAGTTTATGTGACAAGGGAAAGCACAGACTCGTGATCCAAACAATCTTTTCTGTTGTATAAATGTTTCTAATGTGAGCAGAGCTAAAGGGATCCTAATTTTGAGTGACCATTTGAAAAGGCAAAAGGGGGAAAAAAAACACCATTTAAAGAGCTCAACTGTCCTACACTTATTTGCCCTCTTTCTGAGAGATGATGGCTACGTTAGAAGACTGTTAGGACTCTGGTGGACGGACACAAACCCACCAAGCTCACTGGGGAATAGCCGTTCTCCCATTTTCCCAGTCTTTGTTGATTCTTGAGTTTTTAACAGCTGTAGTTTCATATTTAACTGTTGGACTTGTGCAGATGAATATCACTCATCATTTTCATATGAATTTGAAAAAGTGTATTTCACAAAATGTTAGACTTTTACCTTAATGTCTGCGCTTCGCTGTATTTGGTGTAACCAGTAAGTTTACCTCTGCCTTAATCTAAACTGCTGACCCATTCTTTACATATACTTCAGTTTATAACTGTGAATTTTTTTAACTGATATCCTACAAGAGAAACCTTATGAAATTACTACCTGTGATTCATATAAATAGGAAAGTGTGTCCAGACTGTTGACTCTATATATATATATATATATATATATATATAAATATATAAATAATATGGTCGCACTTTAAAAAAGTGTCACAAATTAGTAGTATAAAGGAGGGCTGTGAAAGGAAGTAAACTCAAAAATGTTAAGTTATAATGTAGAAAAGTAAAATGAATATAAATGGCAAAGAGCACAGTGAAATGTGTGTCTGCACACACTGCAGACACATACCTGTAGTTACAGGTACCAAGTGCCTCTGAATGTAATGCAGTATGAAAATAAACTGTACCATGAGCTGACATACAGGCGGGTGACAAATTTAGTCTTAGTAAGTTGTGGCTCTGCAGCTTCATGACTTTTAGAGGGATATACTATTCTTCCAAAAGATATAACCTAATGTTGGTGATGGTGGTGGGGTGCACTGACTGACATTTCAGTACAAATTCTCTCAAATGACTTTGTTTTGTGATGTTGTGCCTGCAGAGGCCGTAGCTTCTGATTTGTATTGTTGTCATAATCATCAAACATAAAGCATAACATTCGCTCACTGTAGGAATCAGAGGTTTTGGGTTTTCCCATAGACAGAATAAAAAACAAAAAAGACATTTAAAACAAACAAAAGAAGTAGATGTAGCCACTATCAACCCTCCATTAGTGTTGGACTCTGGTTTTGGCTGCTACCATGTTGTGTTGTTTGTGGAGCCAGTGGAGCCCATTTTTGGATGACAGTGTGGATTTCTTGGGCAGGCTATTGATTAGAGTATCCCAGAACAAAAGGCACCAACAGCAGAAAAACTGGTGAAGCAGATAAGACGCCTTTGTCGTCATGTACCTGTCGGTGTAGCCACACTCTGACCTTTAAGCCTTCGTAAAGCTTATATACAAAAGCAGCCATGTCCAGTTCTTATGAAAGAGGCCTAATAGAAAGTTGGACATTTTAACATCAAAGGTGAGTTTTGACTGCCTTGTTTCTGCTCTGGATGGTTGCACCTTTTTTTTTTTCTTTGTCACTCGTCTGTAAGTCATTCAGTGACTCTTGATCTACACAAACACTTGATGCACTGAGTTTTTTTTTTTTTCCTACCGTTTTCAATATTGCAATGTCCAGTATGTGCACATTTCTTTCACACCAGTGTCTTCCATTATTTCTGTCAGCACCCTGTAAGTAAGGTAGTCAGGGATTGCAGTAATTCACAGTATTTGTTCATCAGTGCAGCTCCCTCTCTCTCTCTCTCTCTCTCTGTGGTAAATGAGTTAATGCTGCCATTGAACTTGATGCCATTTGACAGTTGATTTATTGCTGCTGCTGTTAAACTGGTTTTCACAAGAGGTGCTGCTCTTAACACCACAGCCTTCAGACTTTTCATTGTACTGTCAGTACTGTAGCTTAGTGACACTCTTCTGTCAGCTGTCACACATTTGGGTAACAGTTTAAAAAACTGCACCACTGCTTTTAAAGTCTTACAAAACAAAACAAATTCTTTTTTTTTTCTTCTTCAAAATGAATGTTATGTTTACATCCAGTACTTGTTTGATAGCTTACAACAAAGAAATTACAGATTTTCTAATTTCATTTAAATAAACATAACACTGTTTGTGGGTTTAAATTATTGTCATAACAAGGGACCAATAAAGATTGAGAAACAATAGTAATGTATACTGTCATATTTATTTATTACATTTTATTTAAACCAATACAACAATCTAATTCAGTGCTGCTTAACAAATGATTAAATCGCCCCAGAAGACTGATGAGTGAGCTCGTGCAAATTTCTAACAAATCAAATGTCCATATTTTGGTACAGAACCCTCCACTGGAGGTCTACAGTTTAATGATGGACTCGCGCCTTTTGCTGGATTTATACTTCTGCGATAAATCTATGCCATAGTGACATTATAACCACAAATCCTATGCTATAACTTATGCTGATGTGCCCCTCCCTTCCTCCTATGCATTTATGGCTCCTTCTTCAAATTGATTGGACGAGAATCAATCAACTCCAAGAGAGAAACCCCGTTATCAAACTACCATTTTTTGGCAGCAAAATTGTGAGGAACACAGGCACTCCAGCACTGGTAACAGGGTCGGCCACTTAACATAAGCTACATCACAGGTTCTACATAGATTTAATGCAAAAGTATAAATTACACTTTGGGCTGATGGTGGGAGTCTTCATTACTGGTCATCTCCTCAACATACCAGAGTGGCAGGAAGCAATACTGAGAGTCTCTGTGGACAGAGTAGGTAACATCTTTGTAGGGCTCCCAGGAGAACAGGTACACAACTCTGAAATGGAAACTATCATTCATTAGCAACACAAAGGGCTTCAAATATACTAAGTGTTATTACAGCTCACCTATGACTGTCTTCAGTAACTACGCGCTTCACAAAAGACAGGAAATCGCAGCAGAAGTTCATACATACAGTCGGCTTCCAGCAGTTGTACTCGTTCTGTTTAAAAGATGTACAGAAGGCTGATGAAGTGCACATATGGTGTGTTGACAGATGTTTTTAGTCACCTAGTTATTTATTACTCTACCTTGATGAGATGGGAAATCTTAGAGATGTGAAAGGTCTCCACAGAAACAACTACACCTTCCTGATCTCGGAAACCTGCCACCACTCGAGGGACTCCCGGGAGAAACGACTGGGCCCACCACTTTAGCAATTTGAACCTGAGGAGCACCAAAATAAAAGCTTTAGCATCCAGCCAACAACATGACATGAAAATGATGTGACTCTTTACTTACCTGTGGAAGTTGCTGCGCTGTTTGGGAGTGCAGATCTCTGCAGAGGTCTTCAGCTCCACGTAACAGGCAGGAGGAGCCGGAGCTTTGGGATCTTTGTCCCGACAGTCCACCTCGCCAGAGAACAGCAATCTGTGATCTGCGAGCCGAGTTTGCACCACAGTGCAGAAGGCCTCGTTGGTGTTAACGACTCCTCCAGGGTCAGGTGAACTGTGGGCGTTATCTACAGGACAGACAAAGGTGAAACATCACTGAAGCATCTGCTTATCACTTTATGTGCTTTTTATGATCTGGGTTTGGTCTTCATATCTAATATAATGTGACAGACTGGTATTTATGCAAGCCTATTTCTGCCACACAAAGGAAATATTAATGCTAAGAATAAAAAAAATAAAAATTAGAAGTCAAGTATAGTACAGTGAGTCATAACCAGTGTTGGATATTACTATAATCACATTACATTTTTGTATAATGGAGCAATTTATCTCATACCAAGATCTGTAATCACATTGTAGTTAGTAGTCAAAAATTTAAGCTGTTACTTGAGTTCAATTATCTCCACTGGGTGGGCAGAAAAAAAAGCGTACTTTTCCTGCACACTTGCTACAATCAGCTGAATTCAGTTGGAGGAGGAAACCGATAGTGATCTACAACTTCTGAGGAGTTGAGATGTGGTCATAAATCTTTACTGCACAAAAGGACAGCTGCTGGAAGCAGCCATCAGAAGATGGACATGATCAGCAACAGGTAAGCTGTGGCATATGTTGTTCAGTTGGTACTAAGGGCCCCAAACTGTAACAAGAAAATATCCCCAAAAACATTACACCACGAGCAGCGCCCTGAAACTTTGATACCAGGCAGGATGGAGCCATGCTTTCATGTTGTTTATGCCTAATTTTGCTGCTACCATCACAGCAAAACTTGAGACTCATCCAGGTAATGTTTTTCCAATCTTCTACTGTATAATTTTGGTGAGTCTAGGTGAAATTTAACTTCAGTTTCCTGTTCTTAGCTGACAGGACTGACACTTGGTGTGCTCTTCCACTGCTGTAGCCTCAAGGTTCATTCAGAGATGTGTTTTTTTTTTGTATACTTTAGTTGTAACAGTGGTTATTTGAGTTAATGTTGCATTCCTATCAGCTTGAAGCAGTCTGGGAAAGGGAAGAGTACACCCTAGGCAGGATGCTAGTCTATCACAGGGCTAACACAGCGAGAGACACCATTCACACCAATGTAGGATCGACAATTACCAAAACAAGAGTGCCCAGAGGGAACCCATGAAGGCATGCAGTTTGTTTTTTTAACACCGTGAATATTTTTATTTTTGTCACTGTTTGAATCTCACATATTGTTCTCCTTCCCAGGCATGACTGGACTGACTAAATATAACACTAGATGTTTTGATTATGAGGTATTCCTGTGAATGAAAAAGGAGTTACTATTTCACTACTTAATAAACCCACCCACCTGCACATGTATATTGCTCAAACTTGTATCCCCAGTACATCATCTCTTCATGCCTCTCAGTGCGGTTTTCCCGTTCCCTGCGAGCAGTTTCAGTTTCCACCTCGCTGATGTAAAACGTGCCCCTGAACCTGGTGACTGCTAACAACCAGCCCTCCTTTGTCTCATAAGGAGTGGTCAGTAGCTTGGTCAGATGGCCCCGCCACGTCACAAAGTCGACATCCAATGTGCTGGGAAGAGCAGAGGTTGATCAAAGAATACATGTCCAGTAGGAACTGTTGTTGTGGTTAGAGATCAATAATGTCTGTCTCTCCATGTGTGGGCCCTATGTGGTGACCTGAAGAGAAATACAATAAAAACAGGAAACTAACAGCTACACTTACCGTGATGAAGCTGCTGCCACCCTTGGGTTAAGCTTTGATTTACTGGCTACCATCCACCGGAGGATATGGTCCAGCCTCTCCTTCACGCTGTCGTCTCTCTTTATAAAGCGATCCCTGTATCCATCCCTCAGGTCAAAATTTGGATTTCTGTCAGGCTCCACATAATACCTCATCTGCCTGCTGTCATTGAAGAATCTACGCTCAGAGTTGAGGGAAAAACATCCCACTTCCACAGGCTGTTTGTAAACAGGAAAGTCTCGTTCATAAAGTTCCTTTCTGGTACTTAAAGTCCTGGAGCTCAAAGGGTTTTGCCCCGGAGCTGAACCAGACTGATACTGGTGCTGGTTGTTCGTTCTGAAGCGTTTACTCTCACATGGATTTCTTCCACCGTCATCTCTTTCTCTTTTGTATGAGGACTGGTGTTTGTGATAGCTGCTGCTGGAAATGTGGTGGTCCATAACTGGAAGGGGGAAAAAAAGTCATGAGTCAGAGTGATTATAATGATGATTATCAATATTCTTAAAAGTTTTGCTGTCCTGCAGGACAGTAGAGAAACCTCTGGCTTACTTGTGTTGCTACTGAAGACGATCTTTCTTCAACTTATTTATTTGAAACATTTTTCCCACTAGCAGTTATGGTTTATAGTGCTTAAGGTTTCTGCTTTTTCAATCTCACACTGCATAGTGTTACAGCTACAGTAACACTATGTCTCGAGACACTCGTCATGTCTTTATATTTTGCTTCCAAGGAACCAGACTTTCTTATAGTTTTTGAAAGTTGTCTTGAGTAATGTCCTCAGGAAGCCTGGAGAACTATTCCTGAAGACTACTTAAAGAACTGATAAGGAAGCTGCCAAAGAGAGTTCGTTAAAGAATAAAGGTGCTCATACCAAATATTGACTTTCAAGCTTGTTAGAATAGTAGAGACTCTGTTTTTGCCTTATATATGGTATTCCCATGCATGCTTGTAGAGGTTTTAATAAATCACTGCACATATTTACCATCTTACTAGAAAAAAATAAAGAAATGAGTGGTGGCTGAAACATTTTGCACAATACTGTTTGTATAAAGCTTGAGATTTGTCCTTTTACTTCTCTCTGTAACGAATTTTGTGTGTGTAATTAATCAGTTTAATTTTAAATTCAGCACTTCTGGCCCCATAACCCCGTGTTTATAACTGTTTAATGCATTAATGGAAAAGCAGCACTTAATGTTTGCTGTGTGGCTGCACTCTCTCACTTAAGTGCATGCCTTACAGCTGTTCTGCATTCCCTTTTTTCTTATTAAAACATACTTTCAAGAGTAAATTACACGTAAACAAGAGATAACCTACCTTTTTGACAGCACACCAAGCCAAAGTTGCTAAGCTAACGTTAGAGGTTCCTGTTTATATTAAGTCAAAGGTCAGTAAAAGAGGACTTGGCATAAAAACAGCAAACACACGTTTGCTGCATCTTAACCGATTAACACCGAGCGGAAGCTGAGTGAGAAACGCTGCATGAACGCTGCTTTGTTTTTGTAGCAGGGAAGCAAACTAGTATCACATGCTAACAGCAAGCTAAACGCCATTTCCGTGTGCACTTTTGCATCCAGTCCGCTGGGTGGCAGCCGCGACGCTTCCTCTAAAAACCCCCCTCTAAATAACCGTATGAAGAAGACTTGTAGCAGTTCGTTGGAGATGTTAGGAGGTTGTATGTTGTTCGCTGGGAATAAAGTGATGTGAAAACTAGTTATTGGGTTTATTTATCGGGTAAAGATTACATTTCCTTTCGAGTTAAAATAGCTCAGTCTAACGTATAAGATAAGCGGACTAGCGTTAGCTAGCAGCGTTAGCATGGCTGACGAGGAGCTTAAAGTGATTGAACCGGTGGACTGTTATCAACAAATCTTTAACCGAAGGAAACTGATATTATTTTCTGAAGTATACATGTATAGGCGGCACTATGTCTACTAATCAATTCATCAGAAGTTGGCAGATAAGGGGAGCTGTAATGTAGGCTATTGTGTTTCATTAGTAGGATATAATATGATTGACCATTTAAAAAATTTTTGTATGGGGGTCTGCGTTGTGTGGCGAAGAAAGCAGCACCCTGAGTGAACAGGTGTAAATTTCTCCTCCAGGTATGAACCGGAAACGGGCTCTAATTTCAGACGCTTTCATCAAGGTGAAGAAGATAAGAAATGGCACAGAACGGTTTGGAGCCACAGCTGCTGAAGAAGAGGGTGGGTGTGACACCAAAAAAGCTAACAATAACGTGCTTTAAAAGAAAAAACTCTTTGATGTAAAGTTCAAATTTACATTTCTTCACTCTAAAAGGACCAGCTGACATTAAATCCAGCCTGGAGTACCTCATGACACTGTTTCCCAGAAAGCTCTTCAACGATGCATTGCCTGAGATTGTGCTGAAGCACCAGCTCTATAGTATACAGAATGATAAGACTTTGGTGGACAAGGAGGTGGTAAGGTGACTCTTAAGTGTCAGAGATGTATGTGTAATTGTTTTTGTGGCTCTAGATGTGAAATACAACTCACTGCTGTCCTTGTGGTACACAGAATAAATTGCGTGAACGAGGAGAACTGCTGATGTTCCAGCTGGGGTTCGATGCAGAAGCCTTTGGGCTGGTTTTTACTTCAGACTACAAGGCCAAAGTGCTGGCAGGACAAGAGGGCAAAACGACAATGGATACAGTGGAGAAGTTCTTGGAGAAAGTGGTGTCGACTTGCACAGATCTGAGTTTCACCAAAGACAGGATGCTGAAAGAGTTTCTCTTCACCGACTCTGAGATAACGTATGAAAGAAACTCAAATATTGCATGCTTTGTTTTTTTTCATTGCAAAACCTTCCATTTGACTCATGGTTTTACATCCAGGTTTAGAGAAAATTCTTAATATCAAGCTAAAAACTAAAAACAAACTTTTATATCTTAGCCCCCACAAAAGTCATTCTTAATCTCAAGATTTTCACTTCATAGATAACTAAAAGTAAAACAAAGGTGCACTGCTGATATTGAGTCAAACTACTTCCATCCATCCATCCATCTTCTGCCACCTATTGGGACCAGATCATAGGGACAGCAGCCTAAGCAGAGAAGCCCCAACCTCCCTCAACCCAGCCACCTCCTCTAGCTCACTGGGGTGAACACCAAGGTATTTCCAGGTCAGCATGTCCTGGGTCTATCTGGGGCCCTCCTCCGGGAAGGACACCTGGATCACCTTGCCCAAGAGGCATCCTAGTCAGATGCCTGAGCCACCTCAGCTGTCTCCTTTTGATGTGGAGGAGTAGCAGCTTTCCTCTGAGTCCCTCTCCAATGACTGAGCTCCTTATTGGAAGATGTGCTAATTGGGGGAATTACACTACTCACCCTTCCTGGGAAGGTACTGGAGAGGAGAGTCCATCTATTAGTTGAACCTCAGATTCAGGAGGAACAGTGTGGTGTTTGTCCTCGTCGTGGAACACGGGCCAGTTATTTATGCTTTATGTTCTTTTGCCCAACCAGTCTACGTGTGTTTTGTGGACTTGGAGAAGGCATTCAGCTGCATCCCTCAGGGGATCCTGTGGGAGGTGCTTAGGGAGTTTGAGGTATCTGACCTGTTGCTATGAGTCATTCAGTCCCTCTATAGCTGCAGCAAGAGCTTGGTCTGCATTACTGGCAGTAAGTCAGACTCATTTCCAGTGGGTGTTGGACTTCATCAGGGCTGCCCCTTGTCATCAATTATGTTCATTATTTTTGTGGACATAATTTCTAGGCTTAGCCAATTGGCACTTTGGTGGCTTCAGGATCTCATCTGTTTTTGTGGATGATGTGATCCTGTTGGCTTCATCAGGTGGTGGCCTCCAGCTAGCACTGGAGCAGTTTGCAACCGAGTGTGAAGCGGCGAGTGAGAATCTCCAAGTCTGAGGCCGTGGCCCTCAACTGGAAAAGGGTGGAGTGTTCACTCCGGTCTCAGTCTTATTCCCAAGTGATGGGAGAGGCGAGTGGGAGATTGTTGTTAGTGGATATGTGTAGATCTCTACAATTTTGTGATTTTCATTATTGAATGAATTTGAAACATCAGCCATTCTGAAGGATGAGCACAAAATCTTTTTTCTCCCCACACAGTCAGCTGGTTAAGTCAGGAGTCCTGACTGTGAGGGATGCAGGCAGTTGGTGGCTTTCCATTCCCAACTCTGGCAAATTCACTAAGTACTTCATAAAAGGTTAACGTTGAATCTCACTTGAATCTTAACAGTACTTTCCCTTAGTTACGCCACCTGTTAATCTCTCTTTTCTCTTTGCCGTTAGGCCGTAAAGCAGTGCTCGGCATGGTGAAGAAGTCCAAATACGGTGAAGTCTTAAAGGCAGATATGGAGGAGCGGAGGACGAATTCACAAGTGAAATTCCACATGAAATACCACATCCATGACATTGTTGGTGCAGAGCTGGTAGAGAGGTAATAAGATTGAATGCTTTCAGTTCTGAAACTATTACATTTTTTTTTCTCAGTAGGTCAGTTTAGCCACTTGTTAAGTGAAAAGGGTAGGTAAATCAAACAGCTTCTCTCAGTATCATTTCAGTAACTGGAAGATATCCTATTGGGTCAGTCCATATCAACTGACCAAATTTTAGAAAAATTCCCAGCCTGACCGTGTCCAATTTCTCCAATTCCACGGTGATGATAGATTTCTTAGATTTCTGTCAATTTTTACCTTTCAGTTGATATTAGTTTGCTTATTAAAAAAAAATGGGGTGCATTTTTAAGCCTTTTCTGTGGAGCCATGTCCAAATTGCTATATCTGGAGAATTACTTAAGCTGTGCTGTTCAGTTTTTTTAGGTCAAATATCTGCTACTATGACTTCAGGAATGCTGAATTTCAAAAATGTAGCTGAAGTTTGGTTGAATTCAATTTGGCTTGAAAACCTGATAGTATGGCTTGCATTACTATTTTGAAGGCCTGTAGAAAGGACCATTTCAAAGATACAGGGTTGAACTTTATAACACAGATTTCCATGGGGTGTCCTCGATACCACGAAACTACTCAAATCAGATGAAAAGTCTTAACTTAAAAATGGAGCAAATTCTGTGATAGTCCAAAAAAACTGTGGCATCTTTTTTGTTTACAGGCAGCATCCACGACCTCTGAGTGGGACGCTGCCTGGTCAGTAGACACGGGACGACCTTATTACTTGCTTTGGCAGTGCACTTACTGTGGTCATTAATGGGTGTTTGTTACGGTCAAAATGTGAAATGACCTTACTCAGCTCTTGATCTCTAAAATAATGTCTCTTGAAGTGTGGTTCCTTTTCATTTTTGCCCCAAAATATCCAACTTGAGCCACACTTTGATCTGATTCCACTGATTTAACAAATACTTGTTCTTTCCTTCCAGCATTCCTACAACTTCAGGAACGCTGCTGCGATTTGTGGATTCATGAGGCTGACAGCAGTCACTGAGTGAAGATGAGAAATGTATGAAAAGACCGTCAAGTGTTTGTATGAAGACTGAATGAACCAGTTTAAGTTTTCAGATACAGATTCTGTGCCGAATGTGTTACTGTCATGGGTTAATGAATTCTGTTGGCAGGACTTTGTCAGCTTTTGGTTTATCTTATAATAAAATGTATTTAAATGTTTCTTTTCATTATGTAAGAGGTTCTTTGTGTACATGGAGTTCCCAAACAAATAGCAGTCAGTCTCAGTGCTGAAAGAAAGCAATCCAAATGTAAGTGTAAATCATTAATTTGAGGGAGAAATAAGTTGCCCATTTAAAAAATAATTATTTATTTTAAAAAACTGGAGCAATCAGAGTCTTCAAGCAACATCATGCTGTGTTACAAATGAATGAGCTTTCCCAACATCCTGAGGAAAGCTCATCTTTTTGAAAGCTATTAATGTGCTGCCTGCTGAAGTTTGAAGCTACCTAACTTTTAAAAGAGATTGCATTATTACTGTAGGTGTGACTGCTCAACTCATTTGATCTCTTCTGTTCATGTGGTCAAACAACCAACATAACTAGCATGCAGCATTAATCCTTTGCCTGTAGCGTATGAGCTGTAAAAGGGTCGAGCTCATTCTCCGCAGTAGCCACAGGCCCAGTTTTCCTGTAGGTGAGAGCTCCTGACAGGATTTTCACATCCCACTAATAAGTCAGGAAATCTCTGTATGCCATCCACGTGTTCTTCACTCATTTGTTGAAGAACTGTTCAATCCATCCACTTCAAACCTGGCAGTGTTCGGATAAAATCCGAAGTTGCGGGTAAACAACATGGATGATTTCAGGCTGCCAATTCTATGATAATATAAGCTAATGAGATGCAGTCTTTTTCTCATGTCTGATTGGTTTAGCCTAATCATGTGATCATATTGTGCTGTGTGATTGGCTATGCCTACTTGACAATTATTGACTGAAATTGGGAAAGTGGGGATTCCCCATATCTAGCAACTGACCTAGGTGGCAGTAGCTAGATGGTGAGAAACTTGGGAATCCCAAATTTCCAGGTAAAGAGCCAGTGTGTTTATAGTAACATCAGTTCTAGGCTGCAACCTTATTGATTAGCCTGTGATGCCAACTTCTGATTGTCTAACATGTTGGTCATGGATGACTCATGGCCATAATTGTACAGACTATGACTCATTATTGAACAATTTTAAAGCCGTACATGCTCAACAGTATTGCTCAAATGTAAACACCATGGTTGCATTATGTTTTGTGTATGATGCCTTATGATTATAGTAATGTTATACATAATACATTGATATCAGCAGATTATGTGGTATAGGTGAGTAATATTCCTGTACACACATGAGTATAATATAATGTGAATACTTTGTAAGGATGCATTATGTCTGGCTTATTGTTATAGATTATATAAATAGAAAGACATGTAGCATACACAATGTAGTAACATAAAATGTTAAAATTTATTTACAAAACTTTATTCCATGTTGTTGGTTTCCTTTGACAAATGACTCATTATGTCTGACACAGTATAATCTTCCAGCTTTATTTTTGATTAGCTGCATGTGATACATTTAGGGCACATCTGTAAATTGTAACTACAAAATGTGGGTTACACTCTCACTGCACTTTAATTCAGAAAAATATATTTAAATAATTATACACTCACTGGCCACTCCATAGGGTAGACCTGTCTATATTCTTCATGGCGCAGATTCAGCAAGGTGTTGGAAGAATTCCTCTTCGCTGACAGGAGTGACACTTGGTGTGCTCTTCAACTGCTGGAGCTCATCTGTTTCATGGTTTGTTGTGATGTGTGTTCAGAGATGCTCTTCTGCATTCCGTGGTCGTTACTGCTGCCTTTCTATCAGCTCATAACAGTCTGGCCATTCTCTGGAAGTTTAAACGAATGCCTAATGCAGAGTATTTTGTTATATTATTATTGTGCCTACCAAAACTTAGCATCAATCTGTTTTATTGATATAACTAATCATATGTAATTTATCTATAAAACTAAAAAGTCACAACATTTTTATTTTCTCGCTGCTTCATTCAGTCCATGGGAATAAATGACAATGAATCATATTAGGACAAATATTAATTACTGGTTAAGAGGTTATGGTACATGAAAAGTGGAGGCAATAAAACTCCACAGATGGTTACGTCAAGCTTTTTGTTGACAGCGAGGTGACACAACTGCCCTCACAAAGAGAAAGTGAAGTTTTTGGCTTACGTGCTAAATACGGTGGAGCTGAATGAACAGCAGGAAACAGCAGCAGACTATCAGCTCTGTTTTAAAGGTTTGAGATAATAGAACAAATTATTTCTTTTTGGCTAAAATAGAGCATGTGTGCAGCATGTATTTGACAAAATTTCGTCCACTTAAACTACAAAGACTGTAAACAAACAAAACATGGACAACCAGTGGAAGGAAAAGTTCCACGGCCCATTTTACAAAACATCCATTTTAGAAGGCCTCAAGAAATTCATAGACTATCTCTACAGTATACATTGTTAGGAAAGAGCTAAGGTCTAAAATAGTCCAATCCCTTCTCTTAAACTCGACCCCACTTTAGTATAACTGTTGCAGCTACACATATGGAAGGACAGAATCTGAAATACATTATTTGTGTGTGTATACTGGTATGTTTCTCCTGTGTCTTTAGCCACCCTCACCACTAGCAGTCATGTTCCCCTGTAACTGTTCCAGTGAAGGAAGTCTTAGAGGAGAGAGCACTTCTTGCCCTTCTTTTTGATGGGTGGAGGACGCAGGACGGCCCGGATGGCCTCATCGAACACAGTTTTAAGTCCACGCTGAGTCAAAGCTGAACACTCCAGGTACTTGACAGAACCTGAGGACAGGAAACAGGAAGTCTCTGGGTTATTACTGGAATCTGACATCTTACATGAATTATATTTAATCATTAAAAAAGTATGAGAGATAACTGAAGTCATTACCAATCTCTTTGGCCATGGCCAGTCCTTGAGTATAGGTAATGGGAGAGAGATTATCCTTCTTCAGCTTCTCTATGGTGTCTTTGTCATCTCTCAGATCCAGTTTGGTGCCCACGAGGATTATGGGCGTGTTGTGAGAATAGTGTCTCACCTCAGGGTACCACTGCACAGAGACAACAAGAAGTTTAACTTTCCACTTCTGTCTGTGTTATCTTGAACACTGTACTTTATTGGAGCTGCAGCTAATATTATTTGCATTGTCAGTCTGGTTTTTGATGAATGACCTTTCTGTGTGGACTTTGCAACTTATCTGTTGTCCAATATAAACCAGGATACTTTGCCAGGATGTTGGCAATGATGTTCTGATATCTTGAGAGAAAACAAATAAATAAATAACAATAACCTCCCTCAGCAGAACATGGAAGCTCCTGTCAGGCATCATAGCAGCTAAGATGAACAGGCACCTGGCTCAATACATGAGCGGGGTCCAGGTTGGATTTGGCAGGGATACCAGAGGGGCAAAACACCAGCAATTGGTAGATAGAGCACTCGCTCGAGACTTTTAAGACCAGACTGACCAACCTGTGCACCACCTGGATTGATTACAAGAAAGCATATGACTCAATGCCTCGCACATGGATCCTGGAATGCCTGGAACTACATAAGATCAACAAGACCCTCAGAGCATTGATCAGGAAATCAATGGGGATGTGAAGAACAACACTAGAGGCCAACTTCAATCCAATGGCAAAAGTCACCAAGGAGTTTACCAAGGAGAGGCAGTCTTACAGTGCTGTAATCCAAAGTGAATGTTGGAAATCAATCCTCCAATCTGAACAACATTACCAGTCATTTGTTCCAAAACAGCCCGTTTCCATAACGAGCATTCCTACATGTGGCGTTGCACATCATACCAGTGGCTGTAGCTCAGGAAGTAGAGCAGGTCATCTACTAATCTGAAAGTTGGTGGTTCAATACCTGGCTGCTTTAGTCTGCTTGGTAACGTATTCTTGGGGAAAATACTGAAGTGCTTGTGTGAATGAGGCATGTTGTACATATAAATAAAAGAATCAGTCTATTAATTTAATGTTTAAGCTTTTTCTATGGTATCTAATGCCATTTAGTCCTCAAAGACAGAAATCTAAGAATATCCATATTCATCTATTTCTTCAGAATTCGCCAGAGAAAATCAAACACATCATTCACACGCCCTTTCGTGTAAAACATGCCTGCAAAATGACCTATGAGGTCATTTTTTAAAGGAGGGGCGGCTCAAATCAACAGATTACTGCCAATGTGCTCATTTGTCTCATATTAAATACACTGTCGCAAAAAAAAAAAAAAAAAATACAAATCAAAGTAATACAGCCAGCTGTTTTGGCTCCTAAAGACAAAAATGCATCATGTATTGTTAAGTAATGTGCATTGGGATAGTTAGTTGGCATATTTATTCCAAGAAAAATTCAGCATTTTAATATATTTTCCAAGTAGAAATTGCTAAACATTTGTAAGTTTCTCCACTTTGTTGTCTTTCTTTGGTTCTATGAAAAGTTGGAACCTTACTAGAAATGAATCTGCACATTAATCACCAATAAAACTGACTGTTGTTGAAGCTCAGTTCAAATATATATAACTGCATCTTTCTATTGAGTTTATTGATTAGGTATCCATCTACAGCAGCTTGTCACTGTTCTGCAGCACAGACACTACTAACGATCATGGTGCTGACACTGTCAGTCAGACTAGTGAAACTTACTGTAAATATCATGACCCTATGCAGACACTTTTTCATAACACAGGCACTACTCACCTTATTACGGACATTTTCATATGAGGCACGCCTCACAAGTGAAAAGCAGATAAGAAAAACATCCTGGTAAGACAAAGAAAATAAAGCAATCAGAGCCTCATTGCTTCATATTTTGATAGAAAATGTAAAATAGCTGCAGAAATTTATCAAACCACACAAACAAATATGGAAATACAGCAAAAGAAGCGAAAGCAGAGTTTGTACAATTCTAATGAGTTTGAAAGTGAATATTCAGTGTGAAAAGCTTTATTCTTCAACACAGTCTAAAGTGCTGCAAGTGCACCATAACCCAGTATTGTATGATTTTTTTTTTGTTATTGTTGTTGTTGTGATTGTTGTACCGTCTGTGGGTAGGAAAGTGGGCGGAGTCTGTCATAGTCTTCTTCTCCTGCCGTATCCCAAAGGCCCAGGTTCACTGGCTTCCCATCCAACATAACATTGGCAGAGTAGTGATCAAACCTGATAGAAGTGATGGAGTGCGAATGAGCCAAACTCATCAGGCTTAATATAAACTGTTAAAATATTACTACTAACATAAAAGGACAAGAAAAGAGACACAAAACTGAAGTGGTAATCAACCTTTTATCTGATTTATTGTGATCTTTCTGCAGCTTCTGCTCTCTCTGAAAGACAACTCGCTTTTTCTGAATGAACCAAAAGCCTGTTCATCATCTGCCTGTTGAGCCACTTATACCACAGTTACAGCGCTAAAGATCAATACTATGCACAGCTGGTCTAGAATCAGATTATGTGCAGGGCTTCCACATAACTTCCTGTGATGTGACATTTCTTGTCTAGTTACATTCCACTGCTGTGATTGTGACCTCCTGCAAACCAAACGTTCATATAATGCAACATGATTCCAAGCTTCATTATGCACTTACTGTGTAAGGTGAATGGGGACCAATTACTGACCGCTAGTCTTGCATAAATAAATAAATAATCAGTGCACAGCAGTCTCAGATACTCACACTGTGGGAATGTACTCTCCAGGAAAGGCATTGCTGGTGTAGCTGATGAGCAGACAGGTCTTACCCACTTCTCTGTGGGGAGAAGATGCTGGATTAGCATTTATTGATGAAAGGCAAAAAACAATTTTTTTACATCTGTTAATGTCCAGGTCAAAAGATGGTACTGCTAAATAAACCCTGATCTAATACTCTGGGACTTATGTGGTTTAGATAAGATTGTTTTGGCAAGATAAACACATGAGAGCAGTAACACATCTTAGTACCCATCCCAGTAACAGTACTGTCAAACATGGATTCATCACTACATAAGACCTGTTGCCACTGATTTTCAGTCCAATTCTTGTACATTTTGGGATACCTCAGCCTTTTCTCCCTGTTTCCTTTCCTTAAGAATGGCTTCTGGACAGCCACTCTTGCACTGATGCCATTTCGGTAGATGGATCAGCTGAAAGGCCAGATGCATCTCTCAGGTTCTGCCTCAGCTCTTTCCTGGATTTGTTTCTGTTTCTTAAGGACATGATGTTCAAATACTGTTCATCTGCTGTAGATAGTTTCTTAGGTCTGCCACTTCATCTTCTGTCCTCCACTACACTTGCCCAGTTTCCTCTTTTTTTTTTTTTTTTAAAGGACACAATGCACAACATGCTGAAATATGACAAGTTTCTGACCAATAGCTCTTTGGGAATCACCTTGTCGGTGCAAAAATACTATTCCATATCTGTTAAACTCTGTTATCTTTGGCATTTTTTTTTTTTTTTTTGTAAATTCAACTAAAGAAACCGGAGCAAATGTATTTTTATGACAGGCCGCGAGTAACAAAGTGCGTCAAGATACAATTTGAAACTGGTTCACTGCTAAGTTGTCTTGGAAGCAAAATATAAAAAAGTGAAAATGGTGCCTCAAAACGTTTGCACAGTACAGACTGACGCTGAGACGTCTACCAGGAACTAGACAGCAACAGCGGCAGCCTACTTTACCAACTCTATTTGATCAGTATATTTTCCCAAGTCACCAGAAGCAGAGCATTGCCTGAGACAACCTAAAAGAATTGGTGTAATTTTTATTTATTTATTTATTTTTTGATCCCACTGACAACCCTAGAAATTTGCTAAGAACACAAGGTAAAAACCAGGTGAGAAAAAAAAAGTTAATATGAAGTGAACTTACCCGTCTCCGACGACAGCGCACTTAATGGTCTGCATTGCGCAGCAGCTGGAGGAATGCTGTCAGCCCGGGAGCAGCCAGCATGAACTCGTTTCTCATCGCGCTGCTTTTACCTCGAAAGTCGGATTCTGGTGCTGGGAATGTCGTCCGCGTTCCAGTGCTCGGAAGAGCTAGGAAAACAGGCTTGTTGCACCATGGCAAGGTGGAGCCGTTCATTAATTCTTTAATTCATTACTAGCCAAGCCAAGTTTATTTATAATTCATTACTAGCAACACAACGCAGTACCTGCTTCCCGGATTGAGCCTGCTCAGTTCTCTGTTATTCAGCAAGACATAAATATACAACTGTGATATTACAGAGAGTACAAGTATTACTGTTTTACTGCTGTTTACACGCAATGCTATCATCTCGGATTATGAAGTAGGTATTGATGGGACTTTTGTCTTTAGGTTTCCACAGCGGACCATCTCCCTTATCCTCTGCATGTCCTCCTTCACGGCATCCATGAACCTTCTCAGTGGTCCTCCTCTTTTCCTCTTTTCTGACAGCTCCATATTCAACATCCTTCGACTTCTCCATAGGAAATCCGCCTTGAGGGAGAATTCCAGATGAAAATTCCGACTTGGAGCTCCAGACAACTTCATAACTTTACCGATAAAGCATTATCTCTTTAGTCGCAAACAACGATGTGTGTAGGAAGGAAATTCTCTATTGTGGCAACACAGCTAGTTTAGAAACACTTGAAAAACCAGGAAAGCTAGAAGAAATTCCCTCAAATAGACACAGACCCCCTGCACAAAGGTCAGAGGTCACTGGCAGAACCCTTCAGAGTAATCGATTGACCTTGAAGGAGAGGTCTGAGGTCAAATGTGACATATATTACTGATAGATTGATTTTTTTCTTAAGTTTATTTCTTTCAGAGACCATAAAACTTTGCACAGTACTTTCTATATATTAGCAATGCACACCACAATTGTAAGAATCATGTTTTCTAAGTTATAAAGATTTTTTTATAAATTTTTGACCAATAAATCATTAAGTTGACCTTAAAGACCTTGGTTGATGTAAACCAATTTCTAATGGACTGTTAACATGACCCCACTCTACACCTCTACAAAGTTTTTACCAGGATTCAATCAAAAGTTTTAAAGCTATCGTGTGTACAGACAGAATGACATGCGCACGCAAATACTACCAAAAAATATAACCTCCCTGGCGAGGTAAATATTATCTGACTCTGCAGTTCCCCTCAGTTTCACACAGCAACATTGTGTTGCTTTTCAGTCTCTTCTGTTCATGTGGTCAATCAACCAGCATAACTGACATGCAGCATTAATTCTTTCCCTGTAACGAACTGTATTTCAAACCCTTATTCACTGTTCAAGGGTCAAGCTCATTATCAGCAGTTGCCACAGGCCCATTTGCCTGTAGGTGTGAGCTTCTGACAGGATTTTCACATCCCACTAATAAATCAGGAAATCTCTGTATGTCCTTCATATGTTCTTTGATCATTTAGCTAGCTTTTCCAACCATCCACCTCAAACCTCGCAGTGTACAGATGGAATGCAAGTGTAAACCTGAACTGAAGGTCTTTTTTTTTTTTTAGTTAAAATTTTAATATCTCTGATGGTCAAAAACTCAAATTGAAATGTTTTTTTTATATTTTACGTTGTTGATTTCCTTTGACAAATGACTCATTATGTCTGAGGACATATAACCTATATAACTTTACACCTTTATTTTTGATGGCCTGCGGTAAATGGGGCATTCAGACAGGGATAGCATTTCCAGTGTGGGAGTCTGCTATGCCCTCTTCAGGTCAACTCACCCATCCTTGGTCATCATCCCACTCTCACCTGTACCTCCAACCAACTGCTATCATGCAGCAGTGAGTACACCCCGGAACACCATTTCAGCAGACAGGCTAATCCAGGTGAGTGTAGTCGATGGGTCTGAAACCCTGAGTCATTTAGGGCTTAACTACCTATGCATGTGAAGACTGGATTCAGCAGACTGCATCAAGGAAACCACCAGACTGGTAGAAAGGCGGACCCAGCAATGTGCTGTGGAGTGCATTGATGAGGACACAGTATGACACAGAAGATGCTGCTGGCCATCTACAGCATCCTGCTCTACCCTCAGCTGTCTTGCCTCTGTCTTGCCTTTGGATAAGGTGGATTAGGACGAGAGACTGAGGCTGACAATGCTCAAGTCTCCCCAAGTCAGGTGCAAGTCACAGTTTCAACCCTCTAGCGTACCCCTCCAATCCCGTGGTGATGGGCAAATGGCGAACCAGCAAGTGTGGATACACTCACGCTGCAGTCATGAACCTGCACACAGGCTGCTCAGGGCCAGGACAGAAGCAGCAGTGAAGTTTGGAGCAGCCCTTTTTAGGATCACTCTGCTTACCTCCTAGCACAAGGAAGGGGCTTGAAAATGTGCCCTAAAAATTTGTTTCACCTCATCCTGGCCAGCTCACTGCAGCTGGTGGGGATCCCCTAGAGCAGTTGAAACAGAACAGCACCAAAGCTGGACTGCGTTATCACCAGGAAGAGGTGATATTGATGACTGGAACAAAATTTTAAAAATAAAGAAAAAGGTAAATTTTTAATAACATTCAAAATTATTCTAACATATTTTAATCTATATTCTGCAGCATGGTTTGAGTGAAAGATTAAACAGAATGAGCGATGCTTCAGCCCTTTTTGTGTTGGATCGAAGGAAAATGAGCAAAACAGAGTCCGGTTTTCAGGAATTTATTGGCTTTTTGTTGACAGGTGGAGGGAAGAGGACAGTCTGGATGGCCTCATCAAACACAGTTTTAAGGCCATGTTGAGTCAAAGCTGAGCACTCCAGGTAGTTGACACAACCTGAAGACAGGAAACAGAAAGCCTCTGGATTATTTTACTGGAATCTGTCATCTTCAATGAATTATATTTTACCCTTAAAAAAAAAGTATGAGATATATCTGAAGTCATTACCAATTTCTCTGGCCATGGCCAGTCCTTGGGCAGAGGTAATGGGAGAGAGAGATTTTCCTTCTTCAGCTTCTCTGTGGTGTCTTTGTCATCTCGCAGATCCTCCTTGGTGCCCACAAGGATTATGGGAGTGTTGGGACAATGATGTTTCACCTCAGGGTACCACTGCCCAGAGACAACATTTATGAATTTAACAGATCAGTCTGTGCCATCTTGAACACTTTGTTTGCATTGTAAATCTACTGTAAACCTAAACTGCCATACTGTTGCTGCCTGAGTAAAAAAAAAAACAAAAACAAAGGAGAATATTTCCAATAAAGGTTATTGAAAATAGAGTCTATAATAATGGAGCATGAGTCTATTGTCAAATATACACCAGGATATTTTGCCAGGATGCTGGCAACAATGACATTGAGGGAAAAAACAAAAAAGTATCTGAGTAAGCAGACAGGCTGAATTAATTCGACTGTCATGCCACTCTGCCACACAAGTTGTGCTATGGCATGAAAATGTCTATCACCACCCTTGCGTCTGCACATCTGTATGCTGAAGTTTTTTTACTTACTGGGAGACTGGCATTACTGTACATTAACAGCTTAAATGACTTTGGACTAAGTGACACAGCACAGAAGGAACCAGCCAAAGAACCCCATTTATATACAAATATAGCAAGAACAACCAGATTTTCCAGTGTTTGTCATACTTGTTACATTAAAATGTTTCAGATTTTCAAACAATTTTTAAAATTTGACAAAGAAAACCAGAGTAAATATAAAATGCTCATTTTAAATAATGATTACATTTGTTAAGGGAAAAAAGGCTATCCCAGGCCTCAACCTAAGGACCCACCCAAGGTCTCTCCCTCACCGGGGTGGTGAGAGGGAGATTTTATACAGTACCTGTCAAAAGTTTGGACACAGGTTTGGACCCTGTGTCCAAATCTTTGACTGGTACTGTATTTACAAATGTATTGTCCTTACAAATGTGGCACCATTTAAGGGAAAATAAACAGGCTTTCTCCTGCCAGCCGGGAGATATAATCTCTCTAGCATGTCCTGGGTCAGCCCATGGCCTCCTCCCTGTAGGACATGCCTGGAACACCTCACTCAGGAGGCACCTAGTTGGCATCCTACACAGATGCCTGAACTGCCTCAAACTGGCTCCTTTCGATGTGAAGGATTAGTGGCTCTACTCTGCAATGACTCTACGACTCATTGCAGGCAATGCGAACCACGGTCTTGCTCCAGGTGTTCAGGGACTGAATTGCCCGTTGTTGCGGGCCAAATACCCTATACTCCCGCAGGACCCCCCACAGGATGCCCTAAGGGATGCACCTGAATGCTTTCTCCAGGTTCACAAAACACATGTAGATGGGTTGGGCAACTCCAGACTGAAACAGAGTCCAGCCCCTCTCCAGGAGACTGGTTCCAGAGTCTGTGTTGAAGTGAGCCTAATTATATCTAACCAGTATCTCTCAGCTTCACGCACTAGGTCAGGCTCCTTCCCCACCAGAGAGGTGATGTTCCATGTCCCAAAAGCCCGTCTCGATTGCCTCCGCACCTCCGCATTGCACCTGACCCCTATGAATTAGGGTGCAGACCGCAAGCCAGGCCTTCTCGTCCAACATCAGTGTCTGACCTCAGAAAAGTGCTTCTGGAAGAATGGACATAAATTCCCATAAACATACTCCTATCATTTAATGAACAAAAATCAACCCAGAATATGTTTTAAATTTCAGATTCTTTAAAGAAGGCACCTCTTGGCTAGATGACAGCTTTGCACATCTTGGCATTTTCTCAGTCAGCTTTATGAGGTAGTCACCTGGAATGGCTTTCAGTTAACAGCTGTGCTTGTCAAGAGTTAATTTCTTGAATGGTTTTGCCCTCTTAATGTATTTGAGACCATTAGTTGTGAAGAGCTCCTCCGTGAATCGCCACCTTATCGTGGTGGAGGGGTTTGTGTGTCCCAGTAATCCCAGGAGCTATGTTGGCCGGGGGCTTGTCCCCCTGGTAGGGTCTCCCATGGCAAACTGGTCCTGGGTGAGGGTCCAGACAAAGAGCAGTTCAGAAGACCCCTATGTTTATAACAGCAAGGGAACAGTCTACCCTGCCCGGGATAGGGTTACCGGGGCCCCACCCTGGAGCCAGGCCTGGGGAGGGAGTTTGAGGGAGAGCGTCTGGTGGCCGGGCATTAGCCTGTGGTGTTCAGCTAGGCGCAGCCCGAAGAGGTTACATGGGCCCGCCCTCCTGTAGGCCCACCACCCGCAGGAGGCATCGTAGGGGTCGGGTGCAGTGTGTGTCGGGCGGTGGCCGAGGGCGGAGGCCCTGGCGGACCGATCCCCGGCTTGCGAGACTGGCATGGAATGTCACCTCTCTGGTGGGGAAGGAGCCTGAGCTAGTGCGTGAGGTTGAGAGATACCAGCTAAATATAGTTGGACTCACCTCAACGCATGGCCTGGGCTCTGGAACCAGTCTCCTGGAGAAGGGCTGGACTCTGTTCCAGTCTGGAGTTGCCCTTGGTGAGAGGCGGCGAGTTGAGGTGGGTATTCTTGTATCCCCCCGGCTTGAAGCCTGTACGTCGGAGTTTTCACTGGTGGACGAGAGGGTAGTTTCCCTGTGCCTTCAGGCTGGGGAACAGGTCCTGACTGTTGTTTGCGTTTATGCGCCGAATGACAGTTCAGAGTACCCACCCTTTTTGGAGTCACTGGGTGGGGTGCTGGAGAGTGCTCCATCTGGTGACTCCATAGTCTTGCTGGGAGACTTCAACGCTCATGTGGGCAATGACAGTGAGACCTGGAGGGGTGTGATTGGGAGGAACGGCCTGCCCGATCTGAACCTGAATGGTGGTTTGTTGTTGGACTTCTGTGCAAACCACAGTTTGTCCATAACGAACACCATGTTCGAACATAAGGATGTCCATAAGTGCACATGGCACCAGGACACCCTAGGTCGCAGACCTCCGGCAGAACTTCGACAGCAGGGAGGCTGAGGGACATTGAGCCCGAATGGACCATGTTCCGCACCTCCATTGTTGAGGCTGCTGCTCAGAGCTGTGGCTGCAAGGCAGTTGGTGCCTGTCGTGGTGGTAACCCCCGAACCAGATGGTGGTCACCGGAGGTGAAGGGAGCCATCAAGCTGAAGAAAGAGTCCTATTGGGCTTGGTTAGCCTGTGGGACTCTGGAGGCAGCTGACAGGTATCGGCAGGCCAAGCGGAATGCAGCTTGGGCAGTGGCTGAAGCAAAAACTCGGGTGTGGGAGGAGTTCGGTGAGGCTATGGAAAAAGACTGTCGGACGGCATCAAAGCGATTCTGGCAAACCCTCAGGCGACTCAGGAGGGGAAAGCAGTGCTCCACTCACACGGTTTATAGTGCGGGTGGGGTGCTGCTGACTTCAACTGAGGCTATAGTCGGATGGTGGAAGGAATACTTTGAGGACCTCCTGAATCCCACTGACACGCCTTCTGTAGTGGAAGCAGAGTCTGGGGACGAGGGAGATGACTTGAACATCACTGGGGGTGAGGTCACTGAGGCAGTTAAACAACTCCTTGGTGGCAGGGCCCCTGGGGTGGACGAGATTCACCCTGAGTTCCTGAAGGCTCTGGATGTTGCAGGGCTGTCTTGGTTGACACGCCTCTGCAACATCGCGTGGAGATCTGGGGCAGTGCCATTGGATTGGCAGACCGGGGTGGTGGTCACCATCTTTAAGAAGGGAGACCGGAGGGTGTGCTCCAACTTTCGGGGGATCACACTCCTCAGCCTCCCCGGAAAGGTCTATGCCAGGGTGCTGGAAAGGAGGGTCCGTCTGTTAGTCGAACCTCGGATTCAGGAGGAATAATGCGGTTTTCGTCCTGGTTGCGGAACGCTGGACCAGCTCTTTGTCCTCTCAAGGATATTCGAGTGTGCGTGGGAGTTTGCCCAACCAGTCTACATGTGCTTTGTGGACTTGGAGAAGGCATTCGACCATGTCCCTCAGGGTATCCTTTGGGAGGTCCTGTGGGAGTATGGGGTGTCTGGCCCATCGTTGCAGGCCATTCAATCTCTGTACAACCGCAGTGAGAGCTTGGTCCGTATAGCCGGTAATAAGTCAGATTCGTTTCCTGTGGGTGTTGGACTCCATCAGGGCTGCCCTTTGTCACCAATTCTGTTCATAATTTTTATGGACAGAATTTCTAGGCGTAGCCAGGTGGAGGAAGGCTTCTTCCTTGGTGGCCTCAGAGTCTCATCTCTGCTCTTTGCAGATGATGCGGTCCTGTTGGCTTCATCAGGGGGTGGCCTCCAGCTCGCAGTGGAATGGTTCGCAGCCGAATATGAAGCGGCCGGCATGAGAATCAGCACCTCTAAGTCTGAGGCCATGGTCCTCATCCATACTTCTCATCATGAGGTATGGATGCAAGGAAGTGTGATGTACAGGGGTGCTTTGCTAGTGACACTGTTGGCAATTTATTCAAAATCCAACCACACTTAACCAGCATGGCTACCACAGCATTCTGCAGCAACATGCCATCCCATTTGGTTTGCGGTTATTGGGACCGTCATTTGTTGATGACCCCAAACACACCTCCAAGCTATGTAAGAGATATTTGATCAAAAAAAAAAAGAGGGTGATGGAGTGTTATGTCAGATGACCTGCCCTCCATAGTCACCTGATCTATACCCAATTCAGATGGTTTGGGATGAGTTGTACCACAGAGTGAAGGCAAAGAAGCCAACAAGTGCTCACCACCTCTGGGAACTCCTTCAAGACTGTTGGACAACCATTTCAGGTGATTACCTCATGAAGCTGACAGAGAATGCCAAGAGTGTGCAAAGCTGTAATCAAAGCAACAGGGGCCTGCTTTGAAGAATGTAAAATCTGAAAAATATTTTGGTTTATGTAACACTTTTAAGTTTACTACATGATTCCTTATGTGTTCCTTCATAGTCTGGATGACTTCAGTATTAATTTACAATGTAGGGAAAAAATAATAAAAACATTGAATGAAAAGGTGTGTCCCAAACTTATATGCTAATAGCTGTTCCTAGGACTGGACTGTTCTTAACAGATGTATCTAGAATCTGCTGAAACCACACTCCCAGTCTGGGATCACAGGCCAGAGTATTCCGATTACCACAGGACCACTGTTACCTTCCACATCCTCTCTAGCTCTTCTCTCAGCCCTTGGTATTTATCAAGCTTCTCGTGTTCCTTTTTCTTGACGTTATCATCACTTGGTATTGCAACGTCTATCACTACGGCTTTCTTCCTCTGCTTGTCCACCACTACTATGTCCAGTTGGTTAGCCATCACAATTTCATCTGTGTGCAGGTCAGATTTGCCAGGTGCAAACATATTTGTCCCTCCAATTATTCCACTTCTTTCATAAATTCAGTAAATTTCACAGCCCTAGCATGACCCTATGCAGACACATTTCCATAGTACAGCCACTACTCACCTTATGACGGACATTTTCATAGGAGGCAGGCATCACAAGTGAAAAGCAGATAATAAACACATCCTGGTAAGACAAAGAAAACAAAGCAATCAGAGATTCATTGTTTTATATTTTGATAGGAAAATGGGAACTAGGTGCAGCAACTAATTGAAACGTGAAAACACACATGGAAATTCAATACAGAAGGCAAAAACAGAGTTTGCCCAATTCTAACGAGCCTGAAAGTGAATATTCAGTGTGAAAACCTTTATTCTTCAACACAGCCTGAACTGTCTTGGGCAGCTTTCTTGTCAGCCTTCAGGAATAGTTCTCTATGCTTTTTGAAGGACATTTAAAGCTCCGCTTTAGATGCCAGCTGCCTTTTGTTCCGTTCTCTCCCAAGATGATCCCACACTGCTTCAATAATTTTCTGTTAAGAATGGCTTCTTGACAGCCACCCTTCAGTGGCTTCAGTGAAGAGTAGCCGGATCAGCCGAGGGCCAGATGCATTTATCAGGTCTTTGGTCCTTCTCAAAGATGTCACTATCAGACACTGCTGCTGTAGATAACTTTTTAGGCCTAACACCACTTCTTTTTCCTTCACTCAACTTGAGGTGACTTTTGTTGTGATTTGGCACTATATAAATAAAAATGAATTTAACTTAACCTATCCAGTTTCCTCAGTTTTTTAAGGACACACTACACAGCATGCTGAGATATGCTAACCTTTTAGCTAAAAGCTCTCTGGGAATAACCTTGTTGGTGCACAAATACTTTATGTACTGTACAATACCAGTCAAAACACATCCATTTGGGTAAGTATGTCCAAGCTTTTGACTGGTACTGTATGTTGGAGAGTTTTAGTTAATTCAACTAATGAAATGGGAACAAAGGATGTGTTTTTGTGACAGACTGCTAGTAACATACAGCATCAAGATACAATTTAAAATACGTTATTTGCTAAGTTGTCTGTTATGTGTAGACACAACAGTTCATTCCTTGAGTTAGGTGCTTTTTTTCTGGTTGAATGATTCATAGGACAATGTTCAGTGGCTTAGCAAACAAACAAACACACATCCTCTGAAAATGGTCAGGAAAAGTTACTGGACTGAAAATGAGTGAAAATGCAGCCAATGTCCAAAGAAACACTTTGAAAGACCTTCAGAAAGCCTGGAGAGCTGTTGCTCAAGACCACCTAAAAATGATAAGAAATTCTGGCTTCTTGGAAGCAAAATATAAAGAAATGAGGGGTGGCTTAAGCTTTTTTTTAAAGTACTGTAAGTGCACTCTAACCCAGTATTGCCTGAGCTTTTTTTTTTTCTGTGGTTGCTGTACCGTCTCTGGGTAGGAAAGTGGGCGGAGTCTGTCATAATCTCCTTGTCCTGCTGTATCCCAAAGGCCCAGGTTCACAGGATTTTCATCCACCATAACACTGACAGAGTAGTTGTCAAACCTGATAGAAGTAATGGTGTGCGAATGAGCCAAACTCTTCAGGCTTAATATAAACTATTAAAATATTACTAACATAAAAGGACAGGAAAAGAGACAGAACTAAAGTGTGAATCAATGTTTTATCTGATTTATTGTGTCCTTTTTGCAGCGTCTGCTCTCTCTGAAAGACAGCTCGCCTTTTCTGACTGAACCAAAAGGCTGTTTATCATCTGCCTGCTGAGCCAGTTCATCCCACAGTTACAGCGATAAAGATCAACACTATCCATAGCTGGTCTAGAATCAGATTAGATGCAGTGTTTCCACATAATTTCCTGTGACATGTATTTATTGTCTAGTTACAGTCCACTGGTGTTAATCTAAACTCCTCTGCAAACCAGACTTTCATGAGATAACGCAAAATGATGCCTCGCTTGACCGTGCATTGATTGTGTAAGAGGGTGAGACCAGTTACTGACCGCTAGTCTTGCATTAATAAATAATCAGTGCACTGCAGTCTCAGATACTCACACCGTGGGGACGTACTCTCCAGGAAAGGCATTGGTGCTGTAGCTGACGAGCATACAGGTCTTACCCACAGTTCTGTAGGAGAAGATGCTGGATTAGGATTTATTGAGAAAAATCAAAAAACTGTTCTTGTTATGAACTGATACACTGTCTGCTTTTGAGTGGCTAGACTCATGTCTTGCATATATCAGAGGCTTTGCGAAAACAACTTACCATCACAAAAACACCAAGATCACCAATAATCATAACAACTTGACTTAGATGGTACTGCTAAATAAACCCTGATCTAATACTTCGGGACTTATGTGGTTTAAATAAGATTGTTTTGGCAAGATAAAGACATGAGAGCAGTAGAGGAGGCACATTTTCCTGATGGTAAACTTGCCTGGTTAATTTCAGTGTGTCTACAGCACAGTTCCCCTTAGACTAAAATGAAAATGAAAGATTTAACACAGCCACAGGATCATGAATGACTCTGCTGCTGCACTACCAACCACAACCCAGAGCAATAAGTTGAGTGTGTTTACCTCCCACATATTGTTATCTTAGTACTAGTACTACAGCACACAGCCCTCCCCTCAATAGCAGCTGAACACATGAACAGTAGCTCACATTCACAACACTGAACATCACTTTGAGCAATTTTGAGAGGTCAGTAATGCTCCTGTTTCAACAACATTTAAATATTAAACACTTATCATAAATGTTAGCCTGGCTGGCACATATAAGACTGTTACCTTTTTAACTAACAGTAATTACCTGAAAGCCACTTGAACAGGCTGTTAAGTTATAATTAAAGTAGCTTCTGTGGCTAATAATCAAACAGTAATATTTATGTGGAGGCTAAACAGCAAATATTATCAAGCCTGTTCATCTGTAATGTTAATAGATTGTGTTGATTCATCAACATAACACAATTGTAGTACTGTGCAAAATTCTCGAGTCAGCTCGAGACTTTCATTTCTTTGCAGTTCGCTAAGAAGATGGGAAATAGGTGCAGCAATTTATTAAAACATGGAAATACAGTATATATGGCAAAAACAGAGTTTTACAGTTCTAATGAGCTTGAAAATCAATATTTGGTGTGACCATATGAGATCACTGTCATGCTGAAAAATGAAGCCGTTTCCAATCAAACTCTTTCCAGACGGTATTGTATGGTGAATCAAAATATTACTTGTCCATAATTCCATCAATTTCAACATGTTCCCCAACACCACTGGCTGAAATGCAGCCTCAAACCATGACAGAGCCTCCACTGTTTGCAGACAGCTGCAGATACTCAGTGTTGTACTTCTTGCCTGACCTCCTCTGTACACATTGACATTAACTTATGTCATTTCTAATGAAGCTTCAGTGACCAGTAGATGGATCAGCTGAAAGGTCGGATGCATCTCTCAGTTCCTGAATCAGCTCTTTGCTGGATTTCGTTCTGTTTCTTAAGTGCATGATGTTCAGATACCGTTCATCTGCTGTAGATAAATCCTTAGGTCTGCCACTTCTTCTGTTCTCCACATGTCCAATTTCCAAATTTTTAAGGACACATTGCACAGGATGCTGAGATATGAGTTGTCGACTAATAGCTTTTTGGGACGATGAGAAAAGTCCACCACCAACTATACAGCAACCTAAAAATAGTGGCACTACCTAAATGGACTAGTTCTTATATAGCGCTTTTCTACTCTGTATGAGCACTTTTACCCCTTTTACATTGACCCCATTTATACAAGCACTTCCATGATTAACTAAGCTAAGTGCTTTTTTATTATTATTTATTATTCACACTCCAACGCCTGCGTCGGAGAGCAACTTAGGGTTGCCCAAGGATACACTGGCATTCAGCCTGTAGTAGCCAGGAATCGAACTACCGACCTTCCGATCAGTAGGTGACCTGCTCTACCTTCTGAGCTACAGTCACCTAATAATACTAAGTATTAATATTCGTAACACACACACACACACACACACCTTAGATGTCAGGCAACTTAAAAATAAAGTTGTCACTCACCCACCGGATAGTAAAAAAGATATTTTCCTGTCTATTAGCAGCGAGTTTGACATTCAAGTATCGCAAACCAGGTGAGAAACATAAACTAATATGAAGTGGACTTACCCGTCTCCGACAACTACGCACTTAATGTTCTGCATTGCGCTGCAGCTGGAAGAAAGCTGTCAGCCCGGGAGCAGCCAACATGGTGCGTTCTTTTTACCACGGATGTCGGATGTTGGGGCTGGGAATGTCGTCCGCGTTCCAGTGCTCGAAAAAGCTAGGAAACCAGGCTTCTTGCACCACAGCAAGGTGAAGCCATTAATTAATTAATGCATTAGTAGCAATACAACGCAATGCCTCTCCCTCCCCCCCTTAACTTCAAAACACCGCTGCAGGACGTTCCTGAATAGAGCCTGCTCCCTGCTTTCTCATCTCTGATTATGAAGCCTGATTATAAAGCAGGTATTGATTGGACTCCTCGCACTTTGTTCTTCTTCTTTCGCCTGCTACAGGTCTCCACAGCTGACTATCCGCCTCCATCTCACCCTATCCCTCACATCCTCTGTCACACCTCTCTGCATGTCCTCCTTCATGTATGTAGTGAAGGAGGACATGCAGAGGGTTGGTAAACCTTCTCTGTGGGCCTCCTCTTTTCCCCTTACCTCTCCATAATCAACATCCTTCGACTTCTCTGACTTTCCGAGTGGGGAAACCTGATTTAAAGGAGAATTTCATAAGAAAATTACGATTTGGAGCTCCAGATAATTTTATAACTTTAACTAGATCACATTATCTAGCAGTTTAATGCAACTTTACTCAAACATTTATTCCCTACATTCTCATGCTTTTGTGGCCTGATCTGGAAGCTAAACAACAGTCACCACCCCTGAAGCAATGTTTTCCAATCTTGTTCATTTTTAGAGAAATTATAGCCTCAGTTTCCTGTTCTTCACTGACAGGAGTGCCACTTGGTGTGCTCTTCTGCTGCTGTAGCTCATCTGTTTCATGGCTTATCATGTTGTGTGTTTGCAGATTCTATTCTGTTCACTGGATGTTTCCTCTTTGTCAAACCATTCCCTATAAACCCAGAGAAGGTAGAAGCAATCTGTTTTATTGGTATGACTCATATTGATTGAAAAAAAGACCCTACCTTTTTAATAACATTAAAATATGTCAGAATAATTTTGAATCTATATTTTTCAATGAAGGATTCAACAGAATCAGATATTCTTCAGCTATGTTTGGGTTGGATCAAAGGAAAACGAGCAGAACAGAGTCTGTTTAACAGAGATTTATTTAACAGACGTTATCCAGAAACCTAAACATTTTTATTTTCTCTGTGCTTCAGGCGTCATTGACTCCATAAGAATAAGTTACAATGAATCATATTAGGACAAATATTAATTAATGGTTAATGTACATGAAAAGTGGAGGCAATAAAACGCAGAAGGTTACTTCAAGCTTTTTTTGTTGACAGCAAGGTGACACAACTGCTTTCACAATAGTGAAGTTTTTGACTTACATGCTAAATATGGTGGAGCTGAATGAACAGCAGGAAACAGCAGCAGATTATCAGCTCTGTTTTAAAGGTTTGAGACAACAGAACAAAGGACTTTGTTTTGGCTAAAATACAGCATGTGTTTGGAAAAATTTCTTCCATGTTTTTGTGTGTGTATACTGGTGTGTTTCTCCTGTGTCTTTAGCCTCCCTCACCACTAGCAGTCAAGTTTCTCTGTAACTGTTCTAGTGAAGGAAGTCTTAGAGGAGAGAGCACTTCTTTGCCTTCGTTTTGACAGGTGGAGGGCACAGGGCGACTCGGACGGCCTCATCAAACACAGTTTTAAGTCCACGCTGAGTCAAAGCTGAACACTCCAGGTACTTGACACAACCTGAGGACAGGAAACAGAAAGCCTCTGGTTTATAACTGGAATCTGTCACCTTTGATGAATTATATTTAACCCTTAAAAAAGTATGAGAGATAACTGAAGTCATTACCAGTCTCTTTGGACATGGACAGTCCTTGGAGATAGGTAATGGGAGAGAGATTATCCTTCTCCAGCTTCGCAATGGTATCCTTATCATCTCTCAGGTCCAATTTGGTGCCCACGAGGATTATGGGTGCTTTGGGACTATGGTTTTTGACTTCAGGGTACCACTGCATAGAAACAACATAAGCTAAACTTCCCAGATCTGTCCGTGTTATCTTGAATACAACTAAGAACTATTTGCATTGTCAGTCCACTGGTTTTTGATGAATGATCTTTTCTGTGTGGACTCTGCATGTTCCCCCTGTGCCTGCAAGGGTTCCCTCACACAGTTCAAAGATATTCATGTTAGATTAAGTTGTGATTTTTCTTTGGGTTTACGTGTGGATTTGAATGGTTGCCTGGGGGTTAGTTTAGAGCTTCATCTATTGCAAAATAATGCCCATCACCTGGCTGTAAACCTATACTGACATACTGTTAAATATAAACTAGGAAACTTTGCCAGGATGCTGGCAACGATGTTATGATATCTTGAGGGAAATAAATAAATAACCAAAATGTGTAATAATCTTCTTTTAAGCAGGACAGGCAAAATTGACTCTACTGTCAAGCTGTGTAGTATGACACGGAAATGTGCTTGCTTCCTATCAGCACCCTGAGTCTGCACATCTATATGCTGAACTCTTTTCACTTCACTCCAGTCCACTCTGAAAACCCCAGGCAGTGGACTGGCAGACTGGGGTGGTGGTCCCTGTCATTAAGAAGGGAAACCAGAGGGTGTGCTCCAACTAGCGAGTGATCAAACTCCTCAGCCTCCCCGGTAATGTCTATGTCAGAGTGCTGGAAAGGAAGGTCCATCCGTTAGTTGAAACTGAGATTCATGAGGAACAATGCGGTTTCCCTCCTGGTCATGGAGTGCTGGACCAGCTCTTTATACTCTCGAGAATATTCGAGTGTGCATGGAAGATTTCCCAGTCAGTCTACATAAGTTTTGTGGATTTGGAGAAAGCATTTGATAATGTCCCTCGGGGACACCCGGGGGGTTGCTATGAGAGTATAGAGTGCCTGGCCCATTGTTGTTCCAACAGGCCCTGTACAACCCCAGCTTGGTTCGTATTGCCGGCAATAAGTCTTCCTGTGGGTGTTGGACTCCACCAGGGCTTCCAGGGACTCTTCATAATTTTTATGGACAGAATTTCGAGGGGTAGCCAAGTGGTGGAAAGCTTCCACCTTGGTGGACTCAAAATCTCATCTCTGCTTTCTATGGATGATGTGATCCTGTTGGCTTCATCAGATGGTGGCCTCCAACTCCTGGTGGAACAGTTTGAAACTGAATCTGAAGCGGCTGACATGAGAAGTAGCGCCTCTAAATCTGAGGCCATGGTCCTCAGCCAGTCAAGGGTGGCTCAGGCTCAGGGACGAGTTCCTGCCGCAGGTGAAGGAATTTAAGTATCTTGGAGTCTTGTTCATGAGTGATGGGAGAACGGACTGGGAGATTGACAGATGGATTGGAGGTGCATCTGCAATGATACGGATGCTCCAATGGTTTGTCGTGGTGAAGAGGGAGCTGCGTGTGAAAGCGAAGCTGTAGATTTACTTCCTTCTAAAAACACACTCCTAAACTTTATAGAAAGCCTCCCCAGAAGAGTTGAAGCTGTTATAGCTGCATAGTAAACCCTATGAATTAAGAGTAGGGTGTTACTAAGTTTGTGTGTGAAGGCAGATGAGCAAATGGTTTTACCACTTTGTCGTGTTTCTTTGGTTTTCTGAAAAGTCGGATTCTTACCAGAAATAATTCTGCACATTAATCACTTACAAAACTGACTTAGTTGTAACTCCACTTTCCATCATGTTAGGATCCTTCGGGAAATATAATGCAATTTTTTCACAGAGTTTATTGATTAGGTCTCCATCTACAGCAACTTGTTGCTGTTCTGCAGCACAGACACAGAATTAGTGCCCATCATGGTACTCACACAGCAGTACTGATGCTGTCAGCTGGACTCATGAAACCTAAATAGCATGACCCTATGCAGACACCTTACCGCTACTCACCTTATGACGGATGTTTTTGTATGAGGTAGGAATCACAAGTGAAAAGCAGATAAGAAACACATCCTGGTAAGACAAGGAAAACAAAGCAATCAGAGCCTCATTGTTTTATATTTCGATAGGAAAATGGTAAATAGCTGCAGCAATTTATTGACATGTGCAAACACATGAGAATATAGTACAGAAGGCAAAAGCAGTTTGTACAGTTCTAACAAGCTTGAAAGTCAATATTTGGTGTGAAAACCAAACCAAGTGTAAAACACCGTCTGAACACTCTTAAGCAGCTTTCTTGTTCTTTAAGCAGTCTTCAGGGATAGTTCCCTAGGATTCTGAAGGACATTTAAATCTCTTCTTTAGATGCCAAGTGCCTTTTTTCCGTTCTCTCCCATGATGATCCCACACTGCTTCAGTGATGTTAAGAGTCGCTTTTTGCCAGCCACCCTTCAGTGGCTTAACTGAACAGTAACTGGATGAATTGAAGGGCCAGATGCCTTTCTCAGATCCTGCATCAGGTCTTTCCTAGTATTTTCTCAAATATGTGATCAGACACTGTTAATGTAGATTGCTTTTTTTTTAAGGACAAACTGCAAACCATGAGATATGCCAACCTTTTAGCTTAAAGCTCTCTGGGAATCACCTTGTTGGTGCAAAAATACTTTATGTATGTTTGAGAGTTTAAGTCAAGTCAACTAATGAAATTGGAACAAATGATGTGTTTTGTGACAGACTGCTAGTAACAAACAGCCTCAAGATACAATTTAAAATTTGTTCTTTGCTAAGTTGTCTGTTAAGACACAACAAAGATTGATTCCTTGAGTTGGGTGCTCTTTGTGGCTGAATGATTCATAGGCCAGTGGCTTAGCAAACAAACAAACACATATCCTGAAAAAATAGTCACTGGACTGAAAATGAGTAAAAAAGCAGCCAATGTCCAAAGAAACACTTTGAAAGACCTTCAGAAAGCCTGGAGAGCTGTTGCTCAAGACCACCTAAAAATGTTAAGAAACTCTGGCTACTTGTAAGCAAAATATAATGGAATGAGGGGAGGCTTAAGACTTTTGCATAGTATTGTTAGTGCACTCTACCCCACTATTTCATGATCTTTTTTTGTTTTGTTTTGTTTTGATTGTTGTACCGTCTCTGGGTAGGCAAGTAGGCGGAGCCTGTCATAGCCTTCTTCTCCTGGTGTATCCCAAAGGCCCAGGTTCACTGGCTTCCCATCCACGATAACATTGGCAGAGTAGTTGTCGAACCTGATAGAAGTGATGGAGTGAGAATTGGCCAAACTCTACTAACATAAAACAGGGCAAGAAAAAAGACACTGAACTGAAGTGGGAATCAACCTTTGAATCATGAGAGATTCATTGTGAAATTTTTGCAGCTTCTGCTCTCTCTGAGAGACAACCCACTTTTTAAATCTGGTCAAATCAAAAGCTTGTTCGTCATCTGCCTGCTGAGCCAGTTTATACCACAGTTACAGTGATAAAGAACAACACTATCCACAGCTCGTCTAGCATTAGATTAGGTGCAGTGTTTCCTCATAACTCCCTGTAACATGTATTTCTTGTCTGGTTACAGTTTACTGCTGTGTAACCTCCTCTGCAAACCAAACATTCATATAATAATATAACATGATGCCAAGCTTGACTGTGCCCGTACTGTAAAAGCTAATAAAAAATACTCAGATACTCACACTGTGGGGACGTACTGTCCAGGAAAGGCATTGGTGCTGTAGCTGATGAGCATACAGGTCTTACCCACAGCTCTGTTGGTGAGAAAATGCTGGATTAACATTTAATGAGAAAAGGGGGAAAAAAACCTTTCTAGTTATGAACTGATGCACTGTCCACTTTTGAGTGGCTGGGCTCATGTCTGACATATATCAGAGGCTTTGCCAAAACAACTTAACCACCACAAAACATCAAGATCGCCAATGATCATAACAACTTTATATCTGTTAATGTGTCCAGGTCAAAAGATGGTACTGCTAAATAAACCCTGATCTAATACTTTGGGACTTATGTGGTTTAGATAAGATTGTTTTGGCAAGATAAAGACATGAGAGCTGTAGAGGAGGCATGTTTTCCAATGACTCTGCTGCTGCATTATCTACCACACCTGGAGCAATAAGTATGTTTACCTCCCATATATTGTTATCTTAGTACCAGTACTACAGCACACTGACCCTCCCCTCAGTAGCAGCTGAACACATGAACAGTAGCTCACATTCACAACACTGAACATCACTTTGAGGAATTTCGAGATGAAATAAAGAATATATAAAAGTCACTTTGACTGAATGCAGCTTTTACTCATTCTTTATTTATCAGGGTAAAAACTGTCATTGCCACTAAAAATGTCTTTTCCCAGAGAATCTGGACAAGAGGGCAGAAGAAATTGCAACAAATACAACATCACAGTTCTACAAGGTTATCGTCAATGGCCGTAAAAGAACTTTATTGATTACAATGTAGATACAATAACACAGTCATAAATATACTTGCAAAATTGGTAATTTTTTAATTTTATATATAAGCCCTTCATAAATCCTGTACACTACAATGTATTTATTAATATAGAAATAGATGTTACGCATCAAAAAACACGTAAAAACATCGGAAATCACTTTGCACCACTGCGAGTAACAAAGTGCCTCAAGATACAATCTGAAAATGGTTCTTTGCTAAGATGTTTTGTAAACTTTTGCACAGTACAAACAGACGCTGAGTGCTCTACAGCAACTAGACAGCAACAGCGTTAGCCTGCTTTATCAGTATATTTTCCCAAGTCACCAGAAGCAGAGCACTGCCTGAGACAAATTAAAATGATTGGTGTCTATTTTCCCCCCAATCACTGAAAATCCAAGACATTTTATTAAGGTCTCACATTAAAGCTTAAAAACCAGCAGAAACTAATCTGTAGTGAACTTACCCGTCTCCCACTACAACGCACTTAACGTTCTGCATTGCGCTGCAGCTGAAGGAATGCTGTCAGCGCGGGAGCAGCCACCGCGAACTCATTTCTCATCATACTGCGCTCCTTTTACCTCGATGTTGGAGATGGGAATGTCGTCCGCGTTCCAGCGCTCGGAGGAGCTAGGAAAACAGGCTTGTTGCAGCATAGCAAGGTGGAGCCGTGAATTCATGCGCTCATTCATTAGTAAAGCAACGCAGTGCCTGCTCGGTTCTGTTCTTTAGCGAGACACAAATACACAACTGTTGTAACACAGAGAGTACAAGTATTACTGTTTTACTACTGTTCACACGCAATAAATAGGTATTGATGGGACTTCTCCCACTTCTTCTTTCGGCTGCTCCCTTTAGAGGTCTCCACAGCGGAAAACCTGAGTCCATCTCTCCTTATTCCTCGCATCCTCTTCTGTCACACCAACCCTCTGCATGCCCTCCCTCACTACATCCATGAACCTTTTCCGTGGTCCCCCTCTTCTGTCCTGGCAGCTCCATATTCAACATCTTTCGACTTCTCCAACTTTCTGAGTGGGAACTCCGATTTGAAGGAGAATTCCAGATGAAAAATCCGACTTGGAACTCTAGATAACTTTAATTAGATAACATGATCTAGCAGCTTAACGCGAGTTTACTCAGAACTTTCCTCCCTGCATTACCATGCTTTGGTGGGCTGAACTGAAGGCAAGCGCGTCTTTGCACTCACACTTTGCTCCTCTTCCTGGTCTGATGTATTTTGTTGTCACATGACTCAGCTGTCCTCAGCAGACACATGCTGTGAGTGAGAAAGAGGACCTCCTGTGGAGGTGTTTTATAAGATAAGATAAAAAAAAAAAACTTTAATGATCCCACGACGGGGAAATTTGCGCATTACAGCAGCTCAGTACAGAGAAAAATGAAAAGGATGAGTAAAAACAAATGAACTAAAATAGAATAGAATAAAATAAAATAAACTATACACATATACATAAGCACTATATACATAAAATATATATATCAATGTCAATACACACATGTACATATACACACATATACACACACATCAAAACACTATATACAGATATCAAAACATTATATACATTTGTAGCCGCTAAGGTACACAGCATACATGGTATGCATTATATGGGTGAGTGTAATAAATAAAATGTATCTGGACTGTATGGATTAAGTGATGGCAGAGGAGGTAAAGTGTAGCTGTAAGTGAAAACACTGATGTGTGTAGGAAGGAAATTCTGTATTTCATCACCTAGTTTATAAATACTTGCAACACCAGGAAAGCTAGAGGGAAATCCCTCAAACAGAGACAGACCCCCAGCACAAAGGTCAGAGGTCACTGGAAGAGCCCTTCAGAGTAATCTATTGACCTTGAAGGAGTGGTCAGAGGTCAAATGTGATGTATTTTTTTTATTTCTTTCAGAGATGATAAAATTTTATACACTACTTTCTATATATTAACAATGCACACCACACTTTTAGGAATCATAGTTTTTAAGTTACATCCATCCATCTATCCATTCTCTTCCGCTTATCCGGGGCCGGGTCGCGGGGGCAGGAGCCTAAGCAGAGAAGCCCAGGCTTCCCTCTCCCCAGCCACCTCCTCCAGCTCATCCGGGGGGACCCAAGGGTGTTCCCAGGCCAGCCGAGAGATATAATCTCTCCGGCATGTCCTGGGTCTACCACGGGGCCTCCTCCCGGTGGGACATGCCCGGAACACCTCACCCAAGAGGCGGCCAGGAGGCATCCTAATCAGATGCCCGACCACCTCAACTGGCTCCTTTCGATGTGGAGGAGCAGCGGCTCTACTCTGAGCCCCTCCCGGATGGCCGCACTCCTCACCTTATCTCTAAGGGAGAGGCCAGCCACCCTATGAAGGAAACTCATTTCTGCCGCTTGTATTTGCGATCTTATTCTTTCGGTCACTACCCAAAGCTCGTGACCATAGGTGAGGGTAGGAACGTAGATCGACCGGTAAATCGAGAGCTTCGCTTTTACACTAAGCTCCCTCTTCACCACGACAGACCGGTGCAGCGTCCGCATCACTGCAGCCCGGATCCGTTTGTCGATCTCCCGCTCCCTTCTCCCATCACTCGTGAACAAGACCCCGAGATACTTGAACTACTCCACTTGGGGCAAGAACTCGTTCCTGAGCCAGAGAGGGCACTCCACCCTTTTCCGGCTGAGGACCATGGCCTCAGACTTAGAGCTGCTGATTCTCATGCCGGCCGCTTGACACTCGGCTGCGAACCGTTCCACTGCGAGCTGGAGGCCACCCCCTGATGAAGCCAGCAGAACCGCATCATCTGCAAAGAGCAGAGATGACACTCTGAGGCCACCAAGGAAGAAGCCTTCCTCCACCTGGCTACACCTAGAAATTCTGTCCATAAAAATTACGAACAGAATCGGTGACAAAGGGCAGCCCTGACGGAGTCCAACACCCACAGGAAACGAATCCGACTTATTACCAGCTATACGGACCAAGCTCTCACTGCGGTTGTACAGAGATTGAATGGCCTGCAACAACAGGCCAGACACCCCATACTCCCGCAGGACCTCCCAAAGGATACCCTGAGGGACATGGTCGAATGCCTTTTCCAAGTCCACAAAGCACATGTAGACTGGTTGGGCAAACTCCCACGCACACTCAAACATCCTTGAGAGGATAAAGAGCTGGTCCAGCGTTCCGCGACCAGGACGAAAACCGCATTGTTCCTCCTGAATCCGAGGTTCGACTAACAGACGGACCCTCCTTTCCAGCACCCTGGCATAGACCTTACTGGGGAGGCTGAGGAGTGTGATCCCCCAAAAATTGGACCACACCCTCCGGTCTCCCTTCTTAAAGATGGGGACCACGACCCCGGTCTGCCAATCCAATGGCACTGCCCCAGATCTCCACGTGATGTTGCAGAGGCGTGTCAACCAAGACAGCCCTACAAACATCCAGAGCCTTCAGGAACTCAGGGTGAATCTCATCCACCCCAGGGGCCCTGCCACCAAGGAGTTGTTTAACTACCTCAGTGACCTCACCCCCAGTGATGTTCAAGTCATCTCCCTCGTCCCCGGACTCTGCTTCCACTACAGAAGGCGTATCAGTGGGATTCAGGAGGTCCTCGAAGTATTCCTTCCACCGTCCGACTATAGCCTCAGTTGAAGTCAGCAGCACCCCACCCGCACTATAAACCGTGTGAGTGGAGCACTGCTTTTCCCTCCTGAGTCGCCTGACGGTTTGCCAGAATCGCTTCAATGCTGTCCGAAAGTCTTTTTACATAGCCTCACCGAACTCCTCCCACACCTGAGTTTTTGCTTCGGCCACTGCCCGAGCTGCATTCCGCTTGGCCTGCCGATACCTGTCAGCTGCCTCCGGAGTCCCACAGGCTAACCAAGCCTGATAGGACTCTTTCTTCAGCTTGATGGCTCCCTTCGCCTCCGGTGACCACCATCTGGTTCGGGGGTTACCACGACGCAGGGGCGGTTCTAGGGGCGGGGCCACAGGGGCATTGGCCCCATCTGAAATCTGATTGGCCCCCTGAAGTGCCCCATCCTGTCACTCATCTGTCCTTTGTCCGAGAGCGAGGATCAAATTATAGGTGGACGCAATTCCATGCCGAAACACCAGTAGCGCTAATGAGCAAAATAGGAATGTCCAGCGTGAATAAAGCTTACAGAAGAAAAAGAAGATTTGAACGATCTTGCGGAGAAAGTTTTTTTAACCAACAACTGATGCCAGTCTACATTTTGAGGAGTTTGTTGGTAATGATAAGTCATAAATCCCTTTTTACTCACAGCTGTCACATAGCGTAAGTCTGATAAACATTAAATTAAGAAGCAAAGTTAGTTAATGTTAACTGAGGCCCTACTTGTGTTTGGGCATGAATGTTAGCATTTCAGTAATTCATGTACTTCTTTGTAATTTGCATTTGTGGGTTAACATTAACTATAATGTTTGGCAGTGATAGAGAAGAATATGAAAATAAAGGGTCAGTCTCAGGTGGGAATTCAGCAGTTTTTGAGCAAAAGAGTGAGTCTGCCAGCTGAAAATGAGCAGGATGAGAGGAGGGAGAGAGCAGCAGGACACAGTAGACCAGAGGCTGGTCAGGAGCAGGGCACCTCCAGTCCCTTTTCATCAGGTCAGAAATCATTTAGGGAGAGCAACAACAGTTAATGCTGTAATGTATAAAATGTCTGATATTGTTATTTAGTGAAATGGCACATAAGTTCACGGAATTCTTACACCTCATGGTGATAAGATTTACCATAACTTTAATGTAATGGCTTTAATTTTTATTGGTCCATATATCACCACATCTTCCAAAAATACTTGGTCCCTCTATGAACACTGTGGCCCCTTGATGGCCCCTTACTCAGAAAAATCCTAGATCCGCCACTGCCACCACGACAGGCACCAACCACCTTGCAGCCACAGCTCTGAGCAGCAGCCTCAACAATGGAGGTGCGGAACATGGTCCATTCGGACTCAATGTCCTCAGCCTCCCTCAGAATGCTGTCGAAGTTCTGCCGGAGGTGGGAGTTGAAGATCTCCCAGACTGGGGCTTCTGTCTTTTTAAGTTATAAGGCTTTTTATAAAAATTTGACCAATAAATCATTAAGCTGACCTTGAACACCTTCGTGGATGTAAACACATTGTTTTAATGGACTGCTAAAATTACCCCACTCTACACCCCCAAGTTTTATCAGAATTCAAACCAAACTTTTTAAGGTATCATGTGTACAGACAGAATGACATGCACACACAAACCCTACCAAAAAATAAGCTCCTCCTGCAAGGTAAATATTATCTGACTCTGCAGTTCCCCTCAGCTTCACACACCAACATTGTGTTGTTTTTTGGTCTCTTCTGTTCATGTGGTTGAACAACCAACATAACTGACATGCAGCATTAATCCTTTGCCTGTATCAAACTGTATTTCAAACTTTTATTTACTGTTAAAGGGTGAAGCTCATTATCTGCAGTAGCAGTAACGAAACACCATTTGAGTTCAGATCAGGCAGACTGTTCATCCCAGTCACGTACCTCCAGATCTCACTGTCAGTACCCATGGTGAGTGCTGAAGAAGGATGATGGAGGCACCAGATGGAACACCCTCAAGCACCCCGACCAGCAGCTCCAAGAAGGGTTTGTATTCTGAATTGTCATTTGGTGCATAAGTGCAACCAACAGTTAGGACCTGTTCTCCGGCCCAAAGGGGCAGGGAAGCAACCCTCTCATCTACCGGTGAAAATGCTTTTATACATTTTATATTAAAGCATTGGAAAGATTCCCTGAAAACAAGCTTCAAGGACTTGGGAATCAACCAGTCCACCTGGGAGAATCTTGCCCTAGAATGTTCATCTTGAAAAACTGTCATCCACAAGGTGCCCATACTGCAGAGACTACTTGCATCTTGAGAGCAGAAGAGAAACAAGCCATCTGGAAGGCCAGAGAGGGTCAAGTCACTATGTGTGTCCTACATGTGAGAGGACATTTCAAGCCCATTAGTCTTTTTAGCCATTTCCAAACCCACCAAAACCCACGCTAACTTGTTGAGGCCATTATCATCATAATTCAGAGATGCTCTTCTGCATTCCTTGGCTGTAATGAATGGTTATTTGTGCTACTGCTGCTCACTGGATAGTTTCCCCTTGTCATACTATTCCCTGTGACCCCTTGAGATGCTTGTGTGGTAAAATTCCAGAAGAGCAGCAGTTTCTGAAATACTCGTCTAGCACCAACAACTATGCCACATTCAAGTCACTTCAATCACCTTCTTCTCCATTCTGTTGCTTAGCTTAAAATTAATCAGGTCATTCTGACCATGTCTACATCCTGCATGATTGGCTGATTAGATAGTGTGTACCTAATAAAGTGACCAGTGAATATAATAAACAGAATTCTGAGACTGAGTATCTTTGATTATTTTTTTTTTTACTGAATGCATGATGCAAACTATTTTATAAAAATATTATTCTTGTGGTTTAACATGTCTACCAAAACTTAGCACCAATCTGTGTCATTGATTTTTAATAACATTGAAATATGTCACAATAATTTTGAATCTATATTTTCCAGTCTGGCATTATTTAAAAGAATGTGAGTCAGCAAAACCTCAGCCATTTTTGTGTTGCTCAAAGGAACAGAGTCTGTTTTACAAGAATTTAACAGCTTTTATCTGTAAAACTAAAGAGTCACAACATTTTTATTTTCTCTCGACTTCATTAAGACAATGAATCATATTAGGATAAATATTAATTACTGGTTAAGAGGTTATGATACATGAAAAGTGGATACAATAAAACACTACAGAAGGTTACTTCAAGCTTTTTGTTGACAGCAAGGTGACACAACCGCCCTCACGAAGAGAAAAAGAAGCTTTCGACTTACACACTAAATACGATGAAGCTGAATGAACAGCAGGAAACAGCAGCAGACTATCAGCTCTGTTTTAAAGGTTTGAGACAACAGAACAAAGAATTTCTTTTTAGCTAAAATACAGCATGTGCACAGAGTGTATTTGACAAAATTCCTTCCATGTTTTTGTGTGTTTCTCTTGTGTCTATAGCCTCCCTCACCACTAGCAGTCATGTTCCCCTGTAACTGTTCTAGTGAAGGAAGTCTTAGAGGAGAGAGCACTTCTTTGCCTTCGTTTGGGCAGGTGGAGGGGACAGGGCGACTCGGATGGCCTCGTCAAACACAGTTTTAAGTCCATGCTGAGTCAAAGCTGAACACTCCAGGTACTTGACACAACCTGAGGACAGGAAACAAAGCCTCTGGTCTACAACTGGAATCTGTCATATTCAATTCATTATGTTTAACCCTTAAGTATGAGAGATAACTGAAGTCATTACCAAACTTTTTGGCTAGGGCCTGTCCTTGGGCAGAGGTAATGGTAGAGAGATTATTCTTCTCCAGCTTCTCCATGAAGTCTTTTTCTCTTAGATCCAGTTTGGTGCCCACGAGTATTATGGGAGTGTTAGGACAATGGTATCTCACCTCATGGTACCACTGCAAAGAGAAAACATTTATAAATTTAACTTGTCAGCCCTTTCTGTTATCTTGAACACTTAATTGGAGCTGCAACTAAGAACTGTGTGGACTTTGCATGTTCTCCCTGTCCCTGCAAGGGTTCCCTCACACAGTTCAAAGATATTCGTGTTTGATCAAGTGGTGATTTTTCTTTGGGTTCACATGTGGATTTGAATGGTTGTCTGGGGGTTAGTTTAGAGCTTCATCTATTGCAAAGTAACACCCATCATCCGGCTGTAAACCTATACTACCATTTTGTTTTTAACTCAGGCAGCAACAAACAAAAACAAAGGGAGAATATTTCCCATATACAAAGTTATCTATTGTCAAGTAAAACCAGGATATTTTGCCAGGATGCTGGCAACAATGTTGAAATCTTGAGGAAAATAAATAAATTAAAAAACAAATAAAAGTGCAATAAGCTTTGTATAAGTGGGACAGGTATGATTAACTCAACTCTTATGTCAAACTGTCAAGCTGTGTGGTATGACAGGAAAATGTGAAACCGCTGGAGAGTGCTTCCTGCCAGCACCTTGGAGTCAGCATGCCTACATGCTGAACTCTTATTTTGCTCAAGTCCACTCTGAAAACCCCAGCCAGACTGGTAGATTAGCATTCCTGTATATTAACAGCTAAAATGACTTTGGATTCAGATTCGTGACACATGATGAAAGGAACTGACCGAAGATGCAGACCAAGAACCCCATTTATGCACAAACACAGCTGAGCAATGTTGTAAACAAGAACCAGATTTTCCAATATTTCCAGTGTTTCTTATTGGTCATACTTGTAGCACTTAAATGTTTCAAATCAAACAAATTTTAGTATTAGACAAAGAAAACCAGAGTAAATACAAAATGCCAATTTTAAATAATGATTAAGTTTAAGGGAAAAAGCTTCCCCAGGACTCAACCCAAAGATCTAAAGGAATTTAAAACAACAATTGTGTGCACTGCTTAAGCCTTTAGGTTTCTGCGTGTTCGTTTATCAAACAGGAATGACAAACTGAATAAGGGGTCCAATTATTAAATTTAATAAATCTATTTCAAACAGTTTACAGATATCTGGACCAGACTGCATGCCATGCCCGTGTGAGATGGCATGAAGAACTGGCCCATTCTAATTCAGCTTACAGTTTCATATACTCACAGCTTATCCATCTTGGTTACATCATTTACAAAACAGAATGTGGAAAACAGAATTTCAACAGCAGGGTGACCTCGAAGTCTCCATTTCTATCATTGTGTAGTCTTCATCAGTGTGGTTCATTGTACAGTCAGAACACAAAGTTCCTGATGACACGGAACATTATACGCTTCTGTATTTTGAATCAGTTATGTTATTTTCCAGACAAATTTCTCAGGAAAGTAAATGTACATTTAGTAAAGATAAACATATACCATGAACCTCATGAAACTTCATAAAAACTCATTTACTTCAGAGCCAAGCTTGAAGAACACACCTAAACCAACCCACCGTGGGATGAGAGGGAGATTTTGTATATACAAATGCATTTTCCTTACAAATGTGGCACCATTTAAGAGGAAATAAACAGGCTTTCCAACTGGAAAAGATTTAGTGCCAAGAAGCATAATGCAATTAGAAAGAATCAATTTATGGCCAAACATATTAACTCACCCAGCCAAATTATTGATTTCAAGTGTTCCAATCACTTCCATGGCCACAGGTGTCACAGCTGGGTGCTGCAGGGCAGAGAGGACCTCAAAGCAGGACGAGGCGAGAGCTGATCTTGACTTAACTTTTATTGAAAAAGCAAACACGAAAGGTACAAGGCTGGACAGGGCCAGCTACACGAAGACTAAGTACTTGAAAACTCAAAACACACAGCACGGACATTAACCTGAACATACAAAGACTTAGGACCCGACAAAGACTAGAGCACACAATAAATACACAAGGACTAATAAGGGGAGTGACAGCAGGTGGGAAAACAGCTGACCAATATTACACAGACAGACAAGGGGAAGATAAACTGAATATAACACACAAGGAACACGACACTATAAAAATAAAACAGAAAGTGGAACTAAACACAAAACACCCAAACCAAACACATGAAACCCTGAATAACACACAAACAACTAACTAACAGAAAACCTAACCATAACAAACTGAGGATCTAAATAGTAACACACACAGGCTGAAAATACAACAAAATGGAACTACACAAAAAAGAACTCAAGACTCTGGGCCACCGGCCCACAACCATGACAACAGCTGTACAAAACCAAGCACCTAGGTTTGCAGACTGCTTCTACAAACAATTATAATGAAGCTCTCAGGAGCTCAGTGAATTCCAGCATGGTACCATGATAGGCTGCCACCTGTGCAACAAGTCCAGTTGTGAAATTTCTTCAATACTAAATATTTAACAGTCAACTATTATGGTATTATAACAGAGTGAAGGCAATTGGAAATGACAGCAACTCAGCCACAAAGTGGTAGGCCATGTAAAATCACCAAGCGGGGTCAGCGGATGCTGAAGTGCATAGTGACCAGAGGTCATCAACTTTCTGCAGTCAATCATTACAGACCTCCAAACTTCATCTGGCCTTGAGATTAGCTCAAGAACAGTGTGTAGAGAGCTTCATGGAATGGGTTTCTATGGGCGAAAAGCTGCATCCAAGCATTACCCCACCAAACGCGATACAAAGTGTCAGATGCAGTGGTGTAAAGCACGCCAAAGCTGGACTCTAGAGCAGTAGAGACGTGCTCTCTGGGGTGACGAATCACACTTCTCTGTCTGGCAATCTGATGGATGAGTCTGGGTTTGGTGGTTACCAGGAAAACGGTACTTATCTGTCTGCATTGTGCCAAGTATAAAGTTTGATTGAGGGGGGATTATGGTGTGGGGTTGTTTTTCAGGAGTTGGGGTCAGCCCCTTAGTTCCAGTTAAAGGAACTCTTAATGCTTCAGCATACTACGACTTTTTGGACAATTTCATGCTCCCAACTTTGTGGGAACAGTTTGGGAATGGCCCCTTCCTGTTCCAACATGACTGCACACCAGTGCACAAAGCAGGTCCATAAAGACATGAATGAGTGAGTTTGGTGTGGAAGAACTTGACTGGCCTGCACAGAGTCCTGACCTCAACCTGATAAAACAACTTTGAGAGGAATTAGAATGGCGACTGTGAGCCGGGCCTTCTCATCCAACATCGGTGTCTGACCTCACAAATGTGCTTCTGGAAGAACGAACATAAATTCCCATAAACACACCCCTAAATCTTGTGGAAAGCCTTCTCAGAAGAGTTGAAGCTGGTAGAGCTGTGAAGGGTGGGCCAACATCATCCCAGTTGCCATAAGGCAGTGCTTCTCAATTATTTTCTGTTACGCCCCCCCTAGCAAGAAGAAAACTATTCGCGCCCCCCACTCCCCACTGTGACTATCCATCTCTGCATAACATTTTATCCTTATTAACATTAAAGAAAAAAAGAAAGACATATGGTCAACCTTACAAAGAATAACTTTATTAAATCGTGTTTTAAGTCTGCAACAGAAAAGATTTTAAGTGCATCATTGCCTGAAATTAAAAATAAATAAATCCTTGTTTAAACTGTAAACATGTTTGACCAACTAGACACAGCGAACACACCGGTCTTTCCTCTTCTCCAACTGTAGTGACAGTGAAGCCAAGCGCTAAATACGCTTCGTCGTATTTCCTCGTCTTAGCTTTCGGGTGACTTTCTTTTGTCTCATTATCTTTGTCTCTCTCCGCTTTTCTTTTCATCCCTGTTAAAAACTTTTTCATGTTGGGGGTTGTTATGTTGAATAACGGAGGCTATAGGCAGAACGCAGTCGGAGCTTTCTGTTGACTCAACACTGCTAACCAAGGCAAACCTGTTGTCTTGTAAGTCGTAAAATGTTGCACTGTCGCAAACGTGACAGAAGTAACAATGACAGCGCCACTGCCGCCTACTGTAGTGGATGCGCAATTACACTTTATACTAGTACGGCCCCCCCAAAAAAAAGCCTGTTCCCCAGGGTCACACGCGCCCCCCCAGGTATCGCACCGCGCCCCCCAAAGGGGGCGCGCCCCACTATTTGAGAACCACTGCCATAAGGTGAGAGGCAGGGTACACCCTGTACAGGTCACCTGCCTGTCACAGTGCCCTGAGAGAACCCACGCAAACATGGGGAGAAAGTGCAAAGTCCACACAGAAAGGCCCGGGCCAAGGTGGATTTGAACCCAGACCTTCTGTGTGAGGCAACAGTGCTAACCACCAAAAAATATAACTGCATTTTCACTTAGTTTATTGATTAGGTTTCCATCTACAGCAACTTGTTCCTGTTCTGCAGCACATGCATGAAATGTGTAACTATTATGGAACTCACATGACAGCACTGACACTGTCAGCTCGACTAGTGAAACCTACATAGCATGACCTTATGCAGACACTTTACCGCTACTCACCTTATGACGGATGTTTTCGTATGAGGTAGGACTCACAAGTGAAAAGCAGATAAGAAACACATCCTGGTAAGACAAAGAAAACAAAGCAATCAGAGCCTCACTGTGTTATATTTCGATAGGAAAACGGTAAATAGCTGCAGCAATTTACTGAAACATGCAAACATCCATATACAGAAGGCAAAAGCAGAGCTTGTACAGTTCTAACCAGCTTGACAGTCAATATTTGGTGTGAAAACCTTTATTAGCAAACCTTAGGTAGCTTTCTTTTCCTTTCTTTAAGTAGTCTTCAGGAATAGTTCTCCAGGATTTTTGAAGGACATTATAATCTCTTCTTTTGATGCCAGCTGCCGTTTATTCCATTCTCTCCCATGATGATCCCACCCTGCTTCAATAATGTTAAGAATGGTTTCTTTACTGCCCCCTTCAGTGAACAGTAGCTGGTCCTGTATCATGTCTTTCCTGGTATTTTCTTAAGGACACAACTCAGACACTGTTCATGTGGTATAAACAGTTTTTAGTCCTACTACTTCTTTTTCCTCTACTCAGCTCAAGGCACCTTTTCTTGCAGTTTTGAACACAGCGGCTTTTATCAGCAGTGGAGAGAGACAGGAAATGGGGGAAAGATACAGGAGAAGATACGCGGGCAAATTGGCGACGGGCAGGTACTCGAACCCGCACCGCAACACGGGATATGTATGCGGTCGCCAGCTTCACCACTAACCCACCCAGGCGGCCAGCTCGAGGCACTTTTGTTGTGATTTGACACTATATAAAAAAAATGAATTTCATTGAATTGAACTTACCTCAGTTTATTTCAAGGGCACACTACACACCATGCTGAGATATGTCAACTCTTTGGCTAAAAGCTCTTTGGGAATTGCCTTGTTGATGGAAAAATACTTTTATGTCTGTTAAACTGTTTTTTAGTCAGTTCAACTAATGAAATGGGAACAAAGGGTGTGTTTTTGTGAAAGAATTCTAATAACAAACTGCCTCAAAATACAATTTAAAATTTGTTCTTTGCTAAGTTGTCTGTTATGTGTCAGGTAAAGGTACTGGACTGAAAATGAGTGAAAAAGCAGCCAATGTCCAAAGAAACACTTTGAAAGACCTTTAGAAAGCCTGGAGAGCTGTTGCTCAAGACCACCTAAAAATGTTAAGAAACTCTGGCTACTTGGAAGCAAAATATAATGGAATGAAAGGGGGCTTAAGACTTTTGCACAGTATTGTAAGTGCACTATAACCCAATATTTCATGATCTTTTTTTTGTTGTTTGTTTTGATTATTGTACCGTCTCTGGGTAGGAAAGTGGGCGGAGTCTGTCATAGCCTTCTTCTCCTGCCGTATCCCAAAGGCCCAGCTTCACTGGCTTCCCATCCACCATAACATTGGCAGAGTAGTTGTCGAACCTGATAGAAGTGATGGAGTGAGAATGGGCCAAACTCTACTAACATAAAACAGGACAAGAAAAAAGACACTGAACTGAAGTGGGAATCAACCTTTTGCTGTATCTGATTTATTGTGAAATTTTTGCAGCTTCTGCTCTCTCTGAGAGACAACCCACTTTTTAAATCTGGTCAAATCAAAAGCTTGTTCACCATCTGCCTGTTGAGCCAGTTTATACCACAGTTACAGTGATAAAGAGCAACAATATTCACAGCTTGTCTAGCATTAGATTAGGTGCAGAGTTTCCTCATAACTCCCTGTAACAAGTATTTCTTGTCTGGTTACAGTTTGCTGCTGTGTAACCTCCTCTGCAAACCAAACTTTCATATAATAATATAACATGATGCCAAGCTTGACTGTGCCCGTACTGTAAAAGCTAATAAAAAAATACTCAGATACTCACACTGTGGGGATGTACTCTCCAGGAAAGGCATTGGTGCTGTAGCTGATGAGCATACAGGTCTTACCCACAGCTCTGTTGGTGAGAAAATGCTGGAATAACATTTAATGAGAAAAGGGGGAAAAAAACCTTTCTAGTTATGAACTGATGCACTGTCCACTTTTGAGTGGCTGGGCTCATGTCTGACATATATCAGAGGCTTTGCCAAAACAACTTAACCACCACAAAACATCAAGATCGCCAATGATCATCACAACTTTATATCTGTTAATGTGTCCAGGTCAAAAGATGGTACTGCTAAATAAACCCTGATCTAATACTTTGGGACTTATGTGGTTTAGATAAGATTGTTTTGGCAAGATAAAGACATGAGAGCTGTAGAGGAGGCATGTTTTCCAATGACTCTGCTGCTGCATTATCTACCACACCTGGAGCAATAAGTATGTTTACCTCCCATATATTGTTATCTTAGTACCAGTACTACAGCACACTGACCCTCCCCTCAGTAGCAGCTGAACACATGAACAGTAGCTCACATTCACAACACTGAACATCACTTTGAGGAATTTCGAGATGAAATAAAGAATATATAAAAGTCACTTTGACTGAATGCAGCTTTTACTCATTCTTTATTTATCAGGGTAAAAACTGTCATTGCCACTAAAAATGTCTTTTCCCAGAGAATCTGGACAAGAGGGCAGAAGAAATTGCAACAAATACAACATCACAGTTCTACAAGGTTATCGTCAATGGCCGTAAAAGGACTTTATTGATTACAATGTAGATACAATAACACAGTCATAAATATACTTGCAAAATTGGTAATTTTTTAATTTTATATATAAGCCCTTCATAAATCCTGTACACTACAATGTATTTATTAATATAGAAATAGATGTTACACATCAAAAAACACGTAAAAACATCGGAAATCACTTTGCACCACTGCGAGTAACAAAGTGCCTCAAGATACAATCTGAAAATGGTTCTTTGCTAAGATGTTTTGTAAACTTTTGCACAGTACAGACGGACGCTGAGTGCTCTACAGCAACTAGACAGCAACAGCGTTAGCCTGCTTTATCAGTATATTTTCCCAAGTCACCAGAAGCAGAGCACTGCCTGAGACAAATTAAAATGATTGGTGTCTATTTTCCCCCCAATCACTGAAAATCCAAGACATTTTATTAAGGTCTCACATTAAAGCTTAAAAACCAGCAGAAACTAATCTGTAGTGAACTTACCCGTCTCCCACTACAACGCACTTAACGTTCTGCATTGCGCTGCAGCTGAAGGAATGCTGTCAGCGCGGGAGCAGCCACCGCGAACTCATTTCTCATCATACTGCGCTCCTTTTACCTCGATGTTGGAGATGGGAATGTCGTCCGCGTTCCAGCGCTCGGAGGAGCTAGGAAAACAGGCTTGTTGCAGCATAGCAAGGTGGAGCCGTGAATTCATGCACTCATTCATTAGTAAAGCAACGCAGTGCCTGCTCGGTTCTGTTCTTCAGCGAGACACAAATACACAACTGTTGTAACACAGAGAGTACAAGTATTACTGTTTTACTACTGTTCACACACAATAAATAGGTATTGATGGGACTTCTCCCACTTCTTCTTTCGGCTGCTCCCTTTAGAGGTCTCCACAGCGGAAAACCTGAGTCCATCTCTCCTTATTCCTCGCATCCTCTTCTGTCACACCAACCCTCTGCATGCCCTCCCTCACTACATCCATGAACCTTTTCCGTGGTCACGCCTCTTCTGTCCTGGCAGCTCCATATTCAACATCTTTCGACTTCTCCAACTTTCTGAGTGGGAACTCCGATTTGAGGGAGAATTCCAGATGAAAAATCCGACTTGGAACTTTAGATAACTTTAATTAGATAACATGATCTAGCAGCTTAACGCGAGTTTACTCAGAACTTTCCTCCCTGCATTCCCATGCTTTGGTGGGCTGAACTGAAGGCAAGCGCGTCTTTGCACTCACACTTTGCTCCTCTTCCTGGTCTGATGTATTCTGTTGTCACATGACTCAGCTGTCCTCAGCAGACACATGCTGTGAGTGAGAAAGAGGACCTCCTGTGGTGGTGTTTTATAGCTGTAAGTGAAAACACTGATGTGTGTAGGAAGGAAATTCTCTATTTCATCACCTAGTTTATAAACACTTGAAAAACCAGGAAAGCTAGAGGGAAACCCCTCAAACAGAGACAGACCCCCAAGACATAGGTCAGAGGTCACTTGCAGAGCCCTTCAGAGTAATCTATTGAGCTTGAAGGAGTGGTCAGAGGTCAAATGTGACATTTTTTTTTTTTATTTCTTTCAGAGATGATAAAATTTTATACACTACTTTCTATATATTAACAATGCACACCACACTTGTAAGAATCATAGTTTTTAGCTGGTAGCTTTCAACCTCGTGCACTAGCTCAGGCCCCTTTCTTACCAGAGAGGAGTTGTTCCATGTCCCAGTAGCCAGTCTCGATAGCTGGAGATTGGTCCGCCAGGGCCTCCGTCCTTGGCCACTGCCGGACACACATTGTACCCGACCCCTACTACGCCCCTGCAGGTGGTGGGTCTACAGAATGGCAACCTCCTCTTTGAGCTGCACCCGGCTGGTCCATCTTTACCTAATACCATACCTAAAAGTTGTTTTTCCATTGTGTTTCCTCTTGAGTGAATGGCAGTCAAAACATTAACATTTCTTTACAAAATGTTTATATCTATGATGGTCAAAAACTCAAACTCACAAAGACATGTTTTTATACATTTTATATTAAAGCATTGGAAAGATTCCCTGAAAACAAGCTTCAAGGACTTGGGAATCAACCAGTCCACCTGGGAGAATCTTGCCCTAGACTGTTCATCTTGGAAAACTGTCATCCACAAGGTGCCCATACTGCAGAGACTACTTGCATCTTGAGAGCAGAAGAGAAACAAGCCATCTGGAAGGCCAGAGAGGGTCAAGTCACTATGTGTGTCCTACATGAGAGGACATTTCAGGCCCATTAGTCTCTTCAACCATTTCCAAACCCACCAAAACCCACGCTAACTTGTTGAGGCCATTGTCATCATCATAATTCAGAGATGCTCTTCTGCATTCCTTGGCTGTAATGAATGGTTATTTGTGCTACTGCTGCTCACTGGATAGTTTCCCCTTGTCATACTATTCCCTGTGACCCCTAGAGATGCTTGTGTGGTAAAATTCCAGAAGAGCAGCAGTTTCTGAAATACTCGTCTAGCACCAACAACTATGCCACATTCAAGTCACTTCAATCACCTTCTTCTCCATTCTGTTGCTTAGCTTAAAATTAATCAGGTCATTCTGACCATGTCTACATCCTGCATGATTGGCTGATTAGATAGTTTGTACCTAATAAAGAGACCAGTGAATATAATAAACAGAATTGAGACTTAGTATCTTTCATATATTTTTTAACCGAATGCATGATGCAAACTATTTTATAAAAATATTATTCTTCTGGTTCAACATGTCTACCAAAACTTAGCACCAATCTGTGTCATTGATGTCCCTAGTCATATTAGTGATTGAAAAAAAATGTACCTTTTTAATAATTTTGAATCTATATTTTCCATTCTGGCATGATTTAACAGAATAAGTGAGTCAGCAAAACCTCAGCCATTTTTGTGTTGCTCAAAGGAACAGAGTCTGTTTTACAAGAATTTAACAGCTTTTATCTGCAAAGCTAAAGAGTCACAACATTTTTTATTTTCTCTCTACTTCATTAAGACAATGATAGTGAATCATATTAAGATAAATATTAATTACTGGTTAAGAGGTTATGATACATGAAAAGTGGATACAATAAAACGCCACTGAAGGTTACTTCAAGCTTTTTGTTGACAGCAAGGTGACACAACCGCCCTCACGAAGAGAAAAAGAAGCTTTCGACTTACACACTAAATATGATGAAGCTGAATGAACAGCAGGAAACAGCAGCAGACTATCAGCTCTGTTTTAAAGGTTTGAGACAACAGAACAAAGAATTTCTTTTTGGCTAAAATACAGCATGTGTGTATTTGACAAAATTTCTTCCATGTTTTTGTGTGTTTCTCTTGTGTCATTAGCCTCCCTCACTACTAGCAGTCAAGTTTCTCTGTAACTCCTCTAGTGAAGAAAGTCTTAGAGGAGAGAGCACTTCTTTGCCTTTGTTTGGACAGGTGGAGGGGACAGGGCGACTCGGATGGCCTCGTCAAACACAGTTTTAAGTCCATGCTGAGTCAAAGCTGAACACTCCAGGTACTTGACACAACCTGAGGACAGGAAACAGGAAGTCTCTGGTCTACAACTGGAATCTGTCATATTCGATTACCGTAATTATGTTTAACCCTTAAAAAATAATATGAGAGATAACTGAAGTCATTACCAAACTCTTTGGCCAGGGCCTGTCCTTGGGCAAAGGTAAGGGTAGAGAGATTATTCTTCTCCAGCTTCTCCTTGAAGTCTTTATCTTCTCTTAGATCTAGTTTGGTGCCCACGAGGATTATGGGAGTGTTAGGACAATGGTATCTCACCTCAGGGTACCACTGCAAAGAGAAAACATTTATAAATTTAACTTGTCAGCCCTTTCTGTGTTATCTTGAACACTTAATTGGAGCTGCAACTAAGAACTGTGTGGACTTTGCATGTTCTCCCTGTGCCTACAAGGATATTTTGCCAGGATGCTGGCAATGATGTTGATATCTTGAGGAAAATAAATAAATTAAAAAACAAATACAAGTGCAATAAGCTTTGTATAAGTGGGGCAGGTATGATTAACTCTACTCTTATGTCAAACTGTCAAGCTGTGTGGTATGACAGGAAAATGTGAAACCGCTGGAGAGTGCTTCCTGCCAGCACCTCGGAGTCAGCATGCCTACATGCTGAACACTTTTACTTTGCTCAAGTCCACTCTGAAAACCCCAGCCAGACTGGTAGATTAGCATTCCTGCACATTAACAGCTAAAATGACTTTGGATTCAGATTTGTGACACATGATGAAAGGAACCGACTGAAGATGCAGACCAAGAACCCCATTTATGCACAAACACAGCTGAGCAATGTTGTAAACAAGAACCAGATTTTCCAATATTTCCAGTGTTTTATTGGTCATACTTGTAGCACTTAAATGTTTCAAATCAAACAAATTTTAGTATTAGACAAAGAAAACCAGAGAAAATACAAAATGCCAATTTTAAATAATGATTAAGTTTTTTAAGAGAAAAAGCTTCCCCCAGGACTCAACCCAAGGATCCAAGCTTGAAGAACACGCCTAAGCCAACCCACTGTGGGATGAGAGGGAGATTTTGTTTATACAAATGCATTTTCCTTTCAAATGTGGCACCATTTAAGAGGAAATAAACAGGCTTTCCAACAGGATAAGATTTATTGCCAAGAAGCATAATGTAATTAGAAAGAATCAATTGATGGCTAAACATGTTCACTCACCCAGCCAAATTATTGAATTCAAGTGTTCCAATCACTTCCATGGCCGCGCAGGTGAACAAAACCAAGCACCTAGGTTTGCAGACTGCTTCTACAAACAATTATAATGAAGCTCTTGGGAGGTCAGTGAATTCCAGCATGGTACCACGATAGGCTGCCACCTGTGCAACAAGTCCAGTTGTGAAATTTCTTCAATACTAAATATTTAACAGTCAACTATTATGGTATTATAACAGAGTGAAGGCAATTGGAAATGACAGCAACTCAGCCACAAAGTGGTAGGCCATGTAAAATCACCAAGTGGGGTCAGCGGATGCTGATGTGCATAGTGACCAGAGGTCATCAACTTTCTGCAGTCAATCATTACAGACCTCCAAACTTCATCTGGCCTTGAGATTAGCTCAAGAACAGTGTGTAGAGAGCTTCATGGAATGGGTTTCTATGGGCGAAAAGCTGCATCCAAGCATTACCCCACCAAACGCGATACAAAGTGTCAGATGCAGTGGTGTAAAGCACGCCAAAGCTGGACTCTAGAGCAGTAGAGACGTGCTCTCTGGGGTGACGAATCACACTTCTCTGTCTGGCAATCTGATGGATGAGTCTGGGTTTGGTGGTTACCAGGAAAACGGTACTTATCTGTCTGCATTGTGCCAAGTATAAAGTTTGATTGAGGGGGGATTATGGTGTGGGGTTGTTTTTCAGGAGTTGGGGTCAGCCCCTTAGTTCCAGTGAAAGGAACTCTTAATGCTTCAGCATACAAAGACTTTTTGGACAATTTCATGCTCCCAACTTTGTGGGAACAGTTTGGGAATGGCCCCTTCCTGTTCCAACAGGACTGCACAGCAGTGCACAAAGCAGGTCCATAAAGACATGAATGAGTGAGTTTGGTGTGGAAGAACTTGACTGGCCTGCACAGAGTCCTGACCTCAACCTGATAAAACAACTTTGAGAGGAATTAGAATGGCGACTGTGAGCCGGGCCTTCTCATCCAACATCGGTGTCTGACCTCACAAATGTGCTTCTGGAAGAACGAACATAAATTCCCATAAACACACCCCTAAATCTTGTGGAAAGCCTTCTCAGAAGAGTTGAAGCTGGTAGAGCTGTGAAGGGTGGGCCAACATCATCCCAGTTGCCATAAGGCGAGAGGCAGGGTACACCCTGTACAGGTCACCTGCCTGTCACAGTGCCCTGAGAGAACCCACGCAAACATGGGGAGAAAGTGCAAAGTCCACACAGAAAGGCCCGGGCCAAGGTGGATTTGAACCCAGACATTCTGTGTGAGGCAACAGTGCTAACCACCAAAAAATATAACTGCATTTTCACTTAGTTTATTGATCAGGTTTCCATCTACAGCAACTTGTTCCTGTTCTGCAGCACACGCATGAAATGTGTAACTATTATGGAACTCACATGACAGCACTGACACTGTCAGCTCGACTAGTGAAACCTACATAGCATGACCTTATGCAGACACTTTACCGCTACTCACCTTATGACGGATGTTTTCGTATGAGGTAAGACTCACAAGTGAAAAGCAGATAAGAAACACATCCTGGTAAGACAAAGAAAACAAAGCAATCAGAGCCTCACTGTTTTATATTTCGATAGGAAAACGGTAAATAGCTGCAGCAATTTACTGAAACATGCAAACATCCATATACAGAAGGCAAAAGCAGAGCTTGTACAGTTCTAACCAGCTTGACAGTCAATATTTGGTGTGAAAACCTTTATTAGCAAACCTTAGGTAGCTTTCTTGTCCTTTCTTTAAGTAGTCTTCAGGAATAGTTCTCCAGGATTTTTGAAGGACATTATAATCTCTTCTTTTGATGCCAGCTGCCGTTTATTCCATTCTCTCCCATGATGATCCCACCCTGCTTCAATAATGTTAAGAATGGTTTCTTTATTGCCCCCTTCAGTGAACAGTAGCTGGTCCTGTATCATGTCTTTCCTGGTATTTTCTTAAGGACATAACTCAGACACTGTTCGTGTGGTATAAACAGTTTTTAGTCCTACTACTTCTTTTTCCTCTACTCAGCTCAAGGCACCTTTGTTGTGATTTGGCACTATATAAAAAAATTGAATTTAATTTAATTGAACTTACTTCAGTTTATTTCAAGGACACACTTTTTGTTTTTTGTTCTTTGCTAAGTTGTCTGTTATGTCTCAGGTACAGGTACTGGACTGAAAATGAGTAAAAAAGCAGCCAATGTCCAAAGAAACACTTTGAAAGCCTGGAGAGCTGTTGCTCAAGACCACCTAAAAATGATAAGAAACTCTGGCTACTTGGAAGCAAAATATAAAGAAATGATGGGTGACTTAAGACTTTTGCACAGTATTGTAAGTGCACTATAACCCAAAATTCCATGATTTTTTTTTGTTATGATTGTTGTACCGTCTCTGGGTAGGAAAGTGGGCGGAGTCTGTCATAGTCTTCTTGTCCTGCTGTATCCCAAAGGCCCAGGTTCACTGCATTCCCATCCACCATAACATTGGCAGAGTAGTTGTCGAACCTGATAGAAGTGATGGAGTGAGAATGAGCCAAACTCTAAAACAGGACAAGAAAAAAGACATCTGATTGAACCAAAAGCCTGTTTATCATCTGCCTACTGAGCCACTTACAGCACAGTCACAGTGATAAAGATCAGCACTATCTACAGCTCATCTAGCATTAGATACAGAGTTTCCTCAAAACTTCCTGTAACATGTATTTTTTTGTCTAGTTACAGTTTACTGCTGTGTAACCTCCTCTGCAAACCAAACTTTCATATAATAATGCATCAGCATGCCAAGCTTGATAATGCATTTACCATGTAAGGCAATACATAAATACTCGGTGCACTACAGTCTCAGATACTCACACTGTGGGGACATACTCTCCAGGAAAGGCATTGGCGGTGTAGCTGATGAGCAGACAGGTCTTACCCACAGCTCTGTTGGGGAGAAAATGCTGGATTAAGTGAGAAAAACCAAGAAAAAACTATTCTGATGGATCATCTAGTTTTGTGTGGCCGAGCTCATGTATTACATATATCAGAGGCTTTGCAAAAGAAAAGAAAAGGTTGTTTTAGCAAGATAAACACATGAGAGCAGTAACTTATCTTAGCACCAGTACCCCTCCCCTCAGTAGCAGCTGAACACATGAATCTCACATTCACAACACTGAACATCACTTTGAGGAATTTTGAGAGTTCAGTAAAGCTCCTGTTACAGCAATATTTAGGATTAAACACTTATCATAAATGTTAGCCTGGCTGGCACATACACAATGTTACCTATTTAACTTTCAGGAATTACTGGAAAGCCACTTGAGCAGTCTGTTAAGTTATAATTAAACTAGAGGCTACCGCTAATAATAAAACAGTAACATTAATGTGGGTGCTAGACAGCAAACATTATCAGCCCTGCTCATCTGTAACGTTAATGGATAAATTAATTAAGCTGTTGCCAATCAGATTCTATCCAGATGATACTGCATGAGCACCGGCTTAAATGCAGCCCCAAACCAGAGCCTCCACAGCGTTTAACAGATGGCTGTGGATACTCACTTTTGTTCTTTTCTCCTGACCTTCTCTGCACACAGTGACGATAATTTGAACTAACAATGTCAAACATGGATTCATCACTCCGTAAGAGCTGTTGCCACTGAATTTCAGTCCAGTTCTCGTGTAATTTGACACACCTCAGCATTTTTCTCCCAGTCTCCCTTCCTTCAGAGTGGCTTCTTGACAGCCACCCTTCCGCACCTTTCTTTCTGTTTATTAAGGACATGATGTTCAGGTACTGTTCATCGGCTGTAGATAGTTTCTTAGGTCTGCCACTTCTTCTTCTGTCCTCCACTTGTTATAAATTATATCGAGTATTTTCCTGGATCTTAATCAAGTTGGCAATTCTAGTATTGCTAACCAAATAAAAAGAATAAACTTACCCGTCTCCGACGACAACACACTTAATGTTGTTCTGCATTGCGCTGCAGCTGGAGGAATGCTGTGAGCCCGAGAGCAGCCAACATTGAACTAATTTCTCATCATACTGCGTTCCTTTTACCTCGGATGTCGGTGCTGGGAATCTCGTCCGCGTTCCAGTGCTCGGAAAAGCTAGGAAAACAGGCTTGTTGCACCAGAGCAAGGAGGAGCCATGCAATCATTCTTTACTAGAAATACAACGCAGTGCCTTGCGCTTAAAAACACCGCTGCAGAACTGCTAGGTTCTCTGTCATCTCGGATTATGAAGCAGGTATTCCTCCCACTTCTTCTTTCGCCTGCTGCAGGTCTCCACACCGCACCTTCAGCCTCCAGCTCTATCCCTCGCATCCTCTGTCACATCAAACCTCTGCATGTCCTCCTTCGCTTTTGGTAGCGCGAACAAACCAAAAACAACCTGTAGTTATTTTTGATTTATATATGTGCGCTTGTTATGTAAATCACATATCACAATAAAAGTTATGGTTTGTGTGTTGTCTGGGCGAAATTAAGAGAAATAAAGCTCCAGACGTCCAATTTTTCTCAATCAATACGTGTTCCTTTATTCGTGTGAATTTTTTGCTGTAATCAACGTCTTCACTCACGATTCGCTTGCAATAGAAATTCATCCAGCTCTTCACCCTGATCAGCTCTACTTTCTAGCTGATTTTATGACTGCTGGGATAGGCTCCAGCCACCCACCCCGCGACCCTGAAGAGGATAAGCTGAAAAGGATGGATGGATGCGGCTAATATGCATGCAGAAAATTAGTATAAATAAACCCAGGAATAAGTTATAGGACTGTACAATTGTAATTATAAACTGACAGTTCTGAACCTATTGAATAAAGTCAATCCAGGACGCGGATATATTTAAAACAATAAATAATTGAAGCGTATCCTTGATAGCTCACAAAGTTTTCTGTGGATTCATTTTCTGCCTTATCCACTCTACCTGGCTGGGAAATTTCATCTAAAGCTGCTGAAGGAGCCCACAGAATTTAAAGGACAAATCTGCTCAAAATTGCCAAGGTTAATGCAAATATGAAAATATAAAAAAAAATCATAAAAAATAAACATTGAAAGCTGACATGAAATTCTCAGCACATTATGATTCTTGCCCACCAACTCTACATGTGTGCAGAGTTTAATCCCACAGCACTGCAGGATTCCATGGAAATTAAAGGACAATTTTGCTCATGATCTTCATTGTCAATGTACTACAAAAACACCATATTAAAAAAAAAAATCAGCCTTAACAGTTGACATGGAATTCTCTATGGATTCCTCATCTGGCTCACCCACTGTACACGTCTGCAAAAGTTCAAACTGATGTAATGTTCATAAATCACTGTGCCACTCTGATCAAAAATTCATTAATATTCAACCAGAAAAATGTAGCTTTCCGGAACGGTGACAAAGAACAGCTGAAACGGGTGCAACATGAGCTCAATGAAAAACTGAAAATGGCAAAAGTGGAATACAAAAAAAGAAGAACCAAAGGGATCTAGAAAACAGCAACATTTGTGAGGTGTGGCGTGGAATCAAAACCATCTCTAGATACAACAAAAAAAAAAACAACAGCCACTTATGGGTGATGTCGAAAGAGCCGATGAACTCAATCATTTCAATAGATTTGGTCACACCAACTTCCACTGCTGCTCTTCAGTCTTCTTCTGCTTCTTCTTCTCAACATGTGGCCATCTTCTCCACCACAGCTACCCCAACTCCTTGCATCTTTAAGGTGGCAGCTAGTTCCCACCTCACACCTGTTTCTCCATCCCTGTCTGTCACAGAGACAGGGGTCACAAAGACAAGCTCACAGAGATGAGTGTAGAGTCTTCCTTTGTTCCTTTGTGTTTCTAGGACATTAATGAACAGCACGGGGGACTCCACATGGCTCCATTTCCTTTCACATTGTATGCCGCAGACTTCAAATACAATTCTGAGTCCTGTCACACCCAGAAATACTTAGATGACACTGCCATTGAGACGTGTATCAGGAACGGACACAAATCTGAATATAGGCATCTTCTCAAAGCCTTCAGTGACTGGAGTCACAAAAACCACTTCATCTTGAACCACTCTAAGGTGCCGTTTACACGAGACCGTTTTCATTTTGAAACGGTGTCGTTTTGATGCGTTTCGGCCTTGCGTTTACACGACAACAGAGTGAAAACGATGTGTTTCAGAAACGGGGTCCAGAGTGGAGCGTTTCAGAAACGCACCGGCTTGCGTTTTCGTGTAAACACTTGAAACCGGGGTGATTTGAAAACGCTCGACTCGCACATGCGCACTATGGTTGCGACGGCCAGTTTTTCGCGCACGCGCAAACTGATAAACAGTACTCGCGGATTCACGAGTGCTTCTTATGCTTTTCCTGTGTTTTTACCGTTTTGTAATTCAGCGTTGTGTGCAGCAGCGATCCAACCTCATCATCGGTCCACACAAAACCTCTCACATTGGCCGTTTTGTAAGTAATGAACAATTTGCCGCACTACCTACTGTGTCACTCCACGCATGCGCGTCTTGCGTAAACAAACTGCAAAGAGAAAACCAACGCCAACTTGTGGCCTGGCATGGGAACTACATCGTTTTCATCGTTTCACATGTCCTCGTGTAAACGCGGATCGTTTCTGAAACGCCATCGTGTAAACGAAAGGCTGAAACGCATCAAAACGACACCGTTTCCAGTGAAAACGGCTTCGTGTAAACGGCACCTAAGATTAAGGCCCCCTCTCCAGCCTGTGAAAGTTTGTGGAGTGGATATAGAGTTGGTAACAAAATATAAATATTTAGAATTACAGCTAGATTACAAAGTGGACTGGTCCCTGAATACAGATGAACTATACAAAAAGGGGCAGAGCCATCACTTTTTGTTAAGAAAATCAAGATCTCTTGATATCTGCAGTAAAATACTGAACATGTTCTATCACTCTGTGGTGGCAATACTGTTGTTCTATGTCGCAGTCTGCTGGGGTAGCAGCATCAGAAGCAAGGTTGCAGGGACACTGGACAAACTAGTGAGGAAAGCTGGTTCTGTAACTGGAGCAAGAATGGACACGCTGAGACCCAGGCAGGTTTGGATAAACATAAAACTGCATTTTGTATGTCTATGAGTTATCTTTGTCTAATGTTATAATGTATTTGATGATTTAAACCATGAAAGTGTGAAAAATAAATTTTTGAGCAGGTTTTGTCATGGATTGGGGCAGGCTGTATGTGTGTGTCTGTTTCCAGGTGGTTTGGTGGGCAGGCGGTTCTAACTGCGCCTTTGTGGCTGCTGCCAAGGTGCATGCCTGTGGCTGATGAATCAATCGAGGCCTGGAGTATTTAGGAGTGGTTGAGACGATGACTCACTGCCAGATTGTACAACCTCCATGCTGGTAAATATAGCTAGCTCATCTTTTGTGCATAATTTTCATCTGCCTGTCCGTAACCTTGGTCTCCCCTGCCCATCAGTTTGCTCCTTTCCGCAGAACCTCATTACTGGAATCACAGATCTACTGAGCCTCGCCAGGGAGCCAGCATACTCAGCCACTGCCTCTCCAGCCTCCAGCTGCCTGCCAAATGAATGACATCAGTCTGCCCTGACCCCTCCTCCACCCAGATCCTGGAAACACCTCGCCACGCACAAAGCCCGACAAGTTCCCCCAAAGGTCTCGCTCTCTAAGACCCACCAATTCTCCATGCATTGCCAGACAAACATTCCCACCTCGGTTCCTCTCCTGCGTATTACTTTGTGCTTGTACAAATAAACCTTGGTAACAAACTGTCTTATCTGCTCCTTGGGTCCAACCTTCCCAACTATCATGACAGATTTGTCCTTCAACTTCCATGGAACCCTGCAGTGATTTGTGATGAAACTCTGTACACATGTAGCGGTGGGCAAGAATCATAATGTGTTGAGAATTTCATGTCAACTCTCAATGCTGATTTTTTAATGAATTTTTTGAATTTGATATTTTCATATTCACATTAACCTTGGTGAATTTCAGCAGATTTGTCCATTAACTTCTGTGGAATCCTTCAACATGATAGGACTGATATTTTAATTTGTTTCTCCCCTCCAAACACAGTATATTCCTGGGTAGACACATCTGTGCAAACACTGCTCCACTCATGCACTCCGACTTTTCTCCTCTCTGCTCTGCAGTGTTTTGTATTCACATGACGGAGCTGCCCTGAGCAGACACATGCAGGCTGCAGTGAGTGAGAAAGAGGACCTCCTGAGTACATAGATGAAAACACTGGAAATTCTCTATTGCAGCAACACAACTAGTTTATAAACACTTGTAAAACTGGGAAAAAGTATATTTCTTTCCCCAGAACAAGCATCAAAAGAAACTCAATGAGAAGGTTAATCCCTCTAACAGATCTAGACCCCTAACACAAAAGGTCAGAGGTCACTGGCAAAGTCCTTCCAGAGACACAGAAGATACAGGCAGCTCATATAGTGGTGAAAATGATATTTCAGTCATGACTTAGGTCAGATCTTCAGCATCAGTTAATGTTAATTTTCAGTTATTGGTTGTCATATTTTTTACTTCAGCAGACTGATTACGTACAGACTGTATCCAGACACTCAAATCACAAATTCAGCCTAATGAAATACGCTAAATGAATTATTTTATTGGAGCTAAAAATATATCTTAAAGACATAGTATAAAAAGTCTAAAGCTCCCAGGTTGTGGAACGCTCTGCCTATGCACATCAAACAGGCCTCTTCACTAGCTATTTTTAAATCTTCTCTTAAGACCCACCTTTTTCACCAGGCTTTCAAACAAGCTTGAGATGTTTGTATCGCAGTGTATTTATTTCTTATGTATCTATTTGTTTTTTAGTCTAATTTTATCCTGACTTTTGATTGTGTATTTTATTTTTATTTTATTGTTGCTCTTTTATTTTTATGTTACTGATGCTCTTATTTATTTTTATATTTTATTGATGCTCTTCTTTCTGGGTGTTGACTTTTACGTTTGTCTTTTGTTGTTTTTATTCTTCCATGTTCAGCACTTTGGTCAGTGCTTACTGTTTTAAAGTGCTCTATAAATAAATTGGCTTGCCTTGGCTAAATATACAAATAGCACATTTAAAATAATAGACGTCAACACAAGGTACTTTCCATGTAAGCTCATTTAAATTCTTGGTCTTCAAAAAACACAGTTTCAAGTTCGTTACATATACAATTTTACAAGTATAAAGCCTTCCATGAAGAGTTGAAGCTATTATAGTGCAAACAGTGGGATGACGTCATATTAAATCCTATAGATTAAGAATAGGATGTCCCTCGAGTTCATATGCATGTGAAGGAAGACAACCAAACACTTTTTAGTGTATGTCTGGAGGAGTAAAGGTGAGGCTGCACCAACTGTCAAGCATGGTGGTGCTCTGGGGTTGTTTTTCTGCCAGTGGTACTGGTACATCGCATGAAGTGGATGGTATAATGAAGGAGGAGGATTACCTCCAAAATCTTCAGCTTCACCTCAAATCAACAGCTAGACAGTTGAAACCTGGACACAACTGGGTGTTCCAACAGGATGGCAATTCCAAACACACATTAAAAACTGGTTTTGGAACTGATAAAGCAGGCTAACATGAAGATTTTGAAATGGCCTTCCCAAAGCATTTTGTGAACTGTGCTTAAAAGCCAGGTCTGTGCCAAGAAACCATCCAATTTAAATAAACTCTAGTAGTTCTGCTAAGAAGAGTGGTCAAATATCTGGCCAGAATTATGCCAGAAGATTGTCGATGGCTACCAAAAGCATCTGTTCGAGGTGCAACTTGCTAAGAGACATTTAACCAAATATAAGAGGGGCTGTATGTAAATATTTGAGCCCATTTTGATATATTGACCCTCTGTGGATTGGAGAAAATTCAAAATAAATTTAAACTTTGCACCAAATTGTTAATTTTTCATGTAATTAAAGATGTATGCTGTACAATGATTCCACAAGCACAGTTAAAAGAAACCATTAAAGTCTTAGAGGAGAGAGCACTTCTTCCCCTTCTTTTTAACAGGTGGAGGGGATAGCATGACCCGGATGGCCTCATCAAACACAGTTTTAAGGCCACGTTGAGTCAAAGCTGAACACTCCAGGTACTTGACAGAACCTGAGGACAGGAAACAGAAAGCCTCTGGGTTATTACTGGAATCTGCCATCTTCCATGAATTATAATTATTGTTAAAAAAGTATCAGAGATAACTGAAGTCATTACCAATTTCTTTGGACAGGGCCTGTCCTTGAGTGTAAGTAATGGGAGAGAGTTTATCTTTCTTCAGCTTCTCCAGAGTGTTCTTGTCATCTCTCAGATCCAGTTTGGTGCCCACAAGAATGATGGGAGTCTTGGGACAATGGTGTCTCACCTCAGGGAGCCACTGCACAGGGGCAGCATTTATAAGTTAGGGGTGTACCTTCACACATCTGTCTGTGTTATCTTGAAGAGGTTATCTTTGTAATAGCTGCAACTAACTATTATTTGCATATTCAGTCTTTAGCTTTTCTGTGTGGACTTTGCATATTCTCTGTGTGCCTTAAAGGGTTCCTCACCCGGTCAAAAGACATGCATGAACATTTTTTACTGAACTCCAGTCCAATTTCAAAAGACTGGCAAGACAAGTGGCACTTTCGCACTGAGCTAAAAAGCCTTTGCATTCAATCAGATATGAGACACCGCATAGGAAGAGCCAGCTAAAGATACAGACCAAGAATCCCAGCTGTGCACAAAATCAGCTAAGCAATGATGAAATCAAGAACAACCAGATTTTCCAATATTTCCAGTGTTTGTTATCTTATCTTCACTGTCTATAAATATCTCTAAAAACTATCTCCAGCACTCCCCCCGCCCCCACTGAATGGTGCTTAGGAGGCGGAAGACAAAACAAATGTTACATGCTAGTGCACTGGTAACATTTGTTTATGCACTGGTAACAATTATCTGCGCATTGGTAACATTTATATGTGCATCGGTAACATTTATCTGTGCAGTGGTAACTATGCACTGGTAACAAATATCAATGCATTGGTAACAATTATCTATGCATTGGTAACAATTATCTGTGCATTGGTAACATTTATCTATGCCATAGATAATTGTTACCAGTGCACAGATAATTGTTACCAATGCATAGATTCAATTATACATATCTATTGGTAACAATTATCTATGCATTAGTAACTATGCACTGGCAACATTTATATATGCACTGGTAACATTTATCTGTGCCCAAGCCAGTTTACCCATGTCTTACATATACATATAAAACATACACATATGTAAATTATACATGCAATGATATTGGTGTACACAACACTATTTTCCAAGAAACATTTGAAAAAGAAGAAAGTAAAAGATCAAATAGCATTTTTTTTATGCTTTGCTCGGAGTATTTATGGATCTGTCAAGTTTCCGATATGCATCCCCTCCCAATAGTAAACTCATTCCTACACCCCTGCACACAGGCCAGCCCTCACTCCTCACCTGCAACAGTAAGCCTTGACCACCCATGACCTTGTCGCTGGTTCACCACTAGTCCTTCCTTGGACCATTTTTGATAGATACTAGCCACTACAGACTGGGAACACCCCACAGGAGCGGCAGTTCGGAGATGCTCTGACCCACTCAACTAGCCATTACATTTTGGCCCTTGTCTAACTCGCTCAAATCCTTACACTTTACCATTTTTCCTGCTTCTAACACATCACCTTTGAGTGATGTGTTATTCACTTGCTCCCTAATATATCCTACCCACTAGCAGGAGCTGTGATGAAGAGATAATCAGTGTTATCCACTTCACCAATCAGTGGTCATAATGTTATATTTGATCAGTATCCATTTATTTTCTGGGGCCAGACTTAAGCTATCTTAAGGCAGGACATGCCTGCAACACCTAATTAGCATGCCGCATACATCTTTCAACGCAGAGGAGTAGTGGCTCTAGTGTAAGTCCTTGCCAAATGATTGAACTACTCACCCTATCTCTAAGGGAGAAATGAGGTAGCCTTCAGAAGATGTTCATTTCCACCACTTGTTTCAGCAACCTTGTTCTTTCAGTCAATACCCTGAGCTTGTGAACAAAGGTGAAGGTAGGGATGCTGATCAACTGGTAAATCACTCTTTCACGTCAGCTTTCTCATCACCACACTCCTCCTGAGATACTCTTCCACTTGGGGCAACTACTGGTCCTTGACCCGGAGTGGGTACTCCACCCTTTTCTGGCTGAGAACCATGGCCTCACACTTGACACTGCCTTCACTTCTGGTGTCCAGCATGTAGTCCAGCATGTAGTTTGGGGATTACTGCCACGACAGGCACCAAACACATTGCAGCCACAGCTCCATGTAGCAGCTTTAACAATGGAAGTGCGGAGCATGGTCCATGCTGACTCAGTGTCCTCAGCCTCCTTCAGAAGGCTATTGAAGTTCCACCAGAGGATTGAATTGAAGATTCTGTGGACTGTGGGCCTCTGACAGACGCATGCAGTGCTCCCTCACTATATGTTTGGGTGCACCAGGCCTGTGCAGTGGGCAATTCTAGACTGGAAAAGAGTCCGGCCCCTCTCCAAGACACTGACTCCAGAGCCCACGCCATGCACTGAAGAAAACCTGACTATATCTATCCGGTATCTCTCAATCTTAACACACTAGCTCAGGCTCCTTCCATGTCCCAATGGCCAAACTCGTTAGCCAAAGATCAGACCACAAGGGCCTCTGCCCTTGACCACTGCCCGACACACATAGCTCCTAACCCCTATGGTGCCTCCTGAGAGTGGTGGACCCACAGTAGGGTGGATCCATTGCTCCTCTAGGGCTGTGCCAGGCCAGGCCCCATGGACTAAGTCCTGGCCACCAGGTGCTCTGCCTTAAGCTCCCTTCCTTTAATTAATCTCCACCTTAATCACCTATAAAACTGAATGTAAGTTGTAGCTCTAATTTCCATGTTAGGATCCTTCAGAAAATTAAACTGCATTTTTACTTTGAGTTTACTGATTAGGTTTCCATCTACAGCAGCTTGCGTCTGTTCTGCAGCACAGACACAAAATGAGTAAACTTTATGATACTAACATGACAGTACTGACACTGTCAGCTGGACTAGTAAAACCTAAATAGCCCGGCCCGATGCAAAAATGTTTCCACAATACAGCCACTACTCACCTTATGACAGACATTTTCATATGAGGCAGGCCTCACAAGTGAAAAGCAGATAAGAAACACATCCTGGTAAGACATAAAAAAATTAAATAATCAGTCTGTAAGTTGTCTGATATGTGTAGACATAATCCCTTGAGTTAGGGTGCTTTGTATGCTTGAATGATTCATAGGTCCGTATTATGTAATTTAACAAACATAAAACACTCCTCTGAAAATGGTAAGGTACAAGGAATGGACTGAAAATGAGTGAAAAAATAGCCAATGTCCAAAAAAACCTTTGAAAGATCTTCAGAAAATCTGGAGAGCTATTGCTTAAGACCACCTAGATTTGATAAGAAAGTCTGGCACCTTGGAAGCAAAATGCACTATAACACAGCATTGTCTCTTTTAAATTTATGTTTTGCTGTGATTGTTGTACCGTCTCTGGGTAGGAAAGTGGGCGGAGTCTGTCATAGTCTCCTTGTCCTGCTGTATCCCAAAGGCCCAGGTTCACTGCATTCCCATCCACCATAACAGTGGCAGAGTAGTTGTCGAACCTGATAGAAGTGATGGAGTGTGAATATAAACTGTTAAAATACTGGTACTAACATAAAACAGGACAAGAAAAGAGACACAGAACTTAAGTGGGAACCATCATCTTGTCTGATTTATTGTGACCTTTTACCTCTAAAAAAACAATTTGCTTGGTTTTAAAGTTTAACTGAACCAAAACCCTGTTTATCATTTGCCTGCTGAGCCAGTTTATGTTTAAGTTACAGTGATAAAGATCAACACTTCAACAGCTGGTCTACAATTAGATTAGGTGCAGAGCATCCTCATGAATTCCTGTAACATGCTTTTCTCGCCTAGTTACAGTCCACTGTTGTGACTGTAACCTCTGCAAACCAATCTCTCAAGTAATGATGCCAAGCTTGATTGTACATTTACTGTGTAAGGAGGGTGGAGACCAATTATTAACTGCTAGTCTTGTATAAATAAATAAATACTCAGTGTACTGCAGTCTCAGATACTCACACTGTGGGGATATGCTCTCCGGGGAAAGCTTTGGTGGTGTAGCTGATGAGCAGACAGGTCTTACCCACTCCGCTGGAAGGCAGAAGATGCTGGATCAGCATTTATTGAGGGCATGAGCTGATGGACCTTCAGCTTTTGTGTTGCAGAAGTAGTTATGAGTGTGTTTATCTCCCACATATTGTTACACATGCTGAACTATAATTAAAGTAGAGGCTACGGCTAGTAACAAAACAGAAACATTAATGTGGAAGCTAGGCATTAAATGTTGTCAATCCTGCTCACCGGCAATGCTGAACTGAACAGGATAACACAATTAAAGTACTTTGCAAAAGTCTTAAGTCGGCCCTCATTTATTTATAGAAACTCAATGAAAGTCAGTTTGGTGGTACAGTATAACCACCTTTATTCCTAAGCACAGCCACTGCCTTTGCCCCCTATTTGTCCAGTTTCCTCAAATCTTTTAAGGACACTGCACACCGTGAAAACATGTGTCAAGTTTTCAGCTAATAGTTCTTTGGCAAGTTTCACAGTTTTAAATAAAGAAATGAGAATAAATTGTGTGCTTTTGCAACAGGCTGCCTAAAGACACAAGTGTCTGAGTTGTCTGTTATGTGTAGACACAACATAGGTTCATGCTTTGAGTTAGGTGCCTTTTTTTATGCTTTAATGATTCATAGGTCAGTGTTAAGTTGCTCAACAAACAGAAAAGTATTCCTCTGAAAATGGTCAGTTACAAGGACTGAACTGAAAATGAGGGAAAAGCAACCAAAGTCCAAAGACCTTCAGAAAACCTGGACAACTACTGATCAAGACCACTGTAAAAAAATCCAAGAGAAAGTCTTGAAACTTGGATGCAAAATATAAAAAAAATAAGACTTTGAACAGTACTGTATTTGAATCTGTCAGGTCCCATGCAAATTCTATTTGATCAGTAACACAAATATGGTGCCAAGTTCCCAGAAGCACAGCAACCTTAAAATAGTTTTGGCTTTTTTTTTTTTTTTTTTGGTTTGTTTTGCACTTACTAATAGAATATAGGGTGGTATTATGTGCTAACCAAATAAAAAGAATAAACTAATCTGAAGTGGCCTTACCCGTCTCCGACGACAACACACTTGATGACCTGCATTGCGCTGCAGCTGGAGGAATGCTGTGAGCCCGGGAGCAGCCAGCATGAGCTTATTTCTCATGGCGCTGCGCTCCTTCTACCTCGGATGTCGGATGCTGGGAGTGTCGTCCGCGTTCCTTTACTCGGAAAAGCTAGGAAAACAGGCTTTTTGCACCAGTGCAAGGAGGAGGAGCCATGCATTAGTCCAGTCACCCATTACCAGCAATACAACCATGGCCGGATTATTCAATGGGCAAACTGGGCAAAAGCCCGGGGGCTCATGCACAACTGGGGGCCTATAGAGGAAGCAACAGCTGATGTTGCTGATGTTAGATGTTGCTCCAGCAGCTGAGGCTGACGTCCTCCCCTGCTGGAGAACTTTCCGAGCGACCGGACGCGGTTCTCGTGAAAAGCGTGCGTTCCGATTAATGCGCCCCTTTGATTAATGCGCACTTTGATTAATGCGCACTTTGAGTTCAGAGATTTTCCCCCTGAACTTTGTCTTTCATGTTCTCATTTAAAACTGGATTCTGAAGGTTTCGCTGTCTTTTTAGTCTCAGATATTTGTTATTGTGCCAAAAAGATTTCTAGACTCAGGCTGCATGTAGATACTGTAATTCTAACAAGTTTACTAATGCCATTAATATACAGTAAACTACTGTGATTCGCGTCAACTCATATTTGTTTATTCTGGGTTTGTTTGTTTTTTAGTTAGAGCTTCTTTCTTATATGTTCTTTGTCAGATTGTAGTTTGGTTTGTTTTTAGTTTTAGCTCAGTAACATTTTTATCATTCTTTAAATAAGGGAGGTCTCTTCATGAGACTTTCAGGTTTTCTTCCTCACCTGTACTGTAGTTATTTTCCATTTTTCAACCATATGCAGTGAACGAAATGAAAGAGAAGCAAGTCATACTTTTACTGGACATTACAGTCATACTTTTACGGGCATTTCTTAGACAGTACTGATGTTTAAATAAATAAATACAAATCTAATGTGGTGCACAAAAAGTTTTAGGATAAGCAACCAAAGACTAGGCACTCTTGTTCCCCGTCACCAGAAACACCTGAATATTTCTCTTCTAATATATAGTCAAGTTTTCAGCAATGGCACTCCTGGGCAGCTATACAGTCCAAACACTTATAGGGGGAATATTGCAAAGAGGAAAGGAAAACACCACACATTTTTCTGGGATTTGGTGTCAGCAGACTTCTTTCCCAAGTCTGAATTTCCTCTCTCCTTCAGGCTTTATTCAGTCCATAAGAATAAATTACAATGAATCATATTAGGACCAAAAAATAATTACTGGTAAAGAGATTACGGTACATGGCAATGCTAGTTACTTCAAGTTTTATGTTGATGGGAAGGTGACACAACTGTCTGCATTTAGAGAAAGTGAAGTTTCAGTCAATATATATCAAGATATCTTCAAATCACTCACTTAAAGGTCCCATTTTCCTCTAAGTGAAGATACAATGTTAATTTTGATTTAAATATTATTTTCTGTCATTAGTTGATCATGATAAACTGTATCATACTATAATGTTCATAGCCAGTGTATGTTTGTTTGCATGTTCCCTGTGTCCTCCTAGCCAGGTGGACCAATCTTGATGAAACTTTCCATAAACATTTCCCAGGACATTATGAGTTTCACCATCATCTATATGGAATATACAAATATTTTATACAAGTCCCACAGTGGCATATATTTATACATTTGACAGTTCAGTTGAGCACCGATTGCAATGTCATAATACAGAGTGAAATGTCAGATTAGAATAGTGTGTCACAATATAATGTATCATATCATCATAGTATAGTGATTGTAGTGTATGTATGCTTGTATGTTCCCCATCTCCCGTGCATAGCGAGGGAGTTTCTGAGTTTTAAATAAATAACATAGGTACATAAAATCTCAATTCTGAGCAGTCAAAAGCTTCAAGTGTTTCAGAAGAACACAAACAAAATGGAAAACTCAATTCTTTGGTCAGATCCAAATAAATAAAGTAGATATTCTTACAAAATAATCTCAACAATTTACATTGTGTTATTTATTTTGGATAGACTGAAACTGTTTTTAAGCTGCTATAAAACAGCTCCACAAATAAATAGAGAAAAGTACAGTACAAATCCAGGAAACTTTCAAATGTAAACAAAAGAGGACATAAACAAAACTGACATTCATTCAGCTGTGGTTTGCTTATGATCCGAGTCAAAACTATACAAAAAATAAATAAATAAATAAAAATAAAATAAAAAGGCACAAGAAGTACAGCACTGTCTCAGTGAAGTGGGCAGTGAAGCCCATATACTGATACTTTGTAGGACTTTAAATTGCCAAAATATTTCCACACTACTGAATTTCACACACACTTCGTTTCAACAATGTCCGCTGAGGATGAGAAAAGGCTATTTTGCAATAATTCTATTTATTATTTTATAACCCGGCCCTACTTTGTTTTTTCTTCCTGCTCTCGGTGGAGACGGACTCGTTTTTCTCTTCTCCCCAACCTTCCCTATCTACCCCTGCTTTTACTGCTTCGCTGCTTGGAGCGTCTATTCACACATCCCCAAACTGGAAATTGAATTATGGATCTGGTCAGCTGGTCTCTCAACAATCAAATTCTCCTCACGAGGAGATTGGAAGAAGGGGAACCCTCTTTCCTCTGGTCCAACTACATACCCGGCTGGAAGATAACGTTCCTGGCTGCACTGGGCGTGGCATATATATTGATACCAGGATTTTTCCAGAAGGTAGTGCCTGTAACGTCTGCATGACATCAGACACTTGACTCCCCATGTTTGTTTTGTTGTTTGTATTTCTTGGATCAGTGTTCTGGAACGCAATTTCATTGTATGTCTTGATGTATAATGACAATAAATTCTTCTATTCTATTCTGCTTCTGTTTAAAACAAACTGTAAGGACTGTAAACAAAAAATGGTGGACAAGCAATGGAAGAAAAGTTGAAGATTTTCCACAGTCCATTTCACAAAACATCCATTTTAGAAGGCCTTAAGAAATGCATAGTCTCATCTTTACAGTATACACTGTAGGACAGGACTAGCAGCTAAATAGTCCAGCCCCTTCCCCTAAACTTCCCCCCACTTTAGTATAACTGTTGCAGCTACACATATGGAAGGACAGAATCTGAAATACATTATTTGTGTGTGTATACTGGTGTGTTTCTCCTGTGTCTTTAGCCACTCTCACCACTAGTGGTCATGTTTCCCTGTAACTGTTCCAGTGAAGGAAGTCTTAGAGGAGAGAGCACTTCTTCCCCTTCTTTTTGATGGGTGGAGGACACAGGACGGCCCGGACGGCCTCACTGAACACAGTTTTAAGTCCACGCTGAGTCAAAGCTGAACACTCCAGGTACTTGACAGAACCTGAGGACAGGAAACAGGAAGTCTCTGGGTTATTGCTGAAATCTGTCGTCTTCCGTGAATTATATTTAAACATTAAAAAAGTATGAGAGATAACTGAAGTCATTACCAGTCTCTTTTGCCATGAACAGTCCTTGAGTATAGGTAATGGGAGAGAGCTTATCCTTCTTCAGCTTCTCTATGGTGTCTTTGTCATCTCTCAGATCCAGTTTGGTGCCCATGAGGATTATGGGCGTGTTGGGAGAATAGTGTCTCACCTCAGGGTACCACTGCACAGAGACAAGTTTCAAGTTAAGGGTGTAACTTTACACATCTGTCCATGTTACCTTAAACAGGTTATTTTGTAATAGCTTCAGGTTATTACTATTTGCATTGTCATTTGATTGGTTTTTGATGATGAATGAGTCATACTGGGCCTTTCTGCGTGGAGTCCTGGGTCAGTTTGCCCAGCGTTTTGAGATTTATGGACTTTCAAGTTTTGTTTTTAATGCTAATCTGCAAGCTAATGCTAACTGCTAAATGCTGCTCCTGCTTGTTAATTGAGTGATGGGACCTGATGTTAATTGAGTGATGGGAACTGCCTATGTAACGGAAAGCACCTCTGAAGCCTATGCAGTAATCACAGCAGGGGTGTGGTGGCCATCGGGAGGTTCGGGAGGTTCCCTAAGGCCAGGTCATTTCCAGGCCCAACTTATTTTTTACCCAATTAAGCACAGCAGCGCTGGCGCTTGCAGTCACAGGTGCAGTCTGCACCTGCAAATAAAGTGAAACAAAAACAAACAACCCCCCCCCCCCCCCCCCCCAAAAAAAAAAACAAACAACAACAACAAAAAAACCCTGCAAATGAAGTTCTCTTGTTTTAAAATTATAGTTTGTCCATTGTATGATCGGATAAAAGGTCTCTCCAAAACAAGCTCCGGGGCTGAATTTCAACCCCATCCCGCCACTGAATCACAGTCTTTGTGGACGTGTAGTTACATTTCTTAAATACCAATTAAAAGTGATAAAAATTCCCAACAGTACAAATATATATATATACACGGGGCACAGTGGCGTGGTGGTTAGCACTGCTGCCTCACAGCTGGAATAACATCTAGAAAGTCTGGGTTCGATTCCACCTTTGCCCTCCGCTGTGTGAAATTTGCATGTACACCAGTTTGCAGTAAGTGGGGTTAGGTTAATTGGTCACTCTAAATTGCCCATAGTGTGAATGTGAGTATGAATGGTTGTCTGTCTCTCTGTGTCGGTCCTGCGACAGGCTGGCGTCCTGTACAGGGTGTACCCTGCCTCTCGCCCTATGATAGCTGGGATAGGCTTCACCACAAATACACAGAGACAGAACGTGATTTGGAGCCCCCACCTCCAGCTGAACCCATCGCCAGCCACCCGTCTGAGCACCGCCAATATTAAGTTTATATCGTCCATGCTTGACTGAAACACCCTTTACTATTTATGCTGGCAGCTGTTGCATTTACAAATAATGTGCTAAAGGGGAGAACAGTCAAAATTTCACACAGCAAATTTGGTCTTATTTAAATATTTATTTCTGAATGACTTGAAAATGAAACCTAGCGCTACGCCAGCTTCCAGCTTTATTGGACAGTGTGCAGACCAAAGCAGATAGCACTAACACCCAGAAAGCTTAAAAGTCAAAGAAACATCCAAACTTTGAGGGATTTTCTAACTACACACTCCAAACACGCTAAATGTAACAAATCTCTCAAAGCTCAGTATCAATATCGCTGTCTCGCATTGGCTGCTGTCATTCCCACAACTTTCAACTGTTGCAACTAAAAATGTTGCCATATAATTTTTTGATTGTTGATGTGGTGCATTTTTCCACCAATAGGAAAGGGGATGTATGGGATTATATTTATGTCAAAGGTCATGCACAAGTAAAACATAATGGGAGCAAATAATTTAATTTTGCAAGCGCAGGAATTACCGCGGCCCACCTGCAGTACCTTCGCGGCCCACTCAGGTGGTTGGGGGGGATCACAGGTCTATGCTATAATATACAGTCAGTGGATTTTAAACCCACAGTTTGTTTTCCAATGAAGCAGCTGTTAAAAGAAAAACAGTTGCCATTGTAAAAATGTTTAGAATTGAATAGAATAGAATGCCTTTATTGTCATTATACTGTACAGGATGTACAGTGAGATTGGAGGTATATGTTTAAGTATACCTTGTGATGTCACAGTTCTCTGGAATGTTATCTATTAAAATCAAAAGTAGGCCAGAACACTGAAACTACATCCACAAAATTTCTCCTGTTGTACACAGCGCACTCTCGGAAAGCTTAACCAAAGAATTCAGTTGCAGATTTAGTGGAGTATCATCTGGACTTGATTGATACGCAAAGATGCCGCTCTTACTTTTGACGCATCACGTAATTCCCTGGGTTTTTAAAAAAGCCGCAGAGTTCATCGCATCACAGCTGGGACAATCTCAGTCACCAGATCTCACAGAAGGTTTGGAGTCCCAGACTGAAATTCAACAGGATGCACCTGAACGACCCACCTCTGCGACCGAGGGAAATGTCTCTGGGTCAAATTTTATGATCCCAGATGACCCGAAAATGCCTCTCGAAGTGAGGAAATACCGGCCTGACCCAGTTCCCAGCCCCCAGGCTGCTGCAGGTCCCAGCCCCGAGGTTGCCACAGGACCCAAACCCCAGGCTGCTGCAGGTCCCAGACCCCAGCCTGTCTTGGCTGCAGAAGTCAGTAAGAGAGAAAATAGACCTGTTACACTGGAAAAGAATCATTCAGTGAAGAAAGACCTGGTGATGGAAGCCCGAAAGGAGGTCCAGAAACCAGCTAACTCCTGGAAAGTGGCAAAGGACGCAGGTGACGTTCAGAATGCACCTGAACGACCCACCTCTGCAACCGAGGGAAATGTCTCTGGGTCAAATTTTACGATCCCAGATGACCCGAAAATGCCTCTCGAAGTGAGGAAATACCGGCCTGACCCAGTTCCCAGCCCCCAGGCTGCTGCAGGTCCCAGCCCCGAGGTTGCCACAGGACCCAAACCCCAGCCTGCTGCAGGTCCCAGACCCCAGCCTGTCTTGGCTGCAGAAGCCAGTAAGACAGAAAATAGACCTGTTACACTGGAAAAGAATCATTCAGTGAAGAAAGACCTGGTGATGGAAGGCCGAAAGGAGGTCCAGAAACCAGCTAAGTCCTGGAAAGTGGCAAAGGATGCAGTCACACTGGAAGCGGCTGAAATGAATTCTTCCATCTTTCTATCGTCAGACTTCCCTCCGCTGCAGCGAGAGAAGTTTGACAACAAGAGCCAGAAGACAGACGTGAGCCCGGGACTAAAGATGGGCAGAATGTCAAAAAATAAGTCAGTCAAGCGCATCGTATTTGGGTCACACTTTATGATCCCTAATAATTTGAAAATGCCTATTGAAGTGAGGAACTACTTCCCAGACCCACTTCCCAGACCCCGGGCTGCTGCACGTCCCAAACGCCAGTCTGTCTTGGCTACAGAAACACAGCCATCCACATCCGCTGTTGCTGCTGCAGGACCCAAACCCCAGGCTGGGGCAGGTCCCAGTCCCTGATCGTTTTTCAAGACATTTAAGAGGAAGAGATTTAGCCAGATATTTAAAAGATCCTGAAGGATTAAAGTGTTAAATTCAACCATCAATAAAACAAATTTAAAAAAAAAAAAAAAATTGCCTTGTCTTGTTTTGTTTTTATGTCCTGTAATTAGGGTCACATTAATAAAAAGAAAATATACATAAAGGCATGCACATATGCACCCACCAATACTTATACACATATACACAACTCAATAATATAAACAATATACACCAACAGTTGTAGCAGAGTGTTGTTACAAAGGGTTAGCTCAAATCTGTAATTTCTTTGAAATTTTACATTGAGAACAATATTCTTTATTTGATCCTCATGAAGTGTTATGGACAGCACTGTTTCTACCAGACTCAGGTCCTGCTCACTGTTTTTCATCATTTTAAATGACTCAAGCGTTGTGAATAGGGATATATATTTTTAAAATGTATCCAATTTACAGAATAAATGTGGAAATATTTCCAATTGAACTACATCTGCCAAATATCAGCATTCAGAACGATGTGAAAGGTGTGGACATCGACAAAGTATAGACAGCACAAGACACCGACTTTAGTGTGTTTGGACCATAAAACCTGAGGCATGAGAAGCAGAATACTCATGACTACAGAATGAATGTGGACCACACATAAGATAACTACAAATCTGTTGAAGAAAAACTGCAGAAATTTCTCAGTTAAGATGTTTTAGTTGATTATTAGTGTATATGTGACACAGAGACACTATTTCATCCTGTGTGATATTCTGTTCTGACTTTGACTCAAACTGTGGGTAATCTGTGTGGAACTTATAAAGTGGTCAGAAAAGGCTGAGAGTCTGCAACTATGTTTTCACCAAACTGAGATGTTTTCACACTCAGTGAAACAGATCCGCTACTAAATCAGAAACTAGTGTTACACGTTTAACTTTCAAACAGTGGCAAAGCTGGGGGGGGGGGGGGGGGGGGGGGGGGTGCTAAGGGGTGCTATAGCTCCCCCTGGAAAAGTCACAGCACCTCCATGAAAATAGCTTGTGTCTGTGTGCGTTCAGAGCTGAAAGAACAAATGATCATTCATAGCACCCTCAGTAAAATGCTTAGCCTCACTTAGCACCTGCAGAAAAAGACAAAAAGCCCCCTTTTTACCCAAAACAACAGTTGGATGGCTCTCTTTATTCAGAGTGTTTCATGCCAACCTTCTAGGAGCATTATACAATGGCTGATCATTTTAGAAACAACAGCAACAGTTGGTTTGTCTTTATTATGTATGTTTCATGATAGCTGTTAGGCTCCTTAAACAAAGACATGTAGTCTATCATAAACAGCAGTCATCCTGGCTACTTTATTATGTGTTTCACTGATACCTCACACAGAGCGCAGAATGCGCCCCTACTCTGTTTTACTCACATATTCGACTATTGTATGAGTCTGTCAGTTTTAAGCAGATTTGGAAATTAAACGTGTAATACTAGGTTCTGTTTTAGCACCGACGCTGTTTCACTGAGCGTGATCAAACCTGTCAGTTTGGTGAAAACATTATAGCTGCAGAATCTCATCCTTTTTTCTGACCACTTTATAAGTTCCACACAGTTTAGCCCATAGTATGATTCAAAGTCAGAACAGAATCTCACACAGGCTGAAATAGTGTCTCGGTTTTTGTGTATACCTTTATAAAAATCATTTTTGTTTGTTTGTAAGTCAATATGACACAGTACTTCACCCATTAACCAGACTTCTATACTTTATCTTTACTTCATCATTAACAGAGAGTCTAAGTCTTAATGAAACATTTCTGCACAGTTTTTCTTCAACAGACGCAGCTCAGTAGCTGACAGCAGAATAAAGTTGATAACAGGGTGTCGCTAAAACACATCAAATACTAACTAATTACTACTAACATAAAACAGGACAAGGAAAGAGAACTGAAGTGAGAATCTCTAGGGTGCCGGTTTTTCTCATAACTTTGTGTAACAAGTATTTCCCATCTAGTTACAGTCCACTGCTGTGATTGTACCCTCCTCTGCAAGCCAACCTTTCATACATTGCTGCCACCTGATGCCAGTTTGCTCATGAAGTGATAATATAGGATGGAGACTAATTACTGACTGTTAGCCTTGAATAAATAAATTAATGAATACTCATTGCACTTCAGTCTCAAATACTTACACCGTGGGGATGTAGTCTCCAAAGGCATTGGTGATGTAGCTGATGAGCAGACAGGTTTTACCCACTCCTCTGGAAGGGAGAAGAGGCTGGATGAGGATTTTTTTTTTTTTTTTTTTGCATGATTTCAAAAACCAATTTTTAGTATGAACTGATGGACCTTCCACTTTTATGTGACTGGGCTCATTTCAGTACCAGTTGTGTCAGTTTTCCAAAACCCTGATTGAATACTTTGAGACGTGTGTGGTTCAGATTAGGTTGCTTTGGCAAGATGAGAACAAGAACACTAGAGGAGGCTCATTTGCCAAACTTCAATGAACAGACAGGCCAACTGAAGGACCAGATGCATCTCTCAGGTCCTGTGTCAGGTCTTTACTGGACACAAAAGACATTTAAATGCACCATTTAAAGCAAATAATAGTCATTTTGAATTTGATGGCTGGAAAAATTAGTACTAAAAGGAAAACATATAATTTATTATGTACTTGTAATTTATTGTATTAATTGAATAAAACCTGTTATTTTTGCAAATAAATTCAAAACAGTTCCAAAGTTGGAGGATAAAAACTTTTTCCAGCGTTTCTGACCGAAATCTCGAAAATAGAGAAGCAACAAAATTCAAGGTGCAGCTGGCTTGTCTTGAACAGCATGAAAAGCCATTCAATTTTCATAAATCACCACTTATTTTATTTCTTTCGTTTAAAAACACCGGATTGGATTCTGAAATCGGGAATGATGGGTCTTCTCCGACTTTCTCTTTCTTTCCCTTCAGGGGTCGCCATCTGCCACCCAATCCCTCTCATTGTGTCACACTAACCCTCTGCATCACTCCATCTATGAACCATCCATCTCTGTGCTCCTCCTCTTCTCCCTCTGACTTCTCCGACTGTCCGAGTGGGAATTCCGATGTGAGGGAGAATTCCAGATGAAAATTTAAACTTGGAGCTCCAGATAAGTTCATAACTTTAACTAGATGACATTATCTTGGAGTGTAAGGCGAGTTAAACGGTTACATTCCCGTGCTTTCGTGGGCTGAGCTGGGAGCTATGGAGCAAAACGGCAGCCACCAACCCTGAGGTTACAAAAAACGAAGAAAAAGAAAAAAGAAGTTAGCTACACCACCACCAGATGGTGCATCCGCTGCGCTTTGTCCAAACGCCCACACAGACTTTGAGCACATGAAACGTCCTAAAAACAAACCGCAGACAGCCGAAACTCAGAGGAGCCAATGCAGTGCATTATAATGTAATCCATGGTTTGTCTTGATCCTTCAAAACAAATAATACAACCAAAGACGGACACGGCATAACACTGAATGAGGAACCAACGCCAGGACTTTGGCTTTAGGGAATTTTCCCCTTGAACTTTAAGGCTGCGCTTTAAAACGGGATTTGGAAGACCTGGCTTACGTTTTATTTTTTATTTATTTTTATTTATTTATTTATCTATTTGTTTTTTGTTTTTGTTTTTTTTTAAATTATCGTTAGATACGTGTTACTGTGATACAAGACTCGCCAGGTTCAGACTGCATGCAGACACTGTAATTCTATCAAATCTACCAATGTAATCAAACCAAATATCGCGGTTTCAGTGCATATAATTTTGAACCGATTTGAGTTTTTACACAAACAATATAATACATTTAATGTGCTGCATTTGTCAGTCAAACAAATGAATCAAGTAAACTCAAGTGCTTATAATATCCAGGCTCATGAGTGCAAACTGATTTAACGACATACATAATAACTGGTACATATAACCGAAATACAAATAATTGTAAACTGGCAAAGGGAATATTCCAAAGGCAGGAAAAGTAGTTCTAAACATATATATATATATATATATATATATATATATATATATATATATATATATATATATATATATATATATATATATATATATATATATATATATATATGTCATGGTCCTGGGCCGTCTGCCCAGCGTTTTGTGTTTTTAGTTTATTTTCCCTGAGTGTTTAATTCCCAGTGTGTTTTGATGATCTTGTTCCCTTTGTCTCTGTCTCCCCTGCTCCATGGTCTTGTCTGTTTTGTCATGATGTCTTGTCCCTGACCTCCTGTGTTTTCATGTTGAGTTATTCCTAGTGTTGTGACTAGTCTGCGTCTCTGCCCCGTGTCTGTGTGCCAGTTCCCCGTATGTAGTCTGCGTGCACCTTGGTTAGTCACTTCCTGTATTATTTTGACAGTCTTGTGTTCCCTGTGCTTTGTGTCTAGTTTTGCTAACCCCTGTTATTAGTTTCATTTGCTTCACCTGTTGCTCCCTGCTGTTTCCTCTTGCCCTGATTACCTGCTGTGTATTTAAGCCCTCAGTGTTCATCTGTTTCTTGTCGCGTCGTCTTCAGTATTCCCTCGCTGTGTGTCTCCCTGCTCCTCCTCAGGTTTTGGTTTAGCTTCTTCCCAGTATAGGTTTGTTTTGTATTCTGTTATTTTCCAATAAATCCTGTTTTGTGAGTCTGCATCCTGGGGTCCAATTCTGCCTGCCACACACACGCCATGACAGAACGACGCGACCACTATAAAGACCCCGCGGACTCAGACCTGCAGGAACGTCAGCGAGTGGTACAGGCTTACCGGCAGGAGAAGTTGAGGTGGAAGCCGTGGCTCATCCCAGAGCCCGAGTCACGGTTCCAGGGCACTTGTCTCGCCCTGGGTGGTCCTGGCCAGGGAGAGGAACCTCTGCGTTGTCACTCGCCACGCTCTCCCTCTCTGCAGCCTCAGCTCCGCTCGCGAGCCGCGCCACAGCAGCTGTGCGAAATGACTGCCGCACAGCAGCCACCTGAGCCTCGAGGGATCCGGCTCAGTGGCTTTTCAGTTTCACCGAACCCGCCACCTTCTGCTGTGTCTCTTGTCAGCTCCGCTCCCCCTTCAAAACCGGCAGTGGCAGCAAGGTGGAGCTCCCGGCGCCATAAAAGCCGAACGGAGCCAGCAGCCAGGGATAAAATGACAATGGACTCTCTGCAGTTTTCAACCACTTCCGACTCCACCACTGAATCTGTCCCTCCTTTCCCCGGCTCGTCAGACATGATTAACCACACTGCTCCACCGTCCTTGACAGCCAGATCAGACATTTGTAACAAGGCATCCAAGCTCTGTATCCTGTGGTTCCGGCTACCCAGTGAGGAGCTGGGGAATACCATCGCCCACAGGATACATGACATGTTGACAGAACACACCTGGCTTATGGATTCCTTGCCCCGGCTAACCCAGTGTTATGCGGAACAAATACTTCATTCCGCAGCCCTCACTTTCCCCTCTGTGTCTCCCAAGGTGACTGTTTCCAATAAACCGGCTAAAGAAAAGACTGTGTGTTTCACACCTGGACTCAACCCTGACGCTCCATCCTCTGTGCCTCATGCTCCTGCACCCGCTTCTGTTCCGCGGGTGGGAGCACCAGCGCCTCAGTCACCAACGCCGCCTGTAACAGTCACCCCTCAGCCACTTCAGTCAGCAGCAGCTCCAGCAGCTCTCCCTCAGTCTGCTCCCACGCAGCCAGCCCTCCCTCAGTCTGCTCCCACGCTGCCAGCTCGTTCTCATTCTCCCCAGTCAGCTGTGACGCCAGCTCATCTCCAGGAGCCCCAGGGTCTGCCAGCCTCTGTAGCTCTCCTGGGCTCAGCTTCCCCGGTGCTAGCTCTTCCCACCTCAGCGCCTCAGCAACCCACGCCGCCTGCAGCAGCTCCTCCCCAGTTACTCCCGTCTCATTCGGCTGCAGCTCCAGCTCCTCCCCAGTTACTCCCGTCTCATTCGGCTGCAGCTCCAGCTCCTCCCCAGTTACTCCCGTCTCATTCGGCTGCAGCTCCAGCTCCTCCCCAGTTACTCCCGTCTCATTCGGCTGCAGCTCCAGCTCCTCCCCAGTTACTCCCGTCTCATTCGGCTGCAGCTCCAGCTCCTCCCCAGTTACTCCCGTCTCATTCGGCTGCAGCTCCAGCTCCTCCCCAGTTACTCCCGTCTCATTCGGCTGCAGCTCCAGCTCCTCCCCAGTTACTCCCGTCTCATTCGGCTGCAGCAGCAGGTTCTCAGTCAGCTGTAGCTCAGTCCCAGTCTACGCAGCCCGGTCTCCCTAGCTCTCGGTCTGTTTCCACACACTCAGTTTCCACGCAGTCTGCTCCCACAGAGTCAGCTCCAGTGTTAGCTCTCCCTCGCCTTCAGTCAGCTCCAGCCGCTCTAGTTCTCCCTGCCTCAGCTTTGCTCCCTCCAGTGGTTTCTCTTTCTGTGATCCCCTTGGTCAGTTTAGTTTCACCTCCAGTCCCTTCATCTTCAGTTTTAGTCTCAGTCCCCTCATCCTCCTCAGCTTCAGCCCCCTCGTCCTCAGTCCCCTCAGTCCAGTCTGGTCCTACTCCCTCCGTGGTTTCGGTCTCCTCAGCTTCCCCACTCCAGTCAGCTTCCCCGGTCCCCACAGCCAGTGCTTCAGCTTTGCCCCCTTCAGTGGCGTCACTTCCCTTAAATCCCTTGGTCTCTCCAGTCAGTTTAGTTTCATCTTCAGTTCTAGTCGCAGTCTCCTCAGTCTCCTCGGTTTCCTCCGTGCCCTCTGTCCCCGTAGTCCCTCACTCTACTTCCACTTCTGGTCCCTCAGTCCCTCAGGTCCCCGTAGTCCCTTACTCTACTCCCACTTCTGGTCCCTCAGTCCCTTCGGTCTCTGTCCCTTCAGCTCTCCCTAGCGCGCGGCCTGCTTCCACGCAGCCGGCTCTCCCTAGCGCGTGGCCTGCTTCCACGCAGCCGGCTCTCCCTAGCGCCCGGCCTGCTTCCACGCAGCCGGCTCTCCCTAGCGCCCGGCCTGCTTCCACGCAGCCGGCTCTCCCTAGCGCCCGGCCTGCTTCCACGCAGCCGGCTCTCCCTAGCGCCCGGCCTGCTTCCACGCGGCCGCTAGTGCCAGTTCCCTTAGCTTCAGTCCCTCCTCTGGTCCCTCAGCTCCAGTCCCTTCAGTTTTGGTCCCCTTAGTCTCCCCGGTCCCTCAGGTTCCCTTTGTTCCCTCCTCTGGTCCCTCAGCTCCTTTAGTTGTGGTTCCCCCTGCAGCCTCAGTCCCAGTCTCCTCTGCTCCTGCTCCCCCGACTCCGGTTTCTCCGCAGTTAGCTTCGGTCCCCTCACCTCTCCCGCAGTCAGCTTCCCCAGTGTCAGTTTCCCCGTCCTCAGCTTCCACACTCCTAGCTCCCTCCGTGTCAGCTCCCTCAGTGTCAGCCTTAGTTCCCCCAGCTCCCTTAGTCTCTCAGGTCCCCTTAGTCTCCTTAGTTCCCTCCTGTACTTCCATTCCTGGTCCCTCGGTCCCCCTAGTTCCCTCAGCCTCCCTGCAGGCAGAGTCCATAGTGTCAGCTCCCTCGCCCTCCATAGTGTCAGCTTCCACGCACCCACCATCACATGCACCTGGTCCATCCCCCAAGCAGCCCCAGCTGCTCAGTGAAGCAGCTGTGTGCCCTACACCGCAGACCCAGCCTGCACATTCGGAGCCTCACCTTGTAGGCCCCGTTCAGCCCAAGGGTCCGGCTCAGTCGGAGCCGTGTTTGAAGCCCAAGGGTTACGCTCAGTTGGAGCGTCTGGCTCAGTTCGAGCCTCCTGCCTCGTCTTGCCGCCGCCGCTTGGAGCGCGGTCGGCCCCCAGTCTGGTCTCGCCGCCGCCGCCTGGAGCGCGGTCGGCCCTCAGTCTCGTCTCGCCGCCGCCGCCTGGAGCGCGGTCGGCCCTCAGTCTCGTCTCCTCGCCGCCGCCGCTGGTGCCGCGGTCGGCCCCCTACCAGGATTCCTCGTCGCCGCCGCTGGAGCCGCGGTCGCCCGCCTGAGAGGTTTGGACTCTGCCTTTTGGCCCCTTGGCCTGGACGGCCCCCTGAACTATGGACTGTTTGTTCCCCCTGGCCGTTGCTCTTTTTGTTTCTGTTTTTGTCATAGCTCCTGAACTGTTTCTTGTTTTGACCCCCTGTGTGTGTGTGTGTGTGTGTGTGTGTGTGTGTGTGTGTCTCACAAAACAGGATTTATTGGATCCTGTTTTGTGTTATTTGTTTCTTTCTCTCAAAGATTTGACCTTAGCAGACAGACACAAGATGAATTTTAATGCCGACCACCTCAAACTAATAGAGTAAACCCTTCATTATACTTCAACAATATTATTATGTATTTAATGACTTCAGTTTATGACACATTAAACCTCCACTTATTTTGAACCTCCACAGATTTAAATGAATATGCCAAAATATTTGGTTTATCAGAAAGTTGTAAAATAAACAAAACAAATACTATGGGAGACTGAAAATACAACTGCTCTGAGTTACTTACATTTTGAACAATATCTTGATATTTTTTCCTTTATCCACATTCCTACTAACATTTATAATATAGATCTTTATCATCATTTAACAGCGGTCATTTCTCTATTACTTTAAGCCTAATGTCAGTTCTAGTTACTTTCAAGGCTGACTGGTAAATGATATGCACTAAACTGCTGAAAGTATTTACTCGTCTGCCTTCACATGCATATGAACTTTAATAACATCCTGTTCTTAATCCATATGGTTTAATATGATGTCAGCAAACCCTTCGCAGCTGTAACAGCTTCATTTCCTCTGGGAAGGCTTTCCACAAGGTTTAGGAGTGTGTTTATGGGAATTTTTGACCATTATTCCAGAAGCACATTTGAGAGGTCAGACACTGATGTTGGATGAGAAGCTCTGGCTCACAGTCTCCACTCTAATTCATGTTCTTTTGGGTTGAGGTCAGGACTCTGTGCAGGCCAGTCAAGTTCTTCCACACGCTTTGTCCAAAATGTCTTGGTATGCTGCAGCATTAACACTTCCTTTCACTGGAACCAAGGGGCCGAGCACAACTCCTGAAAAACAGTCCCACACCATAATCCCCCCTCCACCAAACTTTATACTTGGCACAGTGCAGTCACACAACTTCTCCTGGCAACTGCCAAACCTAGAGTTCAGTGGCGGCGTGATTTACACCACTGCATCCGATGCTTTGCATTGCATTTGGTGATGTAAGGCTTGCATGCTTCATCCTATCACGGTACCCCGCTGGAATCCACTGAGCTCCTATCAGACCATTAAAGACACCTTATCTTTGTTTTAGTTGAGACTCAAACCATTTCCAGTATCCCAGATCCTAAAATTTCCTGTGAAAACAGTCCCGTACAGTAAGTAGACTGAAAAGGAGTGAAAAAAATTTCAGACCTTCAGAAAGCCTGGAGAACTATAACAGAAGACCACTTTAAATGTAGTAAAATGACTTAAGACTTACTAGCAGCTCAGGACTACATCATCCTTCATGTTGAGCATATTGTACTTACTATTGCTGAAACAGGCACCAACTGGGGAGGCTGTTTTAACTAAAGTATTTTGCCAGCTTAGTATAACAAGTCTACATTAGAATAATTTTTGCATCCACACTTTCCAGTGAGTAAAAGCACTTCAGCCTTTTTGTGTGTGTGTGTGTGTTAGATCAAAGTAAAACAAGCAGAACAGAGTCTGTTTTACAGGAATTTATTGGCTTTTTCAAAAAGTGACAATAGCTTTTATCCATAAAACTAAAGAGTCACAACATTGGCTTGAATTAAAGCACAGCTTGGAGTCTGAATACAATACCGATGAGCAACATGTACTTAACCCCTGATCTAGTAGTTCAAATACATTTTGTAAATAGGCAAAAAAATATAACTGTAGCAATTCTAATCTTAGTTTTCAGTATATGATGCATGTACATGCTATCAGCATTAATTACAAAAAGCTAGGATTGTAGGGAGATTAAGGTAGCATTAACTGCAGAGGTAATAAACAAAGGATATTCATAGTGTTAGTTTAACAATACAGTGAGTGAGTCTAACTTCTGTGAAGAAAGATACAAAATAGTCAAATCACATGATTATAACAAAAAAAAAGATGAGTACACTGTATACTACACCATAACCGACAGTAGCTTTGTTACTGTTATTAGCAGGCATAAATGCTCTTCTTAGTGACATTGCTTAGCCAGTAGTGATGCTAAAAATAAAAATAAAAATAAAATGTGCTGAACAAAAAGGTTTCGGATAAATGCCCACAGAGCATTAAAGGCTCTCTTGTTCCCCCATCACCAAAAACACCTGAATATTTCTCTTCCAATACAAAATCAAGTTTTCAGCTTCGCGCTCCTGGGCAGCTATACAGTCGAGACACTTCTAGGGGGAATATTGCAAAGAGGAAAGAAAAACACCACAAACATGACGGGTCCAATTGGAGCCAAATGCCTAAAATACTGGAAATTTTTCTGGGATTTGTAGCACTGTTGGTGTCAGCAGACCTTTCCCCCCCAGTCTGAATTTCCTCTCTGCTTCAGGCTTCATTCAAACCATAAGAATAAATTACAATGAATCATATTAGGGCCAAAAATTAAGTACTGGTAAAGAGGTTATGGTACATGGCAAGTGGAGGCAATAAAACTCCACAGATGGTTACTTCAAGCTTTTTGTTGACAGTGAGGTGACAACTGCCTTCACGGAGAGAAAGTGAAGTTTTTGACTTGTAAATGCTAGATATGGTGGACAGCAGCAGACTGTCGGCTGTGTTTTAAAGGTTTGAGACAACAGAACAAAGGATTTCTTTTCGGCTAAAATACAGCATGTGTGCAGAGTGTATTTGGCAAAATTTCTTCCACTTAAAACAAACTACCAAGACTGTAAACAAAAAACAAACAAAAAAACCCCAGTGGACAACCAGTGGAAGAAAAAGTTGAAGACATTCCACGGTCCGTTTTACAAAACATCCAATCCATTTTAGAAGGCCTCAAGAAATTCATAGTCTCGTCTATACAGTATTCATTGTTAAGAACTAGGGTCTAAAATAGTCCAACCCCTTCTCCTAAACTTGACCCTATGTTAGAGTTTTCATGGAAACGGTTGGTATAACTGTTGCAGCTACACATATGGAAGGACAGAATCTGAAATACATTGTTTTTGTGTGTGTATACTGGTGTGTTTCTCCTGTGTCTTTAGCCACTCTCACCACTAGCGGTCATGTTCCCCTGTAACTGTTCCAGTGAAGGAAGTCTTAGAGGAGAGAGCACTTCTTGCCCTTCTTTTTGACGGGTGGAGGGCACAGGACGGCCCGGATGGCCTCATCGAACACAGTTTTAAGGCCACGCTGAGTCAAAGCTGAACACTCCAGGTACTTGACAGAACCTGAGGACAGGAAACAGGAAGTCTCCGGTTTATTACTGAAATCTGTCGTCTTCCATGAATTATATTTAAACCAAAAGTATGAGAGATATATCTGAAGTCATTACCAATCTCTTTGGCCATGGCCAGTCCTTGGGGATAAGTAATGGGAGAGAGTTTCTTCTCCTTCAGCTTCTCCATGGTGTCTTTGTCATCTCTCAGATCCAGTTTGGTGCCCACGAGGATTATGGGAGTGTTGGGACAATGGTGTCTCACCTCAGGGTACCACTGCACAGAGACAAGTTACAAGTTAGGTGTACAACTTTACACATCTGTCCGTGTTATCTTAAACAGATTTTGTTTGATGGACCTAATTATTGTTTGCATCATCATCCATCCATCCATCCAAGTCTGCATGTTCTGCCTGTGACGGCTTCCTCCCACAGTTCAAAGACATGCATGTTGGATTAAGTGGTGATTCCATATTGGCTGTAGGTGTGGATGTGAATTTGAATGGTTGTGTGTCTCTGTTAGGATTGGACTTCAAGCCCCGTCAGTGTGCCTGTGTCTTTTACGTGGGGAACAGGCAGGACTAACAGCACCGTCAAGCCGTGCATCATGAAACGGAAATGTGAAACAGCCAGCGCTTGCTTCTTATCAGCCCTTCAGAGGCTGCATGTCTACATGCTGAACTCTTGACTTCAGTCCACTCTCAAAACCCTGACCAGACCAGTAGGCTGGCACTGCTGAGCTAAAATGACTTTGAAATAAAGCAGTTATGCCAGTCTCTTAGACCCTTTCCCAGTGGAAGCTGATTAGAGCGGATGTGGAGTTAAACTTCAGATGGAAACAAGCGTGACGAGTTGATAAGTGTCATAACGGTTACAAGGTTAAGATAAGCATGGTGATAAATAGATTGCCAAATCACCAGCAGTACATTTATACGCAGCAGTCCCCTCTATTTGTCCTTATTTGGACTCACGGGTATTTCCACCTGTTTAAGTCTAGCATTTTCTTTTTCCACTAACCCCTGAAAAACTGTCTCTCTGTAGCTCATAAATACTCAGTTATATTTGTCAGCTTGTTAGTACCAGCGTGTGTAGAGTGGGCAGTGTACAATGGGTTTACAGCTGCCCGCAGCATCCACATTCACTGCACACTGTAAGAGAAGTGAAAGTGAACCCAGACAGTAAAGTGGGCAAGAAAAGTAACAGTGCTGCTGTGTGAAGCTGAGGGGAACTACAGAGTCAGATAGTAATTTCCTGTAGATTATCACTCCCTTTGCACACAAGCAATCATATGACTTATGGTTCTTGTTTTTTTTTTGTTTTTTTTTTTTTTTACACACATTATAGCTGCTGTGAAGACACAACTCCACAGCATTCAAGCTAAAATGACATTCGTCACATTGCTTCAGCTTGTTTGTCAGCTAGATTTGAGCAACGTTCTCTCTAGCTTGGCTCAGAGTTTCTTGGTGTTGCTGGATAACTGGTCTGTTAACTATTATACCAGCAATGAGCACATTACACCTCTGACCTTTGTTATCATTTAATACAAAAAACAAATTTTGAAAGTCAAGGATAAAAACGGAGTTGGAGAACTGATAATATTTATAAAGTATTCTAATCAAATCAATAAATTACTCCTTGTGCTCATTTGTCTCATAATAAACACACTGTTGCCAAACAAGACAATTAAAAATACTACAGCCCCAAAAGATGGACAATAGTGTGACATATTGGTAAGTATGCTTAGTTGGCATAGTTTGCAATTTACAGTCATTGCATTGCATAAAAATAAATAAATAAACAATATTTACAAGGTTCTCGCACATTACCCGGAGAGCTGTGAGGGCTAAAGGGTAAATTATAGCTGTACAGGTCAAGCTGTCGACAGAAATGAAAATTATTCATCTATACATTTAGTTTATGTGTATTCACTTTGAGCTAGTGTGGTTAAAACCTGTTGCAAACGTTCCTCATGCATCTCACATGAATAATAAGGATGTAATTCTGAAACCCAGACCAACAGCATCACACATAACCATCTTCCCATACAGTGAAACCCACGCGGAGGTGGTGATGCCTACTAAAGGCATGCCAACCTGGTGAAAACTGAAAAACTTCAAGATCATTCTTGTAAAAAGTAAAGTGGAAATAGAGCACAATAATGGCGTTGTATTTTGTGTTAATGATCTCAATGATCAGGCCTGACAAAGTCATGTTTTTTAGTTATTCAGCCCCTCCAAAGAAAGAATGCGGATGGAACCTAGCCCTGATTTTGGAGAACTGTTACACCCCTAATAATTATTAAGATTTTTAAATCGATTAGGACAGGTCATGCTTAGCTGATTTTAAGCTGGACAAAGGATGTTCAATGAACAAAAAAAAGAGTTGTTTGAGATAAAACTGTTATTTGCAGCTCTACTTTCCATCATGTTAGGATTTTGTAAGGAAATATCACAGGATTTTTTCACTGAGTTGATTGATTAAATTTCCATCTACAGCAGCTTGTACAGCACAGGCACAAAATCTTTTTTTAATATAGGGTCTTTACCTTACAATATAAAGCATCTTGAGGTGACTGTTGTTGTGATTTGGTGCTATATAAATAAAACTGAGCTAAAAATAAAAACTTCAAGATGCTGAGAGCACCAACTAGACCTCTGAAACATAAACGAGCTGACACCTTTTCCAGCTTTCACTTGTTCCGACAAACAGCCATTACTAACCTTGGCACGGACGTTTTCAAAGGAGGCAGGACTCACAAGCGAAAAGCAGATAAGAAACACATCCTGGTAAGACAAAGAAAACAAAGCAATCAGAGCCCGAAACAATCACTTCCTGTTAAGAACACTGTAGGTGGGTGAGGGGATCCTGTGTTCACAAAGGTGTGTTGCATTTCTTTCCTTTTAACTTCCTTGTACATTCTCAGAGCTCAAACACTGGTTTATGCATGGAAAATAATAAGCGCACTATCACACAGCAATGTCTGATAATTTTTTTTTTTGTTGTGGTTGTTGTACCGTCTGTGGGTAGGAAAGTGGGCGGAGTCTGTCATAATCTTCTTGTCCTGCCGTATCCCAGAGGCCCAGGTTCACCGGCTTCCCGTCCACCATAACATTGGCGGAGTAGTTGTCGAACCTGTTAGAAGTGATGAAGTGGGAATGAGCCAAACCCTTCAGGCCTAATATAAACGGTTAAAATATGGCTACTAACAAAAAACAGAACAAGAAAAGAGACAAAACTGAAGTGGGAATCAATCTCTTATCTCTTTTTCTCTATCTAAAAAAAACAAAACAAAACAACAAAAAAAACCTACTTGATCAGTTTTTAAATCTGACTGAACCAAAACCCTGTTACCCTGTGGAACCAGTTCACGCCACAGTTACAGTGATAAAGATCAACACTATCCACAGCTGGTCTAGAATCAGATAGGGTGCAGGGCTTCCTCATAACTTCCTGTAACATGTATTTCTCATCTAGTTAGAGTACACTGCTGTGATTTTAATATTCTCTGCACACCAAACTTAAAACAACCACATAATGCCAAGCTTGATCGTGCATTGATCGTGTAAGGAGGGTGGGGACCAATTACTGACTGCTAGTCTTGCATAAATAAATAAATACTCACTGCACTGCAGTCTCAGATACTCACACTGTGGGGATGTACTCTCCAGGAAAGGCATTGGTAGTGTAGCTGATGAGCAGACAGGTCTTACCCACAGCTCTGTAGGGGAGAAGATGCTGGATTAGCATTTATTGAGAAAAGGCAAAAAAAAAAAAGAAAGAAAAAAACTCCAAACAAATCTGGGTATGTGTGACTAGGTTTTATAAACACCAATGTAAGCAACAATTCCCTTCTACTAATTTGGGAAGGTCAGTAACTGGTACTGTTAAAAGAAAAAACAAAAAAACTGATATACTGCGGGAATTTTTTTTGTAGTTTAAGTTCTTGTTTTTGCAAAAAGCCAAAAAAAAAAAAAAGAAAAGAAAAAGGCACGAGATCAGCAGGGGCATTTGCCAGCTCCGAAACTTCTTCCTTTGGTTGCTTTCAGTGTATTATTCACCCTGTTGTCTACAGCGCGCTTCCCTTTCCCTTCAAAGGAAAATAAAAAAAAAGAATTAACACAGGCACTGGCTTATGAATGACTGCTGCTGCAGTATCTACCACACCCAGAGCCAGTACTTGTGAGTGTGTTTACCTCCCACATATTGTTAGCACATCGTAAGTGTCAGTCTTCGCTCATGTGTTAATCCCCTGTTGCCGAAGAAAGCCTTTAAATTAATGGGTGACTTTAGGGAAGCTGAAAAAAAGCGCTGATTTGATAGACTTTGCTACTGCACTACAGCAGCGAAAGGATGGATGGATGGACACACACACACACACACACACACACACACACACACACACACACACACACACACACAGGCTAAATTCCTAAGTAATAGTAGCGAAACTTGAATTTAAGCCGTCGTTAGAAGGATATTTGACCTGCCCTGTGATGTCTGACTCACCTAGGAGTGAAAGATTAGTCAACCGCTTGCACCCTAACCAGGCTGTGCTAACATAGTTAATCACACCATCAACCTAACATAATGAAATCTGCAGGCAAAAAACAAAAAGGCAAAATCCCAGTATGTCGGCAAAAATGAACAGGTAGTAAAAGATTAGTAGCTAACTTTACCCGCTCGGAAATCTGTTGCAAAGGATTTTTACGTCGGCTACTTGGATGACAGCCTTTTAGCTAAAATTACATTTTAAAGGTTAAAAAATAAACAAAACAGGTGTGAAATATAAACTAATAATCAGCTCGATTTGGATGAACTTACCCGTCTCCGACCACAACACACTTTATGGCCTGCATTGCGCCGCAGCTAGAGGAATGCTAAGTTAGCCCGGGAGCCAGCTAACGTTAGCTCGGTCTCTCTTTTCCTTTGTCCGGGATCGCTCACTGGTCAAAAGGCCTCAATGAGCGTCTCTCTCCGCCGGCCTGTGCTGTCACAGCTGAGCTCCTGGGACGCGGAACAACTCGCGGGGAAGTTACAGTAACTTTATCGAGCAGTTTAACGCGAGTTTACCCGTGAATTTCCCTGCCTACATTCCCATGCTTTCGTGGGCTGATCTGGAAGCTATGAAGCAAAACAGCGGCCACCACCCCTGAGGAGGAAAAAAAAAAAAAAAAAAAAAAGATGTTAGCCTACACCACCACCAGATGGTGCATCCGGTGCACTGGGTCCAAACGCCCACACAAATTTGAGCATATGAAATGTCCTAAAAACAACCTGAATGAAATCTATTATAACATAATCATATTAAAAGATAATGCTTAATTTGGCTTGTGAAAACAAGTAATAAAAAAAATTAAAGTTGACGGACTGTTTATGGCATGGCACTGAATGAGGAACTGACGTCACTACACGAATCCTGTAAATGACTGTGGACTTCGGTTTCAGAGAAGTTTCCCTTGATCTCTGTCTTTCAGGCTCGGCTCTCTGCCTTTTAATAGGTAAATTAGCCTCAGATATTTGTTTTTGTGCTACAAAACGTGACAGGCTCAGGCTGCACACACATACTGTAATTCTAACAAGTTTACCAATTACCTTGGGAAAACTATGACCGTTTTATAGCCTGTAATGTGGTTTAATTGCATATCATTTTTTTAAAACCAGTTGAGTTTTGACTTAAGTTACGCAATAAAGTTAATGTGATTCATTCTTCTGTCACACCATCCCTCCTTCAATACATCCATTAGCCTCCTCTGAGGTCTTTCTCTTTTCCTCCTGCCTGGCAGCTCCATCTTCAATATCCTTTGTCAAATATATCCACTATCCCTCCTCTGCACCCGTGTCCAACACAGCTCCGCCTCACCTCTAATTTTGTCTTCAAATTGCTCAACCTGAGCTGTCTTGCTGATATACTCATTTCTAATCTTATCCATCCTGGTCGCTCCCAGTGAAAATCTTAGCATCTTCAACTGCCACCTCCAGCTCTGCGTCCTGTCTTTTTTTCACTGTCACCATCTCCAAACCATACATCGTAGCAGGTCTCACTACCATCTTGTACACAGAGCCTGTGGGGCTTACTCACCAACAACATTCAACACTGATTTCCAGCTTCAAACCCACGATCCTGTCTCACGCTCTCTTCACCTCCACAACACTGTCCACATACTTTTACTTCATGATTACTCCCTACTACATTCTTCTTCCTGTCTGAACAGCAGAGTTTGAATCCACCTACATTGCTCATGGTCTTGCTTCCCTTCCACCTGGTCTCCTGCACTTCCGTCTCTTCCGGCTCTTTCCTTAGGCATAGGCTTGTATGAATAAATGGGTGAGTATGGCTTGTAGTAAGAAAGTGCTTTGGGTGCTCAAATAGAGTAGAAAAGCATCATATAAGTACCACTCCATGTTTCTGTTCATGGCACTTTTGTTCATTCCATTGTGGTTTGTTTATTTATCTGGAGCTTGTTTCCCATATGCTCTTTGTCAATTTGTCATTTGCTTGTTTTTTTGTTCTTATTCTTCAGATAAAGGAAATCAGACTTCCAGGCTGCCTTCCTTACCTGCAGTATAGTTATTCTCTTTGGACAAATGATGGAGATAATGAATAAAGAATAAACAAAAAACAAAGTGTGATGATGAGATAATTCCACATGAACACAAATTAGACCTAACAGACCTTGTAAAATTTAAGCTTTGGTACATATTAATTTGTGTAAAAGTAAACACTAACTACAGCATTCACAATGTGTTTTTCTTTTTACCTAATGTCATACTTATATAAAGTACATTGCCAAAAGTATTCGCTTGTCTGCCTTCACACGAATATGAACTTAAGTAACATCCCATTCTTAATCCATAGGGTTTAATATGATGTCGGCCCCCCCTTTGCAGCTATAACAGCTTCAGCTCTTCTGGGAAAGCTTTCCACAAGGTTTAGAAGTGTGTTTATGGCAATTTTGGACCATTCTTCATGAAGCACATTTGTGAGGTCAGACACTGATGTTGGATGAGAAGGTCTGGCTTGTGGTCTCTGCTCTAATTCATCCCAAAGCTGTTCTTTTGGGTTGAGGTCAGGACTCTATGCAGGCTGGTCAAATTCTTCCACACCAATCTCGCTCATTCATGTCTTTATGGTCCTTGTTTTGTGCACGGCTGTGCAGTCATGTTGTAGCAGGAAGGGGCCATCCCCAAACTGTTCCCACAAAGTTGGGAGCATGAAAGTGTCCAAAATGTCTTGGTATGCTGAAGCTTTAAGAATTTCTTTCACTGGAACTAAGTGGGTGAACCCAACTCCTTAAATACAACCCCACACCATAATCCCCCCTTCACCAAACTTTACACTTGGCACAATGGAGTCAGACAGGTACCGTTCTCCTGGCCCATAGTTCAGTGGCGGCATGCTTTACACCACTGCATCCGACGCTTTACATTGTACTTGGTGATGTAAGGCTTGGATGCAGATGCTCGGCTATGGAAACCCACTGAGCCCATTGAAGCTCTGTATACACTGTTCTTGAGCTAATCTGAAGGCCACATGAAGTTTGGAGGTCTGTAGCGATTGACTCTGCAGAAAGTTGGTGCCTCAGCAACCACTGATCCCACTCTGATTTTACGTGGCCTACCACTTGGTGGCAAAGTTGCTGTTGTTCCCAGTTGCTTACACTTCGTTATAATACTACTAACAGTTGACTGTGGAATATTATAGCGAGGAAATTTCATGACTGGACTTGTTGTACAAGTGGCATCCTATCACTGTACTGCACTGAAATTCACTGACTTTGTGAGAATGACCCATTCTTTCATAAATGTTTAGAGGTCTGCATACTTAGGTGCTTAATTTTATACACTTTGGAAATGTCGAGTATTCTTATGGCGTTATGGACGTTTAGGTGTATTTATGGTGCTGTCATTAAAAAAATAAATAAATAAATAAAAATTCCTGCGAGTTTAAACTCGGGGAATTTTTTGCCCTCAGTCCTTCCTCCATCCGTGTGTCACACCGTAATGAGTCCCCGCTAGAAAAGCTATCGGGGTGGAGCAGCTCTGCCAACACAACCTATGTGAAAAAAAAAATGGAGCTCAGTTTCGATCAGCGATAGAAATATGAACTGTGACACCGCTGCCCTCGTGTCGCCTCACCAACTGATAAAGTTACCCTGAAAACCAGCGGACGGACTGGGCCTGTATGGCGGGTCTGTCATATTTGGTGCTCCGGTTTTCGGGCTCCGCTGGTCGGACGTACGGAGTGTTTTCCAAAGGCTTGACGAGGACTTTGTTGATATTTTTTGATCTCGCATGGCGGCTGCGAATCAGATTCCCTTATGTCTACCTTGTCGCCTCGATGATGTTTAATGTGAGATTACAGGTAATCATTCAGCCGCTCAACTGCCGCTGTAATCGGTTATCGGCCCTCTAAACGGCACCGAGCAGCTGCTGATGGGAAAGGCCCCCTTGTTGGATTTATTGCTGCCTTTGTTTTGTCTAAATGGGCGACATGTTTTTAAAGATTTCTCCTTAATTGATAGCTACAAGATTAATTTTAACTCAGTTTAAAGCTCAGGGGGTGTAATTACCTAAAATCATAGCAGTCGAATACAATAAAAACCTGCCTTTATGAAGTCTATAACGTTCACTTTTCTCTATCAGGGCAATGTTGGTCCATTAATACCACTAGTTTGTAACGCATTAAACGGCCAATTAGTTAATTATTGCATTCAATTATAATTTTTTAAATAAATCTGACGAATATTTTGTTAGTATTATGAAAAATCAGAAAATAGTAAACAAAACAACTGCCTATTGTTACTCATACCATGAAAAATTGTACAAAAATGTGCACCAGAGTGTAATAATCTATTTTGATATGTTTCCTTTTATTTATTTAGTTTTTTTTAAATTATTTCTACTTTATATTGTGGCGATACACACCACACCACACATTTTGGCTGACTCGTAACTGATATACCTGAAGCAGGGAGCGGATATCCTGGTCTGAGATTTAAGATTGAATCTGTCTCTGGTGCTCCAGAGTCTACTAAAACTTGCTTCTATTGTTTACAGTTTAATTGACCGCCGTTATTCATGAGCTGCTAATTTAACTGCTGCTGAGTATTTTATGTTCATTCAGAAAGGATTGGTCAAAATTGTTGCAGAGGATTTTTTTTCTTCATTGCTATTGTTTCCAGCTGTATTTAGTATGCAATTCAACACACATTGTGGCCTCTAAAATGAAAATAATGAACTGGCGACTATGTGTAAGCTGCTGAAACTGATCCATATCTGCATCCAGGAGATTTTTTTTACTTTGCTAAGCAGAACTGGGCATTTTGAGTCATGCTGTTGCTCACAAAAGAGAGTTTTCACAGGTCTCTATGCAGTCTGGTGAGACACTAAGTTCTATCTCTGATCCATCAGCTTGTCGAAACACCATTAGCAACAATAACTTGCAGTGATAGTCTGTCTCATCGCTGTGGAAGAATTTTGACCCACTCTTCTTTACAGTGTTGCTTCAGTTCATTGAGGTTTGTGGATATTTGTTTATGCACAGCTCACTTAAAGTCCCCACAGCATTTCAGTCAGGCTGAGGTCTAGACTTTGGGCCATTGCAACACCTTAATTTGTTTCTTCCTTAGCCATTCTGTTGTAGATTTGCTGATGCGCTTGGGATCATTGTCCTGTTCCATGAGCTTTAGCTGTCAGATTTGACTCTAGAATACTTTGGTATACAGAGGAGTTCATGGTCGATTCAGTGACAGCAAGGCGTCCAGGTCTTGTGGCTCCCAAACAAGCCCAACTCACCACCCCTCCACCACCTTGCTGACAGTTGGTATGAGGTGTTTGTACTGATATGCTGTGTTTGGTTTTCATCAAACATTGTGATGTGCATTATGGCCAGAAATCTCCACTTTTGCCTTGTCTGTCCAAAGGACATTGTTTCAGAAGTCTTGTGGTTTGTTCAGATGCAAGTCTGCAAATCTAAGCCATGCTGCCATCTTATTTTGGAGAGAAGAGGCTTTCCCCTGCCAGCCCCTCCAAACAAGCCACACTTTTTCTAATTGTACTGTCATGAACTTAAACATTTATCATACTAACTGAGGCCTGTTTGACCAGCAAACCACCAAAAACCTCTGCTTTTATAAAGGTGGTCAAACTTGATGATTATCAGTTAATCAAGTACAATTGATTATCTGCTCCTAGCTGGTATTTTACCCGCTTATTTCCTGTGTAAGCAGTAGGGATGTATTTAGTTTGTCACAGAAAGATAGAGTCCTGTGAAAATGTTCTTTTTCACATCAGAGGGATGTGTGTATCCCTTTGCATCATTTCATAGTTTGTCCATCAGAGGGCACACTGTAATGCAGTGTTTTGGAGCAACAAACACAAGAACCAGCTGATCTGAATAGAGTGAGACAGAGCATAAACAAGTATATAAGTAACTACATGTAACAAATGTTAGAGAAGTTACGGAAATCTGTTTGTTTATCTGAAAGGGAAAAAAAATCTGCCAGTATTTTGAAATATCAGATTTTTAAATCACCAAATACCCGTATCAGTCTTAAAAAACCTGTAGTGGTCAGGCTCTAATTCAATCATTTTTAAAAATTTTGTATGCTCCCTAACAGAGTTATCATCTCTTTATAGGTTCACATTGAAATCCACTGAGTCTTCAATGGCTGCATTTAGACTTAACAATGGATAGTGAGCACAGCCACGTTTCAGCCGTCAGAAAACACCAGCTGACCCCACACAACGATGTGAAGAAAGAAGACACTTAATTTGATCCAACACAGTGACGTGGCTGTTTGTTTCTACCAGCCGGGCCCGGTGGGTTTGCAGGTGATGGTCAGCGATGGTGTCTGCAGAAATGAGACGGGGTGAGCAGTGATATGCGAAGGTGGAGGGGAGAGACGCCTCACAGTCACCGATTCAGGAGAAGCTCGTCAGGTCCATGAAGATATTTACTCCTCTTTCCTCTCTGTTATCGAGGACTGTAGCCTGAATTCAAACATGAAAACAGATGATTGTTGCTGTGAAACCTTGTAGTTTCTCTTTGTGTCTCACATGTACAGGTTTATGCCACAGCTGCCGTAAGTTAACAGGATTAGTAATCAAAATCCTTTTTTTTTTTATGTTTCTGTAATCATTACTCTACCAGTGTGCACCAGTTCTTTAATTAAAATGATATTTTTAATGCTAAAATATAATTGTTGTTATCCATGAATTTGCAGATTTACTGTTTCACAAAAAGCAGAAAAAACTAGTAAAGCACATTATTTTTCGATTAAGATGCCAAATTACAGTTATTGCATTCCTGAATGGAAAATGTAGTTTTATTGGTTAAATGTTGTGCTTGATTTATGCTCAAATTTGGAAACGTGAAATTTGAAAGTTTGAAATTCCTCACTCCCTCACTTCAAAATGGTAAAACGTCGAGAACTCACCGAAAAGGAAAGAGTCCGCATTAAAGCGCTTCATGATGCTGGTTGGTCTTTCAGACGAATAGGCCAAGACATAAAATGTTCTCACAGTGTGGTCAAGTATGCTTTGGAGTCGATTGCAGAGACCGGGACTTACAAAATGCGCCAAGGAAGAGGCAGAAAACAAAAGCTGACCGAAGCAGATGTCAGGCACCTCAAGATTTTAAGTACCAGAGACAGAAGGAAGACCACTGCTGATCTTCAGGCAGAGATAAATGCTTCTAGATCAGAGTCTGAGAAGGTCTCCAGAATGACCATAAGCAGACGACTGAACGAGCAAGGCTTAAAAGGAAGAATACCTGCTAAGAAGCCGTTATTGAGGCCTGCAAACATCCAGAAACGCCTCAGATTTGCCAGGGAGCACAAACACTGGACTGTAGATGACTGGAAGAGGGTGCTCTGGACAGACGAGTCCAAGTTTGAACTCTTCGGTCAGCATCGTCATAGAAAAGCTGGAGAACGTTTTGATGCTCGATGCATTTCACACATGGTGGAACACGGTGGAGATTCCATTATGGTATGGGGTTCCATTTCAGGAAACGGCATGGGAAAATTAGTGAAAATCGACGGTATCATGAACAAAAAAGTCTACCACAACATCTTGGTCCATCACGGAATCCCTTCTGGACTGGAACTGATTGGTCGTGGGTTCATATACCAACAAGACAATGACCCAAAGCATACTTCAAAGCTGTGCAGAGACTATTTGACCAAGGAAAATGAATCTGGAGTACTGGAACTGATGGACTGGCCAAGTCAAAGCCCAGACTTGAATCCTATTGAACAGATTTGGGGTTTAGTGGATTCGAAGATAGATCGCACAAAGGTTTCATCCAAAGCAAGTCTTTGGGAGCAACTGGAAACTGTTTGGAACTCAATAACAAAAGAGACCGTTGAAACATACATAAAAACAATGCCAGCAAAAATGCAAGCTGTCATTGAGGCCAAAGGAGGCCACACAAAATATTAAAAATTTTGGCTATTATGTGTTAATAAGGACTATTTAGTTGTTTCAGCTTGTTATTTGCCTAACAAATAACAATGTGATTTTCAGATTTAAACACATTTTTGACAGATGACTAAAATATTTGTCTTATTTTTTGTGACAGGTCATCTGATAAAGTTGTGAAGCACTGTATGTGTACAGACACTCGGTGTAAACGTGGCTCAACAAAGAAAAATACCCTTGAAACATTTCACTTTAATTGAAAAAGGATTATTTTCCCAGCATGACACTAATGAGCATGATTCTTTTGTCCTCTGTGATCTGGACTCGTCATTTGCGGCTGTGTTCAGCTGTATGTGAGCTACGTCATCTTCCAACAGAGAGATGCTGTAGAATAAGTCATTAAGTGCAGAGACGACGGGAGTCACCGCATGACTTTTTGTTCTTACACCTACGTGGTCACTCTTTCCATTGTGTTTCTGCATACCAGTGGCATCAGCAAGGCGATGCTAGTGAAAAGTGTTACGTGCAAAACTATTTATTTTTGTTTTTAGCTGCATTTCTTTCCCTCAAGTTTTAATTTCTGTGAAATGTGTATGCGTGGCTTTCAAAGTCACAGAGCAAAGGGTGAGAATGAGTTAACTCTGGAAGAAATAAATGAATGAAACCACGATTCTGAGCCTTTTTCTGTAAGTAAAAAGTAACAGTTGTCTCATTATTTGAGTTCATTAAACTGTCCTTTAAAAATAGGTCATCTTCTTGGTTTCACATGCAGTTTAAAGTACCTTCAGATGAACAGTGTAGTGTGTGTGTGTGTGTGTGTGTGTTTTTTGATATTCAAAATCATTCATACATGCAGGCATTCTTTTATTGCACATCACTGAACCACATAGAAACAGAAATGTGTGGCACAAACACTTTTTACTCTTATTATGTTTCTGGTTATCTGGATACAAAAAAAAATGCCTTTGTAACCACAATTTTACTCCACTTTTATCAAACATCAACAATGAATGGAGTTTAAAATGGCAATGAGTATAGGGAAAGAGAGAAGATGCTACTAATAACACTAAGATAATTTACTTATTTACAAAAATAAATAACATGAGAGGGCCAAAAATACCCTTCATCTAATCCATTATACTTAGTGGCCACTTCATAAGTTACCTTTTTCAGCTGCTTGTTAACACAAATATGCAATCAACCAATCACATGGCAGCAGCTCAATTTGTTTAGGCATCTATTCACGGTCAAGACGACCTGCTGAAGTTCAAATTGAGTATCAGAATGAAGAAAAAAGGTGATCTAAGTGACTTTGAATGACATTGCTTGTTGCTGCCAGACAGGCTAGTCTGAGTATTTAAGAAACTGGGATTTTCTCACACAACCATCTCTATGGTTTACACTAAGTGGTCCAAAAAAGAGAAAATATCAAGTGAGCAGTAGTTCTCTGGATGAAAATGCCAGAGGTCAGAGGAGAATGGCCAGTCTGCTTTGAGCTGATAGAAAGGCAACAGTAAGACAAATAGTTACACATTAAGGTATGGAGAAGAGCATCACTGAATACACAACAAAGTGAACTTTGAAGCTACAGCAGCAGAAGACCAAACTGGGTGCCCCTCCCTGTCAGCTACGGACAGGAAAAGAGGCTACAATTCACACAGGCTCATCAAAATTGGGCAAAAGATTGGAAAACCCTGGTTTGATGACCCTCAGTTTCTACTGCAGGAATGGGAAGCTCTGAATGGTAGGGTCATAATTTGGCATAAACATAATGAAAGCATGTATCCATGCTGCTTTGTATATACAGTTCAGGCTGGTAGTGGTGGATGACGTGTCATGTTACAAAGCTCAATCTCAAACTGGTTTCTTGAAGTTTATTGTACTCAAATGAACTCCTTAAAGTCAAGAGTTTCACATCCTGGTTAAATAGGTTTAAAAGATCTTAGAGAAGGTTGGCACCCAGATTGTTGTTGCAGTCTCGTACAGATGATCAGAAATGTGTCCCGTGTGTGTCTAAACCGAATCTGAATGCAACCAACACGTGAAGATTAAAAGCTCCTTCAAAATACTCTTTTTTGCACTTTGCACAACAATTTTACACGCAAACTGCCACAGTTTGCTCTTAGGTTATTTCAAAAGTAAAACTGGCCAGATTTCTGGACCGCTTGAACAAATCTAACTGAAATGTAGCTTCATCAGCCCAGAAGGTGAGAGCAGGGGGCGGTCAAAAATATGGTCCACGAGCCAGAATCGACCTGCCAAAGGGTCTGGTACGGCCCTTTGGGTGGCCTTGAAAAATGTGGAAATTTTCCACAGAGGGCATCTATTTTGTATTTTCTTCAGTTTTAAAGTCTTCTTACTGAGAAAGACTAAACCCATGACCTATCATATACCAAAGTTAGTAGGTAAGAAAGACAATTAGTATTTTTTGAATTGGTAGTTTTCAAATTAATGACAGAGAAATTCCTTTTTCTTCACTTTACAATTAGAATTTTGCATCTTTTTTTTTTTTTACACAGCAATAAATAGAAAGAAAGTTTTGGGTTTTTATTTTTAAAGAATAAAGTTCCATACATGAAGCCATCACCCTATTTGGATGCTTGAGTCGTGCTTCCTCTGCTGGGTGTGATTGTGCTGTGTTGTAGAGCCATCTGTCCACACGGGGGAAGCAACTTATTGAATTTCCCTTCCTAGCCGCTGTGACCGGCCACTAAGAGCTGCCAGTCTCTCTGAAGCGGACACAGGCTGATAAAGGGGAGAATTACAGAGGTGGTGAAACTGTAAATATAGCATGAACTTTATGATTAATTTGTTTGATTATTTATTATGTCAGATTTCCTCTCATACTGCAATTTGCTGACTTTTATAAAAATTAGTCAGATTCAATCTGCCTGTGTTTGGTTTGCCCTGTAAGATGCATTCATTTCCTCTTTCTCCAATCTGAATCAATTTAAAAAATCCTGTGTGACTAACATCTGTGTTTGAAGAGGGAGTGAGTCTTTGCAGTGGATCAATCTTAGCCAGCAGATCCATTTGACACGTCCCTTCAGTGTGCTCTTCTTTCAAGTCAGTTTCCAAACTGCTGACACCCTCCTTCAGTGCAAAATGTTCCCAGTAAACTTATCCCAGCCAGTCACTCTACGATGCCAGGCTGCAGTGTAAAACCATAAGGGGTTGCCAAGGCAACTGTATTTCTCCATGTGACAGACAAACCATCCCTCCTGCCCCCCTTTTTCTAAAAAAAAAGAAAAAAAAAAAAAAGAAGAGGATTTATTTTTCAGGGATTTGCCAGAGGAACTATTTTAATAGGGTTATCATAGAGGACTGGCAGAGAGAGCATGCGATCTATAGATGAAGGATAAGTCGGGTTATCTTTACCATGATTTTACCAACAATTTGTACCCTTAAAAACAAGGGGGGGGGGGGGGGGGTAGTGGTGTAAAGATTACAGAGTTGTAGCCTTTGGCATGTGCAGCAGCTCACATGTTTTGTTTGACTGAATGTAAAAGAGTGATAACGCTGCAAATGGCAGGGATTCAATTACAGCTGCAATGCAGTATTTTAATGTACGGCACTCTTCTTTACACATTATTCATTAACTTTAAGAATGTACTGATGTGGGAACTCGTGATTTCCAGATTTGAATTCAAGACTGATGTTACCTCAGCCTCGGTTTAAAGATGGTTTTGTAAGATGTGCAGTCTCTGTGTCCAAGTCCATATTTTTTTTCCTGTTGTCCTTTATGCTTAAAATATGAATCACAATCAGCTGAATCTGTTATTCTGCACAAACACTATTACACAAAACTTCATGAACCTCCTAAAATCATCTTTTCCAAAACTCACTAAACTGTTGTGTTTACTGAGCACCAAGTTTTGTTTGTTTATTCCAACCATCAGCCTTGTTTATTTCTTCTTAATCCGTAAAGGAAAGGTTTAATTTTAGTAAATATACATTAGCTCTTCACTTTAATATTGTAAGAACTTTACTTGACAGTATAAAGCACTGTGAGGTGACTGTTGATGTGATTTGAATTTAATTGAGTTTAATTTATTAGTTACAGCTTTCTAGCACTGGGTTCAACCCCAGTTTGCCTTCAGGAGGGTCTTTATTCTTCATGGCATAGATTTAACAAGGTGCTGGAAACATTCCTCTGAGATTTTAGTCCATATTGGCATGATAGCATCACACAGGTGCTGCAGATTTCTTAGCCGCACACCCATGATGCCAATCTCCTGTTCCACCACATCCAAAAGGTGCTCTAATGGACTGAGATCACTGAACTCACTGACATGTTCAAGAAACCAGTTTGATATTTGAACTTTGTGACATGGTAAATTATCTTGCTGGAATCAAGTATCAGAAGATGGGTAAACTGCGGTCATAAACTGATGGACGTGGTCATCAACAATACTCAGTTAGACTGTGATGCTTAAACAATGCTCAGTTGGTACCAAGAGGCCAAAAACATCCTCCACACCATTACACTACCACCAGTAACCTAAACCATTGATACAAGGCAGGATGGATCCATGCTTTCATCAAATTCTGACCCTACCATCTGAATGGTGCTGCAGAAATTGAGATTCATCACACAACATTTTTCCAGTCTTCTGTTGTCCAAATTTGGTGAACCTGTGTGAATTCTAGCCTCAATTTCCTGTACTTAGCTAAGAGGAGTGGCACCTGGTGTGGTCTTCTGCTGCTGTAGCTGAGATGCTCTTCTGCATACCTTGGTTGTAATGAGTGGTTATCTGAGTTACTGTGGCCTCCTATTAGCTCAAAGCAGTCTGGCTAATTTACTTTGACCTCGGCCATCAACAAGTCATTTTCACTCAAAGAACTGCCGCTCACTGGATATTTTCTCTTTTTCAGACCATTCTTTGTAAACCTTAGAGATGGCTGTGTGAGAAAATCCCCGTAGATCAAGATCAGCAGTTTCTGAAATTCTCAGACCAGCCAATCTGGCCCCAAAAAAACCTGCTACGTTCAAAGTCACTTAAATCACCTTTCTTCCCCATGCTGATGCTCAGTTTGAACTTCAGCAGGACATCTTGACTATGTCTACATGCCTAAATGCATTGAGTTACTGTCATGTGACTGGCTGATTAGATATTTGTGTTAACAAATAGTTGAACATGTGTATGAATGTATTTGTCATTGTCTTGCCACAGGTGAAATGATAAGACTGATACCCCTCGTGTGTCTGTGTGGCAGATAGGAAGCTAGTCACAGCAACTTAAACAAGGGGAATCCACACAAAATCAATAATATAAAAGAAGTGTTTCATCATTTTACTCTTAAGTGTATCTTTAGTGCTGGTAAATTTTGTTTCAATACACAAAAGATAGCTGCAAAGTCAGGTTTGCTGGCTGTTGTCAGTCAGTCTGTTACTTTTAAACAATAATCTGTGTGGAAATGACACACCATAGAGAAATACCTTCTAAAAATCCTCTACAGTTTCCTTTGCTCAACAAATCTCCTTTGATTTGTCCATAATAAAATCCCCCACACAAAGAACCAATCCCAGTGCAATTACCCACACTACATATTTGAACCTTTAGCTCATAGCTCTGACACACCTCATTTGAAACTCCAAACTGTTTATGTGTCAAACTATTTATATTTGTTGCCAAACACAAAGTTTGGCAACCAAACAGGAAATGGGACCCAAACTGTAGCAACTAAATGTTTTAAGTCTTGTTTGAAATCAGCCGCTGAGAGACCGGCATGTTTCAAAACAACCCTACGCTGTGACTCATAGCGTGTCACAGCTGTTAGTTTGCTTAACATGTGATGGAGTTTCTAACAGCATGACATATTTAAATGGCACACATTAATACACACCTCCATATGTAATCAAACATTAATCCACAGGATTTTAGCTCAGATGCATTAGACTCTAAACACATGCACACACATGCACACACTTTGAGGTTTTGGCACTAAAGAGCGTTACTATGTAAAATATCCCCTTTCCGGTTATTTCCCAGTTTCTTTTTTAAACGCTGTTGACCAGGGAGGGGAGACATATGCAAAGTGTTAAAAAGGATGAGATCAAGCGCTGAGATGAGCTCCAAGCTGACCTTAAAAAACCGAATCAAAGGGGAGGAGAGGAGGAGGAAGCAATGGAAGGAGGAGGTGGGGGGAACCTCAAGGAGGGTGGTGTATCTGCTGTAGTCACATCGAGGGATTGAAATAAGTAATGCAAGCAAATAAGCGTTCAAATACGTGCCTATTTTGGGAGGTGTGACTGTGACATTTTTCTGCATTCATTTGTGAGCCTTTTTCTTTTTTTGCATTCATTTATTGGATCAGGACAGTTTTATGTTGTGCACAGCAGCAAAAATCTGTCAGAAATTTGCCTTATTAGCATTTCTGTCATTTCTTTATTTAAAAAAAACAAGATTCATGCAGGAACATGACAAAAAAAACCCATGTTTTTGCATCATTTTATTTCTGGCAACATCGATATAAATATAAATATTATACAAATAGAAGGATACATTGATATTTTATGGGTAAACTGTCAGCTGCAGTCGACTCAAAAGCTTATTTTCATATAGTGGTATTAAAGGATCATAGTTTAGCTATGGATCCTTGCTGGGATCGTCATGCTTTTATCTGTGATCCTTTTATCTTTAATGTTGCACCCCCGTGTTGCACTCTTCAGCAGGCTGGTCTACTGCATCCTGCATTCAATAATCTCTTTATTTACGATCACTGAAATTGTTTCTCCAGTATCGGATAAGCTGGAGTTTCTTCAGTGTGTTTTTAAAAATGAGGGAATATAGTTTGGAAAGCTCAAATTTGAATGATATGCTCACCAGTAAATTCTTAAGTGAAATAATCGATACCACTCATTTAACTGCAACAGGTCTCGGAGGTTTTTGCTTTAGATGTAGAGACTCACTTACAGCTTTATGTTCAAGTTCTCTGAAACACACTGCCACCTTTGTGAGCCCAAATAAAGACTCTACTCATATGTGTCCTTGCATTCAGAAAGTCAACTCAACTTTGCCCTTCAATCAGATGGTGGCAGGAAAGAAGTGGCCGAGATGAAGGGCTGGATATTAAACCAAAGAGCATGAAAGGAGGAAATCCTGCTGCCCTCTGCTTCCTGTGACCTCTGTCACACACGCCACATCGCCCCACAATCAACCCCCGCCACCCTTCACAACAGGAAGGATATGTGAACCCCCGTCATATCCCCTGGTTTAGGTCTATTCCAAGATTTTGGATATGAACACACAGAGGAAGATGCATCAGGAACTTCCATTCATCAGTTTAAAAAAAAAACAAAAAACCAAAAACCCCTCAGTTTTAAAAATTTGGTCACTGCCATCTTGTTTTCATGGAAGCAGATGTTTCTGCAAAATAACATACAAACAAAACTAGAATAAAACTACTACAGCACAGACTCCTCGGAAGGTCTGTGTGTACATTTACCTATACAGAAAGCTATGTTATCATAGTCGGATAATAAAATTAAAAATGCAACAACAACAAAAACACAGTCAAAAAGACCACTTCAGTGACTTGAATTAGCTGGTTTGAAGCCTGCAGATGTGTGAGGATCCACCTGTCAGCCAAAGTGGTCACATCACTAATAATGCATGTTTTAAAACTTAAGATTTAAAGGGATGAAATTCATGCCCTTATACACTTGTCACAATGGGAGAAATTAACTAAGTGAGAAATTAGAGAGCCCCATGAGAGAAAGATCAAGAGAACAGTTTCCCCTGCCCAGAATAGGGTTATTGGCACCCCACCCTGGAGCCAGGCCTGGGGAGGGTACTTGAGGTAGAGTGCCTGGTGGCCAGGCCTTGGCCCGTGGGGTCTGGCTGGGCATAGCCTGAAGAGGGGACATGGGCCTACCATCTGCAGGAGGCACTGTAGGGGTCAGGTGCAGTATGTGTCAGCGGTGGCCCTAACGCCCTAACCTTATCTGAACCCAAGTGGTGTTCTGTTATCAGACTTCTATGCAAAGAACAATTTGTCCACAAAAACCATATTGAAACACAAGGATGTCCATAAGTGCATGTGGAACCAGGACATCCTAGGTTGCAGGTTGTAATAGCATCATCAGATCTGCGAACATATGTTCTGGACTCTTGGGTAAAGATAGGAGCTGAGCTGTCAACTGATCACCACCTGGTGGGGAGTTGGCTCAGGTGGTGGGGGGAGGATGCTGGACAGACCTGACAGACTTAAACATATAGTGATGGTGTTCCGGGCTTCTTGAAGGACATTCAAAGCTCTTCTTTGGATGTTGGCTGCCTTTTGTTCTGTTCTCTGTCAAGATGATCCCACACTGCTTCAGTAATGTTGAGGCCCGGGCTCTGGGGAGGCCAATCCATGACTGATAGTGTTCAATTGTGTGTTTTTCTATTCAGGCATGTTTTTTACTGCATTGGCAGTATGTTTGAGGTCACTACAATGCAGAACAACAAAGCCATTGCCAATCAAACACTTTCCAGATGGTATTGCATGGTGGATCAGAATATGACAGCACTTTTCTGCATTTATAATTCCATCAATTATGACGAGCTCCTCAACAGCACTGGCTGAAATGCAGCCCCAAACCATGACAGAGCCTCCTCTGTTTTACAGTTGATTGTAGAAACTCAGTGTTGTACTGCTCTCCTGATCTCCACCGTACATACTGATGGCAATTTGAATGGAAAACTTCATCACTCCAAAAAGAGCTCAGCTTTTTCTCCCTGTTTTCCCTCCTTAAGAATGGCTTCTTGACAGCCACCATTCCACAAAGGCTTGCTGATGTTTGCACTGTTGCTTCAATGCAAGAAGGTTCTGGGCTCTAATCCACCATCCAGTGGAGGTCTTTCTCTGTGGGGCTTATATGTTCTCCCTGTGTCTGCGTGTGCTCTCTCTGGGACTCTGGCCTCCTCCCACTGTCCCAAAACTTGCATGCTAGGTGATTCTAAATTGGCCATAGAAATTAGAGAACGATTGTTTGTCCCTCTCTGTTAGCCCTGAGATAGATGGTGAGCTGTCCAGGGTGTGCCCCACCTCTTGACCTTTTATAGCAGGGATAGGCTCCAGTGCCCCCATGACCCTGAAATGGATAGGTGGAAAGAAATGGATGGATGGAAATTTCATAGTAGACCATGTGGTGATTGCAAAAATATTTTTGTATGGACCAAAGGTAGCGCACCTCCCAGATAAATATTACTCACATTACTCACAGAAGGGAGGTGAAATCCTTGGAAGTGGTGGGTAAATCGATGAATCCAGACATTTCAGGGGGTTGGGTTGGACATGTAAAGTGATTCCACTTGATTGCACTGTGGACAAATGGATTTTGAGGGCGATGGAGACAGAGCAAGGTTAAGGATGTGAAGGGGGTTGGTTATTTGTATAATTATGTATGGAGGGGTCAGGAGTTTTAAAGGGGAGAGGTGATTGCCCTCTAGGCAATGCCATGGTGACTGGAGCATATGAAGCAGTCTGACTGCTCAATCAGGTCACGTGAAGTCGGTCAGGAGTACCACAGACGTTTCCCATGATGGTTGGCCTAATCTGCCAGACGTGGTTCTCCCTGGGGGTATGCACCCTCCGCAGCACGAGATATAACTCCACAACACATGCTCACTTCAAGGGATCATCTATTTTTTTTTTTTTTTTTTGGGGTGGGGGTGGGGCTTCTCTTAATATGCCATTCTTGAAAATGGCTTACCCTAAACAGGTTGCATTATTGATTGAAACAAGTGAATAAATTCTGCATCTGCATGTTCAGTTGGCTCGTCACTGAGGATATCTGGGCCACACTGCATTTCCTCTAATGACTCATAAACACATTAGCCTGACATTTATGTTGGATAGAGCGCACCGAGGGAGTTTGTGTGCCAGAGAGACAGACTCAAGAATCTAATTGCTTTTAATGCAACTACTCTGACTCTCAATGAGGATGCTCTGCTTGACAGGTCCAGTGATGACATAAATGGACAGTAAAACTATATTTGTCAAACCATATTCCCTAAGCCATCACCAACATTATGCATATGACCCATTTTCCAGTTGTAGCGCGGAGAGTATTCAAATCAGAGCCTTTTTTGTGTGTTTTGTGCGTGCTATTTTCCATCAGTCCACCTAGTATGCAAAAAAACTCATAGTGACTGGAAGGGAATAATAAAGACTCTTTCTGGGTTGATAACTGGAGGGGGTTCACCCAGATTTCCCCTTACTAAACATTCCCTGTTTCCTGTTTGCTATTTCTCAATCACCACCAGACAAAACTGCACCAAAAAACTCAAATCCAAAGGAGATTTTTCACTTTCACTGGCATACGTGTCGGGGAATTAAGCTTTAAAACACATGGTTAGGTCATTACAACTCCGTGTCAGAGTGCAGAGAAAGCAAACACTGTCTGGATGCCTGTACCCAAGTGTCCCGTCTACCCCACTTCTTACTGCACCAGACTGGACTGCGCTGGATCAAGGGGGTTCAGCAGATTGTGTAATCTTTTGGCCCTGTTGATGTGAACTTGCAGAAAATTACTCTTTTGAGCTTTTCAGTGTATCCTTTTGGAAAATGAAAAAGCACACTTAGAGTGAAAAAGAGGAGCAAAAGCATGCAGCTACAGAGCCATGACAAGTGATGATGTTTTACATTTGTTTGCAGTTATGATTATCAGTCAAAGTGAGCCTCATTTCATATGAAACGGGAGGAAATTTTGCCTTTAACCCCACGCCGACAAGAAGCAGCATCAGGAGGACTGATTATGTTATGGCTGGAAAATGGCACTTTGTTTAGAACGGATCACCGAGAAGGAAACATTTGTCTAAAAGAGACACCTACGAATAAACAAACGAATGAATACATTAAAACATCTGTTCATGCTTGACCACTGGAGTAATGCACACAGGAAGTGGAACCCCCTCCTTCTCTGTGGAGGCAGGAATGCTATAATTGAAACCACGTGTGTCGTAGAAACGAGGTCTGCCAATATCTCTCTCTCTCTCTCTTTCTGTATGTCTGTATTCTTCACCTCCCCATTTCCTAACCCGATGGCTCTTCCTGCTTATGCTAGAGCCTCATCCAAAAGTGAAAATAATCTGAACTACTTAGAGAGAATGAAATGCTATCTCCAAGTGTTTCTATGTGGCTGTGTAGCTCAATGGATAAATAGATAAATCACTTTAGGACACACTGGAGAAGTAGGCATTTCCGGCACACAGCAGCACGCTCCACAGTTTTTCCTATCATCTCCTGCAGATTTGTTGCTCGTGTAATTCCTTTAACTCATCATGATTGGATCAAAACTGTGTACTGCAACACTGCGACGATGAGAGCGGAGTAACAGTGTAAATTACATTTGATCCAGTATTGCACTTTGTACCAGGTTACATTCATTTCCCTGCTAGATAGGTACTAGTTACTTTACAGATTAAGATTTAATATAAAATATCATAATCATCGTACTGAATATTGTACATCATAATACATTAAACCACTTAAGAGAATATACTGTAGCATATCTCATATAAGCTCCAACTACAACAGCACTTAATGATAATCTAATATATAATAATCCTCAGAATACAGTATAATATTTTGCATATTATAATTTAATACATCCACAAATCTGGACTGGGACTATTTTTTAACAGCACTTTTAGTAGTTTTTATCTGAATCTATCTCCCACTCAGATCTGCTTGGTGTTTCGTTGCTGTGCTGTATACAACCGCCAGAAAAATTAAACAGTGGTGGAGGAAGTACAGAGAAGTGTTACTGAAACAAATGTAGAAGATCCACGTTGTAGAAAAACTTTGTTACAAGTAAAAGTCATGCCTTTTAAAGTCTTATTAAAATGTATGAGTGGTAACATTAAAACAACCTTAAAGTATCAAAGTCAGAGGAACAGTACTGTGTAAAAGTCTCAAGCCACCCATCATTTCATTATATTTTGCTTCCAAGGAGCCAGACTTTCTGTTCTTGAGCAATAGTTCTGTCCTGTCCTTCTGAAGGTCTTTCAAAGTTTTTCTTTGGAGATTGGCTGCTTTTAACTCATTTTCAGTGCAGTCCTTGTACCTGACCATTTTTCAGAAGAATGGTTTTTTTGTTTGCTTGTCTGTTAAGCCACTTAACACTGACCTATAAATCATTCGAGCATCATTCATGTAACTCAAGGGACGAACCAGTATTGTGTCCACACATAACAGACAACTCAGTAAAGAACCAATTTTAAACTGTATCTTTAAGCACTTTGTTACTAGCAGCGTGCTCCAGAAACACATAATTTGTTTCTATCTCTTAGTTGAAATTACAAAAAACAAACAAAAAAACAAAGATAACACAGTTTGACAGAAGAAGAAGCAGCAGGCCTATAAAACTATCTACAGCAGACGAAAAGTATCTGAAAGTCATGTCCTTAGGAAAAAAAATCCAGCAAAGACCTGACACAGGACCTGAGAGCTGCATCTGGACATCTGGTTGATCCATCTACCGTCCACTGAAGCCTCGTCAGAAATGGTCTCAGTGGAAGGGTGACTGTCATTCTTAAGGAAGGGAAACGGGCAGAAAAGACTGAGGCACGCTAAGTTACACAAGAACTGGAGTGAAAATCAGTGGCAACAGGTCTTACAGCATGATGAATCCAGAACTGTTTGTCATCAGCATGTACAGAGGAGATCAGGAGAGAGATACAACAGTGAGTGTCTACAGCCATCTGTAAAACATTGAGGAGGCTCATGGTTTGGGGCTGTATTTCAGCCAGTGGTCTTGGGTAACTTGTCAAAAGTACCATCAGATTTTGATCTAGCATGCAATACCATCTGGAGAGTGTCTTGGAACACCATCACTGATAGAACGCTATCAGTCATGGACTGGCCTCCCCAGAGCCCGAACCTCAACGTTACTGAAGCAGTGTGGGATCATGTTGAGAGAGAACAGAACAAGAAGCAGCCAGCAACTAAAAGAAGAGCTTTGGATGTCCTTCTGGAAGTCTGGCAAACTATTCCTGAAGACTACTTACAGAAATAACAAGAAAGCTGCCTAACAGAGTTCAGGCTGTGCTAAAGAATAAAGGTTTTCATACCAAATATTGACTTACATAGTTTGTGCAATTCTAATGAGCTTGATTTTGCCTTATATACTGTATTTCCATGCATCTTTGCACGTTTCAATACATCGCTGCACCTATTTCCCATTTTTCCAACAAAATATAAAGAAAAGCACACTTTTGAGGGGTTTGTCAAACATTTGCACGGCACTGTAGTTGCTGAGCAGAATAATATTTAATACAATCCTGGGCCAAAAAAGGATCCTATTTTATTTATCGTAGAATAGAAGTAACTTTAAACAGTAGAAATGTTAAAATGAAAACCAAGAAAAATCAGCAAATTCCCGATTTAGCCAAATGCAACAGCATAATTTCCCGTTGGAAAAAAAAATAAAATATAACTATGAGTATATTTGACAGTCAGCCCTGTCTGTAGTCACGTGAGGACCGGTCGGTGATGAATGCTGACTCGCAGCACTGACTGTGTAGCGGAGCTGGGGTGTGATTAACACCTCGTATCTTTCCGTCTGCACAATGATATGACAACTACTTCCTGCTGCAAGTTCCAAAATAAAAGTCACTCCTTGATGAGCCTCGTCCCTCGCCGGTGCTCGGGCACGATTTGTTTATTTTGGAGACAAAATAACCGTACTTCCCGTGCTGTTCCAGTCGCGCGTCGAGCAACTTGACGCAGCCATGCAAAAGGCTCTCCTGATACTACTGGAGTGAAGGCGTATTGGGAGGGATAAAGATAACACGCTCGGCCGGCGGTGTGGGCTAAAAGACGAGCTGCTGCTGCCGCCGCCGCTGCTCCTGCTGCAGCATAGACACATCGCTCAGTGACCGGCGGACTGACGGAGGCCCGGGGGGAACCGGAGAGGCGTCAATGGCAACAACATTTCCTAAAACAAGACGCTGCCCGTGAGACAACCTGGGTGCCAAATGCGTCCTGGAAAATAGGACGCGCATTTGCCGTAAATTAGACGTGGGTTCGCACAGCGGAAGTTTCTGCGATCGATTTTTGGGGAGATCTTGATTTATTGGCTGCATTCATGGACGAGGACAACCAAGGTATGATTCATTCTGTGCGTTTCATTTCATTCCCATGATTTGTTGCTATTTCCCTAATCAGAAGACATGCGCCTCTGCCTATAATAATAACAGTGATGATGATGATAATAATAATAATAATAATAATAATCATAATAATAATAATAATAATCATAATAATAATCATAATACATTTGCAGCTGTTTTATCCTCAATTTCAGTAATCTAAGACTCTAAGTGGAGTTGGTTTTATACAAAAGATGCCACAGACAGTATTTTCTGATACTAACAAGAAGTTGCTTTCTATATGGGCAGAAACCTCCTCACTAATGATGCTGCTTTCAGGAGCAGTTTAATATCTATACTGAGGAGGATGATCAAGACTCAACTAGGTTATCAGGCTCGAAGCATGGATGAGCGTCAGCGCGTCAGTGTCGATATGAGAGACTGTGAGACTTGTGTTTTTCTTAGTCTTTGTCAGCTGTGGGCTGGTGTCACTGTGGCCCAACAGGTCCTGTCATGGTCAGCCATGCATAGCCAAGAGACACGGATTCATTTATTGACTCACGACAAAAGCTGAGCTTGTTGCAAGAATGTGCTGGCACGGATGCATCACTGCAACATCGTTCAGCACGCGGTTGGGTTTAGAAACTTTTGAATGGCAGGGCAGACTTTGGCAGGGTTATTTGGGAGTTGGCACATGAGTAGAAAGGTTTTTATATTATTGCAATTCGTCGTCATTTTTTACTTCATATTCTGCCAATGAAACTATGTCAATAAATACTTGCATTGTAACTCTAAATAGCCTAGAGCCATTGACAGTCATGTAAAGGCAACTCCACCCCTCCTACGTTTAAGATACTCAAGCTTAAAGACACACAAAGCAGCTGCAAACTGTGGTTTATATCCTTTTGGTTGTTTAATTGAGGTTATGGTCCCCTGGGGTGCATTCATGATACCTGTCACCACCTGACTCAGGCAGAGCTGGCCAATTAGATTCCAGAGGGACCCCCCCCCCCCCCCCCCCCCCCCCACACACACACACACACACAAACACACACACACAAACACAGTATGTTTGTTAATCATAAACTGCTCAAAATCAAACTTTAAATCGCTCAAAAACCCCCAGGTTAGAAATGCTCACTCCTGTCGTCTCGGGTCTCTAAGTCAGAGGTATTCTGTCCCACTCGTTCACCGCTTACAGAGCTGCAGGATGTGACTAATTGCTTGCGTACTGCATGCATGCATGCATGCATGGCACCTGGGTATAAAGCAGTCATTGTGCTGGGTTCGGGCAGCCGGGCCTCCAGCACTGGGAGACGTCAGCACAACACCATATGTCTGTCTGTGGTGCTGTGCTGCCAAACAGGGATAGCTGTCAGCAGCCTTAAGCTATAGTCCCACAACACATATATTTATGGATGCATTCTGACACACTAACACTCACAACAATTAAATGTCTTCTCTGTCCTTGTGGTGCTTTTTGCTGTGAAGATGGATGGATTGATCTTAAATAAATAGTGTCTTTGATGCTGCAGGAAATACGGCTGAAAAATTTGTTCTGTACTGCACATTTTGGTGCTTATTGTCTGAACAAATTAGTGCCTACACAGTCGTACACATGGGCCCGCTGCAAGGTGACGAACAAAGTAGAGGATGAGCGGTGGCAAGTTAGTCAACAAGGTCCACTATCTGACTGTCACTCCTCACAAAGTGACACACACGCACATACTTTGCCAGGCCACAAGTTGAGCAGGAGAGAAGACTGGAAAGTGGCGGGTGTAACGAGCGAGAAAGGCGCGAGGAGGGAAAGCACGTGTGATCACAAAGAGAGCGAGACACAGCCGTAGTAGCAGCGATGGTGAGATGTCTGAAAGAGAATGAGAGAGCAAGACAGGAGCTGTGTGTGAGTGTGTGTGTGTGAGCGTGAGAGACAGAGTGTGGACGGGCTGGATGGAGTGCCAGGACAAACTTGGAGAGTGGCCAAAGAAATGTGGAGCATCGCCAGTGAAAGACGGCGAGGGAGAGTGGCAGCAGACTAGATATTCTTACTGAATCAATTCTTCAGGGTATAGTGGAGCTTTTTTTTATTTTTTATTTTTTCCAGCAAAAGTCCTTCTTTTCTGTCATTATTAACTCACTTAACAGCAAGTGGTCTCAGCCTCTCTGTGATTATCTATTAAACCAGGTCAACCTCTTGATGGGGACTCGGTTTTCATTTCTTTTCCATCTCCTCTCTCATGTTTTCTCCAGTTGCTCGACATATTCTCTTTGCTTTAAAAAGCGATTTAAAACCTCTATCTTACACATGCTTTGAGCCTTGCTTGACTAAAATGTGAGTTTTGCATCCTTGACAGATATTTCTGTGACTTTTCTGGACTCTGCACCATCTTAAGGTTCTTCATTTTTGTTTTGAGTGAAATGCCTCACCCGCTGGTTGGTGGATTGTGATGAAATTCGGTACACTTTTTCCTTCTTCTGCAGTCTCATTGGAGAATGTGGAGATTCGTCTTTGTACGCTTGGCCGTGGTGTAAAAGGCTTAGCGAGAACGGGTGTATCGTAATCCAGCTGACACACATGACATTCAGTAGTACAATGCCTACTGCTGCAGTACTCCCCTCAATGGACAATGGGCCAACAAGAGGCCACAAAGCTCTGCTACAGTGAAGCCTGTCTGACCGCGCTGATGCTGTGTAGCTTACTGTCACACATTCCTGTTTAGCATGACTGACTTTGTCAGGCCATCAAATGTACACCTGCAGCATCTCTACTTCCCCTGCTTCACTCTACAGTTTTTGTTAGTTGATGAGCTGCTTTCAATCAAGTGAAGCCCATGTGGTAAGAATCGGAGCATCAACCATAGATGTTGGCTTTACGGCGTACCTCATGATTTTGGCTGCAGCTCACTTTATCTACACACTGTGAAACCAGCTATTTAAACTTGGCAAGGGAGTGTGTGAGTGTGTGTTGCAGCGTGTGGTCTGTGTGGGGTTGTGGCACGCTGCAGCTCAACTGAGGCAATAACAGACACACACAATGAGGTGGGTTTTAAGATCGTAGAACCATTCATCTGCTTGCTGCAGGACAGCGCCCGCAGCTTCCTGCTGTGTTCAGGATTTGCGTTTTGGATCGTGGGAGTATTGCAGCTGCTGTCTTCTCCCCCACAGCCCACACACTGAGAAGTGGGCTTCTTGAAACATTGGAACAAATCATTTCTTAATAGTGCCCACCTGTTATTGAAGCTAAATCTTCCCTGTTCATATTTTAAGCCTTTTGAAACAGCTCACCTGGTTCACCTGTATGGTACAGATATACAGCAAAGTGGCTCTGGGGAAACTGATAGACCATTGCTGTTGACGTCAAGCCTGAGGACGCTCTGGCAGGCAGGCAGTTAGTGTTTGTATGCTGCCTGTGTGATGGTGGAGAACCTGAGAGTCCACACAGCAGTGGGGTGTAAAGAAGAGGCCTGGAGCTTTGCAATGTTTGGATTTCTGCAGGAAACAAATGGAGCCCCTGCAGATTGGGTTTTTAGTCTGTTTTGCTCAGTGTACAATTGTTCTTAGTCATAACTGGTACAGTTTAATTTAAAGCCCAAGGATCCAAAGCTGCCTTTGTGCTTGGGTTGAATCCAGCAGCTGATTGACAGGAAAAACTGATAACACAACGTAACACGATGCTTGTCTTTGACAAGCGTTATTTTCTAACTCTTTTTACTGTAAAACAATAGAAAATGCCCATAATTCCTGTCAAACTTTGCTTTTGTGGATTTTAGAATGATTTTTGGCCCAAAATAGCTAAATTTTACCATTTTTAACTATTTTCTTAAAGTGTTTGTTTGAAAATGGAACAAATTCTTCTAAACTCTTAGAATTTTGAAGAGAAAACAGCTGGAAAAGGGGTCAAAACCTAAATGAAAAACACTAGTAACTAGCATCATGGGAAAATGAGAAAATCACTGTCCAAACCACAAAAGCAAAGTTTTGGAATTAAAAATGTATACATTTTTTAGTTTGTTTACACGTACAGAATCAGAAAAACATAGCTTAAACCCAAAGATGAGACAAAAGTGGGAATTTGTTACCTAATGTAATCAGTTCATTGTTATTGCACTAATAACAGAAATACCAAGCATTAACTGCTCAGTTTCTCCAATGTAAAGACTCTATCCATTTTGTTCAGTTTTATATTGGAGAAAGTTTTGCTGTCCCTACAGAGATATCACTTTGATTATGAAAAATTGCTGTTTGTGCTACACAAAGAAAACTGTAGTATTAATGAGTTCTGCCACTAGTAAGGATTTTCAGAGACACCACCTCAGGCTGGCTCTGTGGAGTTGAGGGGTGGCGTTGATCTCTGACCAGGCCCCTTGTTTGTCATCATGTGCTTTATGACTCAGACTAGAGTAAAAATAGGACAGCTTCCTCCTTCCAACTAGAAAAAATTGGTGGTTGTCTGGCAATTGTAGCAAATATTTTGCTGTTGTTTTTGCCATTATTAGTTGTCCAGAGGCTGAATGTGTAACACCCTCAATCTCTGGGTGATGACTTTTGATCACAAAGTAAATGCACAGATTGCCTGGAGGGAGGCAATATGTCTCCAAAAAGTTGCAGTCCAACTCAGACTGATTGCCAACCTGTCAGAGTGGTTGCAAAGGTTTGCAAATGACTGCCATCTAAACTATAAATGCAGGTAGATTTGCCAACATGTTGCAATCAATGAGTCAGTCTGTAACGCATCTGTTTGCAATAGACTTGACTCAACTCAGCTGGTTATAATCTGGTTGTTTTCTGTTTTATATTCTTATGTATAAGCAAGATTGCCAAGTGCCTGTCATTTTGCAGTTAAATCACCATCCTGCAGCAACTCTGCCACTATTTGTGGATGAATTTCTACATTTCTGTGTCAGACATATGAGGTTTTGGTTGAACTCTGAATGTAAGTATTTAATGTATGTATGTAGATGACAACAGATTTGCAATTATCACCAATTTATGACAGTTAATCACTGTATTATCACAAACATTTTGCATGTAATTGCCAACTTGACCCCCGTTCAATCATAGACTGATAGCAGACTGACTGTTTTATTGCCAATTTGACGCACCACAGTCACTCTGAAGATGGCAGCTGACTGTGAGTGGTTGCATACCTGTAACTCGTCTTCAAAGGCAATGAGATTGCAAGTTCATTGAACAGTCGCAATAATTTTGGTTGCGCTGTATCACAGTGTTGCTGAACATTTCTAGCCCTTACCTGACAGAGGTGTGTGTGTAAGAACACAAATGTTCACTGCAGTACATTACATGTGAGAAAGGACATCTTTAGAAAAGATCCTGACCTGATTTCTTGTTTACATTACAATTCAACTGGCCATACTTTTAACAAGTTGGTCTTTTGCAGTGAAAAAAGTTGTACTGTCAGGAAATGAAAAATAAATGCTGCCGCAGCTAGCCTTCAGGACACTTAAAAATAAGACTCGATCTCAGTCTTCTTATCTAACTCTTGTTATGTGTATTTCTCTACTATTGCTTTATATTTGATGTTTTCAAGAATTTCATAGGGCATTAAAGTGTAGTGGGATATGTAGGGATGTGTAGTTATTATTTTTATTTGCTGTTTTTGTATTTTAGTGTCTCATATATTCAGCATTTCTGCTCAGTCTCTTAGACTCTTTTGCTCCCACCAGTGTGACTCACCTCTGTTAAAGATCTTGTGTCTTCCTCTGTTCTGGCTGTCGAGTGCTCTCATTGCTGTCAAACACTGGTGGGCATGCACAAGCAGTCACACTTGCAGTGGCTTAACGTAAATCAGTGGGGAGATGGACTTCTGGGTTCTGCATGAGGCTGGTCATTACTGTATAGGCTAAAGTGTGTATGTTTTATTTTTAAGAGGATGGTGAACACAGAGGGTCCTTGTTGAGTTTGGCCTTCCAGAATATCAGATAGCACATTATATTTACCCTTGGCATCCCCCCGGTGGTTTAAGTTGGACTCGGCACACTTTAAGAAAGACTGACACATATGGAAATCAACTTTTTGGATTTAGTCTGCTTCAGTGCATGAGCTACTGTAACAATAAGAGCTAAGTTTCAAGTGAACACAAGTCGTGTGTGTAAATCCTCTTGGACCGCCACTCTGCCTTTAAAAACAGGTTTGAGGTTCTTTTATAAGAAGCCGTGACGCTGATGGGAAGACTTAATTTTTGTCTGGAGCAGAGGAGGAAAAGAACAGCAAAGGGGTTTTTAAAGAAGTATCCAGTTTCCCCTTCATCAAGCATGCAGTAGCATGCAATAAAGCTCTACTGCTCAGCCTAGTCACAGATTGGGATCTGTCTTTGTAGCATTAAGACCATCAAGGGACTTGTAGTGTGGCAAATTTCCCCCCTGACTCTTTGGAAAGAGAAATCGCAGCGTGCAAGAGGTCCCAGGACTCGGAAGTCATGTGCTGAAATGAATTTTAGACAAAGGATGTCCTGCTCAACTTGGGCCTTTGTGGGAGTCCGGGTTCATGGCTCCCATTAAAGTATGTGTGTGTGGTGGTGGTGGTCAGGTCTGTTGGAAAGGGAAGAGAAAGCTGACCAAAGTGGACAGGAAAAGGGAGGTTTGGAACAATTATGTAAGCGCACAAAGATTGTTTGACCTGCTGAAGATGCAGGAAAAAGGTGTGTCCCCCTGTGACCGCCAGTGGATATATTCTTCACACTCTGGAAACGCATCACACTATACTTTACTCCTCACTTACAGTGTGCAACTATGATTTATAAGGCAGACTTACTAATTCTATTTTCTTAACAGATGCTGCACATTTCTTGGTGAAGACTTCAACCCCCTGATTAACACCCCCCCAAATTTTCCTCTGTCTCTTTGCTTAACACATCAGTTTCACTTCCCTGAACTCACAAGATGACTAAAGTGCTTTCTGTCCCTTTGTTCCACTGGATATACAGTATGCATCGTTCTTTGCTTTGTACAACAAGCAACATAGCCCACCTACCCACCAGGAGTCAGTGGAAATATCCATCCAGTTGTGGTGCAGATCCAGGTTGTTTTCTAAGTAATGTTAAAACTTGCGAGATGGACTTTAAACTTGGGGAGAAGATGCCCTCTCGAAGGGCTCCTTTATGCTGACAGCAACTGACATTTCTATCGGGTTGAACTCTTGTATATAGTCACAGTGTTGATTTGATACATCACATTTGGTTTGAAGCAGAAAATACTATAATGTGCTACCATAATGTGGTTGCATGTGTTACAAAGAGGCTTTATTTCAGTGCAAATTTAGAACATAAGGTCGTTTCTGTTAACCTAATGCTCCTTCCCAGCATTACTGCTGAATAGACAAAAGAAAACTATCAAAGTCCAGTGCACCTTTCTTTTCAGCGTTTTTGTCAACTCTTAGACATTCAGTTTGTGTGTGTGTGTGTGTGTGTGTGTGTGTGTGCGTGCATGCGTGTGTGTGCGTGCATGTATGCATGTGTGTCTCTGTGTGTAACATCTGGCTAGCCTCCAGCCTCATACAGACCTCTTGTCTTCCCCTGAGGGTTTGTGGCACTGCCAGCCCAGCTTTTAGGAAGGGATTTGTAACAGTCAGTGACTTTACTCAGGAGGTCAATGTGTCAGTAAACTGCTACAGCAAACCCCAGTCTTTCCTATAGCTCTTTTTTTTTTTTTGCAAAATGTGCATGTTTCCACCTCCTACCCCCACTGCTTTTTTGCTGTAAGATGCTGCTGCATCATGCAAAATTCATTCTTCTTTCATCGTGAGTGAAGATGAGCTGTGACTGCGCCGCTGGTGCTGAAGAAGGCTGAGGTTGTTGCAGTCATGTAGTCTCGGCACTCACGTCCCCTATCATCAGCTCTGTGCAATTCAGAATAGCAGCAGTGCTCTGTTTGGCACACAGAGAAGCTACAAAAAGTGCAGCAGGATGACCATGTGACATATGGACTCTTGAGCGACGTGTGTGTGTGTGTGTGTGTGTGTGTGTGTGTGTGTGTGTGTGTGTGTGTGTGTGTGTGTGTGTGTGTGTGTATTTGTAAAGGGAGTCGGTTTGTATATGTTTAGGGGAGGGAGATGGAGACATGCAGCTGTGGCACCGTTTCAAAGAGAGACCGATAGGGAAGTTGATGCTGCAGTCAGATACTCAAACTAGGTTAGTGGTGCACGGCTCAGCCCAGCTGTGTATACCTCATGCTTCTTACTTGTGGAGGCACAATATGTATAAACGTGTTTTAATAGCTGAGTGTACACGTCTCTTTATATGGTGTGTACACATTCTCACACAGAGGATTAGCGTGTCCTGCAAGTCGTCTCCATGCTTAGACAAATGGAGATCAAGTGGGGAGGGATATAGATGACATTTAGTGGATTATGGGTCAGGGGTTCGAGCCACGTGCTGTCATTTCCCTACTTGAGTGCTGAAAAACTCACGTCCATATATCTCGGCATTTAATCATGAGAAAGAAGGCAAAAGAGTGAATGGAAAAAGAGTAGTGCCTTCCCCAGGTCTGTCATGTGAATTATAGTATAGTGTGTCACCAGGATTTTCTGCTCCTCATGCCACAGTTTAAGGTTCCTTTCCTCTGCCCTGACCCTTGAATTGTTAAATTGTTTTCCAAGACAGGATGTCTTTTGTTGCTGTAGTGAGGACTCTGAATTGCCCTGACAGAGCAGGTCAGGCTGACAGGCCGCAGAATAGTCCACAAGGGCACTGATAAGCGAGTGTTTCTACATGGACAATGGCAGTTCGACTCATGGCTGCACTTAAAGGTGCATTCACAAACCTCCTGCGGCCAAAAACACACACTTCCTCTCCTTGTCCACATTCTCACATCCACAGCATATAACTCATGGGGACATCGTGGCACAGCTCCCATTAGTGATGGTTGGGCATGCTTGAGCAACCGGCATACTGACTACTAAAACACACACACACACACACACACACACACACTGAAAGACACACATAGTGGCCCTCGGGGTTATCTTAGCGGTTGAGTAATTTACAGTGGTTCTCAGGCACATGTTCGTTCACTCTCCTTGTTGGCCTTTGCCATGTTGCATATCTGCCATCATCAAAGGGAACCTATTATGCTTTTATGCTAAGAGGTCAGACTACTCGATTGATCCATTACAGGCAGTTTATTTACTTTAGGATCTGTATGATGTTAAAAAAGAGCAGATGTACTTATTTTTCCTCAGGCACACCTCTGGATGTGAGCACAGAAGCCCCACACACCTGTTGTTCAAATATTTTATTTGCAAGCCAATCAGAAGAAAGTTACCTTAAAGTGAGAAGAGATAATGAACTGAGGGCTGCACCAAAGCCCAATATAACATAAGGACTGTTTTGAACTTTGAATCATACAAAGCTGCTCTAGTAGAGTTTGAGAATAAAAATATGAAATAAAATATTTTTTATTTTTTTTTTGTCTTGATTGCACAATGTGGCCAGAGGAGCGTGATGCAAATGCTCATTAATCTCCTCATTATAAATGATCTCAGCTGATACACAAACTGAAGCAATAATGAGTAATTATTGTTATTTTCGTCATTGTAAAATCACCAGATCTCCAGTGCTGAAACTCCCAGGAGATGTGTTGCTGTCATGAATGCCTGCAAGCTGTCAGGAGGCCATACATGTGTGTGGCTATTGGGTGAAAAACGGGACTTCCAGCAGCAGTCAGTTTAAAAGGAAGAGGGAAACCAATCTGCTAGCTTTCGGTTAGATTAGAACAGCTGATATTCAAATGTGTCCTGTATCCTCAGTTGCTATTTTCATATCTCTTTCAGATCATAATTTCCTCATGTCCTTTCCTTGTATGACCCTTGTTAGCCACGTTATAAGTATAGGGGATTCTATGAGGAAATTGCTTACATTTTATTTTGTGAAATACTGAGTAGGTCTGCTATACAACCTACAAGGAAGCGTGTTCCTTTAGTTACCCTATGCCCTACTTTAAATCTGTTCTTTTGGTACTTTGATTGTGTTATATTAAGGGTTGATGCATCATTTCCACAGGCGGGCTTCATGAGCTCAGAATTGGTCTTATTCATTTGGCTCCACATGTTATAAATTAATCGACCCTGACAACCAAAAATTATGTTTATATACAGCGCACATTTCTAGGCACTTGTCTGGACTCTCATCCATCATGCACCACCATCAGAGAGGCATCTGATTGTTCCCAGTCTGCAGCAGGACAGCGAGCCCAAACACACAGCCAGAGTCATAAAGACCTATCTTCAGCAAAAAGGCAACGACAGAGTCCTGCAACAGATGGTGTGCATCAAACAGAGAACTGATCTCATAGTATTGCACGAAGAGACAGATGATACTGAGACACGCTAAATCCACATAAAAACTGTTGCAAGTTCTCCAAGATGCTACAAACAAGCTACATGCCAAGTGCTGTGTTGAGGCAACTCAATATGTCCAAAGATTATCTTAATATTTGTTCCTTTATGTTGTCAAACTTTCCATTTTGACCATTTTGCACACCTTCTGTATAGCAAAAAAAAAAAAAAATAACATGGACTGGAATTATAAAAGCAAACAACATCCAGTTATAACAACAATTACGCTTCCAGCAAAACACATTACAGCAGTACATAGAAAAGAAACAGTGCAATTAATTTTACTGCTAATGCAGTGCTGAAGCCTCATGAGCTAACACGGTCATCCCGAGTGTTTTTGTGCGACTTTCATCTGACTCTGTATGAAAAACAAGCGTCTGCTACTCTGTGGAAATGATGCAAGAATCAGAAGTGTTTTCTTCTAATCAGTGCTCAGCCAGTGGGATTTAAAAGCAGAGGTTAAATAAAGGCCTCTTGTTTGCAGAAGCTCAGATTCTGGAAAAACCCTTTTACCCAGAACCTGGGAAGGAGTGATCGTCTGAACTTGAACCACCCACATATTTTGTGTAATAAAAAGGGGGGGGTCCTGGATCAGGTTTTAAATCCGTTATGAACTTCTTTTTCCCCACTGTCCACCTCCTCATCCGCCTCTTGTCCTTCCTGCTGTTTTGGATGAAGAAAAGTGGAAATAAAGTCCAACTAGTCAGCTGGAGTGTCTCCACTGTACTGACTGCCTCTCCCTTTCTGCATATCGTGTATCTCTGCACCATACTTTTCTCCAAACCTTTAGGCCTGAATCCAATATAAACAGCCTGTACTGCTGCCGCCTCTGTCTCTCTGCTGCTGCTCATCTGCTTAAAGCTTGCATATCAGACTATGAGTGCTGTATCACACTACGGTTACTTCCTAGGAGAGGACAGAGGTGCTGAAAAGAGTGTCTGGAGGACTTGTGTGTCATGACAACCTCAAAGCAGATGGGCCTGCATGGTTTACTGCATTTTATTTCCAATCAGGCCTACACCTCTGCTGTAGATGGCTAAAATGGGTTTGCTCAGCCCCTCCACCTTGGCTAGATTAACGCCTGTTAAGTGGCCATTATCATAGTAATCACTTTGCTCATTTTTGACATTATAGATCATTGATTTCAGACTGTGGACAGCAGAAGCAATTAGGCTTCTCGTTTTTACACCACAGCCGCTGATTCTGGCAGCTGAAATGACAGCTGTCAGTAGCAGATTTGAGCTCCTTTACTGTGGAAGGCCAAATGTGGGGGCTTACAGATATCTGACATTAAAGGGGGTGTACAGACAGGAACACACTAGCAGCAATTTTGTGATCACAGACCCCATGGAGTGTCAGTGAAATTCTGTTCGTTACAGCACTGACAGTGCTGAGTTAAACTGATCTCATCTTTGAGGCGAGCAATTGAAGCGACTTCCCATGCAAACAAAGGAAACCTTTGGCTGATGTGATTGGATGTGAGCTGTATTAATGGACTACCCATGCAACCTGAGCCTGGATCATCCAACTTCAAATCAATGGGTGATAAGTAATTTGCCTTAAATGAGGAGGGGACTGTACACTCAACAGCAGTGCACAAGGAATTGAGGGGTCAAATCCCGATAAACAGATCCTTTCACTGGGTTGGTCATGCGTGGGAACATGTATTCACTGTTTTGCAGCCACTGCTTTTCCAGTGATGTCTACACAGGGAAGTTGGAGGTTTGGTTCATTAGATTATATGCCGTCAGCTTCAGCTTATTTTTCATTATACAGACTTGAGCCACCCAAAGTTTCTTTATATTTTGCCAGGAAAATTGGAATTGGGTTCAGTAATTTATTGAAACATGCAAACATGCATGGAAATGCAGTATATATAGCAAAAACAGAGTCTGTACAATTCTGATGAGCTTGAAAGTCAATATTTGGTATGAGCACCTTTATTCTTCAACACAGCCTCAACTCAGCAGCTTTCCTATCATTTCTTTAAGTAGTCTTCAGGAATAGTTCTCCAGGCTTCTGGAAGATGATGATCCCACACTGCTTCAATAATGTTGAGGTCCAGGCTCTGGGGAGGCCAATCCATGACTGATAGTATTCCATCAGTGATTGTACTGCATGCTAGATTGAAATCTAAATTCATAATTCCATCAATTTTGACATGATCCCCTCAGATCTTTGTCAGTATTTTTTTTTTTTTTTTTTTTAAGGACACACTGCACACCATGCTGAGATACTCGGATGTTTTCATCTCTTTGGGAATCACCTTGTTGGTGCAAAGATATTATTTTATGCTATATTTTGAAGATTCCACTAAAGAAATTTGAACAAAGTATGTGTTTTTGTGACAGGCTGCTAGGAAAAAAGTTGCCAAAAATGCAGTTTAAAATTGATCTTTGCTAATTTATTTGTAGTGACAACACTGTTTCATCCCTTGAGTAAGGTGTCTCTTTATGCTTGAATGATTTGTAGATCAGTGTTAACAAACATTCCTCTGAAAATGGTCAGGTACAAGGACTGGACTGAAAATGAGTGAGAAAGCAGCCAATGTCCAAAGAAAAATTTTTAAAGACATTGAAGTGAAGGAGAACTGTTGCTCAAGACAGCTTTAAAAATGACAAAGTCTGGCACCTTGGAAGCGTGTTTATAAAATAAATATACCTTTTGGCTTATTTTTGTTTTGTTTTCATATCTAAATTCACTCATCTTATGTTTGAAGGCAACAGACTGCTTAATCCTGAGTGCAAACACAGAGGATTCAGAAATATATAAAAGAAAAAAAACAATATCGTGTAAAGATGGCAATAGAAATGCTGTGTCACACAAGAAGTTAGGTCATAAGTTTTCCCAGTGTAGCAGTATCACTCTGGCTTACATGAGGCCAGCCTAGCCTAGTTACAGTACGTTTGGTAAAGTTGGGCTGATTAGACAGTCGGTGGTTCAGGGAGGGGTTCTGGGAATACTCAGTCTTGTTAGGAAACTTTTTTTGGTTTGAGACGGTTTGCCATCTCGGGCTTTTAATTCTGGTCAGCTTTAAGCAGCTTAACCAAATAGCAATTTGATGCATTTCATAAGCAAAGGAAAACACAAGTCTTTTTTTTTCCCTCATAGCAGAAGTTTTTTCTCTGTCTTTTCTTATTTTTGTGAGTATCTTTCATCCCTCAGGTGATCCACAGGCCCCAATTTGGGATCCATTGTTGTAAACAGTAACTTGAGTGTTTCTCATGTTCAGGCTGTCCTGCAGTTAGCCGTGTAGGCTGGCTGGGAAAGGAGACATTATGCGGAGATTGCTGATTATTAACCAAGGGAGCTCTCATCTCAATACATTTGACTCTACACCCAACAAACAGAAAAATTCTTCAGGGCTTAGTTTGGCCCCCCCACACATGCAGGCTTCTTGACTTGAGAGTTGGTGTTGTTTGTGTAACAGTTTATTCCTCCGTCAATTAGGAAAGGTCTTGTCTAGACAGGGTGTGAGATTACAAAGAGCGCAAAGGAGGGGGAAAAAAAAATTGGGTTAATCTCAAACATACCTTTTCTATCGCTGTCAGCTGGTGATTGGTGAGGCAGCAAGCTGTCAAGATCTCACTTTTCTTCCTTTCAGATATTTTTGCTCTCTCGTAAAAGGCAAAAGTCTGAGCAGGATGTAGCCTGTGTGATAAGAAAAGGTCTCTGTCTCTCTGCTCTTGACAGACTTTTGACAGACTGGTGGTGTGATCATTTATCAGTTTCAATATTTGCAAAACTGTGTAAATCTGTTTCAGTTGAAGCACACATTTCGTGGCAATAATTCAGCACTTCATGAAAGGAATTCATTAATAATCATAATGAAGAGACATCTATGCACACAGTAACTTGAAATTTACAGAAGTTGAAAACAATACCAGCTTCTGTGACGTGGGAGGCAACGGGGGATCGTATCGCCACAGCCACTCGAGCAATTTGTCTGAGAATAATTACATATGATGGCCCAAAAATAAGCCAATGAGAGAATGCCTTTGAAATCCAAAGAGAGAAGGAAGGTTTAGAGTGAAATTTGGCAAATGCAGTTCATGAATACTTGACTGTGACTAGTGGGTTGTGTGAAGAGACTGTCTTGCTTCAAGGGGTTGTGTTATATGGTTTTTGAGGCTTTGAAGAATCAAACGGCCATGTTGTGTTTGATGTAACCTTTGATTTTCCTTTGTAATCTAATTTTCATAAAGGGGAATGCTGTGGTTGTCTCTGAGATGAGCGCTAACAACAAGTGTCTGCTGTAGATTTGAAAGTCAGTCATTTCTTTAAAGTGAACGAACAGAGGAAAGAGAGTTTTCTTTTTTATACTGATAGAGATTCATGGTGCTTGCATATTCTAAATAAATACAAAATTAAATGTTAAATAGTTTTCCATACTCTGTGAGAATAAGGTATTGTGTCTACATGTGATATTTTACACATTTCAAGTGTCTGGTCCAAGAACAAAATGCAGTTTCACACATCAGAGGTGTTTTTCAGAGCTCAGGCTGTGCAGCTTCAGTGCTGCTTTTGAATAGACGCAAGAGAAGTTGTTTGCATCGATTTCTTCACACGATGATAAAACTTTAGAACCTCTTTTACTTTTGTCCAGCTCCTATGTTGATCTGTCAGTCCACATTCCTTAGAGGATGAATTGTGATCACTTTAGTGACCTCTTAACTTTTGAATCTTGCGGACTCAATCAGGTCAAATTTTGAAATTTATGTGCAGATATATGAAAAACCTTCTTTAGCAGCAGTGTGGACCGCAAAAGCATTAAAAACACTCCCTTAGAGCTCAGTTGCTAGTGTGCTCTCCTCTCCAGGGCATCTGTTTGGTTTGTTGCATGGTTTTTGGTTTGCCTTCTGCACCATGCAGCATGGCATTCACCACTGGTCTTTGTGCCCTGCACTACTGAGCTCACTGATCAGTTTATCATCTTCTCTTATATTTCTCCTGATTATGGTGTGTGCACTTCCCTTTTTTGTCAAAGCCATGCAGTTTTTGACAGGCAGAAGACTCATCTGAGTCCATCCATCTGTCCATCTTCTGCCGGTGACCCAGGTTTGAGTTTGCAGAGATGCCCAGACATCCCTCTCTTTGATCAACTCCTACCGGTCCTTCTGAGGGAGCACTGAGGCGTTCCTAAGCCAGCTGAGGAATATAATCTCTGAAGCATGTTCTGGGTCTGCCCAGGACACCTCACCTAGGAGGCACCTGTAATCATCCTGGTCAGATGCCTGAACCACCTCAACCGGCTCCTTTTGATGTGGAGAAGTAGTCCCTCCTGAATGTCTGAGTTCTTCACCGTATCTCTAATGGAGAACCCAGAGATCCTTCAGAGGAAGCTCATCTCTGTCACTTGTGAATGCAGTCTCTTTTGTTCACTACCTAAAGCTCGTAACCGTAGGTGAGGGTGGGAATGCTGATTGCTTTCACACACAGCTCTCTTTTTATAACACAACATCAGTACAGCATCCACATCACTACTGAGGCCACACCAATCAGTCTTCCCCTTGACTCTACCCTCACTCATAAACAAAATCCCAAGATACTTAAACTCCTCCACTTGGGGAAAGAACTAATCCGTAATCCAGAGTGGGCACACCACCCCTTTCCAGCTGAGAACCATGGTCTTAGCCTTGTGTGTGCTATTTCTTATTCCCTTCACTTGAAACTACAGACCACTCCAGTGCAATCTGGATGTCACCTAAAAATGAAGCCAAAAGAACCACACTGTCTGTTTTTATAAAAAAAAAAAAAAAAAAAAAAAAAAAAAAAAAAAGCAGAGAGGTGATCCTGAGGCCACAAATGCGGAGACCTTCTGCCATTTGGCTAGGCCTAGAAATTACTTTCATAAGAGTAATGAACAGAGTCGGTGACAAAGAGCAGCCCGCTGGGAACGAGTCCGGAAATGTGGCCAAGAGGTTTTATCTATAAGTTATGATCAGATGCACACCTTTAGAGGACTTTCCACTGATTCTTCTGAGTCACTAAAGAGAGCGAATGTGAGTGGTCATAGATCCAAATATAATGTTGGAAATTAGTTATGCTGCAAGTGCTTGAATTGCTCTCCTGAGTTTTGGCAGACTAGGTTTTAAAGGGACCTGTAATTCTCATTTCCATGGATTTTATAATGCTTTAAACTTTAAAAGAAGCTAAGTTTGTCTCCAGTAGCTGCGTTATTAAGCTTTTATTGAAAACATGATGGAAGCCATCGCTGATGAGATTTTGTTAAGGGATTCAGATTCAATAAAATGTTATTGAACCCCAACTACTAAAGCTAATGCATTCTGCTGCTGTTAGGGTTAGCTGCCTTACCTCATCCTGCTGCACCATCAATGCTACTGATCTAATATGGAACGCAGGCCATATGTATTTAGAAGCTTTTATCAAGCAAAGATTGGCATTTTGTTAGTGCTGATGTTGGAGCGTTCTCATATGGAAAGTGGCTGATGTATCTTAAGAGAAAGGGAGAGTGGAAAATAAAAGAGAATGCACAAAATCTGACTTATTATTATCTTTTTAAAAGGAGGAATAAGATTAGGTGGTGTATAGAGAACTAGTTGGACCAGACAGGACAGTTGCAGTAGGAGGAATGTGTGCTATTTCCACACCACTACTGTCATCTGTCAAGAGGCAGAAACTGTCAAAGAGGCTGTCAGTGTGTGTGTGTGTGTGCATGTGTGTGTGTTTCTGTGCATGCTTGAGAGCAGTGAGTAGGAGTAACGCCAAGGGGAAGAACAATTACTACAACCTACCAGCCACAATTGCAGCTTACATGAGTGCGGAACGAGCTGCTAAAAACAGTGTAGATTGCTCTTACAGCAGTCAGCCTGTTACAGGAGAGACCACCATAAGGACACACGGCTCTACTGAATGCATGTCAATCATCATGAGAACTGAGGAGAAGACACTGTGGTATCTGCGTTTTATTATAAAACTACAAATGATGAAGGATCTAAAAGAGTGATTATATTGAGTCACGTGTGGGTATATATTTTAAAAACTATAACATTAAAATAAACATTAGCTAAACATAACAAAATTGTATGTGAGCACAAACCATTTGGAGGTCATTTTTTTCCATGTGTCACCTACTCTGACACACCAACTTTGTCTTACATCATTCTCCACAATCCAGCGTCGGCTATGCTGTCAGCTTGTTTAACTTCTCCTTAAGTGGCGTGCTGTGGGACTGAACCCTGGCGTCCTCGTGTTTATGCGGTTGCTATTGGTACATGAAGACCAGCCTAGTGGACTAAATTGCTGCAGGCATCCCCTCTATTGTCCCACTGAAAGCCTGGTAAAAAATCAGGAAATATTTTTTCCTGCTCTGTTTGCTGTTGTCCTCTATCATGATTTTGGTCAAGAGTGTTACTCTCAAAAGAGCAATGCAGGTTTAGTATGTGATGTTTTTAGCTGGGGACTGAACACCAATGGTTATACTTCAGTTTGATTACTTTAAAGCTTGTGATATTCAACTTAGGCCCAGGGGTGAAATCAGGCTCGCCAAGTTTGATGTTGTTTATTCATTAACTTTTAGATTTTCCAGTAATAGTCAGATGGTTCAGTTCCTAATCTCTTCTCCAGTAACGTCCAGAAGCATCAGACAGTGAACTGAAGTCCTTATGTCTACACGGCATGATCATGTATTATTCAAGGCCCCGAGCAGTTTTCAGCTTCATTAGGTGCATGTATAAATATAGCTTAGGCAGCAGCTCTGTGTGTTTTAGCCCTGCTATATACATCCACAAATATTAATTGTTTTGCTTTTTTATAGAACATGATCGCTGAGTTCAACAAAGAATTGTATTGAGATTATGTAAGTATGGATCATGAGTGGACTTGAAACACAGCCTCAGTTATCTGTGGCATGAATAATTTGCATGTGATCTCTGCCTTCTCTTTTTATGACCACTATGAAAATCTAGAGCAGGCAAGTCACATTTATAACAGTCATAAGACTTTACCACTAATCCCATCTGATTTTTAACTAATTGACCTAAATACTGTAAGAGAGGAGAGTGATTCATAAACATGTTTCAGTTTTTTTTTATTCTTTTAACCTGGGTTCTTCTTTCCCATCTTATTGACCTCACTAGGATATTGAGGAATAATGCTACACACTAAACAGCTCTAAGAGAAACGATCCATAAAGTATAACTTTAAAATTTTTATGTGACCGAAGTACACACTGAAATTGGCCACCTGGCACAGATCTCCTTCCCTGATCCGAGCCGGCAGCCCTCATCACGCACGTATTCTTCTGCGCATATCAGCTTTCTTGACACATGCGAGGCTGTGGATCACTTTCCATTGTCAGTAATTAGCATCTTTTCATAATGTTCCAGATGTTATGAGCCAGCTATGTTACAATTTCATGATGTATTTTCTTAACAAAAGCATTATGGTTCTTTTGGTTCATGCAAACCACAAGTATCTCACTTCCTGCAATATTTAACTGAGAAAAATTCCGAAAATGTCTTTGTGTCACTGTTTTTTGGTAACTCTTTCAAAACCAAACATTTTCCCTCAATAACCTCCTCTAATTACTGCTTATGGATAGCATGAAATGAATTTGTCCCACATGGTTTGCTCAGTATGGACCTTATGAAGTGGCTGGACCATGTCAACATTTAATAGATATGGTGTATTCTTATGTTAAAAACACAAAACTACAAGTGTTAATATTGCCCATACACCTCAAAATTAAGTATTTTGAATCAGAATCTGTTTCTCATTCTAAGTTGACTTGTTGGACACTTATTAAAACGTGAGAAGGCATCACTGGACCAAAAAGGCTCTGTTTTTAGGTTTTAGAAAATTAACCCATCATGGGAGGCTTTGTTCCAATAACAGGTCTCTTCACATGACCTCAGGTCAGTATTAGAAAATAGCAAAAAAAGAGCAGAAAAGTCCAAGCTGAAGCAGGTGGCAGGAACACGGGGCTTTTACATGTGAAAGTAGGGTTCCAGTCCCATGCAAAGCCAGATGTCAGCACATATGGAAAACATGCATATAAACCTGCATGTTGGGTGGGAGGGGCTTAAAAAGCCCCCCTCCCCATTTATTGGCTTCTTAGTAGAGGATGGTTATGCATAATAAAGAATTAATAAGTCTGTTTTAATGAAAAAAATGTGCAATTGATGAACAGTAACTATGTAGTGGCTCTGTAGTGTAGTGGAGCACAAACCCAGCCTCGGGGTATCACAAGCTAGTGTACTCCTCCTAGTGCTGGATGGATGGGAGGGTTTTGGCAGTGAGTGCAAAAATAACAAATATGGATCCATCCGTATTGACACTACCTTGAGAAATAACGAGCAGCTAAAATATGCGCATCTTAATATAAAGTGCGGCCCATAACCCAGTCTCTAATCAGTTAAGCCCCTCTCTCTCACAGCCAGTATATGCTGCCATGTCTGTGCTGGCTTAACGGCACATGGCTTGCGACCTTTTTGCTCACCCATAGAGACGATGGTGACCCGCCCTGTTGCAGGTCTTGAGGAGTAGAAAGCAGTGAATGTGAGACTGGAAAGAGAGATTCAGACTCGCTGACCTTTCTGTTGGAAATGGTCGTGATCACGTGGTGTCTGTGAAAACTTCAACACAGGGCAGTTACTCATCCGTGCATTCTTGGCAACTAATGGAGGGAAAAGGCTAAGCATGCAAGTTTGAACTATTATGATGATGTATTGATTATAACTGGAGCAGCAGCCCCCTAAGTCATAATATGAAATGGCTGAGTGGTGTTGCATTGGTAATCTATGTGGCTGAGCCTAGGGTTAAGGATGGAGTGTTTGTATATAACCTAATATGGATTTTTGTTTTTCTGGAAATACACACTCGGAACCTTTTAGACATTCATGTAAAGTGCATCAGATGCCCAGAACCAACTGTGCAGTGATATTTGGCCTCATAATTGTATCACATTACTCAATTTTCCACATGCTACAAAATGCACACAGCAGGGGATTGTTAACCAAAACAGATTTGATCTCCTCAGACAATTTGTCCCTTTCTTCGGTCCGGCCGAGCTCTTCCAGCCAGAGTAGGAGGGATGGAGGAGTTTTTTGCGCATTACAGACGTAGGTTGCCCGCAGGGTCTCTTTGCTCCACAATTACCGCTTTATGAGGCTGCTTAACTGCAGCCAAGAATCGAGAACAGCAGCGGCAGAGAGTGTGAAGATGTCTGGTGGGCTACTATCTGTTCCTGCATCACTCTTGTGCCTTTACTTTACTTTGCTGCTTGGCTCTAAGCACCCCCACTTTGTGTCTTTGTTTCTCTCAGAAGCAGACTCTTCACAACTTTCTTTACACTTTTTTTTTTTTAACCCCCCACAGACCATTTTCCAGGAGTCCACGATTACGCTCAATGGAAAAAAAAGTTTTAGTTTACCCATTTGTCATGAATATCAAGATGTAGCCTACCAATTACAGTTTTTCTGTGCACTTCAGGCTTGACAAACCTTTAAAGTGTCAGCATTTGTCCTTTTTTTCTTTCCTTTTTTTTTTTTTAACAGGGTCAACAATAAACTTTTAGTCTGATTTCACAGAAATAGCTTGACATTTTGGGGCTCGTTTGTTTTCTTGCCAAGACTTGGATGTAAGGACTGATTCCACTTTGATGTCTGCATAGTAAATATGAAACCACTTCTAGCAGCTGGTTTGCTTATCGTAGCACAATGACGAGAAACAGAGGAAACAGTCTTGACTTTTAAAAAAACATACACCTGGCAGCACCTCTAAAACTCACAAATCAACATGACTTTTTAATTAATGATGTTTTAATCTGTGTGGAAAACCAAACTGTTAAAAAAAAAAAGTTACAGAGAATGATTTTATCATTAGCTGAGCGGCTGCTCCAGAGATATTATAACAAAATCTAGTCGTTAAAAGATCCCAAAAATCAGATTTTTTTTTCTTATATGGCTACTTTTATATCAGCTTTTCTGATAAGAAAGGGTACATTGAGACTGAATGTAGTTGCCTGGTGATTGCATTTCAATTTTTTTATGTTCACTGATTGCAAGTAGTTGTGGCAACCAGCTGGTCACCCAGAGTCTGAGCATGCTGATTGTCAACACGTTGGCAATCAGTCTGCAACTGCTTGTTTGGAACACGTGTCTTTCTAATAGGGAACTCGTGCCCAACTGGTTGCTTTCTGGTTATATTATGGTTATATTCTTATATGAAAATGAGGTTTTTGAGCACAACTACACTGTTTGTGGGGGAATTTCTAAATTTCTGTTTCAGATCTGTGAGGTTCTGGCTAGACTCTGAACGTGAGCAGTTTCTGTGGAGGTAGATGGCAACAGATTTGCAATTTCTGATAATTTATCCCAGTTAATTGACACGTTATCAAGAAAAAGATTTGGGGATCAAGTTGGCAATTAAATGGATTGAATCTCAAACTGATAGCAGACTCTATTTTATTGCTGTCTTGATGCACCAAAGTCGCTTTGAAGACGACAGCTGATTTCTAGTGAATGCAGACCTGATCCCAGTCCTGAAAGCATCCGCTTCAATATAGAAAAATTAATTAAAAAAAAAATATATATATATACATTTTTTATAATGAAAAAAATATCCTTACACAGCCCCAATAATCTCTCTTCCCTCCATTACTGCCAATTGGCAAATCTTTATAGAAAATGTAACTGCATTGTCTGTATATGATAGCAGCTGTGTTAATGGTGACAGTTTCCTTGTCATTTGGATCATTTACAGGCATAATTGACATTTTGAGACGTAAAAGAGTGAAGAGAGCGCACCATTATATGATATGTCAGAGTTTACATCTTAAAATATGATTTTTCTTCATTGCAGTCAAGCTAATAAAAGGGCTTCTTTTGATGTCTTGGCACATTAAGAGTGCGTCATCATTCATTCTTGCGCTGCTTCGTCGACACAGTTTTTATACCCCATTAACATTTGACCCACTTATGTGTAATAATTGCGTTCTCTTTATAAACTCCTTCTATCATTTTTTTAAGTTCTGCACCCTGCTTCTCTCTTTTCTTTTCTTTTTTTCTTGTAGTGCTTTGTCTTGTAGAATTTTGTAGATAGTGTGTGAGCATCAGTGTGTGAGAAAAATGTCTATCTACAACCATCTGGATCCCTACTCTCCTGACTGACTGTTCATCTGTGATAACAAGAGCTCCATGCCCTCAGAACGTAATAACCTAATAGTCCATGCTGCTTCTGCCACTTTGTCTTACAGAGCAGGATGGAGGAGAGGGATTGATACAGACGGTGTGAGAGAGAGATACAGTAGATAGATAAAGATGAGAAGAAATAACTTCCCTTTTTTTTCTCCATTATTTACAGTTGTGGAGGGTGGGAGGGGGGTCTGCCTGGATTGCAAAGCTGCTTAGTGGTATGATTCAGTTTGGGGATTTGATCTGCTCTCACCCCCACTTCAAGCACTAGAGTGTAGGCGGACAAAGGGTGAGATAGAGGGGGAGTGTGTGCATGTGTGTGAGAGCGAGAAACGGCGTAGGAGAAGCACAATCTGGTATAGCTCCATGTGAAAATGACCTACTTCCTGTCAGCTTGCTCTCAAATGGATTGCTGTTTTCTGATGTGTGTGTGTGTTGGGGGGGTTTCTCTGTCGGGTCTGGGGGGGGGGGTGACATGGCACGGTTAAATGAAGTAAATAAGTAGGTGGCTCTTGGGACCTTCAGGGTAGGATAAAATAAATGTCATGTTTGTGAAATGTAAATTCAGCATGCATGGCAAGCATAGTGTGTACTCACCTGTGCATACATTGTGTGTTGGTGCGTGCTGTAAAACATGCAATGTTGCGTGATGTTCTGCTCGCTTTCTCTCCGCAGTGTTAATTACCCCAAAAGAGGACTCGATGAGAGCTGACTATCAAAAAGCCAATATTTGAGGGGCAGGACTCGCCAGATGCTCTGTGTGTGTGTGTGTGCGTGTGTGTGTGTGTGTGTGTGTGTGTGTGTGTGCGTGCGTGCGTCCGTGCGTGTGTCAGGCATACAGGATTGCACAGGTTGTTTATGGATGTCATCTGCTTTTCAGCAGGGAAGTTTCTCTGGTTTTTATTTGGTTTAAAATGAAAACCAGCCTCATTTTGTCATCTTCTAACACCTGCTCTTTAATTTAGATACATTTATACTATAATGTTTTCATATATTAAATAATTACCAATCTGTGTGACACACTAAGAGGACACATAATACAGTAGATAAAGGCCCTACATATTTCATACCTTTTCATATACTTGGACTGTTTCTAATAATATTTCACAGAAAGTTCTGTGAAAAAGTCTTGAGCCACCCCTCATTTCTTTATATTGCAAGTCTATAAGATTCTATCATTTTTCACTATGGCATTCTGGGTACAAAAACAAAAAAACGCTTGATTGCAAAACCAAGTGCTTTTGTTTTCCCAAAAAGCTTTTGGAAGCTGAAATGATGGATGCTGGAATGCCTGGAGTAACTGGAAACGCTGGAAACCACCCTGCTCCATTTGTTATGAAAACTGGAAAGAAGGCAGAGAGTGAGAGTGACAGAAATGAAGTAAAACAAGCATGAAGATTGGCAGAGTATTCAGTCTATGGAGAGACCGCTGAGACTTCTTGAAATGTGTGGAAATCACCTGTTAAAACTTATGACCATGTGACTTTGGGTGAGCTTATGACCCCAGAAAACACTTTTCACCAGTTAATCTGTAATCATGGATCAGAGTTGCACCAAATTTAATCTTTATATTTAGGAAGGGAATATCTGAATAATCCAAGGTTGAACCCTCAGCGGCGCACCCACCTGTAGGATAAAATAAAATATGCAAGAGAAGAAAAGGCCACAAAAAACCCCACAAAAACTTGGAGCTCCTGACACGCCACTTTCCAGTCTCTTTGCTGCATTTAATCCCAGCTTTCAAAATGAAGTAGCACGTCTGTCTGTTAGTGTATTAATTTGGGTCATGAGTAATGTCTGTGGGACGGATTCATCGAACAGGTATGCGCTGTCAAAGCTTAATCCCCGTGACTCTGACTGACTGGTCGGAAGCTGAATTAAAATAATCCACTGTCATAACCCTGCCCCTCTCTATCACTCACATGCGGTTTCATTTTCCCTGCACACTGTGTTTTCCAGTGCCCGAGGACCTGTCTTTGGAGGAAAGAGATGAGCTGTCAAACATACGACGCAGGAAAAAAGAGCTTCTGGATGATATTGAAGTGAGTGGAATTTATGTTATCTGAGTAACCAAATCAAACGGCTCTAATTCGGCACAAACTGCAAACTAACAAAACCGGTTATTGGTGTGTGTTGCATGTCTGAAAAGTCCTCTGGTGTAGTACGGAACAACGAACCTTATTTAATTTCTTTTTCAAGTTCATTGTGAAATTTACATATATTAGAAAAGAAAAAACTCTATCATGAGTTTCCTGTTGCCTTTTGGCGTGCAATGAAGGCAGAAATGCCTCATTGTGATATCCCATTGTGACATTAATAACTGCTAAATCACCAAACCTATTAAATATGTTTAGCTAATAAAATCATAGTCAGCGTTTACTTGTCATTTAAGAGCTCTGCTGTGTTATTAGAATGCATAAAATAAAACTGTATGAAATGAGTGACTTTGTCCTTTGATTTCAGCGACTAAAATTTGAGATTGCAGAGGTGATGACTGAGATTGAGCAGCTAACCTGTGTGGGGGAGAGGTGAGTTTTGGTTTTTGCTTTCTTGACCTGTTCAGCAATATTTAAGCTGGAAATATGATTATTTTCCTTATGAATTATCTCCTTATAGCAACATTTTCTTGAAAAGGTTTTTATCAGTAAGTTGTTATTGAATTGGTAAGAAAGAGAACGCACATCTCTGTTTCCATAGAAACAAAATAACATGTTTGATTTTTTTTTTTCTTTTTTTTCACCAATTCATGCAGAACTCAGCAATATTCAGTTTAAAATTATATGAAACAGACAAAAGAAGAAAAAGTGAAGATTTAGGGAGCTGGTACCAGATGTTTCTCAAATTATAAATTAGGCTTCAATCACGCGGGCCTAGAGGCTGGACGGTGATCCCCTGGTCACTAGGGAAAAATGTGTTCCCCAACTGGTTGGGGAGTAGTTGCTGGAGTTTGCTAGCTGACGCTAGGTGAAATCGGTTGCAAAAAAGGGTGCTTCACCAAAAGCCTCTGTGATTGCTTTGGTTGCAAGCAGATTGTTGCAGCCACGTGTGTTTGACGTGGAAGTGATGCCCTGGTGAAACTGTGAAAGTGAAACCATAAACTGTGTCTCTTTATCTCTTTGCAACCAATTTCGCACTAGTGACTGCTAGCAACCTCCAAAAACCACTTTCCAACCAGTCCCAGAATACACTCTTTTCCCCCAGCAACCGGTAGTTGCCCGATGGTTGTTAACTGGTCTCTGGGCATGTGTGATTGAGGCCTTAATTAGCTGAATAGCTCACAGTGTTAGAAATCAACAAAGTTCTTCATTTAAATTTCCTACTTGCAAGAAAATATTTTTTTATAGTTTTTTTTTTGTTGTTTTTGTTTAAACCAATGAATATTGATGTCCTGAAACCAGCTGCTGCTTGTTAAACTTACTGTTTAGATGACCAAAATGAACAACCAAGAGATTTACTCATTATTTCTTGTTAGTTTTATCTCTGCTGGTCTTTTAACATTTAGATATTAAGACATAGTTACCTTTGAAATGAGCCTCACACCTGTCAGTTTGCATGAACATGTGTATATGTGTTCACATGTTAACGCCCCATTCTTTGAGGACAGAAGCAGGACAGTCCCTTGACTGAACATTAGCTAAACAGTGTGTATTCAAACGATTTTATTTGATTGGTTGCTGAGGTGAGGTGAGGTGAGGTCATGTGCCAGGCTGTTTCTGTGTCTCAGGTGCAGCCGGCAAAGGGGCTCCAGCTATTTTGGGCACACAGAAAGCTTAGGGAGCATTCAGGGACACACACAGAGGTGGAGATTTCCCTTTGGAGTGCAAGCAAAATGTGTTTTGAGCATTAACATTGAATAAAGTACTTCCAGAAGGCTACAGGATGGATTAAAAAGAAGGCAAAAGATGCACACAAGTGAACAGTAACAGCTGATCCACAATCACGTGGTGATGTTTGACATCCACTTCCAGTTTTCTCATTTTAAACCCACTGTAAACTGTTTTCACTTGACAGAGTGGTTAATGAACACAGTTATGACAGGTCCTGAATAAACTACACACAAAGTAACCTATTGAACAAACACAGCAGCCGGGGAGCAACATCGCACCCGACTGCCACGTGATAGATGTTTCTCTGTTTTTAATTCTTTCTTTTTTTGCCACAGCAAAACCACACAAAGAAACAAACAGATCGCCATGGGGAGGAAAAAGTTCAACATGGATCCTAAAAAGGTCAGAGCAGACCCTTGAGTTCAAATTTAAGATATTCCAAAGCCATTCATCAGCCATTCAATAAAACCGAGTAAAATAAGTATTTAAAGAAAGCGTGCTTTCTTTTTTTTAAAAACAGGGAATCCAGTTTCTTTTGGAGAATGATCTTCTCCAGAACACCCCAGAGGACATTGCACAGTTCCTCTACAAAGGAGAGGGGCTCAACAAAACAGTCATTGGGGACTACTTAGGGGAACGGTGAGCTCTCCAGTTTTCTCTGTTTTCCTTCCACCTTTCTTTTTCCTCTCCCCCATCTCTCTGCCAGATCTAGACTGCATGTGTTCAGACTTCAGTAATAGAGCCCCGAGAAATTGGTGGTCTGAATTTATGGAGCAGAACAGTGCCAGGAGACCGTGCTGCTGAAAAAGAAAAAGAAAACAAAAAAAAGAAACAGAGGGGACATGTGGTTCTTATCGAAGGGAAGTCAGTGGGGATAGGACTGTCAAAACAACAGGGGATGTCACGCTGCCTGGCTCAGCCAGCACAGAGGCTTTCTGTCTGAAAGTGGCACTGTGACGTGGCTGCAGGATTTTACTTTCCACCTTCAGTCACTCAACAAATGAGTTTATCACTTCTGTTTTTGTTTAAGCAGAACCCATGTAAACAGAAAAACTCATGGCATGTGTTTCTCCCCTCCACCCCAGGGATGAATTCAACATCAAGGTCCTCCAGGCGTTTGTGGAGCTTCATGAGTTTGCAGACCTCAACCTCGTTCAAGCCTTAAGGTACTTAAACAATGAGTATTAAGAAGAAAAAAACCCCAAAGCAATCGACAGTGAGTGGGTGTGTTCTTAAGTGAAATATAGTCCAGATTATAAAGTTTTTAAAGGGCATGATTCACTGAAACAACATACTGCAGTTAACAATACGACAGGACTGAGTTTTACAACTTTATTGCAGCTTTGGTACTTTTCTGTTGCAAAGTAAACACCAGCTTGCACCAAGAGTTTTACAGACCAAACTGCCAGAAATAAGGCTTGGCTTAACTTTATATGTTTGGTTTTCCCATTGTAAACTGATGCAGTACGACCCTATGTTGGGGCTGCAGTCAACCGAAAAAAAATCTTGGCCCAACTGAAATTGTTCCTACGCTTCAGCCAATCGATCATTCGCAGGGAGGTGAGGACGGGGAGCAGTAGATCTGTCAGATTGTCTCTAGATGAACTAAATGAAGAAATCAGAGTGCACCCTACCTGTGTATGCAACAGATGCTGAGGTCAGAGCTGTCGCTGGATGCACCTATTATTGTAAAACGATTGTTAGATCAAATCTATCAAAATATACCAATCCTCTAAGCTCGGGGAAGAGGTTGAGAAGAGGTGCTAAAGTGTGGCATGTTTACTTCTTAGCCATCCAGTTTAACAAAACACAGCCACTAATGATTTCTGGACATGGTGTCAGTTAGTTTGCAGCAAGAAAAAGTTCAGTGAATGTCAACTTTAAATGATTTAGACCGAGCAGCCTCAATTAGGTTATGTAAGTTTAAACGTGCTGTATTTTTAAAACACCTGATTTTTAATGGGTAGGTTGTTCTTCCAAAAAATAATGGATCAGCACTGGAACACTACTGATGGAGTGCTTTTCTCCTCTACATTGACCAGTGTCCAGTTAATAAAAATTTGGTTGCAGCATATCGACCAACCAATTGTTCACTTGTAATCCGCTGCTCCTCTCATCCAGCATTACAGCAAAAACAGATGTTGCACTAACACTGCGGCCTTGAGGCGATGGAGTCGAGCCTCGATGATGCTTTGCACACTTTGCTCTTTGTATTCTGTCTTTTGTTGAGTGTGGACACTTTATTTATATTGCATGTTGTTGTTACCTGCCTTGGAACTACAAATGTAAATTAGCAATTTTGCTAATATGGACACATTTACATCTTATATATTTATGGTGATGTCCATTAACATGCATTATCACTATTAAATAAATATTTTCCATGCCGCTCACAACAGAGGAGCCAGTGTGCACACCTCCTAAATGTCAACGTCATGCATCATGCATCATGCAAACCACCATATCAAGCTAGGTGATTGGTTCATCTGATTCCTGTCAAAAGGCACATTCGGAGTGGAGTAATGACAACAAGTGAACATTGTATGGATATTTTGTCCTGCCTCTTAGAATTACATTAGAATATTTTCACTTTATTTTAACTTTTAGTCATTGTGTTTTTTTCCTGTGGTGTGTCTCATTAAAGAAAAGTGTTCTTTGGGATATTTCTGCAAACAAACATCACAATCTAATCTAACACTTAAAAAAAAAGTCTTCATTTACACCATAAATGCACCCTCCTAAAATAAATAAATATCTGTGACATGTAACACTGTTTTATAATCCACAGTGAAAATACAGATACTGGCATACACATTTGCATCAGTATTTCATGACACATCATTACATTGTTTCCTCTCGCTCTCTGTTGTTGCAGGCAGTTTCTGTGGAGCTTCAGACTTCCTGGCGAAGCCCAGAAGATTGATCGCATGATGGAGGCGTTTGCCTCCAGGTACTGCCAATGCAATCCTGGCGTCTTCCAGTCCACAGGTACTACACACATGTGCATACACACACACACACACACACACACACACACACACACACACACATGCACGCACACTCGTGCACTGCATCAGATACATGAGTCAGACTCAGCCAGACAGTCCAGAATGGATAACATGTGCTGCTGACCAGACCACCTGGATTCAAATCAATGCTTCTGACTGTCTGTCCTCTCTCGCCGTATAGTTGGACCTGTTTGGGCTGTATATCTTTAACTTGTGGCTACATTTGGAAATTTCATGTCTGCATGGGGTGTAGCTTCAGAATATTTATTTGAGGTTCATTATTTCAGTCTGTGTAAACTTGACTGGACCTGAAGTCCAATTACAGTTTTCCACTGAAGTTAGCAAGTTGCTCACTAATCCCTGTGTCTGTGGTAGTGATAATGAAATTGATCACCGGTCAATAGTGGTCATTAGTACTGGCTTAGCTTGTTGCACATAGTCTTGCTGCTCCCGTGTTGGTGTTAAGGAGGATGCAGGTGACAGCTCAGGTTGTGAATATTGATGTGGTGCAGTGGTGACACACCCAGACTTAGTTATTGGTCATCCCTTGAGCGGTGCGCACTGGGTTATAAATCACATGCAGAGGATGTTGAATGGGGCACTTAGTGTGTGGATAGATGAGCTGGAGGAGTTATGAATCTGAGTTGTAAGTGCAGGGACACTCAGCCTTCTGAGTGCTCTGTGTGTGTGTGTCAGAATACGGGCTTTTTTGTTGATTAGATTCTCTGTTTTATCAGGTGGTCCTTCATTTTGTAGTGTGAAAATGTAGTCAAAGATATCTAATTAATCACAACTCACTTCTGCTGTTGTGAAAAAACCTTTTATGGTAAATAAGTTGAATACACACTACTATACAACCACTACTTTCCTGGTAATGATATGCTTTAAGAGGAAGCTGTCACATTTTTTTTTTTTATCACATCCACAGTAATCTGTAACCTCCAAACTTGATCTTACACACACAGGCATGTGCCCATGCCATACTTTGGAGTTTCCCTGTGACACTGTGTGTAATTACCTCCACAGACACATGCTACGTTCTGTCTTTCGCCATTATCATGCTGAACACCAGCCTGCATAATCCCAATGTCAGAGACAAGCCCCCAGTGGAGCGCTTCATCTCCATGAACAGAGGAATCAATGAAGGGGGAGACCTCCCAGAGGAGCTACTCAGGGTGAGAGCTTTGACTTGATTACTTCGTTAGGTTTGATAAATCTATCCTATGTAGCATGCATTTGAAACACCGTGTAGGTAAAAGTGTAAAAGTGGGGATTTAATCAAATGCTTTTTTCCCCCGATTTAGCAAACAAAAAGGAAACTTAAAGGTTCTTTTATAGGTCTCTGCTGTGAAAAGCAGAGTCATGCATCACTAATTGAGACATTGCAGTTCAGGATAATGATGATCTTTAAGTAAGAAAAAGACATAAAAAAGTTGATCCACTCACACGCTAGAGCCTGCCGTCTCTGCCAAAGTGCTGCTTTTGTACAAAAAGTACAAAAAGGAACCTTGTTAAAAAAATTTCCAGTCACTGAGGTATGAAGCTTTGTCTCCAACACTGAAATTGACTTCTCAAAGTCATGTTTCGTGAACTGTTAATTTAAAGGCTGGCTTGAATGTGTTCAGATGGAGTCAGAAGTTTTAATGCACCATAAATGCTGCTCTGTTCTTTTCTCTCTCTGTGCAGAATCTATACGACAGCATCAAGAGCGAACCCTTTAAGATCCCCGAGGATGATGGGAACGACCTGACGCACACGTTTTTCAACCCAGACAGAGAAGGCTGGCTGCTCAAATTAGGTTAGTCTGAGTCTCACGCACACTCAGCTTCTGGGGGAATGCAAGATATCCAGCTTGACTTTATTTGGTAACTCTTGGATTTTTTTTTTTTTTTTTTTTTTTTGCTGTGCAACTGTGGCATTAGACTCAGGAGAACTTAAACTGTAAGTGGTGACTGATGCTCATGCACCCTCTTTTGATGGTGAGGTGTCTCAGTTTACACACTCCATGATGCATCAACAATTCAGTGTCAAATGCAGCAGGCGGGAGCGACATTCTTAACTTTACCAGAGAAATATTAATGTAGTGAAAGATGTAAACACAGCCATATGATTAAAAACATAGAACTTCACATTCACTCCAATGATAAACATTCAAGTTTTATATACAAGTCATATCTATGTCTTATAGTTTATTCACGAGCGTACTAATGATCATTTCATTTCTGCTCTGGTCGCTTTCATGAACGTTCACTCAGTTTTTTTCCGTCTTTGAAAGAAAATCTCTACACACTTCTGCTTCAACACTTAAAGACACCTTAATGCAGAGCTGTCTTTAGGCCTCTGACACACAGACTTACAGACCAATAGGCACCACTGAAATTGGTCACAAAGCGTGTGCTGCACCAAAAAGCTGCTTGCGATTGCTGTGGTCGCCTTCAGATTGTACAAAACATGCAAACTTGTTTGCAAATTCTTGCCAACTACTAGTGGTTAGCGATCTCTTCAGTGCAGCACAGCGTACCTCTCTGTGAGCAGTTTCACATAGCGACTGCCAGCAACCTCCAGCAATCACTCGCCATCTGGTCAGGGAATACACAAATCCTAGCAGCCGGTGGTTGTTGGGGGTCACCAGCTGATCTCTAGGCGTGTGTGGCCGAAGCCTTATGTATCCATGTGTGTTTGGCGGGTGTTTTATCTGTCAGTTACAAGAACCTCAAATCTAATTATAAATGTCACCAACTCTTTGCGTTGTATCAAGAGGAAATTATTGCTTCTTCTAATAACATCTTCTGTATTAATTTTGTGTTGTAGTGATATCTCATAATTACTTCCAGTGGTAATGATAATGACCATTTCCAATTCCTGTTGTTGTTGTTGTTATTATTGTTATGATCATTATTATTTTCATTTAGGCCTAACCTTTATTTTAAGTTAGGGTTAGTTAAGAGTGTAACAATTACAGAGTTACATGAAGAGCATCAGCAAAGTCATGAGAGTGAATTTAGTGAGCGGGAGATTTTATGGCAGTCTTGTCATATCAGTGTTTATTTAATAACAAGATATGAGAAACTGTGGCCTGCTTTAAAAAATAAACACAAGGACATAAATGTTTCTTTTCTACTCAACTAAAGTTGCTGGTCATAAAATTAGACTAGCATGAAAAAGTTTATTTATTTTAGTAATTCCATTCAAAAAGGGAAACTTGTATATTATATTCATTCATTACACACAGACTGATATATTTCAAATGTTTTTTCTTTTAATTTGGATGATTATAACTGACAACTAAGGAAAACCCCAAATTCAGTATCTCAGAAAATTAGATTGTGAAAAGGTTCAATATTGAAGACACGTGGTGCCACACTCTAATCAGCTAGTTCTGGTTCTAGTTCTGTAGGCTACACAATCATGGGGAAGACTGCTGACTTGACAGTTGTCCAAAAGACGACCATTGACACCTTGCACAAGGTCATTGCTAAAGAGGCTGGCTGTTCACATTCTCAATAAGTTCTTTAAAAAACAAATTTATATATGAAGTGTTTGTTAACCTGGATGTGGAAATACTCATCTTAGTCATTTGTAGTTTATGGGTTTGTGTATCTTTGTGTGTGTGTGTGTTTGTGTGTACCAGGTGTGTTTTTGTATCCAGTGAGGTCATGCATTTATAAATCTTATTCTTACTCTGCTTGAATTTCGCTCCCATTTGATTCCATGTGTTTTTGATTTGAACCTCGCTCCATCACGTGCCAGGTGCTCCAGCAGTCCTCACATACATAACACCTTATCAATTACTGTAGGAAGGTGATTTATTATTGGAAACAATACTTGGTTGGTTGGTTTAAAGAGCAAACTCACTGCAGGTGGTTAGTTTTTATTACAGTGTTTATGCACACATGCGCGCAGACACATATACATACACACACACACACACACACCTGGCTCTGACCTGCACATTCTTTAAACTCTGTGTAATGTCTCTGTAGCCTCATCAAGCTAGTGAGTATGAATGTAAATAGCCCCATTGTGGCTCACAGACCTAACATGATTACATTCTTGCACGGTTCCTCCCTGGAGCAATTTCCCCGCACCAGTTCTCACTGTAATATTTCTAATTTAACTCTCTAAAGATAAACCCTGGAGGATATGGAGGAATAAGGCCTTTTTTTAGCAGATCTCTCTCTACGCTGAGCGGAAATTTGGCCGTGCTAATTCAATAGCCAGAGTCTATTGAAATGTACGGAAACACGGAGCTTTTTATAACCGTGTGTGTCCCACGTAGGCTCCTGTGAGGGGACCATGAAAACAGGAAGGAAATGCTGCAGTAAAAATTATAAGGGATGCTTAAGACCTAATGAGACGCACAGTTTGTGCATGCGTGCAGGTGTGTGTGTGTGTGTGTGTGTGTGTGTGTGCGTGCGTGCATGTGCATGTGCAGACATCAGACATGAGTCTCCCGCCAGTGTCTTTTTTTTTTTGGGTCCAACCCAAATCTCTGCTGCTACCTTCGAACCAGCAGTCGCTCTCACTCGCTCTTTGCTTTTTCGCACAAGTGAACATGTGAGGTGATGAACTTGCTCTGGGGTGTGTGTGTGTGTGTGTGTGTGTGTTTGTTTTTGTTTTTGTTCATATTTGTGTGCATGTTTTCTCCTTTAGGGGTGCTTTACGTGCCATGTTAGGTTCATATCAAGTTTGTTCTCCTCTCCTGAGAGCCAATGAGGTTTTATCCTGTTGGCTTGAAAAATGAATGGGCAATGCCAGTAATAATTTATCAGTTGCTTGAGTCATCAGTTAACTAAGCCTGAAGTTGGGCGAGGTAGTGGTGGTAGATTGTAGTTGCACACAAGCCAGCTTGCCTGTATGTCTCAGAAAGCTGAAACTCAGTCTATAGTTATGAGAATCAACTGTCAGCATGTACTGTGAGTTCCAGGTATTTAACCCCTAATGGGGTTATTGCTGAGCCACCCTGTCATCATGTGAGTAGTTAGGGTTTCTGGGCACATGATGACACGGTGGCTCGGCAACACTCGGGACCACCTCATAGGTGCCAACCCCATCAAGGGTTAAATATTTGAGACTCACCATTAGCTTTTAGAACTGAAGAAACCTTTTGGATGAGAGGTGAAACATCTTCAAGAACCTGAAAAAAAGTCAGTTTGCCTTTAAACCACAGAGTGTGGTGTTAACATCGAACCTTGTAGGACAGGACACAGAAAGCAGAAGTGAATTTCCAAAAGCATGTGAACTATTGTATCTGTTTAATAATCCCATGTTGGAAATGATCAGCAACAGGAAATTGAATTACACATACTAATGAGGTTATGCATAAATTCAATAACTTGGATTGCATTTTTGGTTTGCTTTGATTTCTTAAATTATGATTTGCCAGAATAATCTCTCACTCAGGAGCAAATATTCCTACTACAGTGTAATTTTTAAGCACACAAGGATATGAAAACACAGTGGATGTTGGTTGGCTTTGTTAATGAGCGTCACTTTCCTGCTTTTTTTTTCCTGAGGGGAGACAGCCAGTCTGTCAATGCGGCCTTTGTGTCACTTCCTGTCTCCTTTTTTTTTTTTTTTTTTCCTGTCAGGGGGAAGAGTGAAAACCTGGAAGAGAAGGTGGTTCATCCTGACAGACAACTGCCTCTACTACTTTGAATACACAACTGTGAGTCTTACACCAAGATGATGTTTTGATTAATAAAATACTTTTTTGCATGTGTGTGTCTGTGTGTATGTTTGTGTCGTCACATTTTATTTTATGCCATTTCATTTTAATCCTCAGAACTCGTAATGAAATCCGACCTCAGCGTACAGCTTTTGCTTTTCCATGGCACCAGAAAAAACAGAAAGGAGTCCTCAAAGATTTAAGTTTGCTACAGTGCTGTTATGGAGTTCAACAGGGGGCACTTCATGCACCCTGTCCTCACAGAGTTTGATTGTTTGATATAAAAAGTGGACTCTGAGTCACCATTTTGTCTGTGACGTCCCAATAAGCTGTTAAAGCTACTGAATCATAGCAAAGAAAAGAATCATCAGCATACAATTATCCTAACTGTTCGCTTTTGGCCACAGTGGTGAAATGCTATGCGTCATTTTTATTTTTCATATGTGGTCATTAGGATCAGATTGATTCAGGTTGGCATGGGTTACTATTAGATTAGTGTCACTTACTGTAGAAATTAGCCAGTAGTCCTTGAAGTTTTTTATCATTGCCTTTGTGTGCTTGCTGCCACATCAGCACTGTCCTCACTTTGCTGTAGTATTATCCTTCAGGACACTATCATTATGTCCTGTCCTCTGGTCAGACTGCAGCACACATTATCTGGTCCGCTAAAGAGCAGCCAGGATTGGGAGGGAGGGTGCAATGTTTTCTTTCCTGTGTAAAACTTTGAGTGTTTGCTTCTTATTCTCATTTTATGTCTTTTTTTTTTTTTTTTTTTTTTTAATTCACCCTTTTGATTTCCTCTCACCTACTTTTCTGGGCTCTGTTCTTTCTGTAATACTTGCTTTTGACTTTTTTTTCTAAATTGCTGTTTCTATCTATATCTAACTCTGGTTGTTTTTTCTCCCTCCTCCCCATGTCCCTGCTTCTGATCCCTCTCTCCTGTAGGACAAGGAGCCTCGTGGGATCATCCCACTGGAGAATCTCAGCATCAGGGAGGTGGAGGAGCCCAGGAAACCTGTGAGTGTTGCCTAATTAGAGACCTCATCCTTAGATCAAGTATCTTTCTCCCCTTGGTTACTGTGTTTACCAACTGTTCGCTTTCATAAAAAAACATTTCGGGGCCAAAGATAATTATCTGACAGCTGCATGTTTCTGATGACCTTTGACCTTCTCTGTCCCTCCTTCAGAACTGTTTTGAGCTCTACAATCCTAATCACAAGGGTCAGGTGATCAAAGCCTGTAAGACGGAGGCAGATGGGCGTGTTGTGGAGGGCAACCATGTAGTATACAGGATATCAGCGCCCACGCCCGAGGAGAAGGAGGAGTGGATTAAATCCATCAAGTAAGATTCCTAATGATAATATAATAATAATAATGATGATGATGACACAAAATCCAGTGTAAGACTGATAATGGCTGTTGTAACATAAGAATAAACAAATAAAACAAACATGGGAGTATTAGTGACACATGACCAGTGAAGTAAAAAGCTCAGTGTTGGTTTTAAGGCAGAAACCATTGTTTACCTAATTTTTTAAAATTTAGCCGGTTAAATTTGGACAACTTGAATATATGAAGTGCAGCCATAAAGTCCTTGAGCAATAGAACAGTTTACAGTGGTAGAGTCTGCAGTTTTTAAACCCAAAGGCAGAGGTTTCCAGGAGCAGTACTCTTCTCTCTAAAAAGATCGTGGCAGCATGCTTTAGGTTTGCAGAGTTGCATCTGAACAAACTGTAAGACTTCTGGAACAATGTCCTTTGGACAGATGAGGCCAGAGTGGAGCTGTTTGGACATGATGTACAGTGCCAAAAACCAAACACAGCATTTCAGCACAAGCATCTCACCAACTGTCAAGCACGGTGGTGGAGGAGTGATACTTTGGGCTTGTTTTGCAGCCACAGGACCCGGGCACCTTCATTGAGTCGACAATCAACTCCTCTGTGTGCCAAAGTCTTCTAGAGACAAATGTGAGGCTTCTTGCTTTGGCACAAATTGGGTCATGCAATAGGACAGTGATCCCAAGCAAAACAGCAAATCTGCAACAGAATCAAGGTGTTGCAATGTGTCAGTCAAAGTCCAGACCTCAGCCCAAATTAAACGCTGTGGCAGGACCTTGAGAGAGCTGTGCATAAAAAAAAAAATGCCTGCAAACCTCAGTGAACCGAAGCAATGCTGTATAGAAGAGTGGGCCAAAATTCCTGCCATTCCTCCACAATAATGCAAGAGACAGAAAACAGTTACTTCAAGTTACTGTTACTGAAGGTGGTTCTACAAGCTACTGAATCATGAGGTGTACTTAGTTTTTTACAAGGCTGCTGAGAGTTAATGGCTCTGGCAGCAATGATAACCTTGCTGTTAGTGACCTAAATGCTGGATGTTTTGTAACTGCCTGCATAGACGGTGGTGCAATGTCAAAGAGAGTTGGCTCAGCAGAACAGAGTGCTTATATACTGTAATATAGTGCAATCCTCCACCTCCCCTCTCCATACTATTGGAGTATTCTCTGGGGAAGCGATGAGGGATTAGACATTGCTTATAACACACCAGGGGTGAGCCAGCAAACCTATTCAAGAGAGGCAACTCCGAACTGGGGGGTGACGCATTCGCAGCTACGGAGCCTAACGAGTCACAGCTTGCACTTCACCAGAGGGGTCCAAGAGGACTCGGGGTTCTGGCGAGATAAAAGGCTTTTTATGGAAATTATGATTTGCCCCTCTTTTAAAGTGGAGATGATCATAGAGGCAAGGCACTATCTGCTTATCTTGAGTGTCAGGCACACAGACCCAGATGAAGTTGAACCAAGTAGGTCAATTAAAGAAGTGAGCTGCTGTCGTATGAATTAGTGCGATGCATTTGAAGTGAAAAGTGTTTATTTTTATATTTTACAATTCCACCAAATAGATCAGTTTTTAAAACACATTTTCCAGGACTGAAATGGTAACCATGCTTGGATTTGATTTCTCCACAGTGCAGTTATTGTTTCATGAAATTGGGTTGTAGAAAACAACAATGAGCAGCATGAAAGAGGGGGATAGTCATCTTACACACACTCATTCTTTAGTGTGTGGCGTTATAAAGGGAATCAGAGATATGCGCAGTGGGGGGTTGAGCCTCTTCTTGCTTTGTGCTGGTGCTAACGCGATTTAGCAGCCATGAAACTGGGCTTCTCGGTAGAGCCCAAATGGCTTCCTGACTCACTTGCTTCTATTGTAGGCTGCCTTTCCATTGCTCTAAAAAAAAAAAAAAAAAAGTGAGCAGGAGAGCCTATAATCTGGAGTACTATTGTTTGCCCTCCTTCCAACCTATAAACCTGCGGCGAGAAGAAGAGAGCGTGTGCGACTGCATGTTTCGCTACGTTCTTGGCAGGGTTCAGGAGGAGGGAATCGGTGCGAGGTTCCAGCAAACCAGAATACCAAAAAAAAAAAAAAAAAATGGGAGAGGGGGTCCCTCTTCAGAAACCATGGAAACCTAACTAGGTCACTGCACAAACTTTTTTTCTATTTTTGATCTAGTTAAAGCATGGGTTTGTATAAATGTGCCTACATTTCCATATCAAAGATGTTTGAGACCCTCCTCTCATGTGGCCTTCTTATTTATTTCATCGCTGTCCTTTGATTGGCTTCTCTAGAGCAAGCATTAGCAGAGATCCCTTCTACGACATGCTGGCCACCAGGAAGAGACGCATCGCCAACAAGAAGTGAAGAGGTACAATCAAGTCAACCCCCCCACCCCCCACCCCCCCCCACCCCAAAAAAAAAAAAAAAAAAAAAACTTTATCTCCTTAAGTTTGTGCATACATAAACCACATACTGCAAAGCTGGACTGTAGACCACAGAGCTGACTTCAACCCTGAAGGCAGACTTTGGTTTCTTTCCTGGACTCTACAAGTTGTGTGCACTTGCTGGGGAGACATCACACACTACTAAGAAGACAGCAGAGCTCCAGGAAACTCTGATTGTGGATTTGCAGCAACAAACCAGCCACTTTGTTTCTCCTCCATCTCATACACACCCCCTACCTCCCCAATCACACTTATAAGATGTTTATAGGTTTCCCTAAAGCACAACTGCCATGTTTCAGGTGCACATGCATGCATGTGGGTTATTGTAGACCAATATGTTTGTATTTGTGTGTATGCAGCAGTGTGCATGCTATCGGTGCACACCGCATCTACAGTATGGGTGCATAAGTGATGCAAGTGTTCCCTCCACTGTGCTTTATGAAAAGGTTGTTATTCAGAATCAGAGTTCAGATGTGTGGTCATCAACGCAGGGCACAAAATGTAAGGGTAACTTCTGGAGCGTGGGGGGGTGGGGTGAGGAGACAGATGGACACTTTTAGGAAGTGATTATGTCTGCAGTGCATCCTCACCTGGACCATGTCGTCATCTCACTCTGGTGCTGAATTCTTCTCTCAAGGTGCCACGGCTGAAGAATAACCTCAGAGGGAAAAAAAAAAAAAAAGAAGATGGCTTAGATTTAGGTTCTTTACAGTCAGCTGGGCTGATTTCATTTATCTGTGTGGAGCAGAGAATTTTGAAACGTGCATCCTTTCTTATTTCAGTTGAGTAGCAGTGGTGCTTTTGCTAAAGTTTAAAGTTTAACTTACTTTGTGGACTTGAAGTTGTGATCCTTAAGATTTCAGCACCTCTGGTTTCTCTAGCATCTACCTTTTTTAGTAAAAAGCTACTTTCAGCTGCTTCCTTATTCACAAGGGGTCGCCACAGCGGGTAGCTCCACGTGTTTGATTTGGCAGATTTTTATTGCCCTTCCAGACGCAACCCAAAAGGGATTTGTCTCATCTCCCGGGATTTACCCGGGGGCCTCTTGCTTGTTAGGTGAATGTGCAAACCACTCCAGTATCTGCTTTCTCAGAAAGGCAGCAAAAAAAGTTTACCTGTTTACAATGCAAGCTAACAAAGTCATGTTTTCCTCTTGATTGCAACTGGACTTTTCACAGCTTTCCTGCAGCCCTTCAGCTAATAGCTCACTGTCGCTGCTTCCTCTCCATTACTCTCTGATTAAAAAAAAAAAAAAAAAATGCAAAGAATAGTGTTTATATATTTTGCACATGTATATGTGGTAACCTGTTTCCATCAGCCTTAACCTTAGTGAGAGTTATATTGCATTTCATGTGGCTACTTCACAAAAAAAGCCCCCTTTTTAATGCTTTTAATGTGAAGCAGTAGCAGTCTTAACATTTTGGATTTATGTGCAGCTGTGTGATCCACTAAAAAACAGTAAAGTTACACCTGCGTGTGATGTCTCATGTAACATTTGCTCACTCACTCACATTGGATGAGTGATGCTGCAGTTTGTTGTATGAAACTATGATAATGTTCCAAACATAAAGATTATATGATTTTTTAATTTTTTTTAAATTGGCCATCAGAGTAAATCATTTGTGTGTGCCCCGTCTTCAACAGAAGTAAATAGGAAAAGAAAATTTATATGATGGTTGCATAATAAGACAATCCCTGAATGCAGAGTTGCACACATTCATAGTTCTTGTTCAATCATGTGAAGGCGGATTACATCTGACTGGACTTGATCGATGTATGAAAGCCGGTATCTGATTAATTAATATCTTAAGGATTACAACTTTCAAAGCACTTTCATTTGAGAAAGTCATTTCTGTCTACTGGGTGGGTTTTTATTTACGGCTGTGCAGAAGCCCAATAGGTACCAGTCCAATTAAGCTTTATTATTATTTTTTTCTCTTTCTTATCTATGGCCTATGTCAGTGAAGGTCGGTGTGTTGTTGTGATCCTGTTTGCATTTGGTTTGTATCCTAAAGATCCTTGCTTGCCTTTGTGTTTCTCTTTAAACATTTCTATATAATAACCAGCTATCATTTTTGTATTTATTTTCAGTTGTGAAATGGTTTAATACTACCTGTAAATGTTCAACAGTGTATGCTTAAGTTATGTTTGTATATACGATGTATAGGTTTCTGGTCTCTTTGTTGTAGTATGCACACTCTGTGTAACCATGTTTGAGCTGACTGGCAGTTTGCATCAGCTGAAGTTTGGGGTCTTCTTTACAAAAGCCTTAAACATAATCATTATAAAATATATGGTGATGATGAATATGGGATAAATAACTGTGACAACGCTGTTGAAAAAGCCATGACTGAGTGAGAAAGATGGTTGTATTTATGATGATGATTATTATTATTCTAAAGTAAGATCAGTGATGATGATTATATAATTGATGATGATGTCAAAAACACCAGTAGTTTTCTATATAATTGTAAAATAAAATAAAAGCCTTGGGCTCAGGGCATGATATTATCTTCTACTGCCCTGTGTGGGCTTATAGTTACATTAACTTTTATATTCTCTGTAAAAGCTATTGGTCACGTTGTACATTACGTGTATCTACATAAAGTATACATAAAGCAGATTTATGGTGTGTTCATTATTGATGCTGGTCCTGACCTACTTATTTGCATACGTAAAGAGCTGTTAATCATGAAGCACTCAGACTGTTTATGAGGCATCACGACAAGCCTTCATTTATTTTTTTCAATGCACAGGTCATCCTCCGTGTACACCTGCAGACTGCTGAGCACGTGGTAAATTAACAGGAAGTAGGAAAGGTGAAGGAAAACCTGTTGTGCCGGTGTGCCACTGCGCACATCCGGTGAAGCAAGAGCGCCCTCTATATGTTATACAGGGAAATATTTACCGAAATCTAAAGCTTCAAAAAGAAATCTGTCAGTCCTTTTCTCCTGTTCTCACATACCAGCCCGGTGCTGGGCTGAGAGTACCGGTCCCACTAAAGGATAGCAGGACCTCATGCCACCCTCATTGAGTCCAATTCTGACAGTGTGGTCAGAAAGATGCACGAGTATCCCGCTGGAAGTCTTCTTGTAGTACTCTGGTGGTGCTCCTCCAGTTCCTACTTGCACAAAGGTACAGGTACTGCTGCTGGGTTGATTCCCTGCTACAGTCCTGCCCAGCTCTCCTCATGTAATCGCCCATCTCATCATTTGAAAAGTTTCATATTATGAAAGTAAAATTCTGTGTGGGTCAATTAAATTAAAGAGACTGTGAAAAACAATCAGCTAATTTTGAGGGGGTCAGGTTCTTTGCATGCAGAGTTCAACAGGAGTCCGATAAGTATGTAGTTGATGTGTACCTAATAAAGAAGTCACTGAACTAAGTATACTGAAGTAATGTGGACCCAGCTGATTATGATCCGTGAAAACAATTTCAATTTCTACAATACGTCTGAATGTATACGCTGTCCCTCTACTGACAGCAAAGTAATATTATTGTAAATGATGTCATGAAAATGAGCTAATCTTACAAATGTCTTAGTTCACTAAATGACTCTTTAAAAATTAAAAATTAAAAAGTAGAGGTGCGCTATATGTTTTTGACATTGACATTTTTTTTTAAAAACCTCTGTACACGACCACTGTGGAATTCAATCAAGGAAGTAATATATATACAGTCGCCTTCCTACTGAGACCATTTCTGATGAGGCTTCAGTGAACAGCAGTCAGATGCTGTCAGCTGTCAGATTGTGTGTCAGGTCTTTACTGGATTTTTTATTTTTCAAGAACATGACCTTCAGTTACTCTTCATCTGCTGTAGATAGTTTTTTATGACTGGCCACAGTGTCTTTTTTCCTCCATTTGTTCAGTTTCCTGAAACCTTTTAAAGACCCACAGCACACCATGCTGAAATATGCCAAGTTTTCAGCTAACAGTTTATTAGAAACCACCTTATTGGTGCAAAATACTATTTTTATGCCCGTCAAACTGTGTTATCTTTGCAATTTTTCATTGATTTGAGTAAAGAAATGGGAGAAAATGTGTTTTTATGACAGGCTGCCAGCAGCAAAGTGCCTAAAGAGACCATTTAAAACCGGTTCTGTGCTAAGTTGTCTTTTATGTGCAGACACAACACTGGTTCATCCCTTGAGTTAGGTTCCTTTTTTATGCTTGAATTATTCATAAGTCAGTGCTGAGTGTCTTAACAAAGAAACAAACAAATAAAATATTCCTCTGAAAATGAGTGAAAAAAGCAGCCAATGTCCAAAGAAAAATTCTGAAATATCTTCAGAAAGCCTGGAGAACTGTTACTCCAGACCACCTTTAAAATTATAAGAAAGTCTGACTCCTTGGAAGCAAAATAAATGAGGGGTGGCTCAAGACCTTTGCACAGTACTGTAAATGGCTAGCCCAGTTAATCACTGGGTAAGCTTAAATTGTTAATATTTGTTTTTCATATTTTAAATGTGTGAAAGCAACAAAGTTTACTTCAGATTTGCTGTTGCAGATTTGCGCAAAATGGTACGAAATAAAATGAGGAAAAACATGGACAAACACTGCACCCCAGTGGAGAAACATGGAATCACAGCCCTCTGTAAAAGTGATGTGATGCGTACATCCATTTATTTTACAGATGCAATGTCCTTCAAACATTCGACCAAACATTCGACCAAACATTTCTCATGCTGCGCTGCAGCAGCCCCACCAGAAACAACACAATGAATAACACCATTTAAAATGCAGCATCATCTTTACATCATCTGACAGTGAATTCATATAATCTGTACACATTATAAAAAAAAACATCCAGTATATATAAAACAAATATCCATGATTCAACATTTGATTGTGGGTCACTGTGGAGCTAAATACAGAATCATTTGTCCAAAGACATTTCACAAGGTGTTTGCTAACATAATGTCCTGAACGTGTTCCCTTTAGTTTGAAGACGAGCGCGTGTTCCTGCTGCCTTTGCAGGTGACAAATGAACACATCACTGAAAATTAGAAGCACATCTGAATGAGTTGACCTTCAGCTGCAGAGCAGCCTTTGTCTGCTGGGTTTACTGACTAGTTTTTAATCAGAAATTTTAGTGGAAATCAAGGCAGCTGAGTGTTTGTTGCAGCAAACAGTAATCAATCGTGTGTTTCAGAGCTTAAGAAATAAAGTGAGGAAAATGAAACTTTGTAGGAATACAAACTGTAAAAGACCAGACACATTTTACATTCTACTCTTTTCTATATTTGGCTCTGACTGCAGACATATTGCTGATTGTGATGATGATGATGATGATGATATAAATTCAACATTTAAAAGAGATGTGTGCTCTTGAAACTGCACATCCAGGACCAAAACGCTTCCCTTTTTTTTTCTTTTCAGCAAACATCAACCACAGATTATATTGTACCTCCTGTTATTATTATTATTATTATTAGTGCAGTGATGTGATGCATCTACACTAGCACAGTTTACAATCCAGAAAAACAATACCCCCCCCCCCCCCCCCCCCAAAAAAAAAGAAAACATTCATTTAAATCACAGAAAGAAGCAAAGAAACAGCTTTGAGGCGCTGCAACATAAAAAGCACAGGTACAGTTAAAATGCAGTTAAAGGTAGGTAAATTATAGTTTACCTTCTGAAGATAAAAAAATGAACAAACAATCAAATTTAAATGTTTTGGGATCTTTGCAGGAACAATAATACAATAACCATGTATGGGTTCTTCTAAAATATGCAAATTTTGACTTAACCTGCAAAAAAAAAAAAAAAAAACTGTAGTTTCTGCTACAACAAATTCCCAGAAAAGCTTTCCTGACCTGATAAAAAAAAAGAACCCCAACTTGCTCAAAATGACTGGTTTCCAAATCCCTAGAGCACGATCATAATGGTGCAACCTCACAGCTAAATATCAACCTTCTATCTTAAACTCATCTGGCCTTTTGTTGATGCTTCTGTGACCCTTTAGTAACCGTTAGGTGGCCTCGGCTCTGATGACAAACCCCTCAGCAGGGTGAGGATGACACCTGATCATAGTCGGGACATTTGAGGAGAGCAGGGTAGCTGGCGCTCATCTGGAGGGAAGCTTCGCTCGAGATGTCCGAGGGGCTCCGTCCACGCGACCAGGCCTCTGGGTGGAGGAACTGACCGGAGTGGTCGGAGCAGTTGCTGAGGCGAGGGCGATAGAAGCTGGGGTGACGGGGCTGGTACATCTCCTCTGCTGCGTAGCGCTTCATGAACAGGTAGACTGACATGACACCTGCACTCTGCAGTGAGGAAGAGCCCAATTGAAAGAGTCAGTTTATCAAAATATAAATGAGAGCTGTATGGAGGGGTCAAAACGAATTAACTAGTTCATCTAAAAAATTTTGAATGTTGTGAAAAAACTTTTTTTTTTCATAAATGAATTTAAAAAAGTGAAAAGCATCATATTTGCTCTATGAAACTGAACACTTGCTAATTGCTAAAATAAGTTAAGTTGATGCGAGCGAAGAGCCTGATGGTGTTTTGTCTTCAGATGCACAACACACTAGTGATGAAGTTCCTCTGTCCCTCGGTTATTCACTCAGCGTTAGATGACTTAGTAAGAGATTTGAATCTGCCAAAGGAAGCTGCTGAGTTCTTGGGTCTAGGCTCAGTGAGGAAAAAACCTCCTGACTCCAGAAACCAATTTTCTTTTTTAGGCATCGTGAGAACAATCTTATTCCAGTCTTTAAAACGGATGATGACTTTGTCTATTGTGTTGATGCTGAAGGTCTATAAAATATCTCCTGCTGTCCTAGTTAAAACGTCACACAGGACTTCAAACACCTTACATTCTGTACCTCTGCACTCTTACTCCAGATTATAGGACCTTGATTTTCAAAAGAAATGCAAAATTTACTTTCATCTGTAAAGAGGAGTTTGGAGCACTGAGCAACAGTCCAGTTGTTTTTCTCCTTAGCTCCTTAAGATGCTTCTGACTCTATCTCTGGTTCAAGAGTGGCTTGATATTAGGAATGTGACAGTTGTAGCTCCTTTCCTGAAGACATCTGCGCATGGTGGCTCTTGATCCAGTGACACCAGCATCGGTCTGTTCTTTGTGAAGTTCCCCGAGTTCTTGAATCAGCTTTTCCTGACAAACCTGCTCTCATCCCTTTTGCTTGTGCATCTTTTCCTACCACACTTTCCCCTCCCAGTCAACTTTCCACTGACATACTTTGATACAGCACTCTGCAAACAGCCGGCCTTTTCAGCCTCACCGTCCTTGTGGAGGATGCTGAGGATCATTTATATGGACAACTACTAGCAGTCTTCCTCCTCTTCTCTTTGAATAGTAATTTACTCAAACTAAAATTTTATAATAATTTGTGGTTAAATCACTTGTATATTAGATGTACTAATATATTATTAATATTGTAATCAGTAGTACTTATATTGTTTCATGTTAATGATTATTTGTTCAAAATCACATGAGAACCAAGAGGCTGAGATAAAAATAATTTATTTAACCTCCTGAGACCTGAGCTCCTGTTTGTGATGCATTTTTAATCTCTCCAAGATATTTGTGATTAGATGGACCTGATATTTATTCAAACTAAGCTTCCTCTTCAGACAGGAAGTTGTTACATGGTTGTTAGATATTTTTAAAAAATGTCCTCAGATGGGGACACTGGGTTTGTTTTAGAGCATAACACAACAAAGCCAACATGGTTTAACAAAGTATAAAACAGTACTGAGCAGAATGAAGAACAAGGTGCAGCAAAGCCAAAATGCAATGCATCTCCTCATTGTGACCACTGGGGGGCAGTAAACACTCAAGATTATGAACACAGTCATTTTAAGGATTAAATTTCAAAATAAAACTCTTCCTACCACACTCTTCTTCCACTACCACACATGCCAACATGTGAACAGTGATGATGGAGAATAATTTAAAAATAATCTGAGCAAGAAACAAAATAACGATATTAGTTCAATTAACTGCTGCTATGAAGCAGTAAAGTGCACTGTTTAATTAATAGTTACAGATTTTTGTTATGTAGACTTATTCATATGCATATACAGATATATATTTTATCACTTTTTAGGGTGTGAACTGATGGAAACAGCTTGTGCCAAACAGCAGGTTTTCTCACCTCAGTGAGCAGGAAGGAGAGGGCAGCAAAGGCAAAAGACCAGCCGTACTTATAGGAAAAATAGGCCTCACTGCTCTTTGTCCTGTTCAGCATTTCATCATTTATACTAGAAATGTAGAGCACCAGCCCCACCACAAGAGCCAGACCTAAGAGACAGAGAAACTGGATCTTAAAATCAAATGGAGACACAACAAGAGATGGTCCCAAAGAGCTGAGAAGGAAGAGTTGCATACCTGAGAGGATGAAGAAGATTCCGGAGACAAATGCCAGGATAGTGCGGTGAGGACGGACGTGGCCGATGTTGTTGAGGACAAAACCGATGAACATGAAAAAGAGGCTGACCAGAGGGAACGGAGTGGCTGAGCGAATCATTTCTGAAGAGGAGAATAAAGAGGGGATGAAGAAATCTGTTGATTTAACACCAAAACACTGAGCCAGAGAAGCAGAGATATCAAATGCAGCCAGTATAATGAAAAAAATACTATATAATTGAAAAAAAAATCCAAATAAGAGACTGTGAATGCGGAAAATAATTGGAAAAAATTAAATTCAGAGATATTATCTCAGAGTGAAATTAGGAACTGTTCTGATCCATTTTAATTATACAGCAGGTGCTTTAATTTGTCATGTTTGATAGAAAATTAATTTACTGTCAATCTACATCACACAGAGAACCACAGAAGAAAGCTTCTTCTAGGAGGAGGGGGGGGGGGGGGGGGGGGAGACCAATGAGTCTTGAAATTTTTAAAAAATGTAGGCTGATGATTATCGTCTGCTCCTCTGACAAATTTTTTCACAAACGGAGCGCAATGCTGGAGCTCATTATATCGACTAACTGATTTATCCTTCAGTTAAGTTTTGACATTGAGCATTACTGAAGGACTGCAAAGTCTGTGAAGAGGCAATAAGTATTCCGGAGAGGAGCAGGCAGCGACGCGAGGGTTCAGATGACTCAGACTTATCTGTCTCACTGCATTCAGAGTTCTGCACACAAGCTTATTGGAAAACAAGTTTTCAGCTTAAAAATGCCCCCCAGGCTTTAATATGAACAACTGCAAGTTCTGATTACTTTCTCCCCGCCCCCCCGAAGCTGCAGCTGAAGGTGTCGCTTGCTGTTACTTACTGAGCACGTTTACTGTGGACTCTGACGTCAGCTGGACATTCATTGGCATGATGTACTCGATGGTGAAGCAGCGGCCTGACTCTTCACCTGAAAAGGAAAGAGACAGAGGCGGGGGTGAGATTTATTCAAATTCACAGTCACGGTTGGTGTGATTGGACACACAGATCTGCAAAACTAGCTGAGGATTAAAGCTTTAAACAGGTAAAACAGGGTTTAGCAATCAGTGAGAACCGCTAACCAGAAGCAGAGGGCTGAAATAGGCAGAGAAGAAGTAAATGTAGGCAGAGACCTTTTTAAGAGAAACATCCCAAAGAGTCATAAATAGAAATCTATGGCAGAATTCCTGCTCCATATTACTGACTTGGTGCCAATCATATGACACATACTACAGCAGGGGCTCACAACAGTTTCAGCTGTGGTGGCAGGCATATCTACTCATTACTGTAGTAAAGATGTAGGCAAGTGTACTTTTTTGGCTCACTGCATCCCTAACTAAGTGGCATTTGTCCAACTGCTCTAGTGGGATGAGCCAGAGAGTGAGTAGGCACTCTGGATTTAAATGAAGACATAAAGTTGCATAACTTTGTAGATGTGTATTAGAAGTTTACCTCACAGGATAAAAAAAAAAAAAACCTTTTAAACTGTATTCAGGGGCAAAAACTTTTTCTTTTCTTTTTTCAGATTTGGCTGGTGATGCTTTTTAATGTGAATGTGACCATTTTAAATTAAAGTTATGGTTCTCTTCATTACATATGGACTTCAAACTAAGATTCCTAAATAGAGTCGAAGCTTGGTCTTGGTCATGCCCATGGTAACTAAGGAAATACCCTCCTAGATCCATGGTAGCAAGGAAAACATTGACAGAAAAGGCAGCAAACTGTTAAAAAAGAAAAGAGTAGTTTGCAGTTAGGGACTGTTTGCTCTGGTTGAGTATTGATGCTAAAGGGATATCATTTTGCACTGGAAAATTAATTAATGGGGTACGACTCACATTAAAATGTGATGAGAAGGTTTTCCTTAGTAAGCATCAGTATGTGATGATCGAGCGTCACTATGTGAGAATGTGTTGTTTTGCCTTCTTGTGCCACTTATTTCCCACTGTACCATCCTGTGAAGATTTTATGGAGCACACTGGGACTCACTTCAGGTAATATGGACACAAAATACTGTACATGACACAAAACAGCTCAGATGACTTATTGCAACAGACATATAATTAACACACTATAAGGATAAAAGTACTGAACCACCTACATATCACAACTACAGGAGCTGCTCAGCCATGGAAGCTCATGCCAAGACGCAGGCCCAACAACTAACACTGACAAGGCCGGGGCTGTCACACAGTACCTCCCTCAAATTCAATGAGTTCTTTAAAACAACACATTCTTTCACAACTGTTTGTAAAGCCAGCCTACATGGCTAGGTGCTTGATTTTATATACCTGTAGCAATGAGACTAAAAACACCTGAATTTAATGATTAAGAAGTGTTGCTCAATATTTTAAGTGATAATGTATTATATTGTTACAGTGAGATTTGAGTAACTTTGTTGTGCTTAAAGCACTGAGTCAGAGTTGATAGTGGTAACTACCAAACTTGGTGCAGGAAAGGCTAACCTGTGACCTCAGGGTCTCCAGCAGCCATGAGGCTGCTGAAAACCCGACATGTACGTTATAGCGCTGACCCTGATGTTTGTGTGTAAGCTGAACACGTGTGCTAACACCAATATTCCCTGATGGCCTCATTTTGCTTGATAATGCTCACAAGTGTACTGCAAAAAAAAATTATTCAGGAACAGTTTGAAGAACATAAAAGAGTTGATTTGGCTCCAATTCTCAGTCCAACGGAGTATCTGTAGGAAAGACGAGCCCGATCCATGGAGGCCTCCTCTCCAAACTTACAGGACTCAGAAGGACCTCCTACTATCGTCTTGGTTTATGATACCACAGGACACATTTGCAGGTCTTGTAGAGTCCACACACTGATGGGTCTGAGCTGTTTTGGCAGGAGAAGCTACTCTATAAAATGCAACACAAGCGTGAGGTTGTGCAGAACAGTGTCACACAGACACGAGGACTCATCCTCTGTCTTCTTGTTGTTCTTCTTCTCACTTTGCCTCTTGTACTCCACACGTACTCACAACTTCTCTCTTTCACTCACACCCACACACACAGTGATGAAGCAATTGTGAATGTCATTGTGTGTGAACATGAATACTGGTGGTTTCTGTGATCTCACTGTGACAGCTTCCTGCTGTTGCCACATTTACACTATACAGTAGAGATGAAGCTCTCGAAACTGACACTGTAAAATCAAATGTCATTATCTGTGCTACATTTCTGATTCATACATGATTAACTGTCAAATTTCAGGAGCACATAAAAATCCATAGCACATATTTGCTAAATCTTTGAGCCACACACTCCCAGTTTCATTACTTACCAGCCAGAAAGCAGACTCTCCAGAGGCCAGAGTGCAGCGAGGTCTTGATGTCAGTGCTCTGGTTCAGAGGCATGATGACTCCCTCCTCCAGGTAGAGCCAGTAGTCCGTGCTTACTGCCACTCCCAGCAGCCCCAGGCCGCTGATTGCAAAGACGCTGCTCAGCAAAGTCAGGGCCTTCCTGCTGCACGCACTCATGGCCACAGCAGGGTGAGCTTCTAGCAGCTGGTGGTAAAACACAGAAAAATCCCAGGAGCAACCTGGAGGAGAAAAGAGAGATGGAGGTGGTACTTTAAAGTTGGAAAACAGAAACCCAAAAAAAGATAAAAATAAAAAACATTTTCGTGTGAAAATAATGTTTGCACAATAGTGAGTTTATCTTTAAAGAAAATTCTGGCTTTCTTGTTGAGAACGTAGGCTGAGAATCAAATACTATTATGAACATGACCCTAGTTAACTTAGCAGACAAATATTAGAAACAGTTCCTGTGACTGGTTACAAGGAACAAAATCTACCTTCCACTGTTTGGACATTTGTGTGTCTGTACATGAAAGTGAGCTAGTTCCAGACTATTTATATCAACTTCTTGTTGAACACACTGCTGCTGGCAGCCTTTGTGTGCAGGCTCAGAATTTATTAGTTGCTGCCTTTCCATCTGTGGCACTAAGACTTTGGATCACTCCACCACTCCAGCTACGTCCCGCTGACTCTGTGGACTCAAAAACCAAACTTTTCTGTTAAACTTCCTGTTGAGATTCTTTTGTTATTTTTGTTTGATTATCTGATTTTATTCTGTTTCTAACATTGTTTTGTGTTTCTATTAATGGTGGTTTGATTTGATTTGATATTTTATTGAGATATTGATAGTTTTAATTTATTTTGTTGTACAGCACTTTACTTACTTACTTACATCTGGATAAAACCAAGCCTGTTATTTACCTGTTTCCAATATTTGTGTAAAACTAAGCTAACTGGCTGCTAGCTAAGATGCCTTACTGTGTGATTTGCTTTTTTTATTTTTATTTTTTTGACACTCAAGGATGTGAACTGGTTGTATTTTTGGAAACTATCACTGAGCTGATGTTTACTGGCTCATGTGGATAAAAAAAAAAAGTGAATTAAACTGTATTTCTAAGGATGAGTTTAGCATTAAGGTGGGGATTATTTTTATTTATTTTTGCTTCCATGAGTTAAAATTTCCAGGTATTATCTCAAAATTTTTACTTAATTTGAATCTCCAAATTTGGACTTAACTCAAGATTTTGAGTTACTCAGAAGTAACTTGAAAATTCAAGATATTTAATCGATAAGTGGAATTTTGAGATAACTTAAAATTTGGTGTTATGTATCTCAAAACTTCGACTTACTGACTAAATCCATTAGGGAAGCTACATGTACGGAGGCGTGTGTGTGTGTGTGTGTGTGTGTGTGTGTGTGTGTGTGTGTGTGTGTGTGTGTGTGTGTGTGTGTGTGTGTAGCACCCTTGTGATCTTGACTGAGAAAAAAAGGGGGGGTGCAGGAAAGGATGATGAATGATGGATTGACAGACAAGAATAGATGAGAGGGGAAAACAAACTTTCTAAGCTACCTCCACATATCTCAGAGTATTTTCTAAGATTTGAGTGGCTTGTGAAATACTTGAAGGCCGTGGGAGTGAAAGAATCAATAAGCTGGCTGTTTTGCAAGTAAATACAAGACAGAATTTTTTTTTCCTTTTTTTTTTTAGTTTGACGTCAAAACTATTTCAGTTCTTATTTTCAGCTTTGGATTTCAACTGAAAGAGAAAAAAAGTGGGGAAAAAAATTCCACATAAATTTGCTGTAGCATTTTTACATTTGACTCTAGCACTCTTAAGTTTTACAGTCCCTGACAATTAACTAATTCAGTCCCTGATTCAATATTAAACCTGTTTGAGCCTCCAGACTGAGGTATGTCGCTTTCGTGAATGCAAATGCTCACTTTATCTGCAGTCCAAAACGAGCTTCTGATTTTTTACAACAGGAATCCAACAGTGCAAGCCCGCAATGGGATCTGGCCGACTGATAAATGACGTAATGAGACATCATCTGAAGAGACAAGGTGATGATTTATGTCCCATTTGGGGGCCACGTGTGAATGATCTATGGGTGGCGATAGAGGGAGGGCTCAATAAAGGACAGACAATCAAAAAGAGGCAAAACGGTACTAATTCAGAGCACATTTATGCAGCATTTTTGCATAAATATGAACATTTTTTTCTAAAAGCACACAATCACCATGAAGACTTCTTTCTGCTGGCCCTTGAGCAACTAGTGTTTAAGCTGTTTAAAAAACCCAATGGCTGCTCTTTAAGAGACCACATTTTATCAAGAAAAACAGCCTCCATATCAACTAAATCATTCCCCAACAAGGTCACCTCGTTTACTTTGAAAGAGCCAATATTCATGAATCACAAGTCTGACTGCTATCCAGTACCGTCTACGGTATTTATTACTTATTTTATTACATACTGACAGCAGAGTGCTGACAGAATGCAAGAATCAATACACGAACTGGGAACATTGTAATTGCGTGGTCGGTATGGAAAACATCTAGACCATCAGGACACCTCCAAGCAGAAATTTTTACGCAGAAATACAGAAATAATGCCTTTGAGATATTACTGCAAAATCTGCTTTCCTATAGGCCACAAGAAACGGACACTGGAAATGTTCAAAGGTGTAATTATATATCTTAATGTGTCATTACTTCAAAGCTTAAATTCCTTTAGAGGTGTGTGCGTGTGTGCGCGCGCTTGTGTGTGTGTGTGTGTGTGTGTGGGGGGGGGGGGGGGCGGGGGTAGGGGGGGGGGGGGGGGGGGGGGTAGCATCATCTCTCCATAACAACGCATAGTGTTCACTTTGACTTATCAAGCATCAAGGAGCTCTTTCATTCCCAATCAAGAGTGTCCCGAAACATCTCTCCTTAATCAGACATGAACACTGACTGCGCTGTAAGCTTGCTAAACTGATTGTTCTGTGATAGGAATTAATAATATCCTCACAATTTCATTGTCACTCCTATTAAACCAAACACTTTGTCACAATGAAGTACCGTAGCTAAGATATATGTACATTATGGTAGGTCAAGAAGGAGTACTGTGTGTGCCGACCTGTGTAGGAATATTAGAGTGCAACTAAACAGAGAACTGAAACAGATCGTCGCGTGTATTTAGAAGCAGGCATTAAAAATAGTTGGCCATTTTAGCCGAAAGCACTTGTTTTTTTTTTTTTTAGTTTGCTTGTTTGTTTTGTTTTTAAAAATACTTTATTGCACGCACCTGTTTATGATCCGTTGCTTGGCTCTTGCGCTTGGAGCAGAGATTGCGCCCAGAGTTGTGAATTAAAATCCCCCTCCTGCAGTTTGTCTGGTGAAGGTTTGACTGACGGAGAAGAATCAGCGGTGCTTCGTTTACTCGCTCACGAGTTCCTTGGGAAAAGTGTAATATCTTTGAGGAGGGAGATAACGCATTGCAGACACAGTCCATCAGACACACCGAAACAGACGGCTGGTCCTGCTCTCTGCAGCGTGATTACAGGAGAGAGAGAGAGAGAGAAAGAGAGAGAGAGAGAGAGCGAGGTGCATTGTTGCTGTTATGAAGTGATAAACCCGATATAAAAACGAGTACACTCCACAATTTTATCATTCAGTTTTAATGTGCGAATTGGTCAACGTTTAGAGTGACTCTACGATGAATGAATGAATTTAAGTCAGCGTGATGTCCTTTACGTTGACTCACACTGTTTCTGTGTGTTTTAGTACCGAGGACAGCTCCGATCTGGTAACTTATTAGCGGCAGTTAAAAACTTTACATATCCATTATGCTGTAGTATATTTTAAACGAGCATTGTTTTGTTTTTTTTTTTGTCTAAAAGTGTAGACATATCGGCAACAACACTCGGGTAGGCTGTGGCGTTTCAACAATGCTCAGTTGGTACCAAGGGATCCAAAGTGTGCTAAGAAAATATCCCCCACACCATTCCACCAGCAGCAGAAGGAGCAGTTATTACAAGGCCGGATGGATCCGTGGTTTCATGTTGTTTACACCTAATTCTGCATACTGCAGCATAAAGTGAGACTTATTAGACCAGGCAGCATTTTTCCAATTTTCCTTTGTGCAATTTTGATGATTCTGTGCAAATTGTAGCCTCAGTTTCCTGTTCTTAGTTGACAGGATTGGCACCCGGTGTGGTCTTCTGCAGCTGTAGCCCGTCTGCTGCAAGATTCGACATGTTGTGAGATCAGAGATGCTGTCTTGCACACCTCCATTGTAATAAGTGGTTATCAGTTTGAAGCAGTTTGGTCATGCTCCTCTGACCTCTGACATCAACAAGGCATTTTCACCCAGAGAAATGACGCTCACTGGATATTTTCTCTTTTTCGGACCCATCTCTGTAAACTCTAGACATAATAACTTTAATGATCCCAGAGGGAAATTCATAAGACATGGTTGTGTGGGAAAATCCCAGAAATCCCAACAACTTCAAAGTCACTTAAATCACCTTTCTTCCACTTTCTGATGTTTGGCTTCAACTTCAGCAGGTTGTCTACATGCCTAAATGTACTGAGACATCAGTGTGTGACTGAAGAGGTGTACCTAATAAAATGTGTATATAATCACTGTTGTAGCTGTTCAAGGTGGTGCAAATTTGTCTTTGTATACAGTGATAGTTCAACACAATATGTACACACAATGCATCATACATAATTTGGTAACTGGTAATTTAATCTAGTGGTTCCCAACCAAATTTCTTTTTCCTTGAGCTAAACCAAACAGGTTGTGATATGAATCATAAAAATAGGAAGGAAAAAAAAAGAAAGAAAAAGCTATAATTATTGTTCTGACTTTTCTCTAATTCTTTCTTTATTGTGAAATAAACTCAAATGGGGATTGGTTGGACAAAAGGTTAAAAAGGGAGGTTAAAAAAATATAAAGTAACAGCCTTAAAGTTGTACTTAACACACAGTGAGAGCTATAATACAGAGTTAATTTGAAAAGCAACACATGTAGGCTGAACGGAACAAAAAGTCCACAATACACGAGAGCGGAGGATTATTTTAATTTTCATACTTTATTTATACACAGTATCCGTCATACCACAAATAACAGAGGACCAAGAAGAAGCAGGTTAACAAAAGTAAGGGCAGTGAAAGAAACATACAAACATCCCTGTGGCTCTAATTGTAGCCTGTAGTGGTTCTGTACCCAACATATGATGATCTCTGTTATGGGGTTCATTGTTTCTTTTGTTTGTTTGTATGCTTGTTTTTTTAATCCCTCCTTCAGTTCAGATTCTCAATGTGAGACATGTAAACACGCTGATTAACCTTAGAGATTTCATTTTGGTCCAGATGTACGCGACAGCTGCAACACCAGTCTTCATGGTGCATAAGTGATTCAGGGGTTAAGAGCTGTGGTAGAAAGCCTTCCTTAATTTGGCAGTTCTTTTTGAAGTTTCACTGTTTTAATTTGTACATATTGGTCTTTTTTTTTTTTTTAAATAAAGAAATACATAGATAAACAATCTCCTTGACACACCTGACTGAAAACAAAAAGACTGTTTGGCACCGGTAAACAAAAAGCCATTAGAAGCAATTTACACACATTTGTCTGTTTATATTTCAGCATTTTAGCCAAACAGGTCCGGCTACATGACAGCGAACTGGGAAGAGACATGAAAGCGCACAATGCTGGTTGGACGGGGGGGGGGAAGGGGGGTCTAATTCTGTGCGGTAAGGTGGGAAACTTCATGCTCCACACCAGGGACCTCTGTATCATGCAAGGGTCTTTCTCATGCTTAGATCAGGCCTCGCCTCGCGCATGCACACAATATATAAAGAAAGGACATATTTCAGCCCTCGGGAGGGCTCCAAAATCCTCATAGCATTAATGTGGTTTGTTACAGAAGGAATCAGCCCTGAGACGACCAAGGCAAGAGGGCGTTCAACGGTTCCACTGTACAGTAAGTGCTGCATATTCTCTATATGACACGGAGTAGAAAACAATGGATAAATAGTGGAAATACATATAACAAGGTTTGCTGATACCAAAGCTACCAAAGATTCAGCCAAACGTTATATATCTCTTCTTAGGGCTAATCTAAACATAGAAATGTCCAAACCATCTACAGTAATAAAAGCACATTCAGTTCATAGTATAAAATCTGCAAGTAACTCGCCTTTTCCAAACATCGCTTTGAAACATATTTACAAAAAAAGAAAAAAGATAAACATATGGTTGACTTAAAACAGAGGGTAAGACATCTCTCTGGACATAAAAGAACAGAAAACAGGAACAAACCCTTTCGTTTTTCCAATTAGAAACTTTTCTTCAGAATAAACGTACAACAATTATATATCAACATTGTTTATATCATAATACTAAACTTTACAATGATACCAGACGTGTAATGCATCCTAGAGTCTACTGCTCGTACAGAGTCAGAAAATAAGCATGCAACAGAGATCTGCTTTGTGCATATGGAAAATAGCATCTTTAGACTTAAAAACACCGCCTCTTTCAGCCACGCTTTTCTGACCCTATAGCCACTGTAGGCAACATCTGTTGCATTGAAAAGGCCTAAACAGTTTGTAACTGTAGCACAGTTTGATTCAGCTTCTCCGTGTTGGGTTAGATATACTGTAGTCACACGTCCTACAAAACAACAGATACAAACAGCCCCTGTTTAAGGGGTTTTCAGTGTGTTGACACCACTGGGAAAAAGGCCAGAGGGGGGAGGTGGAGAAAAAACATTACAAGGACAGCAACAGAAATGTATTCTTCCACTTCTACTTTGGCACTCATGTAACAGTATACTACCTCTTTTTTTTTTTTTTTTAGTATATAAATATAATATACACATGTAGCAGACAGAGCAGAAAAATAGGTTCCATATTTGTTGTGCATTGCAGCTCTTTGTGTGGGGAGATGATGGAGAACGTGAGCGGTGGGATGAGAGGGAAAACAGATTTAATACCTAAAGAGAAAGTAGCTGATACTGAGACACATTCATTCACCAGGTAAAGGCTGCAGGTCTGGAGAAACAGCTATAGATTTAGAGTAAAGAAGATACTGTGAGATGTTTGGGAAAGTGATTCTCTTTAGATTGTACATACATGGTTTTCACACTTTGCTTCCTACTCTGTCATTTCTTGATATGGGTGTTGATGAACAGTAGACAGAGCACTGCAGAGGATGATGTGAGTCTGTTGACAGCGGGGTGTTTGGCTGAGACTGGAAGGAACCTGTATTCAGTGACAGTCATGCTTTTGTTTTTATTTTCTTTTATTCTTTGAAATCGCCACTTCCTCTCCTCATACCACGCTGTGCAGGGATGGATGGGTGAACTGAGGGTTCATGTAGGAGAAGCCGGCGAACTCGCTCTGGTCGATGTTGGCGATGACCAGCTGGTCCGGAGGGGTGAGGACGGGTTGGGTACGCGTGAAAAACTTGTCAAAGTTTTCTGCTCCTTTACCGCACTGAAAGAGACAGAAAAAGACATCAATGAAGAAATGGTCGATTATCTTTTTTTTGATCAACGGAGAGTAAAAGGCTATAAGAAGGTTGGTTAACAGTAACAGGATTGCGGGGTCACGATGAAAGGCGTTTCCCTGTGAGTCTTTTATTAGAAAGCTTCACAACGGTCCCGGGGGGAGAGGGTGCAGGAAGATGTCAAAGCCTGATGTGTAGCCGGGCAGACGTCGTAATTAGATTAGGAGCTAACCCTGAGCACCCACAGTGGAGGTCATTAGCATTGGTGTGTGGCCCCGCTTGGGGCTGTCATGTGTCTAAGCAGCTGAATATATACATGGTTATAGCTGTGTGTTGTGCACGGTCACGACACTTAGAAGAAAACGTGAAAAATTCACTCTGAATGAGTAATGCACAACAAAAACAAACCTGCAGTGGATTTCAGCGCCTGCTGTTCACAACACATTTCCTCGGGAGACATATCAGCATGTGAGGGATTTTCAGCTGCTTTATATTATTACAGAAGCCAAACCATAAAGGCTCAGATGGAGGCTTTGTTTGGCAGTCCCTTCAGACCAATTAATGGCACAGAGTATGAGATCACAACTGTGATACACCGCATAAAGCCCCCTGAATGGATGGAGCCGCTTTTAGTAATATTTTCCTCCCCCTTGTGTGAGCAGAGACAGACACATCCGCTGTGTAACCCTGCATCTATCATGGCCTTTGTGTGGAAGTAAAGGGAACTCTGCTCTTGGTGAGCTATTTTTAATCATTGGTGGCAGCGCTTGTGTTGCTTCGGGCACTGTGGGCAGCGAGGGGATAGATGCGCGGGGGTCCACAAACAGTGAATGGAGTGTTTGTGGTGACAGCAGGACGTTTAGGTGTCAGCGGCAGCGGGGCAGGTGGCTGCAGCTGGGATGCAGCCTTCAGCTCTTCTGTGTGCGTATAAACCATAACAGCAGCTGGAGATGAATGAGAATACAAACAGAAAATGCATGTGCGTATTTTATGTTTGTGTCCTTTTGAATTCTTTACGTAACACTCTGTATGATTTATTTAGGCTTATTTAGCTTTTATTCGCCCTCCAGTGTATAAAACCTAAATAAACCATGCGACATGCTGCTTTATGGTCATTTTTCTGATATTATATTAGCCTATTATTTCCTATCATCACCAATCATATCCTTCTGCATTAGGAAATATTCACATGACAGAATAGATTTGAGGAAATGCAAACAAAAATCAAAGAAAATACAACAAAAAGGATTTTTGCTTTTATCTCAGGCAGAACCAGGTATTGATAAAAAGAAGCTGAGCCAAAGATTAAAAGATTCTATTAGACAAATGATATAATATGCAACTGACTGCTATGCACACAAAAATATAGATAATAAAAAAAAGCAACAAACGAATGAACCTTCAAATATGTGTGTAATTCGTGAAAAGAAAAATGAAATGAAATGCTGCTAACATAAATTACATAATAAGTTTATCTTGTTTGCCAATATAACAAGAATATATTAATGCATTATTGCCTCATGTTACAGAGAGTTTTAAGCAAACATGCAATATGTGTAGGTTGTATTTAAGGAAATGGGACAAATCAGTGTGAAAGATGCTGGAAATTGAATACATTCGTTACTTATCGTCTCAATAGTTACAGTACTGCGCGATTGTTTTGAGTCACCCCTATCTTTATATTTTGACAGACTTGTGGTCTTGAGGAATAGCTCTCAGGATTTCTGAAGGTTCTCCAAAGTTTATTGTTGAGCATTGGCTGCTTTTTCACTCATTTTCTGTCCAGTCCTTGTACCTGACCATTTTCAGATTTTTTTTTTTTTAACACTGACCTATGAATCATTCAAGCATAAAAAAGGCATCTAACTCAAGAAGTGAACAAATATCGTGTTTACACATAACAGACAACTTAGCAAAGAATTTTAAATTGTAAATCAGTGGCAACGGGTCTGATGGCTGAATCCAGTTTTTTGGTTCAAATTATCATCAATACATACAGAGGAGGTCAGGAAAGAGGTACAACAGTGGGTGGCTACAGCCATCTGTAAAACACGGTGGAAGCTCTGTCATGGTTTGGGGCTGCATTTCAGCCAGTGGTGTTGGGAATTTTGTCAAAATTGATGGACTTATGACAGTACTGTCCAATTCTGATCCACCATGCAATACCATCTGGAAAGCATAAAATTGGCAACAGCCTCATTTTTCAGCATGACAATGGTTCCAAACACACTGCCAATGCAGTCAAAGCATACCTGGGTAGAAAAACACACAGTGAAGCACTATCAGTCATGGATTGGCCTCCCCAGAGCAGAGACCACAACATTATTGAAGCAGTGTGGGATCAGAGAACGGAACAAAAGGCAGAAACATCCAAAGACGAGCTTTGAATGTCCTTCAAGAAGCCTGGAGAACTATTCCTGAAGACTACTTGAAGATATGACAAGAAAGCTGCCTAAGAGAGTTCAGACTGTGTTGAAGAATAAAGGTGGTCACACCAAATATTGAATTTCAAACTCATTAAGAATTGTAAAAACTCTGTTTTTGCCCTATATACTGTATATCCATGCATGCTTGAACATTTCAATAAATCACTGCACCTATTTTCCATTTTCCTAGCAAATGACAGCAAAATACAAAGAAACGAGAAGTGGCTCAAGACTTTTGCACAGCAATGTACTTCAGCATCATTATTATTACTACTATTATTATTATTATTTGGGAAGTGCAGCTGCACACAAAAATCGACATAAACCTTCACTCACCACTTTGGGTTTAAATGGTGGCTGGATCTCTCTGTTGGCCAGGCGGTCCCAGTCGATGCGTCTGAAGAAGGCCTGCTCTCTGATGTCTCTCTCACCCTCCGGGCCACAGCCGAGACGCTTTGAGGGATGCTTGGTCATCAGCTGGTGACAGACAGAGAAAGAAGATGTGTCAGAGGCAGTTTGAGGGGAAGAAAATAAAAATAGTGAAGAAGGAGGAGTGTAAAGAGAGGCCATACTTTTTTTTTTTAATCTTTGCTCATCAGTAATATTATGCAGAGCCAGACTGCCACTCAACCAGCTTAAATATAGTCACAAGCAATCACGCTACCTTTTCATCACTGCTTTTTTGAATCAACAGCCACTTTTAATTTCAACCGTGAATCATTTGTTGCAAATTAAATGTGAAGAAAACAATAGGAGGGGTCAGGATTATCTCTCTCTTGTCAGCGGCCCTGAAATGATGAATGATATTTATAGTGGCGGCTCGCAGCGACAGGATGTAATATCGTAATAAATGAAGGAGGGTATGTTATTAAAAACTCAATCAGAACGTGCCTGAATCTTAGTAGAATCTTCTCTGGTTTCTAAATTCACTGCAAAAACTAATTTCCTTGTTGGTAAACAATCATGATAATGACGACCTCGATGCCACTCGACTGTGATGATGTCACAAAAGTGGTGCCCAGGTGTGAGGAAAACAGGTGGTTACTAAATAAAAGTTAGTGTTGAAAGCCATGGAAATTGGTGACTCAGTGTGTTTTTCCACATAACTGTGCTACTGTGGAAAAACAAGACGGGTGACAAGATGACGCCGAGATGCCTGGCCTGCCGTCTGTCACTGCCTTGCCTGCTTGCACTGGTGCTTTTTTTGACGGGTTTTTTACAAAAATTCAGAGTCAGCGCTCTGTTGGTCTATGATCGCCAAACTCTCTTGGATCTTCGTATTTTGGCCGAAACAAAGTTTACTTACGGCAACCAAGAAACCATGCCACCGGTTTTGTCAGAAGTTCCGGAGTTTCTTAGGTGCGCTTCGGGTCCACCTCTCCGGAGGAAACGTTCCCGTTACCGTGGGAGACGTGGTGGGAGGTTGGCGAGGATGAAGGCCTATTTAGCACAGTATACTGGGAAAACTGACAGATATTCGTGGTACCCTGTGTATGGAGTGCCTCATAACTGCTTTTCTCTTTGGTGCTCTCGGGACCCTGCGTACACCTGGTTGACGCCTGTTGTTGACTTTGAAGGACCGGCCCTGCTGCCACACCCTTACCGCCTGCGGTTTTGCCGTCCTAAGCGGCGGGGAGTGGATCTGGGAAATCTGCGGACCTTTCGCCAGGATGTCTGCAGTGTTAACGTCCCGACTCCGCCGGTGTCCGTGAGGTTTGGCCTGGTGAACGCTAGATCCCTTTCAAATAAAACTTTTATTCTTAAGGATTTCTTCACCTCAAATATACTGGACTTTCTCTGTGTAACAGAGACTTGGGTGAATGTTGGTGATTTCAGTGTCATATCTGAACTTTTACCGCCTGAGTGTGACTATATAAATTGTCCCCAGACGTCAGGCCGTGGAGGTGGAATAGCGACGTTTTATCGGAATATGTATAAATGTAAATCGCTGCTCCCATCATCACCTGTCTCCAGCTTTGAAGTAAGTTTGTGTTTTATGTACAGCACTTTGGTCAGTGGTTGGTGTTTTTAAAGTGCTTTATAAATAAGCTTGGCTTGGCTTGGCTTGGCTATTTCCTGCTGCAGAGAAGATAACAAAAAACATCTCCTTCATTACACATAAAAAAAAGAAAATACAGAAAATCTGCTCTCTGACTCAAGAGAAAGAGAAATATAAACCATCACAGAACTCTAGATTTACACCACTGTGGACCACGTTTACATGCTTGTAGGTAATCGTTCACATTGTATACATAGTGGGTTGTTTCTAATCACTTATCCATCCCCCCATTCTCTTCCACTTATCCAGGACTGGGTCATAGGGGCAGCAGCCTAAGCAGAGAAGCCCAGACCTCCCTCTCCCCAGCAACCTCCACCAGCTCATCCGGAGGTATGCCAAGGCGTTCCCAGGCCAGCCGAGAGATATAATCTCTCCAGCGTGTCCTGAGTCTGCCCTGGGGTCTCCTCCTGGTAGGACATGCCCGGAACACCTCACCCAAGAAGCACCCAGGAGGCATCTTAGTCAGATGCCTGAACCACCTCAATTGGCTCCTTTCAATGTGGAGGAGCAGTGATTTTACTTTGAGCCCCTCCCGAATGGCTGCACTCCTCACCCAATCTCTAAGGGAGAGGCCAGCCACCCTTTGGAGGAAGTTCATTTCTGCTGCTTGTATTTGTGATCTTATTCTTTCAGTCACTACCCAAAGCTCATAACCATAGGTGAGGGTAGGGACGTAGATCAACTGGTAAATCAACAGCTCTCTGATGTCTCTCAGCTTCTTCTTCACCAACAGACAGACAACAGACCGGTGCAGCGTCTGCGTCACTGCAGACGCAGCCCCGATCCATCTGTCGATCTCCCGTTCCCTTCTCCCATAACTTGTGAACAAGACCCCGAGATACTTGAACTCCTCCACCTGGGGGCAGCAACTTGTCCCTGAGCCAGAGTAGGCACTCCACCCTTTTCTGGCTGAGGACCATGGCCTCAGACTTAGAGGTGCTGATTCTCATGCTAGCCACTTCACACTGGGCTGTGAACCATTCCACTGCGAGCTGAAGGCCACCACCCGATGAAGCCAGCAGGACCACATCATCTGCAAAGAGCAGAGACGAGATTCTGAGGCCACCAAAGCAGAAGCCTTCCGCCACATGGCTATGTCTAGAAATCAGTGACAAATGGCAGCCCTGGTGGAGTCCAACACCCTAGTTCCTTAACTAATCACTTAGTTAAGGAAAATGCCAAATCACAAATGCACAACAACAGTTAAGCTTAAAAGTAGCTTAAAATGGCCTGTTTGATAAAATGTTGTGTATGTGTCTGCAGGAGCTTGATCTTCTTTGAGAAACAAACCCTGATGATGACACAGTGTAGTGCTGTTGCCAAAACTGGTCCAAACTGGGAGACATTTACCGGGCAGGGAGGATGTAATGAAAAACATTGAGTACCTTTGCTGTTGAAGTGTTTTGACTCTTCAACTTTATCAAAGTGGAATAAAAAATGACTGGAAGACCATTTGAAGTTGAACTGTCGACACTCTCAGGTACACTCACCAGCCACTTCATGGGATGCACCTTGTTAGCTCTGTTCGACCTCCATCTTTATGGCATAGATTCAACAAGGTGCTGGTCACATTTCTCAGAGCTGTTGGTCCACATCACACATAGTGTATATACTCTCCTGTCTACCTTTGTCAGTTACTCCAAGTAATCATTTTTATAGCCATTTCTTATGTTCCCAGTGTTTTCTAGTAAATTCTCTTTGCGTGTGATTTCTATTTGTTCCAGGCTTTTCTCCCTTTATCTGTTTCATGTTACCACATTGATTGACCAGCCATGTTTGACGTGCATCTGGTATCCAGTGTTTGGGTTGGGTCAGACAGGCTTCCTTGTTTCATGTTTTTAGCTTTAATCACTGTGAGAAACAATAAAAAAAGCATCACTGGGCATTTTTCATTTAATCATACCTAACACTTAGATACCACAGCTATCCAAATCAGGCTCTGCCTTCTGTTATATCATATCATATATCCTTATATCCTGGAGGTCAAGCTACCAGGACCAGAGGGAAAGATTAGTGGCTTAGCGAGCTAAGTTTTCTGTGTCACGAACACATAACCTGGTTGGGAGCATGTTATGGTCTGAGTTTCTGTTTAAAATCAGCTAGAAGCACCACAATGGGGGAATACATGTTATATGTACAAGCTGTTAAGCTGGACTTGACTAAAACCACTGAATTAAGCACAACCTGTGTGTCGCATTGTCACTGGAATGTGTGTGTTTTATAATTTGGTGACGTACCAAAACTAAATGTTATACTTGATTCTGATCTGCTGCTAAATCTCTTTTACACTGCTGGGATTGCAGCTACTAGAACACAGAACACACACCAGGAATACCTGTTCAATCAATAAAATTTATTTCACTTTGACTGGCTGACAAAATAAAGCAATATTCAGCATCTTCTTTATCAGGCTGTGGGACAGCAACCTTTAATGTATCCAATTTTAACTTTTCAAAGCTCTAATATGCAAAAGTCACCTTAGAGATAAACAGCAGCACAGAGAGCGCGCACAGCCATTAATTATTTTACGCTCTGTGCGCTAAATCACCAGATTAATGATTTTCTGCAGCACCAGCATCGTATTTGTAACAGTGTTGCATTTTTTACTGTTATACTTTTTATGTTCTTTATAGATTTTTAATCACCATTTTATCATCATCATCTGGCAAAATCTCTGATCGGAGTAAGCACCACTCATGGGGATCATTTCTTGTGGTCATGTGACCCGTGAAATGCCCCTTTTTATGTGAGCCTGAAGCACAAAGCCCGGCTTCACAGAGAAAGTTGATAGCCCCATGCCCCTGGGTTTTTAGGTCTTGTCGAGCCAGATAAGCCAGGCATCTGAAAGCATGTTCAGACTTTTGAACAGTACTTACTCCCTTGCAGATGGACACCGCTTCTTTAGACATGGACTTGGGGTAGGACACGTTGTGCTCCATGATAGACTGGAAGAGCTCGTCCTCATCTTCGCCATCAAACGGCGGCTGAAGAGAACAAAAGCCGTGTCAGAGAGTTCAGGCAAAAGTGTGACGACGAGGATGATTTGCAGTTTGTTATGTGGAAGACACCGAGGTGACAACTTTGGCAGGTGAAGGTGAGCCGCTGTGGTGTTAGGTGTGTTATGATGCATCACTGTCTTGTAAGCCGTCACTGTTATTTTACTGAAAGTGGTTCACTCCACTGTTGGTTACTTTGGTGCCGCGACCTGTCTTATGAGTGAAAAACAAACCGCAAATCCTTTTCTAACTGTTTGTGTGATTGTTTATAAGTGAGAGCCACCTCACCAATGAAAACTATCTTCTTCCAAACTGTTGCCTGGAAACTGGAAACTGTAGCAAAACCGGCTTTTACTCACACCGGAAGTGTCTCAGCCAAGATAACTGGTTTCTTGTTCCAAGGACACACGCTGGTAATAATAATAAGAAGTGTTGCAGTGCTTTGCTGCACTCACTTTTAATCTTCAATCAAAACCAAACTCTCTGTATTCATAAATCAGACACTGTGAGACTTTTGTCTGTTTGCTCTCATTTCTGGGCACTGGGAAAGATAATTATTTTTCATTCCCCTGTCTCTCTTTTTCTTCTACAAATTGCTAATCTTTCATTAATATAGCTGCGACCACTTGAGCTAGCTATTGTTTCCATCACAAGTTAATCTGATTACTATGTTAGCAGACCTTAATTAATTAATTTTCACCCAAAATGTCAGTATATTGGGAAAAAAGTCCCACAGTTTTTTCAAGATTAAAAGGATGTCTCAAAATAGCTTTCTTTAAGTCAGAAGGTCAGCGATGTAGAAGTTCATCTGCCTCATGAGCCATAATAATTTGCAGGTTATTGTAATATGTGAAGTACAGGGAAAAAGTATTTCATGTATGAAATTTGGTACGCACTTGTAACATCCCAAGATGCACAAAAATGTCCGGGGCACATAACCCAACAGGAATTCCACAATTTTGAATTTACTAGGCAATTTTGGTGTTGCTTTTGCCATTGCTGGGCATTGCACTATTTCAAACTCCTGTTAGGGAGTCGGTCGGCTCATATTCATATTCAAGCTTCACATGTTTGATAAATCTAGGTTCTTTTATTTAGTGACAGTTAGAGCACCACCTACTGGTTACAGGAATCAGCAGTAGGTGATAAACATCATTCTATGTACATGAAATTTTAATTGCGGGTTCCACACATGATATGTATATACGGTAAACAGGTCCACGGGGACACTGTAAATACAGCCCTACATACTGCTATGACTCACTGGGAACAGAGGGGAACATATATATGGATGGGGACAGCACCCACCCATTTTCTCATCAGATTGTCTTGCTGCCCTCAGGAAGGTGCTGCAGGCTTTTGAAATATCGCACCACTAAACTGAGGAATAGCATTTATCATACAGCCATGCGCATATTGAGTAGTCCTCCTTGAGCCCCCATCCCCTATATTGCTTTTATTACCCATTTTATTGTTGTCTTTACTGTGGATGCAGTCTGGTTATGTTTTGTTTTTTGGACGTATTTGTTATTTTATGGGTTTTTATGTTACACTCTATTGTGACGACAGCTTAGTAAATTTCATTGTGGTTATTTTGCATGCAATGACAATAAAGTATTTTTTATTATTATTATTATTGGGTTATCTCCAATGCCACCTAGTGGCCACAGGAGGTGATAAGAAACTTGTTTGTGCAACATCCAATCAGATGTTTGGGTGTAGGACATCCAAAGTACTGCAGGAAAAGCCTCGACTGCGGGACGCTGGAGCAGCGACACGCCTCAATCACAGTCTGCCCCGACACTCAAGGGCCTTATCATTGCTGCTTCCATCTTTAATTGAATATTAAAATGTAGGCTGGATCTGATTAACTGGCTAAAACATTTAACCACAGCCTTAAGACCTGTAAATATTTGTACAGTCCTTGTAAGCAATTGATGCAGTAAAACACATTACCTGTCCTGCCAGCATCTCATACAGAAGGACTCCATAGGCCCACCAGTCCACTGATTTTCCATAAGGCTGGTATGCTATAATCTGACAGCAAAGAGAAAAGAAAATACAAAAATATAAATGAAAAAAGTGGAATAACTGTGAAAACTTAAAAGTGGGATTATTGCTTGACTCTGTGCAGGAAAAAGATGAGGACTGCAATTTGCTATATGCAACCGAGGCAGACTACCGTGAAGATATCAGAGAAAAGTGAACAAGCAAATCAACCACCATTAAACACATTCAGCTATTCTGAGCTTCCATCACAAAAGCGTTTTCTCCTACCATCCAATTTGCCATCCCACAACTCCCTCCCACACACAGTCTACACTCAGACACACATGCAAATTAATAATCACGGAGATGCACAAGCAATGCGCTTAAACACAGCTGCACACAAACGCAGCAATTTATACAGCTCCCAAAGTTATAATTTGTTGCTCAGCTTTCTTAAGAGATAAACCCACAGCCACATGATGTGCAAATGGATTCACTGAATAAGAAAAAAAAAAGCAGTTTAGAGTTAAATCCTGTCAGTCTCAGTCAGATTTCCTACATATTCAAAGGTTTAAAGTCATAAGTATGTGATGGGGAAAATGTGTATTAAATTGTGTTATTTTTGCAGTGAACGATGGAAGCCTCAAAAAAGATTGGAAACTTCGAGTAAGGGCTTCCCCTCACCTCCCACAGATGCTCCCCTCTGAGTCAGCGCAGACAGAAGTATCCAACTTCATGCAAATACTATCAACCAGATAATCGCACATTTCATCACCCTAAGTGACTCATCTCCCTTTACTCTTAACTCTATTTTTCTCCCTTTTACTAGTGACCTAAAGTCTTCTTTTTTTTTCTGAGCATCCTCCCACAAATCATCTGCACCTGATTTCATAACAAGTTGTTCATGAGTCTCAGAGCAGCTCCGGTGCTCTGTGTCATGATGACTGTGATGATCCGTACGATCTAGCTTAAAAAAAAAATAAAGTGGGCTGAACTCTGCAAAAACACTTCAAATGTCTGTTTTTTTGAAAAATCAACTTTTAAAGGGTTTATACCAGCAATACCTTGTATAGTTTTCACACAGAAAAGTATAGTGGATCTGTTTTTAAGCTGCTGTCTTACAGGTATGCTTAACCAGCAGCTGGTCTTAAGGCAAAATTAAACTGAAACTGAATGATAAATTGTTAGAGTAGAGTACTTTCATTTGCATACACACAGGTAAAATAATGAAACTCATACTCTCCAGCTGGCTTGGTTTTAGACTGTCCATAGTAAAGTTGATTTAAAGCAGATTTATAGCTACTCTGTTTCAAAGTAGGCCTATAATGTAGTACATGCTAAAATAGCTTTATTCCCTGCCACTTCACAGCTGTTCCAATTTTTGGCAATAAAAATAATTAAAAACAGTAAAAATCCTATTTTTAGTTGTATAATTTCAGTAACTGTAATGAAACTGTAATGGTAAAGTACCAGATAATTATAAAGCTAAACTAGATGGTTTTGAGATTGCATATATATATATATATATATATATATATATATATATATATATATATATATATTATAAAACTTTGATTTAACAGACAAATCCAAGACAAAAACACCATAATATTCATTATTAGACAACTAAGGAAGTCCTGAAATAAGATGCACTACGTTCATATCTTCTATCCTCACTTTAATCCCTGTTTTCATAGAACAGACATCTCACCTCTGGTGCAATGTAGTCTGGGGTGCCACAGAAGGTGCGTGTGGTCATTCCTTCGTACATGTTTTCCTTACACATGCCAAAGTCTGCTATCTTGATGTGGCCCTCGTAGTCCAGCATCACATTGTCGAGCTTCAGATCCCTGCAGCAGAGGCAGCTTTGTGAGCATTTGTGACTCCTTTGACGCTTCTTACATGCAGCCAAACCAATGTTGCTGCATTGTCTCTGAGCAGTTTATCTGTCTGCAGCACGCATCATATACTCGGTAATAAGCAGTAATTTATAGGTCTGAAATTATTTTCCCATCAGCCTTTTATCTCTGTGCCGTTGTTGCTCTTAGAATTCAGCCGGCATCTCTGCTTGTGTTTTATGTCTCGATTCTTCATTGTCTCCCTTCCCCCGGGCCGCCACTTCTGGCAGTTACGTCTGTCACAAACTAGACTCAGTATGTCAAACACAGCGCTGCTCGCATATGAAGAATGAACGTGAGCCAGGTTAGCTGGAGGACTGAACAGGAGCAGGGTGACCTTGGGCTCCTTCAATCACGTCATTCTGTCTTTTCCATTTTTTTAGAATGAAGGTGATCAATATGGATGTGATATAAGGGTTTCTAAGTTTTGCAGCTTAGGTAAAGACAGACCATCAAAAATGAGCTACATTTCCATTTGAATCGTTGTTTTACTCTCTTTTGTTTAGGGGTTCAGGAGGTAAAGCGGGCCGTCTGCTAATTGAAAGGTCAGTGGTTCAATCCCTGACTCCTTCCCAAGTATCCTGGGGAAAGATACCTAGTTAGCCCCGATGCATCCTTCCATATGTGAGTGTGTGAACGCTATGTTAAAAATGTTTAGGCTTAGAAAAAAGCACTTGTGTGAATGTGTGTGTGAATGGGTGTATGAGGCTTGTAGTAAGAAAATGCCTTGAGTGCTCAAAGTAACTGCAGCTGGTGACGCAACATCATGACAATCATCAACATCTGTCACCCACCTGTAGATGATTCCCTTTCGGTGCAAGAAAAACAAACCGACAGCAATCTCTGCTGCATAAAACCTGTAAATTGAAAAACAGACATAATGTACGATCCATAAAATAGGCTGTACATCATCACAAAAGAAATCTGTCTGAGAATATATTAAAGCAATATACAAGGTTCCCTCTCCCTAGAAATAATAAATAACAAATCTTGGGGTGACCTGACACTAAGGCAGCCAGCGTGTGCCACACAGGGAAAATGCATCATATAGAAACTTTCAGCTGGTGTTTGTAATGTGTCTGTTCAGAAGATGGTGTTTTGAGTTGTAAATTGTCATTTTTATTTTCTTTTTGTGCTGGTTTATACATTTTTAACCTTCAGCGAGCAGGCTGTTATATTTCTTGACACCTTTTAGACAAGCCTGCTGTGATGGACAGAATAAAAGAGTTGAAATTACTGAGAGATGCTTCCTGAAAGGGGCGCACACAGGAAGACTACCAGCAGTGTGGAGACCACAGATCATGAAATGTCAATGAAATTCAGCAACCGGCATAACAGACAGAAATAACCATTAACCACTAGAAGTGGGCGAGTTAAACTGATCTCAACTATGACACGAGTAAAGACCAAAGGATAACGTTGACTGACATATAGTGGAGTGCTAAATACATCACAGGGTTACCTATGCACCTAAAGTGACCGCCAGCTGCAAAGCAATTTGTAGCCAGCGATTCCCTTTATAGCTTGATGGGGCTTCAGTCACATTCATATCCTCCTGAGACCTCATGTTCTCTGTAGCAGTCACAAAAAGATTCAGTTGAAAGATACTTTAGTTTTCTCGGTTCTCGGGAGGATATTGTGACATGAACTGTAATTGAATGAAATGGAGTGGTCGTGCATTCTTTCCTTGTTGCACAAAAGGAAAGACTCAGTGAGTAGGGATGCTCTGATCCAACTTTTTCCATTTCCGATCTGATACTGATGCCTTGGCATCGGTATCAGGTATCTTCTTGTTTTTCAGCTGCTCCCTTTAGGGGTCGCCACAGAGGATCATTTGCCTCCTCTCACCCCATTCCTAGCATCCTCCTCTGTCACACCAACCCTCTGTATGTCCTCTTTCACTACATCCATGAATCTTCTCTGTGGGCTCGTATTTTCCTCCTGCCTGGCAGCTCCACCTTTAACATGCTGTGTCCAGTTATATCCACTATCTCTCCTCTGCACATGTCCAAACCATCTCAGACTTGCCTCTCCAAGTTTGTCTCTAAACTACTCGACCTGAGCTGTCCCTCTGATATACTCATTCCTAATCCTGCCCATCCTGGTTACTCCCAATGAAAATCTTAATGAATTCTCATCCCAAAATTGAATTAATAAGCCGTATTCCCCATTGTAAGGAACAGACTAGGAATTATTCTTACATGTTAAAGGGCTCAGCTTAAACATTGCCTTTATAATGTAACAAGTGTTTAGCTTTGGTTACTCAACAAATAAAAGCTGTCTGTGTAGGTGATATGTCCAAGCTGCTGCAGCTTTGCTCTCACGTATGCTACATGCTACATTACAGCTCCTGATAGCAACCGGTACCTAGTAAACATCATAGAATTGAGTTGAATTTCAATATGTGTTCGCCTCCTAAGTTGACACATGAAGTGCATAAAAGCATCTGGTCCGATGTATTAGATGAAAGGGAATACTTGTCCAAAGTAGAGCTCACAGATCACTCTACAATCATTCTGGGGCATCATTACCAAAAGTATGTGTACTTTTAAATGACTTGAAATGACTATAAAACATTTAAGGTATCTGCAGGATATCATCCTCCGCCTTCCAACATGTGTGTGCCGGGGAATCCGAGTGAGTTCTTACACTGCCTGTGGCTCCTTAAACTTGCCCATACGCTGGATATGATACATGAGGTCTCCTCCGTTAATGTACTCCATCACAAAGTACAACCGATCCTACCAAAAAAGAAGACAGAAAAAAGTCATTATCCAAGAATACATAAAGATCGACACCTCACACTGAAGGAGCTTCAGAAAAAAGGCTGTGAAAAAAATGCAGATTTAATATTCACTATCTAAAGGTGTACAGCCAAATATCTTAGAGTTACAATTCACGCTGTATTACATTCGTTGTGTATAGCATGTTGGTCAGATCAAGATCGTTAAATGTAATTTTATTAAAGACTCCTTGAGTCACCCTATCTACGCACAGAGATGACGTCATAAAGGGGAGTTTATATTCAAGGGTGGTCTCGGTTCAGTTTCAATTTTCTCTGCAGGGGCGCCGTGGAAATAAATGTAAGTAGGAAAAAGCAAATATAGATGTAATGACAGACACACAATAGGACACACAGATTGAGCTGTAAGTAATGGCTCCCTTTGCAAATTCAACTGATATTTTTGGAAGTATGATTGAAAACTGCGACGTCAGTGAGGGCTGAAGTTTAAACACACCACTGTCTGGAAGCAGGAGTGGAGCTGCGTGAGGAAGGGCGGCTTATCTCTCAGGGCCAAGACTCTCTTCTCCACCATCGTACATTCAACATCATCATCCTGGATCACGACGTCTTTCTTCAGGATCTTTATGGCGTACAGCTCCTCCGTTGACTTCATCTCAGCCAGCATCACCTGCGCCACGTGCCAAAGTCACCATAAGATAACGGGATTGTGAAAATGAAAAACCAAAACAAATGAAAACCACAGGGCATCTGTTTTCTCTCACCTTGCCAAAGCTGCCTTTCCCGAGCAGGGCCAGGAAGTTGAAGTCATTGAGTCGGACCCGGTCCATGTTCCCTGAAGGGAAGCTGAACCGTCGGTGGTCTGATGGTGTGATCACTTTCTTCCCGTGGCCCAGTTTGGCTTTCTGCACAGACATGCATCAATATTAAGCCTGTATTCACTCAAATGTCAAATAGCCTACAGCTGCAGGTGTGTTACATTTGATTTTGGGCGTGAATATGGTTTGCACAGATTTTACCCGTGCTTCAGCATTTGTTTTGTTTGCAAGGTAAATAACTGTACGTATGATGCCTCCTAGCAAACTTAAAGAAAAGACAGATCACAGACTGCCAGAGTAGCAGGGCTTAATCACCACCACCTTCATTTGTAACAATCACGTGGATGCAGGAAGTGTTCATGCCACCCATTCATTCTGTTTTGTGTTGTTTTCCAGTATGCAGTAAGTTAAAAACAAAACAGGAAACCATACTCTAACAACTGATAATGCAATAACAAAAACAGTTCAAAATGTGATAAAAATATCTCTTTGAATGGTTGAAAATGCAACAAATTCAAATGAATTATTGATCATGCAACATTTCTTTACAACTGAGTCAAACGCAGGGCTACTGTATCAAAGTTTTGTCTGATTTAAATCCCATGTAAAACATGAATATTAAAGGTTACATTTTATAAACTGAGTTTTAACGAGTTGTTACATTTTCAGTCCCTCTGAAGATATTTTACAGTGTTTTGCATGCTTATAATCACATTAATGCACAGCAGTCACTTCTATTATTGTTAGTTATTACATTGTGATATTGTTACAAAGAGACAGAGACATGCATCCATGAAAAAAACCAAACAAACAAGTTTGCTGCATAATCACAAGAAACAATGGGGTCGAGCTTGTTTAATCCTTTTAGAGCCGACAGTTTTTTCTTGCACTGATGGCAGTTTCTTTGTTATACTCAGGCATCCTTAGTTATTCAGTGAGATCTCACTACTGGTGCATTTTGGGAAACTGTCTGGTGGACAGTCAGCGGGAGTTGCCAGTGTTGTGAGGTTCCCTGTTGTGATAATGACTGGTGTACTGAGCATCTCTGAGCAAAAAAAGGGCAATTAGGACCCTGCCAGCTCCCATCATGGGTCCAGCAGTTGTCTGTTTCTGTCAGATACACTAGAACAGAAAAAAAAAAAACAACAACAACAAAAAGAAAAACATGCAACCAGTGAGAGCCACAAGAGCTGTTTCCAGGACAACAGTTTCTCTACTCTTTACTAAATAAACCACATACTTCACATAATATTTGTCACATATTTATTTGACTCAGATCAAGTGGCTCTACACGTTACACCTGGCTGGGTCAGTTAGCAGCTGATTAATACAAACATTAAGTAGGTATGTCAGTCAACAACTGGGGCATGAGTGGTTCCCATTTTGTCCCTGAGTGCTGCCGGGTCCACTAATTCACTGCAGTTAATTAACTACACCTGACAGTCCAAGTGTAATTGAGGTGGAGAGGAGACAGCTGTGATGAAAATGAACTGACCAGATATTTGCCATAATGTGCAAAAGTGCAGGAAATGGGAAGCATCTAAATATAGTTAATAATCAGTGTGGCCATACTTTAGGGTGTCTCTATAGATAATAGGAAAAAAAAAGGGGGTTTAACTCACACAAAAACAAGCCAAATAAATAAACAGCAGTGCAGGCCAGAATATAGATCATATATAATTTTGTGTTATGCAATTTGACTATGCATGACTATGCTGTTGATTGGAAGTGAGCAAGTTCAGCATCAACTGCTTGTTCTATTATTACCCTTACCTTGGAGGGACACCTAGTGGTCATTCCTCAAACCCAAAACTGCACTCATCTAACATGGATCAGCTGCCTGTATACAGTGTTTAAAAGGAAACTGTCACCTGATCAACACAAACACTCACAAAATATCTACACAAACAGATGCTGTGGCCATTCAAAGTTATAGTCAAATCATTACAAATCAGCCACCCTCTGGTCTTCTAATGACCGCTGCCACTGTGTGGAGAGATCTGGCAAGTGTGTGTCCATCTATGTCTCGTATTTTAACAGTCAGCGGATTCTCGGTCAGTCACTGAGGAGCAGGTTTAAGCTCTCTTGATCGAGGTTTTGTGCCAGAATTTTGGGCTTAAAAGTGATAACTTTGTCTTAAAGAGCCTGCAGGTAAACTTCTCAGTGCTCCCACCAGTTTACAGCAGACAGACGATGCTGCCTGCTGTTTGTGTGTTAGAAGATATGACGCACATGTATTAAAGACTGTAGGTGCAGTGTTTTCATATTAGTAATCAAACTGTTATAGATATGGCCTAAAACAACAACAACAAAAACCAAACAACATAAGCTGCCTTCATATTTTTACTTTTCTCATCATTCTTAGATGAGCCTTCTGCATGAGAGACGGAAGATGCTGCAAGCTGCTCAGTTTATGCAACAGGAGCACAGGCTACTTTCCTTTCTGCACCTCACAGGGATTTTTTTTTTTTTTTTTTTTTAAGTCTTCTGTGTCAGGCTCAAAGTAACAGCTGTGTGCTGGGAGGGAGAGTAAATCAGGTTTTAATCATCCATATCACACACAAAGCATCGCCCTCCTTCTGTCAAAACTGAACCGATAATTTTATATAAAGCTATCGGCATGTTTGAGCAGTCTGAGTTAGACAGATCAAGCAGATACTTACCAATATAGGGATTTTTTTTTTTTAGTATGAAATTCATTATAATTATTATTCCAGCACAATCCAATGAGAAAACACTGAAATTTTGCACAGCAATGTTCTAATAAAAAACAGCTCTCTCTCTCTCTATACCTGACCTGACTAATTAGCTAAGACTGTTGAAGCCTCATAACCACTTTAGATGAAACTTTGTGACTAAATTCCTTTTTTAAGTTCTTGTTCGCTTCAACAGAGAAACAGAAAACGACTGGAAAGAGGAGGCTCTGCGGCTGCAGCTGATTAAAACCGCCCGGCACATCTCCGACTCCACTCTGTTTCAGCGTCAGTGATATCGGGGAGCTGTCTGCACTGAGCGCACATCTGCTGCAGTTCTAACAGATTTCAAAGCAGTTTCTTTCTTCGAGCTGTGAGGCTACTGAATCCATCCTCCGGAGTTCAACATGAAAAATGCCTTCTCTTTTTAAAATTATTCCTTCATTCTTTTATGTATTAATTTATTTGTCTAGTGGCGTGAAGGTTCTACATCTACAATTCTGATGTACAACCTTGTGTTGCGTAATGGCAGTAATTCATCCTGAGTCTTGAATACATTTGTGCACAAAACAGTGATTGTGGAGTTTGTCCTTCGCACTGGAAAGAAAAAAAATAAAAAAAAAAAAGGGGGCGGGGGGGCATTAATGGCCAGTGTCAGCAAGGGGAATGATTACTGCAAGTAAAACCCTTTTTCCACAGCTACCTGACTACTGCTTTAACACAGGCTTGAAAATTGTCAGCCACTCCTTTGCAGCCATTTGCAAGTGCTGCAAATGTCAGACTTTGCTGATGTGACCTTTAATGCAGACACCACAGGAGTTGTAAAAACCTCAAAATGTATCATTTATTTATTGTAATATGTGGCTCCTTTTACTTTATGCTTACATGTGATTATGAGCCTTGAGAGAAGGAGAAAGTGTAAGAGTGCTCGAGAGGAGTTAGAGAAAGAAAACAAATTATTATTATAACGTGTCCGTAACAGCAAGCAAATTGGGCTGATTCAACGATGTGCTGTTGAAAGCCGTTTGTTAGTAAATCAGATTGATTTGTGGAATCCCAGCAGAGACTCACAAACAATCCTAATTCGGTAAGTAAATTAAGTGTGAGGCAAGCTACGAGTAAGAGGAAAACAAGAGATGAAGCAGGCAGGAGAGCTACCTTCAGATAGTGGATATTTAACTGGCAGTCCTAGAAGAAAGGAGAAACTCAAAGGTTAGCTGGTGCGTGCGAGCGTGTGGACAGAGACAAGAGAAGACATTATTTTGATCACTTGTAATCTACGTCTATAAACTGTAAAACGATAATTGGCGGGGAAGCAGAATGAATCCCGCTCTGTCACATCTGTCGCATTTCGCCTTTGTTTCCACAGCAACCGCACAGTTGTGCAAAGAGGCGAGCCTCGGAGGAAAGTCGAGGTCAGCGTCGTACAGTATGCAGAGAAAAGAAGCAGAAAATTAAAAACAAAAGGCAGCCAGCGCCTTGAGGACTGCTGTGAGTTTACACTGAGTATTAAAACCTCCGCATGCACACAGGGCTGGACTTTAATAAAACGCCTCTCGCTCTCTGCCATCTCAGTCTCCAGTCTTTTTTTTTTTTTCTTTGAACCTCTTGCAGTTTTGCACCTGTTTCCATTGCACTCTTCAATATAGCAGCCATCTTAAAAACATGGGCATACTGTGAAGAGGTTGTGAGTTTTATTTAAGGCTGCGTGTTGTAAGGTGTTAAAAAAGGCCACTAGAAAGCAAACGTCCGCTGTAAAGCACGCTTCCACGGACTTGATTAGAAGGTCTGTGCTGGGGCTTCTGCATGCTTATTTCACCGGCATCAAAACCTGGAAATTCAGAACATTTTCAAAGCCTAAAATGGTGTTTTTAAAAGAATCTGCAGCTTTAAGTATAAACAGTCACCTGCGTATTACAACACTGACATGAAATCAAATGAGCTTAAATATTGTAGCATTGTAACAGAATAAAAGTTGGAAAAAAAACCCCAGAAAATTGGTCCTGGAAGCACTACTGGGGGAGAAACCCAGATTAAAATATGAAATTCAATAAAAAAGAGGAGATTTTAGGCATCAAGGATTCTTTGACACAGTACATGAGGGTTCTTGGGATTTCTCTGGTTTCGCTCAGATATGAATATGATAATAAAACTAAAACAGCAACAACAAAGCTATCCTCGACTCAGCTTACACCCTCTGCGCGTCACCTCGCAGTCTGAGCAAACCCAGCAGTGCACGTAGGATTGTGGCAGCTCGTGCACACACTTGCAGGTTAAACCTGGAAGTGGCTGCTTTTGAAGTGATTGTCATGCATGTCTTATAAATTTCCCAACAGATTTTTCTTATAAAGTAAGAACTACCTATATGATTGTATTTATTGCACTGTAAACTTTATTAATATTCTCTCATCCTCATTTACACCTCCTGATAATTGAGTTTTGTAGTCTGGGGCCGGATTAGGCTTGTTCCTAGCAGTTCCTACAGTGAGCACCAGAGTGAGGAAGATAAATGATTATCTGCTGCTGCACTTCCCACATAGGGATCTCTGGGATTTGCTTCCTTTGTTGCCCACTTTGTCTGCATCTTCTATGCGGTCTCAGCTGTACCGCTCGCACCCTCTTGTTTTCAGCTCGCCAAGCTTGTAATGCACTGTACACAGAACTGTAATTTAAAAAACAAGAGCGTTCATTTGGATGCCAGGAGAAAACGATCTCCCTCTCAGGCACACGGGGTGAAAAGCACAAGTGGGAACAGGATGAGGTTACCATGGTGACAGGGACACACATTTTGTTCAAATTAGTGTGCACAAGTACAATAGACATGTACGACAAAGAAAATCTACTTATGCCTTTACAAGGGTTAGAAATCACACAGCTCCTCACCTCGAACTTCTGTCGAAGCTCAAGGTTGACGTCATCCACCTCGGGAATGGGAACATTGTAGTACTCTCCCTCTTCCTGGTTCAGCAGCTTGTACCTGACAGTAAAGAAAGGATCGCTGTGTTAGCTCAAGTCAAACTCAGTGAGCCCACATCAGCCGATGGAAGGTTGCAAATGAATACATTTAATAATTATCCCAGCAAACCTTTCCTCGCTCTTCCATCTGTGTAGCAGCCATCACCAGCAAGTGTGAGCACCTCTATAAAAGCAAAAGTTTGGGGAGTTTGGTCGGGAACATTCAGGTGTGTGTTATCAATGTTACAATCTTCCCAGGACATCCCAGCAAATTCACCCCAAGGTCAGACTGCAATGCAATCAAGGTGTTGCAATGGCCCAGTCAAGTCCAAGTCCAGACCACAATCTGATTTAAATGCTGTGGTGAGACCTTAAAAGAGCTGTGCACAAAAGAGCACCTGCAACCCTCAAAGAAATCGATGCGAGAGACTGAAAAAGTCACACAGAAAACGGTAACTTTTACTGCAAAAGGGGGTTCTACGAGCTACTGAATCATGAAGTGTGTTTAAGTTTTCACAGGACTACATAGACTCCTGTGAAAACTTTTTTTTACATGACTGTAGCTCTATTTCTCATGTACACATCTTCCAGCCACTGCAATATCCTGTACTATTAAAAAAATCAGTTGCATACACACATACATACAGCATGTGTAAAAAATGTTTGGCTCATATACTGAGCTGTATTCTGACTCTTATAAAACAAGGCGCAGAAAGGCCAACTAAAAATGTGCACACTGATCATCCTCCTATTCAGCCCTCTAAACGCCAGCAATCAAGCATAAATGGTCAACGCATGAATGACGCCTAAAAATGAGGCTACTGGACAGTAATTCTTCCATTCGTGTAGTCCGCTGGCAGCACAGCAGCGTGATGCAGAAGCAGACTAATCACTTCACAACTTGCCACAATGATCACAGTTATCAGTGGCATCCTCCACCCTGGAATATCATTGGAAACTTGAAATTTGCTTGATAAACATGATTTATTTATTAATTTGAGGTCTGTTATTGTGAATTTGGCCTGCACATCATTAGGACGATAATGTGGATATACAGTATGATGACTGTGTGTGTGTGTGTCACTGCCTTCCAGACTGTAAATTTCCATCCATCCATTCGCTTCCGCACATCCTGTTCAGGGTCGCGGGGGGGCTGGAGCCTATCCCAGCTGTCATAGGGCGAGAGGCAGGGTACACCCTGAACAGGTCGCCAGCCTGTTGCAGGGCCAACACAGAGTTACAGACAACCTTTCACACTCACATTCACACGCTCAGTCACACCTATGGGCAATTTAGATTAGCCAATTAACCTAACCCCAGTAAGTGCATGTCTTTGGAATGTGGGAGGAAACCGGAGTACCCGGAGGAAACCCACGCAAGCATGGGGAGAACATGCAAACTCCACACAGAGAGAGGGAGAGGCCTGGGCCAAGGTGGATTCGAACCCAGGCCTTCCAGATGTTATTCGAACTGTGAGGCAGCAGTGCTAACCACTGCTCCACCATGCTGACTGTAAATTTATGCAATCCATATAGTATGTGCAGGTGGTGAAGATGTGCCTGGTGTAGTGACTGGAGAAGGCATAGTGTATATGTGTGGCAGCACCCACGGTGTCTCCAGTGCTCTCTGTGCATATGCCAGTAACCATGTTCACACACAAAACACTACTTAACACTAACTAACACACACACACACACACACACACACACACACACACACACACACACACACACACACACACAGAGTAAGGGAAGATATTCTTGAAATCACTGATGCTCTATTATGTTTTTTTGATATCTTGGTATTGTACTACAGATTATGATAACCGCATTAGTTAGCCCATTTAATGTGTGTGTGTGTGTGTGTGTGTGTGTGTGTGTGTGTGTGTGTGTGTGTGTGTGTGTGTGTGTGTGTGTGTGTGTGTGTGTGTGTGTGTGTCAAATCTTGACATCAGCTTGGATTTTAACTGTTTTGATTTGAATTGTTGCAGTGCATGAGTCAGAAACATAACTGACCATCCAGCGGTAGGCGCTTTGATGAGCTCAGACACACCAAACGACATGGACCCCATGAAGTCGTTCCGAGTGGTTCGGTCCCAGTCCCACACCTCAATGGACAGACGACGGTCCTTGTCTGATGCTTTCAGTTTACTGAGCACATATACACAAAGGGGGAGGGGGTAACATGGCTGTGTCATCCTTGAGATTCATCTGATTTTATGAAACCATGATAAAATTATTATTTAAATGAACAGACACACAAACTTTTTCACTCACAAGGTGAAAGACTCATTCCAGCATGGGTTGAGAGAGGAACGGATGGTCCTGGTCTTCTGTTTGGTCTCATTCTTTGGATCCGGGATGAGCTTGAGTTTAACATATGGGTCTGATAAACCATTTGGATCCATAGGAATCAGGTTCCTGGCTTCTCCCACTAGAAGCAATACGACACATAGAAAATATAAGCACATTCGTCTGAGTGTTTGAAACCTACCCCCAGCTAGACTCAAAGACTCTTTGACTTCACACTGACTCAGGGGTTAAAAGGTGCACAGATGGAAGAACATAGATGAAGTGTTGATGAAGGGGATGGATAGAAAGAAAGAGGAGTGAGTCACTGCAAGTCACTCCATGGCTGAACGGCCAACAGGAACGATCTGACCTTCACTCAGAGCAAATTATCTGTTTGGACTCTACTGTATACATGGCTTCTTCTTTAGATAAGACAGGCAGATGGCTGATCAAATCAGGCACCGCATATGCTCATAACAGGTGCTGCAAGGCAAAGCATACTGTCAAAATTCACTTAAGTTGAAGTGTGAAACAACACCAACAGGAGTGTAACGCTGGTGGGTGTTAGGGCGCATGCACACGTAAATCAGGAAAAACAGAAGCGTAGTACTCGCCTAAAAGTCTGTCTCACATTTTCTGTTTCAAAACAATAAGACAAGTGACAGAGAAGGAGGTGAAAAGGCTTCTTAGTGCACGTTCTTACTGTTTCACAGGACACATGTTAAGTAAGAAAGGTGAACAGATAATGTGAAGGACAGAATAAAAATGACTGAATAAAACTGAGTGATAGCACAGCAACAGGAGCAGGGGGATGAGGTGGCATGAGCAGGCCACCATCACCATGGTGACAACATCTACTGTTAAATAGCCACTCCCCATATATGATGTAATACTGTATATGGCACAGGAAGGAAGGAAGGAAGGAAGGAAGGAAGGAAGGAAGGAAGGAAGGGCTACTTTAAACAACAATGACAAAACTCTTAACAGATGGAAAACAGAAAGAGGCTTCCACTGAGCCTCTAAAATTGTGATTTTCATGTCCAGTCTCCCCACTCTGTATATTTAAATGTAATCAGACACAGTGCAGGACAAACAAGCTGTAAATGTCTCTGAGAGTCAGTGTGAACTCTCACACGGAAACAAATTTTCTGAGATTTCTTATTAAAACAGTGGCAAATGTTTTCTTGCTCTGAAGCACAACAGACAAAGAGTTTTGTTGTTTCTGTGAGATTTGACATTTAATTATTTTACGTTTGTGAGAGTGAAAAAACCTCAAGCACAATTAAAACGGCAACAAAGACAAATTAAGGCTTTGAGTTTAGTGGAATAGAGTTAAATGACAAGTCAGTGAACAGAAAAATAAACACAGACTACGTTCATTTTAAAGAAAAAATGCCCTGATCTCAATAATCCTCTGGTTGGATCCTATACACTATACAGCCACATACACATTAAACCTACAGGAGCTGCTCAACCATAGAAACCCATGCTGTGAAACACCTATGAAGCACAGTTTTTGTGCTGATGTTAATACCAAAGGAGGCTTTGAACTGAGCAGTTACTAAGACAATACGTTGTTAGCACCTTTTACCTTTTACACAGTATGCGTTTCAGCACTCAGCAACCGTGCTATGTAACTTAATGTGATCTGCCACTTCGTGGCTGAGTTGCTTCCACTTTGCAGTAATCTGGACCAGTGTTGTTCAGTTTCAGCTCTGGGTGGGTCCGCCCTTGTATTATTGTTCCCTTGAGAGTATACGCTGGATTGGGCTTTGGAGAACAGGCCTGTTATTATGTTTTTGATCCTGCTTCACTGGTGTATCTCTTCAGCATCATGGCCAGAGGTGTGAGCATTTATTTGGCAGTTTCTAGAGCTTCACTTATGCTGTAACTCTTATTCATCCAGGGCCTGTCTCTCATGACACCCTTCTGCACCTCTGCTAGCTGACTAACATCCTTCTGGGCTTCCCTGAGTTTAGTTTCCAGCTTTCTTTTCCACAGTGGGAGTTTTCTCTACATGCATCCTTGCTATTGTACCCAAGTGTTTCTACTGGCATATGTGAGCTCACTGGTTTCAGTGATACTGGTAGTAGGATGGTGAGTTGAGCTGTGCTCACGTCTGCAAGCTTCTCCTCTAATGGGACTCTGTCAGTGAGCTAGGAGAGTTGCACCCTTAGTTGTGTGGCTGACTTGAGTCTGGCCACAATCTTCATCATCAACTCAGTAAATGCATCTGTTATTGCAGGTGGTTGCTTAGTTCAGTTACACTACTCTTTTCTACCAGGATCTGCACAATATGCCCATACTATCTCCAGCTTTGCACTTAGCTCTGGGCTACCAGGTACATGTTGGTCAGAGTAGATGCTGGTCTTCTGCTCATCCACAGTTCCCACACCTACATATAACCTCTGTGTGTGTGTGTGTGTGTGTGTGTGTGTGTGTGTGTGTGTGTGTGTGTGTGTGTGTGTGTGTGTGTGTGTGTGTGTGTGTGTGTGTGTTATATTATATGACTGCAAAAATCCCCCAAATCCACTAGTAAAGATCCAGTCATCATGGAGTCAAACTCAGGAATTGCTCCTAAGGCAAATTTAGCCCACTTGGTACGGACCATAACCACTGAGCCATCAGGTCACCATTTTTTAGAATATGGGAGATGCAAAAAATCATCTGGAAAAAAATCTGCAAATCTCAGTGATTCATCATCACATTGGGCAAAAAGAAGGAAAGGAAAAGTTTGAAAATATGGACTATTATTCCAAACTGAAAAGCATAAAAGCATTTTTAAACATTTTAAAAATTATGAACGATAGATAAACATTAAATAAATTGACATAAAGTTAAATAACATGACGGTAAATAAATTCTGTTCAGTCGTTGCGTTTCTTGTCAACTTCCTACTGCTTCTTGCTCTTCCAAGCTTAATGCAGTAGAGGGCAGTGCAGGTCTCCCACTCAGAGTTGCAAACGTTGTCAAAATCCTTTCCTTTGTTCATTAATTTATTGTTTTAGCCTCATAGTTAACTCATTGTCCAGTGCACATTCTCAGCTACAGTAATCACCTTTCCTGTCCTATCACCTCTCTCGTGGTGTCTCTCACGTAACACACAGACACACACAGTTGCACAAAGACACATACATAAAATAAAACAAGCAGCAGAAGGACAATCTCCCACGTTCTCATCTAAATCCTCCCCTCTGCTGGCTGTGGCAGTGCTCACAGGCATCAGTCCCTTCCATGGCAACGCTGGCACCAAACAACACCAAAGAAACTTAGACGAGCGTGTAAACACCCTAACGAGGCAGGCACACGCACACACAAACACGCACATGCAGATAAACACAAACAAACAGATGAGGAAGAATACTCTGTTTAATAGACTGCGCAACTGTGTGTGTGAGAGAGCTGTGACTTACACACACACACACACACACACACACACACACACACACACACACACACACACACACACACACACACACAATGAAACATCATCATCAGCAGTGATCAAGGACTATCTCTGCTGTCGGTTGTTGCTTAGATACAACAAGAGCTGCTTGCCTTCTGTGTCCTCCCCTCTACTCCCTCCTTATGAGGTAGCTGCTAATATAATTAGGGTGTGTTTGCGTGCATTTGGTTTGTATGCAGACATATTTTACATTAAGTGTCTGTGCAGCTGATGAGAAACTTTAGCACGCACTGCTGTGGATGCTGTGGATGCCAAACATAAGCCTGACACTGAAATCTGTTACAAAAGAATAAAGTGTAACCCTTTGGATGAAGTTTGGCAGTGTTTCCTCTCAAAAATGATTGCTGTCTATTATTTAAATTCTTAAAATAATTTATCTTGTGCTTAAGGCTGTTGGATAACATCTTTCCAACAGCATACTTGAAGACAGCAACAAATTGTTTCAAATTTCCTGCAGATTATATGACATCTAACAACACTGCCACCATCCTAACATTATCTCCTCTATCTGAATGTCGGCTTGATAAAAATGTGCCACAACTAAAAATGACATATCATTTGGATCCCGGGGTGGGTGCATGCAGGGCTGCTGTGGGCCAACAGTGTAATCTCTCCCAAAAAAGCTTTGAAATTCAAATGTGTCGTTGCATAACAATGCCATGTGCAACCAATGAATGCCTGATAATCTGGGGAGGAGAAAGATGCACGGCCAAGCGGGAGCTAGATAGATCCCTGCTGTGCAGTGCCTGGGATCTGACAACAGGCAGAGTCTCACACAGTGAATAGAGGAATAGAGAAACAAAATGAACTTAAAAGTTCTATTTCTGGCCATGGTCACTTTTAGGAAGTGCAATTAGGACATTAAGTACAGACTTTAAGGCAAGTTTCCACTGCACATCTCACACACAATGAGATGAATACCTTTTCCATGTCTTATCACAAGTCCAAAGCTCCAAACCTGATCACTTTGAATGCATTTGAAGAAAATTTGTTTGCTGACATATATATATATATATATATATATATATATATATATATATATATATATATATATATATATATATATATATATATATATATATATATATATGTCACATTTGTTACTTCTAGACTGAACTACTGTAACTACTATAATTCGTTATTTTCCAGTTGTCCTAAAAGCTTCCTGAAAAGCCTTCACTTTACCCAAAACGCTGCAGTGAGAATACTAACAGGGACTAGAAAAAGAGATGACATTTCTCCCATATTAGCTTCTCTTCATTGCCTTTGTATTAAATATAAGCAGAATTTTAATCCTTCTCCTCACATGCAAAGTCCTGAATGATCGGGTCCCATCATATCTTTAAGACTTCATAGTATCATATTATCCCAATAGATCACTTCACTCTCAGAGTACAGTCCCTCCATGAGCCTGGCTAAAAGGCAGTTCTTCCTCCCCACCATTGCCAAGTGCTTGCTCATAGGTCACTGTCTGATCATTGGGGTTCACTTTCTAATACTGTAGATTCTTTACCTTACAATGTGAAGCACCTTTAGATGACTGTTGTTGTTAACTGGAATCTAAATCTACAGTACATTGCAATATCAGAACAATGCAGTTCATTTTTTCCTGTGTCTTCTACATCTATAAGGAGGCTATTTTTTTTTTTATGTGGGGGCTCTCAGTGGAACTGCACAGAGAGACACTGTTTTAAATACCACATGAATCTTAAAATTAGCTTAATGAACTAGCCAGCTACAGACATTTAAATTAATAAACTCAGCAGTCCCCAGCTTTGAATAAGAAGCCTAATTTTCTTGACGGCTCTCTTAAATCAAGGACTCCTTATTTTCAAGAGTTTCAAGTGGCCTAAATCTGCCATCCATTTGTTCTTAGTAGAAACTTTAAGCTGGAGTTGCCAATAATAACTGTAGCCTCCATAACCAGAGTATGAACACTCTATTAATGATAAAATATTGTACCGTAATCATATTTAATGCTTCTATACATACTTTCACATTGTAATGTTTCAGATCATCAAACAAAATTTAATATTAGATAAAAAAAAAATAAACCTAAGTAACTAAAAGATCTGCAAGCCTCACTTACCTCAGTTAAGGTCAGAGTTCATGATTCAACAACAAGAAATAAAACTGGGCAAAAATGGCATCCATGGGAGAGTTCCAAGGAGAAAACCACAAAGCACAGTTGAGCACAAAGGCTCATCTAACATTTGCCAAAAAACATCTTGATGATCCCCAAGACTTTTGGGAAAATATTCTGCGGACTGATGAGACAAAAGTTGAACTTTTTGGAAAGTTTGAGTCCCATCACATCTGCTGCAAAACTAACTCAGCTTTCCATTAAAAGAACATTAAAAGAACATCATACCAAGAGTCAAACATGGTGGTGGTAGTGTGATGGTCTGGGGCTGCTTTGATGCTTCAGGACCTGGACATCTTGCTGTAATTGATGGAATAATGAATTCTGCGCTCTACCAGAAAACCCTGAAGGAGAATGTCCGGCCATCAGTTCATGTCCTGAAGCTAAAGCGTGCTTGGATTATAGAGCAGGACAATGATCCAAAACACACCAGCCATTCCACCTCTGAATGGCTCAAAAACAAAATGAAGGCTTTGGAGTGCTCTAGTCAAAGTGTGGACTCAAATCCTTTTGAGATGCTTTGGCATGACCTTAAACAGGCCTTTCATGCCCCCAAAACCCTCCAACGTAGATGAATTAAAAGAATACTGCACAGAGGAGTGGGCCATTGCCAGTTATTGCAAACACTTGATTACAGTTCTTGCTGCTGAGGGTGGCACAGTCAGTTATTTGGCTTAACTTTTTTAACCATCATTTAAAAACTGCACTTTGTATTTACTCAGGTTATCTTTAATACTAAAATCTGTTTGATGATCTAAAACATTTAAATGTGCAAAAATGCAAAAAAAAAAAAAAAAAAAAACCCTAAGAAATCAGGAAGGGGGTAAATACATTTTCACAGCACAGTTCATGTTCTGGGTTATTTCAGGAAGAAGTGCTAGTTGTTGGCAAGTCTCACTTATTTTAGCCTTATCTTTTGTTACAACTACCCTACAGTGTGTTCATTTATTTCAGACACACCCACAGACAATTCAAAGCCCTGATCAGACACACTTAGATATGTAACTGTTATCCTAATATTTGTCAAAATCCTCTCAGAAAAAAAGGCCTAATATTAGACATTAAGCCCTTAAGTGTACTAAAAGCCTAGTGGCAGTATGTGCACTGTCAGCACAGGGTAACATTTATTTGTGTTCAACTATGCTTTAAACCTGAGGCAAAGATGTCAGCAGTAGAAAATCTCACCCTGAGTAAACCGCTGTGCAATCCGCCATCCTCAGATGCTCTGTGTGTGTGCGTGTGTGTGCGCGCGCGCGCGCAAGTGTATGCGTGCTTGTGTATGTAGGCAAGTCATGAGGGGACGATTGCATGTTTGCCTTTTCTTAAAACTCCAGAATAAACGTCTGCTCATGCCCATGGGTTATTTATGTGACTTTCACGAGAAGAAATGGCAATTCAGGAGAGAGGTAACAGAAGGATGAAGGAGGTAATCAGAGGGAAGAAGAAAGTAAAGATTAAGAAAAAGAGAGCAAAAAAGACACAAAGAACAAATGTAGAGGAAAACACAAGGAGGATGTAGAAGAAGAAGATGATTATGGAGGAAAAGGAGCAGTCATTCACCTGAGCAACAATTTCAGCAGGTTGAAAATGAGAGAATGAGGAAAAAAGGAAGGATCCTATGATGATGTCCTATTGAGGAAGAAAACGGATGGGGGGGGGGGGGGGGGGGGGGGGGCCTAGAGGGGTGAGGCAAGCTCAGGTCCCGAAGGAACAGGTAGGGGAAGACAACATGAAAAGTCAATACTGGAGCAAAGATAGAGGGTAGAGAGAAGAAGAGAGGAGCGGGTAACAGAGAGAGCGCCTGGAGAGCTTTGTCTGTTTTCTTGGCTGGAAAGATTTAATCAAGTTCACATCGTGCGGTGAACCACAAAGGCCCGCCACTTGTCTGAAGGGAGCCAGAGGGGAGCCAGAGAACAAGCTGAGCCTTCGCTGTTCAGACCGCTGTCGTTAGAGAGGAGGAAAAAATAAAAAAACCCAAAACAAAGCAGCGCAAAGCATACAGTTTCTCTCCCGCCCATTCCTCCTGTGTTGATCTTTATCTGCTTGTTCCTAAGAAAAACTCTCAATCATATTTAGAGCTGTGTCTCAGTGGTCCCATCATTCTCATTTTCAGATTTATTTCACTTGATGAATAGCTCTTATTTACAGTTACAGAGTTAAAAGAAGGAGTTTTAATGGTACGGCTGGAACCGCTCTTTCCACCTGATGATAAAAATCTGGTATTTTAGCTGAAGTCATCTATGTTACTATATTAATGTTGACTGAAAAACTGTGATGAATTTAGCATTTCTTGACTAATTGTTTTTTGGTCCTGCAGCTTACTGCTTTGTTTCACTTTAATTTCCAGCTGCAGGAAGCCCCATTGAACTCACTATATGTTATCTACTTGACAGCAACCAGCAGACACACAAAGTTAATGAGTCTCTGTTGAACAAAGTGGAACATTTTACAGTTGAATAGCCAAATGGAGACCAATGTGTATCTAAAAGAAGAGTAAATACTGGGCTTGCTGATCTGCTGACGTTCAAACCGAGCCTCAGAATGGGGAAGAAAGGTGATTAAACGTGGAGTGGCTGTTGGTGCCACTCTTGAGTATTTGAGAAACTGCTGATCTACTGGGATATTCCCACAGACCCATCTCGAGGGTTTACAGAGAACGGACCAAAAAAAGAGAAAATATTGAGTGAGCCGCAGTTCTCTCTGCAAAAATGCCTTATTGATCTCAGAGGTCAGGGGATAATGGGCTGGCTGCTTCAAACTGATAGGAAGGTAACTCAAATAACTACTTGTTACAACTAAGCTATGCAGAAGAGCATCCTGTTGAATCTGTGCCATCAAGAATTAAGGCAGTTCTAAAGGCTAAAGGAGGTCCAACCCAGTACTAGCAAGGTGTGACTAATGAAATGGCCGGTGAGTGCATATGCAAGGCTTTTTGCTATTTTTGTCATGTTTGCACATGTCAGCTGTAGGTTTGTATTGTACTGCTCGCAAAATAATCCATAAATGCGACCTATTGTGCCACCAGTGAAAATATGATTAAGTGCACAGTCCAAAAAATAAAACCTTTAAAAAACAGTTGAGTTCCTCCTAAATGAACAAGTGTGTGAGCTATAAATAGTGGGGTCAGTTGCAACCAGTTGGGCAGGCTCTACTGATGGGTGAACAAGAGAAAGAAATAAGTTTCTTTATAAGGAAAAAAAAGGTCAAAAAAATTATCTGTTTGATTGATTTAAGTGATTTAAGCTCAAAACTAATCCACTGATTAATGAAATAATTACATGTTGCAGAGCTGATGAAGACAGACAGAGCAGCCATATGATGAAAACAAACACAGAAGTCCAGAGTTTGTGTTTTATCAAAAATATCAAATGCCAGTAGCAGGTGCTGCAGAGCATACTGTGGTACATTCAGTGTGAAGCGGCACAAACGTATAAAAAAACAAAATGCTGGAAGGCTGGTGGGTGTTGTGGCGTGCGCAAGCACAAAATCAAGGACAACAAGATGGAAGAGAAAGAAACCTTATCAATTCATCACGGTAACAGCCACCTATGCCGCAGTCTCTGCGAATGTGTTCACTTTCAGCAATGTCCATTTAGCCAAAAAGACCGAGGTAACCATGTCAACAAGATCCCTGCTGTCATCATCACAGCTAATAGTCTGCCTCGTTTGCCCATCGTCGCCATCCCACAAGTCAAATTCGCAGACAGACGAAAACAGGAACATAAAAGAGGACATGTAACTGTCAGTGCGGTGCACCAGATCAAAGCAGTAAAACAGACAAAAGAGCTGGATGTTGTGTACAGCACAACAAATAATAAACTGCAAAGAATAAAAAAAACTCAAAAGCACTGCAAGCAGACCGAACAATCAGTGTCTGACTACTGCGGAATATTCCTTATTCTTGTTTCCATCTTGAACAGTATAAACGAACACACGCTTTTTTATGAAAGCAATATATTTCCACGTCAATCACATCTGCCACTCTGCTCCCGCTGTAGCTGCAGGTTATTCCTGTCTGATCCCCACTGAGTTTGAAACTATTTATTGGCCTCAGCAATCATATTCCCTGACCACCACTGTCTCGCCAGGCTATTGTGTGTGTGTGTGTGTGTGTGTGTGTGTGTGTGTGTGTGTGTGTGTGTGTGTGTGTGTGTGTGTGTGAGAGAGGTTGTGGAAGTGACCCAGCAGTCATTTCTCTCACTGCCAAAGGGGTTTTAACACTGGAGAGTTCTCCACTCCAGGTGCTGCTTCTGACTGACAGGATAATTTGGAGGTGTTGAAAAAGCACACACAGGCACACGCGTATGCAACACACAGGCTATAAAAGCAGCAAAAAGTTAATTTTTATGCTGCCAACGAAGCATGCTACATTATTTTTAAAGTCACAGTTTTTTTTTTTTACAGACTTGGAAGTTGAAGCGGTTTTAATTCCTTTTGTTTTAGGTCAAACTTTCTACCAAATAGTGTGATTCAAAATTACTGTAGGTACCACTTTATATTACAGCTAGGTCTGGGCAATAAAACAATGAAGATAATTATCCAAAAATAACTCTTCCTCGATAGAAATAGGAAACAGGAGTTGAGTCCCAATTTAGGGTCTGTATCCTACGGAGGCCGGTTACATCACAGCGAATTCGAAGGCTCCTCCAAATGCGGCCCACAGTTGCATCCTTCTTTTCCCGGGATTTCAAGGATGCATCAGCTGGATACTTCGTGGCTCACCCTATATCATACCCTATACCGGATTATTTTATTTCCAAAAAATGGCAGCTAGCCCAAGCAAAGCAGCCAAGGAACAAACTTTTAAAAGTAAGTAATGGGTTTCATGTCACTCAATCATCTAGCAGTACAAATGTTAAAGTAACGAAGAACTTTAAAATGTCAGATTTGGCTACATTGCTACAATGGTATTAGTGATGCAAATTGCTTCTTTGTGCGACACAGGTCCTGCATGCTTTTAAAACCATTGACTGCAGCGTCCACCAAAATGTACTTTGATGTTTCTTTTAGGAGGAAATGAGCAGACGGTTCATTTGTTAAGCTGAAAGAAAGGTGGTTTATTCACATGGGCCAAACATTTGGCCAGAGCACTGTGCCAAGTCAACAACAGGCAGTTTGTAATATCTCAGTTTAACCACAGTGTGCTTTAAATTTATTGGGATTTTTTAAATTTGTTTCCCCATTTTCTCCTGAATTGTAGATATCTTCCAGGAGGATGCCAACATTTTTCCAGTAAAACCTCAGTTCCCCTATCAGAGGCCTAGGACTGTGAGTTATCCACAATGGCTTATGTGTTCCAAAGAGGGAAACTTTGATGCACCTGGAGATGTTCTCCAAACTCAGTTGTTCGTTCAACCTCTGCTACTTCTGTATGATATTGCTGTCAGCTGCTGTTTGCACATTTACTTCAGCTTCTGATCCTTCTCAACCACCACTATGTCTGGTTGGTTTGTCAGCAGCTTTTTTTTTTTCCAGCCTGGAACTTTAAGTCCCACAGGATGTTAGCTTCTGTCCTTAAATACTTTGGTGTATCCCATCGGGACATGGGGACTTCTAACCCAAATTCCACACAGATGTTCTTGTAGACTGTTCTAACCACTTGGTTATGCTTCTCTCATATACATCATCTATCTGAGGATACATCTCAATGAAGAGCTTGATATTCCACAACCTCTGGGGGCTGCCAGCAACCAGTCTTTAGGCCTGTGTGACTGGGTCCTAATGGGCAAATTATGGTCCAGCAATGGTTTGTGTTTCTCGTGTTCCTGGTGAACTCTTCTGCTGCTCCTTTCTCTCCCTTCCAGCCCACTTGTCAACCAATCAGCATTTGACTGATGCACAGCATCATCCATGTCAAGCACAGTGCATTTGGGATTTTGGAGGACTGCACGAGAGCACGTTTTTGGTGGTTGAAAATCCCTCTCTTAGGCAAATACCTCCGCTAACAGACTCAACTATGGTAGCATAAATTAAGCATAAGGTGTTGGTATTGCACTGTTGAACCCTACGGTGATGATATAGCCAATTCCCAACTCCCTCTACATCTATAAAAATGCTGTAACATTTTCACATGATAGATTAAAGGTAAAACTAAGAATACATTAGAGATTTCAAATCAGGAAGCCAGTTTCTGACATCACTGTGAGACCGAGAACCTTTGTGCAAGCAAGTGACTTACAGACAATAATTTAAACCAACCTGTAACATGTAGCCTGTCTCCGCTGACCTCTATCTTGAGGAACAGGCGACCCCGACGCTCAGTGTGGTCCGTCCCACACAGGCTCGGCACATTGACCACACACTGTTTGTGCACGTTCATGTCGCAGGCTTGAAAGAGACAGAAAACAGAGACAAACATACAGAGTGTTGACTTCATCTGGAAAGGACATTTATTGACTTATGTGTGCAGTTGTGGAACATTTCATGTTAACAGTTAAATGTTGATTTAACTGTTGCTGAATTGGTTGCTGTTATTTGCACATAATTCTGAACTGAAGAAGATTCATCCAGCTTGCACAACGCTCATGCCAAGAAAATCCTCTGAAGAAAAAAAAATGCAAAATATATTCCAGTTAGTAAAAATTAATGAATAGAAGATACACAAAACTGAAAGACCATCCATCCATACATCCTGTCTGTGAGTACTGGGAGCATGTTGTGTTTAGGCATCTGGTAACTCTTTCAATACAATGATCTGTTCAAACTACACCTTAGTGCCCTCGCAATAGCAGAGCCCCTCAAACTATGCGTGCTACGCTTACAGGACAAAACAGTTGTTTTCTGTTTTATGTGGGTAAAGGCTGTAATTAAAATCTGCTGTCTAGCACTTTACCATCAATAATTAATCACCACATGGATGTGCTAGAATCCCTGTAAGCAGATGAGATCACCATTCAGTGGACTAGCACTGGTTTGGATATTCAGGAAATGTGCTGAATCATGTTTTAAAAAAATGTGAAAGGACTGCTGGATTCTAATAATTAAAGATGCTCTTTGTCACGAATCAGAAAGGCAGATGAGAAATGTATTTTTAATTATTAAATTATTGCCCTGGGATGGGAAAGTGTGCCATCTGACTTTCTTACAACCTTCTCTGCCTTTCTTCCTCTCCATATACTTTGTCCTCCCTTATCTAACCCTCCATCCATCTCTCCTGCTCTCTACCCTTCCTTCCTCTTCTTGGCAGGCTTGTCAGGCTGACATGCTGAGAAGAGACAAGGAGAGACGAGAGATGGGGAAGCAGCTCGTAATAGCGATGGCCTCCCCACATCAATTTGTTCTGGTGTGCTCCCATTACCATCTGTGATGAGGCCACCACCAGAGACCCACAGATGGATGGACAGAACAAGAGGAAGAGAGAAGGAGGGAGGGTGATGGATGAAGAGGTTATGGAAACAGGAGATAGAGGAGAGAACAGAAAATATACAGTGTGGGATATAAAAAGGGGGGAACTGGGAGAATGTAAGGAGTAAATATGTTGTACAAGATAAAGCAAAAAGGGGGATAGAAGTGTGGGAGTAAAGAGAAAATAATAGGGATAGCAGAGGGGAAAGAAAGGGAAGAAGTGGGAGGGAAAGGAGACGTAAAATGAGGGAAATACGGTGCGGGAAGGGGTCATACATGCAAAGAAAAAAAGGAAGAGTTGAAGCTGGAGCGTGGGTGGAAAGAATGGGAGCACACAGAGGGCTCAGTGGGGAAGGATAGTGAATTCTGCCCGAGCTGCAGATGTGTGAGTGTAGTACACTACCAGCCTATTCCCATCTGTTCTCATTAGGTGTGGCTCTAGGACGTAAACCAGCACAGTGTATTCGACACGTACTCACACGCTTGCACGCGGACGGGGTGATACTCACTGTCACATTTCATCCCTTGGTGGATGAGCCCGTACAGCAACGAGCCACAGTGGTCACAGAAGGTTGGACTGCCGTATGTGTGAATCTTGAACTTGTGCTTGCTTCTGGGGTCCTGTGCAACAAAGACAGAGTAAAAACAGATGATTACAGTGCAAAAGTCATGAGTCACCCCCTCATTTCTTTATATTTCGCTTCCAAGGAGCCAGGCTTTCTTGTTTTGTTTTGTTTGTTTTTTTTAAGTTCTTCAGGTTTTATGAAGATCTTTTAAATTTTTTATTTGGACATTAGCTGCCTCATTTTCAGTCCAGTCTTTGTAGTTGACCATTTTCAGAGAAATGTTTGTTTTGTTTTTTTTAATTTGTTAAGCCACTTAACACCAACCTATGAAACATTTAAGCTTAAAAAAATACACCTAACTCAAGTGATGAACCAGTGCGGTGTCTACACATAACATCTAACACATTTTTTTTTCCCTACTTTTTTCTACTTGAATCTATGATACAACTAGTTTGACAGGCATGAAATTGTATTTTTGCACCAACAAAGTGATTCCCAAAGAGTTATTAGCTGAAAACTTGTCATATCTCAGTATGCTGTGCAGCGTGTCCTTAAATAAATTGAGGAAACTGGACAAATATTATAAGAATATTAGAAATGGATGGATTGTAGCTTAAGAATCTTTGCAACATGTTAATAAACATTTCTTCCAATGTGTTCATCACTCTTCAGATCAGGTTAGCTACAGTCACCACAAAATAAACATAGCTGTAATTAAGGCCCTGCAAATGAGGGTGGATAAACCCCCACCAGCGTTGCCTCCATCATTCTGAAATGTGTCAGAGTGGCTGCATGTGTAATTATCCAGGCCACTGACTGAGTAAGCGGGCCCACATCATTGAAAAATGCCCTTTTCTCCACAAACACGCTAAATCAAATAAACAAGAAAATGACAGAAGAGCGAGAGAGCGCGACAGAGATGGCAGCAGAGGGAGGGTGGAGGAAAGCCTGTGTGTGAAAGAGGAGGGAGCCGTTAGGGTGTGATTGGCAGGGGAATGACTCAGTGGCGTGAGGGTTCCAGAAAAGTCTAATTAGCATGTTCTTCTTTTAGTAAGCTTGCCTATTTTTACCCCTTTCCTCCAGCCTTTCTTCGAGGCTTTACTTGAGAGGAAAAAAAAAAAAGAAAGAAGAGAAAACAGATGGCGTTGTGGTCAGGCCCCATGTGTCCTGACTGTCTATTCTCTTGGGTCTTCTGTAGACCATTTCTGCCTACTTATTGCTGCATGAATACTTATTCCTCTCCATTATTCAATTGTTGGAACAGTGACTTTCTCCTAAAAGAGACTTGCTGAGAGAACTGCAGACATCAGGGACCCAAACAGCAATGGAGGAGATCTCATATCTCTCTGCTCTCTGTTCCTTTCCCTTTTTTTTTACCACATTTTTTCCCAACTCCTTTCCCCAACAATCTACGGACAGAAGTTTCCTGCTTTTATGAAAGCTTTAAAGGTTTTCATAGGTTTTCTCACTTTAACTCTATGTCACTGTCTCTTTGCTTTTGCTCCCACTCCTCTCAGGAGCTGGGGTGTATTAAATTAAAATTAAAAGTTTTTTTTCATGCACTTGCAGCTCGAGTCTTTGACTCAGCATTGCAGGAAGAGGCAGAGTGTGAAAACATAATCTGTTTTCCTAGTTAAGTAGTATTAAATGGTTTTAAATGTACAAATGAGCACAATGCACATTGTGTGACAAGATCATGAACCATAGCACACAGTGTGTTTTGTTAACACCACTAGCAACATCCCCCTTATACAGATGTTTCAGCTCAACCAAAAGAAGAAGAAGAAGAAAAAAAAAAAGTTGAGCCTGTTGTGATTATGCTGCAAAAATAATAATATGCATAATATTTAAATGTGCAAACACTTGAAGAGGCAGCACTCTTGGCAGCTTTTGATTGTGGCCCACGCTGCCACATAAAAAACAAAAAAAAAACAATAAATCAACAGTTTGGTTGAGTGAACACAGTTATGGATGTTTGTTATTTCTTCCAGCAGAGTCAGAGTTGCTTGATGTGAATATGAGGCACAAAGCTTTAATGTCCTGAGGAAACATTCACTGAAGCTTTTGCCGTTAGCACCGTATGTCTTTTTCGAGTGGCCTGCTCAGCTTTGGGATCCCTGTTCACCAGCTGGACCGTCGCTTCCACATCACCTCTAATCAGTCTGCTTTTCCCTCCTCTCACGGCCCGTCAACTCGGAGTCTGCTTACCAAGTCACCAGGAGCAAACGCTGTGGTGGCTGTGATTTTTATCTGTACCTCTGGAATCTATAACACTATTTTTTATAGTTTTTACTCTTTGTAAGTTTTGGTTTCGGGATGAGCTAGATGTGATTCTAAGTTGATGGAACTTCTCTGGCTTCACCTGCAGCCCTTTTTGTTGTTGTTGTTGTTGTTTGCTCTCCTCAGTTCTCATTTTGTATCTGATTTAAATTCAAAAAAACTAACCAACCCCTAAATATGAAGTGACACTAAATGCCTGATGAAACCAGTGTTTTATACCCCTGGAGCTTCCTGTCTGGTAATGATGTAAAAAAAAAAGTTATTAAAACGACCCTGAGCTTTTTGACTTGTTCGTAACAGTGTATTTACACAGAGGCTGCAGCACTTTAGCCCTTTTTGACCTCTGGGCCTGCTAAAAGTGTCAAGTCATTCATCCGTGGGTGAAACTCCGAGGAACTGAGAGGAACACTGAAAGAAATTCTTACTTGATATTTTACTTGCCAGTTCACTTAGAAGCTCACATGCTTCCATATATCAACATCCCTTGAGTTTTCAATAGCGGCTTTATACAGGTAGCTTGTTAGTCTGCTAGTCAGTTTTCATTGTTGTTGAAGCCGTTATGAAAAACATGATTCACAATTTATCAAGAGACTGTCAAATGTAAGGAGGTTAGTCACAGAGTTGATGCACTGGAAAATAATATTCGCAAAATTGTGCTTGCATAATACACAAAATAAAAACATCTGAAAGTATCAAACCTATTTGATAGGCCATCCTTTTAGCCTCAAAAGCCCTCTCAGTCATTTGAATAGAGGACATGGTGTGCTGAGGAAAGGTGCGAGCAGACAAACCTCATAAATACTAACAGAGCTGGAGATTTAAAAGCAGGAGGTTTGGTTGGATGCTGCTGCTGAGTTTCTCAGAGCGTGACGGGGGTTTCATTAACTAGAAGAAAAGGAGAATGCTGATTATAAGAGCATAAGTCAAACTGCAGACTTATTAATTATAATTGTAAATTAGTATAATTAGGCCGAGGTAAACTGGTTAACAGATGGACCTTAGCTGATATTATCAAGCACTATTGTTCTATTACTTATTAAATGATTTGTGTAAACATGGTTTAATTTATATGCATGTAAAGTGGAACAGTGGCCACCTCACAGTAAGAGGGTCCAGGGTTCGAATGCTCCATCTGGCTGGGACCTCTCTGTGTGGAGTTTGCATCCTCTCCCTGTGCTTTGTGGGTTCTTTCCGGGTGTTCCATCTTCCTCCCACAATCCAAACACATGCACGTTAGGTTAATTAGTAATTTCAAACTGGCTGTAGGTGTGAATGTGAGTGTAAATAGTTGCCAGTTTCTCTATGTTAGCCCTGTGACAGACCTGTCCAGGGTGTACCTCTTGCATTTGGACAGCTGGGATAGGCACCAGCATCCCTGTGATCCTGGATGGATGGATGGATGGATGGATGGATGGATGGATGGTCCCCCCCAAAAATGCTTTGAGTAATAATCATATCAGATCGTTTATTCTGCAGATCTGCTCACACTCCATTGTTTACAACACTCTCAGCACTGTCTGCAGTCCATGTAGTAGCAGGGTCTGACAGTGGTGTCTCTTCACTGTAAGCTGCTACCCAATTTGCGAAGTGCAGCGCTGGAAAGTTAATAAACAATGACCTCATCATTTGCCCTTTGCAAAAAAACTCCAACTGTATGTCTAAACATGCATGCACGTGACTGTGCACTACAAAGCAATTTATCCATCCATTTTCTTCTGCTTAACCAATTTGGGGTTACTGGGGGGGCCAGAGCCTACCACAGCTGTCACGGGGTGAGAGGCTGGACAGGTTGCCAGTCTGTCACAGTGCAAACACAGACAGACGGCCATTCAAGCTCACATCCCACCCACGACCAATTTAAAATCACCAATTAGGCTAAAGCTGCGCCCACAGTGGAAGCAATTGGCTTGTTGGGGCATCGCTTTGAAGCTGACTGCTGTTCGCCTGCAGACATTCCAGGCTCCAGTTGCCTAGGTAACCCTCTAATGTATTTACTGCCAGGAAATATGTCAATCAACAGTATCCTGTGCTCTCATTGGCAGTCGCTGCAGTTGTTCGCCTGGAAGTTGAGAAAAGTTTATCTCACCCATTCCACGTTGCCAGTAACTGCTTCAGGTCACCAAATGTCATTTACTTTTTTATGGTCTCTGAGCACCATGAATCTCTATCACTGTGGATGCAGCTCAACAAGCATGTCTTTGAACTATGGGAGGAAGCCAGTGCACACAGAGAGAACAGTAGCAGGCACAAGGAGAACATGCAAACTCCACACAGAAAGCCCCCCCCTGCCAGGTGACAGATTCAAACCCATGATCTTTTTGCTGTAACCGTGCTAAACACCACACCACTGTGCTGCCCAATCCTCAGCTGTCAAAAGATGAGACAAAGCTTAAAAACACAGAAACAAAAAAAAGAACACACAACAACAACAAAAAAAAAGGTGGCACTGCCAGATGGAACAAAAGAAAGTCAGTCCAATGCAGCTCAGTCCCAGATGGCTACAGTATGTGGTCAGCCATATATATCTTCCAGGACTGTGTGACTTTCATGTTGCCTAATCTGACACAGTGATATCAACAGGCAACATTTTAAAAAGTGTTTGTTTGATTTAAAGTTAAAGCTACTTCCATGGGAACTTTGACAGGAGAATTGGGAATCACAGTTAAAGGTTCTTTAAGGTTCACCTGGTCTGTGTTAAGAGAGAGACACTTTGGTGAGGTTGAAGAAGTTCAAGAGAGAGGAAGTCTGACCTCAGCCCGCTCCATTATCCTGTCAGGTCCGATCTCAACATTCAGCTCAAGTCACAGGTCGGAAAACTCTCAGAACAAAGCTTCAGAATTTAATCGCAGACCTTCAGCTTAACAAGAACAGATTGGAGAACTGAAAGGGATTCTTTTTTCTATTCATTGTTTATTTTGTTTTTAATGTGTAGTGCTATTTACACAATCACACACTAGATAATATCAAAACGGTCCCCAGACATCACTGGGGGGAATTAAATGCCTTCAAAAATACCAACAAACAGAAAAAGAATAAAACTAAACTTAAATTAAAAGACCAGAATCATACTGTGAGGGTGTGTGTTTATGCATGACTGCGTGCGTGTGTTGGAAAAAGGCACCTGGGGTAACAAAGTGAACAACTGTACAGTTGCTATGGTGATAACAGGCTGGAGAAAATGCAGTGATGGATTGAGAGCTGGCAGAGGAAAAAAACTAAGGGAAAGAGAGAAGGAGGAAAATCAGCTGAGAGTAATTCACTCTGTGGTTTAATAAAATTGTGCGTGCCTGTGCGTGCAGGCGTTCGCACGAAAGGCGAGAGCAGTGCAGCCATGAAGAGAGTCTCGATAGAACAAAAGGAACAAAGAAATGAACGCCAATCTCATAGCCAGATACACGTGATGAAATGTTCCCTTTTCTTCCAAGCTGAAGGTCAGGTGAAAGAAAGGACTGTGCGAGGTTGTTTTTAGCCGAGAGGATCATCAGTTATTCTCTGCTGGTGGAGTGGAACCTAAAACAACCAGTGTTGTCAGGCTCGTCCAAACAAACACTGCCCAGAGCTTTGGCTGAACAGGCAACAGTCTGACCCGCAATGGTGAAGGGCACACATTGCATATTGCACTCTGTGACTGGATTAAAATGAGTGCGCCTCAGTGTGTGCGTGTGCATCTGTCTGTTAGCACGTGTGCGTATGATAGCACGAGTAGCAGGAAGACAGAAAGAGAGAAACTCACGCAAAGGAAGAATGGTGTAAAAACAAAGAGTCAAAGAGGAAACTTGACTCATGGTCCAAATTTAATAAAAAATACAGCAGGATTCTCTATTATCGCCACATCTTCAAATGCAGAGACAAACAGAGATACATGGACAAAAAAAGGAGACCGATGCCAGAGATAAGGTTGAGCAGTATTTGTGTGATTGTGGGTGGGCAGGTTTGTTGCATCAAAGTAACACCAAATCTCTAGGGCAAGCCTTGACACTTTCCACAGTCACAGCCACCGTGGGTTTCAGTGAACCGGCTCGTGTACACAATGTGGAGACAAACTCTAAATTGCACAGTACATTTACACAGAGGGACGAGCCGCAGTGACAGTTACGCCTGTCAAAGTGAATCAAAGGCACGAGGGAACACATTTTAAACTGGAATGAAAGATACGGAAGCACCGGAGATCTTTTGCAGAGTTATGTTTTTAAGTTCACATTTACAGTGCCCTCCATGTTGGCAAGATTTCATAACGTACCCTCTGTTCTTTGTGTTAGCTATTAGTTTGGGTTTCTCCTGCCATCTGTGTTCCCCTATAGTCTTCATGTCTCAGTGTTAGTTTGTTTTACTTTGAAGGTTAGTTTTCTCTTGTGTCATGATTTGATTTTACTTGCTGCTTTTGCCTCTACTTTGATTATCTGCCGCACCCTCATCACAGGGGATTTATTTTTCTGTGTCAAATCAACATACTAGATATGCCATAACCACAAAGTCCTCTGAAACTCTACGCCGTAACCCAACATGCACCTCCCTGGAAATGTAACCACCTGTTGCGCTGATGCCGCCCACAACCTTTGTGACAGGCCAGTTCAGTACCATCAATTTCTGCTACTTCTTTTGCCATAGTTTTTTAAATTATCTGTGAAAGAATAGCAATCATCACCTCAATATAAGGAACAAGAATCATAGACTCAACTGGTTGTTTGCAGATTGCTGCCGTCGCCTGTAGTTTGCCTGCAAACATCTGGCCAACTAATTGCCAAATGTGACGCTAAACATACAGTACCATTCACCTTCAATGTAAAAACTCAGCCTTTAGAAATATGCTGGTTGCAGCAGTAAGACACAACTTACCATGTATACGCCTACTCGCCAAATGGTGAGGATATGCATACTTCTCTCTAGCAACCAGTAGTTGCCAGAGGGTTGACTGAAACCTGAGTTGTGTTCACCTGTCTCTTGTTCCCACTCCTGTCTTTCCCTTTGTCTTTGTCAGAGCAACACTTTTGAGTTTTCCCTCTTCTTGTTTCCCGTGATTCTTCGTGTATATCTGGACTTTTGGACCTGCACCTTGTGTAGGTTATTAAAGCCCCATTATTATGACCTCTAATTTCCTCTATTTGGGTTGCCTCTCCAGAATGACACCACATGGCAAAACAGGTGGAAATGAAGTTTTGCACTGAAAAATAAGTACTTCATCATGTGACTTTATTCTACTTTTTCACTCATGCATGCATACACACAAGTGCACACTGAGCTATACAGATATAAACACTGACAGTTACCTGAGTCCCGGGGTGGATTTTTGCTTCAAGCCATCAGTCGTATCACAGGGACTAATCGCTCATCACTGATAAAAACCATAATGAAGCCATGACTCAGTAGAAAAGAAAAGAAGACAGAGGGCAGCAGAACTGACTGGGGGGGGGGGGGGGGGGGGGGGGGGGGGGGGGTGGGGGTATCAAAAGTCAGTGAAAACTGGAAACCACTGCTGATTTAAAAACAGCATAATGAGCTGCTCTTTATCATGTTGCCTCTTTTATTATCTCCCAGCTAACATTTCACACATCAAAGAAGACTTACAGTGACAACTGTGGATGCATTTGCTGTCTTTAGGTTCATCTGTGTCTTCAAATCATGCTTGTAAAGGCACCTCTATCCATCACTGATTTAATTAGAAGGATGCCATCTCTTGCTGTCTCTCTCTCCACCTGCAGCTCTTCTGTGTTTAATGGGCCATTGCTTTCAGACTATCCCTCTGTAAGCCTCATTATGTTAAAGACTGGTTTACATGCAGACAATCTAAACTGGAAATTTGGAACAGATACTGGAGGATATCTGTATTTTTTTAAAAGAAGTGTTAGCCATGAGGTTGTTTCATGCAGACCTTTTCTTTTCTTTTCTGTTTTTTTTTTTTTTTTGCAATATTTTGCTTGTTTTAAGCTTGCTGATGTTATATGAATTGATGGACTGTATGAGTGTTTTCAGCCCATGGCCTGCCTGTTCCATCGCCAGCATAATGCATGTCTTGTCAGTGTGTCATTTGTTGCGTGCCTCCTCTGATTACATGCCTTTCTGGTCTTTTTAGTGAATTAAACATCAAAAAGCATTAGTATACCATGACCCTGACACACATGAAAGTATTTCATTGCCACATGCATTCATGCAGGCATGCGCACCCACACACACACACATACTTGGAGTGTGTGAACAAGCTCATTAGTCAGGAATGGTACAGAGAGCAATGAGAGCAACAAGTGATTTTTGAATATGAAATGTGCAGCTGGATGTATAGGTTGGAGGAGAATTATTAGTCTTGGGTATTTCAGAGAGCGATATGGCTTATGACACGCACCATTATGCAACTGCTGCAATCGCCACACCGTGTTTTATTTAAGTGAAATGACTAGAACAGCAATATAAACATAAACTGTCAACAGCAAAATGCAGTCATTTCAAAAGTGAAATAACTAATTCTGAACAAACATGTCAGTTTATATTAGGCTATTTATACATTACATTAGCTCCATTATTATTACAGTCTAATTTTCTTGTTCGAGATGATTGATGTGGTGAGAAGAGTTTAAAACAACAGCCTCATTAACAGATCATCACCCTGGTAATTACCAGTCTTCCCCCAGACTTCCGGGACTACTTTTACAGTGTTATTATACACCCAGCCACTAGTTAATTACATGCACCTATCTAAGGTAATATAATCTGAAAGAACAAATAATTTTTATAAAATGTTATAAAAGTGTTCAACTCACTTAGAAATTAAGCACCTCAAAAACAGATTTTAAATAAGCAACAGTTTGTTTATTGTACGCACTGAAATGACTACTGATTAATGAATTCTACATACTGCACTGAATTAAACAAGTGAGTATAATTTAATGATAGCACTGATGTTTTCAAAAGAGACATAAGCATAAATAATAAAAAGAAGAGAACAAAGATTACAGATTAGCTCATGTGAATGACAGAGCCATCACACGCCTGTTACACTCATAATAGTAAGACCATTGATCATGTCCTCAATTGATGCTTCACATTATTGCCTGGTTGGGGATGAACAAACTGCCTCGTTGACTCTGTTGTATAGAGCTGAATATAAAGCTGTGTGTGAGTGCATGTCAGTGTCATTGGGCCAGGGCATTGATGATATGTGTGAATAAAACCAAATGCACACAAGTACAACCCTTTTTTTCACAAATGACAGACACTGTAAAGTGTCAGTAATACAGAATGCAATGATTTGAAAATTATTTAAAACCTATATTTATTCAAAAAAATGAAAAAAGAATAACAATGACAGCTGGGATAGGCTCCAGCCTGCTGCAACCTGAAATCAGATAAGTGGTTGAGTAAATGAATGGATGGAGAAATCTTCATAATTAAGGGATAAGGCTGGGAAAAAAAAATCTAAATATGATCTTTTGGTTCAGGTGGTACTGCACTGAAAACTGCATTTCTGATTTCTGTAGTGGAAATTGCTGCATGTGATCATGAACACTTCTGTAAAACCAGTGTCACTTAAAACTCGCAGGATCCAGAAGTTTTAAGTTAAAACTTAGAGAACGAGGTAGATACTAGATACTGCATGCTGCCATATTCCAGCAGAGTACGGGTGCTAAACTGGCCAACCTGCAGTCCATATGTGAAATCTTTTGGTGCATTATACAGCAGAAATTACAACAACGAAAGGCTCAAACTGACAATACAGTTTATCAGTTTCAGGATACAACACTGTGTCTTTCAATCAAATATTTTATTTATTTGTTTTTAAATACATAGTGGCCAACTTTTTGGAAACAGAAATGTATGTGCACCTGGAAATTTTACTTAAGCACAAAATGCCACACACACACACACACACACACACACACACACACACACACACACACACACACACACACACACACACACACACACACACACACACATACATGCGCACACAAAGTACAGGGCAAAATCAAACTGAGCAGACACAGGTGTTGGTCCCTTAATCCTTCCCTGTTGCTATCTAATTAACAGATCTATTCAAACCGCACCTCTGAGCAGCGCTCACTCTTTCATCACAACCCAACTTTCATCATCAAACAGAGCATTTAATTAGATTGACTAGGATATGAGGCCTGCTTTTATTTGCACATGTTGCCCTCTTTATGACATGAACTGCAGCTACAGTCCTTTGTTGCTGTAATTTGCACAGAGGCCAAGCGGGGTCTGCAACCTGTGAGTATCATCGCTTCCTGTTTGCTCCTCCATATGACCAGAGGTCTCTGTGGCAGCAGTTGTCAGGCTCCATTAGGAGGCACTGGTGGCGATAGCTCCATTTCAGCTCACTGGTAATTGAGCTAAATGGCTGTGAGAGAGGATGAGTTGTTCAGAGGATAGTTGACTTTGTCGAGAGGTACTGGAGAATCCCACTTAGTGCAAGAGAAATCCACTGTGCCTTTACCTAGCCAGCACTTATGGCTACATAAAATATGCAAACACAGACAGCTGCTGCTTTAGCACATCGAGTAGTGCATATAAAGTGTTTGTTTGTTGAATGTTAAATCTTAAAAAAAGTGACATCAGTGGCATTTTTGGCTCTCATAATGAGGATTCAAAAAACAAAACATATGATTTACAAAGACACTGGTTTCTTTTCCCCCCTTTTGTTAACAGTAACAGTTCCATAATTTTTATTATATTATATTTCATTGATGTCAGAAAAAGTGTTTTTAACAATTTTCTAGGTGATCTAATGGGATTTTTATGCCTGGCAAAAGAAGGCTGAGCTGGAGGTGGAAGGATGGACAAGATTGGAAATGAGCACATCAGAGAGACAGCTCAGGTCGAACAATTTAGAGACAGTTAGTGGATATACTGGACAAAGGATGTTGAACATACCAGGCAGGATGAAAAGAGGAAGACCACAGAGAATATTTACTGCATGGATTTAATGAAGGAGGATGTGCAGAGGGTTGGTGTGACAGAGGAGGATGCAAAGGATAGGCTGAGATGGTAGCAGATGATCTGCTGTAGTGGCCCATAAAGGGAGCAGCTAAAAGAATAAAATATGGTTTTCAGTCAGCTATTTCTTCTTTGTTGACCTTGCTATTGTTAAGGTTGAAGTTAGGATTAAAATCACATTATGGTTAGTGTTGTCCTTTTCACTTATTGAATGTTAGTGTACTCCAGAAGTTGATTAAAAGAAGCTGGACCAGGTTCTAGGCTGGGAAAACAGTGACTGTTTTAGAATCAGGTGATTTCTGACTCATCCATCCACGCTAACCGCCTCCCCTCTGTAGATGGTTAGAATAAAGAACAAAACACAGGGCGACAAGAGGTGAATACAAACGTATTTCTGGTTGGGCAGTCTCTTATTATTGAACATGTGGACTTGTGACGAGAATCAATTCCATCCCTTGACTGGCACCAGTAATGTCACACCAACCCCAGCAACATTTATACAGATGCTGCACAATTCCCCTGAATGATACTGTAGATGTTGCCACTCAGACAAAACCTCCACATCAGTGCTGGTATAGGAGGAGAGGAAGTTGAAACCTGAAGCAAAGAAATTGCTGAGTTTTTTTCCCAGTCTTTTCCAGATAGTCTCATTTCTTGAAGCTGTTGCAGCATCTCCTTCTGCATAATCTGGGAGTCTCGTGTTGTCAACCCGACCACGCTGGCCACAGCACCTGCACCACTACCATCAGCGGATATGGCGTCACAGTAGTAGTGGGTATAATGGGCCCTTGACGCCCCATTTGCTGCTCAGAGTTCAGCACACGAGACTGAGCGTCCTGCTCCCAGAAGTGAGGAAGCATAACGTTCTCTCTGTGAAAATTTCCTGGATACATCAAGTTAGTTAAAATAAAATAAGACAGGAGCCTCTGACAAAATGTGCCTCAGCTACCCTGCCAAGAATCAGTGTCATTCTGCCTTTTCTCTTTAAACAGAGACTACCCAGTGCAATTAGTAAACATCATGGTCTGGAGTTAACTAAATATAGAAACAGCATAATGCTGGAAAGTGACAAAAACAAGAAGACCTTTAGCATGCAGGTAGAGCTAAAAATAATCCAGTAAGAAGCAGACATGCAGAGAATAATTACTGGCCCAGAATATCCATAAAACAGTCTCTCACATTTTGCTGCCAGCACTTCCCTCTTAGATCAACACTGAATATCTACATATAGATGTTGTTTTAATCAGTGCCTTTTCCCCCGGAGGCCAAAGGAAGCCAAAACCTTCTAGTTCTCCTTTTAATAAAAGCAAGTCTTCTAATAATTTTGGTAATTCTTCTCTGCTGTTGCTGTTATCGATTTCTCATTCCTCACTGACCACTTGAATATGAAATACAGTGAGTGAAACACCACCCATCTCAATGGTATGTGGGAAATATGTGCCGGTATTACACTCCCACATGTCCAAGGTAAACCAGGCTGAGTTTGCTTCTAGATACACAAAGCATACGCAGATTTCCCCAATATTTGTTATGTGTGTCATTATTAATGTAATATGACAATGGATTTTAAAACTACTCTTGTTTTATTGTCAGAACAAGTCGTGGGATATCCCATTTGTCAAGCTGCGCAACATCAACACTCATAACATAGCAACTTTTTAAATGTTCATTTAGCGGCTGAAACAAATACTGATTCTGAAATATCACCAAATATCAGCTAATATCTGCCAGTATATTGTCCCTGTACAGTAGATATATCGGTCAGGTTCTAGCCGACTGAATTGCTCAGGTATCTATGTGTTTTCATTTTCGCGCATTGAGCCTTGCTTGACTGGATTTAGCTGCATGTTTTAGTCCACTGAAGTAGAAGTCTTAATGTGATGGAAAATGAGCACAGTGGGCAGCAGCTGTACTTTACCTGGATAGATTGTGGCTGTTCACAACCTATGCAAGCCTGTTAGTCTGTTCTGCTCGGCACTGAACATTTGTTCTAGTTATAAATGATAAGGAAGCATGAACAGTATTTTTGTATAGCGGGCAAATAAAATGGAGCTTGTAGCTCCTGTAGCCTACAGCTACTTAATGCGAAAGTGAAATTTTAAACATGCTCTGATTGGTATGAAGGCTTCTTTTTTTTTAACACACCGCAAGAGATAGAATGTGTCAGTAAACTTGGATAACAAAGCATGTACGGATCCTGTATCTGTATGACACAGCTTTGTGTAAAATGTAATCCAATAGTTTGGGGTTATTGGCTCACTTGGTTTCCTCAGAAAAATGCCCACACCACGCCGCTGGTTTAAATGGACTTACACAGTCTGAGAGACAGGCCAACTATTACAAAAATGTCATAAAAGTTTAAGAAAAAGGGGGAGTAGCAAAACTTTTCAGGTCATCTATCACCTGGCTTCCCACAATGTTTTACAGCAGCCCCCGCTTTTACCCTAGTTCCCCTGGTGTGTTTATTAAAGCTTTCGCTTGCAGGAGAACAGGACAACTGGCTGTTAACATACCTGCCCGTTAATCACTGCAACATCGCCACTGACTCCAAGGAGGACGGGCCCCAGGTGGCCATCTCACATGGAAACTATATTTAACCAGTGCACAACATAAACAACAAAAAGTAGGAGGTGCACTTTTATAACGAAGGAAAGCATACACATGCACACACACACTTTCTAAACACAAAGTACTATTTTCTGTACAAGATACGATAAAAAGAAAGACATCCAATCATATTTGTCACTCAAATGACCTGCTGAAAGTGGCTACAACTGATATTTTTATAATAACTATGCACGAAATGTCACGGGGGAAAACAATGTGACAGTATAAAAGGAATCGCTCATAGCGATGAACCTGCAGAAAATCACGAATCTGTGGCTCGTCTCGACTTTACAGCAATTCAGTTACGTCTGTTTCTTTGTCCTTCTGCAAAGTCGCTGTTTTGGTTTACTGTCAATACGTTGTTTTCTCATCTCCAGCAGGCATCTGTTGTCGGCACAAAATGCTCTAAAAAACAGAGCGCGCTCCAAACGCTGAACAAACACAGCAAACGTCTAGCTGGGTGCTAGATTCCAGTCCTTACCTACATGATGAACACAAGGGCAGCTACATCTGTATGTAACAGCGAGTATGAGATGCGAGTGCAAAGTATAAATCACTTCTGAACTACTGGAATTAAATGCAAAAGAGACACAAAGGATAAAGAAGCCTACAGCAGCTTTATGATGAATTTCCTTTAACTAAACTGTACTTTAGCACAAAGCAGCTTTTTGAAGAAAAATAAAATTTTGTTTTAACACATTAAGAATATTCATCTTTTTCTTTAGACTGGCAAAAATATTACATTAATAGCACTGAAAGCCATTTTTATGAATTTAAAGTAGTTGTATGCAAAGAGGAAGCAGAGTGTTAATATTTATATCTCTTCATTTTCCCTTTAATTAAACAGGACTTGGGTTGCCACAGTAGTTATAGATGATAAAAACACTTAAGATCAACATACAAATCGATTATAGAGTTCTGTGAGTGTATGGGATTTAAAGTATAGGATTAATATTTTACTTGATCCCCTGAAAACATCTGTTTTACATTTTCCAAAGTGAGGAGAATTCAAATATAGATTGTGGTGTGTTTGCCATATAAATATGCAAACAGATGCTCTGGTGTTGTCCCTTCTTCTGCTGGCTTGTGTGTGTGTGTGTGTGTGTGTGTGTGTGTGTGTGTGTGTGTGTGTGTGTGTGTGTGTGTTGTGTGTGTGTGTGTGTGTGTGTGTGTGTGTGTGTGCGTGTGTATGATCATCTTGCATGCACTAACGTGTGAGTGAGGATTATGTCAGATGCCCTGTAGCTGGCAGAAAGACCACTTTGGCCCCTGATGTTTCTGTCCAGTGTCCAAAAAGCTGATGATTAGTGCCATGCCACTTGATTGTCTACGTGCATACCACACCATTTACTCTCTGCAATTACATAAGCAACACAGCTGCTCTCTGTATCTTTGTCTTTCCTCAGTATAACTGCTGAATGTGCAGCTCTCCTTCCAACACTGCCGCATCCAGCTTACAAATAACTGGTTGACTGAAAGCTTTCAGATCATCTAAGAGTTATGTAGCATAAGGATGAGGCCAAAAGATCAACAGCTGTCAGTGGGGGTTTAATCCACGAGGTGTTAGGGATACGGGAACATCCTCAGCTGGCTTAGTATTACTCTAGTGATTAGATGGAGGGGCATATCACCGGTGGATAAACTGTACTTCTGATCTATGCCTGTACACTTTAAAGATAAACATACAGTTAAGAGTAACATATATTTTGATGATTATACATTTTATGTCCTTTTAGAATAACATTTTTATTTATAGGTCTTTAAAATATAGACCGCTAAATATTATATATATATATATATATATATATATATATATATATATATATATATATATATATATATATATATATATATATATATAGACCGCTATTTTTCAGCAGACCAAAGATAATTGGGCAACAGACTCAAAATGTCACATCAGCCTTCGACTCCCGCTGAACATCCCATTGTAGGTCAGCCTGACCTTTTGCCTCTCCTAGAATGACTCTCTGTCTTTGTTCTTTCCTATAACAATGAGCTCCCTTTAACAATAAATGACCCTGCCTCCTCTTGTCCATACACATTTGGGTTCACCAGTTCTGCTCAGCACAAAAGTTTTTTTCATGAATAGGTAATGGCTATTTCTTTATTATTTCTTTATCAGTAAAGCAGGCAAAAGGTCTGAAGTTGGTTCCATATGTGGTATTTACATTTGGAAGCTGCTACTGTCGCACCCCACCACGCTGTCGACTATCTAAGGCCTCACTCACACAAACCTAAAGACTGTTCAGCAACCCCCTGACATCCTCTGGTAACCTGGGAAAAATGTGTATTTCTTAGCCCATGGGCAAGTGGTTGCTAGAGGTTGATGGCTATAGTGAAATTTGAAAACGTGCAAAGAGAGCATTCACCTTCAAAATAAAACTTGTGCCTTACGGCTGCAACCAACTAAATCAAACATTTAAGGCAAACATTCTCCATTTCCAGTTTATGTTGCCTCATCATAGTTTCACTATTACTCACCAAGTAGTTGGCAAGTGTTTGCAGGCAACTTGGTGATTATATTTTTATATAGTCTATCTATCTATCTATCTATCTATCTAAATAAGGGATGTTTCCTCCTTCCTAATCTAGCTAGTAATTTATACTTGACATTTGTTAAAAGTTTCATCCCTGTTTAGTGTAAATTTTTTTATTGCATGGATTCAATCAGTACAACAGTATTACATCACATCATGTTCCCTCTATGAAATGAATTTCTTTTTCAGTAATCATTGTTCATTAGTATTGTTTTCTACTCTTTTTTTTCATACTTCTTAAACTTTCATCTGTAGCCGTTTTCACACATGAACTCTGACAATGTTGGGAGAGTCAAGTCAGGAAATTGTCTTTTGTCATTTGCCCTTTCTCACATGTAGCACACAAGCAGGTGACAGTCTCCTGAAGATCCGGTCTCACCACTTGGAAGATTATTTTGAGATGGGTTCCTATCTCAAAATAAGACATATAGAGCATGCTGGAAGCAGGACACAGGACAACCAACAGGTACCTTTTACCAGCCCTGTTCTTACATCTTGCAAATTTCCACAGGTGGACATCACTAAGGAGCTATCAGGTTAATAATAAATAATAAATACATCAGCAGGTTTTGGACTCAGACAGAACAATGCAAATATTAAAACGTCAACTTGTACTTGAGAAAATTTTGACAAAACATTACCTTTTTTTTTTTTTTACATTTTATAAACCTCGCAGTTAATTAAGAAAATAATCATTACACTAATCAATACTGCAAATAACTGTTGCTGCTAAATTATATTACTCAGCAGCCATATTGATGAGCCATTAAGATGCAGATAACAGCCCTCATTGGCTTGGCATGGATGTTTTTGAATGCTGGCTTTTATGTGAGTGTATAAATATGTCAGTTTTCTATTTTTCTCATTGTCACTGTCACATGTTTGACTTTTCCTTTAACTATATGGACTTGGGAGTCTTGTTTAACTGGCTAACCCTCCAATCTAACGCATGAGGTGTTCTTAATATTTAGAAGATAAATAATTATAGGCATTCTTAGAGATGACACACATATGACACATTATCAACCCACTCGTGACACAAATATCCAATTGCTCAGCCTTTGTGTGAATGCATGAATATTTCAGATGTTAATATGCTACGGCTGAACTCATCGATTATTTGTCAAGATGGGGACAGCGGCAGCGCCCGCTCAGTCTTGATTGTGATTCAGATATTTGGAGAATATTACAGGTTTGTGACTTCGGGCTGATCTATTCTTGTCAAACTGGGTGTCTCAGACAGGGCTGACTAATGATCCAATGGTTTCAGCCACAGCAGGAGGGATCGGTGACAGCTTAATGAGGCCACAGGGCTTCTGTGCTTACAGTGACAGAGGGAAAAGGAGGAAGGTGGAGTGATGAGAGACGTAGAGGGAAAAAGGAAGGTAAAAGTAGTAGTGAGTAGAGAAGAGATAAAAACAGGCAAGAAAAAATAGTATAAGGAAAAATTGAAAAAGGCTGGAGGAAGATAAATGAGAAAGTAGTTAGTATGCAATTGGAAAGAATGCATGGCGTAAGGTGTCCCACTGACATCCTCCCACTCCTGACAGGCCTGAGATTCACTCTTATGGAGGATCCCCAAAAGCTTGGTGCATTTAAAGTGACAACTCAAACGGGTCTTTTTTGTCTCCTGTGTATCCTCCTCCTCCTCTTCCTGTGTTGGTGTGAGAGATGAGTCACCCACAGTAATAGTTAGGGAGGGTTTTCACTCCTATAGTCACTGCTGGAGATAGGGGCACTGTGGGGTGCAAGGCCTGCATCAGCATGTTCACACCGAGTGACAGGCAGAGGAAGATGACAACCAACAAAATAATAGGTTAGATTGTAAGAGAGGCGAAATAACAGCGTGAGCGGCTATACCAAGCTAAAACATTATGACCAGTCACATAGGAAGTAGATAACATGTTAAGATGCTCACATCATATGGTTGGGTGCAAGACAAATGGACCAGTGTGCAACTGTGACAAGACACAAACAGTAGTGGTCACTTTATTCCGTCTCCAAGTCGGGTGCTTGTGGTTAGCTGTTGCAAGTCAGAGGAGGGCGTAATGATGAGGAGCAAAGCTGATCAGTCTCAAAGCTACAGGACTTAAAAGTATCTTCTGCTGCTGCTGCTGCTGCTGTCCTGGTACCAGATACAGAAGTCTTGCATAGTCCGTGCCAAAAACCCCACGATCCAGACAGACATCAAAATGTAATTGCTTTGAAGTTGTGCCACGCCCCACCTCTGGTAGAATTTTTTTGCTAAACTGTACATAACTTTTTGAGTAATCCTGCTAAAACAGGCAAATAAGCAGACAAACTGGACCAATCATTTAACCTCCTGGGCAGGGTTGGGGGAGGAGATTTACTTGCACCTATTAAGGCAGCGCTATCCACCCTCCAAGTTATTTGTGCTTGCACATGACCCACACGTTTGCATTACAAGTGTTGGTTATATGAAAATACAGTAGCCAGATTAAATTTAATATGAATCATATTGTGAAATAAGCTAAAATCACCTTTAATAGCAAGTTATTGGGTGACCTTCAGTCCCCAAGATCATCATCATTATCATCTTTTGGTGCAACCCTACTCTGACCAACCATAACTTTACTCATGTCTTTCTTTCTTTGTTTTGCCATGACACCTTTATTTTAAAATGATCCAGAAAAGAAGCAAAAGACAGAGGATGACAAAGAAAAGGAGATGTGCCTAGACCTGTTTCATCTTCATGAAGTATTTCCTGCTCACACATTTTTGTATGATAGCAGAAGGCCTAATTTTCAGCAAAGGAAAAACAAGAGTGCAGGAAAGCAAAGTTCATTCAAATCTCGGTTATTTCTTTTTGCAAAATGGTGCAAGTCAGTAGCTGTGCATATAGCAGATGTGTCACCGCGCTCTACCTGAGACTATAAAGTAGGGCGGCAATTGTGTCTGTTCTCTGGGGAGACAATCTTGAGTCATACAACTTCCCCAAAGCCCAAATATCCCCTGGTGAAATACTGAAGGCACACACACACACACACACACACACACACTCACACACACACACACACACACACACACACACACACACACACACACACACACACACACACTCACACACCCTTTAAATACCTAAATGTACCTAAGGGGTGAAGCCACAGACAATGAAACATTTATTTTCTTAAATATAGCATTACATAATCTTTTTCAAGTGAGCCAAGAAGTGAGGAGGACTGGGAGCAAGGAGGAAAGCTAAGAGGGAAGGAAAGACCTATAAGGTGACATCCCTAGTGGAGCAGCACAAATGATGATGGCTTTGTTAGAGAGACTGAGAAAGAGACCTCAGCATGGCATCTCACCCCTGCTGCTTCAGGAGAAAATCGATGGCCCTGTTTTAGGTGTAGATTTAGATCTTAGACAACCACTTTGCTAAGCTTAATGCACTTACTGGTCCAAGACCTCTAATGGTTGTGAAAACTGTGATTTTTTTTTTTTTTTTTTTTATCTGTCAGCAGCAAAGGCAGACTTTACATGATGTAACAGAGCACGAAAATCTCAAAGGACAAAGACAGCCACGCAAGGAGGGTGCCTCCTTCCCCCCCAGCTTTGGTTTCTTTTGACAGTGTACACCAAGTTTTACAAACCTTTAAGTTTTCCTATCAGCGTTCGTAAATAAAATGCAAAATGACATAAATTATCAAATGTTTTCCCCATTCTTGTCTACCAAGTGATTCTTCTGCAGAGAGCTAACAAATTCTTCAGAAATTATGTGGTAAAATTGAAAGTTTAGGGACAAGAAGGTAAGTGGACCTTAATTAGATACTGTTTTTCAGTCTGCACAGACTAACAAATAATGGAGATTAATATCAGCAGTGCCAGTAAAGACATGTTATGGTTGAAAGTGCCAAGGGAAGGCAGTTAGTGGAAGCTGACATTGTTTTGTTGTACAGTGGTGTCAATTACTGGCATTTTGTCAGAAGTCACAGGAAACACACAATACACAAACAAACTATGGCACTGTCAGCGGTGGCGAGCTCATTATTAAGGAACAAAAGAAAAAAAAAAAAAAAGAGTACTCATTAGGTGGCAGGAACAGTGATACTGGCTTAAGTCAGAGATTTCCCAGGAGAATTTTGGATCTCTGTTTCACTTTGTTTTCACTTGCTGATTAGTTTCACTTTCACACCATTTTATTCTCACTTCCACTCGCTGCTTGGTTAGATTTAGGCACAAAAACTACTTGGTTAGGTTTCGAAGCCCTGCACGCTAAAAGATAATGCTTAAGGCTTTTAAATGCAAAGCCAAAGGGTCACATATGTGACAGGTTTGGTCCCAACATTGCTAAGGTGCATATTCTGTCGTGGCTTTGGGAAAACGACAGCATTCAATCTCCACAAATAAGAGCAAGCCTGCTGGGAGGACTTGGTAGAGGCATCGTGCATTGGTTTTGAGATAAAATGGTGGTTTTGACTTATAAAATTGAAACGGTTAAAATAATTAGGCATGAGCAGCGGAAATACTGAATGTAAACAAACAGCCCAAAATAGACCCCTCATGATTTCTGTTTAAAGCTGAATGTAGCATTTCAGTTTTACTCAAGTATCACACTTTGCTTTAAGATAATTTAAGCTGTCTCTGCATCTCTTTGCTGTGGGCATGCTGTGAAGAGCCCGTCAGGGTGAAAGGCCTCATTACAGTAAACAAGTCAACAGGTTGTGACTCATTTTCATGGAAGCAAAGCTGGTACGCAACATCTCTTAGACATTTTTCTAAAAGATCATCCTTCACGAGAGGAAAGGAACATGTTTTTTTGAACTGAAATGCAGCAAAAAAACCTACTACAACACCCCCCCCCCATTGCTCCTGTGGTCCCTCCCTGGTGGTGACATTAAACACTGAGCTGCCTCCGCCTCCATTCTACGGAATAGGTCAGCTCCCTGGCTGCTGTCTGCCTGCAAACACACACTGTTTACCAGCCTGTCTGCAATTACACACACACACACACACACACACACACACACACACACACACACACACACAGGCACGCGCACACACACACACACACACACACACACACACACACACACACACACACAGAGGCAGAAGGAGGCCTGAGTAGATGCAGAGGCTCATACACTAATGAATGCAAGTACACACACACCTCATATAATGTGGGTGTATAAATTATTCATAGAACTTAGAATTTATTCATCTAATAAATTCAATTGCCTGACTTGATTATCTTGAAGTACTAAATAATACTATATTTACGATTTCACTTTAGTCAGGTTCTTATTAACGTTTAAGGGGCATTTCAGTGTTTATTGTTCATCTTGTTTATACTGTCAGGTTGATAAACAATATTAAAGCTAATAAGTTTGGATATCACACTGACGTTATTTTAAGAAGCTACTGTGAGTGTGCTGGTAATGTGCCATTTAATGTGAGTAATGCATTGATACGAGATATGTCTTTGGTGAAGTGTCATAAAGAACCTCTTTTTCTCTAAGCTGATATGTTCAGTCTGTGCTTGATTGACAGAAGCAGTTTGAAAAGTGTCAAAGTAAACAAACAGTAGGCTGTGTTATTAGCAGTGACGTGGAGGAATTAGATCCATGATATCTATAGAACGTGTTGCTACTGTAAATGTATGTTTGCATGCTTTTTTGTATGCTGCAGCTAAGTACGTTATTCACTCTGCAGCCTACAAATTGGCATTAATGCAGCACAGCACATTAGGGTGTGTTTCTAAGTTAAATAGGAAGACTTTAACAGGGAAACTAATATTGTTTATTGTTGAGTTTCTGCCTCTTGTGTAGCACATTGTGGTTTGATCACACTGCTTATGCTAGAACTCTGATGTGACAGCTTTACAGCAATATTCAGCTGGTTGTTTGAAACTGTTTGCATATATATTGATGGGTACTGATTAATGCAAAACTTGAAGATAGTAAAATAAAACCAGAGGATACAAAACATTCTCCTTGTTTATTTGAGATTTCCCCCAGAAGTCACCGGGTAAGCAATCGGGAAGATCAGATTATGGAAAAGACCACTGAATACTAACAACAGTGGAGAGACCACTTCAGTAACTAACCATGTGTTCATGTAGCTTATGCTAGTTAAGGAGTTAAAGGAGGCTATTCTGGTGAAGGCTGCAATGTTTAAGATCATTCAGGAGTAGGCTGGAAATGCATCAGAATAATCGCGTAATAACTTTAGTTTGTGATCCTATCGTGATGAGGGATGTCACCAGAATCGATACATATGACGCCTTTCAATACCAAAATCATAAAAAATTCAATTGTAATTTTTTTGTACTGTAGTTGCCGTAGACAATGTATGCAAGGCTACAGGGTTTGCCCTGGACAGGTCGCCAGTCCATCACAGGCCTAATAGAGACAGACAACCATTCACATTCACATTCACACCTACAGCCAGTTTAGAATTTGAAAAGCATACGTTGGCTGTTAACCCCCTCCCCTCTGTCATCTGGTTTGTACACTTTGGAAAATGTCGATCATTGTGAATGATCTCTTATATTCTATTTATTTAAGTGTTAGTTCATGTGCAAAATTGCTTTTGACCTTATATGCGAAATATTAAGGGGCCTGGGCCTAAGAATTTCATTGCTGGTAGTGATGTGCCATCACAAATAATAATAAACTGAACTAAACTAAATTGTGCTACCCATAATTAAGTGGTCTGATCAACGGACCAGGAGGTATGAACCAAACCATGGATTTGGAGAATCTTTAGCTGAGTATTATAATTTTTTTACTTACAATGGATTTTGTCATTTGTGAGTCATCACTGCTCCATTTGGAGGCTGCAGAAATAAAGCTGCAGCACAACATTTACGAATTATGGCCAGATGCTCCACTAAAAATCCTACTGTGCCAGTGAGCTAATAAAACCCCACAGCATTATTATTGATTTTGCTGTTTGACTTTATGAAGAAGACTTTATTTTCAGTGATCTGACACCAAAAAATTAAGAAATTAACAATCGGAGAAATATCACGGCAATAGCAGCTTAACTGAATTAAATTAATTAGACAGGGTGCAACTAACAACCTGAAAGATACTGAAAGGCTCCACCGGGAAACTCTGATACTTCTCAGTGGGTTCATGATTAAGAGCACCTTTCATTTTACATGTAGCCATTTCCTGCAGTTATTAATTTTTTTTTTTTTTTAAATCAAAGATCAAAGCAGCTCCTTAAGTTCCTCTCATATTTCCTGTCTTGTGCTAGACAGGCAGAAATGTTTGCTGTTGCTGACCAAATACTTTTCACATACAGGAGACGCTGGAGGCAGAGCAAGATTAAGACAGCACACACCTAGTGTGTGTGTTGAGTTTGTGACAGCAAAGCAAGTCTTATGTCCCTGGTCAGTGTTTGCTGTTGCATACATGATAAATGAATGGCAATAAAAGAAAACTGCAGGAGCTGCAGGAAAGAAGTGATGAACTCGAAGAAAACCTGAAGAATGAGGTCAAAGGAAAGAGAGGCGAGGAAGATGCACGAGGGTTAGGATTCAGACCAGACAACATGTACGCATTCACCATGAGAAAACTGAACCTTAATCCAGACCTAATGTTCTCCATTATTAGTGTCAGGCAACAAAATGAACTTTGATATCAATGGAGAATTTGTTGGATGCCAAAGAGCAAACGCAGAGACAACCATCCCAGTTATATCAGAATAAGAAATGAGCATATGATAATACTAAATCTCTCTGCAGTCCACATTGTTATGCACATTAATCATCAATGGCAAAACCCAATTTGAGCTTTATGAAATTATGCTCAGCGGTGAAGTGTTGTTCATGCACACTCATTAAGTTATTAAATCACGTCAGGCTGTGTAGTCAGCTTCCTCATCTCAAAGACTTCCCAACAGGCTACTCTAAGTGTTTCACCTGCTGAGACTGCTGGCTTTATGACTATTCTTCTACACTTCACCTCAGTGGGGAGCAGGATCTGGCACAATCTTTAGTCTGTCTGCAATAAATGAGCTCCCGTTCATTCAGCAATTACATCCACTGATGAACGCTTATGTGTCTGGAATAATTAAAGACTAAATAAGTGTCTTTGACAATAAGCACACATAAAAAAAAAGAGATTTTGTTGTTGTCTGAGTAGAGTGTTGGACTGCGTAATTCAAAACTTTTCATCTAGGTTAGTGAACTCAGGCCACACACCGCTGAGATTCCCTGATGCTCAGTATAATAGAAAATAAATAACCTATTTGAAAAGTCAAAGTTTCTATTAGTCACTTTGAAGGCCTCTACAAAAGTGGCATCTCAACAAAAAAAAAAAGAGAAATGGACCAACCTCTTGAGGAAGAGGAAGTTCAACTTAACAGAGATCAAACCAGGTTAGTGTTAAGAGTACAAAGGGGCACAATAGCACGGCGTCCCGACCCAAGAGACGCAAACATGTCAGTGAGGCTAAACTCCTCGACAGTCTACCTTGCTGAGCGACTCGTCTCTTCAGTAACATTGGAGCCACAAGCACTGGCACAGACTGACATAACTGGGGCAGGTGTCTGTGTGGGTGTGTTGGTGTGTTATTGTGTGTATACCTGACTGAGACAAAAACAATCTAAAATCGGTTTAAATCATTTAACAGTAATGCAACAATAAAGTAATGATTTAAAAACAGTAACCTTATACACCGTCTCCCCATCTGCTCATGCCCACAGCTGAGGGGCCACACATGCATCTGTCTTTTATTGATTGGATGTTATGGTCTATATATAAATATAGACAGTTTACACTTTATCTAAGGAAACATGTCAGCTGTACTGTGTTTGTGTTGATAATTGTAAAAAGAGATGGGTCAAAAGATAAGCCAACACGTACTCTCACTGGCCGCTTGATTAGGTGCACCTTGCTGGTACATATTGACATGATAGCATAAGTTGCTGCAGGTTTCTTGGCTGCAGATCCATGATGTAACTCTCCCATTCCACCATATCCCAAACATGCTCTGTCAGATTGAGATCTGGTGAATGTGGAGACCATTTGAATACAGTGAGCTCATGGTCACGGTCAAGAAACCAGTTTGAGATGATCTGAGCTCTGCTGAAGCTGCCATCAGAAGATTGGTATATTGTGGCCATAAAAGGATGGATAGCAACAATCCTCTGGTAGACTGTCTTGGCTGATGCTCAGTTGGTACTAAGGGGCCCAACTATACCAAGAAAATATCCCCCACACCATTACACCACCAGCAGCAACCTGAACTGTTAATAAAAGGCAGGATGGATCCATAGTTTCATGTCATTGATACTGAGACTCATCAGCCCAGGCAATGCTTTTCCAATCTTATATTGTCTAATTTTGGTGAGCCTGTGTGAATTGTAGCTACAGTTTCCTGTTCTTAGCTGACAGGAGTGGCACCTGGTGTGGTCTTCTGTTGCTGTCACCCAGCTTCTTCAAGGTTGGATGTACTGTGCATTCACAGATGCTCTTCTGCGTATCTTGGTTGTAGCAAGTGGTTATTTGAACTACTGCTGCTTTCCTACCAGCTTGAAGCAGTCTGGCTATTCTCCTCTGACCTCTGACATCAGCAAGACATTGTCTCCCAGAAACCTGCCGCTCACTGGATATTTTCTCTTTTTCAGAGCATTCTCTGTAAATCCTTGAGATGGTTTTGTGGAAAAATCCCAGCAGATCAGCATTTTCAGAAATACTCAGACCAGCCAGTCTGGCACCAAAAACCATGCCACACTCAAAGTCACTCAAATCATCTTTCTTCCACATTCTGATGCTCAGTTTGAACTTCAGGAGGTCACCTTGACCATGTCTGCATGCCTAAATGTATTTAGCAGCTGCCGTGTGAATGGCTGATTAGACATTTGCGTCAGTGAGCAGCGGTCTGATGAAGTGGCCGCGAGTGTATGCCGTCATATTCTGAGAATAAGAGAAAGAAAATGAACTTCAAAAGAATGTTCGGAGTAGGAAAATGATCCTAAAAATGCAAAGATTTAGAGAGGAGACACAGTTAGCAAACAGAAGGGCAGGTCGCCGCCACACAAGCACATTCCCCACAGCAGAAACATCCCAATGCTGCGAATTAAAGTCACACATGCACAAATATCAGTCATCATAGACTGTACTGATACATCATCATACAGTCTTTCCAATAACTGCCAGTATGTTTATGTATGTGTGGATTTTAAGGCCACTCACAGGCCATGTGGTGGCTCCATGAGGCTCATTTGCAGGCACGCTAATTACACTGCCGTCTGCCTGCATCTCCATTGTGCCCCGATTACAGCTCCTCCTCTTGCTCATCACAGCCTGCTAAGAATTGTCCTTTTGACACACACAGCATATTACAAACCACATTCTCCTCCTAGTATCTCTACTGTTACACCCTCCCTTTCCCCTCCATCTTCCCACAAGCAGAAAGCCCTCGAGCTTACAGGCTCTCTGCTCCATTTTGCCTTCTGCTGGAAGAAACCAACACCGTAGATGTCACCTTGCTAATCTTTCGTTTCCAACTTTTTTTGACCTCCATGTGCAGATTAATACCTTACATTAGTTATCACCCTCCTCATATCCCTCCACATATATTCTTTTTCTTATGAGCATCCCACATTAGCCACTTATCCAACTTTTCAGGCTCCTTCCAAAAGACCTCAGGTGCAGCAACTCTCTGTTCTTCTCACCAGGAGCAAGTTTCATAAAATTGGTCTTAGTCTTTAAAAAAGAATCTTAATACCTACACACATATTTCCAACTTGCACTTCTCTTGATGTCTCAGTTTTCCTTTGCTAAGCCTTCAGTCTTTACCTGTCTGTGAATATTTCTCATTCCTTTATTATTTATTTATTTTTAGAGCTGGACTTCTGGACAAGCACATTTCAGCACACTTCGATTTCCTCTTATTAAAAGGAGAAAATTAATTCTCATCCACGCACAACATGACCGAATTAATTAAAACTGCAAGAGGAAGTTGGACATATTTGGCATGCATTGCATGTTGGTAAGCAAAATAAATGGTTCTATTTGTGCTGATATAATATCTGTTAATCTTCAAGATGATCAGGCTTTAATGACCCTCCATAGCAAATGCATTGGTCACACTAAGCCGGAAAAACTGTGCAGAGGAAAAATATCTTCATTAGCTCTTTGACTCTTTAATCTAAACAGTATTTGAAACCAAGCGTCCTGTGAATAACGCACCAGCTGTGTGGGATGAAATGAGCCTGAGGATTTAATCATCTCAGTGTCCACTGACATTATGTAGCTTTTAGTTACGCCTATAATTTTTCAGAGTTTTAGAACTTTATTAGCAGTAACCCAGCTGTTATGCTGAAACTCTCTAGTAAATCTTTCCCATCTTCATAATTACGTTGCACTAATTTCCTCCTCCTGCGCTCCCTTTCCTCTCCAGGTCTTTGGGGTCTATTTAGGAAGTGGACTTCTGTCATTGTCGGCCTGAAAGTGGCTTTTAATGAGCTAATCACTGTAAATATGTAAAAGGAAGCGGCACTCATCGAGCATGCTATGGAGTACAAAGTATAGAGAAAACAGGAACACACAAACGGCAGCGGCGTTACATAATCACATTATTAAATATGTTTTCTTTGGGAAGAAGACAGTTGGTGTTGTTTTATGCAGCTGTTCGAGTCACATTTGCTGTTTTATCTAACTGAGCATAAGAGAAAAGAGACAAAGTAAAGTTTGCTTGAAAGAAATTTATCTCAAAGCTCTGGTCCGGAGGTCATAAACCAGCAGCTCTGGAGCCACACACGACAATTTCGCTCTTCTCCAGTGGCTCCCTGTTATTTTGACAAAAACATGTGACAACCCCTGACCTGTACTCTCAACCTTTTCCTCAGCATGTGTCAGCATGTGATTCCTAGTGGGCGGGGCAGGGCTCACCAGTGCCAACTAGGAACACCTGAGCCGCCTTCTCTCAAACCATAAATGTGTGGCTGGCGATTCTTTCTGCCTCTCGCTCACCTACCTGCTTGCCACCTTGCCATTCAACAGCTTGATTTCTCTTTAGTTTTTTTTTATATTGTTTTTGCAGTTACAGTAAAGAATTAGCAAAGTTAAGAATTGATCAAAAATGGTTTTTAACAGTAAAGCTGGCTGATGGATGCTCTAATCAATATAATATCACGGTAGCACCCATAATATCAACTTACCATGCCAGCGCGTTACATGGCCTTTGGGACATGCAGACAAGAGTGAAGGGCAAAGCGTAATTAGTGAATGAATCTGCTGTGCGTAAAAGCGGTGGCATATTCAGACTCGCCTCGCTGAGATCATTATTTACATCGGGATTCCACAGAACCTAACATCTCTGTAGAAGTGCACCATGAAGACTCATATACAATATTATAAGCTTTTTTTTATGTAAACCTTAACTTATGAAAGTTACTCTTTGCTGATGAAGCATTCAGAATTTAAATAAATGGTAAAATGTGTCTGTGTGGAAACAGTGGGTGTAGAGAAAAAAAGAAAACTCCAGGCTTTACCACTGGATGGGGTTTACTTCAGTTTGTAGTGGCCTTGGCCACCCCATGGTTCCTCGCTTGTGTCACGACACACTTAATGAAGAACTGATGAATCTAAAAATGTTGAAAGTTTTTGGATAATGAAGCTGAGATGAAGTGTGTGAGAGATGAATTGCTGGTTTATTGTCTCACTAACTCAGGAATTTTAAATTGTCCTACACCTACTGCTGTGCAGGGCCAGCAGCGCTATAACAGAAGCAGGCAATCGCAGGAGTCAGCCGGTGACTGCGCTACAATACAGACGCCCCACTGAGGGTGTTTGGGTAAGGTGGCCATTTTTTAATACACGCGAGCTGGATGATAATAAGGGCAAAGAGACCGGAGGCGAGGAAAAGCAGACTGCGTGCTTCACCGCATGAGTGCTTTCCCTCTCTCTCCAGAACATGCCGGGGAGAGTCACGTAAAAAAATAGTGCTCGGCACGCTCCAACATTTACATACGCTGCATTTAGGCAATGTGTGATGTTTTATTTCACACACCCCATCAGCAGCACTAAACAAAACAAAAAAAAAAAAGAGAAAGAGACTCTCCAAAGCCAAGTGTGCTTATGTCCTCACTCTCAAGCACAGTGTAAGCACGGCAGAGACATCAAATAACAAAATGTATTTACTGGAGATGATGAGCTTTACACATTTCCTGTGAGCAATGTGAAAGCCTCACGAGGCCAGCAGTTTGAAAACCCACAAATACCATCTTAGTGAAGCTGTCATTACACTTTCTGTTGTTCCCTATACAGATGAAGGTCCTGGATGTATCATAACACTCTTATTTTGTGGTAAGACTGTTTCCTGCCTGAGGACAACAGGTGGATGAGCCCAGGCGTCCCCACCAAGCCCTAAATAAATGCATTAACTAACAACCACACAGGCTTATGTAAGCAGGCATGATCCTGATAACTCCAGATTGCAATTTGATATCTCTAATTTAATCACCAACTAATGTAATTGCTCAAATTTTCCAGCTGTTCAGACATCTGAGATTTCTGAGCTTTTGTGTTCTGATAGTTAAAGTGCATGTTTTCATGCACATCATGAACAGGGCATACAGGAGTGTGCAAAAGCCTCAAGTGACCCCTCAGTTCTTTATATTTTGCTTCCAAGGAGCCAGACTTTCTAGTATTTTTTTAAACTGATCTTGAGCAATGAAAGAATGCTGTTTGCTAAGCCACTTAATACTAAGCTATGAATCAGCCAAGCATAAAAAAGGTGCCCATTCCAAGAGATGAACCAGTGCCATGTCTACACGTGACAGCCAACTTAGCCAAGACCCAATTTAAAAAATTGCATCTTTAGGCGCAGATTGTCACAAAAACATAATTTTTTTTAACCATTTCTTTAGTTGACTCTATTAAAAAAAAATACAAAAGATTAAGTTTGCCATGAAATAGTATTTTTCTATTCTGAGGGGAAAAAATCTGAGGAAACTGGACAAGTGGAGGAGAAAAGAGGAAGTGGCAGGCCTGAAAGACTATCTATAGCAGATGAACAGTAGCTAAAAGTCATGTTCTTAAGAAAGAGGGAAAAAAAATCCCACAAAGTCCTGACAAAGGACCTGAGAGATGCATCTGGCCCTTCTGGTGATCCATCTACTGTTCACTGAAGCCTCATCAGAAATGGTCTCAGTAAAAGGGGGGCTGTCAAGAATATCACTATTGTCAGAGTATCGTCACATTTTGATCCACTGCTACCCACTACCATCTGGAAAGCAACAGCTTCATTTTCAGTACGACAATGATCCCAAACACACGGCCAGTGCAGTTTTTTTTAAATTGTGTCATTTTAAAAGTGGACTTAAAAATTTGTTTGACAAGGAACAATAAAACTTGTGAAACAGCAAAAATAAATCTGGTCTAATATTAGTTCCCAAAAATAAAATTAAAAAAAAAAAATGTTTTTGAACATCATTCCTCTTTGAGACCAATCTGTGTGGAATTACCAGAGGCTGTGTCAGTGTGGGACATCTGTTCAGCCTAAAGTAAGGTTGCTTACTACTTAACACACAGATTATGATTTTTGACTCAGAGCAGCCTCGTGTCCACACCCCCCTCGGTGTCAATGCCTTGCATAATCATAATGTCAGTAATATAAGAGTCAGTCTGTTCCTCTGGGTTAATGACATTCATTTCTTGACCTTCCTCCTTTACATATTGCATAGAGTACATGTCAAGTTAATTCATCATCTTTGCCTGCTCTCGGGCTGAACTCTGCAGCACGTGTTGGTGCACCGAGCAAGGCCTGCCTCTCTAAGCTGTAATCTGCTCTCTGTGCATTTCAGCATTAACATGTAGGGGGATTTGATATTGTGTAAGACACGTTCTGTTGCAGGCGTGTTAGGCTAGCTTACACAGCTGTTGCTGCAGATCCAAGCTGAGTTGATGGAAAGGTAATGGCTCGACGCTGGGAGACTAATGGTGCGACACACTGCTAAAATGTAGGCTACAGTATGTTGTGCCGGCCGCGGCTAATGCTACCAAAGCACTGTCAGTGATGTATGTGCAGTTAGAAAGTGACCTGAAAACAACAGGAGGTGAGTTTGAAAGTGAATTAAAGTTTATTTTATTTTTTTAATTTTTTTTTTTTTAAAGTCAAGCATAAAATAGATGGAGAATTTTAAATTCATGCACGAACAGTAAGAGGGGGATGTCCCCAGAACCTCACAGACACACAGATACAGGGACTAACTAGGCTACTACACTAACTGTATGACAGAGGCTGCAACTTTTCAGGGTGGAGGGAAAAAAAAAAAGAAGTCAGCTGTCACAGCTGCCAACAGCAGAGGGAAGAGATGGAAGGAACAGGGGATTTGCCATGTTTTAGCTCACCAACTGTCAATGTGTCAAAGTGATGCAGAAACATGCAGAAGCTCAACTCTCTTCATCTGAGTCGTGATACTCTGGCTCTTTTCTTCTATTCAGGTAGGCAGTAAGCAGATGACAGCCGATGGGTACTCTGCACCAGGTAATAAAAAAGCCAGCACATCTTGTTTTGTGCAATATTAAGAACGCAAGCTCCTCTGGTGATTCAGTACACATGTCAGCAACACCAGTGTTTTTTTTTGGGTTTTTTTAAAGTGATGAATTATGCATTATTCTTCACTTGTTTGAAAACAGATACCTTAGTCTAAAACTTTGCCTTAGATGTACTGTTGTGTAATTAGTTAACAATAAAATGCTAAACATCATGATCTTACTTGTTGTGACCACACGGCCACATCTAATCTGATGAAAACCAACCCAGGACTAAAGCTGTTTATTCAAGTCTTGGATTTTTATTGTCTTGTGCACCACAAGAAGAAAAAAGACACAAAATGACACATTTACACTCCGATGAGCGTATCAGGAGCAACTTTGAGTTCAGTATTGCGCCCAAGAATATTTTGGCATGCAGTCTAGAGGAGCCAGGGATCGAACCACCAACCTTTCGATTAGCAGATGACCTCCTGAGCCACAGCCCAACACATTAAACCTGACCTAATGGATGCTTCACTTGCAGCGTCTCAGCAAAAAACCTGAAAATGATTAACTTCTCAGTTAGTATGTGCTACACTTGTGCTGAATTGCCTACAGGTGCTTGTGATATTACATCCACCTCTCATGGCATAATAAGCAGCCACTCACACACACTGAGGCAGATAAAGTTAAGTGTCCTTTCAGCACCACACAGCCATATGTGCGGGCTGATTAATTAGCTCGAGTCTCCCGCGCACACGCGCGCATTCTGACTTACGCACAGCCTTCTCAGTGTCTTGTTTTAGCTCATCCACAAGCATTTGTATTTCACTTTTTTTTTTTTTAGAACTAACCTACACTGAGCCTGTGGTGATCTCACTGGCAAATTCATGTTTTTCAAGCAATTACAATTACTTTACTCTCCCTCGGCTTTTCTCAACAACATCCTCATTTTCGCTGCAGCCAGCAGCTAATAGCTCTCACTTACAGTGTAGGTTTCAGCAGAGTCAGAATGTCAACAGGCCTGAGCACTGATGATGCTGTAATGGGGAGCAGAGGGTACAGGTTAGCCTTACTAGTTTACATAGATGCTTTCTCAGTGAGGAAACTGTGAAAGCCTCACCTGCATGAATGCATCGCTGTGGGTCTCAGTTAAATTATATCCAGGACGAAAAGAACAGAAAGGAGCAACATGCTTAAACCTGAAAAGCTCAACAGGGTTATGCAATTTGTCTATATACAATATAGAGCACTGGTGGGGATTAGAGAGTAAGTTAGTAGCAAATTAAAAAATAATGTTGAAATGAATTTTTTTGGCTCAAAGTTTTAGGCCCACCTCCTCCCCTTCCCGTGGCATACTTTTTATGTGGGATTTACAGTATCTGTTTGTATAGGTATTTGTCTACGCAGAGCCCACAGAGGACTATGCAACTTACTCCTGTAGGATGCATACTCCTTTGTGTTACCTCACTGTTTAATGTTCTCTCCCAGTCAGCCTTCTGTACCTCTGGTGGCAGGCTGAGATCCATCCAGTGTCAACATCAGCTTACCAGTTCATGCACGTTCCCTCTCACAGCCAAGGAGTCTGCAAGCTCCATGTGTGGCAGCATCTATATTGTTAGGTGCTACCATACACGTGCTTGTATGCAGACCTCCAGCAAATCAGCTGCATGTAACTCAAAGGTGGTTACGCTGTGCACTGCCAGAATGCTGATTGGTTGAAAAGTGGGCCAGCAAGGGGTGACAGCAGAGTTCAAAACAAATGTATATGTGTGTATATGTACATGTGTGTATTGACTATATATTTTCTGTATATAGTGCTTATGTATATGTGTATAGTCTATTTTATTCTATTCTATTTTTAGTTTTCTGTACTGAGCTGCTGTAATGCGCAAATTTCCCCGTCGTGGGATCATTAAAGTTTTATCTTATCTTATCTTATCTTATGGGAGAAGAGTGAAAAAAAAATGTAAACAAAACAAAAAAATCTTGTGTCACTTTAGCTATTCTGTATAACTTTTCTTGTCTCTGGTTGGCTGAAGGACCGACAAAAGCAAAAGCACGAGTAAATCAGACTTGCTGTTTGTGGCACTGCCGCCTGGTGACAGTAAATGGCTACAACATGTAGGTAACGCCTATACAAATGACGCAAATGCAGTACTGTAAACCTGCCCCATCAGTCTTTCAATCTGCAAGAGAAGAAAATTTGACCCTCACATGACATCAACAAGCCATTATTTAAAAATACTGTCAACCGGCAGTGCTGCACCTGATCAGCCTCCGGGCAGTAGAATCTTTAGGCGGCAGAAAATCCCCTGGAATCGCAAGTTATACAACACATAACTACCAGGTCTTAGTAGATCTTAATGGGATGCATATGAGCCTATTAGCCTAATTATTAGCCTAATTATATATATAAGACACTGAGAATAATGTCATTTTCCATAACTGGCACTTTTATGGTAAGAACTAAGTCGTCCGAGAGTTTTAGTAGATGCATCCATGGTATGAACTTGAACATCCTGCAGTAGATCACATTGTTCTCAAGTTGTCACGTTCGTAAAGTTGAAAATTGGCCGCCTGCCCGGTGGGGTGACAACAATGCCCCATCAGTCTTGCAGTTTTTTAAAAAAGAAGAAAAAAAAAAAAAGCAAGCCACCTACACCACCAAAAATGTTCACCATTGCGAGTTGCAGCACTGCAGTGAGTCCAGTCAGTGATCAGTCAATAAATCACTGTGTTTGTTTAAGCTGGTCCACATCCAGCTGGTCGAGATAATGAGGTTAGATTTTTCCCAAGAGATTAAGAAACAGAACTGCCCATCATGGGGAGTGTGGCCGTTTTCATCCAGCTGCGTGCAGCTAACCTTACCTTAAGTTTATTTATAAAGCTGAGAGATGGACCTTATTATAGATGCAACAAGTAGTCAGTTAATTGGGACAAAACTGGTGTTTTAGATAATGGAATAAGTGTGTGACTTTTAGTCAACAAAGCAAACTCAAGATTTCCCATGTATATATATGCTGGTGGCATTGATGGGGTGCTGATGAGATGGATGTATCACAAGCACTAACATTAAAATGGCTTTAATTTTGTGTGCACAGTAAAACTTGAGAAAAGAAAAATAGCAGAGCTGACTCTTAAAATAAATATCAGAAGACTAGGAGAGAAACAACGTAATCTCATCAGACACAGCAACCAAATCTGTCAGTGAAATCAAGTGAAAAGGAAAAAAAAAAAGAAGAAGATTTGATCTGGTCAAAGAACTAGGCCCATTGTGGAAATGTAATTTGGTTGTGAAATCCATATTGTTTCTCTGCGAATGAGTCACCTTCATTCACAGGTTCCAGAGTGATCCTTGACTGATAATACAGAACTATTTACCACCTACGCCTCAGTGTGCTGAATGAAAAACAGAAAGGAACGAGAAAAAGAAAGGGAGCGAGAGGGAGAGGGAGAGTACTTTTCACTCGCATGCTAATCTGAACATCTCTCTCTCTCTTCTCCATGTCAATCTGCGAGTGGATCAAAGCGTCTGTTGGACAGATGACGCCATTCGCACGCTGAGACTGGCACAAGGGTCACTCTCAACCCACAGTGCAAGAGGGACTTAGTGTGTGTGTGTGTGTGTGTGTGTGTGTGTGTGTGTGTGTGTGTGTGTGTGTGTGTGTGTGTGTGTGTGTGTCCAAGCCCGAAGCCAGACTCAGAGAGTCATGACACCACACACGCTGAATCAGAAGCTGAGGTGCAGAGATGGGGGAGTGTGTGGAGTGATGGTGAGAGGGAGGGATTAGCAGGTGCGAGTGAATCATCATCACTACTTAACACATATATGTCTTAATGCACTGCTGTATGATTGTAAAATGATGCTCATGGGGGGGAGGGTGACATTTTGGTGTGCATGCTAAAGCCACTGACAAACTGGCTGCTTGGTCTTTAGTTTTTAACTAACTATTATGCATGGAAATTGTTCTGATTGAGGAAAGTGTCAAAAACTGACAGAATTAAATAAAATTAAGTGCTCTGCGTGTTTTTCAAGCGATGTTGGTGAGTAAGTCCTGTATCAAAGAGGTTCGTCCCTAAAGGGCTCCCTATTCACCGTTTGCCAAAGCTAGTCGGTGGCTAATGGGCGCGAAAAACAGGCATAGCAAAACTCACAATGAGCACTTGAAGTCAGTAATGTAGGTGTGCGTGTTAGAGAGAGAGGGAGAGATAAGTGAGAGGCACAGAAAGACAGAGAGAAATAGATAGGCATGGAGAAGGACAGGCAGAATAATAAGAAAATAGCCTAGGAGTGACAGAAAATGAACAATGGGCCTCAGAAGGTGGGAAACAAGAGTAATGACTGCTAAAGCAGCTGAAACTGAGCAACCGCTTTGATAAAAAGTTGATCAACACCAGGCATTAAAGAAGTGCTCTTTTGATTGCCTGGGATGTAACCGCTTCACCAAAATCTACTGGGCTTGTGCCTTTTAAAACCACTTTAGCGGCGTTTGATGTTATTTAATGAACAAAACGTGGAAATCTTCGTAAGGTGGTGCTGAACAAACAGTATCGTCGCAGCAGTTAATCAAGCATGAGAGACAGTGCAGTCATTAAAAACAAAGCTCCTGATTACAGTTTGAGAGAGAATATTAGTGTGAGTGTGCGCCTGTGTCCTAATTGGCGTTGCGAGGGAGCATTCATTAGCAGCTCTTTCAGTCTGGGGAAGCTGAAATGTGAGAAAACCAGAGCCCAAATGGAGTATTATGTTTGCCCACTTATAGAAGATGAAGAGCTGAAGATGAGGGCTGGTGATGAAGAGCTGGTCTGACAGTACGGGGAGTTTCCACTGTTTTTCTTGCAGAGACGTCAGTGCGCGCTGCAGCTGTGCTTGACCTCCACCTCTTATCTAACCAAGGACGGATCGCATCATGACCGGCGGAAAGAGGAGGCTGAGGTTCGACTGTTACATCAGGGTCACACATGCGCCTCTATGCTACAGCACCACCCTGAACCTGACAGCGTCGCATGCACTTTGGGGAACGAAAAGATGAGTAATGAGGAATAATGCTATCACATCTGATGCGTATGACACCAAAATATACACCAATATAGTGATATGATGCAAGGCTCGGTATCTCTGTGTGTTTGTTTGTGTCTCTGTCCACAAACTCTTCCCACACCATCAGGACTTAAGCAGCCAAACCGTCTAAAATTACCTGTTTTTAGCATCTATGTACCTACAACACCTTATAAAAACATTTTTGTTTCACACAAAAGTTGAATTATGCATGACATATTATGACATCATCATGTTGCCAGGCAATCACCAAGCAGCGGGCTAAATTGGTCTGTTTCTGGCCTTTATGCACCTACAGTACCTTATGAAAGCATCCTATCGCTTTAATTCCACTACAATAACATCTCATTTATATCCATAAAAACTGAATTATGCGTGCCTAGCAACCACCTAGCAACAGGCTAAAATGAACCATTTTTAGGATACAAACAACGTCCACCATCCGTGTTTTTACTTCACTTGGTGTGATTTAGTACATCAGTTTGCCAGCAGCACAAACAGGCCAAACAATACTATAGCATGGGCATCTACTAGTGATATGCTATGCTATAATCCAACACTTAACTTTTCATCCAACAGTTTACTTTTACCACTTTCGGCCTTTGCTGACATCTATCTGGTGGTAGAGTGGGCCGTCTACTAACTGAAAGCTTTTTTTATTATTTTTTTGGCCTTTCGTGGCTTTATTCGATAGTTGCAGTGGAGAGAGACAGGAAATGAGGAGGAGAGATACAGGGGGAGATATGCGGGAAATAGCAACAGGCCGGGACTCGAACCTGCGCCACCCACACCGCCACATGGCATATGTATATGGTCAACCTCTGAGCCACCCCGGAGCCAAAAGCTTGGTGGTTTGATCCCCAGTTCCACCAACCTGCATGTTGAAGTATAAGATGCTGAAACCCAATGGCTCCACTGGAGTGTGAGTGTGTGAATGTTTGGTTAAAAGTGCACGGGCATAGGGAAAAAAGCACTGCGTGTGAATGGGTGAATAGAGGCTTGTAGTAAGAAAGCAAGTGGTCAAATTGAGTAGAAAAGCGCCATGTGAGTGCCAGTACATTTACCATTACTACCAATTCTGAGACAGAACCACAGTGAATTAACTTAGATTAGGCCAGCAGCTAATTTTAATTCCTGTTTTCGAGTGAGAAGCGGTAGATTCATGTTTAAATGTAATATTGCTTTTTATTTTTCCATTATTACACAGTTATGTAATGCCACTGAAAAAACAAACCAAAAAAATATTGTGATAAAGGTCACATCACCATCCCTATTTTAGCAAATGTTTTGTAAATACATCATTATAGTAAGTAAATGTTAATTTATGCTGGACTAACAGTCATCGTGTTTTTTTGTTTGTTTGTTTTGCTTTACTGCTCGTTGGGTACTTAAAGTTAATGGATACATCCTGCAGTATTTCAGTGCTTATGGACAGAATCGCACTGAGCTGTGATATTTCACAGAACTTACTGCATATACTATATATTGTGTGATTTAAAGTGTAGACAGATGCACTCAGTTATATGCGAAACAGGAGGAAAAAGCCAACATTATGCAAAGTATTCACTTACATCTGTATCAGGACCCTTGTCGGCACCGGGACACGAGAAGCTGACAAACTCGTGGCACCGTTTGTGGACCACAAAACAGCACACTGAGAGAAGAGAAGAGAGAGAAGAGAGGTTTACAGTAACAATTTATGACACAATATGATAAGCTGTTTTGTCTCAACTTGTTCATATAAGCTTATAAAGGGCATTCGACCGCTAAATCTGCTTCTTTAAAAGACCCATACATGCATGAAGTGTCTTTAATGCAAGTTGTCAGACAGACAGTTAAGAGGTAGAGGGAGACGCGCAGGGGAAGGTAGTACACAAGAGAATGTGCGTGTCCATTATCATCAATCACCCTCAAAGTGAGCTTGGCAAGCCTACGGCCGCACAAACAAATGCAAACAGACAAACAGACTGAAATGCACGTGTGCACCCACACTCACACCCACTCAAAAAATGTTACCCTGTGTGTTCTGCAGCGCTCGGCTCTTTACAATCTGTTGGGGTTGATACCAATTGTATCATTGTCTCCCACTGAAATGGGATCCGCCTTTACCAAAGTGTCACTCAGCATGACACGGCTGACACGGCATCTGACGCCGCCATCAAGTCAGCGATAGTGGCATTTGCATTTGGACGCTGCCGCAGATCTGGAGGGGAAAGCAAAAACGTGGACATCTGTGACAGCTGGCGCACAAGCTGACTCCCTCTCTGTCTCTCGCTCTCTGTACCCAACAGTATTTTTTTTTTCTCTTGCATTGTTTGAAATTCTTCATTCTTTCTTCTTTTTTTCCACTCTCACACAATCTGTCTGCTTTGCTTATTGTCAAGCTGCCTGCTTGTTCATGTGCACTACTCTGCTCTCCCACCATCATATATGTGTGTTGTTTTTTTTTGTTTTGTTTTTTTGTCTGTAATTCTGCCAGCAAAGCCACGCAGTTGCCAGACAATCTGATAAGCATTGGTTAAACAAGAGAAATTAGTTTGCTGAGGTCCAAGAAACAGCAGGGGGGTTGACTGAGCGGCAGTTGTATCATACTGCTCAGATAATTAGATACTTTTCAAATAGATAGTTAGATACTCATTTAGATGATCATTAGTATAATTGTGAGTGTTTTCACCATAACCTTTTTAGCGTAACCCTAATCCTGAACTAATAACAAACTACTACACTTTCTTTTTTGTTCTTGCCACTGGTTAGTGCTGAGCCGGTGGCAATGTACAGTATGAATTCATCTCTGTGAGTAATAAACATGAAATGAAGCAGGGAGGGAGGGGATGGGGATACGAAGCTCAGCAAAACAGTAGCCCACAGTGATTTATCCCTGCTCTGAAGCTGTCATGTGTGCCATTTGTCATTTTCATAAAGTACAGTACACAACAGCAGAAGCAGGCTTTGGGGATTTCTAGAGCCCAGTCAGTCCACTCTTGCAATATGGTAGATAAGTCTTTGATCTGTCATTGGATCTCTCAACATATGGCACATGTGTTACTACAACATTTCATACATACATTTATGCTCCCTGGGAGATGAATCCCATGACTGAGATGGGATCTACTCACATAGTTCAGTGGGTTAAAAAATCTTTGGAATAAATATTTCCCAAACTAAATGACTCAAAAAAACAACAACACACAAATAAATAAGGGAGCACTTTATTATCACAGAATAAAACAGTCAGTCATCCGCTTTGGTACAAATTAAAAGTTACAATAGGTGTACAAGAACAAGACAACCTCCAAAAAGCAATGGTTTTTCAGGTGGTCACAGATTATCTTTAACCTCCCTCACTGGTTTTCCTTTAGTTTTGCTTTTTGTTAGTGGCCTTGTCATTCCTGGTAGCATGAGATCGTACCTACAGGCCCTTCAGGTTGCACAGGTAGTCCAGCTCCTCCAGGATAGCAAATCCTTATATGCTGTCATAGGAAGGTTTGCAGTCTTAACAGTGTGGAAAAGATGGCCACACTGACCTCTGGCTGGCTACTCATGCGTGTTTCTGACCAGAAAGAGTTAGAATCAGACTCCATGAGGGTGGCATGAAGACCCACTATCCTTTAATGGGACCTGTGCTCACAACCCAGCACCATGCAGGTCAATGGCAGAATCCACCACTGGTTCCCTGTTCTCATTACAAATGACAGCAGGTTCACCCTGAGTACTGTACATGCCTGGAAGTGTCTGGAGTGTCTAAAACAAGTTTCTGGTACCACTTCCAAAGCCATTTGGGGTTTTTTTTTTTAGATGGGTGGGACTGCTGTTACCTTTCCAGTGCACCTGTCATGGTTTCCGCTTTCTAACTGGACAGATTGATCCCTGAAGTTTGACTGACTTTGTGTTATACGTTGATGATTAAGCAGTGTGTAGACCATCACTAGTTTTTGAAAAAAAAAGAAAGAAAAAAAAAAGAAGCTAGCTGTGCAGTGTGTCCTTTGAGGAAAGTGGACAAGTGGTGGGCAAAAAAATAAGAATCTAGTGGCGATGAATGGAGTCAGAAAGCCACGTCCTTAAGAAATAGGAAAAATATCCAGCAAAGACCTGACACAGGACCTGAGAGATGCATCTGGCTCTTAACTTACAACACAGGTACTTTGATCAAGTCTTTAAAAATGTGTAAAAAAAAAATCAATTTGCTAGATTGGTATCAGTGTGTCAGATAAATATTTAATCAAGAATATTATATTTTGTTATTTAAGCTTAGAATTTGTCAGTTAAACCTGAGTAGTTTTATTTCCAAAAAAGGCCTACATGGTTACATGATATTTCAGGGCCCACAGCAGCTAGTGTGATAATTTTATGCAAATTTACCATGCCAACCACCTTAAATCTTTTTCATAACTTCTAAAAGGTGAGATCAAGGTCCTTTTTTTCTTCAAAGCAACAGAAACATACCACTGTTGAATTCACATTAGACTTCTTGAAAGAGTGTTCAACATTTTACCATTTCATTATTTTTTTTCCTATCTGTGAATGCCGATTATATTAGTAATTGTTTTGGTGCTGACCTCAGGGCATTCATTCCCACTTCATATCCACCTCCAACTTGCCCAAAAGTCAAACTTTCAATCCTCCCATCCCACATCCTGCCCACTCAGCTGTCATTGAAATTAAGAAAAGATTTGCTTAGATGCAAAGAAAGAGCAGAAAGCACAGAAAATCTGCTGCGTGTATTTTCATCTTCTGTAACACAGAATTTTAGTCAGCAGGATTAATTCTGAGTGCAATCATCAGGTTTTTCTTTTTTCTCCCTGCAGCCTACTAACAATACGTGAGTCACGGGTGTAATGACGTCTGCAGCTCTCTCTCTCCACCCGTCCGTCAGCACTCCTCACACCCTCAGCTACACATCCACTCGCCCATTACCGCCTCTCTTTAGTGCTGATCTCAGACCCGTTTAGGTGTCTGCTGGGGAGCTGAGCTAACTGACTTGACACTGATCCCAGTTCAGAGGTGAAGGAGGGCAACTAAGCTGCGTATAGTGGATGGGATAAATCTAGCTTTGGACCTTGTGTGTGTGAGTGCAAGAGAGTGTGCACGTGTCAGGATAGCTTACCCACACTCACACAAGACAGAGGCCTCGCTTCTCTGCATCTATAATCCACGGCATTGGCTTTCATGTGCAAGCGCACAGAATGATACACGCATAAATCTAAAAGCTGTCTTAAGAAAGTAGGAGCCAACGCTGCATGCTGCCGTGGCTGAAACACAGGGGCTCTCTGGAAGCTTATGAGAAGTTACATGGACTCAGTAATTTCCATCTAATTTCCATCACTGAAGCTTAATCAGAAACAGTCTCAGTGGAAGGGTGGCTGTAAAGAAACCATTCTTAAGAAAGGAAAACAGGAAGAAAAAGCTGAGATACTGGAATGAAAATCAGTGGCAACAGGTCTTACAGAGTGATGACTCCAAATCAGAAGGTCAGGAGAGAGGTACAACGAGGAGTGTCTACAACCATCTGTAAAACATGGTGGAGCCTCTGTCATAGTTTGTGGCAGCATTTCAGCTAGTGGTGTTGGAGAGTTTGTCAAAATTGATGAAGTTATGAAGGCAAAAAAGTACAATCCAATTCCGATCCACCGTGCAATACCATCTGGAGAGTGTCTGATTGGCAACAGCTTAATTTTTCAGGTATGCAGCAAAAGCACACCCGGATAGAAAAACACACACTGGAACAATATCAGTCTTGGATTGGCCTCCCCAGAGCCCGCACCTCAACATTATTGAAGCAGTGTGGGATCATCTTGACAAAGAACAGAATAAAAAGTAGCCAACATCCAAAGAAGAGCTTTGAATGTCCTTCAAGAAGCCTGGAGAACTATTCCTGAAGACTAGTAAAGAAATTTCCTCTATAAAGCCATTTTATGTAAACTTCCAATTTACCTCTGTACCCTTCTGTGTCCTAGTACTGACAGTTACCAGCTACGTCTTCTAAAAGGTTGCCTTTTGATGTACCTAGATTTATATATAACAGCATTTTCTTACTATGCACCTTGGACATGGAATATTTTACAGAAAGACCTCAATTTAAATACGCCTCTATCTGTTGGTGAATTTAAATGCATAATAAAGAATGCAGTGAAGAAGACTTGTGGATGCTTCTCTTGAGAAGCCCCTTAATGTTTTATATTATGGGTATTTTATACTGTATATTGTTGTGATTTACATATCATATTGAATTTATAGTATTTTGAGATGTTTTGAGTTTGAGTTGAGAGTTCAGACTGCATTGAAAAATAAAGGTGGCTCAAGACTTTTGCACAGGCTGAAGCAACAAGAAATCAGTTTCTTCAGTTCTCCTATTTTAAGGGAGTCTTATTATAAAGTGCTGGGGGAGAACTTAAAGGTACTCGAATTAATCTTTTGTGTGACTCAGCTGATCTGACTGAGAAAAAGTGCAGCTGTCTCCAGATGGTTTCATTCTTGCAGGGAGAGCTATGTAAAGCAGCGGGAGCAGAGGTGACACAGTAACATACTGTATCGTCAGGGATATTATGATTAATTACTATGGGCTTTGTTTCACCAGCCTAATTGCATAAGCATAGAGATAAGGGGCTTTGGCATTACAAAGCAGCTTACACAACATAATTGCGTGCTTGCGACCGCGCATATGTGCAGAAAGTGGAGAGCACATTATACCATATGTTTGTATGCATCATTCCAATGCATGTCTCTATAGGTGGCATGGTTTCACACATACTATTACATCCATAAACCTCCTCTTCTGATCCTTTCAAGTGTGTGTTTAGCCCTGGTAAATCTGGTGAAATTGATAATCTACTGAGCCACCGTTAATAGAATTATGATGCGCTGATGCCCAGAAGAAAAGCTCGCAGTGGAGATATGGGAAAGAGAGGGCAGGGCATTGGCAGCACAGAACCAATTCAATACCCTCCAGACACATTCAATCAATCCAGGTCCCCAGAGAGTATCTGAACACAAAGAGAATAGAAGCTTTGATCTGAAATCCGCAGGAGTAAAAGAAGGAAGTGAGTGAGACGATGGATGAACAGGCAGAGAAGGTGGGAACAAATCCACAGGGGTTCCCGTGACTGTAGAGATGGATGTTTCCAGTTAGAAATGCTGCTCAAACAACAAATCTTCGTTTTTAGTGTAAAATATTGTGGAGGTGATGCTGGGTGACAGCTTTTTCACCTAGCTCTGTCAGGGAATTACTCACAGCCTCCCTTCATGCAGTATACTTTTAACATAAAGACAGGTTTCCTCCCAACCAGGCACACGACTGTGTAAAATGCTTCACCCCCTGATCTCGTATGTGGTCGTTCTGTAGCAGATCTTCTGTCATTTGACACGAGAAAAATGTCAGAGAAAAGGAGAGGAGAGGAGAGGAGAGGTGAGGAGAGGTGTATTGTCCTCTCTTGGTTATTTTTAGGTTTGATTCTGGCCAGGGCTGGAACAGCGTGTACTGAACCGCGACGTGGTGAAAAAGTGAGGAAAGACATTTCCTCTGCACTTCTCTGCGCCTGCCCAGTGGACGCTATAAGTGGCACGCTCTGATACAGATATCCGTACGCATCAACATATCTGAGGCCGGCATGTGTGCGAGGATCCGAGGATTGATGAATGAAAAGCTATTCCTGCCACAAGCCTGCGCACGTATTCAGTGTAAGAGATGGAAAAAGTTGAAAGATAACCATGTGCAATGAGCCAGCACATTGTGTCCTGCAGAGAGATGAACTTCTAGCCTGTGTCAAGTTCTTGTCAAATTTTGATGCAGCAATCTGGAAATGCAGAACATTCACCTTCAGAGTAAAAGTTGCAACTTCCTGCTGCAAACAACATGTTTCAAAAAGGTGAGACTTTTATTTCAAAAGGAAAATGTTCTCGGTTTCTGGATGGCACCACACTTTTTGAAGTTTCACTACCACTTAGTGGTTAGTTAGCAGTTGGTGTCTTCTATGAAAACTACAGCTGACTGCAGCAATCTGCTGCCAACCCATACACTCACAAGGAGGCTTTTGATACAGCACCCTCTTTATGACCAATTTCACCACAAACCTCCAAAAACTACCAGTCTCTAGGCCTGTGTGACTGAGGTCTTATATACTGTATAAAGTGAGCTGGTGAAAGACACTACAGGCAACAGGCAGGTCACCTTCAAATTTCACATTTGCTAAAAATGCAGCCCAAGTAATGGACTGGTTCAGAGTTACAACTCAGAGTTACAACGCTGCAGGCGACTAAATTGCCTCCGTATATAACAATATAAATCTCTGTCCTTTTGTCACCACCACTGGGAGATGAAGTACATGTGCAATATACTGGCAACCAGCATCTACATGCAGGGGAAGGAAATGATCAGAGCTGCAGCTCCAACAAAGGCCTGGAAATTTGATTTCCATGCATACATTGAATTATGCGTGGTATGGACACATGAAAGACAGAGATGCAACAATACTGGGCACAAACAGAGAGTTTACAGTGAGCCTGTGACCTTGAAAGCAACAATAGAGCTGCTCACAAAGACCACTGATGGAAGGAAAAGAGAAAGTAGAAGAGGAGAGTGGAATGGGGGAAATAATCAAGCAGGAATTAGCAGACAGTAAGAGATAAGATTTGATGAGGACAGAAAATGGTATTATAATCTTCCTTCTGTCAAAAATTCACAAAACTTCCCCAGAAGTCTGTTTGTGCCTAGCAATTATCCCTGTCACCATAATATCCTGCTGTATGAATATGCATGCGTGCAAATGTGATTGTTTATAAATGTGCACATAAGATATTTCTGCTTCTTAGTGGAAAAATGCAGAGAACAGGAGTGAAAAACCTCAGGCGAGGTTCAGCACAGTAGTGGTGCTGCTCAGTTTTTAACAAAGCAACACAAAATACTCACAATCTCAGTGAACTGCTGCACGTTCAAGGACAGCTGAACATGGTTTAAGGACATTGGATGGGTTGGAGGAATTCAGATGGAGTTCAGGGTGAATCTGGCCTTGTCAGATTGAATCTTAGTACTTGTTGGCCTCTCCTATTTGCATCCACACAGCACTGCAGGATGACAGTTAATGGCATTTATCACCTTGGCTCCCTGCCTTCTGGGATCCGTCTTTAGGTGTGCATGTCTGCATAGGTAGTAAGACACATACAGCAGTGATGGTGTCCACAGCTTTTTTTCTGTTTTGCATGTTGTGGTTTGTGTTTCACACATCATAAAAAAAAAAAAAAAACCCACTAAACAGCTAGACCAGACGTGACGAGGAAATTCCATCTGTTACAACACACTTCAATGTGTTTCCCCGTAGATCTCCCTAGTGGTTCAAGCCAGCAGCAGTATTGCAGCTTTTGGGATTGCGGTGTTGCTTGGTTCTTCACTGTAAGGTGCTGACTGATCTCAGTAACTCTGCGCAAGGCTAAACAGAATCTAAGAAGAAGGAGGACGCCCACAAGCACAGCAAAAACTACACGTGGAAGATGGTGACTATTGCAGCGATGGCTCGGCCCCAATTCAATGATGAGAAAGGTAGAAGCAGTTGGGTGATAACTGGTAACAAAAGGCCACATGCAAATGATGCTCTCATGCTTTTTAGATCAAAAGAAGAAATGCTTCCAGTTTAGCAAAACACCTGAAAGACCAGACTCGTGATGGTTCAAAGAAATCAAGGTGAACGAGTTTTAATAAGTATTATCCTTCTTATGGTAAATACACATTATGATTTTTTTGAGCATTGCCGTTGTTAAACCAGCTATGTTTCACAGGCTAAAATGTTTGCTGTGGTTAAAGTTAAATGCTTAAGCTATCATAATGTTACTATTTCGTAGTAATGTTAGTAGGCTACTCCTAACATCTCAGTCTATTTCCTGTCAAGAAACTATGTTTGCCACCAATTCTATTCTATTCTATTTATATAGCGCCACATCACAACAAACAGTCGCCCCAAGGTGCCTTATAAGTAAGGTGAAGAGAAAACCCAGCAGTCAAACTGAACCCCTACGAGCAGCACTTGGCAACAGTGGGAAGGAAAAAAACTCCCTTTTAACAGGAAGAAACCTCCAGCAGAACCAGGCTCAGGGAGGGGCAGTCATCTGCCGTGACCAGTCGGGCTGAGGGGAGAAAGACAGGACAAAAGACACTGTGGAAGAGAGACAGAGACTAATAATAACTAATGACTAAATGCAGAGGTGTGTATAAGCACCACCATGTAAGAGATTTCAAATGACTTTTTAAGAGAGCAACTTTAGCAATATTTACTGCCCCCCCGCCCCAAAAAAAACTGGCCATCATCATTCTCAGCTGTGCTTTGTGTTTAGTGTTAAGCAAATGTTTACATGCTAACACATCAAATCAGAATGATTAATGTGGTGGAATTATATTAGAGCCCAGCCGATATAGGATGCTAGAGACTGATATCAACACCAATGTTTGGTGATTTAAAAGTCTGATATATTGGCTGATGTTTCTTTCAGACATACAAAACAAACAGATTTCCCTAATAGTTGTTATATGTAGTTATTGATGAGTCCTAACTAAAATAATATGACAATGCAGTTTACAAATAACCTTGCTTTATTGTCATGACAAGTTATGGATTACTAGTTTACAATCTTCCTGATTCTGCTCGGATCAGCTGGTTGTTGTGAGTATTTTTGCCGTGCAGAGTGCCCTCTGGTGGACAAACTATGCAACATCAACACACATAAGATGGCTGAATGGTGTTTCGTCCATCTCTTCTTTACTTTTTCATTTTCATTTATTGGTAAATGGACTAGCTCTTATATAGCGCTTTTCTACTCAGTCAGAGCACTCAAAGCGCTTACACAACACGTTTTACATTTACCCATGCACTCACATTCATACAAGCACTTCCATGTTTCTACTAAGCTAAGTGCTCTTTAATTAACTAACATTCACACACATTCATACTCCGACAGGATGGTCGGAGAGCAACTTGGGGTTAAGTATCTTGCCCAAGGATACATTGGCATGTAGCCTGGAGTAGCCAGGAATCGAACCGCTGACCTTCCGATCAGTAGGTGACCTGCTCTACCTACTGAGCTACAGCTATTATAAATTTCAATACTTACATATCGGCAAATACCTCTAAGCTGTATATTAGTATGCTAATATCAGCATTTAGCTGCTAGCATGGCTGCAAGCTTGTTCATATGAAATGAGTCATTATTTTCCAAAACTTTAGCTGTCTTTACAGCCTTATAATATACTTTGGTAGAACATTTGGTATTGTTGGATAATCGCATAAGATTGTGCATTATTAAGAATGATAAATAGACCACACTTATCCAAATATGTATTCTTTGCAGCATTAATAGTGTTTGTATTAAGAATGGCCACATGGGGAATGGATCAATTATTCCAAACTAAAGGTGGGAGTGTTTGTCTGCCAGACGTCTTTGAGTCACTGAGGGGAAATAGTGATACTGCCTCATGAATTAAATATGACTCTGAACACAAACGCACGCATGTGCACACACAAATTCACAAATACACAAGTTAACACACACACACACGGTTATGCGTATGCACGTTTATGCTTTCAATTGCACACATTTTGAATATGCACACTAACATAAGCACATGCATGCACACGGGTGATGACGCTGGCTCATTTTCACACACAGACAAGCAACAAGGCACATATGAACACACTCATTCCTGCTTTATCTCAGTCTCACACACACACACACAATGCACACCACTTTGTCTCATTCTCTTGTCTTCTCAACTTCTCAGTTACTCACTCATCCATTTAAGCACACCCTCAAGTCCAGCCAGTGATGTATTACCTGCCATGGTCTACCTTAGAGCCCCCTTTGTGTGTGTATGGCTCAGGTATCACACTAATAGTAATGTAATGAGCTTGGCTCCTGGTGGCTGACACTTAATGAGCCAAAGGGCCAAGTTCAACCATACATAGAAGGGCTGTTAACAAGAGGTGTGAGCATGCACACACAAGTTAAAAAAAGAAAGAAAGAAAATCTGAGTATTGCATGAATGCTACGACACAGTCAGTCGCCAGAGGACTCCGGCTTCTGGGTGCGCAACCTACACACAGAAGAGGCGATCAGGCAAAAGCTAAAGGTCATGGCCAAGTACAAGTCTGGTGCCTAGGGACAATATGATACCAAACATCAACATGAGAACATCTTCTACTCCTGCGGCACTGTGTGTCCTAGACTAATTTATTGGAGACAAATGCATCCAAGGCTAAGGCTTTCGCTCAGGACAGTCTGAACCATAAATAATGCACTTCTTTTCCCCTTCATTTCAGCCTCTTCTCTTTCATTCTTATATGATTTGTCTTGTTTTTTTTTTGTTTTTTTGGGGGGGTTTTTTGCCTCTAATACAAAAAGCGAGAGAAGCCAAAACGAAATGTTCCACAGAAAACACCAACCTCGATTAGTTCCGAGGTAGAAACAAACACCACTCAGGATGTAAACACATTTACTCACTGAATATGCTTATATAACAGTTGCTCTGCTGCTGGCTATAGGCTGTCTGACGCTACAGGCAGGCAGACTGCTGCAGGGCTGTAATGCCAGCTGTTACATCTGATAAAACGTGGCAGCTAAGCAGGTTGGGTCGCTTGCTACACAGATGTGCCAGCACTGATCTCTGCTCTTAACCTTTGCCTTGCCTTGATTCTCGTATGTTCCACATACAGTAAATGTAGTGAGCAGGGTTGATCTTTATCTCTTATACAACCCCCGTGCGATGCATTTATGTGTTCCTCAGCAACACTAAAGAACCAGAATTTAATTTGGCTTTTCTCTGACAAACGTACCCTTCCTGCTACAGCCCCACTAGTTGTGGTTTGACCTCTAACATGGCCTACCCCGAAAAAGGCTGGCACAAGACTAAACAAGGACTGAAAACACATCAGTGTTATATTTGTTTGCACTGAAGAGCAAAAGTTAGACTAAAGGGTCACATTATTTCACTATTAGCTTAATTTTTCAGTTGTTAGTTTGTCAGCACATAAACAAAAATATTTAATAGATCCCACCCATTTGAACTAATATATAAAATGTTTAAATCAGAAACATTTATATATTTTAAGCCTTTATTTTGATAGGACAGCAGACAGGAAAATAGGGACATTGCAAAAGCCTTTCAGCATTTTGGTCAGCCTGCTCTGCGGGTGAGTTACAGCAGCTGCGTTCAAGTTTTATTCTTAACTTCAATAATCTTGATTCCACTCATCCAGTCTGGGATCTGGTTGAACAAAATGAGATTTTTTTTTTTTTACACTCCACTCTAAATACGACCCCTGCTCTCCTCAAGATTTGCTCTAAGTAGCTGTTTTTAGCAAACACTTCAAAGATTTCCCCACTGATCAGAAACAGCAGCATCAGATCTGGCGACTGTGTCGAACATACAAACACGATGACTGACTCAAAACATCTTTTGAAGGTAGCAGAACGGAGCGAGAAGTCAGCTTTAATAACAAGTATCCCCGACGGTGCTTTGGCTAAGAAGCGTGAATCATAGTGAATATTCTGTATGTATGAATCATGATTTCCCCACTGGTGATGGGAGACTTGAGTCAGGTGAGGAAACGCTGCCTAAATTAGGATCAATCATCCTGACCGTTTGCAAGCATGAAACACCGTGTAGTCAAGTGTGAATAACAACTTTTTTTTTTTACACTAAATTAGTTTATTTATTCTTCCAGGTAGCTTGAAATATAATATAATAGCGCTGTGAGTCTGTAAAGCATACAATAGTTAGACAGCTGATGAGCTGATCCTGGGTCAGCTGGGGTGAGTTTACTCCACAGCAGCCAAGACGAGGGCTGACTGGACAGCTCTCCCTGTGAGCTCTGCCTTCTGCTACAACACATGCACAAACACACACATATATATGCAGATATGCATGCAGGGGAATGACATGCATATCTGTCATTCTCCTGCATGCATTAGATGCCATACGTATACGCACGTACAGTTGTGAGGAGAAAACTTGCAGATGGACACTTGCACATGCACGCACAGCCTCCTCAAAGATGCAGACCTAAAAAGATTTTAGACACACACTGGCACAACCCCTCGCTCTCTGTCCCTCTCTTAAGCTCTTCTGGGTATTTCTCCAGCACAAAAACTGCAGAGCCCCAGAGAAACACAGTCATGCTGTATTGAGGTCAAGAGGTTTGAGCCAGTAAAACCTGGCCACTGTAAGAAGAGAAGCAGTCAGTAAACTGCAGTGTCGCTTCAGCCCCTTTATTGCTGATTAATGGCACTCGGCTGAGAAAGGGAGCATGACTCTTCTCATCACTAGGCGTCTCTGTGCCTGGCTAATTGGCCTAGTTAATCCACACGCCCGCATCCAAGGCTGTGCGGAGCGATTAGTCAGCCTGTCGAGTGCATGGCTCATACCATTTGGAACTGAATAAGGGAGAGAAAAACGAAAGGCAGCAGCTGTGGCGAAATGGCATTCTGTGCTTTCTGCAAGATGGTTTCAATTAGCACCTGCTACCTCCCACGCCACCCCGTGCTTTCTTATTATTTTTTCTGTTATCTTCAATTTTTTTTTTTCCCCATTCAGATTCAACAATTACTTTTCCAGCACTGCCACTGTGAAAACAAACCTACAGAATATAAGCTCATAAAACAAATTGTACTCAATAATTTAGATTATATAATTGAATTGTAGTGAGTGATGTGCCAGAGAGCTGAGGAATAAAGATCTTGCTGTCTGGGAATCAAAATGTGAGCTGCTCCTGGTGGCATTTCGCACCTATGTGGTATGCATCCTAAGCACTGAGCTGTCAGGTCACCCTCACTGCCTTTTTTTTTTTTTAAACCCACATAGCACTAGGGATTTTTTTTTTTTTTTTTAAATCAACCCAACAACCCACTTCACTCACCGTGTCACAGCTTTGCTAATTTAATATAAAGTTAAATATCACAAAACATAACATATGATCAAAGCAAATAATAATGCAGCATTACATTTTAGCTAATGTCCCTTAAACTTTGTTGCAATGGCTACCTCCTCCAGCTCATCTGGAGGGACACCGAGGCATTCCCAGCCGAGAGATATAATCTCTCCAGCGTGTCCTGGGTCTGCCCCAGGCCTTCTCCTGGTAGGACATGCCTGAAATACCTCATCTGAGAAGGCATCCTGGTCAGATGCTCAAACCCACCTCACCTGGCTCGTTTTGATGTGGAGGAGTAGTGGCTCTGCTCTGAGCCCCTGAGGTAACAAAACCTTAACCAAAAAAAGTGTCAACAAAGAAGACAATGAACACTCACAGTTCAAAAGCCCAAACTCTCTCTTCTTTGGACAAGGACAAGGGCTTTAAGCGAGGTCAGTCCTACATTTCAAACCACTTTACAACTTTATGATTGCAAGAAGGGTTTTTTTTTTTCAATAAGCTTTGGATGCATCTATAACCAAAAAATGCACAAATAGGCATACACATGCAAAGCTGCATTCCTTTTCTTTTGATAGCCTGTGCAAGCTGTCGTGAAAATAGTTCAGGCTACAGATATATTTTAATAATGTACACAGGCTGGGCAAAAAGTCACCAGCTGGATTCAACTAAGCAAATAAGCATCTTGGATCATTATGGAGGGTGAAGTCATGCACCTATCATGCCTAGCGTCTACTGTCCAAGCCTGTGAGGGCAGTGTTATGATCTTGGGCAGCTTCGGCTGATCAGGTGCATGTGCAGCAATACTATGTGCCCAAATAAATGAAGTCAGCTGACTACCTAAATATGACCAGGTTTTCCCATCAATGGGTTTTTTTTTTTTTTCTTTTCAAATTGTGAAGAAGTGGTGAGACATCATTTTCACCCATGGACCACAGCATCCAGACTTTAACCCAACTGAGAATCTTCGGGACGTGCTGGAGTCCAAATCTGCCATCATCAATATGAGATCTTGATGAAAAATTAATGCAACTTCAGATGAAAATAAGAAGTTGTGACACTGCATAAGCTTACTGAAATAATGCCATGCCAAATGAATGCTGTCATTAAATCTAAAGGCGGTCCAAAAGAATGATCAGAGTAGGACCTGTAATATGACTCCTCCACTAAATACAATAGCAGCCTCTCCTTGTATAAGGTGGAACACTCCTTCCTTTCCAATTAACCATAACAAGAAGGTGGGATGAGGGTAATTTAAGGTAACTTACATCTATGACTTTCTGGGGCAACATTAGCTTTGAAAAATATAATTAGTCTTCTTATATTTCCTCCAGAATAATTTCTCTTTCGCTACTGCACAAGTATTCCTGTTCTACATTATTTAATGTAGTTTTGGAGGCTGCACTTTTATTTTCTAACATTGAGATGTGAGTAGTAGGTCTCTGGGTAAAAGCTTGTGAATAACATGGGAAATATTGTGCAGCAAACTCAAAGACCTAAAGATATTTTTAAAGTAACGCGAATGTGTCAGATGGTGGTCCTGGCACAGAGATGTGAACAGTATAAAGTTTTCATCTTTTAAAAGATCAAAGGAAGTTCTAGGCCAGAATGCAAATGCCAAGTCTAGTTGGGGCCGCAAAAAGTGTTTTCTTCGTTTTTTTCCAGCATCTTTTGAGGCAGGAAAGCCGGGAGAAGATGTGCAGTAAATGGCCTGTGCAATAGCCTTACAGTGTAGGGGTCAAAACAAAACAAATAATATATTATCTGAACCAGATGTGAACTTAAGATTTGGGCTTTTATATTTAGTGGGAATAGGGCAGTCAGATATAAAATCATAGAAACAGAAAGAGTGGATTTCAACTCCATACTTGCCCAGTTCTGGCCTTCCACACCTATAAATAAGGACTGTCATGTTTGGATAGGTAAGCCCAGTCCACAGTCTTATTTATCTCATTCTAAAAAGTATAAATGCTTCTTTGGTACTGCAGCCAGGTAATCACACAAATCTTTTCACCAAAACAAAGCATATACTGCAACCGAAAATGTGACAATAATATTCTAAAGTGGTTTTGAGCCTTGCGTCCTTCTCTTCATTTCCATTGCTCTCCACAGTTGGGTAACTCAGCCCATTGAATACACAGGCCTACTGCATGTGGTTAACCTCACTTTCAGATACAATTACGCCCACCTCGCTCGCTCTCCTCTCTGTCACTGTGTTTCTTACTGGCCCTCTCTGGCTGCAGGTGAAGAGCTGCTCTTATAGATCGAGGCCTAATTTTTCTCTCAACAGCTTCCACTGCAGCAGCGTTCCAGCGGGATCTGCTCTTTGCATCCAGCCGGCCAGAATCAAAGAGCTGTTGACACAGTCTGAACTGACTCGTCAAGGCCATCGCGTCTGCATGACATTCAGTTTGAATTACAGAGCCTGCGAGTGTGTCGCAGTGCTGATGCACCTTTGTATTATCTGTTAGATAGAAAGAGACTACACTGTGCATTAGGACAGACACAGCAGCCCTTCAGTTTACAGATGTGCACATATGGGAGTAGATGTGAATGGTCCTGCTGTGTATTTTTGCCATGTGGGGTGTGGTTGACACATGGCTTATTTTTTCTACTATGTAGACAGACACTGCAACAGCAAACTGCATGTCTGCAACTGGGTGAGGCCGCATGTTCGTTCAAGGCAGATATGCATAGAAATACACAGAAATACAATCTTAGGTATGCATTTTCTGCCTTGAACAGTCTTGAAGAGCTGCAGATAGGTACTTTGTGTGAGTATTCACAGACTCTTGTGTTAAGGTCAGTGGAGAACAACATTAATAATCATCATTTCTTCTTCTTTTGGCTTTTCCCTTATTCACAAATGCCCACAAAGCAGATAAATTTATGTTTCCTCCTAGTCTTGACCCAGGCAAATGTGTTAACTACACTATGGAGCTACTACAATATAGTTAATTCATCATTAACTCATCATATTTGTGTTATATTTTGTATGGTGCCAATTTTAGTTTCTATGACAGCAGTTAAATGGCAGTAGTAAAACAGTTTACTTATTGTTTGTAGTCAAACTGATTAAGTGATAATTGGAGAAAATACCTGGTAGCTTATCCAGTCATGAGAACAATGAATTTATTTTAAATTTATCTGAAAGCTGGTTGAATACAGCTGAGGAGGAAATTTCCTAAATTTCTAATGCATACCTCATGCCATTTCCCCAACAAGTTTTATCTTGGAATTAATCTGTTGTTGTTTCTGTTTCTGTTCTTGTTTGACTCAATATGTCATCATCTTACTTTTTCTGAGTCCCTGTTACCAAACGATGACTCCGTCTAAATGTCATCTAAACCCACTGGCACCAATATTTAAATTTAAAACAGTATAATTACAACATATCAAATGTGAGAAATTTCATCGCTCCTTGGATACTCGTTTTGAATTTCATGCAACCAACACATTTCAATAAAGCTGGAGTCTGGAAAACTTGCATAATGCTGTTTGCTTCTGTCATGCAAGCCCATAGACAACAACATCTAAACTGAGCTTAGCCTTCCCTTTCACTTCATAGGCTGCATGCCAGTGACACACACTGTAACTGAGCACTCTTCAGCATTAACATTTTCTCCCTCTGGCTTAAATACTCAACCAGAAGGGAGACTGGATGGCTGTTCTCTTAAATAATTTATATATTTAACATTTCTCTTTCAATCATTTAATTTTTTTAAATCATCTGTGACCAGAAAAGGGGTGCAACGCTTTAGGCTTTGAGGAGATATCAAATAACGCACTGTCATCAACGTGAAAGTATTGTTTCACCTCACGTCAGCTCCACTCAACAAGCGAAGCATGTGCGTGACGACTTATACCCACAGTTAGAGCGGAGAATGGAAAAAACTACACTGGTATCACACTGGTCCAAAATCAAGTTAGTGTTTCATCACCGAAAATAAATAAATAAATAAAATGTTGGATCGGCGCGTTACTAAGAAAATCTGAACATACTGTAAACGCGTGTGTGGTTTCTTAAATCACTAATTACCATTCTGTAATTCAAAACACATTCAAGTTTTTTTTGGCCACGTTTCTGTTTTCATAAAGTCAATATTCCAACAATGGTGCCTTTTAAATGTAAGAACAGTTGGTAAGAATCAATGCAACCCCCTCAAACCCACACTCGTCCGTCTTACACTTTAGAGCAGCAAAAATAACTCTTCATTGCTTTCATTTAATTAGTTCAAACTCTCTCTGCCTCACTGATCACTTCATGACTGTATTTCAGTCTAGTCAAATGCTATTTTGGCTTTCATTCATTATCTCAACTAGGTACAAAAATATATATAATTTGTTATATTTTCATTGTGGATGCATGGGCTACTCTCACACACAAACAACAGAGAGCACAGACTCTAAGTAACGGCACCACTTGCAATTTTATCATCCCCAAAGAAGAACCCAAATCAAAGGATCAAAAGGGGGAAAAAAAAATTCCTTCCACTCTCTGATAGAGATGCCAGGAAAAACATGGTTGCAAAGCGCTGATTCTCCCCTGTGGTGCATGTTGCTATATTTGCCATGAGTGGAGCAGAGAGGCTGGGAAAGACGAGAAGGAGACACAACCTCAGTTAGGAGTTGGAGTATTCAGGCTCTTTCCCCTGCCTTTGTCCTCCTCTCCTCTCCCACAGGAGACCATGAGGTGAGAGTACTTAAGATGAAGTATATGTATGTAAAATTACCTGTTCATGTGAGTGCATTTGCAGTTTATTTAGATGCCCAGAAAAGTTGCTATCTCCAGTATTTCCAATTTTTAAGGTGAATGGTGTAAACGAGTCTCATCAGAGAGATATAGTGGTTGCGAAAAAAACAGAAGTCTACGGGAAAACGGTCCTGGGGCTTGACCTCTGCAAACGCTTTCCTGATGAGTTTATGTCTCAGTCACTCATTTAGGGTCATTCTGATTAAAACACTAAGTCTGTTTTGTAAATTCTTGTCATTCTAAGGTGCAGAGAGGAGGATTCTCAGAGTATGCTCACTTTTTAATCACAAGTCATTGAGCATGTGGTTTCACAGTCAGATCCACCCCCCCCCGAGTGCTTTTTTCTGGTCCTCAAAAAATGGAAAGACAAAAAAAAAAAAACTACACTAATCAACCCTCAAATCCACTGCCTGGACTAAACAAAATTCCCAAAACTATCTCAACACTGTGAAAAATGGTGCTCGAAGGAACATTTTCTTCAGTATGGGTCTTTCAGGTAAGCAGCGGTCAGCTCGATCAGGTGTTTGAAACACATCGCTTTCATGGATATCATGTATCATAGCAACCACAGCATCTCAGCACATAAAACACTGACACTCCAAGCACCCCCACCTGGGCGTTTTCAGATGATCACCTGTTTTCAACTGGCAAAAGAAAGCTTTGGGGCCTAGTTTGATTTATCGGGGGCATAACAAGTTTCCATATTCGTGGTTCAATCGAGACCGCAGATGAACTGACTGACTGGTTTATGAATGAAAAATAAACTCCATTACTCAGATATACCGGTCACTATTTACCTGAACAACCTTTACATTCACTATATTGCCAAAAGTATTTGATCGTCTGCCTTCACATGCATATGAGCGTGAGTAACATCCCATTCTTAATCCACAGGATTTAAAATGATGTCAGCCCACCCTTTGCAGCTATAACAGCTTCAGCTTCTGTGGGAAGGCTTTCCATGAGGTTCAGGAGTGTGTTTATGGGATTTTTTGACCATTCTTCCAGAAGCACATTTGTGAGGTCAGACACTGATGCTGGACGAGAAGGCCTGGCTCACAGTCTCCGCTCTAATTCATCCCAAATGTGTTCTGTCGGGTTGAGGTCAGGACTCTGTGCAGACCAGTCAAGTTCTTCCACACCAAACTCGCTCATTCATGTCTTTATGGACCTGCTTTGTCAGCCATGTTGGAACAGGAAGGGGCCATCCCCAAACTGTCAAAAAGTTGCGATCATTAATGAAAAAATGAAGCTGAAGCATTTGGAGTTCCTTTCACCGGAACTAAGGGGCCGAGCCCAACTCCTGAAAAACAACCCCACACCATAATCCCCCCTCCACCAAACTTTACACTCAGCACAGTGCAGTCAGACAAGTACTGTTCTCCTGGCAACCACCAAACCCAGACTCATCCATCGGATTGCCAGACTGAGAAGGGTAATTCGTCACTCCACGTCTCCCCTGTTGTAGAGTCCAGTGGTGGCGTGTTTTACACCACTGCATCTCACACTTTGCATTGTGCTTGGTGATGTAAGGCTTAGATGCAGCTGCTTGGCCATGGGAACCCATTCCATGAAGCTCTCTGCGCACTGTCCTTGAGCTAATCTGAAGGCCACATGATGTTTTGGAGGTCTATAGTGACTGACTCTGTAGAAAGTCAGCGACCTTTGCACACTATGGCTTGGTCACTGTCGTTCCCAGTTGCTTCCTTTTTGTTAAAATAGCACTAACAGCTGACTGTGGAATATTTAGTAGCAAGGAAATTTCATGACTGGACTTGCATCCTATCACGGTACCACGCTGGAATTCACTGAGCTCCTGAGAGCGACCCATTCTTTCACAAATGTTTGTAGAAGCAGTCTGCATGCCTAGGTGCTTGGTTTATACATGCATGGCCATGGAAATGACTGGAACACCTGAATTCAATCATTTAGATGGGAATACTTTTGGCAATCTAGTGTGGCTTTCACTAAAGAATGCTTACTCACCGTAAGTATTATGTCAGAACATGGCTGATTAGTATATAATTATAAATAAGCTGTAGGTTATTTGTCAGCTGCCATGTTCAAATGGACCACATAGCTGAATAGGAATCAACAACACATTTTGTTTGTGTTTGTGTTTGTTCAAACACAGTACAGCCTTCAGCCGTGCCTTCTGCCTTTTATAGGCAGGACTACCCTCATTAATATTTCCACACACTATCTGCACACTGTTTGCTTTAACCTCCTGTAAAGGTAAAATTTGCATACTTGAATTTGCGTCCAGCAGGAAATCTGTTTCTGGTGGTAAATATGTGGACAGATGGACAGTCAGGTAAAAAGGGAAGAGGTGTGAGGATGACTAAGAGCTGCGCTGCAGTCTCTTCCTGGGTGACCCTCAAACTGCGCACACACACACACACACACACACACACACACACACACACACACACGCAAGCAGCAGGAGCAGGAAGGAGGAGCACACGCTTCACAAAACTGGCACACAATCTCTAACCCTTTGCTTCTCTCTCTGCTGCCCTGTCTCCCTGCATCTTTGTCCTTGCACAGAAATAGCATAAATATTATTCTGAAGCTGGGAAAATCCCATGTGTCCATCCAACACACCCACACACCCCCACACAAAGCAATGTTAACAGATTACTACAGATTGATGTAAATGACTAAATGCATTTTTCAAAATTTTCTGCAATTCACAAAGGAAAAGATTCAAGAAAATAACAGGCTCACTGTGATCACTCACAGTAATTGACAGCTGCAGCAATAAAACTCAAATACATTAATGTTACATCATTGATGGAGAAAATGTGATGAAATAAAGGTTCACCTTCTCAGTATCAAAGAACAGCCATGATGATATTGAAGGTCTCTGCCAGAGAAGTATCATCTAAAACTGAATTCACATCTTACTGTTTTTTTTTTTACGTTTCTCAGTCCTCGTACGTAAGGACACCTCACAAACACGCAGGCTAAGACTGACCCGGTGAGCTCCAAATCCTCCTGCGTGCACTGCACATTGTACTCACCTTATGTGGGTCAAGACTGATATCTCTGACTTAAACCATTCCAGAAATAGCTCTGGAAGTAATCACCACAGAATTCATTAAGCACAGCTGGAGTGGTGAGATGCGTAAAGATGAACGCTTCTGCTCTCAATTCCCCCAGGGAGAGTCTTTCTAGCCACGATAGACTGCTGAGTGTTGCACAATCCACACAAATACACACTTGCCTTATTGATCTATTAGATGGATTATAGTATGTGACACTAAATATATTACACATTGTCATGGCAATTGATGGTTTGGGGAGATAAGCCTTGTTCACAGTAATGGGGTTAAATGTCTCCTGTTCGGCACAGATAGTGTCTTTTTATATAAATCATTGCTGCGGCATCTATTATGAATGAAGGAAGGTTTAACATGCTGCCATCTTCCACCTCATAAGACACTGCTGTGATAAAGAACAGGCTTTTATGGCTCGCACTGTGTCAGTCTGTACATGGGTCAAACAATCCAAAATGAATGCAAAGACAGACTGAACTGTTACACACGAACATAACCCAGTCATTGAGGGAAAAATAAACACACACTGGCACGATACTGGGAAAGAAAAAGTCATTTTGTAACAGATGCTCAGACAGCGTGGCAGGAAAGTTATCAGCATGTTTGTGGCAGCACTGAGCCAGCCGTTTATTGCATCTTGTCAGATATCTCTTCTGTTTCTCCTCTCACTGCCATTTCTGGAAACCACAAAGATTAAATCACAGTGCTGCGATTGCTCCTGCCACTCTCAGTTGCTGTTTACAGACACAGAGGAGACGGGCAGCTCTTCTCATTTCTCTATGTTGCGGAACCTTGGCTCATCTCACCTCTGTCCTCCTGCCTGTGACCCAGAAACTGACCTCAGAAGGAAGTGTCAGTTCCTAAAACGCATCACAAGGAGACAAAGCTTGCAGGAGGAGCTACCCTTTGCAGCTATACACCAGGATAATCTAAACTATAGCTGCTGGAGCTTTGTCTCTGTTATGAACACTGTTTCATTTATCTGACAGAGGTTACAAATTACAGCTGTAGAGACCATAACAGACGCAGGTGATACACACATCTCACAACCACATGACAGCTCTTCAGCATTAGGGATGTCTTGTTTTGTCAAATGCCGGTTGCCTCGGACCTTTGTGAAAACAAGAAAGAGGGAAAAACCTTTTTTTTTTGGTTTTTTTTCCTCCAAACATAATCACACATATGCTCCGTCTTTGGCGTCTTCATCATCTCTCCCTTCGAGGCCTCTCCTAATGCTCTTTTGCCTTTGTTTGGTAAAACACAGTGTCATCTTATTACACTGCATTGTGTCTCAGCAAAAACACGCAAGCAGCTCCCCGACAATTAACTACCCACTCTCAGCTGAGTAATACTGCAGAGCCTCCAAAGAGACCCCTTTTTAATGTCACCAGATGACATTGTGTTATGCAAGCAAAACACTGTGACTTGATGTGCTCAGACAGTCTGACAACAGGAAAACATTGCACTTGTGGTGGTCAATACTGTGCGGAGTCTGTCACATACTGGCTATGAAAATGGCATTCTTCCTTTTTGCTTTGTGCTTCAGGGTGCGATCACCAAGCGCTGCTGGTCTGGCATTTCCCCGCCTCATTAATATCTTGATTTAAACTGTCTTTTGAGCTCACAAACGATCCACCCAGGCAGGCTGATAGACGCACTGTCGAAGCGATTGAGAATGTTGAATCATCAATTAAGGATTGCTTGGAAGAAGCCTTGCTTTGTGTTATCGGCCTTTAAAAAAGGGAAGTTCCGAGGGTAAACTACGTGTCAGATATTTGGCACATCACAGGCAATGTGAGGGCCAAATACTGTTACCATGGTAACCTTGGCACACCGTGCTGACATATCTGGCACGAGTTTATAGTAGCAAGTGAACATGAGGGAAAAGATATGGAAAATGTATCTTGCGAATCAAAACTGCTTTACAAGATGTGACACAGGGCAGGTTACGGGTGTGAGAGAGACATCTGGTAGCAATTTACTGAATAAACACAAATCTGGCAAAGGAATATTGCATGCGTGTGTGCGTTTGTGTGTGCACATGTATAAAAAAAACAAGTAAATATTAAAGAGAGAACCCCAACGATCTGCTATGGGAAAGCATTTGGCAAGAGTGGGGACAAAGAACTCCTTTACATATGCCTTTTGCATCATCTTATGTACGCTACTTCATTAGGTACACCTGTCCAACTGTTCGTTAACGTGAATATCTAATGAGTCAATCATATGGCAGCACCTCAGTGCTTTTGGGGCATGTAGACATGGTCAAGACAACCTGCTGAAGTTCAAACTGAACATCAGACTGGGGGGAAAAAGGTGATTTAAATGACTATGAGCACCTACTGGGAATTTCCCGCACAGCAACAGGAAGGCAATAACTACTCATCATAACCAAGGTATGCAGAAGAGCATCTCTGAATGCACAGCATGTGGAAATTTGAAGTAGATGGGCTACAGCGGCAGAAGACCACAGCAGGTGTCACTCCTGTTGGTTAAGAACAGGAAACTGAGGCTCAAATTTGCATGGATAACAGCAGATTGAAGAGGAGACAAAAAAAAAAACACTGCCTGGACATTGGGATGATAGAGCCAGAATTTGGCCTCAACAACATGATAGCATGGATCCATCCTGCTTCGTATCAACAGCCCAGGCTGTTGATGGTGGTGTAATGGTGTTCTTGGCACACTTTGGGCCTCTTAGTACCAGCTGAGTATTGTTTAAACACTACAGTCTACCTGAGTACTACAGTGGCTTTTTTTTTTTTATTGTGCATTCAAAATTTGAATTCATAGAATTGTCATAAAATTCAATCAATTTTCTACTGTGGCTGTTTCAAATTGAAAACTTCATCACTGCCTTTTAGAAGCAGCCTCACAATCAAGGTGAAACTAAAAACCCTTTATATGCTTTCCCGTAATCATCTATTCCTTCTCACTCCCAATCCTCTCTCTTCCTCATCCTCTTCTCTCTGTGTTGCAGAGTTTTAATGAGCGCTCTTTGTCTAGCACACAAACTGTGGCAATCCTCTTAACAGTGAAATAGAAGAAAGTCTTGTGTCCCGCTGTATTTAGGGGTGCTAACTGGCACACAGATTAAAAAAAAAAAAAGCCTTCTGGGCACGGCTCTTAAGGTCCTACAATTCAATCTGACAGGCTACCAATTCCCCAAATAATAGAAAGAACCAATATTTTTTGACAGTGTGTGACTTTAGTGACCTTTGAAGCACATAAATAGTACTGAGAAATCTGCCACAAATTGAAAATACGCTACCAGCTGTCTAGGATAATAGAAGAACAGGAACCATGTTATTTGACTATAAGACATTTTGTTGTAAGGGAAATTTACTCCCTCTTTAATCATTTTGATATACAGTACAAGACTGAACAGGACTGGGGGGGTGAGGGTGGGGGGGTGTAATCATCAAGAGCGGATGCGATCAGATAAAATAAAACGCACATCGACACTGCCCAGAAGAGCCGTTACCATGATAACAAAATGGAAATGGCCCACTTTGTTCCTACAGCGGTCGAGCGAGAAGCTGAGAGAAAGGAAAGGGAGACAGACAGCGGGAAAATGAAGGACGGTGGGGGCAACAGAGACCCAACATTCAATAGTAGAGGGGGGACATTTTGAATGTGAAGCAGAGGCAGAATTACACATAATTATCCAGGCCAGCTAAGCTTCCACTCTTGGTGTAATTAATGCCATTGAGCTGGAAGAGGGTTTAAAATCGTTGCTATATTAAAAGAATGTTTCCATGATTTCTCCACATTCAACTATTCTAATTAGCCCCAAGCAGATACTTTCTCTTCTTCAAGCTGGGTAACTTTGAAGAGATGGCTGAAATCAGGTTTGAAGTGAAACTGAAAGGACTGCTGCGGGATTTTGATGTCAATCAAGGAATTGCTTGAGATATTTTGGTTGCCAAATACTTTCGTCAGACATTTGAAGTGAATCTTGGATGTTCTCCTTCGTGATTACTTTGTTGTTCTTCCGGGAGCTCAAAAAATGTGCTGGCTGTAAAAAACAAATTTCCTAGTCAAATAGCTCAAGGTATAATATCAAACATAAATGGTGCTCAGAGTGCCTTTTTTTTTTTTTTTTTTGCTTGACTTTTTTTTTTAATTACAGAGAGGGCAAAGCTTATAATAGAGAAGCTTCACTATCTGGCATTTCGTGAGCAATTCAGAATATTAAATAAGGCCTTAAACCTTTAATTTTATTTCCTGTAAATGTTACACAGTAAATACAAGTACGGCAGAAACAACACCCACAGAACAGTGAGCAGGAGGAAAAAAAAAAAAAAAACAGAGTAAAGCAACAAGACTCAGATCCTTTTTGTAGAGCAACCAAAGCAAATTTTAATGTATTAGCATATTTAGGCCATCTTCACACGCTAAGCAGAGTGGGGCAGGAGGCCCCTTCAGATCTCAACGGCATCACTTAAGAGGAGTAGTGCTGCACCGCAGACTGCTGCTGTGTAAGATATTTATTGTTTGGGGGCTCCCCATCAGGAGCCATGCAGCCCTCTCTGTCATGTTCCAACACCCCCGCATTTCTGCTCCTTGATTGGTCAGTGATGTCAACAGTTCCATTCAGAGCAGAGGACATGATTGGCTCTACACCTACGCGGCCACGGCGGTCTCTTTGGAGGCATATCAGCCCTTGTCATGCTAACTGACAGGTACGTGTCGCCCACAGGGGTAACAAATGTCCCACTGAGAGGTGGAGGAACCCACATCCGATGCACTCATCTGATAAAGTGAAAAAGATATCATCTCTTGATGAGAAGTAAACAGTCGCCGGGTCGGGACTGAGAGTGGGCAAACTGGATGCAGTTGGTATGCAAATATATTCCAATCACAACAAAAGCCAGGCTGGTCGCAGTTATGGAGATGCCACCATGAAAGCAAAGAGCTACAGACTACATGGAGATTACACACAGCAGGAAACATGCCCTTCTGAGTAAAGCAGTGGATATAAATGAAGTGAGGGAGGAGTGTTGCTTTTGGGGATCAATGCATAAAATCAATTCTTTATGCACAGACAGAAAGCTGCTTTCAGCTGCTCCCTTATTCACAAGGGGTCACCACAGCAGGTAGCTCTGCATGTTTGATTTGGCAGACTTTTTACACTGGATACCGCTCCTGATGCAATCCCCCCATCTCCCTCCAGGATCAAACTGGCGATCTTTCGCTTGTTAGGTGAACGGGTAAACCACCTTTATGCATAGACAATGACTTCAAATTTATCTATGGGTGAGGCTAAAGCAACTTTTTATTGTATCAGGTGCCCTCGCTCTTGTGTTTACTATATATTTACAAGATACTGGGTTTACTTATTTATGTTTCAATGACAAATATGCATCACATGAAGTTTATTATATTAATAAATATGTTATTCAAATGGATGGGAAACTTACATGAAATCCATCATGTAAACATATAGCCTAAGGGATGCTTACATATGTAACATCTGCTAAAATCACTACTGCTAAAAGAGTAGTATCAGAGTAGGAGGTATCTGAGTTTTTCCACATTTCCAAGAGTATGGTTGTGGTAAATGTTAATTTCCTCTGCCTTGACCTAACAACAAAGACAGAGTAGTTGTGCGTGGGAGCTACATCTCTGTGGACACAAATTGTCAAAACAAATTAAAATGCAAGGATTTATAAATTCTCTGCTCACAACATCTGTCACAATTTCAGCTTAAACAGGCGATCTGATGTTATTTAACAGCTAACTTCGGCACTTGAGACAGTATTATTTGGATGTGACTTGGCCACAGCTGAAAGTCAGTCACCATGCAGACATATTATGCACCCCTGTTTTCACTCTGCTCCCTTTCATCTGCTCCAAGTAGTCACACTGTTTGCTTTATCTTTGCCAACGCTCAGCAGCAAGAAGCCAAAATGTGTAAAAGTCCCCTTTGACTTCACCATCTCTTCGCCCTCACACTTCCACCAATACAATTACACATCTTCCTGTGTTTATTCAGTCTTGCACTTATGCCTTCACCTTTGCCTCCTTCTTAGTTTCCTTGTACACTGTTACTGCTTCTTTCTCTTCTTCTAACTGCCTCTCCCTCCTTCCCTCTCCTTCCTTCTGTCCAGACATGGTGCTCTCCCTCCAATGATGGCTCCTCAACTCTCCAGATGGCACAGTCATTTCCACAACTTCAAAGGCTGAAGAGTGCGTGTGTGTGTGTTTAGGGGGGGGTAGCAGAGCCTCCACCACAGTGACAAGTGATCCAACAAGCTGAAGCACACTCACTCACATACACAGGACTGCTTTCAGTGAGATGAGCTCATGCTGGAGAGTTCAGGGTTAGGCTAAACAGTTTAACACTGTGACATCTGGGCTGTGTATCTGAGTCATACGTTGATGTTCATGTTTTCACGTTTAATACAGCTTTAAATCCAAACAGAAGCAAAACATTAAACGCATTTCCACTGGCTATCCATTTGCATGCGATGTACCGATGAAGCAAAATAGCCTCTTATGTATTTCTGCATTATTTATCAACAAGTGCACTCACATTACTGAATATGTTAAATGGACCAGATCATACTTCAAACAAGACAGCTGGTTTTCACTCTGCAGCTTTATCTAATTAATTCCCTTGATGCATAAATGCAATTTTTACCATCTGGGGTAAAATACGTGTGTGACCTGTGACTAAAGCACAATTTCAGCTGTTTATTTACTGTGGGGGGCAAATACATTAGTATCAGCAGAGATCACTGTATAGGGGCACGGAAGAACAAGAAGAGGAAATGGCACATTCTGAAAATGAGGCATGCTTTAAAATGATATACTTTAGCTTAAACTCTCTGAGAACATATGGAGCAGCAGCATACCGTCAAGCAGGTTTTTTTTTTTTTTAATACAACTTTGTGTTTGCAACTGGGATTGCATTTGGTTTTGCTTGTTAAAGCAAATATTTACTCAGCCAATCAAATGCCAGTAACTCACTGCTTTTAGGCATGTAGGTGAAGAGAACCTGCTGAAGTTCAAAGCGAGCGTCAGAATGAGGAAGAAAGGTCATTTAAGTGAACGTGATTTAAGTGAAAGGTGATTTAAGCGAACGTGGCATGGTCTGAGTAATTTAGAAACTGCTGATCACTACAGAGAATGCTCTGAAAACAGAAGAATATCCAGTGAGCAGCAATTTTCTGGGAGAAAATGCCCTGTTGATGTCAGAGGTGGGTGAGAAGAGAACGACCAGACTGCTTCAACCTGATGGGAAGGCAACAGCAACTCAAATAAGCACTCGTGACAGCCAAGGTTTGCGGAAGAACATCTCTGCAAGTCACACAAGCTCACCTAACTTGGACAACAGAAGACTGGAAAAATGTTGCCTGGTCTGACGAGTCTCGATTTCTGCTCCAACATTCGGATGGTAGGGTCAGAATTTGATGTAAACAAAAGCACGGACACATCCTGCCTTGTATCAGTGGTTCAGAATGGTGGTGTAATGGTGTGTGGATATTGGCACACTTTGGGCCCCTTAGTACCGATTGAGCATCATTTAAACACCACTAATGAGTATTGTTGCAGATAATATCCATCCCTTTATGACCGTAGTGTGCCCATCTTCAGATGGCTGCTTCTAGCAGGCAGCATGCCACAGAGCTCTACTCATCTCAAACTGGTTTCTTGAACATGACAGTGAGTTCTCTGTTCTTACATGGGCTCCACAATCACCAGATCGCAATCCAATAGAGCACCTTTGGGATGCGGTGGAACGGGAGAGCCATGTCATGGATGTGCAGTCGACAAATCTGCAGCAACTGCATGATGCCGTCAATAAATTTATGCGTCACACAAAAACACAATGGCAGTGACTGAGAATGGGGATAAATAAATACAAGGGAGCAGAGCAATAGTGAGAGAAGGTAGCCGTAGTGATGTGCAGGTTGAGTGTATAATGGTGTTGGTCTACAGAATTTAACTCAGCATGGCCATCTGACAGGATGTATCAGTGTTGCTGTTTTTCCACTGCAGCTGAGAGAGCTAAACAATTTTTTTCTTTGACGTACACTAACCAATGTGCTGTAGAGAACATCGTAAAGTGCACTTTATAAATAACAAGGTGTTTTTAGGTGAGTCACATCCTGAGTGTTCCTATGGTGGCCTTAAATAAAGTAGGTTACAGTGAATGTGCGCGTTCAAGAAAACACAAGTAGATGTGAGGTTGCTCAGCAAAAAAAAAAAAAAAAAAGGTATCACTTGTAATCTTTTTATGAGTGATTCATTCATCATTAATTCTGTAAAAATGCATCGTGAGATAACCCCAAACATTACCTTTGTTATGCTTAGCAATAAACAGCCACCGTACTGGAAGCTGCAGGGGTTTGGTGCCTCACCCACACAGATCACTTCAGTAATAAAAACATTTCTTTTGCCATAACCCTACTTTAACAGGCTTTACCACTGTGTGGTAAGGGCAGGTAATCACAGGAGAATTAAAAAAAAAATGTTATCTGGAAGCTCTAGGCAGCCCTTAATCTGCCAACGCCCACAAAACCATAAACTATCAGCCATGCTGGATAAAGATGAAGGATCCCAGGAGCCCTGCTATATCACCTTTCTATTAACTCTCAGAGGCCAAATGTTCTGTTGGTAAACTGTATTTAACACACGTACCACATGCCACCTTTAGACAGCATAGATACGAGCATCACAGTAACTGTCAGCGTTGCAGGGGCACAAGTATTTTGACTTTCTGTTCCTGCCTCAGAGAAGCAGCTCCACAGAGATTTCATTCTGGAGCTCTGTGCATAAGTTTGCACCACCAAAGAGGGGGGGGGGGGGGGAAATGCCTCGATTTAAAGGCTGAGTAATAAATATTTGAACAAAAATGTATCTGAACTCTCCATCATAGTGTTCCACGTAATAACAGTCATGTCAAACAATTCTCCGTAGCATGTTATTTAACAATCACAGACGCCATTATGTAGCCATACTGTTAAGAAATGAGAGGGCACGGCACGCTCGCTGGGAATTATCTGACTTTGTGGTTCTTGAAAAGCAAAGCTTGTGTCACTTCCACACTTTCAAAAACAAAGTCTTTCTACATCCAAGAACATGTTTCTGTCAGCCTACTCCAAAATGCAGTCACTCCCAGCACTGCAAGCAGACAGCTCAGCCCCTGCACACATGTATAGCACTTAAAAAAAAAATGAGACATCTGAAATATATTACCATGTATATTTTAAAATATGAATGTGTATGCAAAAATATGTACATGCACACAGCATAATAACTCATATTCCCATCTACTGAAGCCTCAAAAAAGGGATGGGAATGTTTTAAATCCTGTAGTTAAAGCATGTAAAGGTCACATGTGGCTATACAGATGTGGGGCCAGGCCCACCCACTGAACAGACAGTTTATTAAAGTCACAGATCTTCTCATGTCGCTCCGTGACATGGCACTGCAGACGACACTGATATCAGTAAGTTTGGTGGAAAAATATCAACACATGCATGAAATGAAAAATACATTCACATTGGGTGCACTGCACCATTTGTCACAGCCCATTTTATTATCATGCTGGTGTTAAGTGAAGAGACCATGATGCCATACCTTTGCTCACCGCACAATTTTTACCCACTCTTTCATTTTTATGTTATTGGCATACAGGGGAATTGGAAGCGGCTGTGTGGTGTAGTGATTCGCCTTACATGTGGTTCTGGTTTGATGCCGGGATTTGGCGAAAAACCCAGCCTCAGGGGTCACAAGCTAGTGCACTCCTAGTGGCGGGCCTAAATCTGGATAAATGGGAAGGTTGTGTCAGGAAGGGCATCTGGTGTATAATCTACGCCAAAACAACATCTGCTACGGGAGACAACTTGGGAGATAAGGGAGCAGGCAAAGGTACCTATATACAGTGGTATTATACCTGATTGAGCTACAAAGGTTTCGTGCCTTGCTATATTTTGATCAGGCGTACTGTACTATGACTGGATGACTGCATGAATCAGAGATCGCCACTTTCAAAATACACAGCAGACTCGTTTCAAAAACTCCATCCACTACTTTCACATTCCCTGTTTTGTTTACTTTATTGTTGAGCCGCCAAAGTGGTGACCTGACCTTTATTTGATCCTGTAATAACCATCAAACTTTGCTCCCGCTGTATTCATCTTTGTCTCCCTCTTTCCGCGGCCTGTAGCCACAGTGTCGGATATCTAGAGAGAAATCTAAAACTGGCCAAGATGGAGGCCACGGGGGTGTTGATTTCAGGGAATATATTGCAACCTGACTCAAGAGACACAAAGTTCTTGGTCAGAAAAAAAAAAAAAAAACTAAAGCATTCGGCATTCTCCAGATAAACAAAATAATTCTGTCTCCACACACTGGACATGTTTACAATGATGACTTTGACACCCAGTCAGAGGGTGGCGCTGTCCAGCTGCCACTCCTGTCAACAACCTGACCACTAATTGCTCTGTGAGCAGCAGCTGAAAGGAGTCTTTGCTAATTAGGAACCAGGGTGGTGATATAAGCGACACAGAGGGCTGTATTGTATGGGACAGAGGTTACTCTCAGGTCCAGCTCTAATCTGTGTGCCTCTAGCCATAGTGTCTGAGGAGTACAGGGTACTGCTTCTCAGCTAACAGCCATGGCTCTTGGAATCATCTTCTGGTATGTTTTGTTGATAGTTAATTAGTTTCAATTACCTTTAAGTGAAATTTTAATTAGATTTTAATCAGAATCTGCCTATTTTACAGGGTTTTCTGGATTTCTTTACTGGCTGATAGTAATGTCGGTTCATCAGCTACAAAAGGTAGTCGCTTTTCTCAGTTATGATGTTAAGCCTAAAATTTTCAGTTACTATATAAACTTCCTCTCACTTCACAGGCTATGGGTATAGCTATGGATATCAGTATCCATTTAAAGCACGTCTGAGTAAACTTGTGGATGATGGAAACAAGGTTTTGACCTCCGATCGGAATAACCAGCAGGGTGTCGATAAGCAGCCAGCTGGCTTTGTATACAAACACCACAACAAACCTTCAGCTGAACAACAGCAGAATCTGGCTCCTAATCAACAAAACTTACAAAACACGCTACCCAATGCAGAGAGGTTTGCAAAACAGCAAATCCAACCAAATGCACAAAGTTCTCCAAAGGTAGAGGGACTTGTTAATGGTGAGACCAGACAATGGGGGCCAGTGAACCTTAACAAGCCACTCCTATTCCCTTTAAAGTCCAGCTATGAGGTAGCTGACCCATCTGCTGCAAAACCTCGATCTACACCGTTTAATGTTTATACAAGCACTTTACCCCACTCTACAAGCACTAGTGAAACTGCTCACACAAGTCAAACTGCATACAATGAGCCTGCTTCACCCTCAACCTTTCAGGCTGTGGCTTCTCCCAGGCTATGGCAGCCTGAACCAGTGGGCAATGGTATTGGGGTGTCTGATTCAGGTTTTGATTACAGAGGCCAGGACTTGAGCAGTGTTTCCAGTGCATACAGCTATCCAAGAAACAAACCCAATCTCTTCTTTGAGGAAGTATTTCAGTATCCCTCTAAAAGCACCGAGCCTCCTCAAAGTTCTGGTCCTGTCTCGAATGCTGTCGGAGGATACAGCGGAGGGTATGCAACTAGACACGCCTCCACACCAGTGACTCTATCATTTCCAAATAACATACAAGCCCAACCTTTCTATAAGTCTTGGAGGGGGGTTCCTTCCTTGTCTAAGCTCATTGGAGGCGGGAATCTTAAATTTAATCAGATGTTCCGCCGGCCACAAAATGCAGTGTTCAGCCCCCCAAGGGTCAAGGTTCCCGCAAGGGTCAAAGTTTACCAGAATGTCATGGCGCCGTCTAGAGGCTATCAACCGATCCTTCATCACCCACGCCCTTCAAGCTATATTGTCTTGTCCAGAAGCAGCTACCAGAAAGGAAGGTATATCCAAAGCAAAACAAGATACACTCCAGAATATCCTCTCAGTGGCTTGGAAGGTGTCATTGAGCCTGCACACAACTAACCAGCTGAACTGTCAACTGTGAAAGAACACTCACAGGTACGTTCAGTATTTCAAATTAAACTTGGGGAAAATGCTGGGCACTGAAATGGCTATCCAGCATATTGGCTATAAAATCTAAATGTCTGAAATATTCAAATCATTTCAAAGTAACTCTTCTGCAACGACTTAACTTCTGCTTTCTTGCTCGCAGATGTGCCCTGTGATGGAAAATAAACCTTTTAAGTTTAAACTGTTTACTGTGCAGGCTGTTTTTCCATGTTACTATATGTAGGCTCATGGAGTCACTATTTCACAACTGCTTATGCTTAAGTCGAGATATAGTGCTAAACTTGTCTCTTGAGTCAAACTGTGACTGGCAGGTAAGTTATGTGGCCATGTATTGAGTGTCTGGCTCCAGCTTTCACTAAAATGCATCCATGCACACATGCAGGTGGGTTACCTTGGCATTGAAATCCTTGTTTCCCAAATCCCCTGCAACAAAAAAGAAGAGAAGGCTAAGCAAACGGGGTTTGCTTTATTCAATATTGAATAAAACTAGTTGATGACATGCATTTGCAAGTCGTGAGCGCAGGAGAAAATTCGCCAGAGCTCTACTACAAACACCGCAGGCTCTAGAATATTTAAAAGCTTAAACTTGAGACTCTGCAAATGGCAGTGACCGAGGAAATGATGCTGTGTGCATGAGTGAAACTTACCATATGAAATCTGTACAGTGACTGCAGAACGTCGGCTGCTTGAAAAATCTCGCAATAAACTTGTGGTTTTTCACTTCGTGCACATTTTTCTGCCGCAAAGCACCTTTGCGGGCGAACCTGTTCCCAACCCCAGCTGAATCATTATAATGTAAAAGATGGTCAGCCATAATGGGGGGGAGAAGGGGAGAAAAAAAAAAAAAACTACTCCACAACCACAAGTTTGTTGTCCCGACCGATTTCTGAGAGTGATATCCCCCCCTCTCTTCACAGCTCTGGACAAATGCTGGTGCTTTCCTTGCTCTACAGACCGCACGCCTTCCCTCTGCCTGGACCACAGCTGAGCGCTTCTTTTTCATTCAAAGTGACGTCGGAGAAGCCCGCCTTCACGTACCGTGGGAATATTTCACTTCAAGTTCAGCCCACAATTAAATGCTTTTAGTTAGAAGCGATTCCTGGATAACACATGCAAACAAATGAAAGATGCGGACTGTGTATTTTATTGGGTGTTAGAAGACAGTAACACATGGCCACTAATGGTACATCGGAATGGGTAATAAATCTCAGTGAATTTTTCTGTAGGCTGTATTTTCTTTAAACATCCTTGCAAATATACAACCACTCCCTAATACACCCGGCCTCTTAGACATGAGGCTTTGGCATTAATGGGCATTTTAAAAAGTTGGGAGATGTTCTCTGAATAGCCTATTGTTTATTTTAGCGGTCTAATATTTTAAATTGTTTCCACAATTGCTAAACAAAGGATTTCTCTGCGACTAGGAAGTAACTTCATTACACTGCTCCTTTTCACACTGGAGAAAGAAAAGCATACAAGGACCACTTGAAGGAGGCTTCCATCAGTCGTTGACTGCCACTCAAACTGCGGGCGTTTAGCACCATCGTGTGGGCTTGAACTGGCCCAGTGTTGCGCCAAAAAGTAATTTCCGATGTTTCTGTGTTTTTGATGTGAAATATCTTTGCTTATGTCGGTAAATACAGTATAGTCAGCAGGACTTATTAAGGGCCAGTATATAAAATTAAAAAAAAAAAAATTACCTGTTGTGCAAGTATATGTGAGTGAGTTATGTATCTACAGTATAATCTAATCCAGTCCTTTTTGACCTTGGGCAGGTCTGTCTTTGAAAAAAGAAAAAAAAAAAGGCCTTTTTACTGTCAGTGACAGTTTTTACCTGCATAAATACAGAAGACATAAAAGTTACTTTGACAAAAAAGTGATTGCAACTTCTACCTGTGACAGGAATGTTGCTTCTGGTTTAAAAAAAAAAAATTTATATCATTAATGAAAGATATGATTGACTTATGTTTCAAGGATCATAGGCCAAAAACTCAATTACAGCAGTTTAAATAGGGACTCATTTTTTGGCAAATACCAATATGGCAGACGAGCACTTTTTAGCACAACACCTAATCTGTAGATTCTGCGGAGAAGGATTTGACTTCATTGCAGTGGCGGTTCCTGATATGGGCGACATGGACAGCATCCCCCCAACGCATTGCGATCGCTGCAGCAGTGCCTACCGCACTACTCCACTTGAGGGGTAATGAGCGCCCTCTGCCTGCTGTGTGGTGCATGTATCTTTCTGCCATGGTTTGACAGACGGGTTGTAACAGAAGGAAAGGGTCAGACGGGGGATTCATTACTTTGGGGAGTCCACCTGAGAAGCGCACACAAGGCAGCTACGGAAACCGCTCTGAACCGACTTAATCTGGCGTTCACCTCCGGAGAAATGTGACTACTCCTCGCTGCCACGCAGCCGCAAAGTTGTGATGAACCTATTCCGTCCTTGTGCGTTTTCGGCCACTTTATCAGTGAGAGAATAACAATCAGGAACAATCAATATAAGGAATCGAGGGAATGAAGAAAGTGAAAAACAGGGACAAATATGTTTGCAGCCAAAAATACTGAGCACAAAGAGCGAGGACCAAAAGAAGTCCCAGCCGTCACCGCATATAAAACACCAGCACAGGACCATAATGGTAATGAACACACACAATCCAGCTACACAAACAGAAATGCGACATGAGGTCGGCCACATATCGAGCATCTAACCAAGCTAGCTCCAAAACAGAAGCTGTTGTTAATCTGCTGCACTGATGCTGGAGTTTATTGGGAGTTTATTGTAGAATTTTTTGAGTTTGGGAGTTCATGTTTTTCTTTGTTTCTCCCTGTTGATGTTCATGTGTGTCCTTAATATTACACACATTTAGCACGTAGTGCTTCTGTCTGTGAAGAGTTGGCTGTTGAATATATTCCTTTAAAGGGTATCTTTTGTTGAGCTTTTATTACACAGTAGTCACTCTTGTACCTTGAATCTTGCACCTGACAAAGTTTGAAAAACTAAAACTAATACTGAAACTAAACTAAAACTAAGCAATGAACCAAAAAATAAAAACGAGCAAAACCACTCTGAAAACTAATTAAAACTAACTGAATTAAAGAAAAAAAGTAAAAACTAACTAAAACTAAACAATAATGTAAAAACAAAACTGTTATAACCCTGGTACAGACCAAAGCAATTCAATTCAATTTAATTCAGTTTTATTTATATAGCGCCAAATCACAACAAACAGTTGCCTCAAGGCGCTTTGCATTGTGGGTAAAGACCCTACAATAATACAGAGAAAACCCAACAGTCAAAACGACCCCCTATGAGCAAGCACTTGGTGACAGTGGGAAGGAAAAACTCCCTTTTAACAGGAAGAAACCTCCAGCAGATCCAGGCTCAGGGAGGGGCAGTCATCTGCTGTGACCAGCTGGGCTGAGGGGAGAGGAAAAAAGACATGCTGTGGAAGAGAGCCAGAGATTAATAATAATTATGATTAAATGCAGAGTGCAGTATAAACAAAGTAAATAAGGTGAATGAAAAGAAACAGTGCATTATGGGAACCCCCCAGGAGCATAGGCCTATAGCAGCATAACTAAGGGGTGGTTCAGGGTCACCTGATCCAGCCCTAACTATAAGCTTGATCAAAAAGGAACGTTTTAAGCCTAATCTTAAAAATAAGCAGATAGCACTAACACCCAGAAAGCTTAAAAGTCAAAGAAACATCCAAACTTTGAGGGATTTTCTAACTACACACTCCAAACATGCTAAATGTAACAAATCTCTCAAAGCTCAGTATCAATATCGCTGTCTCTCATTGGCTGCTGTCATTCCCACAACTTTCAACTGTTGCTCAGCAACCAAAAATGTTGCCATATAATTTTTTGATTGTTGATGTGGTGCATTTTTCCACCAATAGGAAAGGGGATGTATGGGGTTATATTTATGTCAAAAGTCATGCACAAGTAAAGCATAATGGAGCAAGGGGAGCAAATAATTTAATTTTGCAAGCGCAGGAATTACTGCAGCCCACGTGCAGTACCTTCACGGCCCACTCGAGTGGGTGGGGGGGGATCACAGGTCTACAGTGGCTTGCAAAAGTATTCATCCCCCTTGAACTTTTCCATATTTTGTCACATTACAACCACAAACATAAATATATTTCACTGGAATTTAATGTGAAAGACCAACACAAAGTGGTATACAATTGTGAAGTGGAAAGAAAATTATACATGATTCAAAACATTTTTTACAAATAAAAAAAATGAAAAGTGCGGTGTGCAAAAGTATTCAGCCCCCCGAGTCAATACTTTGTGGAACCACCTTTTGCTGCAATGTACAGCCTCTTTTTTTTTTACGTTATTTTATTTATAGTGTGACACTACAGCATACAGCCTGCACAAAGCTTAAACAATGCGTGCCTTCATGTAGACACGTAGCAGTTAGCAAGATGACAGCTGCGTGTCTCCCCGATCACAGCCTTCGGCCAGTCCAGTGTTTCTGTTTCAGTGATCTGAACACTCTGATATCCACATAATTGATATACCTTCCACAGAATAGCTGCAGCATCGCTACATGATTTCCCTAATCCGCGATACAGGGACAGCTGACTGTCTCCACCGCTCCACTTTCCCTTAGCATGACCCATGCTAAGGGATGCTTAGCTTGGCTGATGTGCTGGCTCGGCTCTACAGCTGCTTTAAGGAAAACAGCGTTGCCTTGTTTGTTAAGCATTACTTTATTGATTTTATTGCTTTGAAGGTAATCTGGTGCTCTTATAATTACGCGATTTCCCCGCTCGAAAAAACAAGGTAACTGATAATGTGGATGTAGCTGACTTCAGGCCATAATTTCATGTCATTTACACAAGTAATGGGTGATGCACTGTTACCTCGCTGCTTTTTAAAACATCCTTGCAATGTCTCCACCTCCAATGTGGTACCATTTAGGCCAGGTAAAAGAAACTGCAGTGTTAAAATGTTAAACTGAACGGCAAGTGTGTAAGCCCGCAACCGTGAACAACAGCGCAAACGGAAGTAAACAACCGGTTTCCGCTATGAATTATGGGTAGTGGGGCGGAGTCAGGAATACTGTGGATACCTTGTGATGTCACAGTTCTCTGGAATGTTACCTATTAAGATTAAAAGTAGGCCAGAACCTTGAAACTACATCCACAAAATTTCTCCTGTTGTACACAGCGCACTCTCGGAAAGCTTAACCAAAGAATTCAGTTGCAGATTTAGTGGAGTATCATCTGGACTTGATTGATACGCAAAGATGCCGCTCTTACTTTTGACGCATCACGTAATTCCCTGGGTTTTTAAAAAAGCCGCAGAGTTCATCGCATCACAGCTGGGACAATCTCAGTCACCAGATCCCACAGAAGGTTTGGAGTCCCAGACTGAAATTCAACAGGATGCACCTGAACGACCCACCTCTGCGACCGAGGGAAATGTCTCTGGGTCAAATTTTATGATCCCAGATGACCCGAAAATGCCTCTCGAAGTGAGGAAATACCGGCCTGACCCAGTTGCCAGCCCCCAGGCTGCCACAGGTCCCAGACACCAGGATGCCACAGGTCCCAAACCCCAGGCTGCTGCAGGTCCCAGACCCCAGCCTGTCTTGGCTGCAGAAGCCAGTAAGACAGAAAATAGACCTGTTACACTGGAAAAGAATCATTCAGTGAAGAAAGACCTGGTGATGGAAGGCCGAAAGGGGGTCCAGAAACCAGCTAAGTCCTGGAAAGTGGCAAAGGACGCAGTCACACTGGAAGCGGCTGAAATGAATTCTTCCATCTTTCTATCGTCAGACTTCCCTCCGCTGCAGCGAGAGAAGTTTGACAACAAGAGCCAGAAGACAGACGTGAGCCCGGGACCAAAGATGGGCAGAATGTCAAAAAATAAGTCAGTCAAGCGCATCGTATTTGGGTCGCACTTTATGATCCCTAATAATCTGAAAATGCCTATTGAAGTGAGGAACTACTTCCCAGACCCACTTCCCAGACCCCGGGCTGCTGCACGTCCCAAACGCCAGTCTGTCTTGGCTGCAGAAACACAGCCATCCACATCCACTGTTGCTGCTGCAGGACCCAAACCCCAGGCTGGGGCAGGTCCCAGTCCCTGATCGTTTTTCAAGACATTTAAGAGGAAGAGATTTAGCCAGATATTTAAAAGATCCTGAAGGATCATTGCTCTAATCTCTGACCTCAAAACAATGAGCTACCAACTAGCCTCAACCGGTCGCGGCAGATGACCACCCCTCCCTGAGCCTGGTTCTGCCGGAGGTTTCTTCCTGTAAAAAGGGAGTTTTTCCTTCCCACCGTCGCCAAGTGCTTGCTCATAGGGGTTGTTTTGACTACTGGGCTTTCTGTGTAATTATTGTAGGGTCTCAGAAGATAAAGCACCTTGAGGAGACTCGCCTCAAGGTGCTTTTGATTCTAAGGTAAAGACCCAACAACAATTACACAGAAAACCCAACACTCAAAACAATAGTAATCACATCAATAAAGCACAATTCTTGATGTGATTTGGGGCTCAATAAATAAAATTGAATTGGACCAAAAACAAAGACCAAGAAATTAAAGTATTAAATTCAAATATCAATAAAACAATTGGGCAAATTAAAACAAAAATTGCCTCGTCTTGTCTTGTTTTTTATGTCCTGTAATTACGGTCATATTAATAAAAAGAAAATATACATAACAGTATGCACATATGCACCCACAATACACCAATAAAAACTGACAGACTGATACAATTCACACGCAGACAAAGAGGGTTATGAAAACCAAGAAATTCTATTTTTGCCTTGAGCAAGTAGAAGAATCATATTTCTAGCCAGTATTAAGGAATGTAGATGTAGGATCCTTCATGGGGTTGCACAGTTAGATAATAAATCATTATTTTTTAATCCATTCTGTGAGACCTATGGTTTTAACAGAGAAGCAGACCAGAGAATTTACTACAGTTGTATACAAAGTAACTGTAAACACACCAGTGGAGAAAGCTAACAGAGATTTTTAACCAGCTGTTGAAATCCTGACCTTCTCAATGGTTAAGTACAGGAATGGCAGCTTTTAATGCCAATATTAAGCTGTCCCCTTAAACAGCTACGGTGACCCTAGGCCATTAGCTGCTACATTCATCTCAGTCATGGTGTCCCATTACTAACCACCTTCAATACCAGACAACGTGTGTAATTCACATCTCAAACTAATAATAGCAACGATGAGAGACCGGCACAACATAACTGATAACGCTGTAACTAAACACATAAAAACTCCCATGAGTGTGCTGTCGCTAGACCTGTGCATCATGCTTGGAGTGTGCGATGAAGACTACAATACAAGGAAAAATACAAAACAAAAACAATTTTACACATGAAAAACATGATAGTCTGTGCGTTCTGATTTATCAACACCCTAAAGCTCTGCACGCTGCAGGTACCAGTTATTTAGGAGTGGGAGTTTTTGTAAAGTGATTTAAACATGGTAGTGGATTTGATGTGTTTTAGCGACACCCTGTTATCAACTTTATTCTGCTGTCAGCTACTGAGCTGCGTCTGTTGAAGAAAAACTGTGCAGAAATGTCTCATTAAGACTTAGACTCTCTGTTAATGATGAAGTAAAGATAAAGTATAGAAGTCTGGTTAATGGGTGAAGTACTGTGTCATATTGACTTACAAACAAACAAAAATGATTTTTATAAAGGTATACACAAAAACCGAGACACTATTTCAGCCTGTGTGAGATTCTGTTCTGACTTTGAATCATACTATGGGCTAAACTGTGTGGAACTTATAAAGTGGTCAGAAAAAAGGATGAGATTCTGCAGCTATAATGTTTTCACCAAACTGACAGGTTTGATCACGCTCAGTGAAACAGCGTCGGTGCTAAAACAGAACCTAGTATTACACGTTTAATTTCCAAATCTGCTTAAAACTGACAGACTCATACAATAGTCGAATATGTGAGTAAAACAGAGTAGGGGCGCATTCTGCGCTCTGTGTGAGGTATCAGTGAAACACATAATAAAGTAGCCAGGATGACTGCTGTTTATGATAGACTGCATGTCTTTGTTTAAGGAGCCTAACAGCTATCGTGAAACATACATAATAAAGACAAACCAACTGTTGCTGTTGTTTCTAAAACGATCGGCCATTGTATAATGCTCCTAGAAGGTTGGCATGAAACACTCTGAATAAAGAGAGCCATCCAACTGTTGTTTTGGGTAAAAAGGGGGCTTTTTGTTTAAAAAAGAAGGTTTATGGCTCCCTGGAACCCTGCTGCACCATCACTGAGGCTGATATTGTTTAAAAGAGCACCTGTGTGACTGTCTCACAAATAAAACATTAGAAATAACGCAGTAATAGATTAGGAAATATAAATAAACAACAAAAACTCAGCACTACTACTCTGCACCTACCGCACTACTCCACTTGGGGGGTAATGAGCGCCCTCTGCCTGCTTTGTGGTGCATGTAGCTTTCTGCCATAGTTTGACAGACTGGTTTCAACAGAAGGAAAGGGACAGGCGGAGGATTCTCTCATCTCGGTTGCTGAGCCTAGAATGAATCTGTCTATCAATTGTGTGCATCTACTTTTATTAGTGCATGCACTAATAAAAGTAGATGTGCACAATTGAACACAAAGCACATTTCATTTATAATACTGTAATACTGTAAATAATACTGTAAATATGGTCATTAATTCACAGTATTTGTGTGAACCTGAATCCTAATGAAAAAAATAACACAAATACGAATCTAGACGGTTCCGACAAATGTTGGTGGATAGCGCAGTGTTGCCAGATTAGGCAGCTTGTGAACACATTGGGCTTGAAAATTATGTAATTATATAATATATAGTTATAAAATTATATAGATATATAATTTTCCAATAAACTTCCTAAAAACCTACCAAATATGGTGAAAAGCAGCCAAAATTTTAACAACTCACCCAAAACTGTGTATATTTAAATATATCACACCTGTGCTATTAACATGCATTTCAATGGAGATTTTGTTGTGTTCTGGCAACCCTGGGGATGGGCGGCGGTGATAACCTATCCGCTTCAGTGCGAATTACGGGAGATGGCAAGGAAAAGGTCAAAGCCATCAGGTGCGCAGTTTAGGAAAAAGAGAAAAGAAGATGAGAAACAAGCAAAAGATAAAGGTAAGCAGATGCTGTGTGATATTTCAGTTTCTTCCATGTTTTTTCAGATAAAAATTTAAAAGAAATTCTGAGTGTGCCCCTGATGGTGGGGGGACCTTCTGTTAAAACCTGCCTGTCAGACCATGAAAGCTACATGCACCACACAGCAGGCAAAGGGCATTCATTACCCCGCAAGTGGACTAGTGCGGTAGGCACTGCTGCAGCGATCGCTGGGGGGGCAAACAGGCTAGGACCGCCCCTGCTTCATTGATACCGCTAGGGCTGATGGATGAGTCCCACCCATGGTTTAAAATATGAAAATGTCTTTAAAGAAACACCGTGATTTGGAGTGATATAGATTATAATACAGGATGTCATCCTAAAACAAGCTCGAAAATAAAGATGGGAGCAAACCAGATAACACGAAAGATGTGAACGATTGAATGAATGACTATGTTTACGGATGCAAAAGAAGATGTTTCCATGGCAACATGGAGACGCGGCGTGCCTGCGGAAAACGGATGTTGCGTAGCGCGAGGACGCTAAAGTTTTGAACCGTTTTTGAGCGGCTAAGTCAGTGCTCACGGTACGTCGCTTTTTGTGTTTCACGTATTAAGATTTCACAAACAGTGTGCGGTGTTTTAGCACGCTGTCGTTCGGCTCGTGAAACCTAAAAGAAACCGTAACAGAGGTCAGACTAGCTCGCTTTTTAGCTCGGCTAACGGTGCCTGCGACATGTTTGCTAATGCATTGCTTGAGTCCCAGTCAAATAACTAATAATTATGATTTGTTAACTGCTGGATATGTTAGGCAAACTAGCTACTTATAGCTGTCGTGTCACGTTGATATGTTTCATAAGGTTTCGCTTGGGATCACTATTTAGCAAATTAATGCACGTAACAAAGCAGTGCAGCTTACTATTTATTGTTTTCTGTTCACTTACGCACTCCATATAGGTCACCATGAGCAACCATGAGCTGTCATGGGAGAGGCTGGACACCGAGTTTGACCATTTTCTGCTGGACATGAAGCCATATGTCCTTAAACACCCCAGCAAGACAGGTGAGGTGTTATTTCCAATGTATTTACCGCTAAAACAGGCTTCACTTGATAAATAGAAAAGGCCTGCCACTTAAATAGCTTTTCTACTCAATTTTATTCTGTTCAAACCACTTTCTACAACAAGTCTCATTCACCCACATTCATACTAACATTCACACAAACTGATGCATCAGGGTTCAATATCTTGCCCAAGGATTCTTTGACACACGGACTGAAGGAGCCAGGGCTCAATCAGCGACCTTCTGATTGGTAGACAACCCACTCTACCACCTGAGCCACAAACAGCCCTGTAATAGACTGTCAATGAGGGTGTACTCCGCTTTTTGCCTAATAATGGCTGAGATAGCCTACAGCCTCTTCACAACTCTGTATTTGATAATCTGTCATTCAGTTTTCAGTTCAGCTCAATTTTATTTATATTGCATACATTGACAACCTGACCTCCAAGTGCTTTATACTGACAAAAGGCAAACTATGGGAGAGTGAGCCAGTGTTTAGTAATTACTAATGATTAAATGCAGTACTTGTGTATAAACAAACACACACAGAAAAGAGGTCAGGAAAGAAACAACCCAGCAGCCTAAGCCTATTGCAACAACTCATTGAGGCTTCAGGGTCACCTGATCCAGCCCTAACTATAAGCTTTATGAAAAAGGAAAGTTTTAAGCCTTATCCCCAAAATATAGAGGGTGTCTATCTCCCAAATCCAAACTGGTAACTGGTTCCATGGTAGAGGGGCCTCAAAGCTGAAGGCTCTACCTCCCATTCTACTTTGAAAAACTCTAGGAACCAGCAGTAAACCTGCAGTCCTTGCTCCTAACAGAGCAAGATATGACAAGGCATGATTATTCAACATTTTGCATGTGAGGAGAAGGATTTTAATACTGGATTTAACAGGGAGCCAGTGAAGAGAAGCTAATAAGTGAGAAATATGGTCCTGCCTTCCAGTCTGTTTTTTTGTCTTTAAGATGTGCATGTAGTTTTACTAGTTGATTTATATCATCTGACTTCATGGATATATAAAGCTGAATATCATCTGCACAACAATAAAATGGATGATTTGTTAAGAAAACGTAAGTAAAGTTTATTGATATTGCGCTTTTTACAGACAAAGTCGCAAAGCACTGTACGACAATTAAAACGCAATATCAGTAGAAAACCATGTTAAATCAGAAATGCGTTAAACAACAGTAGGCCTGATTAAACAGGAAATGGGAGGTCGTATGTAGCTTTTTCGTGCTGTACATATGATATTCAAACCAATGTGATGCATTTAAAAAGCTCTTAGATCACGGTCCCCGTTCCTTTCTCAGAGCGTCAGCGTTGTGCCCAATGGATAAAGAAGCTGTGTGATCCAGCTGCATGTGGTTCAGGTCTAGTCGGTCAGAAGAATCGCAACATGTATGCCCGTTTGCTCCTTCACATGCTCAGACGAGGGGTCCTGGAGGCACCATTCACCAACAAACCAGAGCCCGGACGTCTTAAAACACTCCCTACATACATGGTAAGAATTACTTCAACGAGCCATGTATATTGTTGTATTGGCAACTGGTTGGACACATTCACCCATTCATATCAATGAGTGAGTGTGTCCAAACTTTTGACTGGTACTGTATGTGTGTAACTGTAGTGGATTGTATTAACTGAGTTTGTAATTAACTAACCTAAACCTTCATCTTCTGAACCTCTGAAATTTTTAGTCCATTTACTTTGATGAGCCATTGAGCAGCAGGAGTGTGGAGCACGGTGATAGAGGCCTGCCCGACTGGGTGACAGGGGAGCTGAGTGGCTGTTCTGATGACAGTTTGACAATGGAGCTCCTTAAGGACAGACCCAGTTCCACACCTGTTAAAGATCACCACAGGTATTCTCAATGAAAATTCATTAGCTTTAATCGTGTGAGTATATACGTATAATCAATTACTGTACTTTAGGGGTTCTTTTAAATGTAAATGGAAAAAAACTAGTTGTTTTACACATTTTTTTTTCATGGTTTATTTTATTTCAGTCAGGACCACTGCAGTCTTAAAAAACAGTAGCTATTTCCATCTGCATTCATTTATTTTTGGCGGCATGGCTGTGTGGACTTCTGGGGCCGGGAAGGCGTCCATCTGCCTGCATTAAAAGCTGGAGGCGAGGAGAACTGCAGCAAGACCTCCAACACAGAACAGAGCAGGGATCAGTAACAACAGATACGACACTGACTAAATCAGACAAAGAATGAAAGCTGGAACTGGAATGGGAGTGGTTTGCAAAGCGGTTTGCAGATGTGCAGTAATTGGGGGCAGGCTAAAGCAAGTTAACCCTTTCCCTCTTGGACGCCTGCTAGGGGTAACCCTTCTTTCTCTTTTCACAACTGAGCAGTTTCTGTCATATTTCAGGCCAGCTTCCAGAACGATAGGATTGGGTGTGGAACCTTTTCTAATGGTCGTCGAACCACAACTTTATTGATATATATTGAGGTGTCAAAACTTGTCAGTAAGGGTACAAGCAAGGTTGTAAAATGTTGTCTTTATAGGGGAAAGAGGTAAATAGCTCACACTATATAAGATAGGGAGTTGGATGTGTAGAAGGGTACGAGCTGAGCCATCAACTGATGTGGGATTTCATTAAGATCAGCTGATCTGTTGGGAGCTGCACTGTGGTACAGCGGGCAGACTGGCATGAATGGAAATTAATTCAGTGATACCTGACTGTCCAGTATAGAGAAAGCGCATACAGACGGATAAGACAAGTGGTTGAATCTGAACCTTTAATCTTGTGATTATTGGATGTTTCACAGGTTTATCTAAGTGATCAAGGATTTTATTTTTTTCTCAGTAAGCTTCTATGTAAATTACCAAGTTTATCAAATAATGTCTCACTGCAAGAAAGTTGAGGTGAGACAGATCTGAAGTATTTTTCAGTGTTTGTTTGCTTTAAAGAACCATTTGCATTAAGCTGCCGAGCTGCTTCCTCATTGGATAAAAGAGCTAATTTGATTCAGTGAGAAACATTTTTTTAAATTTCAAACAGAAAGACATAACTCATTTGCACATAGAATATAATGCATCTTCCCCAAGTTATTATTTATCCCTTGAAAAGTTCACACTTGCTTATTAAAAAGGCAGTGAGAGGTTCTGGCGTTTCACAAGCAATTATGAGTTTGTATAGTAGGATGATGGTATGTTACTGCACGATTAGAGAGCCCCCCCCCCCCCCCCCCCCCCCCCTTCTCCTGGTGACTTCTCTGATAAGAAGACAGACCAAAAAGAAAACAAACTCTTTTTTTGTCAGTCACACAAAGCGCTAATGCATAAGGTATTAATCGAAGCATTCTGTTTTAAAGTTCTTCTGCCAGACTTAAAACACCAAACTTTGCTGTGAAACTGAATACATGCAGCTTTTGTGAATGATTGCCCATCGTATTTGCTCAGCAGCGCTGTCTGAAAAAAGCCAAAGACATTGCCAAGTTGTTGCATCAGTCTGCATGAGCTGTCCATTCTGCCTTTTCAAAGAGAAATACTTCAAAACAGCATGAGAGGATGAACTTCTCGTATTCTCTATCCATCTTTCTGTTCCTCTCCTCTTTACACTTTACCAGTTGTTGAACTTGAGGTGTAACCCCCACAGAGTAGATAAAGAGAAGAATAAAGCTTGGTAGCTCATTAGTGTGTTCTCTGTTTCTTCAATTGCTTGGCTTCTATTCCTCTTTGAACATCAGCCAAATGCCTAAAAAAAAATACATTTGGGTTTTAAAATTGGCTGCTCTGTTAAAAGGGCATGCGCCGCTCAGGTATACATCCGTGTGTATAACATGTGAAGTCACGGCTCACTAAACCATCAAGCATCCTAGCGTGCACGTGGATATTTCTTCTAACTGCAGGCAGTTCAGAGGCTCGACAAAGTGATGTTAGTAATGGCTCATGGATTTTCATTGCAATTAACAAGGAAAGGCAAATCAGCGCCCAGTGGCTTCATAAACTCATTAGCATAATAAAAAGAGAGCACTGTAAGTGCATTAAAGAGAGCTTAATATACACCAGGGCACTGTGTAAGAAGAAGTACAGGCCCACAGCTGCCATGTTTAATTCAAAGTTTTCTGTCGGCTGTGGAGTCATTATGATTAGGCAGTGTGGCGGTTAGCTCTATCACCTCACAGCAAGACGGTTGTGAACATTTTTGAACAAAGTGGTCTGATGGGGCCTTGCTGTGTGGCACGTGCCTGTTCTCCTTTTGTATTTGTCAGTTTCTTCCCAAAAGTCTAAATAGATCCTGATTTGGTTAAATACTAAGTTCAGCCCTGTAATTCCCTGGTGTCCTTTCCAAACTGTAGCTTGCCGCTGTTGTTGGGCTTTATTTCATATGACTTTTTAAATGAGTCTTATCCATGTATGGCCATAGGGCTGCATCTGTTTACATTCCTACGTCCATTCCAAATGATGTGAAAAAAAAGAAAGAAGTGTGGCTACTTTCAGTAAGATTCAGCCTTAGAGGGTGCGAATAGGAGGGATTTTTGTGGGGAGCAGACTGCTGAGTACCATAATGTCTGATTGGGATAAGACCATGAAAGACCCTCAGATCACAGACTAACGCCCTGATGGAGAAAATTAGCCAGGCCGAGAGTCCTTTTATGTGTCTCTCTCATTTAGATAAGATTAAATAGAAGGAACTCATCTGACTCCCTCCCTGTGATGTGGCAACATTTGATCTGTTTCACGCACCATTACTCAGGTGATAGGCAGGTCTTCTTTTAGCTTGTGAAACTGCGCAGTTCAAATTTCAATGTCTGAAGGTAAAGCTGTGTTGATTTTTCTGATGTTTTGCGATGCCGCTCGTCGTTCACACACCAAGTGGATGTGGCATGTTGTGTATGTATGTGTGTTTAACTGATAATATCGTGAAACGTCATTAGTCCGAAATATTGAATTCCAGCATGAATTCCTCTATGGCTGTGGTATTTCTAATTCCGTGTTTAGCCACCAGATAGAGCCACTGCTTTGTCTATAGCAGCAGTTTAGGCACAGGAATGCTGTGGGACCACAAAGCAGGCAGGCAGGTCTGCAGATCATATAAAACATCATCTAAGTTTTATATGTTGCCTTATGTTCAAAGAAGGTTCACTGATAAATTGAAATGAAAGGGATGGGTAATAAATCTTTATTGTCCCTCTTTACGGGACTTTTCTCTGACATTTTCTTTTCTTATTTTTGTCACATTTCTCCCAGACTTCTGTGCTCCATCTGCATGCTGTTTATCTGTGGATAAAAACTCTGAACTTCCCTCCTGACTTCATGTCCTCTACCTTCTTTTCTCTGGGAAAGGTTGACAATAACATTGTCTCTGCAGTTGCTGGAGTCAGTTACTGATGTTGGTTGAAATGCTTTACATCTCCCGCTCACAGGCCAGAAGGTCTCCATGGATTTTTTTTTTCCCCCTCCAGGTGGTGAAGGGTTATGGTGGAGGGTGTGCAGGGGGACAAGGATGTTAGTGTCCCAAGGTCAGACTGCTTTAGTGAGGGTGCCCGAAGCTGAGACCTGAACCCACTGGCTCTGCACCTGGAGGTCAGACTGGTGGATGGATGTCAGGTTTCTTTAATCAGCCAAGCTGCAGCTTCTGAGGGTCTACATGGTTTTCTAATTTTCTACTCTGCGTGTGTGTGTGTGTGTGTGTGTGTGTGTGTGTAGCTCTGGCCTGACTTGCCACTTCTTTGATCTCTGGGCCTCAGACTCCAGACACATCTGATTCAATTATCCTCATCCACCTGTTGACTTAGAGGCCCAAAATTGCAAAGCTTGGCCCCCTTATCCGTGTTTCATAGCTGTGTTGCCTGCATGTGTGTGTGTGTGTGTGTGTGTGTGTGTGGGCACATAGATAGAGAGGGAAAGTCTGTCGAAGTACACAAACGCTAAAGTCTTTCATTTGAAGTGTTTTCTCATAATTATTTGCAGATTAATGAAACAATATTGGAATTCATTGTACCTGATGTAAAGTGCTCATTTCAGCTCATTCTTTACAGCCACTGAGAAGTGACTTAGACTTTGTCGTGTTATTGTGAAATCCACTCCGCACATACAGAAACTATACAATATGTGATGGACTCTGGCACTTGCAGAATTCTTTCAGCCACTCCAAAATGAACCATTTAAGAAAAAAAAAGACTAGTGATCACTGAAGTGCCCCACTTGTAATTGCTACACATGAAAAAATGGGAGGACCCAATTGCCCAACTCTTTGTAATCATATGTTATGCTATGCAATCACCAGTCTCAATTACAACTGCTTTATTAGATCAGAATCCAATTTACTACAATTTCTTTGGTGTAATCACTGGTATACAGTACTTTCTTAATAACACGACAAATACAGTACTGTGTAAAAATCTTGAGCCACCAATTATTTCTTTATATTTTGCTTCCAAGGGGCCAGACTTTCTTGTCATTTTAAAAAAATGGTCTTGAGCAATAGTTCTCCGGGCTTTCTGAATTTCAACGTTTTCACTCATTTTCAGTCCAGTCCTTGTACCTGGCCATTTTCAGAGGAATATTTTTCTATTTTGTTTGTTGAGCCATTTAACACTGACCTATGAATTATTCAAGCATTAAAAAAAAGTACCTAACTCAAGAGATGAACCAGTGTTGTGCCTCCACATAACAGACAACTTAGCAAAGAACCAGTTTTAAATTGTATCTTTAGGCCCTTTGTTGCTAGCAGCCTGTCACAAAAACACAATTTGTTCCTGTTTCTTTAGTTGAATCTATCAGAAATGGTCTCATTGGAAGGTTGGCTGTCAAGAGGCCATTTTTAAGGTATGCCAAATTATACAAGAACTGGATTGAAAATCAGTGACAACAGGTCTTTTGGGGTGTGAATCCAAATTTGAAATTTTGGGTTCATATGATTGTCAGTGTGTACAGAGAAGGTCAGGAGAGAAGAGCAACAAAAGAGCATCTATATAAATACAACAGTGGAGGCTCTGTCGTGGTTTGGGGTGCCAAAAGATTTTGATCCTCCATGGTGTACCACTTGGAACTTGTCTGATTGACATTGATCATTTTTCAGCATGACAGTGATCCCAAACACACTGCCAGTGCAGTGAAATTTAATGTCCTTCAAGAAGCCTGGAGAACTACTCCTGAAGACTACTTAAACTACAAGAAAGCTGTCTGGAGAATAAAGGTGGTCAAACCAAATATTGACTTTCAAACTCTTTCAAATTATACAAACAATTTTTGCCTTGTATACTGTATTTCCTGTATGTTTGCACATGTTGCAGTAAATCACTGAACCCATTTCCCATCGTCCGAGCAAAATATAAAGAAATGAAGCATGCTTTAAGATTTTTGCACAGTACCGTAAATTTATTCTTTTTTTATTTTGATCATTGTCATACAAAAACAAAAAGCAATAGAATAGTAAAGGGAAAAGACAAACATCCTGCCCCATCCTAAATGTACTGATTTAAACAAAGCTTGTTCCTACAGCGGGCTGACTCTCAGGCCTGTTATCAAAAATGAATACAGTATTTGGCAAAACCACCAAAGATAAATTAATGCAAGTTTTAAATGTCTACTCTTACTGTTGAAGTTACATAAAAATTGTGTTAGTGATGCAGTTATTACCTCCACCAAAGAAGTTATGTTTTTGGCACCATTTGCATGTCGTTCTTTTATTAGGTCAAACTTTCGCAAAATAACTTTTATCTTTAAAACTATCCTTAAATTCTTCTGCCTTTGTTTGTATTGACAACATTTAGGAAATGATACTGTTATATGGGGATTCTAAATGTCCCACTATAGTTTGCATCCAAATATCAACATGAATATGTAGAAAATGCAATAAATTTCCTTAAAAGTAAATACTGCCCAGAGAACAAGGTCTCTTTTAAATACATCTTACTAAGATAACCGAACCGTGAACTGGTGACCTTAATAACTCACATTCACACCTTGGTTCATGTTACTGTAAGGACTCGGTAGGTGAAAGGGTGTGTCGGTGACACTCGGGACCTCCTCCAAGCTGACAATCCCACTAGGGGTTAAGTATCTATGACTCTGGTTGAATTCACTCACAAGATATTTAGATATTTGGTGTTTTGAGTTTAAATGCAATTACTACTGTCACTGCATAGACAGATACATATCTATTCCTATTGAGTATTCTGTAGTTTTTTTCTCACAGTGAAATAAATACTGACTGTGACAAATGAGGTTCAAAATACCAGGAATGCTTAAAAAGATGACAGTAAACGAATGCCCAAGGGCTCCTAATTGAGAGTGTGAGACAGTGCCCTCTAGAATGCAATGGGATGTCTTTATAAGATGATAGCTGCTTTTTTTCCCTGATGGTTGTCCTACATCTCCCTGCCTTCTCTAACATCTTCATTCAATTAGCATCAGTGGGTTTTAAGTGCCTTGTGTGCGCCTGTGCTTAATGAGATTGTTAGCTCAGTTATGCAGATGTGCTCGTGCATGTGTGGCGAGAGACGATAGTGAGAATGAGAAGTGTGTGTGTGTTTGTGCTCGTTTGCATGTGTGTCAGTGGATATAAGCGTTTCCCCCATGAGGCTGTTTGTTTAAACCATGACGGACACAATGAGAGGCATCAATTGAGGTGTGTGATTATAAAACGATTGTACAAGTCATAGCCTGGTGCCCTGTGGGCTCTGCGTGGAAACAGACTGATGTATAGCAGAGACGTTTATTGTTCAGATGGGATGAAGTGCCGACCACAAACCATGCAACCGGTGCCAGATGTTGATCTGTGCAAATGGCAAGGCGGGCTGCCTATGCAAGCACATTCATATGCAAAGAGAGAGTCGAGCAGACTCCAGAGAGATGCACACACATATTGTAGGTTAACCTTTTACACTTCTGTTTGTCTCTCAATTCTCTCTTCCAGGAGAAGGCTGTGCGAGGATAGGACTGCATCACGACCCGTATTTTCCAGTCCACTGAAACAGTCACCCAGACAAGTTACGAGAATGGTTAGTTCATCATTATTCTTCAGAATTAAAAACCACACCTCTGGAGTTCCCAGGCATATTTGTGTTACGATTCAGCAATTAGATTTATAGGTCCCTGTGAGGTAGCTCTGATGAGACATGAAATATTAAAGGCAAACAGCCTGCTGTTGCCAATACAAACAGTGGACACAATGCTTTGCTTTCTTCTTTAATGTGGACCAATTTGGGAATTCCTGAACTCATTTCCCCATGAAGTTGGAGGAAAATTCCTGTGCCTGCAAGTTTCTGTTTCACAAAAATGACAATAATGCGATCACAGCTGACACATATACTCAGACACACACACACAGCTAATTAATCAGATTTACCTTAATAAAGTTTTTCTTTATGATTAAAATATTCAGTGGGGATTTGGTTTTTAAACAGTTTTTAAATAGGTGTTGTTTCACATCTTTATGGGGCTGCAGTTTGTGGTGCTGTCCACTGGTATTGCATTACACTGAAAGGTGTTTGTAATATTATGTCCTACTTTATTAATATTAGCACACATGAGCAGGCTGCATAAAATAAATAAATCTCCTTTTAGCGTAATGCTTTTAAGGACACACTTCACATGCCAAGATACAGTATGCCAAGTTTTCAGCTAATACCTCTTTGGGAATCACCTTATTGGTGCAAAAATACTATTTTATGCCTGTCAAACTGTGTCATCCTTGGCATTTTTCATAGATTCAACTAAAGAAATAGGAACAAATTACAGGTTTTTCCGACAGACTGTTAAGAAAGAGGCAAAAGATACAATTTAAAATTGGTTCTTGGTTTTCATATGTAAGCACAACACTGGTTCATCCCTTGACTTAGGTGCTTTTTTAAATGCTTGACTGATTCATAGGTCAGTGTTAAGCAGCTTAGCAAACAAACAGAAACATTCCTGTGATAATGGTCAGGTACAGGGACTGGACTGAAAATGAGTGAAAAAGGAGCCAGTGTCCAAAGAAAGCTTTGAAAGACCTTCAGAAAGCCTGGAGAGCTGTTGCTCAAGACCACTTAAAAATGATAAGAAAGTCTGGCCCCTTGGAAGCAAAATATAAAGGAATGAGGGGTGGCTCAAGACTTTTGCACAGTACTGTATTTAAATTAATGGTTTGAATTCCTTCTGCGACTCTCAGAATGTAACACGCTGTTTTGCACAGGCAACGGCCTGCATACCCAGCATTCCTGGATATCGAAATGAAACATTTACGGTGTTTGTTCGAGGGTGAGGCGCTGGAACCTTAATGCCTTTTTAATCAGGAGGGGCATTTAATCCTGAGCTATTCATTTCTGCGATTTCTTTGCATCAGCACAGTTCCGCTGAGGTACACCCAAGGTCCACACTCCACGAGATCTTAATCAAATTCAACAACATATCTCCTTTCCCTATCACTCTCCCAACTTTATTAGATATTTCCCCTATTTCAACCTTGCTGCCCAACCTTGACTGGAGTAAACTGATCTTGTATCAACAAAACCCCTGCAAGCATTCAACTTATCCTGTATAAAATAAATCCGGCGCCCCGTCGTAAAACAAAAGGCTGGAGAAAAACAAGAATGACAGGCAGTCTAGCATATGCCCCTCTTGTGGAATTTACTGCATGACGGAAATGATGTGGAACTGCCAAACATCTGGAGTGCTGTATGTGTGAGAGAGAGAAGAGCGAGGGAGCAAAGGGTGGAGAAATGGAGATAACGAGGGAGTAGAGGGTTGTTAGTTAAACACATGTGGGTGTACTGTGTATCTGTAAGCTTTTAAAGAGCCCTTTTGTTGTTGCCAAGAGAGAAATTATATTGTGTCAGCAGGCAGCGATAACCTTCACCACCGCCTGATGTTGGCTTCCTCGGGCCAAACTGCCAATCAGAAATCACCATCTTAACCTCCATTTTGTTTCTGCTGATGATAACCCCCCCCCCCCCCCCCAAAAAAAAACAAAAAAAACACACACACACTTTTTTTTTCCCTCCTCTTTTCCCTCCTCAGGTGGATGGGGAGCTGAACCATACGTCTCCCGATGACAGTGACCTGGAGGCTCGTCTCAACAGCTGGAACCTGGGGGTGAGTCCAGGGGCATGCCTTGAGCTTCTTGGTTACATGCAGCTGTCAACATGCTGAAGCTCACAACAGTGACAGCAGCTCTCAATGTCTAAGCACCTGAGTAAATCCACATCAGTAGTGCAGTGTTGCAGAGTTAACCACACTGCTCGAACAAAAGGTAGAAAACCCTTTCACCTGTATTCTCTTGAAGCCACTTCCTTTAGACAGCTCGGTGCTATTGTAGGATGTCAGGGTAGGACTGGGAGTGGGAGAAAGGTTGTGTAAGCTGAGGAATTGAAGATGTGTGAACCTCTCTTATCTTCTCTATCTAGAGTGCACCAGGCCTGGGCTTGATAAGCCCCCTGCCCTCATGTGTTCCTATCTTCTCAACTGTATGACCCTGATTGTCTTTTTCTTTCTTTTTTTTCACATGCTTGTTACCTGTGACTTTCTCCTTTCTTCATTAATTTTGGCAAAACCTCCCCCTCTCTGTTTTCAGACTTTCTGTCTGTTTCTGCTCTCCTATCCGATGTCCTCTCCATCTTTTCTGCGACTACTTCCTCTTTATTCTCCCTCTCTCTTTCAGTAATCTGAGGCATCTATCAGCCGACGTGAAGCCGTGCTCTGCGCTGGTGTAGTTTCCTCTCCTCTGTGTTGAAACCCTGATAAGAGGCATTGCTTGGCACCCCCCCGCCTCCCGATTTGAAAGCCTGCATCTTTCAAATCAACAGATGTTCCTTCACACACAAATACACACACAGACCCCACTCAAGTTTACGGAACTTTTTATAGATGCACTGCCTCAAAGCGCCCAATGCCTATGAAATTTCAACACAGCTGAGCATCACTTTATCTGGAACATCTTTAGCTTCTCTTTAGATGTTCTGAAGCAGTCCATATCGATTTGTTGTTCATTTCACCACTAATGTAATGAAGTGAATGCATTCAGCATGGTAACCGGACAGTTGACAGCAGATTGCTTCAGACTTGGAAAGCTGGTTCACAAAATACACAAAACCTGAGTCAGCTGGACCTCCATCTGTTTTTAACTTTCAGGCTGTTTGTGTGTTGGAGCAGCTACTTTTATGTAAATTGGGAGTTGCCCTACCTTAGAGCTAGATGCAACATACTACCTGTAAAGGCAAAAAAAAAAGCATGTACCTTTTTTAAACTAGTGTCACATATAGTCCAGTGTTCAGTTGTTGCCCCTACCACTTGGCTGTCTGTGGTTAAATGGGCCGCGCTGACGGCTTGCTCAACACTAGACTGAAACTAGGAAGCCATCAATCACAGCGTGTTTTTTTGGCTGGAAAGCCAGCACTTGTGATTTGGAGTGTTGTTCTTCTTGTGCGTCCATCCATCCATCCACGTCAGGATTCAATGACACAGGACACTGTGCCAGCTGCGAGGCTGGACAAACATATGCTTAGAGGAGCGTGTGTGTGGGCACGGGGGAAAAGAGCGTGCGCGCAAGCATACGTGTGCACCGTGTCCAAGTTTAGCATCGCACTTTGCCAGCATTACACCACAGCATTTAGTCTGCATGTCTTCCTCGCCCTGTGGGCCGTGCTCAATCAAATCTGATGACTGGCTGTCTGTGGATATAAAAAGAAATCTCATTCTTGTTTTCAGTCTGGGCACTAGTTTAGAAGGATATCGATTGATTCATCACTTGGCGAATGTGGATTTGTTTTCTAGCCTTTGCCAGATTTAAGTAGCAATTCATCACACATTATTGCACGCACCACCACAGCACTGGCTATGACGAGTGGTCTTTTCTCTTCGGTGTGCATGTATTACAGGAAACATGACTGTAGTCAAGTCGGATGTTTCTTTTTGCTGAGGGCTTACAGTAAAATGTATGACCTGTTTTTACCTGCATGTAGACTTAGCAGGGAGCCACAGCTACTCACCCCGAAGCAACAAGATTTTGTCTTTATCCTCATACTGTAACTGTAACTGTTTTAGGCCCAAACTCTGAGGTTCTTTCAGGTCCTGTTCTCTCATCTCCCATTCATTCTGGATTAGCTTTGCGTGGGTTGTGCCACCTCACAGCATTAAATCCCTCTTCTTCTTTTTTTAAAAAAATTTTTTTTTATAAACACTGAATGAGTCCCACACTTCCCTCCTCTTCCTTCTTTTCCTCCTTGTTCTCCTCCTTCATCGCTATGTTTAAGAGATTAGCAGCAGAACTGTTTACTGGGCGTCATTCCTGTCATCTCTGGAGTCGGCTCTACTACTTTGAAAAAGCCGTGATCTTGCTGCTAGTTGGCAGCCCCTACAGACAGCCTCAGTGCATCAGAGAGAAATGCTGTATGATAGTGCGAGTTCACAAGAAAGTAATGGGGTCATAAACAAATGTCAAATAGTGCAAGCAAAAACAGCAGGCTGTCAGGCAGCAGATATTTTTTGCAGTTTGTGTCACAGTTAGTGAGGTGTATTGATGTAATGCTGCAGAGTGACATAGACCGTGACCCGCTTACTTTCAGGTGGTTTAGCTGTTCGCTCTTTTCAGTCTCCTGTGTTTCATATTGTAATCAAAGAATACGCTGTGTCAGTGTTTGGCAGGGATGTGTATACATTTGTCTCAGTGTGACAGTAAATGGACCAGGGATAGCTTGGAGATTAGTGGTCCTGAGTGTTGACAAAAGGGACAGCAGAAAGAGGCCAAGAGCGGAAGCAGAGCTCGCCACACACACAAAGGCTTGAAGTGTCCCAACACATTCTGCCTTTCTAAACAGACACAAGATGACAGAAGAGGCTTCGGCCACAGGACTGGGCTTTTTGATGTGCTCCCCACATTCTTTATGGCAGACTCAGGGTGGAGGTAGTGGTAAAGCTTTGTTAAGAGAGGAACGAGCAAAAGAGAGATCTAAAGTTTTTCTGTTTACTCTTTCAGATTGAGAACCCAAGGTATTTGCGAGAGAAGCCCGTTCCCTTGTCACCAGTAAGTTGTTTCGGGGGTCTCTTGTGCTTCATTTATTGTTAGGTTAAAAAAAAAAAAAAGTATTTGAACTTCTGAGTCTTCTCATTCTCTCATCTCTTTTTACTTTGTAGATTTTCAAGTCAAGCTTTGGGGGGAACAGTAACTTGGCCAGTGATCAGGGCCCACGACTGTTACAGAGCACAGAGGTATGCACCAGAATGAGAGAAACTTAGCAGTAATTGAAAATATATACCCATTCATATGAATGGGTAAGTGTGTCCAAACGTTTGACTGGTACTGTATAACATTATGACCACCTACTTAATATTATGCTGGTCACCCTTTTGATGCCAAAACACCCCTGACCTGTCGAGGCATGGACTAAGCACTACGGTGTGCTGTGGTGTCTGGCACCAAGATGTTAGCAATGGGTCGTTTAAGTCCTGTAAGTTGTGAGGTGGGACCTCCATGAATCAGACTTGTTTGTTTGTGGTTCAGTTCTGATGCTCACGTGTCCATTGTTGGTGCTTTTGTCGGGTGACAGGAATCAGCGTGGGCACTCTGATTGGTCTGCAGCCCCATACACAACAAACTGTGATGCACTGTGTATTCTGACACCTTTCTATCAGAACTGGCAATTTGAGCTACAGTAGCTTGTCTTTTGTGGGTCAGTGAGCCTTGGCTGCCCATGACCCTGTTGCTGGTTGACCACTGTTCTTTACTGGGACCACTTTTGATAGTTAATGACCACTGCAGACCAGGAACACCCTACAAGAGCTGCAGTTCTGAAGATCATCTGACCCAGATGTCTAGCCATCACAATTTGGCCTCTGTCAAACGCACTCAAATCCTTACGCTTGCCTATTTTTCCATTCTTCAGACACATCACCTTTGGGCTCAAAATGTTCACTTGCTCCCTAATATATCAGTATATACAGTCACTGGCCACTTTGTTAGGTCTGTTTAACTACGCGTTAATGCAAATATCTAATCAGCCAATCACTGCGATGACTCAGGGCATTTAGGCATGTAGGTGTGGTCAAGATGACCTGCTAAGTTCAAACTGAGCATCAGAATGGGAAAGAAAGGTCATTTAAGTGAATGCGTCATGGTTGTTGGTACCAAAGGAGCTGGTCTGAGTTTTTCTGAAACTGCTGCTCTGCTGGGATTTTTTTCCCACACGGCCATCTTTAGGGTTTAAGAGACAGTTAATCAAATACCATTACAACCAAGGAAGGAGGCATTTGGTTGGTAGCATGAAAGCATGGAACCATCCTGCCTTTGTATCAACAGTTCATGCTGCTGGTGGTGTAATTGTGTAGGGGATATTATCTTGGAACACTTCGGGCCCCTTAGTACCAAATGAACATTGTTTAAATGCCACAGTCTGCCTGATTATTGTTGCTGACCATGTCCATCCCTTTATGAGCAAAGCATATCCATCTTCTGATGGCTGCATCCAGCAGGATAATGCTCTATGTCACAAAGCTCAGATAATCTCAAACTGGTATTTTGAACATGACATTGAGCTCTCTGTACTCATGTGGCTTCCACAGTGACGAGATCTCAATCCAACAAAGCACCTTTGGTATGTGGTGGAACAGGAGATTTTCATCATGGATGTGCAGCTGACAAATCTGCAGCAACTGTGTGATGCTACCATGTCAATATGGACCAAAATCTCAGAGGAATGTTTCCAGCACCTTTTTGAATTTATGCCACAAAGAATTAAGGCAGTTCTGAAGGTAAAAGAGGTCCACCCCCCAGTGCTGGCAAGGTGCACCTAATGAAGTGACTATATATACATTAAGTAGCCACAACATTAAAACTAAAGGCTAACTGCTTTTATGTTATATAATGTTGTTACTGTTAAAACGCCCCCACAGCCACGTGTATACACACACATGTGGTTTATATGCTGAAATAGCCAAGGTCTCTTAAAAGGACAACTATAATGCAAGTTGTCAGTGATGACACTTTTTTTCCTTATGTGGATTTAAGCTGAAAATCCTATTCTGAAAACATGCTTTGAAGTCCCCTGTGCCCCTCCCCAACTTCCCCGAACCCCCCCCCCCTTCCCACACACACACACACATTCCTCCTACCATCCACCTTTTAATGCACTGTTAAATATAAAACTGAGCATGACTTGTCTGTAATAGGCATGGCTTTTCATACCTGCTCCAGTCAATAAGCACTGGATGGAAGAGAGTAGGGGGAAAAAAGGGAAAGAGAAAAACACACAGGACATTTGGGACAAGAATGGTCATGTTTTTTGACCTCTCATAACAATCTCTCTTGACCAGTCACAAGTGTTCGTGATTGGTGCATGTAAATCTTCTTTTACCAGTCAAGCAATGTATCTGTGCACTGACTGAATGAAGCAACTCCATTATGAAAACATTAAAGCCACGTCCTATGCTGTTTGATCCTACCTCAGACTAGCTCACTGGCTCCATACAACTGTGTGTGGTGGGAATATAAATTTACCTCAGCAGAACATGTACCAACTCTCTGAGTTACCAGTTTATTAGGTACACCTGTGTACTCTTGTGCAATGCAATATAAGTATCCATCAATAAATTACACAGTTTGAACATATGTTTAGCATTTCTGTTGAACAAAATATCTGAGTACAGCTCAAGTCTGACATTGGTGTGAGTTGTATGTTTGAGATCCAGCTTAGTCCTTGAACATTAGCATGCATTTTTAGGAGGAAAGCCATGGGAAACTGAGCTGGGCATTTTCACTGAGGCTACATGCTAGCAATATGTAAAGCACAACAAGAAATCCAGGAACTCTATTGCACTTGTGTTTAACTTATATTGAGATTGCCATTTTCATGATATTTTACCTTCCATTCTTTTATTAGAATAGCTATGCTAGCCGTATGTGGCCTCTACTTTAGCCTCGGCAAATACTCGATGGACATTAAATGCACTTTGTACCAACAATTTGTAAGTTGTTGCACTCGTGAATGTCCCCCGATCAATTGCAGTTACTTTACTCTGTCAGAATATCAGTTTGTCCAATACTTTGTCCACCAAAATGTCAACAACTCTTTTTGCACTGCTTCTTTTGAAGAAACCTCCCACCTGTTTGCATCTCTCTTTCCACCCATGCATCATGCATTGGCCCTAATGACTCAGTCATGCTAGAGTAAGCTCCTTGACTTGGCAAAAATCAGTGATTGCCTGGTGATTGCATTGAATTATTTATTTATTTATTTGCTGTTGGAGATTGCAAGTAGTGAACAACTGGAGGTTGAGCATGCAGCACCCTCAGCTTCTGGGCGATCACTTTCAATTGTGAGGTGATTGCATAGGTCTGACTCAGATTGATTGGCAAAAGTTTGCAAATAATTTATAAACGCAGACATATATAAAACCAAAGTTCCCGTGTGCCTGTGTCATTTTGCTGTTAAATCACCATCGTGCAGCAGCTACATCAGTATTTATATAGGAATTTCTGTTTGACATCTATGATGCTCTGACTTGATTCTGAATGTAAGTAGTTAATGTGGATTTCTGTTTAAAGTGAATTTCTGTATACACAGATGGCAACTGATTTGCAGTTTTCACCAGTTTATCACAGTTAATTGCTGCATTATCACAAAGAGAACACATGTAATTGCCAACTTGACCCCCATCCAGCAGACTGAATCCATCATATTGCAGTTTTATTGCCATCTTGATGGCAATAAAGCTCTGAAGACGACAGCTGACTGTGAGTAGTTGCAGGCCTGGTCTCTGTCTTCGAGGTGACCATTTCAAAGGCAACAAGATCGCAAGTTTATTGCACACAGTCGCAATAATTTTGGTTGTGCCGCAGAATCCAGCCACTGTCGTCCCTAATGTGTGACTGCAGCATAAAGTACCACAAGGTGAATTTCAAGGTCATCCAAATGGCCGATGATGGGAGTGCTGTTTGCATTATTTATTAAAAACTGTACCATTCCTCCATATTTACATGGAAGGCATAGTGTGAGCACTTCCCCATGACTTCTCTTAAGCTACAGATCAGCACTCTGTGTCCAATGCACAAAGTAATCGATTTAAAATGCTGAAAAATAAACTTGAACTGAAAGGTAAAAGTCAAATTTGAGCTGTTGCATCTATAGACATTTAGGATTGTACAGTTGAAACACCTGCTTTGTGGTCGACGCTTGTTGCCCTTTGACTTTGCTGGCATGCGGAAACTTTCTCGTAATCTTGTCCAGCCCTGCTATTGCGTGGCTGTCTGGGTTAGGTCTGGGAAATCACAGTGACATCACTTCCCCTTAATCCCCAAAGCATAGTTGGAAATTTACCCAGGTTTAAAGTGTTATACACGCCACATGCCATTAAGCTGGTGGCAGCTTAACGAACATCTCAGCTTTCACACCAAGCTCATCCTCCTGCTAATCTACTGACTGCATTACTAAAAATGCAGACAGTTTTTTTTTTTTTTTTCCCTATGGAACAATGAGTGGCAGCTGAGAAACTTCACTGCAAGCTGCAATTGCTTTGAGTAACTTAGCTTATACATATGTGCTCGCTAACGGGGGGAAATGTGGAAAATGTCTTGCAGGAGCAGCAAAGTCCTGCTAATCCTCCAGCACACCCAAGCAGTGCTTAGTATTAAGAGGGCTGGGCCTTTATTTGGAAATTCAATTAAATGTCGACTGATGAGTCAGGTTTCGCTATACATAGGCCTAAGTCTTGTAATTATAGAGCATGCTGACAGACTGACTAAAATACTCAGCCTTTCTTCTGGAGTTTGTGTGTTCATGCTGTCTACAAACTGCCCCCCCCCCCCCCCCCTGATAACTGACCTGAGGGACTGGCAGCAGCCACAGCATCATAGTGTGTGTGTTAGTGTCAAGCAGCACCACTCTAATGGTCACAATCCCCTGACTGAGGATCAGACCCCTTTGCTTTCTGATGCCATAATGATGCAGTCTCTCTAATCTAAGAACCCTTTGAGATGGAGCTTGAGCTCACAGGCTGTGACTTAGAGGGCCATAGCCTGCCTTATCTGATGGCTTTTCAAAGCTGAAAAGAGAGTAACCTAGTCAGTCTTAGTATTTTAAAAGGGACTAGTTCTGTAGTTGGCTTTCAGCGTGGTGCTTCAGGCTAGAAGAGTTGAAGGATCCGCAGCGTTCCATAATGATAAAGTTACTGCTGTGTCTTTGAGTTTGTGTATTTGATGTTTTCATGTTAGACATTTTTAACAGTAATCTGTTTACTTACTCTGTATTCAGAGCTACAGTATTCAAAGCTCTGTGATTTTTATTTATTTTATTTTTTTTCCCCACACACACAACAGAGTTGAATTTTAGCCAAAGTTTTTATCCGGCCTCACTATCTGGACAGACTACAGTAAATTAACTTCTTGTCAGAGTGTGGAAATGGCATCTAGCTGTTCCTCAGTAGATAATACAGCGCTGTATACCGACTATCCTAGAGCATCTGTGTTTACTGAGGATGAAAGACGCAGCGGGACATTGTACATCTCAGGCAAGATGAAGCAAACGTACAAATGCAACCTTGCTTTGTGGAGCCCCAACAGTTAGCAGCCGATTTGTGAACACATCCCCCCGAGGAAAAAGGCCTTGACCCCACGCTGGTTTCGAGAGCAGAAAAAGCAACTGTTTCCTTCTTCTCCTCGTTCCCTTTCTCATACCCGTCCTCGCTTTCTTCCCCCTCTCTCTCTCTCTACCCTCTCATCCTTTCAAGAGCGAAGTGTCAAAAAACATGGCATCTTACAGCGCTCGCTACAACTCTGAAGAAGAGAAAAGGGAAAAAGCTGTACCACCCAGTTGGGCTGATTGAAGCTGTCTCAAAAGCCTTAGGTGTACGACATTCCTCCTCCTCCTTCCTTCACCGACGCCTTTATAAACAAGTTTCAGACACCCCTGATCTAGTTTGGCAAACTTTCTCCAAAGAGCATTTGAACAGAGGATGAGAAAGTGACACCCCCACATGTTCTTTTTTTGGGGAGTAGAGGGGATGGGGGTGGGGGGGCAGATTCAGGTCTCTACTAACTCTTTTGCTTTTCAATCACTGCTACCTCTCTCCCCTTCTCTCCCTCTGTCTTTTTTTTCTCCCTTTTTTTTGCCTTTTCCTTTCTTCTCTGACATGTCTCCTGTGGTCCCCTCAATTGCACAAGAAATGGTGGTAAATCAAGAAAAAAGAGCCAAAAAAAAAAAAGAAGCAGAATACTTAACAGAGCTTTGTCAAGGATACAGTGTATAAATGTAGCTGAAGTGCAATAATGAGGGGAATCATCTAGAAGGCAATTCGTGTATTTTAGTTGGAATTGTATTTTTAACAGGGCTCTGAATGTAACGTGAATTGCAGACTTTTTTTTTTTTGCTCACTTTCAGTACGTTGTTGGTGTTTTTATTGTATTGTATTTATACGCTTAAACGCTACTGCAGTTAAATGATGGCTTTACTCAGACATCACAGTTACATCCCTTTTGATTTTTACCAAGAAAGAAGGTCTAATGTGGTTTGAGTGTGCCAAGTAATGTTGTGGGAATTTTCTGCTTAATGGTTTTTGATGACTAGAACAAACAAGATCTAGCCTTGGGATGTTGTTAACTGCTGACATAGTCATACACACAGCCGCACTTTCAAAGGAGGAACACTGTCACCCTGCTTTAGGGTTGATTAAGACACCAGAACAGACAGTGACTAAACATGAGTAGGGACATCAAAGCAAATGGTCAGTGTCAGAGACTTGCTTTGTGCCTCCATGCGCTGTGTGTTTGTGAGCAAAAAAAAAAATGTGGGCACTTAACAGCGATGTAACTAGAAAAAGGTGAGAAATACTGATGCTAGATGATGTGACAGAGTGAAGTCATCGCTCGGAGGTTATCAGGTCACCCAGACCACAAAAAAAAAAGAAAGAAAATGACACAAATCCTTTTGAGGTTGCATCAGGAAGGGCATCCGACGTAAAAATCTGCCAAATCAAAAATGCAGAGCTACGCCCTGTGGCAACGCCTTGTAAATAAGGGAACAGCTGAAAGTAGCTAAATATAGGAAATTCTGGTTTAGTAAAGATAAAAGTAACAAAAGCAGAGATGAAAAGACTCAGAGCATCAGCGTACATGGTAAATTTTGCGTGTTTTGATATTCGAATCACATCACCACACAAAAACGCTGTCCTTATTAGGACAGAGGTTTGTGAGCATACGCAAGGTTTAACGTTACATTTGTAACTGGCACCTCAGGCGATGCTACAAAGTAAACCAAAAAATAATGGAACAAGTGGCATTTTGAATAACTTCTACAGGATGTTACCGGTTACACAACCCGGGCCGCAAACCCGTGACAAACGGGAAGATGCACACAAACGCCAATTAAATCATTGTTTATATTAAAAATTAAGTGAAAACAACAAAAAAGAAGTTAAACTATGAAGTCAGTGGTGTAAGTGAGCAGATGAGTGAAGAAATGTTTAGTCCAAGAAACTAAAATCCACAGAAGGTGTCTCAAGAAGAGCCACACAGCAGCTGAGCTCTGAGGGCTTTTGTAGAGTGCTGGCACGCTGGGCCCGTGTGTTGCCAGTGTCGATGATTAGAAACGAGCCTACACCTCCTCTCCAATCCCCGCAGTAAAGCTCTGCCACACAGACAGGCGGAACGGAAGGCAGGTGTGGAGTGAGTCGTCACACATGTAATACGTCTGCAGTGTCATTGCCAGTGCACAAGAGAAAGCCACAAAGAGCCAGTCGAGGTGGTTTGGACATCTCAGCGAGGCGTTTCAGTGATGTCCTGTTCAAAGGAGACTCGAGGCAAGACCCACGACACGCTGGCAAGATTATGTCACTTGACTAGCTTGGGAGCAGAGCTGGACGAGGGAGTGGGGAGTCCTGAACTCGTCCTCAGCAATACATCCACAAAGTGTGAAGCAGATCAGATGTCAAAATTATCCCAAAATGAGGAAATTAACTGTAATTTCCCCATTTTGGGATCAATAATGTATCATCATCATCATCAAGAGGACACAGCCATCTAAAAACATTTTATTGAATTTTTAGTGCGATAACAGGGAAAAGCCACGTAAAGTTATCTGCAAAACAATGCAGCTTACATTGTTATTGTAGTGGCAGCTGCCAAATAGTGATATGCTGCAGTTTGCTTTGGACCACAGATGCACAGGTCACAAAATAAGGAAAGCCATATGTACAGATCCCTTAATACTGTGATGCTTACGGCATTAACTGCTTTTACTTTAACACATTCTTTTTCTGTGACACGCCCCAGACAACGGTTTACTTTTTTTAGTGGTAAGACCAGATTGTGAATAGAAAACTTGCCACTCCCTTTTTTTTTTTAAGGTTTTAAAAGAGCATCACACCTTTATAAGTCTGAGATGACATTTGAGCCGAAGATATTCTTAGCTAAGTTTAAGTCACAGAATTTCAGCAGCCAAATATTTGCATTTTTTTTTTTAAGCTGTCATTTTGAAGCATTGTCTCTCTCCAGACAAATGGAGTCATGTGATGATATATGACTGATGCCTCTTTCAGTGTAAAACTGTTGAAGATGAAAAATAAATTGAATTTTTTTTGTTTGAGTCAATTACAGAAAGTGTTGAATCATTAGGGTTTTGTTTGACTGTGCCAAGAAAGTCCTCTAGCTCGAGGAGATCTGTTCCAACATGCTCGTGACAACACTGAACTTTTGATCCTTTGAAAACAGTGTTGAAGTGAAAACAGCCTTTCCCTGCATGATTAACTACATGTAAATACACACAAGCAGGCTTTTACTTTGTTTATTATAAGCAAACCTGCACACAGACATAATCTTGCAAACAATTGGGTTCATTTGAAGCTCTGTGTGTGGAAAAATCATTTTGTTTCTTTTACTGTTTAATGTGGTTTATTTGATCATCAACTGCACTTGTTTGCGAGATGCTATATATTGTATCATCCGGAGTTATGTTACCTTTGACAGACTGACAGGCTCTGTGTTATTCTGTGTCATGTCTGTGAAACAGTTGGGGACACAGATCTTAGTGTTTAACAAAATGTCTTGCTCACAGTATCTGGTGGTAAAAAGACAAAAGTTGAATCGTGGTGTTAAAGTGTTGTAAATGTTACATATAGCATTTGGTTCTCTGTGTTCTCAGACTGACACGAAGCTCAAAGTGTTGGAGGCCAAGCACCAGGAGGAAAAACTGAAGCTGCAGCAGAGACACGATGCAGAGGTTGAGAAAGTAAGAACAAAAACTAGACGTTTGCAGCACCACCTACCATTACAGATGGATGTTTCTTTTCATTTGCCTTCAGAAGTCCCTTAATTCTTCATGGCACAGATGCAACAAGATGCTGAAAACATTCCTCAGAGATTTTCAGTCCAAATTCTGATCCTAGCATCCAAAGCTAGCAGCAGAAATGAAGACTCATCAGACCAGGTCTTTTGCTGCTGTAGCCCATCTGCTTCAAGGTTCAGTGTGTTTTGAGTTCAGAGATGCTCATCTACATACATTGGTTGTAACAAGTGGTTGTTTGAGTTATTGTTGCCAGCTGGAAGCAGTCTGGCTATCCTCCTTTGACCTTTGACATTAATAAGGCATTTCCACCCAGAGAACTGCAGTTCACTGGATAGTTTCTCTTTTTCAAACCATTCTCCGTCATCCCTAGAGATGTTGTGTGGGAAAATCCCAGCAGATCAGCAGTTTCAAAAATACTTAGATCAGCCTGTCTGGCACCAACAAACATACCACATTCAAAGTCACTTAAATCACTTCTCTTCCTCATCCTGATGCTCAGTTTAAACTTCAGCAGGTCATCTTGACCATGTGTGCATGACTAAAGGGAATGAATTGCTGTCGTGTATTTGGCTAATTACATATTTGCGTTAACAAGTTAACATCTTAAACATCCAGTAAAAACAGCAGTCCTACTCTTACATTAATTCAGTTAGCTCAAACCAACATCCAGTTGTAGTTTATTCTTTGCAGTACATGTCCAAACATCTGGATACAGACCCTGAGAGAACTTGGCTGAATCCCCTTTGGGTGTATTTGTTGTCAGACAACCTTTCATTTAATTGTACAAACTAAGTCTCAGTTGGTGCTAATATAATATCCGCTACATAAATGAATTTTGTTTGTGTAGTCCTTTTCTTGACAGTTTGCTAACTTGGGTGCTCACGAAAAACTATTTAACCTATGCCCGTCACAGATCTTGATTCCCATTTGGTAGCTAATGAAAAGTAAAGGAATGAGTCTCTCCTCTTCTCAACACTCAATGCCACATATAATCACCTCTTCAAAGCTTTTGTCAGCTGGTGAAAATAGCAATAAAGCTGGTTTATTTCACACTTTAGTCGGTGCCCGTCAGTTAGGCTGCAGATCAAGCACCTGGGATCTGTCACGTACTCAGTGTGACTTTCCTTTGCTGCCACAGAAGCTTCTAATAAAACAGAAACAAACACTCCACTTTTCTTTCTACTTTAAGATGCCCATTGCATCTAAGTGTTTGACAAGAGACAGGATGACAGCCAGCTCTCTTTTGCTCTCCCTCTCTCTTTAATTACATACAGATTGCAAGTTATGTCCAATTTAATTTCCACTGAATGTTACCCAATATTCCCCATAATGACTTCAAAGGGGAGTTATTCAGGGGTGCACTTTGACGAGCCGGATGGAAAGTGGACAAGCTAGGTTTAGTTTTAATTAGTCTACTTATAAATAATGTATAGGCTGCTGAAAGGCTACCAGTCATTGTCCCCCTGCGTGAAATCTATAATAGTTCCAAAATATTTAATAAAATCAAGTGCAGAAGAACGTCTTTTTATGTTATTAACATGCAAATGATCAGCGATTAACAATACACCACAGGGTACTGCAGGAACACATTTTAAGATCTCCATTTACCGTATAGTATGTTGGTTTAAATATTTTTGAGATTAAATCAGTTACGTTGTAACTGCAGATTCTGTTGGTGCTTTCTTCAGCAGTTTAATTCAGCTCTCTTCCAGTGATGGTTTTGGTCAAAGTCATGGTTAGCCAGGCTGGACCCCCTTCCCACCCACTCGTGTCTTTTAAAAACCTAAAATGGGCATCCTGAAAGCTGTCATTTCCCACTGTCTGGTGCACTCTCCCTGGACCTGACACTGTGTCATTGCCTTGTTTGGTGGATCCTAAAAAGACAACAATGCCTCTGGGGTGGTAAATGGCAAAAAAAAAAAAAAAATGGGTATCCCTAAATGTTCTGTGAACTTTGCTCCAGTCACCCCATCCTCCTTTCATCTCCCCCATCACACTCACACAGACTCGACTAATAAGGGCACTTATATTGAACAAAATGCTAAAGTATCATGGGCTTTGGGATTTAATGGAAAAATAACCACTGGTCCATTTCAGCCAGAGCCTCATCTGTTGTTGAAAGAACACTGTTTATTCCGTTTTCTTAATGGCATTACTCCAAACCCCCAAAATACAATCCAAAAAATTCCATTTAGCTTAGGGATAGGTTCAGATTGATATTTCAAGTAGATGATTTGATCACTACATGAGCCGTTTTCCACAAGGTGACACTGGGAGAGCTGAGTTTGGATTAATTTGTTTATTAAGTAAGTAACTGTTTGGGAAGGAACCTAGCCTGCTGAATTTCCCTGGCATCTTCTGCACAGTAGATAGACTCACCAGAATGTACTTACATATATATGCATATTATGCAATGGCGTAATTGAGAAACTCTCCATGGCCTAATTTAACTAATTACACACAGATGGCAGCAGCAAGCAGATGCAGTTACCCCGTCACGCCTTAGCACAGGTGGTTCACTCAGCTGCCATTTCTCTCACTTTGCGCACGGTCTCCTAAGGAGTGGATGTGCATGTTAAAGATGAAATGAATGAAGTCATACAGTGAATTTCCACACAAAATGTTCCATGTCCCTACAGATAACTCAGTCTTTACTTAAAGCATATATGAGATAAACTGCTGCACATGATTCATAGCAGATGAAACCTCTCTTTTTTTGTCACAATTGATAATATATTAGTATTCACAAATACTCCTGATGGAAATAAATGACTTAAAACTCGCCACCGTTAAGCAAGTATGACATTGAATGTCCTCAACAACTGCTGAAGTCTTATTTAGCTACTTGTTAGTATGTTTTATGCTGCACAATAAAATGTGAAGATGTTTGAAGCCTGTATTAACCACAGACGTTATTTGTACCATCAAAAAGCACACCACCTTCAAGACAATGGCCATCCATTCATTTTCCTATCCTTCTATAAATCACGGTCGCAGTGGGACTGGAGCCTTTCCCAGCTGTCCTAGGGCAAGAGGCAGGGTGCACCCTGGACAGGTTGCCAGTCTGTTGTAGGGCTAAGTCATAGAAAAAGGCAATCATTCTCTTTCACATTCACACCTATAATTTAGAATCACCAGTTGTCCAAATGTATAATCATGTGAAAAAGAGAGTTTTCATGAGAGTCCATGCAAATATTAACTTGCAGTAATCATTTCCTGTATGACTTTATCAGTCTCCCACATTGTTGTGGATGTATTTTGGCCCACTTTTCTTTATAATGTTGCTTCAGTTCATTGAGGTTTGCATGCATTTGTTTATGCACAGCTCTCTTAAGGTCCCACCACAGCATTTCAGTGAGGTCGAGATCTGGACAGTGACTGGACTATTGTAACAGTGTCATTCTTTTCATTTTTAGCTGTTCTGCTGTAGATTTGCTGCTGCGCTTGGAATCATTGTCCTTTTACACGACCCAATTTCAGCCATCAGATGGCCCCACATTTGACTCTAGAATACTTTTGTATACAGAGGAGTTCACGGTCAACTCAGTGACTGCAAGGAGCCCATGTCCCTTGGCTGCAAACAAGCCCAAATCATGACCCCTCCATTATCGTGCACATAGTTGGTACGAGGTGTTTGTGCTGTAATGCATTTTGGCCGAATGTCATGCTATACATTACATGGCAATTCATCTCCACCAAAGGACATTGTTCCAGAAGTCTGGTTGTTTGTTCATCTTTCCAAACCTGTGCTGCCATATTCTTTTTAGAGAGGAGGCTTTCTCCTCAAAACCGCAGGCCATACTTGTTCAGTCTTTTCTAATTGTGCTTTAACATTTAACATGCTAAATTAGGCCTGTAGAGAATGAGATGGAGCTCTTGGGTTTACTGTAATTTCTCTGAGTATTGCATGGTCTGACCCTGAGGTGAATTTGCTGGGATGTTCACTCCTTGGAAGATTGTGGCATTGTTTTAACACACACCTGAATGCTCCAGATCAGCAAACTGCTAAAACCTTTACTGAGGTAGTCACTCTTGCTGCTGGTCAGTTAATCAAGTGCATTTGAGTAGCAGCACCTGGCTGTCTCTGGACTTTGGGAAGAAGCCAGAATACCCAGAGATAAGCCGTGCCAGATAAACCATGGGGAGAGCATGTGCAAACTCCACACAGAAAGGTCCCAGCCTGTGAGGTGACAGTGATAACCACTGCACCACCGTGCTGCCCTTCCACCCTGAAAAAGACATAACATATGTTTCTCTTTCTGTCTTTGAGTGTGGGCAGTTGTATTTTCCTTTTTTTTTATATCGGGGTCGCATAGTGTATACTTCAATTTAGCCTTTGTGAACTTTGCATGCAGAAACTTTGATAGCTTTGCTGTGACAGATGCCATTTTCTTAGCAGTAAGAAAAAGACAGCTCAATACTTCAGTTGCAGTGTAAGTTCAATCTCCAGTTTCCCTCTCCATTCTTAGATTCTGGACCGAAAAAATGGTGAGATCGAGGAGATGAAGAGCCTTTACCGGACCAAGCAGAAAGAATCAGAGGAGATGATCCGTAAGCTGGAGAAGAAAGGTGAGAGGTCACATGATTGCAGGGTTAACATGAAGGATGTTTATACTTGTGTCTCTGCCACTCAGAGTAAAAAGCCCGAAAAGATACAATTCCACAAAGGATTGCTCTGGTGTAGAATGACATTCTCCAGCTGTGCTGCTCAATCTAAAATTATTGTTTTTTCTTCATTCCTAATTTCCTTTTTTTGTTCTTGTTCCTTTCTTTTCTCACTTGTCTGTTTCTAAGAGCGTTTGATGATAAAAACCTGCTGCATAGGCTTGCCACACAGAAGAAATAGTAGCCATTTAATAGAAACAAAATCTTTACTGTCATTGATTTCCTGACAGCATATCAGTTGAGCTCCAGTGTGTGTGTATGTCTGTTCGTGTGTCCATCTGTTCATACCCCGAGGCAGGGGCTGAGTGCTCTTTGTGTGTTTTGTGTCTGTGCTCACCCACAGTTCAGAGTGTGCTGCGGGAATCCCAGGTCATCTGCGAGAGCAAAGAGAAACAGATTGCAGAGCTGAAGAAGATGTCAAATCAGAGCGCCGACTCTTTAAAAAACGAGTGGGAGAAGAAGGTATGAGGATGAGTTGAAGGGCTTAGATATTCTACAGGCCAAACACCATGTAAGCAGCCCTGAGCCAGAGGAAGACTGTTTGTTAGCATGAGACAAGCAGACTTTGCTTTAAGCAGCCAGGCACTGCTGTACTTCATTCCTTCATTCATATGGTGCTTAAGTTGGTGTGGGTTTTTTCACTGCTGAAAAATGAATGCTCTCTGCCCTAGGTAAATTGTCTTTTCACTCCTACAGCTCCAACTAGTGAAGCTGTGGGGGCTCAATAAGATGCTAATGAAATTTGCACTCATTCTCTTCACCACATCTCTTAGCATGTGGTGAACGATGTTACAGAAGCATTTTTTTTTCTTGGATGACATAAAATAAATTACTGTGTAGCATGTAAATTATGTTTAACCCTCTTCAATAAGAAAGATGCTGCACATATAAAGAAACAGACTGTATTAACTCTGCTAGACCGTGGGTCATTTTCCAACATGAAAAATGTCTTCTTTGTAACCTTTTCAGAATGTTTTCTTAACCTTTAAGTGACCAGCTGGGGTTATTCATATTTATATCTGCTGTTATGGTATTTTTCATTGTCAAAATGTTTCCTACCATGAATCTACTTCTACAACTTTTTGTATTTATTTATTTTTTACAGGAATTGGCGCATTGGTATGGCAAGGATAATGTGAAATGGTGTGGGGTTATTTGACACTCCCTGTCACTTTATTAGGTACATCTGTTCAAATGCTCGTTAGGGCAGATATGTAGTCAGCCAATCACATGGCAGCAATTTAATGCATTTAGGCTTGTAGACATGGTCGAGATGACCAGCTGAAGTTCAAACTCCCACACGAGCATCTCTAGAGTTTACAGAGAATGGCCCGAAAAAGACAAGTTCTCTGGGTGAAGATGCCTTGATGATGTCAGAGGTCAAAGAAAAATGGCCAGATTGCTTCCAGCACACAGTAATTCAACAGTAGCTCAAATAGCCACTCATTACAACCAAAGTATGCAGAAGGATAGCACTGAACTCACAACACATCAAACCTTGAAGTAGCAACAGAAGACCACATCAGGTGCCACTTCTGTTGCCTCTGAACAGAAAACTGGGGCTACCGTTCGCATGTGCTTAACAAAAAATGATTTGAGCAGCGTTGCCTGGTCTGATGAGTTTCGATTTCTGCTGCAACATTCGAATGGAAGGGTCAGAATGTGGCGTAAACAGCATGAAAGCATCGATCCATCCTACCTTGTATGAACAGTTCAGACTGGTGGTGGTGTAATGGTGTGGGTGATATTTTCTTGGCACACTTTGGGCCCCTTAGTACCAACTGAACATTGTTTAAACACAACAGCCTACCCGAGTATTGTTGCTGCCCAAGAATGAAGAATTAAAGCATTTCTGAAGGCAAAATGGGGTGCAACCCAATACTAGCAAGGTGTACCCAATAAAGTGACCGGTGAGTGTATGTATGTCTTAACGTTACAGGGTTTGATGTAATTGTCATTTTGTAACTGTTACCTAAAAGCCCCAGGTTCATGCACTTGTAAACAAGCCAAGTATGGAATGATTGGCTGGTGGAAGGCATTTTAGAATATCTGTCATAGATACAGAAACAGTACAGGTGCGATAAACACAAATATAGCTATTCAAAAAACCCTTTTCCTGTATAAGACTTTATTGGGAACCATACCCATTAAAATAGGTTGGTCACTTGAGTTCGAAATAAACACTTATTACATTTTTTAAAATTGTTTAAAGGTGGAAGTCATGAATATTTCTTAACTCAGATTATATTTATATATATTTTATGTATTTTAATTTCATATAGAATGGCATCTACCAAACCCAAATTAGTGTGCATGTAATCATTAATCACACTTGGGGTTATTACTCTACTTGTTTGGCCAAGATGATGGATAGATATTTTTTTCTTTCTCGTTTTTTTTTTAACTGAAGAATAATCAAGTGAATTTTGTTGGCATATTAAGGATTTTCAGAGCATCGATCGACTTTCGGAAGATGTAGCTGAATCCCAACATTTTCCAGGAGAATGTGAAAACTGCTAGCACTTATATACAGTAGTAGCAGATTTGATGCTGTTCTTAACAGTGAGATATGACTTTGTTGTCTTAAGACCGTGATGACTGTATGCCCCCTCTTTGTTTGGGAAGTGCATGATGTGGTGTCTGGTTGCTGACCACTGCTTGAAAATTTTTTTAAAAATATTAAATTTTTTAAAAAAGAGAAATGATCATTCAGTCATCAGTCCTGGAAGCACAGTGAGGAATATGTGTGCCTGACATGACGGTATTTTATGCCCCTGCAGCTGCATGCTGCCGTGACGGAGATGGAGCAGGAGAAGTTTGAATTGCAAAAGAAACACACACAGAATATTCAGGAGCTGCTGGAGGACACCAACCACAGACTGGCCAAGATGGAGTCTGACTATAACGCCCGGTCACAAGCAACTGTGAGTACAGGAAGTGCAAGTGTGTATGTGTGTGTCCAGTGTTGGAAGTAACTTTTTTAGGTATTTATTTGACTGTTTACATTTTCTTGAAGTGCTCCACGTTTCTGAGGCAGATTATTTTGCAATGATATAATTCTTACAGTGTAAATAAATTAAATGATCACTCTCCAGCTAGTAGATGCTCGAGGCAGGAACATCAGCGAAGTTACCTGCATCCATGTATACTGTGAAAAATTTCTCCTTTGATTTATTAACCATCCCTTTGGCCACCTGAAGGTGGAAGGACACAAACAGCATGTTGATAAATCTGTTCGTTGTGTTAGTCTTACTAAAATATATGCAAATGATACCCAGCACTACACGTGCTTGGATGTCAGATCACAGCAGCTCATCAGTCAGATGTGTGTCATTGCCTCATGTCTTCTTTCTGCTTTTATAGTTAAACAAGCATTTCATGTTTTATTCTTGAGATGCACGAGGGGGCAAATGTTTTAAAGCGCTTGTGACACGAGATGCGTGAGATACTACCGCGGCTCCGATTGATGCAGCGATATAAACAACTTCATCAGCATTTTTAAAGTATTTATTTAAGTCATCTTTTTACAAGTTTAAAAAAAAGAAACTAAATGACAACACCATCTGTGTCTGGCTGTAGATTCAAGGTGTTGTGCGCTCAGGTTCAGTTGCTCTACACACTTCAGACAAGAAAGAATTTTCTGGAGAAGCTACTTTGAAATTATGAATTAGTGCTTAGTCTGATGGTGTCTGCTGAGACCAGTGATGCTGAATATTGGACCCTGTGTTGCTGCACATACCAAAGTAGCAGATGTGCTGGGAGACTCCCACTCAGCCAATGGGCCCGAGGATTTACATATACGGCACTGTGCATAAGTTTTGAGCCACATGTCATTTCTTTATATTTTGCTAGGACAATAGGTGCATGAAATATGTGCAAATATACACAGAAATACAGTATAAGGCGAAAGACTTTCAGATACTGTTCATCTGTTTTTAGGCAATTTTAGTCACATTTTTGTGTCCATCAGTTATGCCACTGAGTGATGATACTTCTGTATTTTTACTCAAGTAGAACTTTTTTTGTTTTACCCTACTTTATTGAATTTATTTTTATATGCTCCTGTTTATTCCATCTGCGTGTGATCACCACTTATGCTTAAGATAGTATGAGCAGCTTTCAGAGATTCATCCTAAACAGCAGCAGGGGATGCAAGTGTTCAAACGCTTAGTGTAGGAAGATTATTTTCTCTGCTCAGCACCACCTTTCACTGGAACAAACAAGATTCCCTGTGACTTGATCTGTTTCTTCTTAAAACTTCGCTTAGTTTTAAATGTGTGCATCTGTCGCATGCCTAATCAGAAAAAAAAAAAAAGTGACCCACAACACTGAGTGGCTGAAATGAAAGGAGACATTCTCTAACCTCTGGCCAAGAATGACTCTCATATCTTATGCCTGTCATCTTTAAAAAGGTCTTTGATCCAAGTATGTATTAAATCTAAGCCATTGCTGTGATTGTGCTTGAAGATGTGCGTGCACACTTGCGTGCACACCTCCCAAAGATGCACTTTCTTTGATGTCATATGAAAGGACTTGGGTTTAAGTGGGATTGTGCACGTTTCATTAGTTGGGACCATCAACACCAGAGGCCAGCTGAATGCACGTGTTTCATAAAAACAGTTTCTATCAGTATCAGTGTTCATGGGCTGCCATACTCACATATCGCCTCTGGCCTTAGTCTGTCAACAGGGCCACATTTAAGAGGCAACAAACACTGGATGGTGTATGGTTGGTTACACCCCCCCCCCCCCTCTCTCTTTTTTTTTTAATAATTATGGACAGACAAGGTCCAAGAAAATGGGGCAAAGGCCCCTGTCACTGTAACAGCTGCTGTCCTTCCTTGAGGTAGGGCTTTACCTACACACACACACACACACACACACACACACACACACACGCACACACACACACTGTGTGTGTCAGGTAAGTTGGTTCAGCACCTCGCAGTCTGTGATTGTTGTGTCTGTGCCTGATCCTTTGGTGCCAGAGTTGCCTTGTCTTCCTTTTTAAGTGAATTAGTCCATAAAGGTCTGTTGACACTTTTTTTGAGTTTTCTGATATCCTTCTTTTGTCTTCCTTGTACAATTTTCAGTCCATACTCCTCACATTATAGCTGTTTCTGCAAAGCGCTACTCCTCTCACTCCTCCTAGAGTGAGAGGTGGGTACACCCTGGATGCCAGTGTATCATAGGGCTAACACAGATTGACATTCACACCTACGGCCAATTTAGAATCTCCAGTTGCATGTACGTCTTTGGAAACCACTGCACCACTGTGCCAGGGAGATGTAGATCCTAAGTTCATGTCCAGGACACAATATGAAAAAGTTCACTCATATCACACGTAACACAAGCAAGCCAGGACGAACTCAAGCCGATGATTCATTCCCTTCAAATGCAGCAGACTGGATGTGGCTAAATAACAAATGAAATGAAGACTGTTTATCTGCCCACCACTACCTGGTGGAGTTTCTGTCCAACAGGGATCACAAGAAGATGCTTCGGATGTTGTTTTTGGCTCTCATCTCTGCGCAGGGCAGAACAGGTAGAGTGACTGAGTAGGTGTTTGGAAATAAAGACAAGCTGCTATCTGCCTAAGATCTGCACCAGCTAATATTTTAACAGTAGTTTATGCAGTTACAAACCAAATAACTGGTATATGCTGTGTAATAGTTAGAGATGCATTTGTAGCAGTGCCACATTTTCTTCACAGCTGAAATTTTACTGATTGAATTGAGATTTTTGTATCTTTTTGTCCATGTAAATAGTTAATAACTGGTTTCTGAGAATTTGTTGGACACTTGTTTGTCAAACTTACTGGGTTTTTTTTATAATGTATATTTTCCAACTGACGAAATCCTTCACTAGTGTTTCAGTCATAAGTTTGGACACACTCAAACTTTTGACTGAGACTGTGTGTATTATAGTGATGTTTCTTTATGAGGACTTTTGTGAGCATAGCCCAGCTAAAAGAGATCCTCATAAAAAAATTGAATCCATTATTAGAGTTTGAACCACAATGTGTATGCATACACGCAACCTGACAGGCCCCAGGAGACGAGTGGTGATGCAGGCCGCTTTCCAGTTGCTGGCTGCAGTTCTGATACAAATATTGTGAAAGGTCATCCATCACTTTTCATGACTTTTTTTTTTTCAAGGCTTACATGCCCCGCCCCACCCCACCCGGCCTGTCAAAGGCTTAATCACTTCAAAATCTTTGAAGAGTAGCGGAGCTCATAATCTAGTTTATATAGTCTGCACTTCACACAAAGTCATTCTCCTTCTAAAACACCTAATTAGGGGACATATTTTGACCCCACTGAATGCGTCCAGGTGTGCCGAGTCAGGCTTCAGTATGGGAGACTTGTCTTCTCATCTCCTGCCAGAGAGCTAAGTGTCAGCACGCGTCCACAGGCACAACACAGGCCCCTTGTTCCTTTTCTTAACGCCCCACACTGTTAACACAAAGACAAAAGCCTCTCTCAGCTGCCTTGCCGGGCACTGCTCTTGTACTCTTTTCAAACACCCCACTCCACGCTCTCCCGTCATTCCACCTTCTGTCATCACAATCTTCTGTCATCGTCTAGATCGACTAGCATGCCCCATCTTTAATCAGCGCCCCATCATCGCCTTTATCAACCCGCCTACACTGCATTCCACGCTGTCATGTATATACACACACACACACACATGTGCATGTTGATGGACAGTAGGCAGCGAAGGGAAGTTTCTTTTTAATCAAAACCGTAGGAAGAAGCTGTCTGCTTACACTGGACTTTGATCATTGTCTTTATTGAAAATCAGAATCTTGATTGAGTTTTTGACAGTTGAAAAGAGACTGAAATACATCAACATTGTCAGTATGTGTTGGAGTCATCTAATTTTATATGATAAATCATGAACTTCTGAAGTTCTAGGCTTTTTATTATGCACTATATGGATGTACCAGCACTTTACTGCCACCAGCTCTAAATGTCAGTAATTTAAGAATTTAAGGAATGTGGCTAGACTTTGAAATTGCCAGTAATATCTGGCAATTTTCACATACTGGCCTAGCTAACAACTGATTATTGTCTGTGACTGAAATTTTAGAAAGTCCATCTTAAGCGGATGTTCGTGCACCATATGCGGGTCTCTATTATGGAAGCATTCATTAACTTTTGAATTTTAAGTTAAGAGTTTCCAGTGAGGAAGTCTACCCTTTAAGCTGGTATCACCACGACTTCATTCTTAGGTCAGAATTTGGATAATAAGTTAAAACAGTAGCCAAAATGTAACAGAGGAAAGACATATGTATCTGAGCTTATTTTAACTGGAGGAGCAAAAAATGGACATGAAACAACAACAAAAGGGTCTTCTAAGGTTTTACCATGTGGAGCAGGGAGGGGTTTTCAGTTTTTAATAATCTTTATAGAATAATTATCATTTATTTTCAAGAATGAAGTGAGAGGGTCAATCTGGCTATTCAGCTAGTCACATATTACCTTCCATATTAGCAACCAGATCCTCTGACTCATGCCATTTTCCTGTGCCGGTGCTCTTAGTGGTTCAAGCTGTTTTACTAAACTTTGTGCATCCAGGAGAAAACGGTGAGAGACCTGGAGCTCCGGGTGAAACAGCAGTCGGTGGAGGTGGAGAAGGGCAACGTGCTGCGTCAGAGAGTGACGCAGGAGAAGGCCGAGTTGGAGATCCACATTGCATCCATCGGCGCTGAACTGCAGGAGGCTAACAGACGGTATGAACCTGTTTGCCAGGGGGTAATAGAGGTGGACCGAAAGGTAAAGAGGAGTAGAGTAGAGTGGTAAAAATAGGAGACAACCAACTTTTCATAACCAGGTTTTACTACTGTGTGCTGTTTAATTTAAATGCCTGATTGGCATCTTAAGAAATCTTTATGTAACATATTATTAGTGTGCTGTGGATGGGCAATGAAATTGGTGCCTATATATGATCTGTATGTGTAAAACTCTCTCATGATGTCAAACAGGATTATGATCCTGCAGAAGGAGAAGGAGCAGCTGAGTGAGCAGCATGAAGAAGCCATGCAGAAGCTCCAAGCCAAGTACGAGACTGACTTGAGTCACTTACATCATGAGCATGGTCTCTCCGCTGCTAAGGTTCACGTTACCCCAACACACCCACACACATCTCCCTTCGGCCTGCTAAATTTGCTGCTGATTGATTAATAACACAGAACTCAAAAAAAAAAATCTCCCCACTCTCTTTTTCAGGCCTCTGAGGTGATATCAGACTTAGAGAAAACTGTGGCTCACATCAAACAGCAGCTCCAGGACAGTGAACATCGAAGACACCAACAAGTCAGGGTATGATTTGGGTGATGGTGCTCATATAAACATTTCTTTTGTCACTACAACAATATAAGCTTTAAAAATGCTTGTTGTTATCACTCTCCTGGACCCATTAATTCAACTCTGCTTCCTTTCAGGATCAAGAGATGAGGTTTCAGCAGGAAAAAGATGAGCTGCTGATCAACTGTGAGAAAAAGGTAGCGTGTTCTTGTTCCATAAGGAAAACCTATCCCCCAGTCTCAGTACCTCCTGCCATTATATCAAAACCACCCCGAACAATGTGATTAGCGGAGATCAAAGCTTGGAGTCACATGTTTCTTGTGGTTGTCTGCTCTTGTAAAACCCTACCCTTGTTTAACAGGTAGATGTAGGGCTAAACGCAGAAGAAAGGCAGGATGGTAGTTTAGTCATTTAAAGCAAGAATTATTAAGCTACAAATGTAAGAATCAAGTTACAACAAATCCAAATAAACATGAAGAGCACTTGGAAAAAGAGGACATTTTGTCTGTCAGAAGTATGCACTGTCTATATACCCAGGCCTGTGCTTGATTACCCCTGCACCCAGGTCTCTCCTTTGAGAGACCCTTTTTAAAGCCATAGAGCCATAAAGCATAGAGTACAAAGGCTATTGTTAATGATCTGAGCTGGACCAGACCAGGCCGAGGCAGACTTCATAGGTAAAGATCAGGTTTTAAGCCCATACAGCTGGGTCATCTTCAAAGTGCCACATCTTGGTGGCAGGCTGGCATACACATCTGGCCCCCTGCGACTGATACACCTGCAAAAACTTAGCAGGCCTGTGTGCACCTTTATTTGGGGTCAAGGAGGATTTAAATTAAGCTTCACTCAGTGGTTTGGTTTTGATGTTTCTTTCTCTCTTTCTTTTTTTTTTTTCTTTTTTTGTCCTTGTAATCCACCTGTATTTTTTTTTGACCTTTTCTTTTGCATTCTTTGCTCTGCAAGGTGACGGGAAATGAAAACAATGAAAGACAAATCTGTTGTTCATTTTCCTTTTTGTTTTCTCTGGAAAGATTCCTCATTCCAGTCCTGAGGAGTGCTAAAGGATACACAAGAAGGAGACTGGCACAGTATCTGGACATAAGAAGAGCCCATATGGCAGCCATAGATCCGGAGTGAGAGGCCCTCTGAGGCAGGCGGGATAGGCTCAGATGGTACTTTTGATGGGGTGATAGAGAGTAGGGATGAGACCAGATGCACAAGGTCACAGGCAGAAGAGTTTTCTTGAGTGATGTTTGATGGCATCTGCTTTTGCATTCACTCACACCTCTCTCTCTCTCTCTCTCTCTCTCTCTCTCTCTCTCTCTCTCTCTCTCTCTCTCTCTCTCTCTCTCTCTCTCTCTCTCTCTGTCCCGCCTGTACTCTCTCTATCGCTCTCAGGTTTTGGCATTTCAAACTGAGGCGGAGAAAGAGAAAGCAGAGGCTAAGAGGAAGATAGCTAAACTGGAAGAGGCACTGAGGTATGATGGGAAAAGGCTAAACTGAAAGTCGTTTTGTGGACGTCAAGAAGTTTCATAGATTACACAACTTTGATGCTAATCAGCAATTTGCTGATCAAGATAATTGCATACTGGGTCTGTGGTCACCATCGCGGCATCAGATGTCTGTCATAAATCCAACAGACTAAAGAGTAAAAGGATGCTAAGTCAGATTTTCAGGCACAAACACAATACTAAACCAAACTAGTCGTATTCTAATGTTGTCACATTGGGGTTTTGGCAGGTATATGGACAGTTTTGGTGCTTTACTGAAACCACTGCTTTTAGCAGCAAGGTTTCCAACATGTCCAATGTTAGTGAAGCATGATTTTTATTTTAGAGTCATTAGTATCACAGATTTGGGTCTCGACTTTGTGGTTTCAGAGTTTATTAAAAAGAGTTGTTTATGTCTACCGACTTTGAGTCTTTGATCATAAAAACAGCGTGTATGAATTCTGATTTAAGGCGGAGTTTGGCTTTAACAAGCCAACCCTTGTGCACTCTCTTTGATCTCTTTTTATAACTGAAACAAGTACTGAGTTGAGAACCTGAAAAGTCTCAGAGCTTCACATGTGATTGGCGTTGGTGATACCTTGATGAAAACTGGCAGACCTAATCCTATTGTATAAATCTCTATACTAATTGATAAACAAAACTGTCAGCCTTTGACAGTATTACTGCAAATATGAAGTTTGACAGAATTATATGATATAAGTTTATATTTAATGGAAGAGAAACACTGTGAATATCAGGTAATATCAAAGGATGTAATAGGGATGCTGTGCATTTGGTCAAGCAATGTAAAAAAAAACATGAAAGCTACAATGATCAATATTTGATATCAACGATTGATAAAATGACAAAGTTATGATGTGTAGTGAATCCACCAGCAATTCTCATTTAATCCTGCAGTTTTTCTCGGCTCCACTCAGCTTATTACCACCATTGAGCAATCTGTTTTGATTCACTCTCATGACTCGCATCAGTTTTGCTTCTGGAGAGAGCATACAGCTGTTTTGAATGAGCTGAAAAGCCAATATAATATATTTCATATTTTATAGTGAACACAGTTTTTGCACACCGTGGGTTGTGGGAAAACATAATTTCAGTTCTCCGCCTGTCTTGTACATTTGGCAGCAATTGACAATAAAACTTGAGTTGAGTATATTTGTCACAGGAGGTAGTGAGTGTGGGCTGCAACAAAAATTCAAATAAACATGACCTTTTTTAATTCACAGAGATACATATCATTGCTCACTTGTTAAATCTGTTAAAGGGACCATATTCTGTCATGTAGGCATGGCTCACTTGTCAAACATAGCTGCAACATTGTCAGTGTCACTCTAGTAATTGCACTTTGGATTGTTTAGTTCTCTCTATCATTGTCACCAGAAGGGAGGCCTCTGTGTGTGTGTGTGTGTGTGTGTGTGTGCGCACGCGCGCGCCCTGACCCTTTTCACACAGGCTGCATGAGAAAGTTTTCTGTCTTCCAGATTGGGCCTGAGTCGCTAATATCTTTTTAAAAATGTTCAAAAAATAAGTGCGCACACAAAATTACCATTGGATTTATTAAACGAGCACACCAGCCAATTTTGTTCTTACTACCACACGTTATTGAATCAGAATTGTTCTAAATCAACAGGCTCGTACCACAGCCCCATTTCTTTATATAAGGAAACACGTTTACTTCGAGATGAAGCGGAGAAAGCGGCGGCGATCATGTAAGATAGAAGCCTGCACGGCTAAAGCATAAAAGCAGGAGAACATCCAACTGAAGAAACTGAAACAGTAGTGTCTGAGGAGGAAACCAGAAAAGGTGCACCTTTCCAAAGTGTTTCCTTGGGAGTGACAGTGTTAAGTAAAAAAAAGAAAAAAAAGTTTTGACATCATGTGAAAAGAACATTAACAGACCATAAGAAAAAGAAGTAACCAGTTGAAGGACAAGAAACACCTGATTTGTCATCTGTCCAAGATAAGAAACTCAGGGCAGTTATAACTTTAAGACTGCTGTCACAACTTTGAAGGACATGGAATCAATGATGATAAAGGATGTCTGAAAGGGGCAGCTGTTCTTTGTGCCTGTCTGATTGTTAAATTTGCTAACACATGATTTCATTGTGGTATACTGCTGCAGCTCCTGTTTCAAAGCAGTTATTTTGAGCTTTAAAAGTGCAGATTTAACAGTTTCCATTAACAATTGTTTAGGTACATTGTGTGCCCCAAGAAGTTATTGTGGTGCACAATGTACCTGTCTTATCCAAATGGAATGTAGCCGCAACTAAATAGTGCTATTAATGAACCCAACACTAACGTGAGTTTTGTAAAACTAGCACTCTGACTTTCACATGGGTGAAAATCACCCGATATTAGTGTTCTAGTGTTAAACTTGTGACTGTGTTTCAGAATGCCTGCTGTAGAGGGAAATATTATTAAAAGGGTGGAGGAAAAATAACACATTATATGCTCAAAATGCCACATCCTACTCTAACTCCTTTAGCTGTGACACTCTTTTCTCTCCAGAGCTGCATATGTTGAAAGGCTCGACTTCAGCAGACTCCAGACAATCAGCAAACCAACCAGTGAGCCAGTCAGTACATTCCACTGGGTAATTAATTCCATACAGGACCATATTACTTGGCCACAAGCAGATTATAGTTTCTATGGCAAAACTAGATCATGTTCTGCACAATTAAACAGAGAGCCGGCTTGGCCCATTCAGCAACCGGAGCTCCAGTTCCAGCCATACATGGCCAAAGCGTGTCACAGTGCCATCACTCACCCCAAGTGGTTTTCAGCTGTTTGTTGCAGTATAATAGCAACCCACCGAATTGACAAGACCGCCTTTCTGGGGTCTTCTTCTATGGTTAAAGTGCTTTTAGGCGATTACTTTTTAAGTGGCCTTGAAGAACTAGAATAAAGTTTTTTGAGAGATAGAGAGAGAGAGAGAGAGGAAAAGATTATATTGTTATTACTCTTCCTTTTTGTTTCTGTCAGCGTGACGCAACAAGAACAAATTTTGTAGTATTTAGTATTCAGTGTAAATATCATACAGGAACACTGATGGTTGTGCTTTCTTATTGTTTGCTTGTCATTGTCAGCCCAGTTACAGAGAACGTCCTTAAACACAGCAGACAGATCCGTTTGTGCATAAATTATCCTTGTTGTTAGTATCAGTAACGAGCCAGTCATTCCCTCGTTTAAACACTGAAAACGGCAAGTGGCCCGTTGGGCTCTTAGCTAATTAAATACTCAGGCTGCACACACACACACACACACACACACACACACACACACACACACACACACTCTCAAGCACACTGAACAGCCTGATGTCTGCTACCTGCCTGCTGCCGTGGCAACACTGACGGCCTTTAAAGGCGATCCAGCAGAACTTCAAAGTCAAAGCAAGACCGCACACAGGTTTGTGTGTGTGTGTGTGTGTGTGTGTGTGTGTGTGCACGCCCGTGTGTGTGAAGACTGGAGGTTGAATGATAAAATTAAACAAGTAGAACTGCTCAAGATGCCTTCTGTGTACCAGATACTGTGTGATATGTGTACCATTCTAATGCATGCATGCTGATCCACACAGTCTCCTCTTGAAGGGTATGTGAACATAGACCTATAAATAGTAATCTTCACATATATAAAACGCATCAAAAAAATCCACAAAGTGATATTTTATTCCTAATATGTTTATGTAACTGCTGATGGTAAATGTTTGATGTATTTGATTTTTCATATGCCGCATATGTGAGTGAAATCCACTACAAGTATAAGAAGAATACTATCTTCTTGTTCTACCACGCAAATAGGCATTGCTGTGTCAATTTGAGTTCCTGGTCTCTGTTACTATGGCAACAACAACAGAAAGCACTACAAAGCTGCACTGGGAACAAGTTTCTCTCCTTTTCTTTCATCCCAACGCGCCTCAGATCATTACAGGGCATTAGCATGGAGATGGAGAGATGCACCACAGATAGTGGTGATGGTGGTGGTGGTGGTGGTGGTGGTGGTGGTGGTGGATGAAGTAATAAAGAAAGGGGGTAGCTCATCTTGGGAACAGCTTGCCTGCTTTTGTAACAATAACCTCCAAATCACAATTTGGAGAAAATTTGAAAACCACTCAGATATTTAAGTAGTGAAAAAGGAGAGGGTCTGTTTCTAGATTACGGTGTGGGGGGGGGGTTCTCTCCAAGAGGCTGCCATCATTTTATTTTTCATGCTCTCCTTCATACCATCCTTCCTGGAGCTTGGATCCCAACTGGCTTAAACAAACCACATCTCTGCTAAGGCGTGGTACAAACTCTGACTTTGTCTCAGCAGTTTGGTCTAAGTGATCATTTACACTTTGGAGTGGCACACGTAGCATCTGGCTGTGAGCGCCTGTCCGGTCGCACACATGTGCTGTCATTAATGGGATGTGTCAGTCTTTGGCTTATTTAGTAATTCATCTCTACTTGAAAACTTATTGCTTTTCTCCCATTGTCTAATGTTTACTGTGAAAACATCACCCTGTTTCTCACGTTGCACCATCGGGCTACTGTTTGTTTTCTAATCAGCACTTAGCAACAGTTACTCTGGCTGATAACGTTGTGTGTCTCCTTCTGTCTGCGTGTCATTGTTCACCTTCGTAGTGTTTGTGCATGCGTACCCATATGCATGCATGAGATAGGGCCCCTCATGCATGTCCTTCTACTCTTAAAGATAAAGGATTCATCCAATGCCTTCTTTCATGCTTGTGTGTGTGTGTGTGTGTGTGTGTGTGTGTGTGTGTGTGTGTGTGTGTGTGTGTGTGTGTGTGTGTGTGTGTGTGTGTGTGCGTGCGCATTTTCTACAACTGGGTGTGTCTTTGAAGTGGTCTTATCTTTCTCAGCATTCCTCTCCCATGACAGGAAGGATGGAGGGAAATAGGGGTGGTGGTCCTGAGAGGTGTCTAAGCAGGGGCCGTGCAGCAGCCCAGTTGATGTTCAGGTGCAGGAGCAGGTGGAGGTATGGATCCTGAATATTGAAAAGCTTCAGCAGGGCTCAATATCTAGTCCCATGGCAGCTGCTTTAAAAGGGGGAGTCGGGGATGGGTTAAGCGCCAGTTCAATACCACAGACTTGACAAAAGGAAAATTCTGCAGAGCCCTTTAAATGGGTTTTATGACTCAGTGGTTCTCTGAGTTAAGCGGCCACTCTTGTCTTTGAGAATCTTTGACTATAGCTTATTATCGTTGGATTTTAAAATGAATACTTATTTATACGCTTATTATTGAGGCTGTAAGTCAGTGACAGTCTAAGCTTATCATCAGATCAAGAATATAATTGAGTTGGGCTAAGAAGCATTTCTTCCTATTTCTGAATACTGAATCAGGTAGATAATGAACAAAAACTGAGCAGTAATTCTGGTTATTTGTTATTCAGCTGTAATTTGTCATATTTAATCATCACATAACTTAATGTTTTGACATTTTCATCTCCTACTTTAATGATTTTTAATTGCCTTTCCCGGCTTATGTGGTCGTCACACAAAACCAAATTTGGCATTTCTACATGAAGCTCGCTTTCTTCCCAGTCTGCACTGACAGTATGAATTTAGACCAGCAGGCTCACTTAGCTGATGCTTCAGACTGCACAGATTGTCTTCAGGGCTTTCATTGTTTCACTCAACACCTTCCAGCTCCATCTCCCACTGCATTATGTTTGGGATATGTAAATACAGTAGTTTTACTGTAGGGACTCGCGCCTAGTTGATTTAGCACATTGCCATTGTCGTCTGCATAATTCATGAAGCCAAATAGCATTTTAATGCACAGCAAAGCCAATGCTGTACAACATTTTCTTGGATTTATCTAAAACCTTTATTGAAAATGGCTGCATTCACTTTTTCTTGCTGTACATTGAACCAGATATGCAGAGAGGATAAATAAGAACCTTCCCTCAAAGTGTCTGCGCTACATTGAAGCGGCAAGTTGTTCGGAGGGAACAACTTTTTTACAGGGTGGAACTGAGCGAGCTCCAGAGCTGTTTTAAACAATGACAAACATATAATATTATTCTGTGTCTTTTTGCTCTGTCCCACCCACATGTTTATCCACCTACATACTGCGACTGTCAGCCTGTGCTGCACCAGATTCCTCTTCTTATTGGTGTTTAGGTGTTTTTGAGGTGCAACTCACTAACTAGTGTGAGGTAAAGTCCCTTTTTTTTTTTCCCCCCTCTGTCTCGCTCTCCAGGGATTATGCGAGAGCGTGAACTTCATAGCAAAGTTTGAAATGTCATCATGTCAGGTGTCATATCCTTCTAGTGCCTGAGCAGAGCAATGAAACACAACTTCCCTGAGCTGTGGTAATCAGCTACTTAGTTATTGCATTGTTTTTTGTTTTTTTTTATTAATCTGATCTAAGATATGTCAGAAAATGTTGAAATATGCTTTAAATGTAGTTGGCCAGTTGACATCTTTATGTTTCTTATTTTTGTTCTGCACAAAAATATTCAGCTTGACTGAGAAAACTGGAAAGCATTTGCCTCTTAACAAGGGCTTTAGCTGTCAAATTATTATTTTTCGATGATTCGATTGAGTTATCCCATCTTTGATTTGCTGTTTTAGTTCAGAATCTGTGGGACTGGGCAAACTACTAGAAGGTTGGGGCTTAAATTAAAAGTTAACAGCCGTGTCTTTAAAGATGCTACCAAGGCAACTCTTCCCTGCGGGCACCCAGATGACTACATGTGTAGATGCCACTGTGGGTGGAGGACCATTCTCTTTACGTTTGTGGCTGTTTTGTTTAATTTATTAAAGCGAAATGCTGGTTGCAAACAGGGCCAGAATTGTAGGTTGTTTTAAAGCCGTCCAACTCAATGATCCTCTGTTTTCTATTCTCTCTTTTCAACTCTTTCTCCCTTTAATATTTCTTGCCCTTGTGCTATCTCTCTTTTGTGTTCACTTATTTGTGGTCTGTCTCTTATTCTGTGTCTGTTTCTGTCTCTCTTTTTTTTTTCTCACTCTCTCCCTTTCTCTTTCTCTAGGGATGCAGATGAAAACCAAGCCTGTTTTATTTTTTCTTCAGAGGGCGCTGAATATTTCAGTTTTGCATTTTCTCTCTTTTTATGTGCTCTCGCTTTTTTTTCCAAGCCCCTTTGATGTGTCTGTGGATTCGTTATCATTCCGTTTGGATGAGCTCACAGACGCAGATGTGGAGGCACTCACATGCACTTGGCGCACATACACATACACACACACACACACACACACACACACACACACACACACACATGCTCTCTCACTGACTCTGGGTTTTTTTTTATGCTAGAGACCAGCGGCATCCACATGCAAGCGTGCATTCTAGTCTGTTTGTCAGTCTTTTCCATGTGCTGCTCCACCCACATCACAGCCCATACAATTCTTAAATACTCTGCTTGCATGAAAAGAATATTTGCATAAGCAATTAAGAGTTTCGTCTTTGTGCACAGACTTCAGCGTGTGCTTTTGTGTTGACTGCATGTGAGCTCCTATATACAGTAACTTCCTTGTATATCCGCCATGTGCTGCACACTCACACAGGCGGCATGTGGCACTGTGTGGTCAGAGGAGTCCGGAAAATGCCGGCATCCCCGCACCCCTCCTGTCTGCCAGGCGGCTGGATGGCGGAAGCTCCTTCACCCTCTCTAGTACAAACACTCCTCTCTCTTCGCCGCCCTCTCTTCCTCCCCTTTAAACAGCCGTTTAGGATTGAGGGATAAGAGGACTTCCTCTTTAGAAATGGCACATCTTTAATTTGAGCCTCCTCTCCTTCCACTTTTCTGACCAGAGATCCATTTAAAGCCAGCAGGCCGCCCTGGCGCTGGCACCCCTCTCCTTCCTTTCCCTCTCTATTTCTCCCTGCCAGGCCTCCCTGACTCTTTTTCGCTGTCCTCTCATCTCACCCTCGTTGCTCTGTTATTGATGGTGACACGCTGTCTACAACTGTAGTGACCACACACATTCACACGCACACACACGTAGTTATTCTCCCAAGAATCCCTGAAGACACCAAGTGTTCACCTGCTCTCCTCAGTTTAAGAGCATAATATGTTTCAATCTGTCACATACTTGAAGTTAGCTGCAGTCAGTTTTTTTTTCTTTCTGTGTATCCTCAGAGGTATAGGCCCAGCAGCCAGCTCCAACTTAGTCATAGTGCATTCCTTGAGTAGAGTTGTCAGTCACACAGAGAGTTTGGGATTGTGGCTCATGAACAAAGACCCGTGTACACACACATGCACACACCCATACACACTCACACTCTCTCTCTCTCTCTCTCTCACACACGCGTGGGCTCCGTCGTCTCTCAAGCGAGACACACACCCAATTCATTTTTGCTCTGCCTTGGAAGTTTAAAAAACTTGCTATTTCTGTGACATCCTTTTTTCCATCTTCCTCTCTCTTTCCTCTTTCTTTCTTTTTCCATCTTAGTCTCCCCACATATCCTTTTGTGTCTGTCTGAGTCCGGAAGGCAGTCGTGCAACGAGACTGATTAATAATTACAGAGTACACAAAATTGGTAAAGAGAGAGTAAAAAAAAAAAAGTCTCTTTGTCGTTTGATGTCCAACATGAGAGAAACCAAAATTACAAAGAGACAGAACACTATAAAGAGGAGAGAAAGCTTGCACATTCCTTTCTCAATCCTCTGCTTTTGTTCTCTGCTATTTTTTATTGCCTCCTTCTCTGTTTGCTGTTTTTTTTATCGCCTCCGTTTCAGTTCTCTTTATAAACACCTAAAGTTGTTTCTTTGATTAATGGAGATTAACCACTGCAATCTTTGCAAAGACTGTATGTTTTTCTTTAGATATACTCCAGTTTTTTTTTTTTTAAGTTGCGCACAGATGCACGTATTCATACTGCTTTTCTACACACCACTTGACAGCCTTCCTGCTTTGTGAAATACAGATAAATGCATGGAGAATAGTGCCCCACCACCACCACCTAATGTGTGCCTGTTGTAATTTAGTAATAGTTGTACTTCTAATTGGTTTAAAGTCCCACTGGCCAGAAATTCATTCTTCCTGCTGCTTGTCTGTCCAGGGGGAATAATTATCCATACCCTGTTAGAGTAGCAATTTACAAGACAGTAGAAAAACACACAGCCACACACTCACATATACACAAAGTACTGCATATGGCTCACACTGTAAAGGAAAAAAGTGTAGTCAGTCAAATTGTCCCCGTGATATTGTGTTCTTTGTACTTTAATCAGATAAAGGGTCTTGGAGGGTTGAAATAGTGGCTACAGTGTTGTTGCTTTCCTCTTTTAAAAAAAAAAAAAAGAGAACAGTTGCACATTGAGTAATACTTTTGTGAAAATTAAATCACTTTACGCGGTTCTGTTTTCAGCAAAATACCATTTGTGCACCATACATGAATAGCAGATGCTGTCATTAAATTATTTTTGATCTTTTTTTAAAACCTGGGCACACATTTCATAAGTTATTTATCCAGATTACATTTCTGCGCGCTGCACTTGCGAGGAGCATGTGTGGTGTCATTAAAATACGAACATTATACAAGTATAAGGGGATAATATTTTCCAGGTTTTCTGGGGGGGTTGGATTTTGTCAACATGGTTTCTTCAAGAAGTGTCATGCAAGAGATTTGAGATTCTGCCAAATTCTAAAACTTCAGATCCAGTATGAGTATCATGTGACAAACACTTGGAGCTGGCAGAACAGATGTGCGTGCTTTTTGACATTATTGTTCAGAGTCTGAGTCTGTGTGTGACAACAGAGTTTTCTATTCACAGTATTGAGGCTGGAATGGTATTATAATAGCAAATGTCTGTCAACTAGTCTGCCAGATATTATTTTTAATTTTTTTCGTCATCTTAAAAGGCGCGTTAAAATGGATTTTCTTTTGTTTGTTTGTTTTTTAATATTTTGCATATACTCGTGTCTGCTATGTTGGATTTCTGGTTTTTTATTATGTGTTTTTGTGGAGAAACAAGTAATACATGATCAGTCTTATTGCAACATACACCCTGGTATTGCCAAAAGTATTCACTCACCCATCATTAGCATTGAATTCAGGTGTTCCACTCACTTCCATGGCCACAGGTGTATAAAACCAAGCACCTAGGCATGCAGACTGCTTCTACAAACATCTGTGAAAGAATGGGTCGCCCTCAGGAGCTCAGTGAATTCCACCGTAGGATGCCACCTGTGCAACAAGTCCAGTCATGAAATTTCCTCCCTACTAAATATTCCACAGTCAGCTGTTGGTGGTATTATAACAAAGTGGAAGTGACTGGGAACAACGGCAACACAGTCAAAAAATGGTAGACCACATCAAATCACAGAACGGGATCAGCAGATGCTGAGGCGCATAGTGTGCAGAGGTCGCCAGCTTTCTGCAGTCAGTTGTTACAGACCTCCCAACATCATGTGGCCTTCAGATTAGCTCAAGAACAGTGCGTAGAGAGCTTGGTGGAACAAGTTTCCATGGCTGAGCAGCTGCATCCACGCCTTGCATCACCAAGCACAATGCAAAGTGTCAGATGCAGTGGAGTAAAGCACGCCACCACTGGACTCTAGAGCAGTGGAGACGTGTTCTCGGGAATGACGAATCATGGTTCTCTGTCTGGCAATCTGACGGGTTTGGCAGTTGCCAGGAGAAAGGTGCTTGCCTGACTGCATTGTGCCAAGTGTAAAATTTGGTGGAGGGTGGATTATGGAGTGGGGTGTCCAGTGAAAGGAACTCTTAATGCTTCAGCATACCAAGTCATTTTGGACAATTTCATGCTCCCAGCTTTGTGGGAACAGTTTGGGGATGGCCCCTTCCTGTTCCAACATGACTGCACACCAGTGCACAAAGAAGGACCATAAAGACATGGATGAGCGAGTTTGGTGTGGAAGAACTTGACTGACCTGCACAGAGTCCTGACTTCGCCCTGATAGAAAACTTTGGGATGAATTGGAGTGGAGACTGTGAGCCAGACCTTTTTGTCCAACATCACAAATGAGCTTCCGGAAGAATTCCCATAAACACACTCCTGAACCTTGTGGAAAGCCTTCCCAGATGAAACTGTTATAGCTGCAAAGGGTGGGCCAACATCATATTAAACCCTATGGATAAAGGATGGGATGTCACTCAAGTTCATATGCGTTTGAAGGCTGATGAGCGAATACTTTTGGCAATATAGTGAGTAAATTTGCAGGGACTGTCGCCTTAGTGCCAGAAGTTTAACCTGTTTCCAAAAAAATTTCAGTTAATTTGCATCCATAGGTTGGAATGTCAATGGGAATGTTGTCTGTGTTGTCAGTCTTGTGATTGATTGACAGCCTGTTCATCGTGTCTCCTGCCCACCTCTACCCCCATGTGACCCTCAAAGGATAAGGGAGTATTGTTAATGGATGGATGGACAGAAATTTGAAAGTGGTTCACAAAAATAACACCTTCACACCCTTCCCTGGCTTCTAGCGCTGTCATTCTTTCTACTCTGTATCCATCCACCCAGACACACTCCCTTCTCCACCTACCATCTGTGCGTTAAGTTTGACAGCTACATTGTATATGATGTTGCGGCTGGGCTCTGACAGTTCTCAGTATGAGGCTTTCCCTCTCAGTATGCCTGTCAGTCCCACTCCACTTGTGAGCCTGTGACCTGACATTTGCCAGCAATAGGATCGGCATACCTGCATGGAAGACATAGACACACACTCCGATGGGCAAGGTGATACTGTATGCAAAAAAAAGTACAATAATAAATGATGGAAAGTCTGTGAGCATGTCACTGAACATGGAACAAGAAACTTGTTGCATGTCGAATATTTTACTCTAATGTCAAGATAAAGCACCACATTTAACATTTAACCAAGAGCGTATGCAGAAAGAACACGGATGGTTTTCAGCTTCTCGCCTTTAATTTATGTTTCTACACACACACTATCTTAGTTCTGTTCCTTTTACTATGTAACTACAGTTTTTGAGAAGTTCTACAAAAAAAAGTTTACTTTCTTAACTATTTCTGGATTTCTTGTGTTTCTATGGCTACATAGTGTATTCATTTGTGTGTGCGTGTGTGTGTATTTGGTTTGAAGGGAGATGGAGAGCCAGCTGGACAGAGCCAGGGAGAGCCAAAGACAGCACATCCAGCAGGCAGATATGGCACTGGAGCAGTTCAAAAAACAGGTGGAGCTCAGTTCTGAGAAGGCCTACGCTGACATGAAACTCCAGGTTCGATACACACATCAATGCATAACGAGCGCTACGCACTGAAATCACAATGTATGTTAGTCAACACAAATTGGTATCTATGCACACCTGTTTTCTGTTACATGCGTGCATTCTATTCATGCAAGGACTGCACGTTACTCTTGTGCAATGTTTGTGTTTCCTGTTATGTGCCAGAACAGATTAGTGTTTACACATGTACACACACTTTAACAGTAACCCTCTGTCAGGTTTGCTGTACTGCAGTGAGCTGACTGGCAATAACCAAAACAATGCACACACACACTTTATATTTGCAGAGGCACAGCCTAACCACAGAGAGCATATCCTGCAAGGGATCATTTTCCAGCACCTTTGCTCTTAGACTGAAAAATCTATATGCAAGAGCCAAGAACATTATCATCCTCGGGCCTTTTTCAGTCACCCAGTCATTCCAAATGAATGTAATTATTTGTAATCCTGTTCATTAAGCAGGTGTATTCATTCCTCTGCTATCGCACAGCGAACGCACTTCTTGTAAGTGGGCGTGACGTAGGCTGGTCAGGCTCCAGCGGAGAGCAGGTCACACCGCATTAAGCAAGCGGACTAATTAGTACGTTGGGCTTGCCTCACAATCAGCACTCCTCACTGCGTGGGCTGGTGCTTATTGGGAGAGATCTCCAATCGATATGCACTCGGCTTAAAACTTCTGATGCTGTTTTACAAGTCAGTTTAGCTATAGGCGCTTTTCTTAAGCATATCTGGCTATACTGCGTGTGTGCCGTATTGACCAAGCTGCGCCGAGTGTGGTCCTAAATGTTTTAAAGGGCCTAATGTTAGAGGGATGATAAAGTTTTAGTTGCTGATTAGTTTTGTTTTGTTTTTTGTTTTTTATGGCTTATCATTATTATGTCTGAGTGGGAGTCTTGGATATTTGTGGGCAAACAGAGCAACCGTTGTTTCCCCAGCCTGTCTTATATTTAAAAAAAAAAAAAAAAAGTAGAAGAAGAAAGAAACTGTACTGTTTGCATCTGAGCAGAGAAGAGTTGGCACCCAAAAAACAAAGATGGCATTCAAGTAATAAAACATATTCAGGGTTGTAAAAACTGGGACCTTCTAGGAAAAATATCACTCTGTCTTGTGAGTTGTGTGTTGTTGCCGATATACTTTTTGGATTGGCGCCACGACACTGAATATTTTTAAATATTTGCGCAGGAAGCAGAACTTTTGTTTGCCTTTTTTTTTCCCTCTTGTTCTTGCTACTTGAATTCAGGTCCACATGTGTGGCGAGTTATGTCTTCTTTTCTTTTTTACTTTCTTTTTCCCGACTGTATTGGTGTACTTCTTCCTCCTACTGCTCTTTTCTGATGCTCTCATCCTTCCATCCTCTTGCTCATTCTTTCTTTTCCCATTGAGCCCTTGGCATCCCGATCTCCAATCTGACTTTATCCTCAGCCCACATCAAAGCCTTGGGAGAGGGGAGCAGTCTCTTCTGCATCCCTGTCATCCTCGCTCACTCTTTCCTCTTCTTTTCCTCCCCACCCCACTTGTGCATCGCTGCCTCACATTCTCCCGCTAAGACTTTAATGTTGCAGAAAGAACTTCAAAAGAAGTTTTTACTCTCTTTTTCTCCCCCCTTCCTTCCATCATTCCTCTCGTCATTTTCTCGCTCTCTCTGTCTGCAGATGGAGTTATATCTAAATGGATTATCTGTATCACCCTCTTCCTCTGTCTGTCTGTCTGTCTGTCTGTCTCTCATTTTAAAATCAACATCTCACTTTAAGACCCCACTTTAAAGGAAAGATTCTGCCCTATTTTGGTTGGGGAAAAGAAAAAAAAAGAAGCACCATACGGAATCAAATCTCTGTTGAGCGCATAGTTCAAAGGAGACTTTGGCATTTTAAATGGATTAATCAAAACACATTTAGCATTTCCTGAGCGTTAAACACAGCATAGCCCAAATACAGAGGCGTTTGAGTAAATTGCATTTCCAATTGTTGTTGATTACCGTCACCTGAACAGAAAATCTGTAAACGGTGTGGTGCGAGGAAGCAGAGTTAAGATAAATAGGGTAAATATTGCTGGATCCCTTTTTCCACAAAAACACAGAGACAAAGGCTTATAAATTTTGATGTGAACTACTCACATAACAGTGCAAATTATTTCGATTTTACTTTGAGTAGATTAGTATATCGATGTGCTGCGTCATTACAGCAACAACTCATGAATTTAATGTGTTCTTTCCCCGTGGCAGTTCGTTAATCTCAAAAGTAAAATATTCCTGCACCCTCACTTTGCTGCAGATTCGTGGTGTTCTGGTAGTTTGGCATAAGAGATTTATTGTACTTGTGATTCTGCAGACAGATATGCATGTCCAGTCTTTTGAAATACTCAAATTTAAGGAGGCTATTGTTTATGGATTGTACCAACCTGGCTATATGCTTGTGAACTTGGTGTGTAATTTGTGAATTTACGTGCTGAATTCTTCTAATTCCTCCAGATGGAGAAGGTAGAGGAGGACCTGATCCGCTCCAGGTCCCTCAGGGAGAACCAGGTCAAAGAATTCTCTCAGCAACTTGACGCCCTCAGACAGAGGTTTGAGCAGCAGGTCTGTATGAGTTCATAACTCACTGTGCAATTGTTCTTTGCTTCTGTGCTCATCTTGTCTTCATCATCGCCATCATCATCGTGTTATCTTTACTCTATTATCAGTGAACACTCGGCCTATCGGAGGCAGCTAAGGGGGACTGACATCCATTTGGAATAGCCTTGTTATTCCTCCCCATCTGTTCCGCCTGATTAATTTCTCATGATAAGGGACATGGTTTAGATTAAGCTTAGATTCCGGCTCAATAAATATCTTAAACATTGCCAACTGAAAAGTCATGCAATCTGCATAGAAGATGTGTAGCCCCCTTATCACCCCATCTCCTTCACTCTTCTTCAATTAAGAGTCAAGAAACCATTTTCACAACCCATTGAAATCTGGCTCGCTGATAGAGACACATCGGATTCAATTAAACCGCAGGAACCAATATTACTGTTGGCAGCTGGTCTCATAGTAGGAGGCAGAAAGCATTGTTTATATTTCTGCTACTGTAACAAACGTAAACAATATTATATATCAAATAAAAAATAAATTATATAGATTACTCCATATGACACTTTATGACCATGTGACACCACGCTTGTCTTAGGCGTGTATATTACTAACTGCTGTAACATCTCTTTTTCCCATCTGTATCCTCAATGTGATTGCTTTCCAGGCACCAAAATAGCACTCAACCTTTGTGTTAATAAGCATGCTTACACTCATTTCCAGGCCAGATGGAGTTTACATTGCGTGTAATTTGCTCAAGATCGTTGTAAATGGGGGATATGAGGCCAGTGTTATATCCAAGGAGTGGAGAAACTGGGCTTCATTATCGATTTGCTCCATGGCTGAACAGTTAGGTTTGTAATTAGAATGGCATTTATTTAAAAAAGAAAAAAAAAAGGCATACTTTAAAACTACTTAAATATAATGAATATATTGTGTTGAAATATTTTTCAAAACATTCACCGGAAACAAAACTGAATAAAGGGCTGGGAAATAAAGTGTTTCACTCTGTGCTGCGAGGATAAATTGTCATATAAATAGACACTGCCGGTTAAACCATTAAACAGATTGCATTTGCATCCAAAAGACACTGTCATCCCCATGTAACGGGCCCGTAAATGCTGAGATTTATCATGCCAGCTACAGCGTATTGTTCTGAGAAGTCATAAGTTCCATCTGATGTGAAAAACAGGTACGCGATCAAAGATTTGCAGAAAATATTGAAGCGATGATTATCAACCACTGCTGCACTGGGTGGGGGTGCAGTTGACAGTTGAAGACAGCCACATAGGGTTAGCAGCACATCAGAAAGGCTTTTGTCTTAAAGATAAAAAATACATGAAAACAATGGACCTGTCACTGTGATGATCTTGATGTGAGAGCTGGGGACATTTGCTACACAGAAGTTTAAGAAAAAAAAACAGGAAGTTCTTGCACACCTAGACATGTTATTATTCATGAGTTACTCTGAGGCCAGCTGTTTAATGTTATGCATACATTATATATGTATATATATATATATTGGAGCCACTGCACATTCTTTATGTGTACCCTCTCTCTCATGTCTATATGTGTATATATATTGCATTTACACTGTAGAAAGGCTGGTTTCACATGCTTGATGGGGTCAAGGTAGTTCACTCAGATGTTCACAAAAGAACGTTCCCTCAAGTGTAGCTTCAGGGGGGATCTGTGTGTGCAGGAGTTGTTTTCCACTTGACCCTCAAGACAGCCAGACATCATGGTTCCTGACAGAGCTCTTAGTCTCTTACAGTCTGGGAGACATATGAAGATTAAATAGCTCATCATGATCTTGAGAGTTTAGAAATGCACAACAGCCTCTTTATTCAGTCGTTAGGCTGGAACAGAAAATGCTAAAGGAGACTGGTTTATTGTATCAGTCAATCAGCAGTATTGGTATCAGCTGATAAGTTGAAATCTATGGGAGAATGATGCGACTGCAACAATGCGGTAAAAGTACATCATCCAGGAGAAAAAAGGGATTGTAAATAATTTAAAAAAGGTAATTTGGGGGCAAGAAGCTTTTTAGTTTTGTTTTTGCTTTTTAATCAGATCCGACTGATGATTCTAGACACTTTTTACCTCTCAATTTTACATCAGTCAAAATGGGATTGAAATGCAGACTTTCAGCTTTAATTCAAGGGCTTTAACAAAAGTATTACTTAACTGTTTAGGAATTACAGCCATTTATATACACAGCCCTCCACTTTCTCAAAAGTAATTGACTAAATAATTTTAATTATAAAGATTTTTAATACTTTGATGCAAATCATTTGCTAGAACTAGCACTCGTGAACATCACCAAATGCTGCCAGGCCTTTACTGCAGCCACGTTCAGTTGCTGCTTGTTTGTGGCTCTTTCTGCCTTCAGTTTTGTTTTCAGTAACTGAAAAGTATGCTCTGTTTGTTAAGATCAGGTGACTGACTTGACCATTGAAAAATACCTAATTTCTTTACCTTGAGAAACTCTTGGGTTGCTTTTGCAGTATGCTTTGGGTCATTATTTGCAGTGTGAAGCACTCCTAATCAGCATTTGACTGAATCTTCAGAATTTATCCTGCTCCTTCTTTCAGCAGTCCCATCATCAATAAACACTAGTGACCTAGTTCCACTGGCAGCATACATGCTTATACATGGTCATATATGCCCATGCTATATCACTGCCTCCACCATCTTTGACAGATAATGTGTTATGTTTCTGATCATGACCTGTTTTTCTCCTTGTCCATACTTTTCTCTTCCCATTCTGGTACACTTGAATCTTGGTGTCATCTGTCCAAGGAATATTTTTCCCAGAAGTGTGCAGGCTTTTATAGATGCTTTTCAAGCAAAGTCTAATCCAGCCTTCTTGTTCTTCAGTGTAACCAGCAGTTTGCACCTTGTTGTAGACTTCAACAATGATCTATGTACCTTTTCTAGAGTGTTCCTGACATGATTAGATATTGTAAAGGGTTTTTCTTTATCAAAGAGAGAATTTTGCAGTAGTCCACTTTATTTGCCTTCTGTGGTCTTTCAGGTCTTTTGGTGTTGCGGTGCTGACCTTTTTAAGATTGTGCCTGATTATTGATTTGGCCACTCCTGCAGTTTTTGCTATCTCTTCAAAGGTTTTCTGGGGGCTTTCAAACTGATGGCCTCCTTAAGTTGCATCGACATCTCTTTGAATGTAATATTGAGATTTCCAGTGAACAGCTACCAAACAAGTTCAATTCCATCTGCTTAATTTGTCTTGCCTGGCAATGAATTCCTTTCAAGCCTTTTAAGAAAATGGGGGACTATGCATAAAAATGGTTGTAATTCTTAAACAGTTAATGCAATACTTTTGTTAAACCCCTTGAATTAAAGCTGAAAATCTGCAAATCTCTACTGAGTACAGAGGCAAAATTACATGTCCAAAATACTTATGGACCTAAAAGTAGATGTACAAGACTATGTGTATACGGAACACACATATCAGCAATAAATAAAGTGGCCAGTTGCAGTACAAACCTGCAGTGAAATTGAAGGTGTTTTTTTTTTAAGTCTCTCTCTCTCTCCACCCTCTTTCATGCACCCCATTCTCCCCTGCTGAGAGCAGACAGGCCTTCTGTTCTACTCTGCTCTACTCCCTCCTCTTCCCTCCGTCTTCCCAAACATTTCAGATTTCCCTCCCATGAGTTGAAAGAAGCCTATTACCTCACTGTCCTGCTTCAAGGCATGCAGCACACACACACACACACACACAAAACCATGTCAGTCCAGGCTGACAGGAGTCGTGCTGTGCAGTAACACCCGACTCAATCTGTATCTACAGCACCCAGCTGTGCTATACCCATTTCAGTCTTCCCTCATAAGTACCATGCCGGTCCCTTTAAGAACCACAGCATCCAGCATCCTCTAGTCCACAGTGGCGCTACGTGATGTCACAGCCAGGCTCCTTGCTATGTCTGCTGTCTGTCATCTCCTCTCCGTGTTTTTCTTTTTCTAATTTTTTTTCCCACAATCTTGCCCAATTCTTTATCCTTGTTTCACCCGAGATCCCCTCGTTCCTCCAAACCCCCCCATGGGCCGAGAGTCTGAGCAGAAAGGAACAGTAAGTCAGGACGTCCTCCACCACTTTCTCTTACCGCATGTCCTGCTGGGGAGTTCTCGAAGCAAATGCGTGCTGCTCAATCCCTCAGCTCTAAGATGCACTGCTGTATGATTCGGGCTCTTCGTGTAGGACGTGTTCTAGCTGTGGATTTGATTTGCATGTGTTATTTTGTTTAATGGGAAAGGAGGTGAAGGCGGTGCAAATTGTCACTGGAATTTTCTGTAGACATCATCAGTGGCAGCATGTGCAACATGTTGCGGCTGTTTGCCTGCTGTCTTGGTCTGTTTTGTAAAATGGCACATGTGTGAGTTAACCTTAGGCTGTATGTCAGTGTTTACTTCTGCCCTGGCATCAACTAAGACTTAGATAAAATATGCTTCTATTCAGCTATATATCCTTCCATTGCCGTGTGCTGAGGGCAAAGTTCTCCCGAAAGTAGAGGAATAAATTGTTGGCTGTCTAAATGAAGTTTCTATTGTGGCCTTGCTCTTAGTGCCAGGGACAGAATCCGGCTTCCTGTAGATAGCCCCTCATTCATCACCTGCTCTGAATAGCAAGCAACATTGGAAGATATAGCCATGGATAGAGCAGGCAGCGGGCACAGAGGCCGTTGATCTCCGCTTCTCTGGCAGGCCAGGTAGGGTGCCGTCATGCACAATGTGCAGGGGATTAGCTTCAAAGCAGGGAGGCAAATGGGCCCCTAGGCCCCTGCTGTCCTTTCAGGGCTCCGGCTGGGCCTGCACGGTGGGATGGTGTGGGGGTCACTTGTCTCCCCGCCATGGGGGACTGGGAACGGAACAGAGCCTGGGAAAGGCTTGGGGGCTTGGGGCTGGGAGCTTCACTGGCATGGCTCACCTCTCAGCAGGTGACTCCGCTCACAGCCGGGATGGAATACAAACTTGCTTCAGCTGACAGGATGATTAAGCCCTGAAAAATTGGGGCTTTGCGTCCCATTAGAAGTGTTTTATTTTGCTCTACTGTATTGTGTGTAGCAGCTTGCAGCTCTGTTGGGACTAAAGACTATGCCGTGGTGTTTTTAAACTCTAACCACGCCTGCTTATTGAATGGTTCATACAGGTTCTTACTACACTTTGACTGCATTAGCAGCCCAAACCTCAGTCACATTGTGGTAGCATAAACTTATATATTTTGAGAAAATGAAAATTGATATTGATTAAAATGAGCATTTGCTATCAGTTACATTAATTCGTAGAGTATAATACAGTATCAAGAATATTTTAGTACCTTCTCCTGTCAGCTCAAACCTGTTGTCCTCGCCTCCTTCTCGATTTTTTTTTCTAATTTGGATTTATAATAATCATCATAGTCATCGCCTAAGCCGATTTTCACATGCTGTCAGGCGCATAGCATGGGGCATTGGGTAGTTACTGCAGCCAGATGGCTAACCCCTACCAGCTTGCTTGCATAGTCCAAACCCGTGGCTCTTTTATATGCCGATCCCAGAATAAGGCGAGGGGGACAGATTTGAAGAGAGAGAGGAGTGGGACATGGAGGACCAGTCTGTACAATTGGTAGGAGAGGTGGGAGGGCGGGGGAACGAGCCAGATGTAAACACATCACATGTCGTCCTCCGACGACGTGAGGAAGCGGCAAAACTTTTCTCGCATTTTTTAAAAAATTCTTCCCCCTCCCCCGCACTTTCCTACCAATTTTTGCCAAATTGGTTTGGCAAATGAGGGTTCTAGGGTGGAGGAAAAGTGTTGACGGAATAGGACGAAGAAAGGATGGATGGATCAGTGGATGGACAAGTTGTCATGACGACAGGGTTGCTCTGAGTATGTGTTGGCTGATGAAGTCTCTCTTTGCCTGCTTGTCCAATCAGATGGCTGAGCAGCGCATGCAGCACGAGCAGGAGAGGACGCGGCTACAGCAGCAGCACAGCGCGGAAAAGGACAGCCTGGTCCAGGAGCGCCAGCGGGAGGTGAGCAGCCTGGAGAGGGAGGCCAGGGCCGCCCTAGAACAGCACCAGCAGCACACCCAGGAGTGGAGGAAGCGCGATGCCCAGGTAGGGGGTCTCCACTGATCCACGTTCCTGCACGCACACACACACACACACGCTCGCGCTGACCCACCGGTCTCCCATGGACAACCATTTTGTATTTTGCTCATTGACGTTTTCCTGGGGTTTCAAAAGCACAGCAGGTTAAGATACTTTTTTATTTGAAGCAAGACGGATATTGACGTGGGGTGTGAATAATTTCAGTAACTGTATATTCAGTGCGAGAACTCAGAAGATCGTAGAGACTGCTGTTTGAATGAAAATGCATTTTGAAGCGTTGTTACGCGAGACAAAAAAGTTTTTAAAAAACTGAATAAACAAAACGCACAACAGCACTGACCCAACTTCAAATGATATTCTGGTGTATTTGGACTCACTTTTTGTCGCAGCAGGCTTTGCATGAAGTGTAAAGACCTCAAATCCCAAAAAGCCACAGGTATCTACGTAACGGGGAAGAAATCAGTGCTGTTGAGTGCCTAGCTTTTATTCCACAACCACAGTTTGAAATCGTGTTTTATATAATTGTGGACGCCCTGTAAAGCGCCCCATACTCCCACCAAAGTGAATGTTTGCCTGCCATTCTCCTTTCACCACAGGTAGCTATCTCCCTCCGGAAAACAGTGATTGTTCTCTGATTGCAGCATGGCCAGCCACAATGAGTGTATGACATTTGGGTCTATATTAATGGATATCCCTGACAGCTGAGAAGACTATGTGGTCACCATTTACCCAAAGCAGCAGGGCTTCATCTCAGACCCCTCATGCACTGTCTTTGCCTTCCTCCAGCCTGGGCTAGATTGGAGCTCTGTGGGAAGCCATTCGACAAATCAGCCTCCAACTGGGGTTTGTGTTTGACTCTTCGGGCTTCCTGATGAAATGAACATTGGCAGCATGTAGAGAATTTTGTATATTGGCCGTTAGCTGCCGATGGGAGTCCAGAGAGACTTTTGTTGCATTTGTGGACCGAATTTCCTCACGCCAACTCTGGTCACTTATGGTACCAGACACGGGGTGAATGGGGAGAAAATCAAACCTAGACTATTTTATAATTTATTTGGTCCTCACAAACAGCAATAACTTTAAATGTATAAAAATAAAATAGTTTATAAATATAACTAATAAATGCCCATTTCTATTGAGAAACAAGAGCAATATTATATTTAAAGAAGATTAATACACTCCTGATCCTCCTCAATTGGATAAATTTTCATCGACCCGTACATCTTATAGCCATACCAGTATACTTCTATAATAGCTAAGTTATTGCAATATCTTTTAAGGCTGGAAACAATATAAAAAGAGTTGGGGGGAAAAAAAAATCCAATTTCTTGAGATGCCGTCACCACAGGATGTTTCCACTGATAGCATGTCGTCCTACTCGTGTCAAAATGACGTGCGTTTTGACAAATCTCAATCTCGGCTAATGTCAGTCACACAATCTCAGTAGGTGACAAAAAAACCCCAAACTTCCCCACTCCTCATTTCATATTCTCAGTTCCTGTTTGCTCCTGCAGCATTTTAAGCAGACATCAGATGCCTGCCTAATGTCAGATGTTAAAGTGTCAGAAATCAGGATTTTTCACTCAGGCCTCTGAAAGATGGATAACTGGGTTGTGGGTCTTCCGAAACTAGCGGGAGGGGGGGATATGAGCTGGTTTGACTTCCTGTGCGAGAACAGATCCACAGATGTGCTGTTAAAAGGACAGCAAGCTGGCAGGCCATCAGCAGATATGTACAAAAAAAAAATAAGCTTTTTCTGTAAATACTCATTATTAAACACAATTGCAGTGCCAAAGCCGGTTTTCCACTTAGAACTCTGCCACACTGATATTATCACTTTATCACATGGTTGTTTACGTGCATCCTTTTAAATAAATACAATGTTCTGAAATAAGAATTGAATGTAGCGGAAAAAAAACTTTAATTTTTGATGCATGCAGACAGTGTAGAGCACTTCCTTGCAGGATGCGCTACCAACCGCCCCCACCCAGACAGCAATGGACAATAATATCATCAAGTGACACGTCAATTAATGCCTGACGTGTTCTTTTTTTTTCCCCTGCCTACCTCTTCACACGTTCTCTTAGACGTCTTTGAATCAGTGGAAAGACAGTTGCAGCTAAAAAAGTTGGCAAGGACAGAGAACAGCTAATGTCTGTCACACACTCAGGGTGAGTAATACCCGCTCATCCCCTTGATGTGGTGGGACACTAATAAATAGCATTCCTGTCTCTTGGCTCGCGTTTAAGAAGCAGAGCCAGTGAGTCGTAGCAGTGGTTGGAGGGAAGAGCTAAAAAACTCACACAGGGACACATTGTCCTCATCCCACCAGAGTTTAGCATCCAAGAAACTCTGGCTTCTTCCACTGTGTAGTTGCTACTCGTCATAAAAGCTGTTATGGGAGCTACATCAGTGTGAAAGACGCTCGAACGCCAGTGCCTGTCATGGTTTACGTGTTTACTCATCAGTCCTGTCCATTTATTGGAATTCTCAAGAGAAAAAATGTAAAAAAAATAAATAAATAACAGGTCTGAATGCTGCTGTTCTTGTTAGCGGATAAACAGCTTCTTTCCAGTTTGGCCAAGTTGATGAAATATCTTGCTGGTGAAACATGTTTGCCCAAAAGCCTGTTTGGTATTGTTCTGTTAGCTGATTAATGCGCCCCAAAGGACAAAGTAGTTTTGTGTTTTGCAGATCCATCAGCAGCATATCCTCTAACATACACAAATCCTGATGTCGTGGCCTTTCTTGCTTTTGGAGACTCCAGAAATGCTGTGAAGGCTGTGAAGGCTGTAAACTAAAGGAAATCTAAATGTATTTTAAACTTGGTCACTAAAAGTTGCTCTAGGCAGGAAATCAAAATCAGTAATTGCACATTTTTATACCTTTACGGGAATCGCGCGCCCCAAAAAACCCCCCAAAAACTTAGTCACTGTTTTGTAGCCTCTGCACAATAAAACATCTTTAATAAAAGAAAACAGAAAATCATTGTATTATATAGCAAAACCTTTCAATATGTTTTTGTGTGTGGTATTGTTCCTAACACACTCATTTTTTATTTATTTATTTGTCTGTGAGGCTTTTCAATTGTTAAACATTAGTAAGAGTTTGACTTCAAAAACTAGGGCCAGCATTATAAATTAATTGGAAGCCTTGCAATTTTTTTTTCTTTTCCCTGCAAACATCAAAAATGTTTGTTCTATGCAAAACCCATCGTTCATATTTTTTTCCACCTGCTCCTCCTTAAAGCTCATTTTATGGGTATTATTTTCCTGAATAATTGTGTCTTTTATAAAGGAACATACACACCATCTGGACTTCAAACAGCATGAGAGAGAGCGCAAGTCTTGCGGGGTCTTTCTTCTGGGCCATAATGGACTAAGTAATGATGCTGTCAATTTTTCAAAGCGTTTCATTCCCAAATACGTGATTAAAATGAGTCAAATGAAGAGGGTGATGACAGACTGAGTCAAAGGTAAAAATCAAGAGAACAAGGAAGTGCAGTTAGAGTGTGTGGGGGGGGTCCTCATTGATTGTTTCAGTGCTTGCGTGTTGTCATTTATGAAGCGATTGGTCCCCAGGTGTTGTCACGTAAATCTTTGTTACACACCGATTTCAGCGGCACACGAATATCCTGCCGTCGTGTTTGGGCTTTCTCGACGGATTTCATCGCGTATTCTCATGGGGAGCATTTATGTAGGAACTCGGCTGTTTTTTGTTTTTCACTGGGGAGCTATTGATCACGCCTCAAGTCATCAGCGAGTGCTGATGCTCTGTGATGTGTGGAGTGTTACAGCATGCTCCCTTTCAAACCCCAAAGCCATTTATTATGTGCATACATCACATCTTGGATTTCAGCCACACACATTATCTGCCTGACAACAGCGAATCATTCATTACAACACTCGTCTACACATTTTAATTGCCTATATGAGACAAATATCACACATCAGTGCGTGTGTGTTATTTACTTGGCTTTAAACTTTGCACATTATTGCTAAGTTATTCTATTGTTTATACTATTTGGCTATTTTATGGCCAACATGATGTCAGTGCACAGTTTACTTTACTTTTTAGATTTTCTGATAAAACAAATAGCATTGATTATCCTGCTAACCTGCACATTTCAATGTCTGAGATACTATATTAGCTGTTATGTGAACAGTCAGCTCCTCTAACCAAAACTGCTTTGAACGAGGCCATATTTTTATGGTCATACCCTAACACGATGCCAGATGCCAGAGGGCGCTTTCAGAAGTCGTGCAGAGTGCACGTCTCAGAGCTGCAGAGTGTGACGGACCAAGAGTGCAGCTATAGTTACGGTATTTTGTCTATCAAGTATCGCTGGATGTATTTACTCTCATTAAAAGTCAGAATTTCAAAACTTTTGTTTTGTCGAGCGGTTCTGCTTTAGTAAAGATGTCTCAACTTCTGATGGTGTTTATGGGAATAATATGCATTATGCATCAGATTATGCAACATTATCATCATTATTACCAAGAAAATAGCCTTCAAAATTATTTTTAAAAGTTATAAATACAGAAATTTGCGATAAAAAAATAATCCATTAACTTAATAATCAGTGAATAAATAGAATAGTGCCAGCTGTATGTGCACATTTAAATGTTTCTGCCTGCAGTCCAAATGGTAAACTATAGACCTCACTTGTAGGCATGTAAGTCGAAATATGGTGCCTCCAAATGGGGTCGTGCTTGCCACGTTCACAAGGGAAGTAATTAGGAACGCCCCCAGCTTCTTTCTTGTGATATTCTCGACCTCGCAAGTGAATATTTTCTGAATGCTCAGATTTCACAGATCATGAACAAAACCTCCTGTGTTGTTGTTATCAGCAACTGGAGCAAGATACAGGTGTAACTACTAAGAATAATTGTAGATCTGTGACATTTAGGGGTAAATGCAATACGTACTGCTATTATGCAGGATATGTTACTGGTTACACCTGTGTTTACTCAGGGTTTTCCCTTGGTCCCTTGGAAATTTGCAGACAGGTTTCTCTCCTGCACCATTTGCTTAGCCCTGATGCATATGCTGCTACAACAGTGTACAGTAACAACATAGCGGCAGCTGCTCCAGACACACTATGTGATGACATCATTTATATCTTATGTTTTTGGTAGCCTTTAAAAATATCGTGTCACGTTTGACCTTATTTGACCTCTGATCTCTCCTTCAAGGTCAAATAAGGTCAAACTTCCATAAAATATCTTTTATCTTTAAACCTGTACCTAAAATTCTACTGCCTTTGTTTGCAATTCATCCACATAAATTAAAAAAAAAAAAAAAACATACTCAAAATTATGTCAAGTATATTAAGACGGGTTTCAACATGGGTTTCACTTATTTTTACTGCACTACAAACAAAAACAAAAAAAACAGACCAAAAAAAATAAAATGAATATATGCAAAATACAACATTATTCCCTTAAAGGTAAATACTGCCCAGAGAGTGAACTGCCTTGGTGGAGGGTTACCTTTCTGAAATGGTGGTCAGGCTCTAGTTACAGTTATAGTCTCATTACATATTTAACATCTGACATTAACTCTCTAAAACTGCCTAATTGGCATACCAGTAGAATAATTATGCTAATCTGTTGAAACTCAGTTAATGTTAGATGTACTGAACTGATTACACGTTTTTCCTCATTATTTTGTTTTTCTGTTTTGTGAAATCATGATAAATCATAATCAGATACACCCATCTGTTATTATGTGTCTTTTTTTTTTTAAAGAAATTTCCTTTTCTTCACATAAGGAATACTACTCACCCTGGCTGTGTAGGAGGCTGCCTTTACAACTGTCACAGTACACTTTGGTGGACAGTAGGAGAAAAGGCAGTTCATTCTGGTCTCATAGAGTATTTTAGAGAATCTTAATACTATCTTTATGTGTTGACAAAGTCTTATGACTCATTCTCACTTGATGGTGATATTTTCCCTTGATTGAACTCTTATTCAGTCCTTAACCACTCTCCCTGAGGTTGTTTTGCCAGAGTTTTGTCATCTTAGCTGACACGGTTTGACCCAGTATTTCATTTGACACTCTTCTATTGTTACTAAGAGCTGCTCCTTCACAAAGCTCCCCATCAGCCTGCTAACACGCGCCCTCTCGAAGCGGCTATGTTCAGTTCCCCCCAATGAAAACATGCACTTTTGGCCTCTTAAGTTTCTGAAGTGTCATTGCCAATGTCTCTGTTCTGGTAGATTATGCTCTGACTTATTAAAAGATTTTTTTGGGAACACATATCATCCACATTTGTTAAAGAGAGAATTATACATTAAAGACACTTGAGGGCTCAGATCTAATAGCTGCTTGCACTTGAAGAAGGCACTAGAGGAGCAGTGAGACTGGTAATGTTGAGAGACAGAAGAGTGAGACATAGAGGATTGCATGGGTTTTTTTTTTTTTTGTGTGTGTGTTTTTTTGTGTTTTTTTTTTTAACCTCACATTCTCTCTATGAATGTGCTGCATGGCATGTTATATGTGTGACAGCGAGGCCATGTGTGGCTGCACGTCAGTGTAAGCATGTTTGTGTGTGTGCGTGCAAGTGGATCCGTGTGTGTGTGTGTGTGTGCGCGCGCGTGCCCGTGTAGAAGTGAGTGTAACACACAGCCACAGCATCTGCCTGTTTTTGTGACACTCCTTTGAAGTCTCCCCAGTGCCCGCTAAAAAAGACTTCAGACGCTTTCTGTCTGATTGCCTTAACGTGGCGTTGTCCTGGGATGCCCAGGCTTTTGAGGAGAGGGAGGGGGCAGGAGTCTGAGCACACAGTGCAAACCAAAGTAAGGGGGGAAAAAAAGGGAAAATAAAACAAGGAGTGTAATGAGGATGTGCAATAGCTGGGGAGTACATGCAATACAGGTAGGGAAGTATGAAACACTGCAATTCATCTTAGATCCACCTACACTTAACAACAATGCCCTTTGCTCATTGCTTGTAATTTGTGTAAAATTATTATAATATGACTGTGTTTTTTTTTTTTAAATGTATGTTACTATTTAGAGTTTTTGAGCTATATAAATATAGCTAACTAAAGTAGCTATAAGGATATAAAGCCCATTTTAAATGTAAATTCCCTCATCCTTATTTCTTGCAGATAATCTCCATCATCCCAAATATGTGATGTAGGTTTGACAGAACAGTTTTCCTTTTGACATCTCCTAAACTCTTGAGATACAGCTTCACAGCATGTGCCAGACCGGTCTATTTCTGGCGTTTCGTGGGTCGTGGGGGGTTGTGCTTATTAGCATTCTTACTATGTAATGTTGACTCTGCCTGGCAGCACTATTAAAATGCTCTTCTCAGCAAAGTCAAGGCTGAGCTCTCGGAAAGGGAGAGGTCAAGAAAGGGGTCGGGGCTGCACTGTAGCCCCCACCCATACCCACACAGAAAACCCTAACATTTAAGTATGTTTGTGAAACTTTATACGTACACGCATCAATGCTGTATTATCCCTCTCTGCATTACAGCTTTCTGTACGATTTGTATTTTACAGCATAAAAAAAAAAATACAGATGTTGAATAACCCTTCTGCTCAACATGCAGAACAAAAACACCTGTAATATATGGTGTTACAATAGTGGATGCTCATATTAAACATGGATGAAGTTTAAAATAATTACAGTTAATGTGTAATTAATCCCTAAGAGCAAAAAGCTGAGGCTTTAGATTGCTTTGAATGCTTGGATTGTGACAGTTTTTCCCACTCTTGTTTGTGCTTGCATGCTGTTAAAGAGAGAGAATATCATTATAGTCATCTCAGGCACCCAGCAGTCCCACCCAACTGCTGTTCCGACAGCCTGTTTGCAAGGGGCAGCCAATCAGAAGTTGGCTTAAAGGGAGATCAGCTAAACTGGTTTGTTTCGGACAGTGACTGGACAAAGGGGCCCAATATAAGATAAATCAGGATTAGTTTGACCTGTGAATCCAAGTTACTATAGAGGAGTTCAAAAATGTAAAAACTGTGCAGCATATTGGTTTAACTTTAAAAAGAAAATCTTCCACAAGGAGAGAAAAAAAAATCTGCTGGACATTAATTCTAATTTACTTAATTCAACATGTTTCTTTTTATCTCTGTCCAGACAATTGCAGATTTGGAGGCCCAGTTGTCAGATCTACGTGAAGAACTCAAGCAGGCCCGTGCTCAGCATAAGCAACAGCTGGCTGACATGATGTTGCTCCAGGAGGAGGAAAAGCATAGAGCAATCCTGGATAAGCAGGCATCCCTGGACCGACTCCGCTCTGATATGGAACAAATTCGCAGTGACCTCGAGAGAAACCACCAGCAGGAGAAGGATGCTGCTCATGAGAAGGTGAGTCTAGGATAGTGCGGAAAGTATAACGTGGTTTGTTTTAATCTCTCTTTTGGACTGGGTGAATAAATACTGGAATGCCTGGTTAAATGTGGAATAGTAAAGTGTAGGGGGAATCTGCATGTTTCCAAAGGTCAAAGAGGTAAACATCAAAAGGAGCAACAAAACATCTCTATTAAATGAAACAGTAGAGGTCGTATACCTGCATACGAGGGAGAGGCTTTTTGTAGAGGCCTTGTGCTGGGAAACAGTGCCGGGAGTCAAGAAAGATGACACGCAGAAGCTTTGTTTGGCAGCCTGAGTGTTGCAAACTGAGTGGTTCTCATTTTCACAAGTGACCCTGCAGCTGTTAGATCTACTGAGACGGATCTGTTGCTCTAGCACTATTTCTTTTATAACAGTCAAGTCTTTAAAATGTTTGGTAGGTAACATTTTACCTCATCTTCTACTGCCAGTATATCATTTTACACAAGAACTTTGGAGGTTTTAGGAGAATCATAGCTGGATGTTATACAAAGTTGCCCTTTCGTAACAAGAGCTAATTCGCTTCAGACGTGTTCCTACTTCACTACTGAAGGTAGTTTGGTTGAGGTGAGGATACTGCCTGGGCAGACTGTGCAGGAGGCAGGACACGTGACGCCCACTCACTTTCTATTAATTCTTGATCTGTTCTCACAGGCTTCAAACTAGAAAGCTGGCATGTTAAAAAACTGTTCACTCCAATCTGACTGACTGCGCCTACGTCAGGTAATGTCTAGAAAAATTTGCAGCTGCTGCGCACACGGGAAACTGGTTTAAATGTCACGACATTTGTCTAAGAATATGAAGGGGCCACGGTTATTTGACACTATGGACAGATTTTCCTTAACTCCTTTGTTAGTAACAACAAAGAAAACCCACCGAATATGCTTAAACAGAAAGTTGCACAATACTGCAGTCAGCATCAAAACCATTTGTACTTCGGGCTCTTTTGGGTAACCCACCTATCATCATGGAATATACTGTTTTGAAATGTGCAGGGTCAGTTGTAGACAGAAAACCACAGCATTTCAGTAGAGCTGTTATCCAGCATTGCTTTTTTGCTATCTTAGCAAACCAGGAAGTACTTCAATTAAATCTTCAGAGCTTCAGTATCTAACCTTTTTTCTTGCTTTCCTACTCTCTCTCTGTCGTATTCACTCCTTTCACCACCTTAGAAACTGGACCCACGGTCGCGAAATCGCCCATAATCTTGTGCTGGCCTAGCAGGAAGCTGACCTAAGGTGGTGTTGATCATAAACTAATCCCTACTGCAGGGCCCATCAAAGAGAGTATTTTTCATTAAACACCGTCCCACACCAGCTGTGCAGCATTAGCCCCGGAATGCAGGGACTTCCAAAGCACCCAGGCGGCCATTTTGGCTCCATATGGCACACAGAATCAGTCTTACTGAAATGAGAAAGATCCATGAAAGAGGAGTGTGCTTATTACAGGGTGATCCTTATTTGAAGAACTCATGCTGTTTACTATCAGTGCCTTTTGGATATGTGAAGGCTGTTTTTCAGCTGAAAGATATTTTATCTTTTAGCTCTCACTTTAATTCCTCTGTGTGTCTTTGGTCTTTTTTGTACGCAAGAAAAAAATGACCCGCAGTTGCTGGGCAGTCTGGAGTGGATTCAAAGCAGCGTTGAAGTCAGACAGATAACACTATCAGCAATGTGCTAGTTTCACTTTTATGAAGAGATTAATGATTTCTTCATCCTTTTTGTCAGCTCAAAGTTGATTCTTCAAAAGAAAAGAAAAAAACTCACCAAAGGTTGAACATCTTTCCCTCTTTTTTGTACTTTCTTATCTGTCTCCAAGTTGGACTTCGCAGTGGGCAGGGAAAACTTTTACTATTTCTTGCACCCTATTTCTTTTTTTTTTTTTTTTTTTTTTTCCCTTCCACATGCAGTTGAAGTCAGCCAGACCTCAGATCCATATTGACTTGTTCGCCCTGTTTTGTAAGCTGAAAAATTCTCATTCTTTTGATGCAGACAGAAATGCTGTCCTCTGCAGTCCACCATGCTCTTGGAAGCAGAGGCTGAGCAGGCCAGCTTTCCCTCCTTTTTTTTTTTTTTTTTATAAATATATTTTTTTAACTCATCTCCCAGATCCTAGAAAAAAAAAAGCAAGAGAAATCCATTAAATCCATGAATGGATTCTCATCAAAGACGCATGCGTTTAAGGGAGAGACAGAAAGGGAGAGCGAGGAATGGGGGGGAGGCACGTTTTAGTGGATGTTCTGGGAGTAGACAAAGCTTTTGGAATGAAATGATGAGAAGCAGGAAATCAGAGGAGATAAGATCAGACATTAAGATAGTTCAATGCATTTGATCACCAAAAGGAAGGAGAGAAGGAAAAGTGATGGAAGCAGGCTCAGGAAAAGGTGTGTGGAGGTGTGTTAGGCTGGTTGCTATTGAAGCTTATCTTTGTTAGTGTTTCTGTTTGTGTGTGTGTGTGTGCGTGCGTGTGTGCGCGCGCATGTGTGTGTGTGTGTGTGTGTGCATGCGGTTAAGAGTGAATGCACATAGCCCCAGACCTCTCAATCTCTATTCTGCACTGAGGGGCCTGTGAAGCTGCCTCTGTGCCTGATAAAGACGCCTCATCTCTGGGCTACAGTGAGCATGAATCCTGCCTCTTACCCACACCACCACTTTATCTAACTTTTTTTATTCTACGCTACACCTCCACTCTCCATCTCTCCATCTTTCTTTCTCTCTCCTTCTCTTCACCCATATTCTCAACCCTTCCTTCAAGTTGTGGCACGGCTCATAATATTAAGGCTTTCTGTAAACAGTTGGTCTGGGCAGCTTGGAAGCAGTTTCTTACCACATGTAGATGAACAGGTTCTTCATGCTTGCTTACTTGCATGTTAAACACCAGTCATATTTCCAGGTAAGTGCTTAATAGGCATATGAACATTGAAGTTTGGTTAGTGGAGAAAAGGTGTTTGTGTTGGACCTCTTCGCCTCATACAACTGTATTATATTCACACCCTACTTGCCAATGCAAGAGATCTAAGATAATAAAAGGAGGGCTCAGGTTTGATATGAATTGAATGGTGTCTTTAATGACCTTGAATTCATGTTTACCCTTAGTCTGGAGAGTGCAGCTCCTTGAACTGCAAGAAGAGATTAGATGTGTGAATTTTGTCCGATATGGTTGTGTGGACCTGGATATATCTGTATGCCAGTAGAACAGAGAGAGCATACATATAGAGACTTGCTTAGTTCGCATGTTGCACCTATATTGCCAACACTATCTTCTTCATTCTTATGTATTTATAATTGCTGGTGTAAGTGTCACCATGCATGTACAGTAAAAATGAAAAAAACAAAAACTTTCAGATGATTCCTGGGGTAAGTAGTCGGAAACGAATGTGTGTGCATGCACATGCACACATACGGTTTCTCTGTATGTGTGCATGTGCATGCCTACTTGCACCTCAGATCAAAGGAACGGGGCATTTCATCAAAAACTAACCAAGTGTGACAAAATTACCTGCAGGCAAAGTCAGCCAATGAGAGAGCAGCTTTTTGGCATGCAGTAGCCAGCCGCTGCTTCCTGTGTCACTGCACCAGTTTCCCTCTGGCCGTGCCTCATGTGACGTCCATGACATGAAAGGCGCTACAGAGCTCAGTCATCCTCTAACACAGACACACACAGGCTGAGCATCAGACAGCTCCAGCGTGGAGGCCTGTGCCTACCAATTGGTCTCTTTTGTTTCACAGGTATTTCTGTTTGCTTCAAGGAGGTTTTCCCCTTAAACATGAGAGGTTTTCCTCTGAAAGCTACCTAGCCTCAGAAGGTGAAAGAGATTATGTCCCCTAGCTGGAACTGGAGCTTTTGTTTTTGTGTTTTCGCTCATTGGCAGGATGCTACAAATGTATGTATATTTAACAAAAGCTAAGTGAAAATGCAGAAGCTGAAACTGAGCACACCCCACGATTCAGTAGCTTGTAGAAGTAATTGTCTTCTGTATGACTTCATCAGTCTCTCACATCTTTGTGGAGGGATTTTGAATCACTCCTCTTTACAGCGTTGCGTCAGTTAATTGAGTTATGCACAGCTCTTTTAAAGTCCTGCCACAGCATTTCATTCAGTTTGAGACTGCATGACCCAGTTTGGACCAAGCTTTAATTGTCAGACTGATGGCTTCACATTTGAATATACAGAGGGAGTTGATGGTCGACTTAGTGGCTGCAAGGTGTCCAGGTCCTGTGGCTGTAAAACAAGTCCAAATCATCACCCCTCCACCGCTGTGCTTGAGAATTGGTGTGAGGTGTTTGTGCTGATATGCTGTGTTTGGATTTCCCCAGACGTGGTGCTGTGCATTATGATCAAACGTCTCCACTTTAGTCTTGTGTGTCCAGAGGACATTGTTCCAGAAGTCTTGTGGTTTGTTCAGATGCAGTTTTGCAAACTTATGCTGTGCTGCCATGTTCTCTGACCACTGCATGACCTCAGAATTCAAGAGTGCACTTTGTTCTTTATGACTGTACATGCCATATATTTATGTAACACTCGTGATACTATAGATGCTTTTTTGCATTATTGACTGCAAACAGCTTCCTGTAAACACAGAAATTAGCAGAATCTGATTGATCAGGTGTGTTTTAATAAGATGATATTTTTGGCTCTTATTTGGTATAAATTTCTACCCTTTTTTTGAGAATATCTCGTATACACATAAGGATGCCCCAATCCAACTTTTTCCACTTTGAATCAGATACAGATACCTATCTGCCGATACCGAGCTCAGATCTGATTCCAGTCTTAAATTAATAAGGTGCATTCCTCCCTGTGAGAATGAGAATGGGAATCATTCCTTTATGCGTAAGGCAACGTCATGCTCAGGCATGGCTCTTCAAATCTCTAAAATGTCAGAAAACATCCAAAAATATAAATTTAGTGATTTGGCATTATTAGTAAAATAAGATAAAGAAACAAAGAAAAGCTGGTTCTGCCTGTTGACCTCCAAATTGCTGACCCTTATTTTTCAGTTTCTTTTGTGTAAAGTTAGCTTACGTGCTAGCTGCTGCTACTGCGTGGTGATGTAAACAAACAATAACACAGAATTGAACCAAGCAGATCAGCACATTAGTGATGTTCAGTCCAGCTTTTTGAGTCAGGCTCAGACCAACATCCAATCCAAACATGTCAAATCGAGAGCTTCCCTTTGCATGTTATTTTAGCTGGAATGATGTTCATATGGTATCAAGTCTTAAGAGATGGGTTTGTGAGCTAATTTAGATCTAACAAACTAGTAAAGCCCTGATGAAAATGGAAAAAAAAAATTGTCAGTGGTACATCTGGAGAAGAGGGTTTCTGCAGGCCTTTGGTACTTCGGCTTGGGCACAGACTTTAAAAACCTTTTTTAATTTGTTTGCGCCGAGGAATTCATGTGTATATAACTTTTGTTTGTTGTGCTGTGCACAACGCTGAGTCTGCAGTCTTTCATGTGGCCGTACACGCATCTGCTTTCACACAACTTTCCATGTGTGGACACATGCACTCCTGACCGAATGTGGTTTGACTGTTTGGATCCTAATGTGCCTTCAATGTGTTGCATTCCCATCCATATTTAGAGCTGTGCACTTGTGATCAGACCACCCAAGATGCTGTTAGTACAAAACAAGCACATGGCTGATTTTCCTAATTTTCTCAGAGAATTTACAACTCCAATTGGCAGCCTTTTTTTCCCTTTTGATTTCTTTATTTAAAAGGTTTGTGTGAATCTTTGGATGCCCCGTTTTCTGTGTGCCTGTAGGAAATTAGCAGCTTACTGCATGCAACGTGAGAAAAGAAGTCTGCTCAAACAGTATTGGTGTTGAGGTAAAAAATCTATAATTCTTGCATATCGTACGGCACAGAATTGTTCTACAGGTGGTGTTTTATAGGAATGCATTTGTTATCATTCTTATTATAAGTGTGTGTCTTGGGACTGGCACATACTGGTCCGGTAATGCCCCCCGCCTTGTTTACTGAAACCTCGTTGCTTTTGGCGCTAAAACTACGCAGACGTCTTAGCATCTCAGTCACGACTGGTGTAGATGTGAGAGCTGATTTTTCTAGTACATTCATTCACATTTTTTTTTTTTTTTTAGAACACTTAACATCCACATCAATCCATTCATCCTAGCTTTGATCCTGACCCCCTGAGACATTTACCTTCAGTCTCAGAGAGCTTACTGTTCTCTCTCTCAGCCGGAAGATGGTGGTACAAGGTTGTTGTCATTGTATTTGTCATAGTTAAGTCTTGTTCTTCTCTCTTGCCTCCTGTCACTGCTCACTTATTAGGTTGGTCTTCTGCCATTTGGAGATATACCAAATCATATTATTCACTCGGTCATGGATTAGGCGAGGAGGAGAAAAACACTGGCTGGGGGATGATCAAAGAGTGCCCACATTCACCTCACACTGACAGACTAACCAGGAGACAAAGAGATATGGAGAGGCAGAGCAAGAAATCTGATTTTGGTTTGGGGGGGGGGGGGGGGGGGGGGGGGTGGGGGGGGGGGTAAAGTTAGGGATCTTTTGTGTAGGGCATCTAGATTATTGGCTAAATCTGGATTTGCCTTCTGTTGATATATGTTGACATCAGAGCTGCTGCACTCTACAGATTGTGTTAGCACGTCTGTGTGTGAATGTGTTTGTGCGCATGCCCAGATCTATGTGAACTCCTCGTTTCCTCAGTGCACCATCGGGCCCGGCGGCAGAGAGAGAGCGAGCGAGTGAGTCACCCAGCAGATGAAAGAGTCAAAGTAAAAGCTCTGCCGTCCCAAAAAAACATCACACAGCTCCCTCGCTCACTTTTTGAAGTCATCCAAGAGGAGGGAGGAAAGCGACACACTTTTTCAATCGCATTAAAACATGGCGTCAGGCAGCTCCCATCTTGTTGCATGCTATAGATTACACTTTGGTTTGAAGTGGAGTTTTAAGTGGGACACCACTCTCTCTTTTTTTTTGGGGGGGGGGGTGCTAATTTCCCAGTTCAACTGAAAACCATGCTGCATCTTGACATCAGTAATGTTATTGATCCAAAATAGATGTGGAGACATAAATAGACGTGTACCTACACGGAAAAAGTCGTATCAGAATTTCATCACGGTGAAGTCGGATTTCAGGGAATAGCTGAAACGATGCTGCATGTTCTTTGTTAAGTCATAGCTTAACTGTCATCTTAAGTTAAGGCCAGGGCCTGTGAAAAGTTCACACACAAATCTGGGCACAGAAAGCATGACTGAGACACTTTCGGCATCTGATTCAGCAACTCAAGGATTCAAAGCCTCAAACTTTTTATCCCAGCCTTAAGATGTGGGTTAGATCTTAATCCCTTTTACACTGATGGCAAAGGATATAATTGGTTTTCTGTTATAAAGAACCAGCTGGTTGAGTGCATAATCACTGAACATTTGGGATATTGCGTGTGTCTGCGTATTTGATGTATGTTTATCTGCCTGTGCGTGCCCGTGATGCATTATTTCTTTGCTGTGTATGATGCAGCACTGACAGTTAGCAGCAAGGATGAAGAGAATCACTACTGACAGGCAGTGATGGCAAACTGTGAAATGGAAATAAAGCCTCTTGTCATTACAGCAGCAACTCTTTCTCGCACACGCAGATACACAGGCGAGCACAGCAAGACAGCAATGATTACAGACAAACGAGCAAATAACATCTCCCAGCTCTCCCTCGCTAGCAGATTGAACTCAAATTGTTATGAGAGTCATGCGTGGTGAACAGAGAATCATTCTGAATGCTTACAAATACTGCTGCCACTAAAACTGAAGGCTTTGTGGAGCAATGGAGAAAAGCTTCTCTTTGAAATCTCTTTCTTTCCTTCAACAAATGAACCTCATAAATCTGGTCCCTAGTGTGCCGTATACAACATGTTATGTGTGGGGTTAAACCACCAACAACCATTAAGAGAGCATGTTGTAACTCATTGTTATAAAAAATGAATAAATAATGGCACTGCTTTTTACCTAACCGCTTTTCAGTTTGCAGGCCGCCGCGCTGCGTCCTTTCGATGTGTCGTGTGATATCATCCTTGCATCAGCAAGTCTTGTCTTTAGTTTTATGCCTTTTGTCAGAGTTCAGCTTTAGGACGATGCTGAAAACCATAATTGCTCTTTAGCAATGCGAGATGATTGGAAACATAGCGCAGAAAAATGCCATATGGAAGCAATATCCTATCCAAGATTGAAGAGATTCTGAAAACAAAACCTTGTTTATGAAAAAAAAAAGAAAAAAGTTGGGATGCTGTTTAAATGTAAATAAATAAATAAAACAAAGTCAGTGATTTGCAAATCATCTGAAACCCATATTTAATAAAAAAAATTGTATTAAGACAAGAATACAAGTGTTGAAACTAAGAAATGTTCTAGCTCTTGCTCATTTTGAACTTGATGGCAGCAGTTCTTTACAAAAACATTGGGACCGGGAAACGCAATCATGTCATGTAATCGTTAAAGAGCAAACAAACTGAGACGTCGCACAATGGATCAAGTTAGTTAGTCAGTAACATGGTTGGGTACTAAAAGAACATCCCAGAGAGGCAGAGTCTTTTAGAAGTAAAGATAAGGAGTGGTTTACCCCCTCAGTGAAAGATTGTTTGGGCAACGTATTGCAAAGAATTTGGGAATTTCATCATCAATGGTACATTGTATAATTACAAGATTGAGGGAATCTTTAGAAATCTCTGCACACAAGAGACGAGGTGGAAAACCAATACTGAATGTCATGACCATCTGGCCCTCAGGCGGTAATGCATTAAAAAAAAAAAAAAAAAAAGGCTTAATTCTGTTTTGGAAATCACTGCATGGACTCAGGAACACTTCTGAAAATAACTGAATATAGTTTTGTCATTGCAAGGTTTAACACATGTAAAGAAAAAAAAAGCATGCATAGTAGCGAAGCAGAAACCTGTACTGAGGTCTGAAGAATCAAAAGCTGAAAAACTGTTTTGGCAACCAGTCAGACTTAGCATCTGACTTGTTGTTAGTGCTGCGTTTAGAAAGTTGGCACCCATAATGGTTTGAAGGTGTATTAGTATTGCATAGATAATTATGAAAGGCGTTAATGTGTAATATGCAATATGTGCCTGTTTTGATTCTCCCGAGGTTACGCTGGCTTCCTCCCACAGACCAAAAACATGCAGGTTAGGTTAACTGGTGATTCTGAATTGTGTGACTGTGAATGAGCATGATTGATTGATTGATTGCAGACAGATTGGCAGCATGTACTGAATGCACCCTGCCGCTCACACCTGACAGCTGGGATAAGCTCCAGCCCAAACACGATCTTGAATTGAACGAGTGGAAGAAAATGGATGAATGGAGTATATTCCAACAATATATACAGACTTATGTGGTTTTCCACACTAGTGTCTTTCAGGGAGGACATTGCTTATTTTGGCAAGACGTTGGCAAGCTGCATTCTGCACAAATACAAGGCTTCAAAGTAAAAATGTCCAGATGCTAAATTAGCTTGTCTACAGTCCAATTAAGATATGACAGAGGACTTCACGAAACGTGGGAATGGGGCGCCATTTTGCTTTTGATTTCCTTAGTTCCCAAGCACTTATAGATATGTTATAAGAAGAGGTGATGAAACAAATCCCAGCTTTTTTTTTTATGCCTTACATATATGAAATTCTACATGAGCATATTTTTTCATTTGCTTAAAAAGCTTTTTTTTTTTTTAAGTTTGAACATTTGATGTGTTTTCTACCACTGGAAATTGTACAGCTGACTATAATACACAGACATTATCATGTCTTCCTCCTTTAGCATGAACACAACAGTCTGTTCTGAACAAAGGAGATGCACACCTTGAGCAAATCTAATTTGCAGCTATAGATCAAACTCTGGATGTGTGTTTGGCCTTCGTGCATCCTGTTTGTTATCTCTGTTTGAATAAGTGTGACTTGTGCGCGTATCATTAAATATGCACAAGAAAGTAGTCCCCCCCCCCTCCCCACACACACACACACACACACACACACACACACTTTCTTTCTGCCAGTCCTTTTTAAAGTCTGCCCATGTGTGCCTGTGTCTGTATGTGTGTTTGGCCTTCTTCCCACTGCAGATTATTAATTAAGTCCTGGTAAGCGGTGCATGCCTTACCTTCATATCTACTTCCACTCTCTTTAACACACACCGGTATCCTTGCACACACATAAACGCACACACTTCAAAGCAGCCGCCATCCACACCGCTAGGATTAAGAGGCGATTGAAGAGCCTGATACAACCTCAAAGTGCCTTCAGCGCAAAAATGCCTTTGGCAGGGCACCGGTACTCTCTTTGGAAAGTTCTTACACACTCACGCAGACACACACGTATGGATGGGCTTTTAATTTAGCACTGTTTTCCCTTTGTATTTGTCACAGTCCAGTTGGGGTATTTTTCACTGCGTGTACTATCCATATTTTCATCTACTTCTGGACATTTTTAATGTGTGTTTCGATGGTAGAGCTTTATAATGTTTGATGTTTTATAATACTTCCTGCTGAAATCCCCCAAGTGACTTCAGGTAAAATGAACACGTTAGTAGCAAGCTCTTCATGATTTTATAAAACATCTGAGTCTGCTTGCATGTCAGTACAGCCATGATAAGAAAACATTCATATGTAAAGTCACATACAGTGCAGTACACCTAACCTATTTTATTTTATTACCTACACCTATTTTTTTTTTCAAAATATAGAATTCAAACATAAAGATATTGAGTTAAATGCTGAGAAATTTGGCCAGAATATCTGTTGTGATGACAGTGTCACTGACGAGATGGAGCAGAGCTGCGACAGTAAAAGGAGACAACAAATGTGAAAAAGAACATAAAGGGACTCCGTTTGTTTCCCTCTCCCGCAGACAGTTCATTCTCTCGTCTTTTCTACACCCTCCTTTGTCCTCCTCGCTCTCATCAGCTGCTTTAGGGCCCCTAGGGACGAGTGGGCCGCCACTCAAAGGGTCCTGGCACAGGAATACAGGGCCTGTATCCTTGGTGATGGCTCTGTGTTTCCGTGGTGACAGGTGTGTCCGTTCAGAGCGGACGGCAGTGTTTGTCAGGAAGTGTTTGGAAGGGGTGCGGAGTCCAAACTCAGCTCAGGTGTTGATGGCTGTGAGGGGTGTGTTCAGTGGAGCAGTGTTTGTTCATGAGTTGTCTGTCTGTCAGTGGCTGTCAGGAGATTTAAGTGTGTGTGTGTGTGTGTGTGTGTGTGTGTGTGTGTGTGTGTGTGTGTGTGTGTGTGTGTGTGTGTGTGTGAGAGAGAGAGAGAATCAGGTTTATGGCATTTAAGAGCAACTTTCTGAATACATCTCTGCATGGCTGGTGGTTTACAGTTACATATTTTCCTCTGCAAACTGTAGCGTTTCAGGAATTTAAAAGAATAAGTGTCTTAAATATTGCTCTTTGTTTCTCTGGCATAATAACTGAAGAGTCTGAATAGTGTATAAGATACAAATACTGATACACTTTGTAGTTTCAGACCAAAGTATAACACTTTAGTTTCATCCGTGTCCCCTGAAAAGCCTTCACATAACGACCTCTGTCCCCCATTAATTCGAGCCTTAGTCTTTCCTTAGCACTTGTATGGACCCCATCCACGTCCATACAGGCTGCCACTCACATCTCCATGGAATTTCAGCACTTCACACCTAATTATCTCACTCCACCGTTCAGCCTCTTATTGAAACTCTGGCAGCACAACACAGCTAGCTGAAAGGAGAAAGATCTTGCATTAGAAACACACAGCCTTTGCTTCCAGCTGGCTAGCTTCCCATAGAGAAACAACGGAAAACAAAGGGACGAGCAACGCTCAATAAACTTCCAACAACAATCGCCGTTCACTCCTATTCTGTCTCCACCCTGTTTAGTTTCCCAGCTTCTCTCGATAGTCTCCCCTTTTTTTCCCACCCTATAGCTAATTGGCAGCAACATTTTAATTCCCCCCCTCCACCCCCACCCCCCCCAAGCCCCTCTTCTTGTTAAGTGATGAATTGTTGGCAGGGGATCAAAGGGGAGTGGTGCCCACTGTGCACCATGCCCATCACTACCTGCTGGCACACATGAGCGCTGGAAGTGGCGCTGTGCCAAGGGGCCACAGGCCTGCTCAACAGGGACACACTGCCAAGAGGCAGAGGTCAGCACAAAAGCGTGTGTGTGTGTGTGTGTGAGAGAGAGCGAGAGAGAGGATGGTTAGGTTGGGAGGGTAATGTGTCTCTGTGCACTTCCTAACGGAAGATTGAATTTCACTACCCTGTCTCTCTTTGTGTCCCTCAGTCTGCCCGTCTGCATATCTCTTTCTCACACTCCCCTCTCCCTTCTTCTTGCAGACCAACAGCAGGCTGAAGCAGATTGAGAAGGAGTACAGTCAGAAGCTTGCCAAGTCTGCCCAGGTAATCAGTTTTCACTTCTGCCCCCCCCCCTTTCATTTCATATTCTTCTTTTTCTACTCAACTGTGTGACTGAACAGACAAAATGCACGGATGGGGGAAGAGGTGAGGAAGCACAGGTGGCAACACACACACACTGAACATGAAGCAAGCTACTGTGGCCTTTTCCCTTAAGCAGACGTGCACGAGGACAAATGTACAAGAAAGTGCATACAGAACATTTGTGTCAGTGCCGGAGCACAAAAGCTCATATTAGAGGAAACTTTGTAAAGCTCTGCTGTCTGACTTTTCTCAGCCGCTCTTTTATTCTAGTTTCCCAAAGTCAGAACATTTTTTTTTTAGGCTTCAAATTCACACACAATTCTTCTCCTTATCTTTGCTAGCTTTAGATTAGAATTAATATTTGCTCTCAAATCGGCACCAATCAAATGCCGACACATAAGTCGAAAGGGCTGGATGGAGTGTAACCGCCAGGCTTACATTCATCTGGCGATCAGACACAAATCCAGGAAACTTTTGCTAAGCATTAATGTTTCAATTGTATCTTTTAAGTTTGTTCAGCTGCCCCCCAGTGGCCAGAAATCCCTGGATATAAAATATTTTGGCACCCTCTTTAAAGGTTTTTGCCTTCACTGGGATTTTTTTTGGGGGGATGTTTGCAGAAAACATAAGCAGTCCAGCTCCGTGTGTGATGTTGCTGTGGCCCTGAAGTGTGCTATAGCACTCTCGAGGGAGCAACGCAGCCTGAGCAAATTGCTAAGCCTCTGCAATATCGGTTAAAGTCCTTTTCTTATACCCTGTTATGTTTGTCATCTCGTCTGTTAATTTGCACCTTTACTACATCAACATAGCTGTCTGTCTTATTCCTGTCATGGCATCACCTGGCTGCACTTCCAATCCAGGGCCACGTGTTTAACATTACTTCTTGTCTCCTTAGCCCACATAAAACGGAGTTAATTCTTCTGTCCAAAGAGAAGTATAACTTCCTCGGACACACGCTGCCATCCCGCACAGTGTCTCCGAAAGTTTCTGGCAGCTTTTACCTCACCAGTTTAAAGATCCAAAAACACTCTAAGTAGTGTTTACATTACAAAAGAAAAGTGGTTTCTTCTTGATTATGTAGAAGGCTAAAATATTACAATCATTTGGCCATAATTGCACCTCGTTACCCAAAGAGGAGATTCAAAGGGGTGGGGGGAGGGTGTTGTTTTTCTTTCTTTCTTCTCCTCTTTAACCCCCCCCTTCCATTTTGGGTTGGCTGGCAGAGGCTCAGAGTTGAAAGCGGGGTTGACAAGCAGATGTTGTGAGAAAACGGTAGCTTATTAGGTTACACAATGCTCAACTTCAAAAGAAGTTGGGTGCTGCACGAAAGTTCAGCCTCTGCCCGCGTTGGCAGTGCAGCTCCTCACTGCAGACGAGCAACAAGTGATTAATCCTCTGTTTTGGGGACACAGAGCTGGCATAGGTTTAACAAACAACACTCGCTAACATTAAAGGAAAATCCCAGAGCGCAGAGCTCGGCACCGTTGTTGATGCGTGCTGTTATATAGAGCGTTAAGCTAAAGGAAAGGGTTCTGTGCAAAGATAATTAGTATGCGTAATTAATGCGGAGTGTTTGTCGTGGGCTTGGGCGGCTTTGTTTTAAAAGGTAAAGGTGGAACCAAGAAGGTCTTTCTTTGGTTCTTTTTTTTTTTCTTTCGGGCCTACCCCTTGGGGCAACTCAGTCAAATGTAAACAAGAGGCCTTTGAACCTCAAAGGCTAACCCCAGTTGTTAACCCCTCAGTGTCTGACAGGGAGCATCGCTCTTGAGCTCAGCTGCATAGCTAATAGCCCAATTAAAAACATACCATGCCATACATTATCCTAGGGGGCCTGATATATGTTTCTTTGCGTTCACACACGCACATCCCACTCTTCTGTATATTATCTCTATGCCTCTTTTTTTTTTTCTTCATTCACGCACACATACATACACAGCTCTCCTAATTAGTGTCTCTCCTATCCAGTCCTGTGTGTTAAGCTTCTAGCTGTGAGTGGTCCTCCTGGGTGACCTGTGAACTGAACAGGGCCCACTTAATGGTCAGGTTACAGTGGGTGGTAATTTTGATGCTGATGGGAGATCATTACTTTATCTCTGGATGCAAACTGGTAGGTGGTGCAGGGAATCAGGGTGCATGACAGGTTGTAGTTCACATATAAATATATTTACTTAAACACAATACTGGTTGGTTGGTTGGTCGGTCGGTCGGTCGGTCGGTTGATTTATTGATTTATTTATTGATTTTTTTTTTTAACTGTAACTTATTGACCAACTAGAATCAGCTGCAGTATTTATTCCTTTGGATACATTTTGACTTAAAAAAAATCAGTAATTGCTCACTCTTTAAATTTTGGGTTATTATCTGTATTGATTGTTCTTAAACCTTTCGCTCTCTTTCACAACTCTTGGAATTCTAATTTCCAGTAATATAGGAAGCAACTGCTTTCTGGGAAAAAAGCTCTGAGGTCTTATTCTGCACTTCCTGGCCAGCACCAAATGGCAAATACAGTCATGTGAATAGGAAAGTTTTTTACAGAACTGTATGTGGTCCTTCTTTCATTCCAGTATCCAAAGTCAGAACATTTTATCAGGCTTCAAATTTACACACAATTCTTCTCTTTATCTTTTCTAGCGATGGATAATGATTAATATTTACTCTCAGAGCTGCACCAATCATATGCCAACCCATAAGCTGAAAGTCTTGAAAGAGTGTAACCACTAGACTTACATTCATCAGGTGATCAGACACGAATCCAGGAAACTTTTGCCAAATATTAATATATCAGTTGTATCTTTTAAGTTTGTTCAGCTGCGATACTCTCGCCATAGCATTTGAATTTGGCTGCCCTCAAGTGGCTAAAAAGTCAATTAGTGCAGGTAGAGTGATGCGTTTGTCAAATTAAGCTGTAAAACTATAAGCTATAATTATGAATCGATGTTATAGGATATGTCTAAAATAAAGAATACATTGTATGACCAGTGCAGGAAGCTCAGGAGATTTAGATGATTTATGCAGAAACATTGAGTGCAGCTACACAGTTTACACTACACAGTGCCACACAGCTCTGAAGGCTACTTTCTAACACAGCTACAATTTGTTGGAGAACCTCTGCAGTCATCACAGAGATTTTACCAAATGAAGAGACATCTACGTTTGACAGAAAACGCTTTCAAAGTCAATTTTTTGTCATTAACCAGCTTCATTTTTTTGTCTGTGTGGTAAACTTTACCGACACTCAGACATTTTATGCCTCGTTTTTCAAATCACTGGAAACGCTATCAGAGGAAACGGGCGACACGATTTAAGCATCAGCCACCAGGTCTTTGCACTTGCGAGAGTTTGTGTTCTTTTCATGTAACATCACAGGGCAGCCTTTCTTCTCTGGGAGTTTGCTTATTCACTTATTTGTAAACAGGTGCCAGACACACTCATTTCTGTCCTTTTTGTTTGTTTGTTTTTTTACCTCAGGTTCATGGGGAGGCAAGCCTGCCTTTAGCCCTAAACAGAGATGCTAGCAGGCTGGGAAAATAGGCAGGTCTCACCAGACCAATTATAGACTTAAAAAGGCCTGGCTACCTATCAGAAAGAGAAAAAGGTTCTGCGTGTGCGTGTGTGCGTGCATGTGTGTGTATACAGGAATAACAAGACAGACAGCTGAGTTCACTAGTTCGGAGTGCCGCCACTACCCCGGGGGCTGGAGACCAGCAGATGCAGCGAATCCATATTGCAAAATAATTATTATGACCAGAAATGATGTTCACATAATAATGTGTCATTTGTTGCTTTCATGTGGCTGTCCCACTGACAAAATAAACCTAATCTCCCCCCCCCCCCCCCCCCCCCCCCCCCCCCCCCCCCCCCCGCCCTGTCTGTGGTCGACCCGCGCCACTTTAGCTCCTGTACTCCACACAATGTGCAGATTCCAGTGGGGCTAGTCCTTCAGAGTTTGAACACGGTAAACAATTATCTGTCTAGCCCAAAGCAGCAGAAATACCCCCCCCCACCCCTCACCTCTTTCTCTTTCTCCCTTCTCTCTCTCTCTCTCTCTCTTTTCTTTTTTCTTTTTTTTTTACTCTCTCATCTTTCCTCTGCCTTTCTCTGACAGTGGCTTAAATAGAATGTTAATTTTGACTGGAGGTTTTCAAAGCCGAGACACTTCCTTTTCATCTTGGTGTGCACCGCAAGTTCACCAACACAAAGTCACTCTGCTCTTCAAAAAGGAAGTTGTTTTTTTTTTTTTTTTCCTTCCTGTCTGTTTCTTTTTAACTCCCTCTTCTCTTTTTCACTCTCTCTCTCTCTTCTTTGTGTCTTCTGCCTCGTCTCAAAAGAAAACCAAAAAAAAAGAGAAGAAGACATGAGACTCTGGGAAAAGCGGTCTTTCAAGGTGATTGTTACTGCCTTCCCAATCCATGACAAATGTGAAATGCATTTTCCATCTGATACGAGTCTTTTTTGCGAGCCCAGTGAAATGAAACAAATCAGAACAGCATTTTGTTAAGTGAACGTATTTTGCATTTTGCTTCTGGCAACAGGCTTTCTCTCTTTGATCGCTTTACCCCGTCGCTTGTTTCAAACATAAGCATAGAAATAGATATAACTTACAAGTTAACTTTGCACTGGAAAAAGGTTCCCAGGTGCAGGTAGGCCAAGTTATGATCTGATTTAGTCACTGCCACTTCTGTTAAGTTTCTGTCAATCCTGTACACACTTGAGGATCAGTCAAAATCCTGAGTTTCCCTGCCTCTCCTTTTCTTGCCCATAGCTAATTGCGGAGCTACAGACGTCTGTATGTGACTCAAAGGAGGAGGCGGTTCGTCTGCAGACGGCAATGGAGAAGCAGCTAAAGGAGGCCAACGCTCGTTGGGAGGAGGAGAGGATGACAATAACCCACCGTGCCGATCAGGCCAACAAGGTCAGTGTTGGAAACCACACATTTTAATAATTGCATCGGTCAACGCTGAGAAACAGATATTTCTTCACATTATATGATCAAAGTGTGCAAGATGCCAAATGCCCCTTCTCTACACATCACATTATAAGTAGCTTTGATCATCTGTGTCCATTTATTAGGTGTGTGGTCCTCCAATACTCTGTATTATTAATGCTTTCTGTGCTTTAGGTGCTGCTGAGTTATAACACCTCCACTGTACAGTGGCGATGCTATATCAGAGAGTTACAACTCTGCTTCTTTGTTATTTCCATGAAAGCATTTTGTTTCTTACTCATCATGTAACAGTTGTTGGGTTTGGGAGTTGAAATTTGAACGCACCAGACACACATGTGATGAGTCCCCCATAATATTGTATAGAGAGCATAGAGTTTGAGAAACACTGCTTTCATTTTACTTAATCAAATGGGGTATAAGTGCCTCTGGGGGTTCTAAATGTTTAATTTAAAAAATGAGACAGTAAGAAGTGGGTTGCATGAAAATTAGTGCCTCCATAGCCAAGGCCATAGTTCTCAGACAGAAAAGAGTGTATTGTCCACTTTGGGTTGGGAATGATTTGCTGCCTCAAGTGGCTGAGTTTAAGTTTCTCCGAGGCTTGCTCTCCATGGGTAGACAGGGTAGCAGAAGATTGACTGACAGGTTGGTGCAGCATCTGCAGTGATACGAACACTTTACCATCTTTGTGGTGAAGAGAGAGTTGAGCGTGAAAGTGAAGCTGGTCAGTCTACATTCCTACGTTCACCTGCGGCTGAGGGTAGGAAGCCGTGGTGAGTGACTGAAAGAATAAGATTGTGGATACAGGCAGCAGAAATCATCCTCCCCTCTGAAGGGCGTTTAGGCTTAAGGTGAGGATCTCAGTCACCCAGAGGTACTCAGAGTAGAGCCGATTCTCCTCTGCATTGATAGGAGCCAGTTGAGGTGGTTTGGGCATCTGACTGAGATGCCTTCTGAATAACTCTTAGATTAGGTGTTTCAGGCATGTTCAACTCGAAGGAGATCCCAGGGCAGGACCAGGGCACGCTAGAGAGATTCTGTCTCTTGGCCAGGCTGGGAATGCCACTGTACCCCCTCAGAAGAGCTAAAGAAGAGGGCTAGGGGGAGAGAGGGCGGGGCATGTCTCCTTAGACTGTTTCCTTTCCAACTCAGACCCGTGTAAGCAGCAGAAAATTGATTAAAATAATTCCATTAAATGCATAATTCCTAAAATGGCACAACTATAATTAGTTCTTTTAAAAAAAAAAATGCAAGTACAGCAGACCACATTTTATAGTCATTATTCTTGTTTTTTTTAATTGTTGTGAAGTTTTTAGCTGTTGTAAGGCCTTTTGTTACAAGGCCTAGAGACTTGTTGGCAACTCCCCATCAACCTCTGGTTGCAAGGGGAAAATGTGTATTCCCCAACAGCTGGCAAGTAGTTTCTTGAAGTGGCTGGCTGTCCCCAGGTGAAATCAGTTGCAAAAAGGGTTGCTAGCAGGTTGCCCTGCTTGTATTTTGCATGTAGGTTACTGACTTGTCTGCATCCACTCAGCAACTGCTCACCGAGTGGTGGTGAAACTTGCAAAAGTGCAGCGCAAATTGTGGCCATTCACCTTCACAGTAAAAGTTGTGCCTCACTGCTGGAACTAACATGATTTAAATGGAGCAACTTTTACTCTGAAGGTGTCCTTCATTTCTGGTTTGTGCTGCACCTTTTTACAGAGTCAGTTCTACTCGGCAAGTGTTTGCAGCCAAGTTGATGTCTTCAGTGCAAACTATAGGCAACTGCACCAACCATGCAAGGAGGTTTTTGGTGCAGCACCGTATACCTCTTTAGCTGGTCAGGGAATATACGTTTTCTCTAGCAACCAGGGGGTTGCAGACCAGTCTCTAGATCTGTGTGACTGGGGCCTAACAAAAGGAGAAAGTAGCAGCTGCAATTATGTTCACTGTAAGCCAGGATCTAGTTTTTGATAAGTAAAGATGAACATCGCGGTGAGATGACTGAAAGCACAGAAAGAAGCGATCCACATATCTGTGTGAGGCCTCCTCCTCTGTAATGACTCTGAGCAGTGCAAAGCAAAAAAAAAAAAAAGTGCAGTTTAATATTGGTAATATTGACTGAATTTGTTCAAAAACGTCAGTTTAAGTAAGCTGATCAAATTTATTTCATTAAATATAAATATGCTATTAACTATAACAGATTCCCACTGGAAACAGACACAGAAGATTCGGTCCCAGGTGCCTGCCTTTCTCGGTTTGTTTCTGTTGAAGTCCTAGCAGTCATACGTTTCCTCTTCTCAGTGGTCTCTGCAGTGTTTGCATACAGTCTTCAGACCTGCACAACTGGGGGTATGTCAGTAAACTCGATGCTCTAAAAAAGCTGGATTTCACTTTTATAGAGTAGACATAGGTTGCTTTTGTTAAACCGCACTCCCTGTTTGTATGCATGTGCGCTGTCATTTTTATGGCTAGCTGCAAACTCCATAGTGTCTTTAAGTGGCTTGTGTGCTCTGTGTCTGCCTGAATCTTATAATCTGTCTGCTTCACCAAGCTCCTTAAATCAGAGCCCCTCTTTATCATTCCTGTCCTTCTCTTTTGGTGCTAAACTTTACACTCAGGCTCCTTTCTTTTAGCATTTAACTCCTTTTCTTTTTTTCAACTTAAAAAAATGTAAAGTGCATAAAAAGGAGAGACTGTAATGACAGGAATACTAGCATCATGATACTGGTCATTTTACCAAACAGCTGTAACATGTCACATTATGATGTTTACTATGGAAAAGAATGTAGTTGAAGCAGTATTTGTTTTGTTTTTGTTTGTTTTCCCATGCTGATTCCTTTTTGAATTAGAGTCTTGTATTCCTTTTCTTCACTGAAGCTGAATGGAGTACAGTTGAAGTAGAAGTTGATTGGTGTGGCTCACTAAAAAAAGACTTGTTGTGTCTGGGATCAGGACATATTTCCAAACACAACCTTGTCTGTTTGTGGCTGCAGCTGCCTCATATAGTAAGGAGGCAGGTCTGCGAGCCTCCCTTAGATCTCTTCTCCTTCCAGGCCCTGGGATCCCAGGCCCTCCTTACTCAGACTTGCACCAAAGCTGCCTGTTCCTATGAAATGGCTGGTGCGAGCCCCACACTCAAATATCCGTGTTACTTTTCTCCATTTGTGATCAACAGTAAATGATGGTAATCCTTTCAGTCCAGATGCATCAGCAAAACACTGTTTTGACACTTCCTAGAGTAATATAGCTTTATTTGGAGGCCCTTCCCAGATACTTCCCTTACACTCATTCTTAAAACAAACACATTAAAGCTTCAGGAAGTCTTTTTTAACGGGACTGCGTAGCATCAAGATAGACAAATTGAGCACAGTGGAAACTGGCCAGTTGACACAACATTTATTGACACTCAACGTTCATTTGAATACATTTGATGTCGTTTTGCTTACTGAAAGCTTTTCATAAACTGTTTTCTCACAAATCCTTAAAAAGGATCTTAAAAAGTAATTTTATAGTTTTATAATCTTACAAACATCTGATGCAAAATCACTTGAATAAGCCACTGCACATCTCACATCTCACTGCACAATGTTTTAGTCCAGGGGTGTCCAAATTTGCGTCCCGTGGGCCGCCCCTGGACACCCCTGTTTTAGTCCATCCAGGCTTCAACTGGCATTCTCAGGGAATGTCTCAATCATTCCAACATCCAGTCAGAGGTTTAATGAGATTCATAAACCACATGATTACACATGTGCCAAAGTCAGCCACTTGTATTAACAAGGTCATCAGTGTGATAATATTAATCTCAAGTGGCATCCATAGAAGTTCAAAACTCTTCAAGTTCAGAGCAAAAGTCAATAGGCTGTATATCAAAAACTATTTGGCATCATTAAAACTATACACAAATCTGAAATTGAAATACCAGGTATTTTATGTTTTAAAATATATAATGGGTAACATAAGTCAATGAATGGAATAAATGTAATCTCAAGTGTTATTCATAAGTTTATATAATCACCACTGTATAGTGGATTACATATTTAGGACTTAAACATAAAACAGCTAAACGATCTACAGGAGTATTCAGTACTTAATATCAATAATAGTAAAAATGGCATCCACTATGCTAAATGCTGACTTCAAAAAAAATCACTGGCATCACTGTACAACTTCAGATTAACCAAGTTTACCAAGTTTATTATACAAGTTTACTTCCCTGGCCTTTTTTTTTTTAGTGGAGCATTTGAATCAAAAAAGAAACTATAACATTGCATTGAGTGACAGTTCATCGTTCAGTCCCCTGGGTGTCAGTGTCTGTAACGTGAATATCCAAGCCTCTCTTTTCCTTAATAGCAAGTCATCCTTTCCACCCCTAGGTGGCGTTAAAGCAAGTTCAGTACCACAGAAGTGGAGTAAGGTCATGCCATGTTTCATGCCATACAGTATGGTGAGATGAAAAGTGCCCCGAAAGACTTACCGCAGCAAGAAACGAGATGTGCGGAAAAATGTTTTCGTTGTTAAGGCCTATATGAAACTGGTAAACCGCTGACATTTTTTCATAAACCGCAAAACAAAAAAAATATGTCAATAGCGTCTTTCAGGTGTGATGCTAGTACATTATCAGCTCTCATGCAGCAAACTCTCTGCTGCAGACACGGGCACGAACAGCTAGAGACAAGACACCCAAGTAGTCATTCCTATTATATTTCTATAACGTCCTCTTGAAGTCTGCTGGCCTGGGGCACACGTGCAGTTACTGCATTGTAATTTAAAGTCTTTGTGGATGAATCCTTGCCATCACAAAAAATTGGCAGGCACATGGACCCTTGCGGTCACCATCTGATGATGAAATTTAGCTCATTCGGACACTAGCAGACCTGCAGAGACAGAAAGTATAATCAAATCTCTCACCATTCATATAAATCGAGCAGACTCGGATCCGGCTCACACCATGAAGACTTTCACTTCTGGTGGAGATAAAAGAGCGCACATTGCTAAATTTGGTTGGTTGGTCTGCTGTGGAATTCGTATTGATTTTTCTTTGTTTCAGTATTAAAAGGCATTGGATTTTTACAATGATCTATCACTTGACACACTGGTTGTTCATAGTGGTCTGTGATTTATTTACTGGCCAAACACATACACGGTCACATTTTGATTTATAAATTAGTTACTGTGATTTCCATGAAATCTGTGTCACACTGTAGCTGGCAACACTTGTAGCTCATATTGTGCTCTTGTTGTAATCTAAGTGCAACATGACACAACACACACGTGCCGACTTCCCTGTTGTGTGCTGTTTTACAAGGCGCAGGCTTTGGCATCTGTGTTTGGAGGAGACAGCAGCTTTCTGTTTCCATTATCTGTATCCTCATTATTATGATCCCCCTGTATTAACCACCTGCTAATGAGGCTGTAATTAATGGTTGAATTGCTTATTAAAGGCCAGACATGAGGGGGAGAAGTAAACGGGGGAGAGGAAAGTAAGATTAGTCAAACATCAAATAAACTGCGAGAAAATAAAGACGTAAAACAAAGATTTGTTATAATCTTGAAAGAGAAGGGTGAGATCCCAAACAGTGAAGGGAAAGAAAGGGAGGGAGAGGCAACGAAACGATGGAGGACGTGTGAGGATTGAGACGAAAGGAGGAAAGAGGGTGGAGGAAAAAAAAGAAGAAAGAAATGGTGGAGAGCTGTCAGTGGGCCATCGGAGGGAGTGTGTCGCCTGCTGACATTGTTTCCACGCTGCTCACTTCAAAGGGCTCGGATTATGAAGAGAGCGAGGGGCTTCAGACAATGGGAGGGGAAGAAAATAACATCAAAGTTAGCCGTGCATTTGAATTGGGATAATCCCAAACAGTTGTTCTGAATGCATGCTGCACCAGATCAGATGTCCCTTTTCTTTTTTCCTTTTTTTTTTTTTTTCTTTTCCTTGCCATCCCCATTCTGCCGTTTCTAGCCTGAATTAGCTCTCTCTGTGGCTCTACTGTACTTGGACTTCTTAAATGTGGGTGTTAACTGCAGAGACCTTTGTATCTCGTAAACCCTTTTTTTAGAATAACGGCAGTACAGTTAAGTATGCTCATTATCTTCCTTTTTTTGTACATATGACGTTTAGGTGGAGTAGTCTATCTGTGGTGTGTGTGTGTGTGTGTGTGTGTGTGTGTGTGTGTGTGTGTGTGTGTGTGTGTGTGTGTGTGTGTGTGTGTTTGTGTGTGTGTGTGTGAGAGAGAGAGAGAGCCTGTTATGTGTGTGCATATGTACATACAGCAAGCTTTAGTGCCTGCCTGCTTGCCATGATGTGGCAGACAGGGCCCTTAACTTTGCATTGCCAGCCCTGCTGTGCTTGAGTTGCAAATAGGCTAAATGTTGATGTGTGTGTTGCAGACAGTTCCAGACTTAGGCCCTGTTTACACGAGAGCAGTCCAGTGGAAACGGTATCGTTCTTCTGTTTTTGTTTTCGAAAACTAACGCGTTCAGAAAATGATCGCCGTTCACATGGAAATGCAGGGGGACATTGAAAACACTGTAGTTCCTGTGCTAGGCCACAAGTTGGCGTGTGTTTATAGGAGTCACAACCATACCCCCCCCCCCCCCCCCCCCCCCCCCCCCCCCCCCCCACCCCCCCCCCCCCCCCCCCCCCCCCCCCCCCCCCCCCCCCCCCCCCCCCCCCCCCCACACACACACACACACACACACACACACACCACCACCACCTTTTCAAAACGTAGTGTTTTCGCCGTTTACACAGAGCGCTTCGGAAACACCCTTTTTCAAATTGTACCGTTTTCAGGGACTGGAAGCGCTGTTCTCGTGTCTTAAAGTGTGCAGACTATGCCCTGGTCCAGATTAATAAGCAGACTCATCCTCTAAATCTGCTGAACTGAACCCACTTTCAGCTCATTGTTTTATTTATTTATTTATTTGGTTCATACTAAATATTTGTGAGAAAGCACAAGTGTCATAAATGAAAAGTAAAAAGAAGTTGAGTTTTTGTAAATTCTGTGTGCCCTGTGACAGGCTGGCTCTATGGTCCTTTTTCTTTTTTTTACACTAATTTACAAAATTATTTCATTAATTTTTAAGCCTGACATGGAGACCATATACTCATATATCAGGTAAGTAATGGTGTAATTTTCCCAAAGATTTCCGTATTTCAGAAAAGTTGCCCCACGCTGGCCATAAGAAGAAATGGTTTGTGTTGGTTAAGCATTAGGTTCACAGAAACCATCTTTTATATACAGTCTATAACTGACTCACCATTCCTGACCCGGTTAATTTTAGGTTGCCAATTATATCATAACAGTTGGCAAAGATCTTTCAGTGCACTGGAACCTGGTTGGTGTCAAAGGACTGTGGAAGGTGAAAGCAATATGATGCTTTCTGCTTGTTTTCATCTGTCCAGTCTATTTATAACAGTTAAAGGTGATATTGGCCACCAGAGCTCCATGACACATAGCTAGTATTTGGTTTAGAGGATTATTCACTTCCTGATGTCATCTGCTTCTCTTCATGTGGTTTTGTTATTAAGTGTCTGCATATGTGTGAGGATTTTTCCATCGATGATGCATAGGGATTTGAGGTAAATGTGTTTTAATAGTGAGGTTATCTGGATTACTTGACCACATGATGTGTTTATGTGGCCATGTTCACAGGTAGTGTTTTTGTCTGTGTGTTCATGTGTGTGCAAGACCGTATTTATGAGTGTGCATGTGCACTTGCCTGAAATGTGCAGCTGCCAAATCTGACAGAACTGAAGCCCACATTAGCCTGCCAAGAAAAAAGGTACACACACACACACACACACACACACACACACACACACACACACACACAGGCCTTGTCTCTACCCTCCCTCACAGCCTATCCTCCCAACTCTGTATCTTTCGAACTCTTTCTGTCTCAAACTCTCTGTCTCTACACACACACATACACAAGCACACATGCTCACCTCGCCCTGCCAAAAGGGAGAGGTGGCTGGTGAATAAACAATGGCACTCCGCCCATAGTGTCACCCGCCTGGGCTTTGATCAGCACCGCTGTTCCTGCTCCCCACAGCAGTGCTTCCTGTCTTTCTGCCTGCCGAATGTTGCCACGCGCGCCCCCAAACACGCATGCACACACACACACACACACACACACACCTGTAACTTAGTGTTCATGGACCTACATACACTCTTTCTCCCATTTTCTTCTCACTAAGTCTTTATCTGTATCTTTCCCTGCCTCAAACTCTCACACAAACACAGCTTTGAGTTAGTGCCCTTGTCTCTACAGTACATCTTCCAATAGTGTTGCATTCTCTAACATACACCCACATATAGTCAGTGTTTTCTCTCACACACACACACACACACACACACACACACACACACACACACACACACACAGGGATACACATCTTTGATCCAGGTTCCTTTAGCAGTAGCTTCTAGTGTGAGTCAAAGAGAAGGTCCTGTTGCAGTGTCCTCTGGGTGAAGTGACAGGAGACACATTACATAATGCAACAGTGACCATTGTCTCACAGTGCTTGAGGATGAGAGTGAATATATGAGGTGCACTGTTCTTTGTGCATTAGACAGTGTATTTCTTGGTTAAATTTACAGTAGATGTAGTCCATGAGATCTGGATGCTGTTTTTTATTTTTTGTGCATGCATAATAATGAAGGCACCTATGTGTGCATGTACACACACAGACACACACATACGGCCATACAAACATGTACACATTAAGGAGGCTAGTTGTAGCAGCTGCAGTTTGTCTGTAGTTCTGTAGTTATATATGCATTAGTTTCTGAAAGGGTGACTTTGCCTGTGGGAAGGAATGGCAGCAGTGGATCAAGAACAGGTGTGCTGGATGCTCTCTGTAGCAGAGGCAAAGAGTTGCTTCAGTAGTTGTGTGTGTATGCAAGTGTGCATTTGTCTCCTGTGTTTCTGTGTCCGTCCATGTCCTTCAACACATCCAAGTCCTTTGTCTCAACCTTAAACTGCACATTTGTTTGCTGATGTTTGTTAACCATCTGTATTTCTATCACTGTCTTCTTCTGTGTGTGTGTGTGTTTGGGGGGGGGGGGCATGTGGGCATGAGTAGAATTTTCATTTGTATTGCGTTTTGTATCTGAAATGGTTGATGTTACTTTCAAATCGAAAGAACAGTCTGCAGCCTTTTCTAAACTGCTCTTTTCTTTCACCTGATTTCCAGGTTTATTGGTCCAAGTAGCCAAAACATATGTAACTGAATATAAAATTGTGGCCAGACGCATTACACTCACGCCAACCGTAGATTGCGAGCTTACAGAGATCCAGAGTGCGTGACCTCAGAAAATGTTAAGGAATTTATGGACTTGTACGCCCTTTGGATTGAGACGGTGATGAGGTGAGGGTCTGTGGTCAGCCCTTGTCAGCCGCCAACTATGTTCATGACATTCCTCTCAGCCAGTGTTGGACCCTGGTCAGACACTTGACAGCTTTGGTAGGGATGTTTACATGTCATTTGACCAACTTCCAATGAGGGGAGCAATAGAGAGAGGAGAGACTGCCACGGGATTCAGTCGTACTGCATTTTTGCACTTCCTGTTCTCTTGTCTCAAAGTCAGTGGTGGGTTTTTTTTTCATTGGGTTTTGGTTAGATGCTTGTGGTTAACATACGTTTTAGACATTTAAGTAAAATACCTCACTTGTAAATGTTGAAGATGCACCAGCAAGGGGCTAAATGAGACTAGAGATGAGACTGAAGGAGCTTTAGTGGCAGTGACTGAAATGTAGTTCATATATAGCCCAGGATTTCACTTTTATTTAAACTGGTGGTCCCTCCAAAGGCTTTGAACTCAACAACCAGTCAATCAGTTGTGCTTTCCTGTGTGTGTTGGCTAGCATTACTAACGGTGCCTTCAGTCTTGTGTTATTCAGAAGGCCAGAGTCGTGACAAGGCTATGGTGAAAGTATATTTCTTAATATAGGGGCAAACGCAGTTATTGCATTCATGCCCCCGTGTATGGCTATTGTTCTCTTAAATCTTAAAATAGTTGAGGAGACTCCATGCTGTCAGTAAGTCTGCATTCCAACTTCCAGTTAATCTTCATTTGTCCTTTATGTCAGCATCAGTGCCAGCCAGAAACTTATAGTCTTGGATCTGTATGCACTCTGTATTTATAGCACGTGTGAAAGCAAAGGTTGCTCGCTCGCTCTTTTTTTTTCCCCACTCTGCCTGTATATATTTGTGTGTGTGTGCGCGCGTGTGCGTGCTTACTCCACACATGTGCATTGTGCCGGCTGATTGATGACTTTTCCGGCTGTGGGGCCGATTCCCAGCAGTGTTTGATCCACATATCAGAGGAGGTGGAAGTAGAAGAAAGATAACATTCCAGGATGCTGAAAAGGAAAGCGGGGAAGTAGAATAGCTCACAGAGACCATATTTGCAGACGACAAATGGTAAATTACTCACCAACCCACAAGCCTAATGCCGTGTACAATGAAGCCAGGAGTTTTTGTGTGCCTTTAGCTTGAACTCCTCAGTTTGAAGGATCCCATAGAACTGGGCCCGGTCACTGATTGTATACTGAGACTTAATGAAAGTTACAACAGTTAAAGATATAGTCCAGAAAACCAAGAAAACGAGCAAAAGCATCTACCTATAACCACTGATTTCTTTTTAAAATGTAAATTATGGTGTGGTGCAGTGCTCAGCCATTAACAGGACACAAGACTGATTGTGTGCAGTAAAATATTAGATAGATGTGTATCAGTGGATAATGTTACCCCAACTTGTTTGTAGCAACTTGTCTTGAATCTGAATATTTACTCCTAAATCAAAAGAGCCGTCTATGTTTCATAAGATGTCGTCAAGAGTTTTTTGGATGCGCTTCACATCCATACTTTCTGATAAGCAGAATAAACACACGATTGCCCACACAAAAAAATTCACACAGCAGGCATATGGCGCATGTTTTAAAGTCGTTTCCTATTCTCTTTCTACCGCAGCTCACAGCAGCTGAAAGAGACGGGAAGATAGAGAACAGTGTGTTCCCCCTGTGGGCATAGCTCGGTTGCAACATGTCTTCATTAACGTGGCAATTGTCTTACTATTTTCATCAGTACCAGGAAAGACGCCCCCGTAACTGTGCCGACATGCGCACGTATTGTAACAAGGCGAGATAACCGTTCGATTTGCTGTTCAGGAGAGTTTCACAACTGCTGCCATCACGCTATCTTCCCACTTCACTTCTAAATCAACTCTGGGAAGAAGAACTGAAAAGCATCACAGCACTGAAAGCAAGTCAATTCACACCAATATCAGTGTTATCTTTCAGTGGGGCTGTCCTGGTCGACTTGCTAAACCACTTTTTTTTTTCTTTTTTTTTTTTATTCCTACACACAGACAGACAGACCAATAGCAAAGCAAAAGCAAAAGTTTCTCTTCTCTTAACACCTCAGGAGGGAGACCTCTCGCCTCCTCCTCCTCCTCCTACAGCTTCTCTCTTACACTCACTTTTTTACCTTTCCCACAATCCTTTGATAAAAGTGCAGATAAAAGAAAGTCTGTGCTCATCTCTCTGGCCATCCATCTCTCCTTGAGGTTAGCACCTCCTTTATTATTTACTATTAGATCAGTAGCCATACACACACACACACCGCCTTGTTCTACTAAAGCTGGTGTGTGTGTGGGCGCAGTCCACAAACTGTCTTTGCTTATGTATGTCTGTGTGCTTTGTGTGCCTTGTGTATGTATCTGTTCTTACCCTTGTCTGTGTGTGTGTGTGTGTGTGTGTGTGTGTGTGTGTGTGTGTGTGTGTGTGTGTGTGTGTGTGTGTGTGTGTGTGTGTGTGTGTGTGTGTGTGTGTGTGTGTGTGTGTGTGTGTCCTTGGCTGGAGGCGGTGCAGTGTGAGGTTTTTGCTGCTGTCTGAAGTCGTCCAGCCTCAGTGTCATTAGAGGATCTCTTTAATCCAGACTTTGGGAGAAACTTCTGACAGCACGCTGCAAATAGAAGGCCCCGCCGCACATGAAGAGCAGCTCAGCTCCTAACAAAACACCAGGTTTAAAGAGGCCCCTGGCCTTTTTTCCTCCTCCCACTATTCCCTCCCTTCTTTCTTCTTTGCTTTTTTCCTGCCCTCTGTTGCTTTTACTTCACCCTAGGGAAACATGCTCGCCTTATCTGCGCAGGAGGACCACCCAGGAAAGATGACTCAGGCATTGGTGTGCCTGTGTGACGCCGCGTGTATGTTTGTGTGCATACAACACAGTAACTGCACACTCATTTGACTGCAGAGTGTAGCACTCACATTTTTAGAACTTTTGCTGTTAATATTAATGCATGCCTATACCTGTATGGATCGCTCTGAGCGGTGTGTTTGTTGGTGCTTGTGTGCGCGTGTGCCTCGCTAATCCTTTGAGCCAAAGTTTGGAATGAAAGGCAGAGGCACTTTGCTGATGGAGAGGTGAGAGAGGCCTCTAAGCCCCCGACTGAGGTACTGCGCAACAGAGGTAGAACCGCTGCCCCTATCTCTTCACTCCGGCCATGTGTTTTTCTCCTTCATGTCCTTCCCTTCCTCCTCCTCCTCCTCCTCCTTGGTATCTTGCTGTTTCTCATTTTCACCTTTCTGAACTTTTTTTCTTCTTGCTCTCTTCTCGATGTGGTCACATCTCTCCGGTTGTCTTCTCGGGCTTTTTCCTTTGCAATTTGTTTTTCTCTCTTTTACACCTTTCACTTTCAGGCTTTCCTTCCTTCAGACGCCCTCCCTACATTTCTTACTAAGGAAATCAGAGCCCCCCCCCCTTCCTGCACTGTTCTCAATGATCCCAGTCTGCATGACTGATAAAGACCATATCACCCTCAGCATCTGGAGACATTTTTGCTGAATCTTATACACATGGTCATTCATGTACCTTCACACAGTCAGTACTAAAAGAAAGAAAGAACCATGTGTGTATGTTGAGTATTTATGTGTATATGCAGTACAGATTTATGACAGGGGAAGTTAGACTGAGAAAATTAAGAATGGAGTGTGTGTGTGTGTGTGTGTGTGTGTGTGTGTGTGTGTGTGTGTGTGTGTGTGTGTGTGTGTGTGTGTGTGTGTGTGTGTGTAAATTACATCTGCACAAGTGCCCTCACTGATTAAAGTCAAGGTCAGACACACCATGAAAGTCTTTCTTTTTAACTGAAATCATATCTTAATCTCTCAGAGTCAGTGCAGTTGCTAATTCACACTTAATATGACCATTGTGTCTGACGGCAGTAATGACTATCTCCAGCTCTTTGTGACTCAGAAAGCTCTTCTGCTCATCAACAGAAACATCCCCATATGATTCTATTAATGAAGCGACCAGTGCTGAACTTGTGCACTCAGATTTGTTTTGAGTACATCAAACGTCGAACCCACAAGAAAGAGAGGAACACAACGCCTTCTATAGTCAGCCTTCCTTCCCAGAATATGAGGAAGATGAAGAAATACTGTGTCACAGTGCGGGGAATCACAAGTGGGTACGGAAAGGGGTGGGTGTGGGGTTGGGGGTTGGGGGATCGGTTCAGGGTTATCTTATCTTCATTATCTGCCACAATGTTGTTTTAAGAGTATTTGTAGGAGATATTACAGTCATGGTGGGGAAGTTTTGCAAGAGGATAGCAGAGGTATGCACTTTAATCATAGACTGTATATGAAAGATGGATGTAGCCAGCCTGGCAGCACCCACTGGTTTCTGGTCTCTGCTTTTTTTTAACAAGCCTGGTTAGTGGGTACATTGTGCTGACAGATGTTTGTTACGCACAAACACAGCACAGTGGTCCAGTTCAGTGACTTCAGATAGCAGAGGTTAGCAGACAGCAGGGTGTGTGCATGCCCCTGATTTTAAGCCTTAACAAAATACAAACAGAACAGGTGAGTTATACAACGGTCGTTATTATATGGATTGTTATTATAGATGTAAGTTTTGTGGATTTGAGCTGTAAAGATGTTAATTCATAACTGAATTTGAGCATTTTAATTTTATTTATTTAGTTTATGGAGCTCAGCAGTGAGAATCCGGAAGTAACAATCCCATTTTTCTTCTCCATGGGGATTTTGCTTATGAAAGTAGAGTTATATTGTAAAATGAAGGTATATAAACAAGTTTGTATGATACAAACCTTGGTTTTTTTTTTTTTAATATATATATTATTATTTTTTGTGATGATTTTGAAAAGAACTGCTCTACCCACAATCCCAAATTGAAACAGCAAGGCCTCTGATTGGTAGAGGTCGCTATTACCATGGAAACTTTTAAAGCTGCAAATGTCAGAAAGCTTGAGCGGTAATGTCGGTCAGAAACAAATCACTTTGAATAATTAGGCTGTACAAACAGAACACAAACTGCAAAATATATTAAAATCAAGACGGTTTAGTCATTCGCTGTTGAATCTGAGATATGCAGTGGATCATCGAATGTCTCTTTTCTTCCTCATTTTCTTTTCTGAAACACCTGTGGAGAAAGTGAACGGGAAATCCTGGAACCAAAACCCTTAAAAAAAAAAAGTAGGCAGCCACTGTTGAGCTCTATAGGAACTCACTTTTCTGGCCGGCTTCAACTGGCCATTAGAGGAGGTTTTTTTGCACTTCTGAGTGGTTTTATTTTTCCACTTTATAGGTTGTCACGTGAGGTTTAATGCATCTGTTTTCTAAGATAAGCTACTCATTTTTTACTCACTACCCAAAATTTGTAATTTGTCTCAGAAGATTTCCACAATGCATTATGGAACACCTCGCAAGCATTTTGTACACTACCACTACTTAAAACTTGTGTAATTCATGTCAACTCTATTGAAAATGCTCTTCTTAGTGTCACTGAGACTTTGATTTGTCAGTAAACAAAATGAAATGATGAAATCAAAGGCAAGGGCTCTCACTGAATGGAGACATGGAATGGGGTCATGACTGGCTAAGAAATACCCTGATTAATAGGATAAGCACGCTGGAAATCGGCCGCCTTTCATGTTGAAGAGCTGAAACTGACCTCAACGTGCTTTAGAGTCATGATAGCCCATTAATGTGTGCTAATGAAGAAAAAAAAAAATCCAACTGCCAAATGCCCAAATGTGCTACTGCAAAGGAACAAGGTGCACACTATAAACTGGGTTATGAAGCGGAATCACCTGCATCAGTGCAGTTCGGGTTAGTTCAAATTATTGAAAGAAAATGGTAATATATAACAAAAATTCCCATCAGGCTCGGCTACTGTGAAATTTAACTGACAAACAAATGCGAGTCTATGGTTCTTGCTTCCTTTTTAGGTAGGAGTTCTCGGAGAGCCCCTACCCAACAGTTCACCGTGGCCCTGAAGCTTTGCAGTACTGTGCGTGATTTATGTCAGTGGAATGAATTGTAGAGCAGGCGGTCATGCCTATCACCTGGACTGTGTTTCCCTCAGCTCAGAGAATCAGCAAGTCAACACCTGGCCTGCTCACTCAACTCCAGTGGGGGGAGACACTGTGGATACTGATGTTAGCCAGTGCTTCACTCACACTTGTTGAAGGTGTGTGTGCATGGAAGTGTAAATGCACGCCTGTGCTTTCATGTTTAGGTGTGTGTGTGTGTGTGTGTGCGCACATTTCATTCCCTGCTTTTCATGCAGGCTAATCGAAGATGAAGTGTCCACATGTGCACTCAAAACATCTGGTTCTGAGTCGTACACAGGAACTGTGCCTTGCTATCACTTACGGGCAGAAGGGGGGGAAAAAAGTGCTCTGTGCGTTTCTTTTTTATTCTTCTTTCTTGCCTGAGTCTTAGAAAGCAAAATAGATTAAATTCTTTATTGGTACCTTGTGGGGAAATTTGATCAACACAGGTACCGGAATACGTGCGAGACGGCTTCTTATCCACTAAATGATACAGTGTATGTTTCTTAGTGCTGCTGAAGAAAGGAATGAGAATTGCAGTTTTATGAAAGACTATAAAGTTTGCTCATTTCCATACTGGGAAAGTCTTTTTTTATGCCCTTGTCTAAAAATAAGTTTAGGCTTAATGAGGGCAGCTTCCTGGTAATTACTGTGATTGCTTTGTTATTAGCCTTTTAACTCCTCCAAAACAATCACAATCTCTCTTCATTGTCGCTCTGTTCTCCCTTCTGTCTACATTTGTGTCTTCTATATTCTTATTCGTTTTCTCCATCGTGGTCTTGAGTCATGAAGTGGATTATCTGTTTGCCAGCTCAAATGTAACTTTAAATTAATGTCTATCAATTTGTGCCACTTACACTTTACGCCACACAGAATTCGAAATGTTTTTCTTTTTGTGTCAGTCAACCGACTGACTGTCTCTCCCTTCCCTCAGGCTCTGCAGGAAAAGGTGGAAGGTCTGCAGAGACAGCTGCGCTCGGCAGAGAAGAAGCTGCTAAGCAAAGAGCTGGAGACTGAAGAGAAGGTGATGAGTTTCCCTTTTTTTTTTTTCCTCTCCATATCTCACCTGTCTCTTTCAAATGCTTATGAGAAATGTACAGTTGCTGCATCCTCCTCACTGCCCAGCATTACCTTTTTTTTTTATTCCTCTGCCCTTTTCTTCTGACTTCTTTTTGATTCTTGCAAGCTCGCAACCTCTATTTAACTCTTTATTAATCGTATAATCTGTCATGTGACACCTGTCTTTGCCCTCTCATCATCTTATGTCTTCAGTACCCCCCCCTCCTAATTTACCAACTTTACTTGATCCTCCAGGGGACCACAAAAGACAAACAAAACAGACCTCCCCCCCAAAACTCCTTTCCTGCCCTCCCCTCCCCTCATCACTCTGCCATCTCTCATTCTCATGTTCACAACCAGAGATATGCCCCCTCGCACATTTCCCAAATTCCTTGAGATCTGGCTGCAAGAGCCAGCGCCTAGGGCCAGGAATGCCACCGCTGCCTGCGTTCAAAAGGGAAGCCTCTGCGTGCACACACGCTGACACACACACCCACAGCTCTCCAGAACGCCCTGTAATCAGGCTCTGTTTTGACCTTGACACACACAGAGAAGAAAGCACTAATGACTGCACTCACACAGGAGTTTGTTCTTTTGTACTGTGGTATGTACACCAAAGGCATTCGTTCTCCTGTGTCCCCCTCTGATCCATCCACTGACCCTTGTACACACTTCACACACTTGTTATACACCTCAGTGTCCAGCCTTCATAAATTTTCAGGAAGCGTCCAGTGGTTTTTAGAAGCCATTGATCACTGATCCAGTCCCAGATGCGGCGCATATTGTTTCCTATGACTGAATCCAGAATATACCTGCTCGGATGTCAGATAAGGATTTGGCTTTAAATTTAGGTGTTTGTTAGCATTCGTGAATATCTCTATATGCCATAAAGTATACTTACAGTGGACCTGTTGTGCTCATTTATCATACACTGAGTTTTGGTGCGGTTCCTCAGTTCATTTACTATCTGAAGCATGCATCTTTTAGCTCTAAGGCTACATCCACTGTTGCTGACATCGCACAGGTCCGTACTTAATATGAACGTCCACAATTGTAACAGTTAAATGACAGAAATTTAAGGGAAAGAAAAACAGCTCCACATAAAGGGTACAACTGTTATATTCCTCTTTGCAAAGCTTCATCACAGTTTTATTAGTCTTGCTAAATTTTTGATTGCAGTGCCGGTAAGAAACATGAATTATGATACTGATTCCAGAAACGCTGCCTTCTGGAGCAAAAACAGTAACGCTGCGATTGAAATGTGCTGAAGCAAAGAATGGGGTAAACACAAAAAAAAAAAAAAATCTGTTTAGCATTTGGTTCCAATTTTAGGTGCTTGACAGTTCTTTACTCACAGCCACTAACACATTTCGCTAATCCAGCACAGATTGTTTTGCTGTAACAAAGTTGCCAGAGCAGAGATCAACAGGAAGTGAGCCATAGTAGAAATAAAGTAATGTGTGTATGTGCCAAAAGAGCTAAGAATGCATTACAGACGGAGCAGCTGAGATAGGATCTGGAATGATGGGGTTTGAAGGTTTTTAATAAGGTGCAGCAGCTAATGTTTCAGGACAGAGCATGACTTCATCAGAGGGAGAAGAGGAGGCTTTGGCAGTGTGGATGTTCATAATGCCTGCACCCAGCTAATAGCTGTCTCTCATAGAATGAACAGGTTTTACATGTGTCTAGCGAATACCTTATTTCCAAAGAATGTATTATAATACATACTTGAGTTTGTGAGACATGTCTATCCACTGCTCTTTAGTCTTGAATAATCAAACATTAAAGTTGCGGTTTTCTTTCATCCTGGTCACCAGAGTTTTGCTGATTTTAGCGAAACCTGACAGTAGACTTTTTTTTTTTTCTTTGATGATGTTCAGTCCTCAGTACTGTCCGTCTCCTGAGCTGTTGCACATGCCCAACATCATAACTGCTGACACACAGTGCGCTTTGGTGTTGTTTCGGGTTGTTGTGATCCCTCTGATCACAACAAGGCAAGAACGTGCGTGCGGTTGTGTCTCTGCAGACACTGCAGTCATCAGTGCAAGAGCATAGAGTTTCCCAGAAAGCGCAGAAAACGTTGGAAAAAAAAACCTTTGCCATTGCTTTGTTTCCTTTTTTGACTTTTTCTATTCCTATTCCACGGCTCAAGCGCGATGCTTCTCGTTTGTTTGTTTTTTTAATGAGTTGCAGTTGCATGTTTAGGTATACTGATACTTGCAATAGCTTTCTTGACAGTATTTCTTTAGTACAATATGTACCGAGGCTACGGTGCTCCCGGGGCAGGGACGGGATACACCTGAAAGTGTTCTAGTCTGTCCTTACGTGCTGAAGGAGGAGGACACCCACATGCACAGGAAAAAGTGCACGTGGAAGATGGCGACTGGCACAGCTGTCACATTAGCTCCGCCCCCAGCTCGTTGATGAGAAAGGCAGTAAGTGTCAGATCTGGAAGCACTTGGCGCTGTTATCCTGAAATCCATGTGACACGTTTGACACAGCTGGTGTCGCTGCTGTAAAGTCACCTGTGTTTCATGGGTAAAATGTTTGCGCACTGATTGCAATTTTCTTGGCCAGTTCCAATTTCTGATGCCAATTTTCCACCAATACCGCTTTCTGCTGTTACCAGTTTTCTCTCTAAGAACATTAACTGACAGCATATACAAACAAAAACCTACTTTTCTTCAATGTCAAATATTGTTTTCATAGTAACTTTACATTTTTCCCCAAACTGCAGTAAGTTACAGGATTTTCTCTCTGTTAAACAACTGAAAACAAAGTGTGTCCTTACATCATGTTCCGGGATGTTTATAACTTCACCAGATAACAGGACAAAAACCTGTCCTCTTTTCACTCATCTCCATCATTTTCCTCATAATTCCTTTGATCTTTGCTTATTCCGAGGCTGCTGGCTTGTGGCTGACTGAGCTCCGGATAGCTTTAGCTTCAGCCACCTTGCCTTTATTAGTTTCTGTTAAAAGTTTTTAATAAAGGAGTTTCTTTTAAGTTGCATCGAACTGTGTATTGAAAATCATGTAATTCTATTGGTATTGGTACCAACTGCTATATTTCTAGTATCTTGACATCCCTATGTAGGACTTTGCCTAACTTAGGCTGCAGCGAGTCATGTGCAAGTATAAATGGTTGCGTTGACATTGCAGTTCATGCGAGCACCATCTTTCTGCCGTTGTCAAAGACCGTCAGGTTTATAGTTTCTTGCAGCAAGTGTTTGCAGGTGTGCATTAGAAACTTTTCTGCCCTGTGTGGGGATCGAGCAGCTGGCTACATCATATGTTGATTCCTGCCTCATATCCTGCTCTTGGTCATGCGTGTGAAAAGACAGCTAGAGAGATTTGCATGGGCTTCATCTGCGCATTGTTTTTTTTTTTTATTTGACGTTATAAACCTTAAAGGCATCCAGTCTCCTCACACCAATATTGCCCTAGTTTATCTGCCAAGATGTGTTTTTGTAATCTGATCCTTCACTTGCTTAAAACAGCTTTTCTGCCCAGACTTCACACAGATGTTGCTTGCCTCACACTCGCAGGGCCCTCGCAGGCTCCCCCACTCTAAAATGGCAGAACATCAGCTCACTGTGTGGTTCAATTCTCCTTGAAGACAGGAGCAGAATATTGAAGATTACAGCTCTTTGTATAAATACATAATGATACAGTGGGCATGGTGAACTGTACAAGTTTCAGAGATGTATTCTTCTGCAGCATGGGAGCTTGGCGTAATAAAAATAAATCATTTATCTAGTTGTTTTCAGTATTGATGCAGACATAAAAATGCAGAGGAGCTGAACTTAAGTTCTAGGCTGAGCTGTTTTCCTGTGTGCTGTTTTTGTTGAGGCACATTACATCAGCAGCCACCAATCCATCCCAAAGTTCTAACAACTTCACTAAGATCTGTAGCCAGTTCTAATCTCCTTCTGCCTTTTCCTTTTCTTTTTTTCATTTTTGTGAAGCGGTTTCCTTTTTTTTTTTCACCCCCCACTCGCAGCAAAGCGTTTTTGAATTCAAATCGGTCCTTGGTGAACTCACTGAGTGCCAACTCAGTGGATGTGGAGGTGCAAACTTTGTGAGTGGCGTCATTTTTGATATACCCCCTTGTTCCTGACAAGGTTTTTGTCACTCCGGAACAAGGGGGTATATCAAAAATGTCTTTCCAGCAGCTACTCTCGCCCCACCCCCACCCCCACCCCAACCTGTCCCACGCAAGCTTGTACACACACAGACACACACACCCCAACGTCATTAGCATACATCAAGCCTCCCAACAATGTGACAAACTTCATTTGAATGTTGAAAGTGTTGAGGGCTTGTTCCTTTCTGCTGGCAGCTGTCAAAAACCATGCCATGTGACAGTACCAAACGCAAGGGAAAGTCAAAACCACAATCTAAAGACTATATATAGATGAAATGTTGTCATTTTAAGATGACTGGGAGGGGAAAACGACTGCAGCTCCTCACAGTCTTCAAAACTAGAGAATCATGCTTCATCAAGAACAAACAAAATCTCATTTTGAAAAGCGCTGTGGAGATGAAACCAGATTTCTCTTCAGAAAGTCAGCGTCCCTTTTCATTGCTAGGGGAAAATAGTGGCACACTTCCTTTTTTTTTTTTTTTTTTCCTATTCACACGCATCTGCAGTCGGTCAGTAACCAAAAACCTTCGTGGAAGGTTTGATCAGCTGTATTGTTCAAAGATATCAAAGATCTGTCCTAATAGTGAGGAGCCTTTCTTCTCAGATGTCGTCACACGTCAGCTTCCACCTGTCAGAAAAATAAACATTTGCAGCCTTTGCTGCAAAATCATGTTGAAAGAAAAGGAAAATGTGTTTGCATGAAGAAAAATAGAGATGTGAGAGGAGGGACACTGGATAAGGCAGTGGAGCACAAAGCTGAAGGAACAGTGTCTCTCAGGAAACAAGTCAGACATCTGCAGGGAGTTGGATGCTTCTGCCTTGAATTTTAACTCCATCGAGAGACACGGTGGAGTCAGAAATTTGAATTGGTGTTATACCTATTCTTGTCTGCTTTATTCTGTAACTGTTATCTGTTAGATGTGTTGTTATAAAGAAAAAAAAAAAAAAAAAAAAACGAAGACTGCTGCTTCCACCCACACACATTGCATAGTAAACTATGGCTAAGCTTTAGATCAGGGCAGGCAAATGCTGCGGTCTCCTACACTGTAGAAAGACCAGAAATAAACCCTCAGGTTAAAGGGGCCCTATATATATATGCTTTTCCCTATTTACTCTCATAAACTCTGTTACAGTGGAGGATGCTCAAATTATGCATGGCCAAAGTTTGAAATAATGAGGTATGCACAAGTGAGCCAAACGCTCAGGTTTCAGGCTGCTCTAAATTTTTTTACATTGGTTTTCTACTCTTGGATCTGTATAATGTTAATATAGATATCAGGCACACAGCTCACATGGCGGTGAGCACAGAGGCAGCCCCCCTTCCCCCCCAAACTGCTGTTCAAAGCTTCTGTTTTCGGGGGGGCAGCCAATCAGAAGGAGTTGGTGTAAAGGGAGAGGAGCTAATGCTACAGTCAACCTAGCGAAATCTGTGATTGGAGACTGCAGCACGACCAAAATCATTGCAACACCATGCAATGAACTTGCAGTCTCATTGCCTATGGTTGCTTCGATAATGGGGATCAGGTCTACAATCGCTCACAGCTGCTCGCTTCAGAACAACTTTGGTGCATCTAGACAGCAATAAAACAGCAATAAGATGAAGTCAGTCTGCTATCAGTGTGCAATTAAATGGGATCAAGTAAGCAGTTACATGCAATCTGTTTGTGATAACACAACAGTTAACTGTCATCATTAGCATTTAAAATTACAAATCAGTTGTCATCTACATACATTCAAAGTCAAGCCAGCATCTCATAGATCTGACACATAAATTTGGAAATTCCTGCACAGATAGTGACATAGTTGCAGCTGGACTGCAATTTAACTGCAATGTGGCACAGGAAACATCTCGTTTCAGACAAAGGATGAACTGAGGGGCTGCACAAAGGTAAACGGGTATTATTTTGAATCTTGAATCATGCAAAGCACTCGAGGACAATCCAAGAATAAAAATATTAGCATAACAGCGACCCCTTTGTGTGGATTTGAGGTGTATTTTTAGTTTTTGTGTACATGGAATGTGTATATATTATGCAATATAAAGCAATGCTTTTTTTGTGATGGGAGCCGTACCAATTTAATTTTCTACTGTTGTATTAAAAAGTAATATTTTGGCGTTTTCTCACACAAAAACAGACCAAACCAGTCTTTCAGTAACCATGGCAAATGTCAATTGCACAACCTTATTATGTTATATAATACATTTACCTGGCTTTTCTAATTTGATCAGCATTACGTCTATATTTACATCATCCAGTCGCTGTGAATGTGCTGGTTGTAATGTATGGGACAGAAAATGGAGACAGCATTGCCACAAAGGAGCTTGTAATTTAGGCAGAGCGGATCTCTCATTGCTGCGGTGACGGCACCATACATGAATCAAGAATGCAACACTGAGGAACTTGGCTTTTGAAGAATCTAAGACTTATATTCAGAGTGGTTGGTAAGGGATGTGTTTATTCAACCATTGTTTATTGCTTTGGTCTGAGGTAGTGAAGTGTGTTTTGTCTTGGCTTGCTGTTTTGTTATGACTACAGAAGCTGCTATAGATAGAGACAGACATTTTGAAAATCTGCACTCCTCTTCACTTCAGCTCATTTTTTAAAAAATCCTGGACATTCAAATTAAAGCTTCCAAGACCTGTTTTTTTTTTGTTGTTTTTTTTGCCACTTGTTTGAAAGGCCTCGCTTTCAAATTATCCTTGACTTCATTCTCACACAGCAAGGAAAAAGACATATTTTTGTAAACTGATGGATTCTCAACCCAACGTTATTGGTCCAACGCTTTCAAATGAATAGGGCAGACGGAGCCTGAAAAATTGGCAAAGTTGTGGCAGACTAATCTACAGCACACTGTGCCGAGACAAAGTGAGCTGCTTCATGTTGGGATCATTTATACTGAGGCTTGCTTTGAAGTGCTTCCCAATCCCTTTCATTGTGCCCAGGAAGATTAATTAGCCAAAGCCAGAACAATCAGTTAAATCCACAACAGGAAGATTATTTTAGGGAAACCAATCTTTTTTTCCCTCCAACACCACCGCCACCACCTCATTCACGCTCTCTTCACTTGAAAGACTTATGAGAGGTGGGGATTGTGGGGATATTCGTAACGTTCGTGGACTTTGGCTCTGTAAAACACATTATGGTTGTTTAAAATGCCCAGACTCTCCCCTGGTTACACCTTGTGTGTGTGTGTGTGTGTGTGTGTGTGTGTGTGTGTGTGTGTGTGTGTGTGTGTGTGTGTGTGTGTGTGTTTAGGGGGGGGGGGGGGGGGGGGGGCTTTGCTTTGCACAGGCCAAATTAATTCCTCTAGCTCTGTTAAACTATTCATCAAGCTCTGAATTAATTGATTCAGCAACTCTTCAAAATGCTGTAAATGTTTTTACAATACTGTAAAAGCCCTGTGCATGTGTGTGTGTGTGTGTCCATACATGTGTGTTTTCTGGGTAAAAAGTGGGGGTTGCGCTAACCAAACCCTTTTCAACTTCTATAATCAGACTCTGGTTTAGTGGAGTGTAATTTAGCCCCAGACAGACTTCCTCCAGTCCTCCCCAGTGGAGATAGCTAGCTAGCTATTGAGCTGCTGCTGCTGCGTTTGATGTGTCCTGCCCTCCACCATGGCCCTGTCCTTTTCCAAACCCAGCTGTGTTGAGCCCATAAGTGCTTTGTGTCAGATCTAGCTGTAGTCACTATCATCCAGTAGGGGGTGTTGCGCGGAGCGAGTAATGCCAGCCTGCGGACCCCCTGTGGAGATGTGAAGGAGCTGTGAAGAGCGAGGGAATACTCTGAGCCATGAATAAAGAGAGGGATACCCACAGCCTGTGTGTGTGTGTGTGCGTGCTTCATCTAAGGGAGCTGTTGGTTTGGTCTGAAAGTGCATACATGTGAGTGTGTCTGTGGAGAGGCAGAAAGAAATACTTACTCAGCAATAATACCACAATTATTATCCAGCTGAGACACTGGCAGTGAGAGGACAGGCCTTGTCTCATCTGTTTAAGAGCTTTACTGGAGGGTCAGAGACGAGGGAAGCGCACACGCTTAACACATCATGTTAATTATTACATTAATTACTTAATAAGTAACATGTAGTCTAGATTTGATTAATCTGTTACCATTCTTCTTGCTGACTGTGTGTGTGCCTGTCCACCCTCTGTCTTGTCAGGTCACCATGGTGCATCAGGAGTACGAGGAGAAGATCAAAGGTCTGATGCCGGCTGAGCTCAGGCAGGAGCTGGAGGACACCATCGTCTCACTGAAAGCTCAGGTGAGAGCTGATCTGATGCAGGCAAGCATGCAAAAAAGTCTGTTGAGTCTCACCTTCAGAATCTATTTTTTTCTCCCCTTCCATTAATTCATAACAGCATTATAACAGATATACACTACTGTGCAAAAGTCTCGAGCCACCCCTCATTTCTTTATGTTTTGCTAGGAAAACGGGAATATCGGTGCAGCAGTTTTTTTGAAATATGCAAACATACATGGAAATAATGTAAGGCAAAAACAGAGTTTGTACAGTTCTAAAGAGTTTGAAAGTCAATATTTGGTATGACTATTTTTTTATTCTTCAACACAGCCTGAACTCTCTTAGGCAGCGTTCTTGTCATTTCTTTAAGTAGTCTTCAGGAATAGTTCTCCAGGCTATTTGAAAGATATTCAAAGCTCTTCTTTGGATGTTGGCTGCCTTTTATTCTGTTCTCTGTCAAGATGATCCCACACTGCTTCAATAATGTTGATGCCCAGGCCCTGAGGAGGCCAATCCATGACTGATAGTGTTCCACTGTGTGTTTTTCTATCCAGGTGTGCTTTTACTGCATTGACAGTGTGTTTGGGATCATTGTCATGCTGAAAAATGAAGCTGTTTCAAATCAGACACTTTCCAGATGGGATTGCATGATGGATTTAGTTTGCTGGGTGTATATACTCCACAGGCAATTTCCCATTTTTACAAGAATCGCTGCTACTCCTAGGAGTACTGGTTAGTGAAACTCGCATACAGTGATCTTCACCCAGACGGTGCTCAAGGTCACATTTGTCATTATACAGCAGTAACCTGTGAGTTGTGATGTAGGCATATTGCCACGATGGTGTATGTCAACCAGCATCAATACAAAATAAATGATTTGAACAAATCTGCAAATTAACATCTGTAATCCCCAGGCAGGTGACACGAAACTATACAATATGCATGTGATAGTATATGTGTACACAGCAAACCACACATAACAAAGACAAATACAAACTAATATACTCAGTTTGATGGGATCACAGATCTGGTTGGCCATAAGCCTTTGTTTGAGATCTGTAGACATTCCTTTATTTTAACTAGAAAGTCATGGCAGTATCTGTTACAAATCAGTCAAAACTGAACCAAAACCTTGTGTATGAAAGTACATGTAGACTTCTTTGTTTCAATGAGACCTCTCTTCCGTGCAGTTTTAGCATGGCACACAGTCATGGACACCGCGTTCACTTTGGAGCGTGTTAATCCTCTCTGTAAATGGTAATCTCTCGTTGTCTTTCCCTCAGATCAGTCAATCTTTGCATAACCACTCTCGCTTGTTTCTCCTGTGAACTGCGTCCTTTGTCTCAGCATTTACATTGTAAATAATTTTGTTGTAATAATAATAACAGCGTGCAGCGCAGGTCTTTGTAAAATGCTCTCATCACTAACCCCTGCCTTGTTCAAATAGCTCTTCCAAGATCCTGTTTCATTAGACCGACCGCAGCACTGTGATCGGATATGTTTATAAAATGTGATTCATGACCAGAGCAGCCTCTCCTCTCATTGACAGTGTCTTGGGTTTTGCACATTAAAGTGCGTTATTATTATTACATAGTTTTAAAAAAAGAAAAGGTGCAGAGAGTTTCCGTGTCTCTGGAGGCATCCAACCACATTTGGGTACGGTTTTGCATATACTTTCCCAGCGTGAAGTGCCAAATGAAATGCTAGAACTTGAACTGAGGTCTCCCCCACAGAAAGGAATGTACCCTCGGCTCCAGTACGGTAGTCCCAGAACAATACGGATTCTTTTGGAGCTGTGATTATTCTGCCAGGCTCTAGATGCCGTGTAAATGTAGATGGAGTTTATTTTCACTTCAGCCAAACACACTTCATAAATAAACGTACACTTTGTAGCCAAAAAAAAAAAAGAAAAAAACGGTGCTGCCTCCTAACCTCGGCTAACCTGGCCTGTAATCTTCACAGCATGCCTTAACCCCCGCTGCCCTAATCTCCTGACCCCTGGCCCTCGCTGGCCTGACCCCAGGAGTCAACAACCAGGCTTTTCTTCTAAAAGCCCAACCAGCCTAAATCAATCAAACCCTTCTCCACTTCCTGTTTTTGTGTCCTGATGAAGCAGTTCCTGCCCCCCCCCCCCCATTACTGAGTACAAAAGCAGTCAAAGCGAGTGCATTTTAAAGATTACTCTGTGCCGTGCTGTGTGTCTGTGTTTCAGGTTAACTTCCTTCAGATGAGGGTCTCTTTGCTACAGGAAGATCTGGACGCCTGTCGCAGCAGCAGGTGAGCATGATTGTTCAGCTCGTACAGAAACACGTGCGCGCAGTTCACGCGACACTTTCAGACAAGTATAGATAACTGCGAGCGCTCTTACATCATACTCAGTCTGCTGCCTGCTTTAAAGCTACAGCCTTGTCTTTGACTATGAGAGTTTCCAGTCTGAAGGGCTTTAATTTGCTTCCCATCCATCACACCGTAAGAGCCATTTATGTTTTGGGGGGTTTTTTTTGCGACTGTATGCACGTGCAGTGATGAGAGGCCCTGTCACACAATGCTGCAGCTCGCATCTGTGCGGCGTAGGTTCCCAGGACTGTCACTCGCGGGCAGATCACAGGAAAATGGTTATTTCACTGCGCTCTACCCTAACAGTGACTGAGATGTTGAGAATCACAAAGGAGCGGTAAATCAGAGCTGGTTTGAATTTGTTTCCATCCGTGGTGAAATTAGATCAACCCGTCTCTCTGCACAGGTGACAGCGCGAGAACTTCAGGCTGAGCCTCCGCGAGGACGTGAAGGACGGTGTCCACGGTCAGATGTGAGCACTGTTGACTGTTACAAGTATTTTTTTATTACATACCTGCCATGTCATCTTTTACTTTGATAGGCTGTTTTCTCTCATTGTTTTAACATCTGAAGTATTTATTCATTGTCAGGTTTGAGTTTTGTCTTGTTTAAAATAATAATTCTCACACTCTCAGCTTGTTATATTGTTATTTTTAATATCATTAACTTGATGTTATTGCTGCATTTTGTTTTAATATCAATTGCTTTTAATAAAACACTTTACTTCAGTTTTCTATTGTCCTTCTATTTTTTTATTCTTATTCCGAGCATGTTTTTCATCTTCTTCAAATACCTCATAATTAATCCCTTATTTAGGGGAAGTTGTGCTGTTGCCTTTGTTTTTCAATGACCACATAATGCATGTTAACCAAGATTAGCTCAGTAACTACAGTCCCAGACCTTGAAATCACATCTCACCATCACTGTTCAGCGTTGCCTTTCATGCTTAAGTCCCCATATGAACTGTAAAGAGTAGTTGGGGGTTTGTGGTTGTTTCAGATAAAGAGCGCCGCGAGTCAGTCGTTTGAATCTCAGGCCAAAGGCTACAGCCCTGGGCCCCAGCGTTTCTGCCTCTGCACACCACTTTTTTGTTTTACCAGCGGCTCAAACCAAAGCTGAACCATGCAGACGCCGGAGTCCGCAAAATGGCCGCCGTGTCTCCAAAGTCTCCAGCTCGGAGGTTTTATGATGATAATAACATTTGGTGGACCGAGGAAAGGGCTTCATAATGAGCCATTGTCGGCTGGTGTTCTGTATCTCTGGTAGGTGAGGAATGCATGGGCTTGAATGGATTTTTGGACAGTTTGGAGGAATTATTAAATCAGATTTGATTTCAAAGAGGCGTCTACACGTATTTGCACTGGAATGGCTTTTCTTCCGACACTCACAGTTCACGTGTTGCCGTTGTCCGTGACCTTTTCTGCTGTCTCCAAATGAAACGTGATTCCCCCACCGCTCTGTATTTATTTGATGTGCTGATTCTGCTGCCCAGGCAGAGACCGAGAAGAAGAAGCAGAAGAACAGAAAGAGAGACGAAAGGAGAGAGGAGTGTCAAACCAGCAGGAATTTAGTCTTTCAGCACAAAGCCTTTGTGGAGTCTGTTGTTTCTGGATGAAGTGCACAGAGGAAACATAACTATTACACCAAGGCATCCTCAGCGCATGCCTGCACATCTAAGGAAGAATGTGAAAGGGTGGTTTGTATCGTGTTTGTAATTACATTGCCTCCCCTCTCATTGACAGTGTCTTGGGTTTTGCACATTAAAGTGCGTTATTATTATTGCATAGTTTTAAAAAAAAGGTGTGGAGAGTTTTCGTGTCTCTGGAAGAATCCAGCCACATGTGAGTGCCAAAATTAAAGCTGTTTGTCCATCATTTCCAGCCACTTATGAAGGCCAGTTTTAATATCAGAGACTGCATATGAAGACTGGCAATGCATCGCTGCTGCTTCTCAGTATACAAGAGTTTTACAATCACAGTCTAAAGGTAGGGGCGTGGTATTGAGCCCCTGCCTCCGGCCTGACCTACGTGTAAGCACATTACCCTTAAACATCATGTAGACCAGCTGCTGTCTTCAATCAAATTTTTAAAAAAAGAAAAGCAACAACATCCTCCTCCTCTTAGCCAGAAACAGAACTTCTGATGGGGCCATGAGCGTGCATACATTGAATTATAAAATCTTGCTCTGCTTCTGAAACAATCTTTGGCTGCTGTACAAAAATTCATATTCGGGAAAAAGAACGTCAAAAATGTTGGCTAAAACATTAACGGAAACTTTCTAAAATAGTTCAACTGGATTTGGTACGTGGTGTCATACCTGTGGAATGTCACACTGAGGATGGATCATTTTATACAGTGACCCTCTTCCAGATGTTCACAGTCCACATCTGGTTAAAAAAAAATCTTGCTATTTTTTTCCATCTAAATAACCAGTTATTTTCCAAAGATTGGTTGTGGTCTTACATTGTTTTAAAATTAGCTACTACTAGTTTCGCCTTTAAAACAGGAAATCAAACTGCCTGCACATCCATCAGAATATCATTTCAGCACAGTTTACTGCAGAGGAACTTGTTCTCTTTTGCTTCACTCCTGTGGAGCCTGTATGTGTTCAGTATGGGACCATTTTGAAGGCGTGGCAAAGAGCCCACCATCATAATCTTGCCCTTGTTGGAAGGAAGCAATGTCCTTTGCATCTCTTTGTGCTCCTAAAGCCCAAAAATACACTCACCTGCCACTTTATGACCTTCTTTAATTCTTCATGGCGCAAATTCAGCAAGGTGCTGGAAAAGTTCCTCAGAGATTTTGGTCCATATTGTCATGATAACATCGTGGTTGCTGCAGATTTGTCAGCTGCACATCGATGATGAGAATCATCTGTTCCACCACATCCCAGCAGTGCTCTGTTGGATTGGGATCTGACTGTGGAGGCCGTCTGAGTACAGAGAGCTCATTGTCATGTTCAAATGATGATTTGAGCTTTGTGACATGTTATCCTGCTGGGAGCAGCCATCAGAAGACGGGTACACCGTGGTCATAAAGGGATGGACATGGTCAGCAACAATACTCAGGTATGCATAACCCAAGTGTGCCAAGAAAATATCCCTCACACCATTACACTCATAATGTGCATATAAATTTAGCGTGATTTATAGTTGTGCATTAAGAGGCTGCAACCTAACTGCAGAGCCTAAACTGCAGCTTCAGAGAAAACGTGATGTAATTATGACAAATGCAGAGATTGAAACGGGGCACCATGCAAAGTGAAGGAAAGAATATAAACTTAGGTTGGGGGGGGGGGGTTGCATTCAGTATGGTTCTGATGTTGTACGCTTAACTAAAAATGTAAATCAGTAAGAATCCCCGTTTTACTGCCACATCTGGTTAACCCCTGTATAAAGATTGTCTGTGAAAATGGTCACACACACACACACACACACACACACACACACACTCCTTAGTCTGTCATTAGAAAGAAGGTTGCCGACGCGGTTAAACAATAAGACAGGCACTTTGTTTGAAGCCATTACGGTCGGCTGTAGAGCTAAAGGTTAATGTGTTCTTGGGCTTATTTTGCAGAAGCCCGTTTTCCTCATTTACACCCAAAAAGGCTCCAGCCATAACCTTTCCTTTAATCTGTGTTATTACTCAGACATAGTTTCACTCTAATTGATTGTCCACCAACAAAATTACCTCCATAATTGTGCTTGTGTAAATACAAGCCATGAATGTCATTTCCACAGAGCCGACATGGCCCCATTAAGGATCAAAGCCCTCGCTTCCTCTCAGTTATCTCCACATCAGACAGCGGACTGTTGTGTGACAACAGAGAAGGGCAGTTAGGGAGCTCCGGAGGTTTCCACTCATCCACCGTCTTCTTACTTGCTGCTGCTGCTGCTGCTTCTGAAGATGATGTATGATGAAGATGTATGATGCTTGTTCAGCTGAGATTCTGGGTGATTTTCACGGAGCTCACTTCAGCTGGAGGTTGTGATGTTTCCACTGTCGTAATGAGGGGGTTTTTCTCGAGTGCACGAGAATTTAAATTCCGCTGCATCCAAGATCAAAACTGCTGCATGACACTGAATCTGAAACGATGCTTTTTTTTTTCTCTGTGCAGATGAACCTTAAACTGCTCTTTTCTTTATGCATTTGATTCCTTCGGGATATCAGAGAGGTTATTTGGGGATGTGAATTTAGGGACCTTAAGTAGTTGGTAATCCGAACAGGTTGATTTTAGGCTCACACACGTGCTCTGTGCGTGCGTATGCGTACCTTACGCTCAGCGCTTGTGACAAGCTGCTGGGGTTTGACTGTACATCAGCGTGTGATTGACAAAGTCACTGTTTGTGTGTGCGTGATCATGCGTGCAACTGGTTCTTTTTATAGAGCTGCATTGTGAGTCAGACCCTTAGGAGGCCGGCGTTTGGCTGCTGTACACTGCTTGCATAAATAAACCTGTTTATCGCCAACACTTCCCTCTCACACACAACACCCTCAACGCGTTTCACTGACGCTGTTGATTCTGTCTTCCATCTTGTTTTGTTTTGGTTTTTTTTTTGCCTTTGTTGACACGGTATTTATGGCAGTGATCCCCCCCCCAAACACACACACACACACACACACACACACACACCCCTGTTTTTTTCCCAGCCCTGTCACTCAAACGCAACAGGAGCTATGAAAGGGATATGCTGCTGTGTGATCTCAGAAAGAAGTGGGTTACAGGCTAGAAGTGAAGAAGGCACAGCAGGTTGTGTTTGTGTGTTTGGGACATGAATCTGCCGTCTGGGCTCATCGTGTGGGTTGAGCAGAAGGACAGAAGTCCATGCGTTCAAGACAGTGTGGGAGGTTCGTCTGTATCACTTGCCCTATGTCTCTGTCTGGATATGTGGTATCTCTGTGTCGCTCTTTCTTTTTATCTCTCTCAGCCTCTCTACCTAAAGTGATAATGGGTCAGTATACACTGGCAAAACTGGCACTAATCACTTGCAAATGCATCTGTTTTTGGCCGGTCAAACTTTCGCAGTCTTTCGTAGTTTACCTCGGATTTTCTCTGTGCTATCGTGGTACTCCCACCGTTCTGGGGGATGAACTTCAGAAAAAAGTAGACTGACATGGCAGGGCTGTTAGCTGATCTAGTTGGACTATAAAAGCTCATTCATGCGCTTGCCCTCCCTCATCCAGCAACCTTATGTTGAATCTAGACCAGATGCTGCTGACTCCATCACACCATTCGTGTTTAAAGAATGCCTTACTCAATGCTAAACGATAAAGGTTATAAAGAAAAATACACTCACCGGCCACTTTGTTATGTAGACCAGTTCAACTGTTGAACACAAATATCTTATCAGCCAATCACATGATGGCTACTCAGTGCATTTAGGCATGCAGACGTGGTGGAGAGGACCTGCTGAAGTTCAAACTGAGCCTCAGAATGGGGGAAGAAAGGTGATATGTGGTATGGTTGTTGGTGGAGAAGGGCTGGTCTGAGGATTTCACAAACTGCTGGTCTACTTCGCAGAGAAACTGCTCACACGGGCTCATGTCGCCTGCTCCCATGAATCTTGATTTCTGCTGCGACATTTGGATGTTAGGGTCAGAATCAGGCTGCTGCTGGTGGTGTAATGGTGTAGGGGATATTTTCTTGGCATATTTTGGGCCCCTTAGTACCAACTAAGCACATTCTTAAACTGCACAGCCTACCAGAGTATTGTTACTGACCATGCTCATTCCTTTATGACCACAGTGTGCCCATCTTCTGATGGTTGCTTCCAGTAAGATAACACACCATGCCAGAAAGCTCAGATCATCTCAAACTGCTTTCTTGGGCATTCACTGTACTCAAATGGCCTTCAATATCCCCAGATCTCATTCCAGTAGAGCACCTTTGGGATGTGGTGGAACAGGAGAATGGTATCATGGATGTGCAGCCAATAAATCTGCAGCAACTATGTGATGCCATCATGTCATTATGGACCAAAATCTCTGAGGAGCCATGAAGAAGCAGTTCTGAAGGTAAAAGAGTTGTATGCTGGCATCCAGACATGCGTCTTGTTCACAAAGGCCATTGCTTATTTCAGCAAGACAATGACAAACCACATCCTGCATTGAAGACAAATTATGTCACATTATGAAACTAAAAATATGAAGAAGGAAGCCCTGAACTGTTGAGGAGGTGAAATCCTGCATCAAGCAAGATTGGGAAGATATTTGATTTCCAAAGTAGCAAACACTTAGCTTCAAAGAAGAGCTGATGCAGAACAACTCCTCAGTTTCACAGCTTCCCAACTTTGTTTTGTTTTGGGTTTTTTTTTTTTTTTTAAATAGGGTTGATGTGCTCGGGGACGTCTAAATATTTTATCCTATGGATCTGATTGTCATGTGTCTGCCTGCATAGACTTGCTTTTTCTCTCTGGATTTGGTCTAACATCTGACAGATGAACAACATCAGATTTATTCTGGGTTTAAAAAAAAAAAAACAGTTCAAACTCCAAATCTTCTTGTTAAGTGACACCGAGCATTTGAGCCATCTGCCCTCATCACAGCATGCCTCTGTTGCCATGGTGCTCACTCTGTTGATATGTCACACCCTTTTAATGGAGGAACAGGAAGCGGGGAAAGAGATCAAATCTGGCATCTGATGAATGGACGAGCAAGTTAATCACCTTACCGGTCGGGGAACCCTGCACCTCCGAGTCAGGAAGGAGGAACACGGGGTTAAAGTGATAAATTGAGGATGACTGGGGGGGGGGGGTTAGGTTAAGACTGATTCAGAGACTGGATCACTGTCCTGTCAAGCATGGCAGAACTGGGGCGTCCAGCTTGTGAAGTGTCTGCATGGTGCTTCAGTGCAAGCAGCAGAGGAAATGAAAGTCATTACTGTCAGTGTGGAGTGAGCTTCATGGCCCAAACGGGATTAGACAGTGCATCCGACATTGTTTCTATACATTGGTAGACTTAAAAGTCAAGCGCAAAATGGGATTAAAACGAGGGAAAAAACCAATAAATAACCTCCAACTCACGCCCCTTTGCCTCTTTTATTTCTTCTCTGTCTTCCCTACCTACCAATTCCCTACCTATTCCATGTCTCATTCTAGTCTTTTCTCTTCCACCTGTCTTGCTCCCTTTTCTGCTCTCTGGGACACATTTATCTTTCCCCTTTTCTGTTTTTCAACACCCCCCCCCCCCCATCATAATTCACATGTAGGCTCAGACTCCCACTCGCACTTTACCTTCTCTGTTTTGCAAATAAAATAATAATAATAATAAAAAACCTCAAAAACATCCTTCTGGGGCCAATTGGTGCTTGAAATCCAACTTTTCTCCCCTCAAACTGAACCCTTTCAAAAACAACACCACCCCGCCACAACTAGCACTCCTTTTTTTTTTTTTTCTCCCCCTCCTCTTTCTCTTTCAAAACAGCCCCCATAACAAACTGGCGAATTGTTGCCCTTCCTTAACTTTTAAGGGAATTATGCACCATGTCCAACTTCAAAGCCTGTCTTAACTCCACACTTTAATTGTATCTTCCCCAGCTCGCTGCGTGCCATTTGATTCTGCTGACAACAGCACTTCTCCCTCCGTTCTCCTCTGTTCTTCTCCACCCATACTTTTCTTGGTCCTCTCTTAAGTTGTGTGTAGACACCTTGCACCGCCATCAACGCTGGTGCACCTCTCATCAGCTTCTTCCTGCCTTTAGAGGCCATTGTCTGCCACCACTCTTGTCACCTACTTTGAAGGGGCGGCCTCCATTTCCTCTCTCGGCAGTCGCTTGTCGCCTGGAGTGTGTACACACCAAATAAACTTGAAACAGTAACCCCCTGTCCTACACTGGTTAGCCTCTTTATCTGTGCTCTCTCTCCCTCTTTCTATCTCTCTCTCTCTCTGTGAGAGCTGACTTACACCTCATGGCTCTGGTTGATAATTGCCGTAAGCTTCCCTCTTGGTTTCATTTTCCATTGTCCTCCCCCAAATTCTTGGCTCTGGCTTGAGATAAAGGGATGACTACTTCAAAGGGGTCTGCAAAGAGTTTAACCCCGAGCCGAAAAGGAACAGCACACAATACTGTAATTGAGAGCAGTTAGTGATCACAGAGCTTCTGCGCAGTGAGGACAGCACCGGTAGACTCACACACACGCACACTCTTAGTGTTTATGGCTGCAGCTGAAGTGGCCATCAGCAACTAGGTCCGGTCAAGGCTGCTCATAACACATTCATAAAAAATTTAAAAAAAACTTTATAAAACTTTATAAAAAACTTCCTGTCCTCTGGACTTGTCCGAAAGAGTGTTTTTCGTCAAATATGACTTAAGGTGACGTTTTTGTGTATGTTGCACATGGAAAGAAAGAAGCAGTGAAGATTAAAGAAGTAATGGACTTACAAGTGATTTATGTGTCACCCCCCCTCCCACCGTCTTTATTTATAGAGCTCTTTGTAGCAGGTCTGAATTTGACCTGTCCCTGTAATAATATCTCCCCATAAAGAGAGACAGTTACATCCTATAACCTCTCCCCTTGAAAGCCTCTTTTCAAAGATCTTTTTATAGGGCCTAGAAACCCCGGACACCCCTGGTCTCAGGCTGGTCACAGACCTGAGGTCAGCTCCTGAGGGGCAGCAGGGAACACCCGACCTGTGGAACCACGGAGGGGGATGAAGAGGCAGGACACGAGGGCCCAACTGGCCCCCTGGTACCGGCAGGGGGTCCCCAACATCGTCCTGGTGATGGCTTCCACCCTGATGTGTTTACTGTCAGAGGTCAACCTGGGCTGTTCAAAGTTAACAAAGACTGACTCTGTCAGAGGTGCTGTCACTATATTAGCCAGATGACCTGGAAAACCCACCGAAAGACCTCTGCTGTGTAGATGTTTGTGAGACTGGACATTGTGTTTATGGATTATAAGTTTAACTAGTTAGTGTCTTGCATGGTTCCAGATCACTGGTATACTGTGTATGATTTCCACAGCGATGCCAGATCAGCTCATCAATCACATTAATTTTGGTATCAGTTTATGCCTTTGACCTATTTTCAGTGTTTATTCATTACTTTTCAGCCATGTGTTTGTACAGTATCTCTTTCAGCTTCAGGTGGGACAGTTACCTCAATAAGCTGGGCAAGTGTAACTGATATTTTTTTTTTTTCAATATAGTAGCTGAGCTTCCCCGCACATTTTCCACATGCCCCAGGGAAACTGCAGGGGTATCCGCTGGGGTACAAATACCCAGAGCTGTTCAGCTTTTGCCGGGGTAGTGCGTTTGAAGTAGACACAATGCGAATGTTTTTGTGCAGGATGTGACAGAATTTGAAGGCAATAAAGTGGCCTTTGAATGATGAGTAATCCCTTAGTCATCATGGCCTCTTCCAATTTCCTCTTTTATTAACCTTGATGGGAAGCGAGGCATCAAGGGAGAACGTTTCACAGCACCTTTAGCAAACAGGCTGATCAAAGTGTTTGCCGTCTTTGTACTGTACTTTTTGGATCCCTGTCCGCTGAGACAACAAGGACACACAGACACCTACTGTCTCTCTTTCAAGAACATAGCCAGTCATCTTGCACAAAGGGTCCCCTGTGGTGGCTCATTTGAACACTAAAGACCCCTCCAAAACACCACTGAGTCTGTCCAGTAAACACTGTTAACACCACTGTAGCCACCGCGGTACGAATAAAGGAAGTGTAACTTCCAAAATGCCCATTGCTCCTCTGGGACTGACCGGTGAATGGATGCATATTGGTTGCCTGAGCTGCTTTCCACTCCTTTTTCATGTTATCTCACGCTGCAGTTAAGGAGCACGCACAAAGCAGAAAGCTTCATAGTCAGAGGTGCAAAGAGGAGTTATTCTTGTGCTGCTTAAGTGATGTGATAACATCTGTCAGAGAACTTATCCACAGTGAGCAGATGTTTTAATCTGCTGCGTATGCATGTGCCCTTATAGCCACTGGTAGGAGCTGTGGAGTGATAACAGCGATATGATTTCCTTTCCTGTGGCAACGTACTGTATCTGTATAAGGACTGGAGATGGGTAAAATGACTGCCCTTTACTCAAAACAGGTTTCCATTCCCCCTGCTGGGAGTTCCTTTCAAATCTTTGAATCCTGCAGCAGGTACATATCTATACAGCTCTGTCCTTGGGGTGAAGTAACAATAACGTTCTCATTACTCTGCAGGATGTCTGTCTTCTTTTCAAAAATAAAACTAAAATCCTGTCGAGATGTTACGCGTGCTATTTTGAAATGCGACGTTGCATTTATTGTGCAACCCCGGGACTCCACTGAGTTGATCTCCAAAATGATGCGGGTTTAGAAAAGAAAAGATGCCCGCGTCTTTAAAGTTTATGTAGCAACAGAGGGATTGTAGCGATAATGCCATTGGGGCGGCAGATCAGTTACTTCTGACGCTCCAAACCCTCGGGGAGTTGGCTCAAGATTGCCTGTCTTTGATAAGGTCCTCACACTGTAGCTACAACTTCGTGGTCTGCGGAAAGATTGGTTTAAAAAAAAAAAAAAGGTTGGGGGGAAAACTGGCAGGTCAGGAAATAAACCAAGCAACCTTTAAATAATATTTCGTCACCAGTGACTGCACCAAAAACTGAGGGGTCTCCACCACATGTTTTCCTTTTTTTTTTTTCCCTTCTTTTTTTTTCCGAAGGCACGAGGTTGGAATTGTTTTTTATACAGCTGCCGGGACCCGGCAGTCGGTTCCTGACTTTGAAGTGCGCTGCTCCAGCCTCTCGGTTCAGTTGGTGTTGGAGTCGCCTACAGGAGAGACCTACAGTGCGGCATGGCAGCCTGAAACCATAGGGAGGAGAAAAGGAGGAGGGAGAAAAGCGATATTTTTTTCCCTCTCGAGTGCATTTTTCTCTCCGTAAACCGACTCGAACCTGAACGGACTGTATGTGGACGCGCTGTGGAGACCAGCATTGTGGATTATAAGCGCTTTTTTTTGTGGATAAAGAAACCCCACAAACAAACCCGGAGTTTAATTCAAGGAGAGGAACTCGTGGATCGATGGTAAGTTGCGAGTGTGTGCCTCCTCAAAGTGGCCCCCATTGGAGGTCTTTTTGATGTGCTGTTGACTCGCCTTTGAAGTAATGTTCTTTGGGAGGTGGGGGGGTGAATGGTCGTTTTTCTTACTTTTAAATAAGGAACCGAATCGTCCCCGTGCCGTTCACTTACATTTTCTATAAGATAGTATTCGTACTTACATTTTTACGTATGGAAGAAAGCATTTTTTTTTTTTTTTTGTGGATTTCCTCATAAGATCTAAGACTTTGGTGCACTTGGGGTTTGGACGTTTAACAGGGCTTGTTTGTTCACCTTAAATGCAGCGTTAAAGAAATGTGTGACAAGTGGGGCCGTTAATGTTCGTTATCTCCCTCTTTTTTCGGTATCCTGTAGGAAGCTTTTGACTTGTAGCTGTGCCCCGAGCCCTTTTATCTCATGGCATGTTTAACACTCGAGCAGCGGATCAGCGATACAAAGTGACATCTTCAAGGTTGCACATCAGCCCCTGATACAGTGTAACTAACACTGATGCTTCGGGGACACGTTGTAGCGATCATCTGCAACAAACTGCTGGATGTGTTTAAACATTTGTGGAGGCTAAAGCTCCAGCAGCAGCAGCCTGCCTGCCTGCCCGCATTAACTATTTCGGTCACGTTTTTCCATCTCTTGGAGTTTGTCCCACATCGGTGTCCTACAGGTACTTGAGGCAGAGGCTCAATTTGGCGTAATTTTTAGGCGCTTTGCGATGAGCTGTAGAGAAATGACTGGTCCTGAAATGAGAGAGTGGTAGGGATGTTAAGGAAAACGATCCGGAAGCGGCGTCCGTGCGTAATGCTCTGGTATTTTGGTGGATACATGACTTATTAATTATGACTTATTAATTGTTAACCCAGTTTGACATGCATGTAATTACTACTTCTCATGATGTTATCGAAAAGGATGGCGGTGATCCAGCAGAGACATGGCTTTTAAAAATATATATATATAAATATACTGATAAATGTTTTAATTTAACCAATAGCGCCTCTGTAGAAAAATCACATCCCTGTGTGAGATATGAAGAAGTGCTGTTTATGTAATTCTGCTGCAGCGTTTTCTTGCAGTTTTTTCCTCTGAACTAGCCTGTCTGTTTCTGTAAAAGTCAGCGAGGGTCTGAAAAGGCTCTTACTGCGTTTCTGCCCCCCTTTGAAGTTGGGGCGGATCTGGTTTTGATTAGATCAATACTTTGTGTTTCAGAGAGAAGCCGGGCAGCCAGAGAGAAGCCCCCCGCTGACATAAGAGAGTGAGGAGATTACAGTAGAAGCTCAGAGGAGGTGAACTACACACACGGGCTCTCTCCTGCTGCCTTCAGAGCCATGAGCCGGGCGCTTATGGACAATATCGCCAGTAGTTTCCGCGAAGATGCACCTCGACCCCCTGTGCCTGGGGAGGAGGGCGACGCGCCCTGCTACCCCGGCAAATTCCCAGTGATGAAACCCCTGGAGTCGCCCAGATCCGTTCTGCTCGGCTCTCCGGGCTCCTCGGCGAGGAGGAACGAGGATGGTCTCGGGGAGCCAGAGGGGAGTGCCTCCCCGGATTCCCCGCTTTCCCGGTGGACAAAGTCTTTGCACTCTCTCCTCGGGGATCAGGACGGTGCTCTTCTTTTTAGGACATTCCTCGAGCGAGAGAAATGTGTGGACACTTTAGACTTTTGGTTCGCCTGCAATGGATTCAGGCAAATGGACCTCAAGGATACCAAAACGCAGAGAGTCGCCAAAGCAATTTACAAGCGCTACATCGAAAACAACAGCATTGTCGCCAAACAGCTGAAGCCCGCGACTAAAACCTTCATACGGGATAATATTAAGAAGCAACACATAGACTCTGCCATGTTCGATCAGGCGCAGACCGAGATCCAAACCAACATGGAGGAGAACGCGTACCAGATGTTTCTGACCTCTGACATTTACCTCGAGTACGTGAGAACTGGGGGAGAAAACCCGAGTCACGTTAACTCGAACGGGCTGGCAGACCTGAAAGTTGTATGTGGATACCTGCCCACGCTCAATGAAGAGGAGGAATGGAGTTGTGATTTGAAAGCTAAAGCACTGATTGGACTTTCGGCTAAAGCGCAGAGGGCCCCGGTGTCCCTGAGGGCAGTGGAGGTGATGGACGGGGGGTTCAGGTATGGCTGTTTACCCTGTTTTCTGAATTCATGCTGAGTTACTGCATACTAAAGACAACTGAAAACATTTCTCTCATGTACAAGGGCTTTTTTTTCTCAGCACCACCAGAGTTTGCAGAAAACTCTGGTTATCCTTTCCCTCCCTGTCCCACTTTGGCCCCTCTCTCCCCTCTCCCCGTCTCCAGCAGCAGCCCTCTGCTGGCGCTCGCCTGGATTTCCGGGGCTTTGAAATAGTTCCGCAGAGTGAGGGATCGTCTTCCACAGGAAAAGTTCACAGAGCACGCTGGCTCTGGCCCCAGCCAGCAAATAATAGATGATGACATTGCTGTGCTATGCCTCCTCTTGTACCACACTGTCCTCAAGCTTTTGGCAGAGAGATAAATGTATAGCAGAGCTATAGATGGAACTTTGAAGTGGCTGTTCTGTAGTCTCATTCGGCTGCTTGTTAGGCCTTTTTTTCTTTTGTCTGTTGCATTTAAAAGAGCAGACTTTAGATTAAGACTGCATCCCAAATATATTTAAGTGATTCATGAGTTTAAAGGCCAGTCTAATACAGAAAAGACATGAGTGTCATCTCTGGGACGTCCTCTGATGTCCCTGTTGCTAACTTACAATGACAGGCCGAGCAAGCTGACAGCCACCTGCTCTGGACGGCAGCTCTACCTTTTCTCTCCCCTGCCATTATTGTCACCCTTCTGATTAAAAAACATGTGCTCTTAACCCCCCCCCCCACACACACACACACACACACACAACCCCACCCCAAACTCTTCTCATCTGACTTAGATTGTCTTTTAAAAAACAAACCCTTAATGGCATCAGCTACAGTGCAGAATCAACACCCACCTCCACTTCCCCACCAAAAACCCTCTCACTCTCTTCTTCCCCCTTTTCTTGTTTGCGTCAATTCTCCTCTGATTCCCCCCTTCGCTGCATTTCCCCCCCCACCCCGCGCGCCTTCTCTACTTTTATCTTTTTCCTTTGAAAACTCAGGGATAGGGACTACGAGGCATGCTTTTGGAGCGAGAGGGAAGGTGGGGAGGAGGGAAAGGGAGCGAAATGAAGGAAGGACAGAGAGAGTGGGGTGGGGTGGAGGGGTGAGGGGGGGGCTCATGAAAGAAAGGGGGGGAGGAGAAAGCATAAATGAGGGGGTGAAAGAGGCAGGGAGGGAAGAATGCAAGGCCAGCTGTGTTAAATACCTGACTCTTTGCGAGCCCCTCTGAAGGTCAGCCTGGAGCTGGGGGCCTAGAGCTTTAGTCATGCTGGGTCTCTCCCTCCTTGTGGAGAACCCACCTCTCCCCTTTCTTTCCTTCTCTGACACTTTTTTTGGGGGGGGTGGGGGGGGTAGTCTCCCACTTTCCTCCACTTTTCTCTTCTGTACCATGGCAAGAATGCATACACAGTGGGAGATGCATGCTGAGGAAAGAGTGGATGTAGGTGAGCAAAATGGAAAGAGAAATTATGGGATATTTAAGAAGGAACGGGGAGGAAACGGGAGTTTTCCCAGGCCCAGCTTGTCACATTCATTCTTTGTTGCTGGCAGCAGATAAGTGAGGTTATATTCACACATTTGATCATTTTCCTCTTAAACATCTGAAGATATAAACTTGTTTTGATCCCACATCCTCAGAATGAGCAGTAGAAATGAATTATCAACCACCTGTTGGATATTGATTAATCTGATCTTTGTTGTTGTAAACTTCCCAGGTCATACAAGAGAGGAGACTCACTCAACCCCTGCCATTCGGGCTCCTTCGCCCCTGTCAGCAGCACGAATGACAGCGAGGTTTCCAGTGACGCCTTGACGGACGACGCCATGTCTGTGACCGACAGCAGCGTGTAAGTGAATATTATCCAAACGTGTGCACGTGTGAAAAAAAATGAGAGCACAGGAGGGTGAAATGAGGTGCTGTGGAAATTCAGAAAAGCTGTAAGAATAGCTTGCCACTGATGGATTGTGGCCCCCTTTGAAAACACCTGAAGATACAATCCAGCATCCAGGACATGGCATAGATTGATGCCAAGCTCTGTTACAAAACACTTCTGCTTTTGCCATCGAAGGACTTTCGGTCAATTAGTGGAAATGAGTACAGCGGTCACATGGATGGATGGATGGATGGATGGCTTTACATTTGATGGATAAGTGGACGTGAGCGCTGTTTTGATATCAGCTAATTTGCTTATTACTCTTTCTGATTAGTGATATGGTCAAGCAGGTAGCTGCCTCTCCATGAGCCTCGTTCTGCTGGAGCTCTCTTCCTGTTATTAGGGAGTTTTTCCTCTCCACTGTTGACAAGTGGCAGCTCAGTGGGCTTCTCCCTCTAATACTGTAGGATCTTTACCTGATTGGTCACTCATGAAGGAACTTACAAATCAATTGCTCATGTTGTACCACTGTCCACATGTGGTTGGTGCTTATCTGTGTACGTGCCTTGGCCCTCGTTCCTCTAAAGACATACTTGGCGTAATCACGTGTTTCTCAAGTGACAAGTTGCTGTGAAGTCACAGCTCAAGGCCAGATGCGCCCCGGTCAGCTGGCTTTTAAATGCAAAGCAAAAAGAAAAAACTTAGTGCAACAAGTTGCTCTTTACCTCATCTCACCCGAGGGAGGGGCAGGGGTTTCATGCGGTAACTATGACCAAGCAAAAGAAACTCAAAAGACTGACACACTGATGTTCAGCTCCACCAGGGGGCTAGGTTACATATAAATATGGCAGCTATAAAGGCTTTTTTACAATGGGACGTCCTCTGCTCTGGCATATCACACACACACACAGCACTCCTTCAAAGAGGCGGAGGCCTATATCGTCCTGTTCTGCTGTACTTTGCCCAAAGCCGGTGACAAAGCCCTGGCCACAGGGACACAACCTCCCCACCTCATTTTCTGCCCGCTCTGGCCTTGATCTGAATATCTGCCTCACTTTAGGTCAATTAAAAAAGACCCATAAACATGTGAATCTTATTTACAGATAAAGAGGAAAAAATAGAAAAGGAAAAAATGCAACGGGGGAGGAGGCGGTTGGGTGGGAAGAGAAAAAGAGTGGTGGAGGGGGGATTTTTGCTTATATCTTATTTATGGATTTGCTTGGACGCTGGGGAATGCAGCTGCGCAGACTTCAAACATTACCTTATCTTACAAACCAGCCTTTTGATGTGCGGAGATCAGAGGCTGGCTGCAGCAGCGCTTGCCAAATGAAGATTGGGAGGGGAGGGAGGGGTTGTTGCTTATGCGCATGACTGTGGCATTTCAAAGCAAAAGTGGAAAAGTGCTTCTCAGTTAGGCTAGGTCACCAGGAAACTGCTGTTTAGCATGGAAGGAAAGAGATTGTTTTACACTGTCAAGTGCTTCGGTTTGAAGCTTTGCAGTTTGTTGTTTGATTCCCTTTATTGAGCCAGCCAGCCCTTCAGCCCCTCAGATTTAACCAGGTTACCTGCACTCTTGGGTCCTATCCTGCAGTAACTCTTTGAATAAGTATAATGAGGAGCTAACGCTAACAGTGTCCTCAGCATAACATAAAAGTCAGTAGGGAAATGCTAATGCTGACACTACTTTTGGCCCGTAAAGCAGAGCACACTGACTGCAGTGTGTGTGTGTGTGCGTGCGCGCTGTTGAAAGGAAATGGCCAGCAGGGTGCCCAGTGTTGTGCTGTAGCCAGCTCTGAAAACGAGTGTCGTTTCTAGGGCAAATAAAACCTCACTCGGTGTAACCCGACCTGCTCAGAGCGGAAATGCTGTCATAATTTACCTCTGAGTAGCCTTTTTGTTCTCAGATTAAGCCTGAAACATGAAAAGCTAAATGAATTGGAGAATTAATAAATTAGATTTGTTCTTGCTTGAACCGTCTTTGATCTCCCCATTTGGCTAACAAGCTTCTTCCTGAATGTCTGTTTGGTCTTTAATGATGTATCCGATTGGGTAATTGACCTTTGTGGTCTCTCTGTGCACCCCCCCCCCCCCCCCCCCCCCCCCCCCCCCCCCAGAGATGGCATCCCTCCATATAAACTGGGCTCCAAGAAGCAGCTACAGAGGGAGATGCAGCGCAACATGAGGATGAACAGCCAAGTCTCTCTGCCTGCTTTTCCTGTAAGTACACAAACACACACACACACACACACGTGCATGCATACATACATATATGCACATGCTCAGAAGTCTTTGAGCACAGGGTGCCACGGAGTAATTTCCATACCACCCTGTGAACCGGGTTTCTCTTGGTTCTATGAATAGTACCGCACAAACTGTATTTGGCATCTTCAATTCAACAACGCCAGCAAAGATCTAAAGAGTAACGTCAAAGCCTCAGCCTCCCACTCACACACACACACACACACACACATTCATATAAGCTCGCATACAAACACAAGCCTCCCTCCCTACCTTTGGTGTCACCTACACCCCCATTAGGGTTCCTTGAAGTCTGCAGGAGACGGGGAGGTCTCTAAGCTGTTTATCGCCCCAGTGCTCGGAACACACCAGGGTTTTTCTTCCCCACCGATGCTGTAAATATGGAGAACAGGGAGAGATGAGGAAGATCTCTGCCGCTTTATCCCGAGGGCTCTGAAATCAGCCTGGTTCCTCAACAAAAACACAAAGATACTCAGACACATTCACACGCACACACCGTTCACGCACACGCAGCGCTTTGATCCGCGGATGAATGGAACAAACGCACAGGAAAGTGACAACTTCCAGCAGAGCTGCCCCCCCCCCTCTTTTTTTTTTTTTCACAGCCCCGCCACCCTTCCAACCCCCAGCACACACATACAGAAACACAAATGCTCAGCCAGCCCCCTCCCTAAAAGTGAGGGATCTAAGGGAAGAGTTTGAGCATGTCATGTGAGCTCTCAGCAGGTCAGAGGGGAGTTGGTAGCTTAAGGCTTAAGAGAAGCTAACTTCAAGTTGAGAGAAGAAAAAGAAAGGAAGTCCGAATCGAGGGGGGGGGGGGGGGGGTGCAGTAACTGTAACAGAAGCAGCTTGTTAAAACAAACTTAATGTAACTCCCTTTTTTTTCTACATTATGAGGTATGCAGTAGCTGTTGCTGTTGGATCGTGCTGCTTTTCTCACTCTCCCCCTTTTTTGCTTTATATATTTTTTCTGCTTTTATTCTTGTTTTTTGTTTTCTGTCTGATTTTTGGCGATGGCTGCCATTCCCATGGTGCACCAGCTCCAGGCACCATCAGACAGCCCCTCTTTTTCTCACTTTTTTCTCCCCTTTATCCTGACTACAAAGGCTTATGAGAGGGGGGGGGGGCAAGAAAGCCCAACTGCAAAAATAATTTAAGATTTGTGTGTGCACCCACTCTCATGCTGTCACTTTACTGTATGTTAAAGATGCCCAGCATGTGACAGGGAGGGGGGGGGGGGTAAATTACCTCAACCTTTCCGATCTCCCATCCTGTTTTTTTGGCACCTTTATCTCTTCCCTTCAATCCTTCCCTCTCTTCGTTTTCTCTCATGAACACACATCTCTACATCTCAGCTTCTCCCAGTTTCTTTTTTTTTAATCCCTCATCCTTTTCCTCCCTGGAGTTCTCTTCCACCCCCTGTCGATATGTGGCTTTTATTTCTAGATGTAAAGCCACTGCTTCCCATCAATCTATCCCTCCATCCCTCCCTTCACCGCTCTATTCTCCCCCCGCTGAGTGTTTGATATTTGACGAGGAAGCCTTTGAAGTGAGCTGACTTTAAAGAGGCCTGCTGATGATGACAGAAGGAACCAGCCGAGGCCTGGCCCAGCATGGCCATACACCAGGCCTGCCAACCCTTAAAACAGCCCTGTAGCCCTAGGTGCCAGTGCAGGTGCCCTGTAGTGGGAAATGCATAGCTATAGATGATGACAGGAGTCTTACAGTTGCTCACGAGTCTCCTTTCTCCTCCAAAGCGTACTCGCCATCCTCCCAAAGAGATGATACCATTGGAGCCGGCAGAGTTTGCAGCTCAGCTCATTGCCCGCCTGGAGAACCTGAAGAGGCAGCAGGACACCGCGAACACATTGGAGGAGAGGCTGCAGCAGATTCAGGAGGTTTGTGTGACTCTGGTTCTTACTGGCGAAATGAATGATACAAGATATCTTGTTTTGACCTTGACTTAGTTCACCTTGTTTTTATCAGGAGGATGAAAGAGAAGATACAGAGATAGTGGGAAGTGCTCCTGCGCTCTCGCCCCACTCCTTACCCCTCCTCTCCGGCTCCTCTGACGAGGACCCCCAGGCCATCCTGGACGAACACCTTTCTCGTGTCCTGAAGACCCCCGGGTGCCAGTCCCCGGCCGTGATCCGGCATTCCCCTCGATCCAGCTCGCCAGAACACCGGCCTTTCACCCGTGCGGGGTTCGGTGTCAAGGGCCTGGTAAGAACAGGGCCCTCCAGTTCTTCTGTATCTAGTCCTGACCAAGGGCAGTTCACTCTGGCCTTGGGTCCCAACAGAACCCTTGTGAGCAGACAGAGCACGAAGCACATCCACCACCACTACATCCACCATCACGCTGGTCCTAAGTCTAAAGAGCAAATCGAAAGGGAGGCAGCACTCAGGGTGCACAGCGTGTGCTCCGGCAGTGGCGAGTGCCAGCCCTGTCAGCCTTACCAGCGCAGCCGCAGCCTGGGCAGAGAGATGTGTGGGGCCATCACAACAGACAACAGCTTGGGGTCAGTCCCAAGCACTTGTTCTATGTTAGTGTACATTTTTTTCTTTTGTTTTATGTGTATTAAAATAAGCGATGCAATTTATCTTCCTCCCAGGCGCTCAAGTTCTCTATCGAGGCGCGCGTGTCGTTCAGGGGCTGAGGACGGAGTAGCAGAGAGGTGCGCGGACGACTGTGGGCCCCTACAGCTGCCAACGGACACAACAGACCCCACGCAGAATGTGTTGCGGTGGATCCTGGATAGTAAGCGACAGGGCAGGCATAAGTCTCACAGGTGAGTGGAGGCTAATACTTGGAGTGTCTATGTGAATATTAGGGGCACCATTTCATGTTAAATCATATTTCATGTCTCCCTTGCAGTACCCAGAGTACCAAGAAATCCTTTGGAGGCTCATCTACTCAGACACACACATGGGGTGGTGGTGGAAGCTGCGGCCACCTACGCAGTCACCAGCCGGCCCAGCCATTCATCCAAGACCCAGCTATGCCTCCCCTGCCTCCTCCCAACACTTTGGCGCAGCTGGAGGAGGCCTGCCGCAGACTGGAGGAGGTCTCCACCAAGCCCACCAAGCAAAGGTACGCACAGACCTTAGAGAGCAGGTTATTAAGTAGTGCTCCTGGTTATAACTGCTAACTATTCCAGATGTTCCAGTGCTCTTTAAAATGGTTTTATGTTACACTGAAGTCTATTTCATTTCTCGTCCCAGGCATTCAGTGTCCAGTCTTCAGCGAGAGAAGACCCACCTCATGCCTGTTCAGTGTGGGGCGTCTGTCCCTCTGTCTCTCGTCAATCCCAGCCCCGCTGGCCCCCCCCGCGACCAGTCTCCAATCAGAAGAGTACGATGCCTCTACAGTCCTGCCCTCCCTCTCCTCTCCTCCTTTCTGCTCCTCTTCCTCCTCCTCTCAGCTATAGCCTCCAACTTCAAGTGTACTTTGACCCTTTTTAACTCTTCCCACTTGTCACCTGCACTGCTTACTGCACAGATAGATGAAAAGCAGCAAAGCTACATACCAGACACAAGACACCCCCGCAGACACTCACTTATTTAAGGCTTTGTACACGTAGCACTACCTCTTACGTTTGCATGAATTGTGTGCATTTGTGCTTTGCTTGGAGAGTGTGTGTGTATGGTCACTGCACCACCTGATGGAGACATGCCTTTACATACTATATATATATATATTTATATAAATAATATGTATCGTTTTTAGGCTGTCCTTCAGTGAGCTGGCACTAGGCTAGGGTGAAAGAGAGTGTTCCTCTGAAGTGGGCCTACAAGGCCTTGGACATAGCTGAAGGGGAATTGATAAGACCGTGCACACACAGGCACAAACTTATTGATGTCACTGGGTCACTCTCACTCAGGATGCTGTTAGTTACTGTATTTCTGGTCTAATGCAGGGAAATTATTAGATTGTTTGTTGGAGATCTTTAGAAGCTTCTATTCTTATTTCTCTTTTGTCTGGATCTTGTCAAATAAGAGAGTGCTCACTCCTTCTGACACCCTTCCTCTCCATCTTTGTTTCCCGGCAGGTGTAAAAAGGGATCAGGAAGCCACGGGGTGAGCAGCGGGGAGATGGTGGTGACGTACTTCTTCTGCGGTGAGGAAATTCCTTATCGGAGGAACATGAAGAGCCACAGTCTGACATTGGGTCACTTCAAGGAGCAGCTCCGCAAGAAGGGCAACTACAGGTGTGTGGAGGCACCGGGCCAGTATCTCTGTCACGTCAGCATAACTGAGGGCATTTTAGACGTGGTGACCGCTCTAAATTGTTACAGACTGAAGGAAGACACAAACCAAAATCTCTCTGGTGGTAAAATTCTGCCTTTGAATTGCAGTTAGCACCTGCAACCTTAAAGACCTGAGATATTTTTCCCATGACCGCATGAAAGGCAGATATCAGTGGTTGTTTGTTTCTATGTGTGTGTTTGCACTCAGGCAGGCCTCTGTATGTGTGTGTGTGTGTGTGTTTGTTGCGAGGGGTGCAGTGAAAAGGAAGGGACAAGAGGAGGGAGGGTGGTGCAGGGGTTAGTGGGAGAGTTTGAACTGCAGCGATTTTGGGTCCCATCTGGTATTGATTTCCATGCTAAGGCACACTTAATACACATGGCTTTGAAGCCCCAGCCCCTTTCATTTCAACCAACAAAGACTCACACAAATGGCCAGCGTGCAAATTCTTCACTGATGCTATCAGGGCCTCTTTTTTTTTTTTTCCCTGTTCTGGTTGTGTGTGTGCGTGTGTGTGTGCATGCACGCACATTAATGTGCTTTTCAGTGAACGTGCACAGTGTTTACACATGTTGTAATCATTTTATGGATATTTTTGAAAGGCAGATTGTTAAATGCCAGATCCGCTTGTTTGCCCTTCTAGAGGGCCCTCAGTGAGGCCGCTCGGCTTCGATGTGTGTTTGTGGAGAGAGATTTGACTTTGATTGTTTCTTTCCAGTGGGCATTAAAGGAAAAAGATCAAACATTTATTGTTTAGACTGCCACGGTCTCCAAGATAAGCACGGCCTGAGTATTGTGTTAATAATTACAGGTATCAAACAGGGGGGGGCTTAGCAAAACTTCTTCCTGTCCAGATGTCCACAGCATTTTCAGATCAGCAAATGTGACAAGCACTTAGCTCTGAGTTCTCCGCATCTGTCTGTTTGCCCCCCCCCCCCCCCCAGTCCCGCTCTTCTTTCCTCTCTGGCTCACGGGCTCAGTTCCTCTGTCATACCATCCACATTTTTTGGAAAGAGAGCTGTGCGGCGCTTTAATAGCAGCCAGAGAATGTGTGGAGTTGGGTCATTTCAACATGGCAGCAGTTCAACAAAGAACAGTACTGCTCGGCCCTGCCAGACGATATTGGTGCCAGATGTCAGTGCAAACGGAGGGAGAAGGGGAGGGGAGGCAGATCCAGCCACATAAAACATGTTCCAGTGGAAATTCGGGCTCTCTGTGTCTCTGTCTGTCTCTCTTAGCAAAAAAAAAAAAAAAAAATCATAGCTCTTTGAAGAATTTTTTATTTTTTTTTAAAGTAGGAGGGCTCGACTTTTCTTTCTTCCTCTCCAGATAGAAAAGGAGGAACCCATTATCAGGAGCGTCCTTCACTCTTTGATTTCATCTCGTCAGTGTGCTTTATCTTATTTACTCACTTCAATTTCCTAAAACGCCTTTCTTGTATTTCACTTAGTTCAAAGCTTCTTGTGTCGTTGCTCTTTATTAGCGATTATCCTCGTGTCAGTTGGCTCTTGTGCGCTCTTGTGCGCCTCTGCAGTGCTGCAGATCTGGTTTTATAAGCGTTGCTTGTTTTACTTTGTCTTAAAAAAAAAAAAAAAAAAAAAAAAAGCTCGCAAACATACCCGCATTCCAGTCACCACACACAGAGCAAATCGAGGCATTTTTCCATTACACAGTTAATGAGTGGATGTTGAGTCCCGTTTAACCAACCCACCCCTGCTGATTTCTCTTCCTCAAAAATGGGGGGGGGGGGGGGGGGGGGGGTTTGCATCATTATGGCCCAGTGAAGTCATGGCTGACAAGAAGATTTTTTTTTTTTTCCCTTTTTCTTCTGCACACATACACAAAAAGTTGTTCATCAGCTGCCCTTCCTATAGTTCTCAGTAAGAGCTCACACTGTCAACATGCGTGAGGAAGGACACGGTGTGCTGCCTCCTCCTCCTCAACTTTGTCTCTTTTCTTTGTCCCTGTAATAATGAACCAGAGATGAGGAGTGAGTGAAAGCTCTGTGCACGAGCGGGTGTGTAGGAGTCAGGGGTAATGACAGGCAGACTTGCAGGCACCCAAAATTTTAGCCTTTGTCAAAGGACCCCTTCATTTGCACACGGGTCTAATTGGCCCCTGTTAGCCAGGGCAAAACTCACAGCAACACAACGGGGGGAAGAAAAGGAATGGGAGAAAAAGTAAAAGAGAACAAGTGGAGGGAGGGATGCAGAAAAAGGAAGCCTGCTGTTTAAAACCAAGTCTTCTCAGCAGCAGGTTCCACCCTGCCCCAGTATCAGCAGGCCTGGCTCACTGTGTATTTAGTGGCTTGTTGCAGATAGCAGAAATGAGGCTTTATGTTTAAAAGGGAGCGGCAAAATGCCGTGCGACTTATCGGGTCTTTTTTTTGACTTTTCACCTTTGAGATTTAAAGCAACTTGAATCAAAGGAAAGCACTTTGGCGTTGACACTCTCACCTCTCCTTTGCAGGTACTACTTCAAGAAGGCCAGCGACGAGTTCGAGTGCGGCGCCGTGTTCGAGGAGGTGTCCGACGACGGCTCCCTGCTTCCCACCTACGAGGGCAAGATCCTGGGAAAGGTGGAGAGGATGGAGTGAGCGGTGCCGGCGTTGTGGAATACCTCCGCGGATGCCCTCCTTCACATGCTCTCACACACAAAAACGACATGTGTGTGTGTTTGTTTTTATTGTTTGTTTTTTTTTTAAGCTAAGACTGAAGGACTGAAAATGTTAGCATAATGCTAAGGTCTGGGCAGATGGACTGGAAGAACAATGGAGAAGAAAACTAAAGCGGAACAAGATATCCATATTACCGGACTATCAAGTAGGAAAGCCCCCATGAAGTGAAGAAAACGTGGACTTTATGCTGCGGGGCTGAAACATTTCCAAAAGAGGAATATCTAGAGACTCTAGGAATGACCACTTGTCAAAGAAGCAGGGCACGGTGGGTTTCATTTGAGACTGAGAGCCTACTTGACCCTGCCTGTGCCGGTGTCTGCCCATAGTTGCTCACTAGCACATCACTAATATGTATACGCAGATATACATGTACATTGCATTGTATTGTGATGCTCGTATTGCTGTGTAAAGATTTCTATAGCTATTTATTGGAAATATCCCTTTCCCAAATCCTATTCTTCTTCTTCCATGGACAAGCTGCTTGGAGTTGGACAAACTTCTCAAATTATCCACATCTGTGAACCCCCCCCCCCCCCCCCCCCCCCCCCCCCACATCTCAGCATCAGTTCTCAAGCAAAGTTTTTTTTTTTATTCCCTTTCAGCCCATCATATTGAACTGTAAACATCAACAATACCTCTTCAAGAACTCCACTCCCACTCGGGGACATCTCCACTCTCCTGGCTGGAGAGCTTACTGCTGAAGCTTTGAGAATGGCTCGCTATCACTTAGAGTTCAATAATATATTTACTACTGCAGTGCTATTTGTGGATGTGTCCCCATCTGCTCTGAGGGAGCCCTTTAGTGTGCTATGGAATTTAAAAAAAAAAAAAAAGACAGAAAAAAAATGAAAAAAATGCTATTAATGTTTAATTCCATATTCTGGGACTCTGCCCAGCTAGCCTTGATCTGTCACGTCTTAGTGCCTTTGTTTCAGCGGCGCAGGCATCGCACAAATAGCCTACATATTTACTAAGAGGAAACTGCCCTGAACAGGTCCTTGAGTCCCCAAAAATGTGTTTACACCATATTCATATCTACCAACAAAAAGTTCTATAATGTGTTCCCCTATATGCTTACCTATGAGTGTATGAGTGAGTGAGTGAGTGAGTATTTCAAGCCTGCACTATGAGCTGCAGATGTTAATGATGGTGGTGAGATATATATATATCTATATATACACTATGTTCATAGTGTCTTTATTTGAGTACAGTAGCTGTGCCTACATGGATTCTTGCCATGTTTTACCCAGTTTTCAGGGTCTTGTTACTCCCTTGGTTTTTACAAGGGGCCTTATGTTGAAAAGATATTTTTATGCCTTTTAGTATCATCATGTTTATGTTTTATGATATTTTTCATGGCTTCCTTGGTTCTTCTTGTAAACTGTAAATTATGCGTTCTATAGAGCTCAGTTGAAAAGATGCCTCGGTACTTTAATTATTGTAATTATGAAGAGATGTAGCCTTTAATAAAATGTTCTATTTTTCAAATTAGCAAATTGCTTCCTATGGTTTCCCTGTGTGTGTGTTTGGGGGGTGGGGCGGCGGGGGGTGATTGGACTTTTCTAGCTCTAATTGGGATATTAGGATGGTGGCACGTCTGTGTGTGCTTGTGTTTAGAAGCAGCTTCGACACACACGCATACACACACACACCCCTGCTGTGCAGAGTGAAACTCATTGGATCCAGTGAGAAATTTCCACCAGATTTGCATCCATTATCAGCTCTTAATGTACTCCCTGTTGGAAATTAAAACATGCAGCATTAATTTGGCCACTAGAGCCTCTGTGTGTTTTAGGGGAAGAAGCAGATGGAGAGAGGGAGAGTTAAGTGTGTGTTAATGAGATATTTGGCAAATACATGTCATAAGTACATTTTACCCAGCTATTTACATGGTAAAATGTTTGGCCTCCTGTGGCACTTTATGAACTGTGTGTAAGTGTATAATGTGATTTCTTGCTTAGTCCCAATTAGGGCAAAAGGATGAGAACTCTCAGAGCGTCTTAAACACGCTGCTGTTTGAATAAAAGTTACTGATGTAGGCCATCTGACATTTGGGATTCTCTCATGGTCCGACTTTGTGCCTCTGCACTGAACGGTAGGAAACATTCTCACTTACTGGAAGTACTGTGTTTGGTTAAGAGAGTCCAGGAAGCAGGATGCATGATGTCAACTTGCTTGCCGCGGCTTCACTGGCGCAATCTGATATTACACGGACTTTGCACTGCAACAGTGGCGGATTAAAGACTGCAGAAAGTCCCGATAGGACTTGAGATAATGTCTACAAAAGTTCAGCGCCGCAGTGCAAGTGTAAAAATGGCTGAAGATAGTTCTTATCTCATGAAATTAGAAGCAATAATGTACCAAAAATCTTTCGTTTTACTCCCCATTTTATTATGTGACTTCTATCTAACCCTGGACTACTGGAAATATTCATTTATCTAAAAAAGGGTTTTCAGTACCATAATTTTCCAAACATTACAAGCATTGCTCAGACAGAAATAAAGAGGGAGAATTAGGAACTATGGATTAACACACAGTTGATGCAATATTGAGTGGGAGTGGTGAAGCTCATTCAGCTTCTTTTTTTTTTTCCTTCTTTTTTTTCGCAGCAGCCATTCTGACATTAAAAAGGAGGCAAACACAGGTGTTACTAATGACATTAATGCAGCTTCTGTTTCATATAACCTTAATCTATGTGATTAATAACAGTTGTGTTTACCTGCTATTTCATAACAAAGTGATTGCTGTGAAAGAGTTCTGTTGGAGTCTTTGGCTGCATACAGTCATGGTAAAAAGAAGGTACATCTTCTTTCAGTTCAAAGGGTTTTGGTGCCAGGATAAAAAAAAAAAAAAAATCTCAGCAACTTTTATGATTAGGTAAATACAACCCCGGATGAACAACAAAACATCACGTATTACACGGTCATTATTTATTTACCAAAAATTAAGCTAAATTACAGAAATGGTGTGTGATTAACTAAGCATACCCCATGATTCAGTAGCTTGTTGAAGCACCTTTAGCAGCAGTATCTTTCAGTAGTTCTAATAATTTTCTGTATGACTTTATCAGTCTCTCACATCATTGTGGAGGAATTTTGGCCCAATCCTCTTTACAATATTGATTCAGTTCATTGAGGTTTGCAAGCATTCATTTATGCACAGCTCTCTCAAGGTCCCACCACAGCATTTTAGTCAGGTTGAAGTCTGACTGGGTCATTGCAGAACCTTGATTCTTTTCTTTTTCAGCCATTCTGCTGTAGATTTGCTGCTGTGCTTGTGATCATTGTCCTGGTGCATGACCCAATTTAAGCTAATCTTTAGCTGTCAGACAGATGGCCTCACATTTGACTTTAGAATACTTTGGTACATAGAGGAGTTCATGGTGGACTGCAAAGCGCCCAGGTCCTGTGGCTACAAACAAGCCTAAATCATCAACCCTCCAACATTGTGCTTGACAGTTGGTTTGAGGTGTTTGTGCTGACATGCTGTTTGATTTTGTCCATAAGTCTTGTGGTTTGCTCAGATGCACACTTTGAAAACCTAAGCTATGCTTTCTCCTGGCACCCCTTCCAAACAAGCCAAACTTGTTCAGTCTTTTTATAATCGTACTGTCATGAAATTTAACATTTAGCATGCTAACTGAGGCCTGTAGAGTTTGAGATGTACACTATATTGCCAAAAGTATTCACTCACCCATCCAAATCATTGAATTCAGTGTTCCAATTGCTTCCATGGCCACAGGTCTAATCAAATCAAGCACCTAGGCATGCAGACTGCTTCTACAAACATTTAAGAAGGAATGGGTCTCTCTCAGGAGCTCAGTGAATTCCAGCATGGTATTGTGATAGGATGCAACAAGTCGAGTCATGAAATTTCCTGAATGACAGCAACTCAGCCACAAAGTGGTAGGCCATGTAAAATCACAGAGTGGGGTCAGTGGATGCTGAGGCGCATAGTGTGCAGACGTCACCAACTTCAGACCTCCAAACATCATGTGGCCTTCAGATAAGCTCAAGAACAGCGTGCAGAGAGCTTCATGGAATGGGTTTCCATTGCTGAACAGCTGGGTCCAAGCCTTACATCACCAAGCACAATGCAAAGTGTGAGATGCAGTGGTGTAAAGCACACCACCACTGGACTCTAGAGCAGTGGAGACGTGTTCCCTGGAGTGACGAATCACACTTCTCCATCTGACAATCCGATGAATGAGTCTGTTTTTGGCGGTTGCCAGGAGAACAGTACTTGTCTGACTGCATTGTGTCAAGTGTAAAGTTTGGTGGAGGGGGGATGATGGTGTGGGGTTGTTTTTAGCAGTTCGGCTCCTTAGTTCCAGTGAAAGGAACTCTTAGTGTTTCAGCATACCAAGACATTTTGGACAATTTCATGCTCCCAAATTTGTGGGAACAGTTTGGGGATGGCCCCTTCTTGTTCCAACATGACTGCACAGCAGTGCACAAAGCAGGACCATAAAGACATGGATGAGAGAGTTTGGTGTGGAAGAACTTGACTGGCCTGCACAGAGTCCTGACCTCAACCTGATAGAACAACTTTGGGATGAATTAGAGTGGAGAGTAAGAGCCAGACCTTCGCATCCAACATCAGTGTCTGACATCACGAATGTGCGTCTGGAAGAATGGTCAGAAATTCCCATAAACACACTCCTGAACCTTGTAGAAAACCTTCCCAGAGAAGTTGAAGCTGTTATAGCTGCAAAGGGTGGGCCAACATCACATTAAACCCTATGGATTAAGAATGGGATGTTATGATCATATGTGTGTGAAGGCAGACAAGTGAATACTTTTGGCAGTGTACTGTAGCCTGGCCTTTTTGCATTTTCTCTGAGCACTGCACAGTCTGACCTTGTGGTGAATGTGCTGGGACGTCCCCTCCTGGGAAGATTGGCAGCTGTTTTATCATGACTGTGAGCAATACTTGTTAGAAGCTCCTTTTTTAGCTTTTTCATTGGGTTTACAATTTGGACACTAACAAATACAGTTCATTCTATTAACATTAACATACATCTTTTGCAAAACTACTCCTCAGTGCAGTATCAGGTGAGACCTCCAGTTGTGTAAGGTGATGTAATGAAAGCAATCTATCACCAAGGCATCATTTAAATAGGTAATGACTCATACTCTGGCCTCACCTGCACACTGATATCCCCACACACTTTTTTGCCCATCACGTCCTTCTGCCACATTCGCTCCCTTGAAGTTTCATTGGTTAAGAGTGTTGCTTATGCTGCCTTTCATATTGAAAGGGCATCATGATATTGTTAAAATACCATTTTCAGCCCTTTCATCAGCAAAGGTCAGTGCATACACTTGAAGGCCATCCTTTGGAATCTTTAGAACTAAGAGGCCCTCACAGAGCATTGCTCCACTGTCAGTAGGCCTTGTGAACCCACCTTTGTATAGGGAGCTATTTTAGATGGGGTCATCTTTTTGAAGAATGCATGGGGTTAGGAAGACTCTAGACTGCTATTCATAAATGTAGGAAGGCTTTTTAAACGTGAGTGAGCAGTGCATTTGGGGGGTTGTTTTTTTGACCGGTTTTAGCTTATCATCAATTAGCTCCACAGACATCCTGACATCCTGTGGCAGATTTCACATAAAACACCACCTCAATTTGGAACAACAGCTTAGAAAGTTCAGAAAGCCTTGTTCAATTTGTTGCTATCATATGCAAAATCATGGAAGATGAAGAAAAGATTATTGCATATGTATTGCACACTTTTTTTTTTCTTTCAAATATTTCATCTGTATTGTGTTTTAAAAGGACAAGAAACACACTGCAATTGAAAAACCAGTTTCCCAATTCAGGAAGTGGAACCATCTGAGGTGCACATGAATGCACAATGAAGGTTGGGCACAATGATTGATTGTTCTCTGGCTCACGTAGCATATCACATGGGATGCCACATCTGTGATGCCTCACAACATCCCAACAGAAAGGCTAGCATGTCTTGCCCTTTTAGGCTTTCCTAAAGACATGACAGTGTCGTACACTCTGCTTCCAAGGCTATTGTTCATTCACATGCTCATCTCTGGTAGGTGATCCCTGATACATCCTTCCTAATGACAGGTCGTGAAAGATGGCAACCTATGACTGGTTGTGCCCGACATGTAGTCTGTCATAAAGGGAAGTGTTTATGGCTCTAAAACCTAATTTGATACTATAATCATCCTGTTAGACAGGTATATTATGTTGTGACAGTTAGAAAGTTTTAGGAAAATGCACCATGTGAGAATGTGTGTGGCAGGTGCTCAGTCTAATTTACCAAATAAATCTGCATGTAGTCAAATCACTGTAAACCCGGCAGGACTGAGACAGTAGAACAGTTTCTCATGAAAACTGGGCAAAGTCAATTTGAAGATTTAAAAAAAAGATTGATGTAACTGATAGCACGAGTTTTTACGCTTAGCACTGTCTTGTGTCAAAATTCTACGTGCATTCACTGATATCTGACTGTTGGATCGTATGCGGCAAATACTGGCACATTCTTGGGTCCCTCATTCGAAGCAATTAGCTGTAAATTCTAATCAGTTGGCACGACTTTGAGCCAATCTGCCACCTCGGGCCCCTCACATCTCTGCCTGCTATTGTTTCACCAGTTCATATCCAAATTCTGCTACCTGTCCCGCCCACACGATGCGAGATCAAAGGCTCTGACTTGGAACAATGGCAAACAGGAACCTAAACAGGATGTGGAACCAAAATCTCACAGAGGCATGCTGAATGGCGAAGGCAAGCCGTTGACGTCTGTGTGCGGTTGTAACAGAGCCCACTTTCCAAACTGGATTGTTAGTGTAAAAAAAAAAAAAAGGTGTGACCTTGATTCCCCCTTCAAAGAGAAGCCATTTCAAAGCAATGGCAACGTAGCTGCCACAAAGAGTCTTAAATGTTTTAGATTTTATGGCAAAATGGCATGGCAGTGATGATTAAAGCACAGGATGAGTTGGTGCAGAGTTAGAAACATAAAGCTGAAGAACAGCTGAGTTGCACACTTTCTGTCACCGCAAACCTCATTTTGAAAACCCTTCAGTCATTTCACCATAGACTTGTAAAAGAGAGTGAGACCCCCAATTTTGTGTCCAGGTTTAACGAACCCCGTCATTTAACCTGCATCAGCAACTGCAGTCGCAACCATCGACCCAGACAACCGGTGACTGTGGTCAATCAGCAGTCCACGTCTGGATCCTGGCTAGACGCCACTGTGGAAACCAATCCCTTCACTGTGTAACAAAGTGACCTTATACTGCTCAATACTAACGATGTCAGGCATAGATGATGGCTGCTAGGCCATGGAGAACTAGAACCTATCCATAAGACAAGAATTAACAGGGTTGTAGTTAGAACACAGATGTTACTTAGATTGGCATTGGCAGGGTGGGGTTATAAATATGGTATCATTAGAGAAAACTATCGGAAAGCTCCAGAGTGATACTGACATTATATTTTTCTCCCCAATCCAATAGAAAGAAAGTGAAGAGATTATGTATCTCACAGTGCTTTTGGGGAATGAAGAAGACAGGGGCTTGATATCGAAGGCCAGAAACCCAATCTGCTGCTGCTGTAGTGCAGCAGCACCCTGACGCTCTGCTGCCAAAGGGCACTGAGGACATGAGGCGTGATAGCTGCCGCGTTGGGGAATTCTGCATGCATCCTCCCCACAAATGAAGGGAAGGCATCTTTTGTAAAGAGAGGGAGCGCCTTTTGTCCTCCTTTGGTGTTTACGTTTGTCTTAAATTTCACCTAGTGCACAGCACGGCCCCACCAAGCCACAGGATAGGCATTGTTCTGGGCCCCGTGCAGGAATGGTAGCCTGCAGTCACCTTCTTTCTGACTGTCGCCATTGTCCCACCACCAACCCCCCCAAACTTCTTTGTTTTTGCTCCCCGCCTCAGACAGCTCAGATTGTTGCCCGATGTTGCTTCCTCTCTTCCCATTGTTTCCATGTCTCCTCTAATGTATGACTTTTCTTCTCCTCGTAGGTCGATGTGTGCGTCGGTTGGCTGGGTGGTTGGAGGGGATGAGAGCGTGGGGTTTGGAGGGGGCTGGAGTACACCGAGTGCATGTGGAGTTTTATGGTTAACCACATGTGTTTTTGAATCTTTGAGCTTCCACGTTTTTTCCCAGGGTGAGGACTTGGGGGACGGGGGACGGGGGTGGGGGGGTGTATAGCATGAGGATGGCTGGAGAGAGAGGCAAGTTGAGTAAGAGAGAGAAATTATTAAAGAACCAGAAATCAGACATGTGGTTCTTGTTTGGGGTGCTACATGCAGAGATGGTGGGTCTGGCTTCTCTTTGCTCCAACCTGCACGTGTAATCTAAACATCCCACTGATTATTAAACAATATGGATGTCTCTCATGCCCCCTCGATGTGAACCAGAACCAGATAAACACAGCAGGATCACAACAAATTACCAGCATGCTCTCCCTTTTTAAATCAGAGAGTCAGAAGGCCAGCCTTTTCCCTCAGTGAACCAGCAGAATTCAAGACCACGCCTCATTTCACAAATCTTACAGATCAATATTTTTTCCTTTAGAATACTGTATCCATAATATCCCATCAGGCTTTTGTTAGTTGTAACTATGTGGGAGCATATTAGCATTATGCAATGAGACTCTGGGCTCACTACACCATGTAGTAAAGTTAGACCATGTGAAAATCAAACCACAGTATGTCTTCATTCTGTTAGATACAAGCAGCATCCACACAGCTCCAGTCATCTGGGTAATGAGCTGCTTTACATGCACACACCCTGAAAATACCAAAAGATGACCATGCCATAAGCCTAATCTTTGGCAAATGAACCACAACCTATTCTTTCATTATTATTTATTTTAAAAGTCAATTAACCTTCTCAGAATTCAGGAATGGGAACTCTAATAAGAATGTAATTAGTTACAGGGATAATTTTCAATAAATACCAGGTTACTGCAAGTTAGTTAAATAAGAAGACATGAAAATGATCTTAACATACTATTTCATAGATAATATAAATTTTAATTATTAATTAATAATAAATTTCCTTTAAAAAAAATTGGGATGAAATTACTTTTTTTTTCCCCGAAAACTTGCAAGAATATTAATATGAAACCACATACAACTGATGGAGTATAGAAATTCAATTTGTATCCTTATTCTGCCAATGTGTAGACAGACTGTAACATAACATAACATCTGACGGCATTGCTACAAACAAAAGTGAGCGGTAACACTGTTGTATCAAAACACATGACGCTAACATAAAGGTGTATGATTAGGGCCCTGTCACAGTGTTACAAAGTACGTTACAGCTGATATCATAACATAGTAACATTACCTTGACTTTGCTACATCATAGTTACAGTAATAAAATTGTATTTATGTTGTGCTACAATGCTGCAGAAAAGTCTCCATATTTTCTGTCTGTTTTAGGACAGTAGAGCAATTTTGCAACAACCAAATCAGGACTAAATGCAATGATTTTGTTGTATAAGCGCTTTGAGTGCTAGTCCAGTTACCATTTTGCAGGGCTGTTACTATGAAAAAACAGGGTCACTATCAGCAGCACATAGATTCATGGAGGGACCTTCATTTGGTCTTGAAAATTAAAACCAACCCTGAGACGTTTTTCTTTGCTAGCTTGGGTGCTAACAGGTGAACTGCTAGCTATCATAAACCAATGTAATAAAATACAGTCTTGAGTAAATGGTAAATAGACTGGTACTTATTTAGCGCTTTTCTGCTCAATTTGAGCACTCAGAGTACCTTTTCGGTTATAAGCAAATGCTCACACAGCTGATTCAACTCAATGCTTGAAGCTGACGTGTCTGGATTTAAAATCACTTACCAGTGTTTATTTTAGCCAGCGGTACAAAGGTAGGGCGAGTTAACCAGCTAACTGGACTGAGCTACTCAGCGCGTAGCTGACATTTATAGCTTCATCACATAAGTCTGCGCTTTTGTCACTATGTTGCTACTCAGGTATACAGGCTTGTCTATGCATACAGCACATGTAAAATAGTGCAGGACAGTCTCCTGGTTGTTTCATTGCTGTTTTGTTTTGGAAATGTTTGTCTCACATTTGACATTTTAGTGCATTAGTTACAAAACTAGATCACAATTTTTGTTTAATGCTTGTTTTCCTGTTAATAATTACCAGAGATAGGAGGTTTTTATATTTGACTAGAAAAAAAAAAAAAATCAATCTTAACTCATGACCCATGTTACTGGATTTTCCAGAGCCCTCAAATGAAGATGAAGACGAAGATTGCGCCATAAGGTAATCTTTAAAAAGGATTAAAAAAGTCATTACATGATAACCGTACACAAACATCATTACTGGTCATTTGCTTTTCATCTTGTTACCATCCTGCATCCTTCTGGACTCCCCCTGAATGATGTCATCTCTCCATCCTCAGGCTGGAAAAATAAAAGGGAAGAAAGGGAGGAAGGTAAGAGTGCCAGGGAGTGAGGTGAACTGTGAGCTGGAGTCCTCACTCCTGCTGGTTTGCCTGGGAAAAGAATGGACCTGGCTTCACATCACACACAGCTGCATCAGCATACGTGTGAGCATGCACGTGAGTGGATTCACTTGCAGGGGAGTGCGTATTCTTGTGCATGACTAGAAGAGCTCACAATGAGAGGAGGATTGCTTCAAAGTAGCTGGAGAATTTAAAAAAAAAAAAAAAAAGGGTAACAGGGAAGATGTGAGAAAGCACAATAAAATCAGGGAGAGTGTTTGAGTTCAGAAATAACACCTCATAAATGTGATCAAGAAAGCCATGAGGTCTCCGAATATGGATGATGGCTCCACAGGTAGAAGAAGAGAAGTGAAAGGGGCATTCGATTAGCGTTGGATGTGTGAATAAAAAAGTGTTGGGTGTCTGTTGAACAAAACTTTTTCAGCGCAAAGAGGGCAGGAGGGATCATAAAAAGCAAAAATGAGAGAGGAGGAGAAGTCTGTGATGACAGCAAAAAAATGTCAAATGTGGAGAAAGCTGCAGTGCTTGTGCATCCCTGGCTGGGTGGGGGTCAGAGCTGGAGTAAACAAACCCACAGCTTAGCAGAATGTTTGATCTGTTCAACTATGAAACACTGAGTGGAGTAAACAGAAAAATTAGCTTGGGTCAGCTACAGAGGGGGAGCTGTGGAGCCTGTGTGTGTGTGTGTGTGTGTGTGTGTGTGTGTGTGTGTGTGTGTGTGTGTGTGTGTGTGTGTGTGTGTGTGTGTGTGGGTGGCGGGATGGGGGGGTAAGTACATACACACCAAAGCAAGTTAGTTGTTCCAACCCGAAAGCAAATGGATGGGGGTTCTCTCCATCGTCTGCTATGACCACTTTTCAGCACCTCAAGCTCGGCCTGTCATCACTTATTTGGAGTTTCGATGGAACTCGGCACTTTCCAGCAAACTGGGCTTCTGAATTCAACAAGGATGTTATTCTACCAAATGAATGGTCTGAGTAATGTAAATCCAACATAAATGTTAATGGGAGCTGTCCTCACCAGAAAAACTAAAGCAAGTTGTTAGCTGTCATTTGTTGAGACATTTTACAGTGGCCTTTATATAGCAGTAGCAAAGCAGGAAGATGTCATGGTTTTATGGGTTTATATAGAGGGTCCAACACAGCGGGTTGGACCACTTTTTGCCTTTAGAACTGCCTTAATTCTTGATGGTATAGATTCAACAAGGTCCTGAAAACAGTTCCTGAAAGGTTTTGGGGCCATGGTGACATGATTGCATCACACAGTTGCTGCAGATTTGTTGGCATCTGATACAAATCTCCCATTCCACCACATCTCACAGCTGCTCTATTGGATTGAGACCTAAAGACTGTTGAGGTCATTAGTACAGTGTACTAAGACAGCAAGTTCTTAGTGTACTAAGAAAAACAATCAAATGGGAGCGATTCGACTTGACATGGTCAAGATGACCTGCTGAAGTTTACACCCAGCATCAGAATGTGGAAGTGAGAAAGTCAAACAGCAACTCAAATAACCGTGATATACAGAAGAGCATCTCTGAACACGCAAAAAAAGTTTAACCTTGAAGCAGATGGGCTATAGCTGCAGAAGACCGCACTGGATACCGCTCCTGTCAGCTAAGAATAGGAAACATATACGTCTGTGTAGGTTCTCAGTCATCCAGGAAACTGAGCTTACAGTTCACACAGGATCACCGAAATTGGACAACAGAAAACTGGAAAAACATTGTGCGGTCTGATGAGTCTCGATCTCTGCTGCAACATTCAGATGGTAGGGTCAGAATTTGGCATAAACAGCATGAATTCAACCTGCCCGCTATTTAATGGTTAAGACTGCTGGTGGTGTAATGGTGTGGGGGATATTTTCTTGGCATACTTTGCACCAACTGAGCATTGTTTAAACACCACAGCCTACCTGAGTATTGTCACAGTGTACCCATCTTCTGATGGCAGCTTCCGGCAGGATAATGTGTCATGTCACAAAGCTCATATCATCTCAAACTGGTGTCTTGAACATGACAATGAATTACCTGTACTCAAATGGCCTCCACAGTCACCATATTTCAGTCCAATAGAGCAGCTTTGTGATGCTATCATATGCATATGGACCAAATTCTCTGAGGAGTGTTTTCCTGCACCTTGTCGAATCTACACCATGAAGGGTTAAGGCAGGGTTTTTTTTTTTTCAAAGTATTTTTAGCCTTTATTATTAAAATGAAAGCTGGGAGAGAACAGGGGGAAGACACACAACAAATGGCCCAGGGCAAGTCAGACCCCAGGCCTGTGCAACAGCCTTACAGTGCTTAAAACCAGTGAGCTAAACAGTTCAAGGAAGTTCAAGGGTGTGTTTGAAGCCGATGCCAAATCTTGAGCCAATTCTGCATGTTTCAACAGCCAAAGTTTTCAGCCAGGAATGTTGGTGTTTGGCACTACTGTTGCTGCAAAAGCAGAAACGTCACATATTGGCATGTTTCTCCAGACTGGCAAACTAATTCTTAGAAAGTTTAATCAACTCTGAACCACCACTAGTAGCAGCCCAGAGCCAGACCTGTGTTCATGTTAGTGTAGAGGAGGGCAACAGTGACCACGTAAGAGTTAGCTTAACTTTGATTGAACTAGCTACATAAATCAATTGCATCGACTCTCTCGTGAATGGCTGCAGTCCCTGAATTCACTATGCAAAAATTCAGGGAAATTCAGGGAAAATTCAGGGAAAATCTATGCAAGCAAATCCACAAATTGTGCCATTTAATCTGATGTTTCTCTTTAACTGATGGTTACACTGGGATGTTAGTCCCAATAGGTGCACAATGCCGACAAAAGACACAAATAAGTTTTGCTGGCACGGAAACAAACACTGTCATACCCTCAAGATAAAAGCTGATGTACCAAGCCTGTCAACGATACAACACTCAGTTTATTGGCCTGCTGACATTGAACATCAGAGGCATGGCGTTACTTCGGTGGACCTCGGTTACCTTTGAACGCTCGTTACTTGGCTGAAAAAGAGGCACGTCAGGCAGAAGAATCTTCGATGCGCCTTTGCCTGTTTTTCCAGCCTTGAAGAAGTTAAAATTAGTCTTTTAAAAGGCAGAATTCAAAGCTGTGAGCATGAAAAGGAGGGCAGAATGAAATGTCGGCACTGCAGTGTTAAAAGGGAGATGGGAGATGAGAGATCCTAGTGTCTGACTTTGGTGTGACTTCAAAAGACTGTGTTTAAAGCGGCAGGCCTTAATGCTGGCCTGATAGCAGAACTGTCATGTCTGTGTGACCTCCCACAGCTGGCCAGCCAGGGACACAGGACTCCTGCCATGTGTGTGTGTGTGTCCGTGTGCACGCTTGATGATGTCTTGATGTGTGTGTGTGCAGAAACTTGTTTGCTTTTTTTCGTATGTTTGTGTGTCAGCACTCTTGTGGCTCTTGCTGTGTGTCTTGATGTGATTGTCTGTGTGGCCTTTAATGTTTGTGTTTTGATGTCAGTGTATGTGTTTGCCTAAGCCGTGAATTTGTCAATGTGTGTGTGCGCGTGCGCACACACAGAGGTTGAAGATCTAAGCTGGGCTCTGCCCTCTCTCCCTATGCACAGGGGCCTTTTTTCCTTCTTGTTAAGATTCAAACACTGATAGGCTTTGAACTGCAGCTGTAGACTCTGCATTCATTTCACCACTTTAGCTCAACTAGCTAAAGTTGCCATTGCACTGCCTGCAACACTATATTGCTACTGCTATTACAAACCATCACACCAGCCACATTAACTGCATAGCAGTGGGCGAAGGCTTGCAGCTCTGTTTATAAAAGCAAGGATTTGCCTTTGATGCAGCAAAAAAAAAAAAAAAAAAAGAAAAAAAAAAAAAGTCAACTGGTCTGAACATGATGTCACTTAGCTCAACTTTTTTCCTGTGGAGAAATACAGTAGATCTAATGTTTTAAACTGAAGAAGGGTATATTCATTTGAACTGTTGCGTGTCTCCCTGGGCCCCGATCAGTCACCGGTTCCAACTGAAACAACTTGAGAAGTACGGGTGAAGTACATTTAAAGAGACACATGAAACTAAAGCAATTTGCAGGGGGACGATGAAATGAACACAATGTGTACAAAAATCAAAAGAATTATAGGGAATTATAATAAAACTTATGTTAATAATTGCTGGAGCAGATATAGACATAAATAAATAGTCCCCCAAAACTTCAGTATTGAAGCAGTGACTTGAGTTGAATGCAGCCCGAGCTTTCAGTGCCTGCTATCATTAATACAACCAAGTGTCATCTACAAAGCTGTGGGTAAAGAGTGAGCTGCTTTATAGACGGGCCTTCATCCTCACTAAAATGTTCTCTAAGAAGCATCTTTAATTTCTAACACTGAACACAAACGTTGCTGATAATCGCCATCATCTTGACAGATTAATGAGTCTGACTTTCTTTTATAGCTCTTATCATCTCGCAGACGCTTGTCAGTTTATTTTCCTCTTGCTTTCTGTCCCTCATGTTGCTTTTGCAGCTTCTCCGCTTATCTGTTGGAGCTGCCGGGCAAGAAAAGCCGAGCAGTCTTCCGTTCTTTTAGGTCCAACAGGCCGGATACTGCTGAGGACTGCCTCTCTTCTCCTGCACTTGTTTCTTCTCATTTCATCTCTCTCTACCTTCTCTCGGGAGAGAGTGCACAGTCCAGTGTAGATGTTGCCAAAAGACCACCACATACACACAGATTTAACACACCTTTATATTCCGCACACACTCAGCGGAGCCCACCAGGGAATCTTTCTCTGCATACGCATCCTGCCACGTCCATATCCTCGATTCTTGTTTTGAACTAAGCTGGTGAAGGGTTCTGCATGTGCCTATCAGTTGATCAAATGAAAAGTTTCCAGTGGTCACCTCCGGGCGCCTGACTGTGTGTCCGCTTTGCTGACAGCGGGAGAGCAAAGGAAACATCGGGAGACGCTCCTGTCACACCCTGATCTCTGCTTTGATGAGTCACATCAAACTGTGTCCACATCTAAACGTCATCCTCAAAGGAAAAACTGGGGGAGGTGTGTGTGGCTTGTTTGTGTGGAAGACACACTAAAGGGGAAAAAAAGAAGAAGTAAAGACACGCATAAACAGTCCTCTTTGTTTCACTGGACTGAGCTGTTAATAAGGTTTAGTTATTTAAAAGTGCCAGAGCCAGGTTTACTTTAGAGCTTTGGTCGTACAGGGTTGTGTGTTTGGTTGAGAAGCAAGTTGCCAGGGAGAGATAATAGACTTCTAAAGGGATATTAAGTCTTGGAAGTCTCTCACTGGGCCATTCAAGGGCAGAGATTTAGCCGCTGTCAACTCAGTTGATAGCGGCTAAATCTCATTGGCTCGACTGTTTCTGCAGTTCAGGGTTTATTCCAAACGGTCATGTGCTCGCAAGGAATCTGTGATGATAAACCCCCACAGAGAGCAAAGTCAGGTATCCTGATGATGTTACCTGACTGGATTTGAATTCAATCTGCTATTCCTCTCATTCATATTCTACTTCCTGTTGCCCTTTAGCTGTTGCTGTTATTATCAGTGTTGTTTTCCTTCTGTCCTTTCTTCTCCTTCACTTTTCCTGCATTGTTTTGTCCTCTGGCTCTTCTTGGCATTGTGTTGAAACAACAGCTGCCAGTAAAGCGGCTTTTTCCTGTGATGAAGATTTAATGTACTTGTCAGATGGTACAAATGGCATATGTTTGCCCCTGTTGCTGCTGCTCTCCTAATGTTCAGCCCGGGATAAGGTCGGAGGCGTGCATTCATTAACCATCTCCTGGAGGTTCTGACATCGTGAGCAAATTAGCAAACACAGTTTGGCACCAAGGTGGAAATGTAGGCTTGGTGTGTGAAGTACAGTTTTCCTTGAAATATTAACTTATTTGAACATGACCCATTTGTATTTCAGTCAGTTTCTCTGCTGTTAACTGACCGTTTGTTCCCCGTTAGGCTTCAGGACTGAATTTACCTTTGATGCAGGTTGCCCAATTTTGAGATATCAGATATAGAAAAGTCTTAAAAACACTGTTGTGAAAAAGTATTTGCCCCATTCCCGATTTCTTATAAAAGCAAGAAGGAGCCAAATACATTTTCCCAGCAGTGTATGCTTGTTTTTGGTTGGCGGATGAGGCTTAGTAGAAAGAAAATAGTTCCTACGTGAACCTCCTTACAACAAGGATTGTGGATGGTTTTTTTTATAGCTAGTTTACCTCTGAAGAGAATTTGCTTTATTTATTTTGGCACTTGCAGCATGATGATTCAAGTGTCATTAAGTTCCATTAGATTAAAGAGAAGCCTCTCTACAGCAGTTGTGTCCAAAAACAGTCTAGATGGATAAATCACACTGTAGACCAGAGGAAACACAACTATCAGCTGCTCTCTTGACACAAGGGGTCACTACAGCAGGTAGCACCATATGTTTGACTTGGCAGAGTTAGCTTTCCTGCCACAACCCCAAAGGGGATTTTGTACCTCTGGCTAGAATTGAACACGCAACTTTTTACTTGTCAAGCAAATGTGTTAACCACTGCACCAGTCGAAGCACTATAAACCACAGGAAAAAAAAATCATTTTAATTTTGGGGTGATCTGTCCCTTTAAATTCCAGCCTGCTTTGTGCTTATTGTGCTTGAAGGATGATGAGGCCTGCATTTGTTTTAGATTCCACAAAACTCCAAAAAAGTAGATTAAAATTGTGGTCAGAAGTTTACATGCACTTTTTACATACTTCACGGGCATGAATGTCATGATGATTTTGGTCTTTTAATGATTTCGTTGAACAGTTCTTTTTCTTGGGTGGAATGACCATATAGCAAACATCTTTAATGACTTTAAAAACAAGAATTCTCTTTGAATTTATTTTGGATTTTCTCTAATCCACACAGGGTCAAAAGTTTCTATATACAGGCTCAAATGTATGCATACACTCCCACTAATATTTGGTTAAATGCCTTTTAGCAAGTTGCACTTTGACCAAACACTTTTGGTAGCCATCAACAGGCTTCTGGAATAATTCTGACTGGATATTTGACCACTCTTCTTGCCAGAATTGCCAAAGTTCATTTAAATTGGTTGGTTTCCTTGCACAAGCCTGGCTTTTAATCGTAGTCCAAAAATTTTTTTGTAGGATTGAGGTTGAGGATTTGGAAAAGAGCTTCATATTAACCTGCTTTATTCATTCCAAAACCAGTTTGTTTGTTTTTTTGCCCACAGCAGCTTTTTTTAGCAGTAGAGAGAGACAGGAAATAAAGGAATTGGCAGACAAATTGGCAACAGGCCGGGACTCGAACCCGCGTCACCTGCACCACAACACGCCGTATGTATGTGGTTGCCAGCTTCACCACTAAGCCACCCAGGCGCCCTGATTCCAAAATCAGTTTTGATTTGTGTTTGGGATCATTGTCTTTTTGGCATATCCAACTGTGTCTAAGTTTCAACCATCTAGTTGTTGAGACGAAGCTGAAGAATTTGGAGGTAGTCCTCCTTCTTCATTATTTCATCCACTTTGTGCAATGTACGAGTACCACTGGCAGCAAAACATGCTGCTACCACCACCATGCTTGACAGTTGGTACAGTGTTCGTAGCTTTGAACACCTCACCTTTACTCCTCCAAACACATCTCTTATCATTGTGGCCAAGTAACCCTATCTTTGGCCCTGTTCACACAAGAACATTTTCAGTGGAAACAGTGTTGTTTTACCATTTACTTTTTCCAAAAATAACACATTCAGATGGAAATGTTTCAAAAATGATTTCTGTTTACATGAAAACACAAGAAGTTGAAAACGCTGTAGGTCCCATTGCCAGGGACACAAATTGGCAGTGTGGATATAGGAGTCCCAATCATAGTGCACATGTGCCAGTACCCCCATTTTCAAAAAGTAGTGTTTTCATGCCACTCTTGTGTAAACAGGAGACCGGAACGCATCAAAACGTTACTGTTTTCATCTGAAAACATTCTCGTGTGAACAGGGCCTTTGCCTCATCTGACCATAAAACTTTTCTCCAGAAGGCATTTAGCTTGTCCGTGTGGGCAGCTGCAAATTTCAGTTGAACTCAAAGGTGTCGAATTTTGAGCAGGAGCTTCTTTCTTGGTTGGTACCCTCTCAGTACATGTTGATGAGAAACTGGCTTCACTGTCGACAGTGATGCTGGTGTTCCAGCCATTTCCAGTTCATGGCAGGCTTGAGTCTTGGTGGTTCCTGGATTTTTCCTAAACATCTTAACCAGTTTCCTCTCATCTGAGGGTGAGAGTTTGGGTCTTCTTCCAGACCCTGGCAAAGTGGTGACACGTCTGAATAACTTGTACTTACATACAATTGTTTGATCATCTTGAAATCTGCAGTTATTTAGAAATGGCTCCAAGAGACCTTCCCTACTTGTGTAAATCTACAATTCTCCTGAGTACTGGTCAAGTGCAATCAAACAAATCCTTTTTATGCTGGCAAAGAGAAGAGTCAACGGGAAGTTAGTAAACTTTGGCCTTGTCAAAATCTATTGTAGAGCTTTCAGCACCACTTATTAAAAAAATTTAAGTAAGTGTATATATGCTCTGTATATATGCCTGTGTGTATACTTTTGACACGAGCATTGTCATAGAGATGCATGAAGCTTAGTGTATGTATTGGTCTGTATTCTAAAGCCAAAAAGCACTGTGACATATAGTGAACGTACATATTTGTGTCCCTGTGTCTGGCTGCATTCGTGAATGCAATATGTTGATTTCGTCTCCATTAGTGTCACCCTCCCACCTCTGCTCTCCGCGTTGTTCTGATGAAAGTGATCCAACATCCTGTGCCAGCACGGGGCCCGGTCGGCTGATTAAAAATGCTAATGTCTCCCGTTGGGTCTTTGATGCAGGACCCGGGACCACAAAGCCAGCCAGGGTTACGAAGGGTCTGTGTAATCCTTTATTTGGGACCCGATGCAGGGAGGCACCCAGCTGAGAGCCCTGACAGTCACAATCAATCATGTCAAGGACGCCTCACACAGGTCTGCTAACCCCCTGCAACATGTTCTGCTTTAATTAGCTGACACTGGAGACTCACACAAGTGGCTGCACACACACACACACACACACACACACAAACATTAAAATACACATATTACCATCATCTACAGCTTAAGTGGCTTCAGATGAGCATCAATCTACACCTCTTAGGCTGTCTAATGTGTGTGACTTAATTACTGCTGCTTAGTGTGGGTGATGAGATTCAGATGTGTATGTGTTTGTGTGAGAGAGAAGAAGTCTTTGCCACAATCTTGGGAGCTTCTGATCACTTTTCTCCCCTGACAGCAAAGCAGTGATGCTTTAAAGAGAGAGAGAGTGAGTGAGGGATGAGGACGTGTGTGCGTGGAGGGGGTGGTAAAGAGCAGAGGATTGAAATGGGGGTTATTTTGAAGTTTGCTTGACATCGTGTTAACAAAGCTTGCCTAATCCCTATGGATAGAAGGCTGGGCAAGAGCTGTGCTGATGCGGTTGTGTGTGCGAGTGTGTTTATGCATGTTTGGGACACATGCTAAGGTCTTGTCTGTCTCAGAACAGCAACACGTCAACACAAATCTGCAGCTCCTCACCAACACTCACATCCACAAATGTTCAGCATTCAGCATAGCAGCTCTGATGAAAGAAGAAAAAATCTTTATTTTGGTATGAAAGCATTTTATTTCAGATTACGGCTTCATGAATATTTACTAAACTGGTACTAACATTATATTCTTGTTACTGGAAATCAGGGCACAACCTGAGAGGTTCCTCCCTGCTTTTGACAACGTATCAGTACTCAGGACTGATGTTATTGATTCTAAAATCAAAATTGGTTATGATGAGAGGTTAGTGGTTAAAATTTACCCCCCCCCCCCCCCCCCCCCCAAAAAAAAAAAAAACAAAAAAAAAAAAAAACAGTGCTCCAGTTCAGATTTCTCACACACATGATCTCCACACCCTTACTTATGTTCTGTTACATAAATCTGGGGTTTGGGACCCACATGAAGTGGATAAGCGTGATTGGTCGCGTGACGACTAAGACTTTTCTACGTTTCGATAAATTGCTTTCAGACATTGAAGAAATATCCAGTGGGGAAAAAAATATCGTTCTGGTGATAATTAAAAAGTTGTCTTCAATATTTCTGAGGTTTCTCACATGGTGTCATGCACACATTGCAAGAGAGTTGTCTGCCACTTTGGATGTGATACAACTACCAGTTGCTAGGAAAACATGTATATTCCTCTGCTGATTGGCAGTGGTTCCTGGAAGCCGCTGGCATTTGCTGTTTGAAATTGGTTGCAAAGATGGTGCTGCACCAAAAAAACACCTAATGATTTGATGCCTGACTGGCCTAATTTGTTGCAGTCATATGCACTTGTCCACATAGATGCTACACAATAGCTGGTAGCTACACATACGATCTCCAAGCAGACTGGGACATAGTATAACAAGATCAACTATTCACCAGTGGTGAAATCCTGGCCTTTATTGGCAATGAATCCCCAATATGAATGTTATTGTTTGGCACACATGGGGTTAAATTACATTTGAGAAAACAAATACATGGTGGTAAAGATGGTAAAGTTACACACCAAAGTTGTTTTGCTGTGTAGTCAGGCATTTCTCTGGGAGTGTGGTTGCACTGAGGGACTCATTGTTGTCTTCCCTCAGTACTTTTAAAACCTTCTCCAGAGGTGTAAATAGTGTAAACAGAAATCCTTATACTTTACGGATCTGCTCACACCATCTACATGTAACGTGCACAGTTTTGCACAGCACATGGTTTGAATAGCATTTGCAGTTTTATGTTGTGTATTTACATACTTTGAGAGGCTGATATTAGAATTCGGTGCAGGTGGGCTGATGTAGAGCTTCCCTCAGGAGCAGAGTTACTTTGCTCTTTGTAACAAACTTCTGAATCCGCTGCACACATAGTAGGCTCAACTCCAAACAAAACCCGAGCATACCTTCTTTTCCTGCTGTCACGCTCTGCTTTTATTTTGTATATTCTTAGCTTCCCCAGCCCTGAACACTTGGCACAAAGCTGCAGTGTGGCCTCATCATCACTGTACTCAAAAATAGAGTGTTGCATTCACTTCAGAGCAGGGCCGACTCCTGTTTGCTCTGAGTCCTGACAGCAGAGCAGCCGGGTTGGAAGGTGGCTCAGAGAGGAGACAGTGCAGACCAAATGTCTGCATGTGACTTTTTTTTTTTTGTTGTTTCCAGGTGCCTGCTGGAATGAATTTGATTAGGTACTGGGAGAGAGAGCACCGAGGCAATCAGTTTGGCATGAAACAATCTGTTACATCTCTTCCTCCCTTCCCATCCTCCGCCTCCTCCTCCTCTTGCTTCACCTTTTTGGTGCCACACGTCAAGGGGAGGTAGGAATGCAGAGAAGGGGAAGCAGCAACAGTGAATGTCCTTTTCCCCGGAGCTATCTGGCAGGGTTAGATTACAAACTGAACACACACAAATGTGTGCACGTACATACACAACTCTTTGTGGTGAATCTACCTCTCGTCTCACCTTTGCCCATTCCTGGTGGTTGAAATGTGAGAATGCACTGGCTTGAGGGCTTGGCTCAGGTTGGGGCTTGGCACAATTTCCACTTAAACAAGAAAAAAAAATTGACAAATTCTTAAGCCTTTGAGGAAGCACTGTGCTTCCAGCTTTCTAAATTACTGATTGAGGTCAAATTGATGCATGTGAATGACAATGATCTGATCCGATGGATGAAAGCAGAGTGGATGCAGAAACAAACCAAGCAGGACTGATGGATTGAAAAGCCAGCCAGCTTGTCAATGAGTCGGGTAATCACTCAGGCAGCCAGAAAGAACATTTAGTCAGGCTGTCAGTTAACAAGCCATTCAGCCAAGCCAGCAAACCAGACACTCTGACTAGAAAACACAGAATTGAAAAGACAGGCAAAACTGGGGAGCGTTCGATGGCGGCTCTTACTTTGAGATTCCGAAGGAAGCAACACTCTGTCATCCAACACTTTAATTACCCGTGTGCTGTATGCCTGCATATCATGTCTGTGTATTTGAGTGCCTGTGTGTGTGTGTGTGTGTGCGTGCAGCAGTGTCAGACTTGTCTGACCAGATAGGATAACTGTCACCTCTCATCTTCTCAAATTAGCCCCCCACCACCGCCACCTCCTATTATGGGGCAGCCCATACCGAGTTTCAGTCGCTCACTTTTCAACACGTTTCGGTGTTGCTTACACTGAGATACTTGGCCCTCATTTTTCTCAGCAGAAATGTAAGCATATCCTCCTCTTTCTTCTTTTATCTTTTTGTTTTTCCTGAAAACTTTTTTTTTCCATACTTCGTACCTGACAGTACATGCTGAGCATCTAGATGTGTGTGCTGTATGTATAATTTGTGTGCTGTATGTATAATTTGTGTGCTGTATGTATAAAGCAGGAATTCACACGCAGCCATAATGTCTTTGTTTTAAAGGAGTTAAATATTTTTTCCCATTGGATTTTTAATTCTTGTGTCGTGTTTCAGCAGACACGTGACCCTTTTTTTGGATTCTGACGGATCACAACAACAACAAAAAAAAAAAAATCATGTTCTACATGGTAATGCTTTCCCATAGCATTCGAGAAAGGATTCTATAACATAGAGGAACATGTCGGAATTAGAGAAATCACTCACTACTCATTATTTAGTGGAGAAGAGAGAGTGGTTTTTCAGTGAGTTCTTGTGTTGTCCAAATGGCTATTAGGTATGAATACAGTTAGGTCCCAAATTTGTTTGGCAAAGAGGATTTAAAATCAAGCAATCAGTATGTAACTGATGTGCAGACTGTCAGCTTTGATTCAAAGGGTTTTACAAAAAAAAAAGTCTTACATCAACTGTTTAGAATTGACAGCAATTTTTATAAACAGTTGCCCATTTTTAGAGCTTCAAAAGTATTTGTACAAACTAACATAATTTAAAATATTAGGATCATTTTTAATACATGGATGAAATTCCTTCGCAGTCAGTGACTGCCTGAAGTCTAGAACCTACTGTTTCTCCTCTCTTCAGATCTTCTGCTAGGCTTTAGTGCAGCCACCTTCAGTTGCTGTTTGTTTGTTTGTCTCTGCATTGAGTTTTGCATGTAGTAACTGAAAAGCATGCTCTGACTTGGCCGTTGAATATCCATTTCTTCTACTCTTGGGTTGCTTTTGCAGTGTGCTTTGAGTCATTATCCATTTGCGTTGTGAAGCGCTGTCTGATCAGCTTTGCTGAGTTTGGCTGAATCTGAGCAGAGAGTACAGCTGTGTACATCCTGCTACTTCTACAAGCAGTCACGGCATCAATAATAGTGGCCATATCATAACACTGTGTCCACCATGTTTGACAGAGAGTGTGCTGCATACTTCTTTTTTTCCCATCATTCTGGTACAAGTTCATCTTGGTTTCATTTGTCCATGAATTTTTTCCCAACACTGTGCAGATGTTTTCTGGCTTCTCATTCTTGACAGTAACCACTTGTTTGCATCTTGTTGTAAACGCTCTGTATTTCCATGCATGAGGGTGTCTCTTGATTGTAGACTTTGACAGCGATACACCCACCGCCTCGAGAGTTTTGTTGCATATTGTGTTTTTTTTAACCATGGAAATAATTGTCATCATGCATTTTAGTTGTCCTCTATTGAGCTAGCCAGTGCATTCACTCTTTGTAAACTGATGGTTTTATTTTGGTTTTTTTTCTGCCTAATGATTGGCAAACTCACTGCTATCAACATGTCTTTGGGTCATATATTTGGAATTACAGTGAAAAGCTATAAATTACAAATTATGAGACGGCTTGTCGGTCATTTGCAGAATTACTTTTGAGCCTGTGAAAACCGTGTGCTCAAAATATCTCATAATACTGTGAAAAGTAGCATACAACTGGAAGTCACTGCGCAAGCACTTCCTTCATGCATCGCACTTGAGCAAAAATGACCGATCGACTAAAGGAAACAGAGCAGCACATTGCAACACAAGCTGCCACAAAGTTTATATTTATTTATTAATTTGACAAAAAATACAAAAAGCATGTGCATGTGCTGATGCTGCCTCAAGTTTGGCATTTGTAAAGCTCTCCAGAATAAGAGATCAGTGAATTTGTTTCTTAGTTGTTCCTTTAGACAACCATGATGAGCTGCTTTTTGAACTCTTCTAGCATTTAAATGATTTCTTGATTTAACAGGTCTGGCAGTAGTTGGGACTGGGTGTAACTGGTGAAATTGAACTCAGTTTTCAAAAAAAAAAAAAAAAAAATTGGTCAATCATAGTTAATTCATGATTTAACGAGGGCACAGGTCAGGGCCAGCTAGGTTTGGGTAGGTTTTTTCCCCTCAACAAATTAAATCATCATTTAAAAACTATATTTTGTATTTACTTGAGTTGTCTTTGTCTAATAATGTGTCAGTGTTAAGTAAATGGAGTATAAAAGCGCCATATAAGTACCAGTCTGTATAGTGATGAAAAAGGAAAGTTAGCTTTTATGATATATTATAATATATCCCATGACAAAGGGTGAAATTCTCCTAGAATTAAATGTATTTTATCTGAAGTTACAATGTAATTAATTTACCTACAAATATAAATACTAGGCACACTAAAATGAGGTATAATAAGTTTTTACAGGAATGCAATAAATATACTATAAGTACTTTGTAATTAGTGCGTAAGTTCCAGATAATTTAGTGGAAAAATAAACAATTCCCCATCTTCACTGTAAATACGCTGCACTTTTAGGAGCACAGCCCATATTATGTAGTGACCTTTGTGTAGAATGCACAAAAAAAAAAGTATAAATAAAAGTACACAGTTCATTGTTAATTTTGTTGTGTTCAATTCTGGATTTGCATGTAAATAAAAGAACACAAAGTATTCTAATAGTGTCTTTGTTCATTAATGCTAATCTATTATTTTTGTAGTTTTTTCCCTTTCAAAGTTCTGGTTGATGGTTGAAAAGTGTCAAAGTAATGAGCCAAGTTCTGCATAACAAAAATGTAAAAAGGCAAGTTTAAGACACCAGTACTTAAAATTACTTACAGCATAATTATTTCTTATTTCCTGTAAAAAGTTTAATTGTTACCCTCTTATTCTAATGTAAGGATTTGTAGGTAAATATAATTACATTATAACTTCAGATAATGAATTTCCATTTAATATTTGGGGTATTACACCCTTAGTCGGGGGCCATATTATAAAGTGCTACCAAAGGAAGATAATTGGACGGGTTTTAAGCAAACTTTAGAGTTCTCTTTCAGGTTCAGATTTGTTCTGCTATAATTTCCATAGTTGTTTAAACAAATTTTCTGATGTATGTTTCGGGGCTTATTTTTGGGTTTACTTTGACTTGAAGTGGTTTGATGGTTGCTTTGCTTACAGTCTTTCTGTCCATCTAAACTGTGTTTTGTTGCCACAATGCCCCCCACTTCTTGTCTCTTCTCCCCATCTCCAGTTGTTCTCCGAGTACCTTTTGCCCTCCTGACCCATCACCTGCACATGCTGACTCAAGGTGTTCGCTTACCCTCCCTTCCCCTCTGCCAAGTACCACTGATATGCACAAACATGCACCTGCAGCCAACAATAGAGGCTTTATACAGGGTGGGCACGCTGCTGATCCAGCCGGCCATCTATCAAAGACTAGGATCTGGACATGGGTGGATAGCATGCCTAGACCACAGTGCTTCTGAGAGTTACTTAAAAGTGCAGCAGTCTGAGAGGCACATGAGGTTTTACTTGTCTCTGTTTAACAATGTCTTCATCAGCCTAAACAAGGATATTATCCAAAGAGTATCAGAGCTTTATCACGTTCAGAGTAGAAAAGCCTCTCTCCACCACAGGGGAGATAAAAAGCTGAACTGAGCAGTCCATGATATAACTGCCTGTCATTATATTTTGCATGCTAAAACCAGCTCTGACCACGTCTAAGTCCTGTGTTTTCTCCTCTCTGGTGATGCATGGCCTCAGACATAACACAACATCCCCATGGCAATGACATCATTGTCTAAATAACATGCTTGTTAGGAATCTCCCTTGATGTCTGCCTCTGCGTAGAGGGATGAAAGTGGGTGAATGAAAGAGAGGGCAAAAGCCATCAGACGCATCTTCAAGAGCGGCCTTCGGCTTCAAAGGCAAACCTCGGGCACTGTGACAGAGAACAACAGCTGATGACGTCACAGAAGGCGCAGGACGTTTAACCGAACCCCCTCGCTGCCTCGGAGCCTTTCTCGGAGCAGAGCTGGAGCAGGAAAACAAAGATGCATGAGAGAGTTGAGGTTTAATGAGGAAGAGCGAGAGAAGCGGAGAGAGCCAGAGAGCACAAGGGTTCATGGGGGTCGGTTTGTGCACACATCAGGGCGGCAGGCGAGATCACATCCACAGGGAGCGTTCCTGTGTTTGGGATAGGAGGGAAAGATAAATAAGTCAGTATGGCTGCACAAAGAGCGGCAAAGGAGGAAGCAGGAATGTTGAGATTCCAAAAGGAAAATTCGTGCCCCCCCCGCCCCCCTTCTCTCTTGCTCTCTCATAAACACACATGCAGGTTCAGATGGACTGAAATGGTAAACAGACGTGTGTGTGTTTTGTAACCATGGAACATGAGTTTTAGAAGTTTGTTATGGATTTGTTTTTCAAACTGACGGCCTTTCACAACAACTCCCTTCCACTGCTGCGTGCTAGTGGATGGCGTATGTTTTACATCATGGCTCTCATCCTGCTGCCTTGGAGTAAATAATATGCAAACAGCAAACTAGCTGGCTGCACCCGCACATCACGGGTGGATCTTGAGATAAGTGAGTTTCAAAGTTTTAAGTAGTGTATATGTGATTAACCGCTGTGATATTTGAGTGTATTTTAGCCGCCCCCCCCCCTCCCCATTTTCCAGATGTTGCCTCACGTCCTCCTTTTTGTAACTTGTAACTATGCATGTGGTAAATTTTCCTCCAGCTGTCCACTGACTCCTGGCTTCTCAGACCTGGATGAGGTTAAGGAAAGAAGGATATAGTTATTGATCCCTATAAGAAAACCCACCCTAAGTATTAGAAGCTGCCAGCGTGCTGTGCCCGGTGACCAGCTCCAGATGTGAGCCAGTGCTTTGGTCAAGGGTAAAAAAAGCTATTCACCTGGCATTTTTGTGACGGCAGGAGAAACCTGAGCTTGGGGAGAAAATGCAGACTCCCTTAACATGGGTTAGGATGCTTTTGCTGTGAAGGAGCAGTGCTAACCACTCAGCCATCGTGCTGTCAGTCTACTCTTTCTGGATGATTTCCGGTGCCATAATGAGGTCAGCTGCAAGACAGAATGGGACTGTTTTATCACAGATATGTCAGAGCACACCTGCTCAGTGAGCAGAGTAGTACTTGTCAACAATATCCTGTCTTTGCACTATCTAAACCACACATTTTTATTTTACACTTACAACTACAACCCTATTCCTTGAGATTGGATTCAGGGAGTAAAGAGAGGACACTGGCACCACACAATAGCCATAAAAATCCAAAGTATCCCAAACAAACTTGGTCGTTCCCCTGCTGGCCTCTCCTCCCCTCTGATCTCTCTCTTCTTTCATCCTCCTCTGGTAAGACCCTCCTCTTCTTCTCCCTCCGTTGTCCCCATTCTCTGTCCTTTTCATCTCCAGGCAACAAGGCAACGGAGGTTTGAGCAGAGAGGGAGAGAGAGCAGCAGACAGAGAGATAGTGAGCTGCTCTCGAAACTTTTGAGACAGCAATGCAAGGAATGCAGGTGCCTGCTGTGAAGACAACAAAGTGAGGGGGGACCTCCATAGGAGAGCAGTGTGGCCGAGCGGCACGTCGGTGTGGTGAGGAGCCAGCCCACATTTCAGCTCTGCTCAGCTGCTTCATGTAACGCAGCCGTTCAAAGTTCACTTTCAAAGATACGCTTGTGGCTGCACGGGGGGGGGGGGGGCGCTACGTGACACCAGGTCTGGAGCTCCAGAAGAACGTTGTGTTTATCATTGTTATCTGGCTTTTACAAAAACTCACCTGAAATATGTGTTTACCATGAAAAGTCATAGAGTTAGATAAGCACATTTCCTGCAAAAATGACAAACAAACTCGAACTGAACATGACCCCATCTGATATTAGGGGCACATTTTGTTGGTCTATGTTGTTCCGGGTGGTAATAAAAACAGAGAATAAACAAGTTTTAACTCTCTTTTTCCTGCCCGCCCCCACACACACACACACATATACTTTTTTCCTCCTGAAACATCTACATTTCTGTTAATCTCTCACCTTCTCTCCCTCTTTCCTGGCCTCCATTTTATTCAGCAGAAAACAGAGTAGCCACAACACAAGGATACCATAAGGGGCTGAAAAGAAGCACACAAGGGAGGAGAAGAGAAGTTAAAAACAGGAGAGTGCTGCAGAGTGCGTGTGATGTGGCTGAGTAAAAGGACACAGATGACAGAGAATATTTTAGACACAGATATAAAAGAACATTATTTAGTGGTTTGTGTGTGTGTGTGTGTGTGTGTGTGTGTGTGTGTGTGTGTGTGTGTGTGTGTGTGTGTGTGTGTGTACACATCAGCCTGTATTTTGCACCAGTGACTGAAAGTGTGAGAAAGGCAGATTGACTTATGTTTGTTTTTGTGCGTCACATATGTATAAAAACATGACGAGACATAAAAAAAACATTTCTGCTGCGCTTCGTAGCGTGTGCGTGTGTGTGTGTACGTGTGCGCGAATTTGTGTGAGCAGCTGCTCATCTGCCTGGTGCAGTTTGGGGGCCCTGTGGCCCTCACAGCCAGTGACTGATGTGATTTAGTGATGCAGGTCAAAGGTCAAGAGCCCCTAGTCTCCATCTGCGTCTGAAGAAAAGGCCATCAGGAAGGGATTAGGTTGGAGTCAATGGTCCTAGTGACATGTGTTCTCCTACACACACACACACACACACACACACACACACACACACACACACACACACACACACACATCCCACTTTTGTGGATTAACCATCCACATCCATTAAGCATCAGTATTTTTCCTGGTGTAAAGCCTTTGTTATCTGGATTTTTTTTTTTAGTTGTATCACTCTTCCCGCACTCATTTGGTCCAAATTAATTTGACTTGCTTGAAAATTTGTTTAAAACTGATCTTCTGACCATTTAGTTCCCCAATACAACAATAATTACTTTGATGAATATAATGTTACCAACAGACACATAAGAGTCACTAAAAATACTAGAACAGCTGTTCTTCAAAAGACACCTGTTAAGATTTTTCTTATTTCCGACTGTATATATAATACTATAATGGTAAATGTGCATATTTACCATGGTTAAGATTGGAAATGATAAAGTCAGGTGTGTGTAAGTAATGCCTGTGAACCAAAAAATTCAGGATTCAGATAGCTGGAAATGTTCCATGTCAGTTGTTTTCTACTTTTGTATCTGCGTGATGTCAGTGAGATACGCAGAAGAACACAGAAGCCCTGCCTACCTGCTGTTTGAACCTTGTGTTTATGAGAGGCAGCCAATCAGAAGCAAGTTGGCTTAAAGACAGGATTGCTTGTTTTGGAAAGTGGATGTGGGGCTGCATCTAGGCTCAGTATAAGATAAATAAGGATTATTTTGGACTGTGAATCATGCAAAGCTACTGTACTGGAGCATAACATGGGTATTAGAAGTATATTAGTGGCCTGTTAGTTTCTGGTACACTCTAAGCCACATTGCCCACTTTGTCTTTGAGGGGCCAGAAAATTCAACAATGATTTCTTTTAACCTGCTCGTCTAGTAGCTGCATTTCTGTAGACAGCAGCAGAAACCTGAAGAAAGTTCTATTTATGAGGAGCCGTTTGACAGACAGACAGGCCTGCGATGGCTGAAGACAAGTGTGTTTGATGAAACATGGCAGGAGCCAAATCCCAGTCAGCCCTCTTATTGAACCTACTGAAGGAGGACTGTGTTGTGGAAAAGTTACCCAAAGTGGCTCAGAAAGAAGTGCACGCTTTCCTGCAGGTGAAGGGAAAACTGGTGAGCTGAGGGAATAATGTTTATGTATTAGATTTCAAACACTTCCGTCCTGTGAGGAAACCCAGATGTAAAGGTATGTTCCTCTGCCTCGAGGATCTGACGAATTTCTTCTTCTTTTTCTCTATTTCCCGGCATTTTCTTCTTCCCCATGCCGTGATAGAGCGACAGAGTTTGGCTCTCCGTCATCTCAACACACAGAGGATTTTTGAGCTAAATATGCATACAGTTTGAATGTTTTGCTTCTTTTAAAATTTTCCATGTGGGCAAAGTGTGCTTTCTCACAGCCTCAGACACCTTTAAGTTTGTGAAGTGGAATTAAAAAAAAAATGCCATTAAAGGGAGTTATATCAGTTAAAGGCGCTCCCTATAGACAAACCAATTTCTGGACCATTTATATTTCTTTTAAGAAAATAGCCTGTCCTATGATGGCAACAGAACTTTAATCTTCAAACAAACCTTATCCAGCTCTACTGGGATTTTTTTTTTTTTTTTCTCACCGCTCTTATCTTCTTATGTGCGTCGTTGCTGGAGTGAATTTCTATATATTCTTACTTTCTTTGTCAGCACATATAAACAAACCCAAGGCCTTCACAAATACGCACCGCCCTGCTTTCAAAAGTCTGATAAAGTCTTTCTTTTTTTCCCGCTACTCAGAGAGGAGAAAGCGGGTTGTTAGCTCTTTGAGCCAGCTATCAGAAAATCCGGGGGAAATTACGCTGAGCGCAGCAGTCGTACAGCAAAGGGTGATTACAAATTCAAATGGATGCTTTTGCATCAATGGAAGGCTTTGAAGACCTCTTAATGAGCAGATAGCCGGAGTTAAACATTTGTGGAACTGCCATCTTCGAAAGAGAAGAAGGGGGAGAGGGAGAGAGGGGAAGAGGCAAGGAGGAGGAAAGAGGGGAGACGGGGAGGGTTTTGATCCTGGCAGATATCTGCAGGGCAGTGCTGAGCAACTGTCTATATCCGACCAGTGGTTGTCTTTAGAGAGCGAGAGCTGTTCGAGGCTCTGTTCGGATCCAGGGGTTGATGGGGCTCTTCAGAACAAACTTGCACCAGGACAGCATCCCCCCGCTGTTCCGTACTGATCAATGTCTGTCAGATTTGAAAGACTGGCATACAGGATGAAAGCAGGATTGAGATACAAAAGGAGGGTGGGACTGGAGAACAAGAGGGCTGCGGAGAGCTGAATGTACCACTAAATCAAATATTGAAAAGGAAATAAGAGGAAGAGACGGGGCAAGAACAGGAGGGAAGGAGTCAAAGGAGAACTAAGTTGAAAAGAAAGCGCGGATGCTAAATAAAGTAAGGAGGTTTGCTCAAAGAAGAGGGGGATGAAAAATAAAGGAGGGAAGCAATGGAAAAGAGACTGAAGCAGGAAAAGAGAAGGTTGAAAGAGAGCAAAGCAAAAGATAAACAAACACAGGGAGGCAGAGGGAGACGAAAGAGTTGTTCCTCCATCTCAGCAAAGCAGCGGGAGTCTAGTGGAGCTTTGAACTTGGCCCCCATTAGAGGCCTGATGACGGTTTGAAGTGAACGGTTGAAACGAGCCAGAGCATTTTAGATGTTAATTTGTTTTTGTTGTGTGTGTGTGTGTGTGTGTGTGTGTGTGTGGGTGTATTTTCTCATCCTTTTCAGGGCTTCCGAATCGTTCATAGTCACACCCAATTTAACACAGCAGGATAAAATGCTTCCTTTAGCTTTGTTCTTTTCTTCTGTTTCTCTTTCGTCTCATTTTCTCTTACCTCTTTGTTTTGTTTCCGGAAGGGAGACGAAGATTGTTACAGCAGAACTTTAAGTTCAATTCAGCTTTTCTTTATTGAAAGGGAGAAAAATGAATCTGTGGAGATGTCATCTTCATATGATTTGAGATTTTTTTTTTAATCTTCCTATCTTGTTTTTTCTCTGTGATCACTTGGAAGTGCATTGACAGAGAGATATGTATCTTTAAAGTGTGCAACTATTTGGAATATTTTAGGACTATGACTGATTATTCTTGCATTCTTTCCTTAAAGTGGAGCTTTTAGAGTTTTTAATATTTTCTTTCAGATATGAGCCATTATAACGGTGAATTCGCATATTAAACTGGGTCAAAGTTTCAAATGATAAAGTCTGTGTATAATCAAGTAATTTTTCTACTTTTGTCTTTATATGTTATCACTGAGCTTGCATCTCCTTAATATGGTCATCTGAAGGCCCACCCACCCACCTACTGTACAAACCCTCTGTTTGTGAGGGACAGCCAATCAGAAGAGAGTTGTTTTGAAGAAAGGTGGGTGGCCTTGAAGAAAGCTGAGCTGAATGGCTTAGGAAATGGATAAACTATAGAGCTGCACCAAGGCCCAGTATAAGTTAAATGAGGATTATTTTGAAATGTAAATTATACAAAGCTACTGTAGTAGAGTCCAAGAATACAGTGTGTACAGAGTACTACAGTCATTTCTTTCACTGAGAATTGAATATGATCATGAAGTTATTGTTTTGTTATTTGTTGCATGTCTGAGCTCAGTAACCACTTCAGAACTTGTTCAGTGAATTAAAACAGCTGCATATCCATCCATTTTCTACTGCTTATCTGGGGCCTTATCGTAGGCCAGCTGAGAGGTGTAATCTCTCCAGAGTGTCCTGGGTCTACTCTGGGGCCTCCTCCTAGCAGGACATGCGCAGAACACCTCAACCAGGTGGCATCCAGGTATGTCCCCATAGCCATCATCAGTGGCTGAGAATTGGACTGCCATTGCCCCTGCCCTTGACTGCCACCAACTGCACATTGTGGGTGGTGGGCTCAGAGGAGGGTGGACCCATGGGCTAAGGTCCAACCACCAGGCACTCTCCGTCAAGCACCCTCCACAGGCCTGGCTCCAGGGTGAGGTCCCAGTAACCCTATACTGGGCAGGATAAACTGTCCCTTGATTTCTTCTCTGTCATAGAGGTCCTCTGAATCACTCTTCATCTGGCTCCTCACCCAGGGCCAGTTTGCTTTGGGAGACCCTACCAAGGGCAAACATGGCCCCTGTGATCACTGGGACACACATACTCCTCCACCACCACAATAAGTTGGTGATTCACAAGAAGCTGCAATCACAAGATATTAAAATCAAGTGTCTGCTGGGAGAAGTTGTCAGACAAACTGGAGAAGGCCAGCTGAATTTCTTATGACCACTTTGACCTGTGAACCCTGGCTGTATCTCACATTTGGTCAGCAGGAGTGTGATCAGATCAGCGAGCCAGTCCGGCACCACCTCTGCCACCAGATTAACTCCCAGTCTTTGTCCCCAAGCCTCCTCAGTCTGGGTGACAAGTTTCTGGGGGACATAGCTGGGTAAAGTGCCTGGGCTTAGTGGAGGGGGTTGTGTGTCTGGATGGGTCTAGTGTGTAAACACTGAGTGTCTGTGATCTGGTGACACATGAAAGGGGCCTGCCTGTGGGGTTGCCGGCCCATCGTCTATATGTCGGCATCCCCCACCTACCCACACACACGCTGACATCAGATTTATGTATTTATGCATTGCTGTAGCTCAAAGGGCTATAGCTGGAGGGGGGTGAAGGAGAGTAGAAGGGGAGCATGGCTGCTCAGTCTGCAGACAGAGACTGATGGGGTGCTGGAGGTTGGAGGGCAACTCATGGGTGACATGAGAGATTGAAGGGCAGGAGGGAGAGGAGAGTAAGGGGTGTGAGACATCTGGAGAGCGATGACGCTGATTTATAACGTATCGCTTCAGTCCTTCTACGGGCTCAAAAGTGATGCGTGTGAGTGCAAACGCCCAGATTATACATGAAGACACAGACGCTGAGATTTATGTGATTTTGAAATGAAGCTTTTTTATTTTTTATTTTTTTCTTTGTCTGTTTTTTTTGCTCTTGTGTTGGAGTTATAAGTACACTGCAGGTCTCAACCACCCATCATCTCACTATAAAAATTTACAATCTCAAAATTAGACAGTTTAAAAAAAATGCTGTCATGTTCCTGTAATTCTATTTGAGCAACAAAAAAAAGAAGTGCAGTAGCAAAATCTCAACACTAGTGGGTAGACATGTTTCAATATATCACTGGATGCCTTCTGCTTAGAGCCATTTATTGAAGATCACAGCCTTGGCTGACAGGCTAAGAGGTCATCAGTTAGTACCCACCATTCATTGAACGTTTTGACCCTTAACCACAAGACTCTCTTTAGCGGTGTTGGCCAAAAGTCCCACATCCTGGCTTCCAGCTCAATTTGTCCCTTTTGTGCCAGAGCCAACGTGAGGGTTTTGCTGCTCCTGCTCCTGCTTGCTGCTTTGGACAAATTTCAGCCTCCAACTCCTTCTACTGAAATTGATATTTCTTCCATGTATTTTCTTGCATGATGCTGGCAAGCTGTCTTAGTACCCCTGTCATGATGACACCTGAGGTTAGTGCTACTTTGCCCCCTGTCAGCATGTCACTGAGTGCTTTTGCTCCTTGTTAATGATACACAGCTTACACACACTGGATCTTTTCCCAGGCACCGTTTGTGCAGATTCAGTGGTGTTGTTGGTGTCCCACAGGAGGAAGAGAAAGATACTTTTGTATTTTTGAGAAGCAGCATCTTGTCCAATGTATTGATTTATTTTTGAGTCAAAATCCTTTTACATGTATAGAATCACCAGTCAAATGTAATTAAAAAGCAGAGCTTAAAATGTTTTTTGATTTTACCTCAAAACAAAGCCCTTTACCCCCTGCAGGTTATGCATGCATAGTTAAACAAATTCACGACATCACTAATAGCCTGAGTGCAACCACTGTCAGTGTCTCTGGCTCATCCCACCAGAGCAGTGAACAAATGTCATGCTTACTCACATTAGCCAAAGTATGTTTACCTACATCTTTACTTGAACAGGTAAGTATGAAACTGTCTCAAATATGCACATGTGACAGAACAAAATGACTGGCTGGAATGTTTTCCAGTCTGGATGCTGACTGGCTCTGTCGGAGCAGGGATAGGACACCCATCATCTCTGTTCTAGATTCCACTTAAAATCTAGAACAGATCCCTTCCTCTTTCTGCTTGGACTAAGGATCTTTGCTGACTGGAAATAGTCTTTCCATGTTAGTAGAACATGGAGGGTTCTCCATGTCAATATTCTCACACAGGGGTTGCCTGTTGTTGCCTGAACTGACCACACCCTGCTAGATCTTGTTGCAATCCCTCTTTTGTGAATTCCTTGAAAAGCTCTCGAGCTCGTGGACAGCATGCATTTGACAGCTTTCAACTCAGGAAAGCAGGGAATCTGTGGCTGGTCAGTTATTATAGAGAGCCCAAATGATGTGAAGCTTCAAGGAATTTCTCGTCACGAAGAGAAATGCATGGAAATTCTCTTCATTGTGACAGTTATCCTTTAGTCCAAAGGTGCTAAAAAACAAACAGGTGTATAGTTTTCCTGCCTTCTTAAAACTATTCAGTGATATGAAAACTAACTTCTGTTGAATTACCTACAAATAAGGAGCTATACAAATAAAGTGTGAGTGACTGACCGTGCCGACCTCAAGGTCTGATTCTGCAGATAACATGAATCATATAAACATTTCTGCAGGCCAGAGTGGGTAAAATGAGAGACTTTTGACTGATTTATGCTAGGACATCTAATGAGTTCACACTAGGATGTATTCTGTTGCTTTGGTAGAGCTGATGTGCCATGCATGATTCCATTTGAATCAGAATGAAAACTTTGCTCTGATTAAAATTTCAAATGTAGTTTTCATTTGAATCATTTAAAAAGATTATTTAAAGATGATTTTTTTTTTTTTTTTTATAAATCCCGGTTAAATTCAGCTGAAATAATTCAACCCAATCAGCCCGTGTTCTCGGAGCTACGGCATCCACGCCCGCCACTGTGGTTAAAACCTAACCGAAGCTTCTAAACAGTCCTATCATATTATGTTTGCTCAAAATCACAGATGGTATTTTCATCACAAAAATGAACATGAGAATCATTTCAGCTCCCCGCGCAGTCTTTTACTCTTTTCTTGCTTTGCAAACAGCAAATTCTTCAAGATTAGAGAGAGAGAGAGAGAGAGAAAAGGAAAGAAATAAAGGGGGATGTCTGGGTAACTTCAATAGCCTCTCTGTGTCCATCTAATATGGAGGGCTAGCATGCTGGGAGTTGGCCCTTTCCATTCAGACAGACCCCAAACTCATAAAGACCTCTTCTATGGCCCCCAACCTGAAACCCACCCACCAAAGCCCTCACTGGTATAGGCCCCTTCCATGGGAACTTGCAATCTGCAATGTAATCCCACTTTGGCCCCTGGAGAAGCCTTTCCAAACAAACCATGTGAGCCCTAATACCCAGGGCTTCACAAGTGGCTCCTGGCTAGGCCTGAGCTCCATCACCAACAACAACTTGGCCCTCCTTCTTCTTTTTTTCTCATTCTCTTGCTTTCCCTCTTTCCACAGATAGACGACAAAAGAAAGGGATCTCCTTCTAATTGCTTCGGAGATTGAAAAGCTGAGAGGGGTGGTGGGCGGCCACAGAGGGAAATGAGACGGAGGCTCTAGAGGCAGCGGGGGACTGTCAGTCTGGCTTTGCCTGCCCTGGGTGTGCAGTAGCTGGGATAAAGGAGCTGGCAGGACAGCCTCCACTGCAGAGCTGAGCTGAGTGGATCAGAGTGGAGGCGGGCGACTCCCAGGGCCTGGCTTTACAACTCTGGCCAAACAGAGGACTATGAGAGCGTTGAGGAGCTTCAGCGGCTCTGCTGGAGGTCTTCTTCACACATGGGAAAGGACGTCTGGTCCTCACAACTGGGATTCAGAAACCATAGGCTGTAGAGAACAGCGTGTCCAAGCCAAGAGGGAGTGTTCGACAGAGAGAGGGCAGAAGCATAGTGCATTGGTAACCATCCAAACATTGTGCTCTGTATGAACAGTCGAGCCACTGTTGATCAGTGAGGTTGATGATGAAGTGTGTGAACACACAGCTGGGGTGGTCCGTGACCTTTGGATCTGTTGCCATGACATGCAGAGTTGCTAATAACACTCACACTCACACTCAGACACATACCTTGACCTCTGGAGCATGCATTGCAGCAAATCCAAGCCTCTTTCGCTTGCTCTGCATCACCCAGCAGCAGCTCTTTGAAGCCTGGCGGAGGAGTTTTGCTCAGCTGTCTGCTTGTGTGAAGGAAAGAAGCTTCTTTGGTGATGATGAAAATCAAGATAGCATTGCCAATTCCTTGCAATTCAGTAAAAGAGGAATTTTAAAGGCAACACAAAAATCAAATTCGAGGAAAAATAGCTCGTTTTGGTGCAGCCAGAATACCCTCCACATAAAGTTTAAGTTCAAAGGTTGGATATGAAAGGCCCTGGTCTTCTACATGTTTAGTGACATGAGATCCAAAGGATTTTGGCCTTCCTAGCTCCAGAAATTTCCTTTAGTCTCCCCTCCCTGACCTCCTTTCATCCGTCCGCCTTTCTTCTTTTTAATACAAATCAGCCACTCAATGCCATGCACATGTTTTAGTGTTATTTGAACTCTGGCAGCGAACTTCAAACAGCTTTTAAAGTGAACTGAGTTTTTTTTTTTTTTCCTCTCGTGCTCTCTATCTCGTTCTCTTTTTTGAAAGAACACAGCCATGCTTCCAAGTACACCTGATCAGAAGGTCGAGAGATGGGGATTATGATATGCAAATGAGGCTTTGTTATCAGTGCTGACATTCGTTATAAAGCTGAACAGTGGAGGGGTAACATGAAAAGGTGGCAACTCGCCCTCCCCTCTACCCCTTTTTAGCATAACCTCTCCTCTCAAACACACTGGCCTACCTAAGCCCTCGATTTTTTTCTTCTAGATCAAAAGGTTACACCAACAAAGAAAAGCCTGTGTGGTAAAAAGAAAGTTCCCCCATTCACACTTCCGTGTACTTCTATATAGTCAAGACTATTGATTGGTCAGCTGGCCCTAAGGTGTGTGCACCATCTCTCACTACTTTTAAAGCAAGAGATGATATCTGGATTCACCCGTGTGCTGATGAAGGTGTCGTCTCTTGTGCTGTTTAGGCAGAGCGCAGGACTTGGCAATTACCAAACACTGTAGAAAGGCTTTCATGTCTCTCCCCTGCTGCGACAGGATGAGTGTGAGGACACACAAATGCACACTCTCACACATATACACCGAAAGATTTAGTCTTCCTCTTTTCAAATGCACACAGAAACATGCATATGGTTGCCCCCCCCCCCCCCCCCCCGTTCAATCTGCATACGGTTCAGTTCAAAGGAGTCCAGGCGAGGTGGCGGTCTGTGCTACTTTTCCAGCTATTACCCAGGCCCACCATCTGCACTGATCTAGTGAGGAGTGGGTTTTATGAAGTTCATAAAGGGATGGTTATTAGAGCATCAGAGTGGAGATTGGCTGTCTGGCCTTTGAGTTTAACAGCAGGGGTCCCGAGTGCTTTGATGTGAATCATACTGTTAAATAACTTTTGAGAGGTAGAGGGAGCCACTGAAACCTTACAAAAAAAGGCCAAGCCCCTGTTATATAAGTGATAATTGACCCATTTTTGCTCCTCTTCCTCTGTTTTTTTAACAACTTGAGCTGACAGCAGCAATGGGATGAAAATGATGAGCCATTTGCTATCCATCAGTTTAAAAATGACCTTTCAAATTCAGTATAAAATTGGATAAGTGGACAGGCTGGCAACCTGTGCAGCGTGTACCCTGCCTTTTGCCCCCTGACAGCTGGGACAGCCCCCCGCCCCCACAACCCTGAAAAGGATAAGTGGAAGAGGATGGATGGATGGTGTCCAAGTAGTGCATGGTGCTGCCCAATTTGATATTTGATGTTTAATTTTCTTCATCCATGGTGTTGCTGGTGGAGGCGGGGCTCAAACACAGAAGGTGTTGTGAACCATGACATCCTCTCTGCAGGAGGTGAAGAAAGGAATGTCATCTTGGATTTCAGCCTTTTCACCGTTTCCCACCGTACATTTGGGGTTAAAGTGACGGTTCAGACATGAAATCTTAGATAAGACCTTTGAGCATCAGCCAGGAATTAAGGCCTTTAGAATTTTCTATCATAAATCTCCAGAAGTATCTGGCTACAAGCTGAGAGGAACTATGGCAGGAATTTCTACACACTTTGTTTTTTAATAAATATTAGATGCTCTTTCATTTATTATAAAATTCAGCATAAAATCTATTATTACAAAATGCAGAGCTGCTGCCATTTTTCCAGGAAAATCATCTGTCTGTGATACATCTACTGACCCACCAGCTTTACTTGTTAATGTTTCAGAAAAAAAAAAAAAAAGCACCACTCATTTGGCCTAATCCCCATTAAATAACCGCTACTGTCTCTACACTTTTGGCCAGAAATAAGCTCAAAGTTCCACACAGAGCTCAAAGAGCTTGCAAATGTTGTTTACCTGATAAGATTTAGATATCAACACTTATCAACAAGAAAAACATTTTTAAGAAGATTTGGCAACCTCATCGAGACAGATGGGAGGCAGTCTGCAAGACATCCACCCCATGCACCATGTGTCAGCTGCTGCTTTGTGGCCTTGCCCCTTACACACTTTTGCGTGTATCGTTTTGTGATGCTATTGTTTTCCATTTAAAATATATGTAAAACAAACGATCGTAAACCATACATAAAAACACTGGTTTGTTAAAACCTTTGTTTCTCCTCTTTTATATACTTGATGCTTTCATCAGCTTTTGCTCAAGGAGAAATGTGTTCCTGTGATGAATGTTAATAGAATCATAAAGTAGAGACTGTGAGGAGTAGATAGATCCAAGTCTTTATCAACAGCAGGGACAGTGGAGCGAATCAGAGGAGCATCCTGCGTATACTGCAATCCATCAGAGGATGATCAACAGCACGAGTGATTCAAGGGTTCCTTTCTTTTTAACATGTTTACAAAAAAAAAAAAAAAGTCTGACATGATGTCACTCTAGCCTGAAGGTGAACATGCTAATCCCTAATTCCATCATTTAAACCTTATTCGAGGTTCAAGGTCAGACGAACACAATATATCAAATGCTGAAACTGATTCAAATATTTAAAAAAAAAAAATACACGCTCATTTTAATTATCAGGCTGGGAGCATATTTAAAAAAAAATAGATCAGTGGCATGTTTACCACTGTGTTGCATCATCTCTTCTTAAAAACAGAAAAAAATTAATGATAAAAAATAATAATAATAACTCTGTTTGGGAACTGAGGAAACAACTGCTGTAGTTTTAAAAGCAAAAAAGTTTCCTCATTCAGGTCTGATATGCTGTGTTTTTGTTTTATCCATAATCCACTCAGTTATTCAGTGGGTGGTATGTCATAGTACTCCTGGACTGTGGGCCTTGCTGCTGTAGTCGCAGAACGTGGGTTGATGTTGTCCTGATGAAATAAGCAGCGCTTGTTAAACAATTTAGCGCCCCCCCCCCCCCCCCCCCCCCCCCCCCCCCCCAAGCTTTACCTACTCTCTTGGATGCTCTTTTTAGAGCCAGTTGTATTAATTATCATGTTAATTGTTAAGCATTAGCCCAGTGCTTCTAAAACATTTTCTGTCATGCCCCATTTCGCCAGATGAAATCTTTTCACGCCCCACACGAAGCGTGGTCCAGGGGTGGGTGGGTGGTGAGCTTAACGTACCTGCTAAGTTTTCTTGTTCCGCCTTGAGAATGAATCTGATGCTCAATATTTGTCCCGTGTGACTTTGCGCCCCTCCTGTCATGACTCTGCGCCCCTCAGTTTGAGAAACTCTGGCCCTACACAATTTTTTCCAGCCTTTGTTGCCTCATCCTAATTCTTTTGAAATGTTTAATTAGTTTATACTGCCTATTAAATTAATAAATTAACAAATAACATTTCAGCATTGTTCCAGTTCCTTTTAACATTTGATGTGTTGTTTAGATTCAGTGTCATGCTGAAAATTTCCAGAAGAAGTGTTCATAATTCCATCAATTTTGACATGATTCCCAACACCACTGGTTGAAATGCAGCCCTATTTCATGACTGAGCCTCCACCATGTTTTACAGATGACTGTAGGCACTCACTCTTGCACCTCTCCTGACCTCCTCCGTACATGCTGACTATGACTTGAGCCAGTGTAATGTGGCACACCTCAGCCTTTTCTTCCTGTTTCCCTTCCTTAAGAATGGCTTCTTGGCAGCCACCCTTCAGTGAGCAGTAGATGGATCAAGTGACGAGCCAGATGCATCTCTCAAGTCCTGTATCAGGTCTTTGCTGGATTTTTTTCCCTCCTATTTCTTACACTTCTTACACTTTCAAATAGTGTTCATGTGCTCAAGATAGTTTTTTTTATTAGGCCAGCCACGTCTTCTTTTGTCCTCCATTTGTTCAGTTTCCTCAGTTTTTTTTTAAGGACATACTGCACACCACGCTGAGATATGTACAGCTCTTTGGGAATCACAGTGTTGGTTGAACAATATCATTTTATGCCTGCGTTTTTGTGACAGGCTTCTAGTAAAAAAGTGTCTAAAAATACAATTTAAAATGGGTTCTTTGCTAAGTTGTGTATTATTTGCAGACACAACACTGTTCATCCCTTGAGTTAACTTCCTTTTTTATGCTTGAATTATTCATAGGTCAGTGTTACGTGGCTTAAACAAAAAAAAAACAAACCCATTCCTGTGAATATGGTCAGGTACAAAAACTGGACCGAAAAAATGAGTGAAAAAGCAGCCACTGTCCAAAGAAACACTTTGAAAGACTTTTAGAAAGCCTGGAGAGCTACTGCTCTAGACCACTTTAAAAAATGACAGGAAAGTCTGGCTCCAAAATATAAAGAAACAAGGTGGGGATCAAGACTTTTACACATTACTGCATATGGTGTTTTCTGAAGGGCTTCTTCTCTGATGAAGGACTTTACCACATTTACAGAAACAAGAAACATTAATTGATCATTTTAGTATTTATTTTAATAAATTGAATGCAATTTTCTGCTGCCCAGCAGTAGCATTAATGTCCACTAGATGGAGCCCTACACCGCTCAGATGGTTGCTGATGGTACACCGCTGTTGGTGGTGCAGGTGATGCAACCGTGGACATCAGATCAAATGGACTGCAAATCAAACCAGAAGATCAATCGATTTTATCCTGCAGGTTATATCAGATGAAAGCGGAACTGGCTGATCCCAGACCACTCTTTGCTCACAGTGGAGATTCAGGACGCACGTGGACGGTTTCTCTTGATATAATCACAGAAACCCAGTAGGTGGCAGCCTATTCAAGCAAATATAATCAGATTAGAAGAACCCAAATTTAGACAGACCTCCTCGCTGCCAGAAATGCTGTGCACCTAATGGACTTGATCCAGGGGTAGGCTGAGCTCTCGGTTTTTGTTTTATTTTTAACTTGATAGTCTGCGTAAAAAGATGCCGTCTGTAAGGGGATAAAACTGCTTTTATAACTGTTATGTTTTCACCAGCTGATCACTTTCTCAGCTGTAGGTAGCTCTTTATTAGAGAGGCTGATGCTGTTTGTGGAGGGAAATCCGCGTCTTGTGGGCATACTGCAACGCCGTGACGCAATTCGCACTCTCCTGCTGCATCACTATAAAATATGAATCACCAATGTGCCGACGATCGGGTTCTGCTTTGGGTGTAAATATAATGTAAATGGTGAGGAGGGGGGTGTGGCGCAAAGTATCGCCCATTCACCAAATCAGTACACGCCCAGAGCCCGTGCACTTGTGCCAGGGAGCCAGGTTTGATCACTGTGGCGCTGTCTGTATGCTCGGACTCCGGCTGGGTGCTCAGGCCAGCCAGCCTTCGGCAGCTAGCCCGCCGTGCCCCGTCCCTCCGCAGGCTCCGGGCTGCAGATAAAAGGCGCTCCACGCTGGGAATCGCATTACGCAGCTTCAAAGCCTGGATGCAGAGCAACCCAGTGGCCTGCGGATGAAGATGCGATATCTACGGTATTATTGAAGGTGCGTTTGGTTTTGTTTCCTTGTCAGTTCGCTCCCGGTATCACCTGTTTGTGCCATGGATGCGTTACAGTCAGACATAAACCAGCGCAGAGCTGAAGCCGTGCGGAGGACAAAGGGGCGGATGGAGCTGTAAATATTTCTGTTAGGTTAACAGAAGCAAACATCTTGACTTCTTCATACAGCAGCCATGCTCAGTACAGCTGTCAGGATGCTTCAGTTTATCAGAGTATACTGTGGTAATCTCTATATGTTTAACCTCTCGGTGTTTGGACCATGTTGTGAGTCACAGCTGGTAGATGAGGCTGGCTTATAGGAAGTGGGTCTGCCTGTTGGCAGGTGACAGCGGCGTCAGCTGAGGCTCGTTATCCATGAAGCCTGCTGTGAGCTGTACAGGTCTGCATGAGCTGCTCGCCCCTTTCCTCTCCTCTCCTCTCCTCCTGGCTCTCCTTTTAGTGGCAGGCCCACAGCATCAGATCCACACACAACAGTATATCACTCATACTTTTATCATTGTGTAACTATGGCACAGAAAGCTTTATTTATTACAGGAACGGCTCACAAGAGGTCTGTAATGACACCACTTTTCTTTGGTGGAGTCTGTGTCCAGCGTCCACGTCTGAACCGGTTCCTTAAGGAGCTTTAGGCTGACTTTTTTTAAAGTATGCACGGTGGTTATGGAAACATGACACTGGTCCGTTGTTGCACCTGTAAACATCTTCTTAATCCCCCAGAGAGTAGCTGCGGATCGACTGATGGATACCTGCTGCATTTAAATCCTGTAACTTTCTGTCCTTGTGTTTCAAATTGAGCAGGATATTCCCTTTTCTCTGTTTTCCTAGGTACGTTAGCATCGTGATCCATGGCTGTGCTGTGTGTGTCTGTGCAGATTGTGTTGCAAGAGGAGATTGAATGCCTCTAAAATCTCAAGGTAAGACACCCCCTCCCTCCTTTGACCTTGTGTGTGTGTGTGTGTGTGTTTGTGTGTGTGTGGGAGGTGGTAATGTTGGAATTGATCCATGGCCTTGAGCGGCTGCTCCCTGCCTCACTTTACTTCTCCTTAATTGTGTCTCCTTCATCTCGACTGTTCTCACTCAAGACCAGACCTTTTTCTCGTTAGTGCAAAAGCACAATTCCCTGCTTAAATGCACATGTACATATACATTTGTGTACATTTTATACATGCACACATGGTGTATTTAGGACACAAACATCTGTGATGTTTTTCTGCTTGAATGGGGTTAATACTATTTCATAAGCTTAATTAGGCAAATTGCTGTGAGGGTGGAAGCAAACAGAGGCAGCTGAACCATCTGAATAAGCTGTTGTTTTTGGGGGGGTTAAATGGAGCTACGTGGCCCTCTGCGATATGAACCGGAGTCAGAAAAGTTGGATGTGATTGGATGGATCTGTCTGTATTTCTGTGTTTACATGTTTGTGTACTACAGGCTGTGAGCTTTCATGGTTGAGCTGCGGTTCACGTTTGGTTTAAAGTTAAAATAAATTCACCTCGAGGCTGTCTGGCAAGCTGTCTCTGAGTCAGCAGTTGACCCCAACGTTCCCTCTTCATGGCGGGGTCAGTGTGTGTGCTGTGTTAATCCTGTTAACACTTATGGATCTGTTCTGTGCTGGTCAAAACATCAGCCTCTTGCACGTTTATGGTGTTGTACTTATTGTGTCGTGGGAAAAGGATACCATCAGTGAGAAGTAAGGAAATGTGAAAACAATGGGGTAGTTATAGACGAAGCCAGTGTGGCTTACTACGTATTCATGTTCTGGAACCTTCGAGGATTAATTTGCCTACTCAGGTGTGGTGTCAGTGCATTTTGGGAAGTTTTCCTCTGTTAACTTCCCATTTTGACTTTTTTAAAGCTGGAATCATATAACCGTGCCTTACAGCTCTTTCACTTTAATTTTCCTGTTTTGTTTATCAAGCAGGTGTAGGTGTATTCAGTGACAGTGGTGTGTTTTTTACTGTGTGGCAGCAATTAGGTTAATGATGAGTGAGGTCATGTCCTATGTATAGTGATGGGGAAACATCTATGCAGAAAATAATCAGACAGTTATAGTTACTTTAAAAGTAGTCAGCTGTTTTTTTGTTTTTTTTTAGTTTATGTAATAGAAAAAAGAATATTGCATTCATAAATATACATTGATTAGTGTGTAATTACTTCTTCCAACAAATCGATGCATTCTCATAAACTTTTATTTTAATTCATTAAAAATACATAGCAGCCACATAAGTACTACGACAAAGGTAGAGCAGAAGAGAACTTGTAGGTGTTCACAAGCTGACCAACTAACAGCAGCAAAAACAGCAGCGCCACCAACAGAAAAGTTCAGGACAACTCAGTATCGCTGTCATCGGACAGAAGTGAGCTTCACTGACTGATCGACTCGTATTGGACTGCTTTCACAAAGTTTTACAGCCTCCCCCAGAGTAAATAGAGGTCGACAATAGCTGAGGTAAACAGTACTCAACACAGATGAACGGCAGCCAGAGTTGTTTGTCCTACAGCAGCCACCGTAGCTAGGATTATGTACTTGAATTGGGAGGGGTAAGAAAGCAGAAATCAGTTGGGACATTTAGTGGTGATATTTTACACACTCTTACTTTAAATACTGACTTTGAAATTAAGCTTTTGCTAACAGTCAAAGATTGTTATGGCAGGCAGGGTTGGACCCAAATGCAGGACAGCTGTGATAAACTTCAGGACTCCTGAGTATACCTGCTTAGTAAAAAATAACTGATTAACTGTGACTGCATGTGAGAGCTCACCTATCTGAAGTGAAGGAACCGACAAATACTATGTAGATATCAGGAATAATTATGAATAATGCAAGAAAATAAGGGACACTCATATGGATCCTGCTGCTCCAGGTAGTCATAAAGTTGCAGGCATTTATTAGTCTCAGAGAAAAGACTGCCATAAACTATTATTATATTAATTATTGGCAAGCCTCTTTAATAATCTCTTCCAGACATATCTTTGTGTATGTGTGTGTGTGTGTGTGTGTGTGTGTGTGTGCCTCCTGCAACTTCAGCACATAAAGTTTTTTCACTCTTTCCAGAGCAAACACATATATTTATCACTGTTCTATTAATCCCACAATATCTGAATTTGCTGCTTCGTGACACAGTCCTAATTTCTGAGTTTGGGTCATTCTTTCTCATTAGACTTTCTTTTATTTCACCTACTGATAACCTGTCTCTCAATTTAACATACTGAGGGTACGCTGTCATTTTTCACAGTCAAGCTCATATAATGTTTACAGGGAATATCAGTAAGCCTTATAATTCTCACTCTGCAGTGTAAGCAGATGAACGTTGGGGTTGGAAATGTCAGGTTATGTAAAAGTCATGCCTCTGCAAAGTGTTCTGTTACAGTCTGTATGTGTAGTCTCCTCTCAGCACCAAGTGTTTACTGCAGCGTGAGCAGTGTTTTTAGCAATATATAGAGTGAAATGGATGTCAGTGGAGGACACTTTTAAGACTAGATCAGGAGCAGTGACAAAATTTTTCTTCGTCCTTTTTGGGATCCCACCAGGTGGTGACACGTTAGGCTCTCTTGCGTAAATGGCAAGAGCCAAAACTGACCCTGGCACAGCTTTACTGATGCTCTTGTAATGCATCTGAGTGCAGGCAAATTCCTGCAGCAGGTACCAAAATAGGTCACAATTAGGTGCCGTTTACACGAGACCGTTTTCATTTTGAAACGGTGTCGTTTTGATGCGTTTCGGCCTTGCGTTTACACGACAACGGTGTCGTTTTGATGCGTTTCGCCCTTCTGTTTACACGACAACAGAGTGAAAACGATGTGTTTCAGAAACGGGGTCCAGAGTGGAGCGTTTCAGAAACGCACCGGCTTGCGTTTTCGTGTAAACACTTGAAACCGGGGTGATTTGAAAACGCTCGACTCGCACATGCGCACTATGGTTGCGACGGCCAGTTTTTCGCGCACGCGCAAACTGATAAACAGTACTCGCGGATTCACGAGTGCTTCTTATGCTTTTCCTGTGTTTTTACCGTTTTGTAATTCAGCGTTGTGTGCAGCAGCGATCCAACCTCATCATCTGTCCACACAAAACCTCTCACATTGGCCGTTTTGTAAGTAATGAACAATTTGCCGCACTACCTACTGTGTCACTCCACGCATGCGCGTCTTGCGTAAACAAACTGCAAAGAGAAAACCAACGCCAACTTGTGGCCTGGCATGGGAACTACATCGTTTTCATCGTTTCACATGTCCTCGTGTAAACGCGGATCGTTTCTGAAATGCCATCGTGTAAACGAAAGGCTGAAACGCATCAAAATGACACCGTTTCCAGTGAAAACGGCCTCGTGTAAACGGCACCTTAATTTGATAAGTAATATTCTAAAGTCAAATTTCCTCTGCCCGTGTGCACCTCTGGAGTTAGAGCTCTGGGGTAGAAAATGCAAATGAAACAATTGATAAGTGCTGCAGAAATTTGCGTTTCCTTACCAAATCTTGTGGGATCATTTGCAAGTTAACTGATATGTAAAACTCTGTCACTCTTTCCCTCTCTCTCTCTCTCTATATATAAATTTTATAAAGGCACACACTGCCAAAGCACATACTCAGCTCCACAGTGATTTACTGCAGCTGGAAAAAGAAGTAATTCTGCAGAAGATACACAAATTTTTCCTTGCACTAAACGAGAGAATAATGGGTTGTGCTTTCCTCTCGTTGCAACTATGTCAGCAAACAGGAAGCTAACATTAGAGAGAAAGGAGGAAGTCTGTGTTGGCTTGATCACACAGAGAGATTTGACCACACAGAAAACACACTTGGTATTGCCACACTGCGCTCGACATGCGAGCCGTTTATATTTACATCACATGCTTGTAACGCGAGTTTACCTGAGGACGGTCCATATGATGTTCCATATTTTATATAAATCATTCATTCCAGCTCTGTCCAAAAACTAGGAGGCTGTGATCTGTCCTTTCGCTGATGTGAAGCCTCAACCCTGCTTAACTTTAACTTTATTTCACATTCGCATTAATCCAGTACTGAAAATAATCCCCAGCGAATACATCCACTGACAGTTTGCTGAAAACACTTTGTCATTACCGCAGGAGATTATGACATATCTGCAGTGACCTGGCTTTTCTTTCACGCAGTCTTCATAGAACACAGTGCAACTCACTACAGGTGGATTTCTGTGAGATTTCTCATGTCAAGCCTTATTTTAAACCGCCTTTGACACGACTCTTTGATGGCTGTTTTATGGGTGTCCTACTTAAGAATGAGAAATGGAGCTTTTCAGCTGCTGACAATTCATGAGGGTATTGCAGGCTCTCATTACCACCACTATTGTTTTGTGTGTGTGTGTGTGTGTGTGTGTGTGTGTGTGTGTGTGTGTGTGTGTGTGTGTGTGTGTGTGTGTGTGTGATCACAGACGCAGCAAGTTAGATATAGGAAAAAATGGCACATTTCCACACGAAGAGCCATTGTTTGAAAACCGCCCCCTGTTATTTTATGTCATTAATATGCTAAAGAGCCCCTGCGCTGAAGCCTCTATTGTGTGCCACTTCACTGACAAAAATGAGGACTAAAGAAAGGGGATTAGATATCTCGAGCTGTTTCATTGGGCTAGAATCTTCTAATGATGTTGGTTTTGCAGGCTGTGTTAATACTGGGAGTCTAAGCAGTAGATATTGCACACAAACATAGATGTGAATATAATTTAAATAGTTCTTCTTAATGCCTTGACAGCTTGATGCAACTTTACACAGCAATCCATGAATAGCAATTTCAGGTCTAGGTTGCATCCCTAGGTTTAGGTCTTTTTAATGGTGGCAGCTGGAATGCCTTAAAAGAATAGTAGATTTGGAAAATCACAATCATGAGGCTTCAAGCTATGTAGTTGTAGCCAAACCAAGCTAGTTCTGGCCAATCACAATCTTGCTACTGACCAGCAAGGTTACACAGCTATGGTCCAGTGTTTAGAGGATTCGCATCATTCCGATAAGCCCATGCAATGCCACGGCATTTAAAGTTGCCCAGTATTACATTCAGTATCCACCAAGATCTTGTGTTGATGATCGGAGAGTCAGACCGCTGCGTCTTCTCGTGCACATCCCAAAGATTCTCAGTGGGGTTGAGACTGGACTCTGCGGTGGACAATCGAGGTGTGAAGATGTCTCGTGTTCCCTGAACCACTCTTTCACAATTTGAGCCCAATGAATCCTGACATTGTCATCTTTGAATACGCCTGTGCCATCAGGGAAGAAAAAAAAAATCCACTGATGGAAAACCCTGGGCTTTCAGTATATTCAGGTAGTGAGATGACCTCATCGTTTTTTGGGCGCACAATGTTTTAAACCTAGACTTTCAGCTGCAATGGAAGGCTTTTATCTGTTTGCATAGTTAAATTCAGGCTGTGTCTGAATGTTAAATAGCATCAAACCTCATAAGAGGTGATTCTAAATTAGCTGCAGGTGTGAAGGTGAGCATGCATGTATGTCTGTCTCCAGTGACGTGCGGTGAGGGTCGTGACTGGTGAGGCACTGACGTCATCACATCAGATTTACAAACATATAGCTTATTCACCATTTGATTGGCAACAGTTGTTTTGTTTAACATTAACATAGTCTGAAGCAAACCTTTTAGCTCCGGTGTTGGTCTTCCTTTAATTATTATCTTCTGCTTCGATTGAAAGTCCAGTTTAGAAAATTCTTTCAGTTGAGTTATGTAATCTTCAATGTTGAACATAAGGCCAAGCAACAGGAAAAACTAACTGGCCTTGCTAACTGTTTATGGTAGCTTGCCACCGAGGAGTCGTAGAGTCCCTGGGATCACCAGCGCCCCCTACCATGAGGCACGAGAACTGCGTGCCTCACCTAGTGTCTCTTCGCAGCAGTTTCATGATCGCTCAACACAAGAATGCATTACACACACATACAGTTGTTAATGAAAAAACAAAAAAAAAACTGTGCATTATATACACCAGCTAAAATATGGAAATTTAGTTCATATAGTAAAAGTGTTAGAACATTTTAATAGCCACATGCAAAGGGAAAGTAATCCGGTCTCACTGCATAGCATGCCAGCACAGTTAGTAGTCATTGGCAATGACTATACTGAGCCGCACCACGGATTGCGCAATCCGTGGTGCGGCTCGCCGGGCTGGTGCCTCACCGTTCGTCTCTTAGTATTTGACCGGCAAATGCGAAAATTCAGCGATTTTGAAAAAACGAATCTAAAAATGGTGTAGTTAAATGGAAAAGAACTTTAAAATACAAATCACTGAATGAATATAACCATTTAATTTATTTTTTAATTTTATATTTCCACGATGACAGGTGAGGCCGTGCCTCACCTGCCTCCCCTGACTGCACGTCACTGTCTGTCTCTCTATCCAGGGTGTACCCTACCTAAGACCCTGTGACATCTGGGATAGGCTTCAGCCCCCCCATGCCCCTGAATTAGAAACTATTTGCTACAGTATATTATATAAGTCTGGATAGAAATGAGTGTAAACTGCAATATGAATCGTTGGCGGAAAGTGTGCAACCTCAAGGCTGTAATATTAGTTTCTACTTTTATCAGGCACAGGTTATCATCTTTCTGTCCTACTTTTTTTGCAATCTAATTTCTTTCTGTGACTTTTAGTTACTAAGTGTGTGAAAACCTTAAAAAAAAACAAAAAAAAAAACAGGCACTATTGCTCTTGGCTGCAAACAGCAGCACTACTGTTTAGTGTTTCAGTAATGTAAACCACTTATTTGTGATAGTCAACTTTGTCTGCAGAGACACTTTTTTTTTCTTTTTCTGCCCCTTATGCCCCCCTCCCCTTCCCCCATTTCTCCATTCATCATGTAATTGGATGGATTGTGACTAATGCCAAATCCTCCAGCTGTTTGCGGGTCATCAAGCAGCTTTTACATGGATTATAAATAACTTAATATATTTGGATTGGATCCCCGTATGTTTGTGTGTGTTCAGTCAGGATTGCACGTTCATCTGCCTTCTGATCTGTCAAATTGGGAAAGATGCTGCCAGATTCAGTTCTAATCTGTTCTTTATCGACGCGAAGCGTCAAACCCGCATGGAGCTACTTGAACAAATCAGCTGCTTGTAATGATGATAATGGGCACATGTTCATTTTAACACTTTCGGAGAAGATTTAAGAGCTGAAGTTGTCAGGAGAAAGTTTATTGATGTTGACAACCCTAATTAGGGTTTTTTTTAATTGATCAAACACACTTGCATCTTAGAGAACACAATCCCCAGCATGGCAAATTGATGTGCATCACATTCTCTTTCAAATAGCTCAGAGGTTTTACATCAGAGATCTAGGTTTTGCCATTCTTGTGCTATGGCTTTGTACCCACACATCCTACACACACACACACACACACACACACACACACACACACACACACACACACACACACACAACACCGTCCGCTGACGGCCTTGTGTTAACAAACCCTCCACACCACACACTCTTCGGAGAGCACGGTTACAGAGAGAGGAGGTGCTGCCCTCCCTAACAAAAGGATGCAGACATGAGTGCAGAGCAAGATGAAAGCTTCTCTGTTGGCATGGCAACCATGCGATCATCTGCACGGCGAGGTTGGATGTTTGACGTGTTGATGGTGCATTCTGGGTTAGAGAGAAAGCGAACGAGAGGGAGAGGTGAAGAAAACTGGTTTGATCCAGCGCAGTTGAGCGAGTGCTCTTTATTTCGCCGGCTTTTGTTTTATTGTTGTTTTACGTCCTCCTTTAAGAGAGAGCTGCATGATTCAGAGCAGCGATACTCACCATCAAACCACTCCTCAGTGTTTCCCCCGAGCTCGACCGAAGCTCATCAAACTACCAGCTCATGTACTTCCAGACCCTGGAGGGTGGACTGTGTGGAGCTCCATGTGCTTATTCAGTTTGTGTATTTATACGTGGATAATACCGAGCAAGTGTTGTTGTTATGCGAATGTAGTGATCTAACGGGCATGTTGACACGTTGCACAGTTATACTGAGTGTGAGGCAGGCAGTGGTGATCACTGCTGATTTGAATGTCTAAAAGTAGTCAGTAAAGTCTCCTGTGACATTACATTCATACATTAACATTTCCTGTTAGTGATGTCCATTCACTTCAGGTTTAAAACTGGAAGTTTCAGTTTTGACATTTGGGGCTATTTAGTTTATATAACATATAACATGTCCAAAAATGTATTTATTTTAAAATATTGTCTTGTCTGTTGGACATACACTCATTGAACACTGTAAGTTACAGTGGTTTTGTTCCATATTGCTGCAGATTTGTCAGCTGCACATCCATGATCCCAATCTCCTGTTTTACCACATCCCAAAGGAGCTCTGTTGGATTGAGATCTGGCAACTGTGGAGACCATTTGAGAGAGAACGCACTGTAATGTTCAAGAAATCAGTTTGAGCTTCAATTCAATCCAATTTTATTTATGTAGCCCCAAATCACAACAAACCAAAACTCATATTTTAAATCTAAAATAATCAACTCATCATGAACCATACAGCAGGACTGGACAACAAGATATTTTCACAGAACTTTACAGGCATGTTATTGTAGGCCAAACGTGGAATATTGGAACAAATGTTCCTGTCATTTTGTAGTACTGTTCTAATCTTTGCCTTGTCTGTGGAAGATACTCTTATAGAAACACTAATGCTCAAGATCATCTCTATCTACAGTCCTTTAATTCTCCCATCCGTGCACTTTAAATGGCCAGTCTGGTGTTGGGGGACAACACCTCCACAGCACCTCTGAGCTATTTTAAGAACTGCTGCTTGTGTTGCTTCTTCACTGTGAGAGTCAGATCAGGGACTCCTTGGCTGATAAAAGTGGCTGCAGTCTGACTTTCATGTTGCCTTACAGTAATGATGTGGTGATGATGAACTCTCTGCATCCGCGTTTTAACTCTTCTGATTTAATTTGGTAAAGGCTGCAGTGGAAAATGTTTGAATTCTTCCCCAGCTGATGCACTCAGTCTCATCCTTTGTACAATATGCTGTACGTAAGCCAACAAAAACACAGTACAGTTTGCATAATAGGTCCAGGGTGCTGGTGATGACTGGGACCTGTGTTCCCCAGAGCGAGCAGCAGAGCATGAAACAAGGTGCGTCGTGTGTTTACCTGCTCTAAGCTTTTATGTGACTCTGTGGCCTATAGTGTACTCGGCGATAAAGCCTCCTCAGCCTTTGTGTCTTTCTCTATTTCTCTCCCTCCACTTGCTTTAGGTGCTCTATGCTCATTACCTCGAGCCCTCAGTCTATTCTCCCCTTTGTCTCGCTTTGAGTTTGCACCCTACTCTTCCAGGCAACTGTGCGCATCACGAGTCCACGGAGTGCGTGTGCTTGTGTGTGTGTGTGTGTGTGCGTGTGTGTGCACACTCGTTAGGGAAGAGGGCTTCTGTGTATGCATGTGTCTCGGTTGTTAGTGACAATCAATTGCGCCATCAGCCTCTCTCGTCTCCTCTCTCTCTCTCTCTCTCTCTCTGCATCCTGCGTTCATCTCCGATCTCTCTGTCTCCCTCGATTTATCTTCCCGCCGTCGCCCTTCCCCTTTCAGTGCCTTCGCTGACTCGCTTCTTCTTTTGATGTCCTCCCTGTTCTCCTCTTGCAACCATTTTTCATGCGCTCACTATACTCTGGATGCCTGCATTTATTTATTTTTTATTTTCTTTTTGTTTATACAAACAAATTTGTGGAAATTAACTTTGAAGGCTTCAACCAAGGTCACATCAGCCTGTCCTAAACACCTGCTCATGCAGCCCGTCACCTCGGCACATTGTTATTTAAAGAGATGCAATTAGTAGTTTGGGATTTTTAACATGGGTAACTAGGAAACAGCAACATATGCCGATATTGATGTAAAAGTCATTTGGCCTCTGTTGACCTCTCCTTCAGGAGTCTACTTCCAGTAATATTCCTTCTCATGTTCCCTTTCTGTGCCTAATTATGGATTGGTGGGAATTTCTATGGAGTGAGTGCACTTTGAATTGAAGCAGGATGTTGAGATGGGACATTGTTTTTATATATATATATATATAAAATCTGAACCGGGCCATACGAATCGCAAAGCGTGCCCATAGTAAAAAGGTACAAGATTTCTTCAGTGAGCCCTCCAACACGAGACGAATGTGGCAGGGTATCCAGGCAATTACAGACTATAAAGTCACTCCACCCTGCTGTGAGAATAACATCGAGTTTCTCAACAAAATTAATAATCACTTTGGAAGGTTCGAGACCTTTAATACCACCCCTGCAGTAAAATCTACTCCTCGCCCTGATGAGCAATTGCTACAGCTGGAGATGGAGGATGTTCGGAAAATCCTAAGAAGAGTGAACCCTCGTAAGGCGGCAGGTCCTGACAACATCCCCGGACGTATATTCAGGGAATGTGCTGACCAGCTGGCTGGGGTTCTCACAGACATTTTCAGCACCTCGCTGGAGCAAGCTATTGTCCCATCATGCTTAAAGACTGCTATGATCATTCCGATTCCCAAAAAACACACAGCCTCCTCCCTTAACGATTACCGCCCTGTAGCACTCACCCCTGTCATGATGAAGTGCTTCGAGAGGCTGGTTAAGGACTACATCACCTCCAAACTTCCTCCCAAGTTCGACCCGAACCAGTTTGCTTATCGCCCAAACCGCTCAGTGGATGATGCTGTAGCAGCTGTATTGCACCTGAGCTTAGAACATCTGGAAGAAAAGAATACTCATGTGCACATGCTGTTTCTGGACTTTAGCTCTGCGTTCAATACCATCATCCCTCAACAACTGATATGCAAACGGTCCTCCCTTGGCTTCAGCACCTAGCTGTGTAACTGGCTGTTGAATTTCTTAACAAACAGACCTCAGTCGGTGAGGGTGGGTGATACTGTCTCCAATGTCATCTCTCTGAGCACTGACTCCCCCCAGGGCTGCGTCCTGAGCCCGCTGCTGTTCACCCTGTTGACCCACGACTGCTGCGCTAGCTCCGCTAACAATCACATTGTGAAGTTTGCTGACGACACAACAGTTGTGGGTCTAATCCAGAATGACAACGACTTGAATTACAGGGATGAGGTGAACCATCTGGTCAAATGGTGCAAGATCAACAACCTGGCCCTGAACGTCGAGAAAACTAAAGAGCTCATTATCGACTTCAGGAGGAGCAAACCCATCCCCACACCTCTCCTTATTAATGACACAGCAGTGGAGATTGTCAGCATAACAAAGTTCCTGGGGGTACAGTTAACAAACACTCTGACCTGGACTACTCATATTGAGGCTTTGGTTAAAAGAGCCCAGCAGCGCATGCTCTTCTTGAGACGGATGAAAAGAGCACACCTCCCCCCTCCGATTCTTACCATCTTCTACAGGGGCACCATAGAGAGCGTGCTGTGCGGTGGTATCTCAGTCTGGGCAGGAGCCTGCAGCGCCTCTGATTGGAAGCACTTACAGAGGGTGGTGAAGACAGCTGAGCGAATAATAGGAATCTCACTTCCACCAATTCAGGTCACGGCAACGAGTCGCTGCCTGAACAGAGCTCAAAACATCTACAAAGACCCCTCCCATCCTTACAATGGACTGTTTTCATTACTGGTCTCTGGAAAGAGGCTCCGGAGTCTTAGATGCAGAACAGCCAGATTCAGAAACAGCTTTTTTCCATATGCCGTAAGACTGCTATACACTAGATAAGACGCTGCTCATTCCTCATTCCTCTTAACTACCTCATGCTACTTATTTTGTAAAATATAGTGTTGCTGTGAGATTGCTGCTACAGTTTATATTGTCTATATATTTTATATTTTATTGCTAAATTTTTGGATTATATTTTATACACAATATTAATATTTTTAAATTTTTGAATTTTAGACTGTCGAGCCATAGCAACGAAATTTCGTTCTTATGCACACTGTACTGTGTAAATTTGAATGACAATAAAGTCTGTCAAAGTCAAAGTCATATACAATATTCATTGTCAGGTCCTAAATTACAATAACATTATTTTATGTAGAAGTCATCACTGGGCAGCTTTACCTGGGCTACTGTGTCCTGTGCTGACTTGCTAGTTGCCCTACTGTCTGTTCACCCATTATGTTACCTTACTGCTTTTAACCTCCCTCCCTTTCTCTGTAGTCTCCAGAGGGCTGGCTTGAACTGATTAGAGAGGCAATGCTTGCTTTGATTAATTGGATGAGTCTTGTCTCCATGCCACTCTCCTCTCCTCTCCTCTAACGGAAGTGGCTAAAACAAACACGCACAAGGTTTTTAATGGCAGTGGTGCATCAATGACAGGAAGTACCAAAAATTGTGGGTGTGTCAGCAAACACTGTGTGGCAGTGTGAACCTAAACAGCACTCATCTTAATAGCAAAGGTTAGGTCTAACAAGAAAATGTCTTAAAATGTGTAGGTGCATTGATTCAGTATGCGAGGCTTTGTCTTTTGGCTGCACCCTGCTAAAACCTGACTCCAGGAAAACTTGGAAACGCTGTTCCCTGCTCACCTTGTCAACCTCCATAATCTTTTAATTTGTCCTTCAGGCTTTGATGACGGCAACAACTACTCCCCTCTCAGTGGCTCTGTCTCCCCACTTATTTGAGACAGAGCCATTCTCCTCTCACTCTCATCAACTTCTCGTCTTTGTCGTCCCCCCCGTTTTCTCTCTCTGTCCTTGCAGTTCTGCTGTCTTTAAGTGAATTCCACTTCAAAAGCTTGCCTCTGAAAGGTCGTCTGCTGCTTCTGCAGACCCCTGTAGCCCTTCGTCTTTCTTCTTTATGTTGCTCTTTTTTTTTTTTTTCCGTATCTGTCCTTTTTTGTTTTTATTCGATCTGCTCTGCCCCTAGCACTTGCCATAGCAGAAGCAACAGCCACATCCGCACACACGTACACTGAAAATAACACACACAAAACCTATTGTAGCTCAGCCAAGTGAATGGTTGGCTGGGAAAGTCAAATGCTCTGTTATTCCATCCCAGCAAATGCAATCTCTGGAGATGCAGTGCCAACCAGAGAGCCCCTGAGGGGCACCGAGGCTTTCTCAGAAATGCAGACAATCACACAAGCTAACTGCTATGTTGTTCCTCCCCGTCCTTCCTTCTTCCATTATAGGCCTTTTTTTATCAACCAGCTGAAAGCCTCAACACCAAAGAGGCTGCATGGTGCTGTGTGTGTGCAAACAGCATGTTTGCACATATGTGTGCTCTGAGTGTTTGATAATGCTAACCGGGGATGGCGGACCAATACGGGAGATGTGGAGGAATAAACAAGCATAATAACTCAATAACAACATGAGGCCCTCATTCACTGAAATCATTGCATGATGAATGACTGTGGTTGACAATACACAAAAGATGCCTTGTTCCCGTGATCGCTTCAGCTGAACGCCCACTTTGTGGTCTGGTTATGGCCTGTGTATTGTTTTGTATTGGTGAGGGCAAGTGAGTTTCTTCTATTCATGTAAATGTTTATGTCTTTAGGGTCCTATAAAGCATCAAAATAATATAAGGCATGACAGTGCATTGTAAATGTGAATGGACAGTACACAATGCATGGTGAGTTAAAGCAATTGACTTCATGGACTTCCGTGAATGATCTGTTCTCATCTTCACCTCCTCTCAGCATTTAACCAGCTGCACTCTGCCCCCGTTGGAGGGTGGAGTTAAACATAGCTGAAAGGCTGATGGCCCTTGTTCTTAAAGCTTGTGTGTCTCTGAAGTAACCCATTAATCGTGTTGCCACAGTGGTATGAGTGACTGGGTGCTTGTAAGACAGAGAGAGGCCCAGCCTGGGAGCGACTCGGTCTTCCAGCTACAACCTTACATAATGAGGGCTAATGGGTTGGGGAACATGGACATACCTGTCCAGTCCACTCACATTAGGATGAACAGAAAGCTGCAAGGCTGTTCTTTTCCATCTCAAGGAGTGCATTTAGAGCTTGTGGGGGTCTCTGCATGTTATTTAATCTAGTGGATCCTAACACAGCCTTGTCACATGAACTCGAGAACCCCTTCATCAACAGCACCGCGTGTACAAATACGTTCAGTCAGTTTAATTCACTTCTTTCAGCTTACCATTTATCAGTTATGAGGAGTTAGCAACCAATAATTTCATGATGCATATTGAAAACTTTGAATTGTTGATCCATAGTGTTTAGCCATAAATTTAGCTTGTGCTACTGGCTAACAAATCTAATAGTTGAATCTGTGCTTTTATCTGTTACTCACTTACCGTATATCTTTCTGTGTGTGTCAGTTTTCCACTGCTTATGCACTGCTTTAAGTGTTTTTTTGGGGGTTTTTTTTGCTCAAACCTGTTTGCTCAGGCCTGCTCAATTCTGTAATTAAATTGTAATGTCATTTTTTTCCATTAGTTGATCTCATCTTCCCAACTATCCCTTGGCTACTGCAGAAGTAGCCCCTGGGGTACTTATACATCTGGTTTAGAATCACTGATTAAATTGAATTGCCAGTTTGCACTACAATTTCCCAGCCTTCTTCCCCTGCGCTGATGTGATATTGTTTCATTGTTTTTATTAACCTTGTATTGCCATTGTCTCCATCTTTTCTCTCCCAGGCCGTGAGCCCTGTGCAGGGTGATGATGAGCAGTCAGGGCAGCAGCAGCAGGGGAAGTGGCCAGCATGCTGACACTCCTCCCCCTCGTCACACTCCTGGACCCAAGCTGCAGGTGCAGCGTTCCCTCTCTCGTGACACCATCACAATACACTTCTCTGCTCTGGGCAAGGAGGAAGATGATGAGGAAGAAGAGCTCTTTGGGATACCTGCTGGATCTGTTAAAGCCAAGTCTGTCCTTGATGGTGCAGGGGGACTTCAAGCTCCAGCTTCAGCAGCTGATGACCAGTGTGTCACTACAGGTTTGGAAGCAAAAGAGGGGCTGCTGTTTGAATCTGCTGGTGCAGAGACCCTCTCAGAACCTGCTGTTCTCCCTGTTTCATCCACCACCTTATCTGCGCAGCCCTCAGACCCTCAGCCACACATACCCTCTCCTGCCTTTACTATTAATCAAACCCCCACCCTCTCCCACCAGAGCCCCAATCCTCCTGCCAGCTTCTCCTGGCCCTCTGAACGGCCCCTGGTCAATCCGTTGCCCACAAGTTCCAGCTCCTCTTCACCTTGCAAGTCTGCAGCGCTGTCATCCTCCAAGCCTTTTCTCAGTCTGGTCAGGTCTTTGTCCAATGATGTTGAGTCTCGAGAAACCGCTCCTTCACTTTCCACTGTAGCACCAACCCATGCACGCCACCGACACTTAATGAAGTCTTTTGTTAAGTCCCTGTCCACAGACACTTCTAAGGCTGAACATTCAGAAGGGCCTGTTCAGCATCAGCAAATCCAGCCATCCCATCGGCCTCCACCTCGCAACATGCAGCTCTTCAAACAGTTCTCCCAACCCCGTTTATCCTCCAGTCCCATTGTTGTGACCCAAGCAGGTGGAGACTCTAAAACAGCCCCCTCCTCTCCCATCATGTCTCCAGATGGTAGGTCTTTCTTCAAAGTCCAAGAGGTGGAGGCCAAGATAGAGGATACCAAGCGTCGACTGTCAGAAGTGATGTCAGATCCTCTGCAGCTTTTTAGTAAGATCATGGGGGATGAGTCTGGTACGGGGTCTGTTGGAAGTGCCGCTCATCGTGCCAAATCGCTGTCCTCCAGCGCATCAGAGCTCAGTGGAGTAACGGCGGTAAATGGACATGGAGAAGGTATCAACAACAACTACAGCATCAAAGAGGAGGAGGGGGCAGAAGGAGAAGAAGAGGAAGAAACCCCCACGGCAAAGGGCCCTGAGTCAGGTTTTTTCTCTTTCCCGTCACTCGCACCAGCCCTCACCCAGGCCTCATCTTCTGCTCTCCACAAATCTCCCTCTCTCACTCTGGGCCGCTGTTCAATGTCAGCCCTGGTAGCTCGACAGGAGGATGAGGACTTCTGCGAACTATACAGTGAAGACTTTGAGCTATGTACTGATACAGAGACACCAGATGGGGATCGTTCCGGGTCCCGGCAGCCCCATACTGGCAGCACTGGTTTGTGCAGTGAGCTCGATCCTGAGGAAGAAAGAGTGGAAGAAGAAGCTGAGACTATACCCGTGGCTGGCCTCATTATCTTAACACAGTTGGTGTATTGGTACTTAGTCCTTCCTGTGCCACCATGTGTATGTTCAGTGGTACACGGGATAATAGCGGGGTTCGCGTTGGCTTTGCTGGTGCTTTGGCTGTCTTCTCCTCGGCCCTCCTCATCAGCAAGCAGAAAAAGGAGGCGAAGGATAGAGCAATGGAATGTGGCCCAGCTGGATATCAAAGAACCAGGAATATTCAAGGTAAGAAAAAACACTGGATGGATTACTGATATGACTTCAATTTGTGATTATTTTCCTCAAGTAAATTGACTAGGTTCACTTTGCCCTCATTCTGAAAAAGACTAAATGTTTCTACTCTGTAGTTTTAGCCTCCTCTCCCATAGCCTAACACTGAATTTATCATGTTATTTCAGTTGAATTGGCTTTGTTAACGGTGTCCTTTGGGACTGAAAAGGTAGCAGATTGGATGAGAATTAAATTCTGTGCAGCCTCTTGGGGAATCATGAGGCTGTATCGCACGTCTTCTCCAGTAATGGCAACAGTTTTACTTTAAACAAAACATTTTAATGAGAGCACCACCATTTGCTCCTTATTCTCAAGTAACCTCACTCAGTGCTGCAGAAACTCAGCAGAGAAATGTTTAGCACTTTGAAGGAGTTATGCAAGCATGTGTATGTGTGTGTGCCTTAGTGGGTACCAAGCTGTTGCACAGGATAGCCTTATGGCTAGAGGGCACAGCTGTTCCAAAAGAGGAGCTCTGCAGAACATGATACAGGCAGATGAAGGACAGTCCCTCGAGCGCAAGTGTAGGGAAGCTTTCCAATAAGCTTTGTCTTTTTCTTCATACTTTTTTTTTTCTTTGGAAATACACAAAGACTCAGATGCCCCACTTTATCTTTTGCTGTGTTGCATAAACTCTGCATGATTGCATCTTTGAGAGAAAATGTCTTTTTAAATTAATGGTATGTGATATATGATGATATATGATGATTCTAGATGATTCTAGATTCTTGGTTAGCAAACATCCATGAAACTGTATGGTTGCTTGGCACAGATACAGATACCTGCTAATTAGTGCCAAGTAGCATGCAAATATTTGTGTGTATTTGTTCCAGACTGTAAACTTGCTTTTTTGGGAGTAGATTTTAAAGGTGGGAATTTTAAGATCAGAGTCTGTGGGGATTGGCTAACTTTTGGAGCCATCCTCACGTGGGGAATTAAAGAAACTGCATTTTTTTTGGCACTTCCGTGATGGTTTCGCTTTTCATCCCAGGAGGTGACTTATCTCATTTGAGTAAATACTTAATTCCCCTGTTTTTTTTTAAACAGCGAGTCTGATGTTTGTTAGAGTATTGTGCAAAAACCTTGAGTCACCCCTCATTTCTTTATATTTTGCTTCCAGGGAGTCAACATTTTATTTTAGTTTATGAAAGTGGTCTTGAGCAATAGTTCTCCAGGTTTTCTGAAGGTTTATCTTTGATCATTGGCTGCTTTTTACTCATTTACAGTACCTGGCCATTTTCAGAGGGGTGTTTTCTTGTTTCTTAAACCACTTAACACTGACCTATGAATCATTCAAACATAAAAAGACCGATAACTCAACAGCAAAGCAGAGTTATGTAGCAAGGAATCAATTTTAAATTGTATCTTTAGACACATCATTATTAGCTGCAAAAAATGCCAAAGATAACACAGTTTGACAGGCATAAAATTGTATTTTTGTACCAACAAGGTGATTCCCAAAGAGCTATTGTCCAAAAACTTGGCATATCTCAGCATGGTGTGCAGCATGTCCTTAAAAAGTATGAGGAAACTGGACAAGTGGAGGAAAAAAGAAGAAGTGGCAGGTCTAAAAAAAAAAAAAAAACTATCTACAGCAGATGAACAGTATCTGAAGATCATGTCCTTAAAAAATAGGGAAAAAAATCCAGCAAAGACCTGACACATGACCTGAGATGCATCTGGCCCTTCAGTTGATCCATCTACTGTTCACTGAAGCTTCATCAGAAATGGTCTCAGTGGAAGGGTGGCTGTCAAGAAGCCATTCTTAATGAAGGAAAACAGTGAGAAAAGGCTGAGATAAAATTACACAAGAATTGGACTGAAAATCAGTGGTCTGATGGAGTGATGAATCCAAATCTGGGATATTTGATTCAGAGTGTCATCAATATGTATAGAGGAGGTCAGGAGAGAGGTACAACAGGGAGTGTCTACAACCATCTGGAAAAGCCAGTGGAGGCTCTGTCATTGGGTCTGCACTTCAGAAGGTGTTGCTGGGGATCTTGTCAAAATGGGTGGAATTATGAATGCAGAAAAATGCCATCAGATTTTGAACTACCATCCAGTCATGGATTGGCCTCAGAGCCTGGACCTCAATGTTATTGAAGCAGTGTGGGATTGTCTTGACAGAGAACAAAAGGCAGAAACATCCAAAGAAGAGCTTTGAATGTCCTTCGAGAAGCCTGGAGAACTATTCCTGAAGACTACTTAAAGAAATGACAAAAAAGTTGGCAGAGAGAGTTCAGGCTGTGTTGCAGAATAAAGGCAGTCATCCTAATATTTACTTTCAGGCTCTTTAGAATTGCACAAACTCTGATTTTTCCTCATATATTGTATTTCCATGTATGTTTGCAGATGTTCTATTAAAATATTGCACCCATTTTCCTGGTGAAAATTTTTTTCAAAAAGTGGCTCAAGACTTTTGCACAGTACTGACATTAAGTTTGAATTCATTGTCACTGAAAACCCTTCTGCTTCTCCACCTCCCAATCTCTCAGGGCTGGATGAATGAGATCCACAGCTATGACCCAGAGATGTACCACGCCACCCTGACCCACTCTGTTTATGTCCGTCTAGAGGGCTCCGTCCTGCGTCTGTCCAAGCCCAACCGCAACATCTCCCGCCGTGCCACACACAATGAGCCTAAACCTGATGTCACTTACATCAGCCAGAAGATCTACGACTTGACTGACAGCAAGGTGCGGCGGTTGTAGAAGCCTGCTGGTCATGAAAAGAGAGATTTTGTTGTGCTTGTGAACGCCGCTCAGAGACGAGGGGGGAAATTAATGTGTTAAGTGTGTGTATGTCTCTGCTGGCTCCACAGTGTATTAGTGTGCTTGATGATAAGCTTAACAGATAGCGACATCAAGCACACGTCCCGTCACATTTGCCTTTGCCCGACTGCATGCTCGCTAATAGGTCATGCTCAGTGACAATCACACTATGTGACTCGCGTACTGTGTGTAAACTTGGAGTGAATATCACAGGTCACTGACCTTGTGTACGCAGTTGTGTGCCTTGTGTATTAGTGCGCTGACTCGACAGTTTTGCATAACTCAGGGCGCAACAGACATTTCTCATGTCAGTGTATCATGGAGCAAAGGTTTCATTACGCATCCTTAACCTACCCTACTTCTCTGGTTTCCAAAAGTGCCCTTTCTCAGTTATTGTTGCAGATGTTTAGTGTGTAGTTGTGTATTCAGGTACTCATACAATAAGAGTGTCCCTAAAGGTCCCGTTTCTGCTCATAATGTGATTGTTTTGAGTAATCTGAGATCCGATGCCTCTCCAACCCAAATACCAGCACAGGGATAAATGAAATGTTTTTCTCTGTATTAGAGAATTGTTGGGCTGTAGCCAGAGCTTATGCCTGAATGAAATATGTAAGCAAAACTACATGAACCCTTACAACCCCAAATAGTGCCCAAATTTTAGCTACTTCAACAAAAAAGCAGCCATGTTCTTAAATTGTTGGCACCAGTTGTTTCCACTCATACCCTCAGGCAAATCTGACACATTAATAATGTGAAGACTTTTTTGTTTGTCCTCTTTTCTTTATAAGCATTCTGTTGTCCTAGAAACACCAAAAAAATAAAAAATCACTCGTGTTCATAGGATTGATTTGGTGAAACCAGTCTTTATATCCCACAGATATACCTGATGCCTCAAAGCTTGGCTAGGAAGAGAGTTTGGAACAAGAAATATCCCATTTGCATTGAGCTGGCCAAGCAGGATGACTTCATGTCCAAGGCCCAGGGAGAAAGGCCTGAAGCTGGGGAAGAAAAATCGACAGTTCAGATTGAGAAGGTAGATAAAACAGACAAGGGTGAGAAGGCAGAAGGATCGGCATCAGCAGAGGAACCCAAAAAACCATCCTTTGGAGGAGGGGATCTGACTATCTACCTTTTCGGGAGGACGGGTCGGGAAAAGGAGGAGTGGTTCCGTAGATTTCTTCTAGCATCCCGAATGAAGTCAGAGGGGAGAGGCGCCAGTTTGCCTGGCATTTGCAAGAGTGGTGAGCTTCAGACTAAGCTATGCACATGATCACAGCTCAAGGTGTAAGCACACGTGTGTAAAGCATTTGTTATCCATCTTGCTCACTCTTTTTTACACACCTACTGTATTTGCACAGACACGCATCACTCCTCGCAGTCAGAATAGCCATTCTATTGAGTAGGCAACTGCGCAGCAATCAGATCTGTGCATAAGCCCCAGCTTAGGGACTGCCAATCCCCTCAACTAAGTGAACCGATGAGTGTGGTGGGTCAGCAGGATTACAAGCACAGAGAATCAGCGTATTATAGCATCGTTTTCCACAGTGGGATATAAGCCTGTACGGAGGAGGCCCTATACAAAGAGAAATGCCAGAATTGTGTGGGTCAGGAGAATAAAGGTAGTAAAGGTAGGGCTGGATTACTAAAAAGATGTGTGTCATCCAGTGTAAAGCAAGCTAATTCAGAGTGCTGCAGTAATGCTGTGACAAAGGAATACAAAAGAAATGATAGCTACCCGGGATTAAACTAAATTTTGAGCATAGATTATTATTGTATGAAACTGGAATCACTAAAAATGTTGAAACATAATTATATCAAAATACACCCCTCCTCTTACTCTCCATGTCCTACATTTTCCCTCCTTCCATTTGTAGCCTTCTTACCCTCCCACAGTCGCAGTAGCAGCATTCAGTCTGCTGGAGGCCTGGAAGCTGACAGCAGGAGCAGCAGCCGGGGAAGCCTGGAGGAACTGTCTCAGTCTCAGTCTCGTCACAGAGAGACCTCCGCTGCTCTCGCCTGTGGCTCTACTGCAGGCTTGAAGCAGAAGATGCTGTTGGACTATAATGTCTACATGGCCAAATACGTGAGTCTCCAAGCGCCACCAAGAAGCCCAGCTGCCACTGACAGTCCTGGGAACAGCCCCGAGAGCAGCCCCCAAACTACCAAAAAGGTAGGAGACAGGTGGATGCATGTAAGGCTAAATAGTAAAAGAGAGCCATGCAAAGTGGGCATCAATCAAAAGCCCCTGGGGTCCTCATGTCTAAACCACAATATCAGCTAAATCAGTCTGTTGTCACTTGAAGGTACTCTGGAGAGATTCCAACAACTGGCAGCTCAGTGGATCTCAATGAAGGGTTCATGTGGTGCCTAGCAGCAGACTCAATATATCAAGGCCAATTTTGATGTACAAAGTGATTAAAGCGATTTAAAAACTACAGTGCATACATGTATGTGTTCTTCAGCTGCGCAGGAGTTCAGAAGAGACTCCGGAGCCTGAGGCCTGGGTCAATGCTTTTCTTGGAAGGATATTCTGGGACTTCCTGGGAGAGAAGTATTGGGCGAATGTAGTATCCAAAAAGATCCAAATGAAACTCAGTAAGATCAGGGTGAGTCGTAGCACTAGTTTGCACAAATATCCATATGCTAGATGATTTTTTTCATGTGATGACTTTATGAGAAATAATTTTGTCTTTGTGTTGGCTGTATTTGTATCTTCTTATCGTATCTACATATTTTGTGTTTTAGCTGCCGTATGTTATGAATGAGCTGACTCTGACAGAGCTAGACATGGGCTTTTCCATTCCTAAGATCCTCCGTGCCTCCAAACCTTCAGTGGATCACCAAGGTAGGAAGACAAAGTACACTGGTTATGTCATATTTTCACATTTTTCTGAGTGATTTAAAGATTTTTTTTTTATGTATCTCATTCCCCCATTCAAAACTTGAATGGAGAAAGATAAATCTTCACCTTTCTTACCATATCTCCATCTTATTCCTCTTCTCACTAGATTAAGCCATAACCCCCTACCCTCCAACCGTCTCTCCTTTTCTCCTCTGGAGTCTAGCCTTTCTGCGTGCCTTGCACTATTAAACCACAGTAATTAAACTTCATGTCTTGGTTCTCCCTCATCCATTACTGAAACACTGACTCACCCAGCCTGCCTTGAGCCCCAGCAAAGGGGCTGTACTGTTTCTGTGTCTAGAAACAGTACAGAGATGTGGGGCATATTAATTCCCACTGAGCGAGCTGGTTTAAGGCAAAAAGGAAGAAGCAGAATGCCAAAAGCTTCAGTTACTTGTGGTGTCTTTTTATTTTTTTTGGTTATGGCTTTTAAATCGTATCATATCCTCTAAATGGCTGTAGATATGATGATTATAACAAACTAGACACTTTGTTAGGTACTCTTCAACTGGGAGTTAAGGCAAATATCTAATAAGCTAATCACATGGCAGCAACTCACTACATTTAGGCATGTAGACATGGTAAAGACAACCTGCTGAAGTTCAGACCGAGCATCAGAAGAAATGTGATTTAAGTGACTTTGAAGGTGGAGGTTGTTGGCACAAGATGAGCCGCTCTGAGTAATTCAGAAACTCTTGATCTGCTGAGATTTTCCCACACAACCATCTCTAGGGTTTACAGCGAATAGGCCGAGGATAGACAAAATTAGCCAGACTGCTTTGAGCTGATAGGAATGCAGCAATAACTCAAATAAGCACTCACTGCAACCAAGGTATGCAGAAGAGCATCTCTGAAAGCACGTCAGATGTTGAAGCGGCAGAAGACAACATCGAGTGTCCTAAGAGCAGGAAACGAAAGCTACAGCTGATATGGGCTCACCAAAATTAGACTATATTAGATTTGAACAATGCCTGGTCTGATGAATCTCAATTCCTGCTGCAACATTCAGATGGTAGGGTCACAATTTGGCATAAACATCATGAAAGCATGGATCCATCCTGCCTTGTATCAATGGTTCAGGCTGGTAGTGGTCGTGTAATAGATATTTTCTTGGCACACTTTTGGCCGCTCAGTACCAGGTAAGCATCATTTAAATGTCACTGCCTATCTGAGTATTGCTGCTGACCATGTCCATCCCTTTATGACCACAGCGTACCCATCTTCTGATTGCTGCTTCCAGTAGGATAATGTGCCATGTAACAAAGCTCAGATCATCCCAAACTGGTTTCTTGAACATGACAGTGAGTTCACTGCACTCAAATGGCCTCCACCGTCACCAGATCTCAGTCTAATAGAGCAGCTTTGGGATATGGTGGAACAGGAGATTCTCATCAGGTGGACTTGCTGCTGTGTTTCCAATCATTGTTCTGCTGCATGATGATATAATCGAAGGGGAGACAGCTTCTTGGCTCCATATTTATGAGGAGATATGGTTTGATTGACAGTGTTCGTACTGTGCTTGATGGACCACTAAATGCACACAAACTTTGATGTTTGTTGGTTGAGCAAAGATGTGAAAATGAGCTGGAGAGTCTTTTGTTTTTTTTTTAACATTTGGATATTACATTCTTTACAGTAATTTATGCACAGCACCGTCTTACCACCTTAGCATGCAAACATTTCATAACTAGCTCAAAGGTGAGTCAGGCAGAAAGGTCAGTTTTGCACTTGCTTGGTCACAGACATGCTGTACATAGACTCCAATGTGATAATTACACATTAAGACTTATTAATGTAAAGTGCCTCAAATTCACCACACTGTATGTATTACAATGAGACAGATTTAAAGCAATACAGAATGAGTTTGTCTGTGGTAGAGATGTCTGTGGTAGAGATGTGTTGACTCTTTCAAATTTAATTAGAGAGCCCAGACTGTCTCTCCCTCCTGTGAGCCTTGTGCTAGACAATGAGACACTGTCTTCCATGATGTGCCTTGCTGCTGTCATTTAGCTTCACTTTGGCACTGCTGTCACACAGACTGTACAAATCAATGAGCATTTACAGGGGGAGGGAAAGTGAAGAGGAGGGAGGGGGCCAGGCAGAGGGGATAATAAACATCAGTTATCAGCTGCAGACATTCATTGAACAAACAGCAGGGGGATCGAAATCTGAATAATTCTCCTGCCGCCTACAGAGGAGAGTGATGTGTAAACAGGAAGTAACCTGATTAAGAACTGCTTCCTGAGAGGTGACCTTGTTGGCTAGAGGAGCTCTGGAGTTGACCTCACATCAATTAAACACAAATCATTAGATTATTGGTTATTTTCCTTTATGGTATTGGTAGGGATGACCGCAGGCGTGGGTTTGGCATCAAAAACATAATGTCTTTATATCATTTTCTCATTCTCTGTCCAGGTTTGTGGTTTGATCTGGAGGTCTCCTACACGGGTTCTTTCCTCATGACATTGGAGACCAAGATGAATTTGGCCCGTCTGGGAAAAGAGGGCGAAGGCCTTGGAGAGCACGGGAAAGAATGGTGAGGCTTGAAAGTACAATTCTTCTTGTAAGCAAAATAATGTAGCTAATGAAGCTCGGTCCGACTTAGAGACTTCTATGAGTCGTCTTCCACAGCTTGTCCTGATTCTTCCGTGTTTCTTTTTGTTAACGTCTCATTCTCAGTGACAGTGCCGATGTATGTTTGAAGGATTAGATTTTCTGCTAAAGAAAACCAGCTCTGAGCTGGATGGTAATTGGGTGCATTTGCATTTAGAGCCGTGTTAGTTGTCACGTGTGTTTTTCACAGTTCCTCCCCTTTTTGTGTTGGCTCTTCCCTCCTTCTCTTTATATACTAATCCTTCCTCTGGACGCTTACAACTGTGGATTTGTCCAATAACTGGTGAGTTTGGGAATGGATGCCTGCTGTTGCTGTCACTGAAACAATACATTTTGTTACGCATTTGGGTTATTGGATCTTTTCTTCAGTGCGTTCCTGAAATTTATTTCAGTAGGGATGCATTTAATGGGAATTAGTATTGATTGGTAAAGATTCTTTGCAAAGCCACTGTGGCTTAACTTAGCATCACGAGTGTTTATGTGTGTGTGTGTGTGTGTGACAGGTCCAGGCCACGGACATACTGTCTGGCAGACAGTGATGAGGAATCATCTAGTGCTGGTTCATCGGACGAGGAGGATCCTCCAGAACTCCTTAGTGACAAACCTGTTCTGCCTGGAGCAGAGGGGTGAGCAAGGGTGTCTTTATAACAACATCAGTGCACATCTGAATTGAAAATGGGCAGAATTAGATTCATACTGAGTTGCTGAAATAGAATATTTTCCCCCTTTCTATCCATCCACCCATCCACCCACACATATTTGAAAGCTTGCTGGTGATTTAATGTAGCACCCAGTCACTTCCACACATAGCCCCTCGATAGTGGGTGCTGAGTAGCAAGAGATGCCGTTATGAATTAATTATGAACCTGACTCACTCCTTGTCTCACCTCCTCCTCTGTTTCCTTCCTCTGCTTATGTAGCTATGTGGGAGGCCACAGACCCAGCAAGATCATGCGCTTTGTGGACAAGATAGCCAAGTCAAAGTACTTCCAGAAAGCCACAGAGACGGAGTTCATTAAGAAGAAGATGGAGGAAGTATCAAACACGCCCTTGCTGCTCACCGTGGAGGTGCAAGAGTGCCGCGGGACTCTGGCTGTCAACATCCCACCTCCCCCAACAGACAGGATATGGTATGTTTAGGGTGGAAATCTGTAGGATGGAGTCCAAGAACATGTGAATGGCTTGAGGTTGTAGCACTGCACCCTCTGCTGGCCAAATAAATACATGCACCCGATGAAAGAATAAAAATGTGAAACCACTAGTGAGCTAAATATACTTAACTAAGAAATGAGGGCACAAAGGCATGTTTTTCATTACAGATGAGGAACATTAAAGCCTTAAGTGCACACTGTGTGATTTATATCTGGCTTAATTAATATGAACATCTTCATTGGGGCCACTAAAAAGGTGCTAAGAAAAATGTGATTAAAACAATATAAAGAAAACTCTGTTTCTGTTGCATGCTCCAAATGTTTTGTATGATTATCCTCCAGTTTTGTACTTTTTTCCCCTGAAATACTGCTAATACTTCTAAAAATTGATTTTTAAATGAAGCATTCATAGAAGAAAAATATCAAGTTGGCAGTTTCATGAAGCTGATCTGAGAATTCAGTTGCGATTTAACTTGTATGACGTGACATGATTATCGTGATTACCTTTTTTTTGCTGTCAGGTATGGTTTCCGGAGTCCGCCTCACCTGGAGCTCAAAGCACGGCCTAAACTCGGTGAAAGAGAGGTGACTTTGGTGCATGTAACAGAGTGGATTGAGAAGAAACTGGATCAGGAGTTCCAGGTATACACTGAGAGAAATAAGCAGCAGGGAATTCTAATGTTACGTCATAATAAAGTCTATTTATTCTTAATATACAACCCCAGCTCAAAAAAGTGAGCTGCTGTCCAACAATGTAAATCATTACCTCTATGATTATTATATAAGAGTAAAAACACAACATATCAAATGTTGAAAGTGTTAAATGGTATCATTTTAAATATATACTCACTGCCCATTACCTTCACATGTTGAACTGCTCATTAACCCAAATATCTAATCAGCCAATCACATCTCTGCAACCAAATGCATTTAGGCATGTTGACACCGTGAAGAGGACCTGAGGGTCAGATTGAGCATCAGAATGGGGCTCAAAGGTCCTTTAAGTGACTTTGAATGTGGCATGGTTGTTGGTGCCAAACAGGTTGGTCTGAGTATTTCAGAAACTGCTGATCTGCTGGGATTTTCCCACACAACCATCTCCAGAGTTTACAGAGGATGGTCTGAAAAAGAGAAAATATCCAGTGAACGTCAGTTCTCTGGGTGAAAATGCCTTCTTGATGTCAGTGGTCAGGAGTGAATGGTCAGACTGCTTTAAGCTGATAGAAGGGCAACAGTAAGTCAAATAACCGCTTGTTACAGCCAAGGTATGCACGAGAGCATCTCTGAGTGCACAACATGTTGGACAGCAGCAGAGGACATCACCGAGTGCCAATTCTGTCAGCTAAGAACAGGAAACTGAGGCCACAATTTGAAAAATTGGACAAACAGAAGATTGGAAAAATGTTGCCTGTTCTGATGAGTCTCAATGTCTGCTGCGATGTTCAGATAGTAGAATTTAATTTAAGCAACATCAAAGCACAGAGCCATCTTGCATTGTGTCAACGTTTCAGGTTATTGTTGGTGGCGTAATGTGTGGGGGATATTTTCTTGGCACACTTTGGGTCCCTTAGTACTCTTTGAACATTATTTAAATGCCACAGGCTTCCTGCGTCTTGTAGCTGACCACGTCCGACCTTTTGACCACAGTGCACCCATCTTCTGATGGCTGCTTCAGGGCAATGCGCCGTGTCCCAAAACTCAGATCATCTCAGACTGGTTTCTTGAACACGACAGTGAGTTCACTGCACTCAAATGGCCTCCGCAGTCACCAGAATAGAGCACCTTTGGCACGTGGTGGAACGGGTGTTGTGCAGCACAAGGAATGTTTCCAGCTGAATCTGTGCCATGAAGAATTAATGCAGCTCTTAAGGTAAAGCAGTTCTAATTCAGTACTGTCAAGGTGTACCTAATTAAATGGCTGGTCAATGTAGTCTCATTTTGCATTTAAAGAATGAAAATTTGATTTATTTAGCACATCCTATTACACCTAAAATCAGTGTGCTTTACATTAAAAGAGGCATCTTTGGCTTATTTAGAATCGTTACCCGTGTAGAAGAACACACGAAAGGTTGAAGCTGACCAGTAGGTTTAATCCCAGTATCTTGTTTGTCTTTTTCAAATTTTTAAAAACATGTTGCTGGCATATATCTCAGTTTCAGCACTTAATATGTTGTGTTTGTACAATTTTCAATCAAATACAGGGTTCAGTAATGTGCAGCACCCTAACTTTCTTTGTAAACATGGCTATAGGTGGTGTATGATGTCATATCCTTTGGTATTTATCAACTGATGAAATGTTTGAAAGTCTAACATTGGTATGGCACAGAAGCTCAAAGTTTACTCGCCAAGGACAAAGAGCACCTCTGCAAACTACTGTAGCAAATTGTCCCTGTCAGCTGTACCACACATCAACATTTATCTCTGCCGCCTCCTCAGGGGCTGTAATTACGTTCCAGCCCCTCCACAATGCTTCTAGTAAAATATAGTGCTGCGGTGCACACTGTTGCCATTTGTGAGTGAGTGTTTACATCTTGGCTTTCAGCAAATGCTGGACTCAGGCCTTATTGGGTTTCAGAAATAACAATGCAGGGTCGGTTGCTCGGGGACAGAGTTTAGATCTTGGTTGCTTTCTAGTTAAAGTATATAAAGTTTTAAACTTTTTTAATTTTGTATATTTTTAATGACAAAACTGCAATAATCTATAGGTTCTATTCCTCTAATAGTCTCTCACAACAGTATTCGAGTAATCGTCATCGTCCTCCTCCATATTTATTGCTAATCTTTGCTTTTTCTTCTACTTATCTTCTCACAGAAAATATTTGTGATGCCAAACATGGATGATGTGTGGCTACCCATAATGCACTCTGCCATGGATATGCGCTCAAATGCCAACTTGTTTACTGTGACAAATGATGCCTTGAAGGATCCAGAACCTGAATCTGATGTCTCCGACATGTGAAGGCACGCCGGGTTGAGGTGGACAGTTTTTAATCGCAGCAATGGGCTCGGCTGCCCCTCCAATATTTTTACCCCTACTCCTGCCCTGCTGTCGCACCAGTCCATACCCTCTCATGAAGTGTGCGCTCTAAACGATCAGAAATCTACTCATTTCTGGCTACTAAAAGCAACAGAGCAGAGAGGATAGTGACTCACGGATTGCCGACCATTCACACAGTTTTAGTGTGACATCAAATATTATGATTCACTCTGATGAAATACGATTTTTTTTTTTTTTTTTTTTGGGAACTGTTGAAACTGTTCAACAAGTGTGCACCACGGTGGATTGACAAATAGCCATCTGATCCAACCGGAGGAACCATAATACCTGTGATGTACAGCTGCACCAAACATGATAGTTGTACAGTGGAAACCTTTTATGTGACATTTCTAATTGACTGGTTTATTGTTGCTATAACTCTCTGAGAACTCTTGAGGTCACTAATGAAGAGCGTGTATATGTGAGCGATCAAACAGCTGACAGAATATTCCTTTAAATTTGGAGATGATTTTGCTGAGAACCCCCCCCCCAACAGCACCTGTTATTACACATTTCACAGCGGATATCAAGACACATTTATCATCCATTCACAGTGCTGCCTGTGCCAGCTGCCTGGCACTTATATGCAAACCAATCAACGGCACTGTGTCCATAAAAGACACTGGGTCTGTTTTAGAGTTAAGGACTGTCGTATCTTACGGCCTTGTGTGCGTTTAACTGTGTCATAGGAATTACAGCTAAAACTGGCTTTAGAGGGGTCGTGTGAATTGAAATACATCTGCAAACAGCGAACCATTGCCTAGGTCTGTTGAATGTAAACATAGGAATGCAGCTCCATAGCTGGAATAGCTCATTCACTGAAAACGTGCTTCTAAGCGACACGTTTCAAGCGCTCTTTTCGTGTTCTATTCAGAGTTGACAAAAAGTAATAATTTTCTATTTTTTATTGCCAAAGCAATCTTTCAGTCTGATTTAAAAGAGAGAAAAATAAGGGGAGTGTGTGTGTGTGTGTGTGTGTGTGTGTGAGGTAAACAGGAAGTCAGAAGACAGAGAAATATTCTGCAGGGAGTGATTTTAATGAGCAGGAGGCTGAAATCGTTTTAGTCAAATGGAAACGAATAAACTCAGAAATGTGTAGTTAAAAGAGCGGGGACATCCACTCTTGCTGTTTTATTTGAATCAATAACATACTGGATATTAGCCATATTATTTAATGCTCTCAGCAGACATCCAGCTAATGAATGCTCCATTTCTGTTGAATTCTTTTTTTTTTTTTCTGTCTACTGTTGCACACATTAAAGAGGAACAATACAACGTACACTAGAACTGCAGGATCTTTGTAATCTGCCAAGACACCCGTCTGCTTTACGGGTGACTTTTACTTTATATGTTTTATGTTCAGACGTGTGTGTGTGTGTGTGTTGACAAGTGTATGAGGCAGAAAGTGCCTTTAAAGTAATTAAACATTCCTCCATAGTGAGCCACCATGTTTCTTGCATCAGTTGAGGATAGAAAAAAAGAAATGTCTTTGTGCCATTGCTGTGTCTGTTAAGACATGCCCTTTTTGTTTTCACATTTCGGTGTTGTTTATTTGCACAGTGAAGAAAATATCAAACATTGCTGTTGTGGTCAGTGATGTCGCAGAATGTTACGGTTCCGATCATTGTGGATCAATAAAACATTTTGCTTGGAAAGAGTACGTACGGCTTTGTGGTTCTAACAGAAGAGATGAGGAATTAGAAGGTAAAGCCAGATTCTCAGCTGAAGACATCCATTTACACTCATTACCACTTCATTAGGTACACCTGTTCAATCACATGGCGCCAACGCAGTGCATTTAGTCAGAGTTCAGTAGGTCGAGCTGACCTGCTGAAATTCAAACTGATCATCAGAATGGGGGAAGAAAGGTGATTTAAGTGACTTTGCACGTGGCGTGGTTGTTGGTGCCAGACGGGCTGGTATCTACTGGGATTTTCCTGCACAGCCATCTCTAGGGTTTAGAGGGAATGGTCTGACAAAAAGGAAATATTCAGTGAGCAGCAGTTCTCTGGGTGAAAATGCCTTTTCAGTGTTAGAAGGGAACGGCCAGACTGCTTCAAGCAGATAGGAAGGCAACAGGAACTCAAACAGCCACTCATTACAACCAAGGTATGCAGAAGAGCATCTGATTACACCTTAAAGCATATGGGCTGCAGAAGCAGACCACACTGGGTGACATTCCTGTCAGCTATGAACAACAAACTGAGGCTACAATTCCCACGGGCTCACTAAAATTGGGAAAGGCTGAAAAACACTCCCTGGTCTGATGAGTTTTGATCAAAACTCATCAGACCAGGGAGTGTTTTTTTTTTTTTTTTTTAAAAACATGACACTGTAGTAAAACAGCCTCCAAAGTCACCAGATCTCAATCCATTTGACCACTTTGGGTATGTGGTGGGAGCTTCACATCATGGATGTGCAGCAACTGTGTGACAATAACATGTCAACACGGACCAAAATTTCTGAGGAATGTTTCCAACTCCTTGTTGAATCTGTTCCATGAAGAATTAAGGCAGTTCTGAGCCCAGTACTAGTAAGGTGTACCTAATAAAATCCCAGGTGAGTGTATGTATACCATTATTTTTTTAGGTTTTTAAATCTTATATACATTGTGAGCGGTTTTCACAATAAATTTTCAAATCAACTGTGCGTTTATACACGTGATGTAGTGGAGTGAAACACCAAAGCATTTCTTTGTAGTTCTGTTCAAGATAAAAGTACACAAACTTTCTGCCCTTTAGAATTTCCAATTTTTTAAACTCACATTTAAATTAACTAAATATCAATAGTGCAATGCACACTTGTAGATATATGCCATCTGAGATAAAATATTGTAGTTAGGCCATAAAATTATGATGCAGGTGTGCCACATCATTACCAACGTCTCTGCAGAAAACAAAGAGGTCTTGTTTTTAAATGTTTCTTCCTTGCCTATTCTACTCACATCTGGGGAAGAGGAAATCACAGTACACATAGGAAAAACAAGGGACTAAAACTCAGGTTGAGAACTTAAGATTTCCTAGCAGTTAACCAACTGTTGCAGCTCTTAAATTACACACGGTTCTCAGTCACGTGATCCAATCTGGCAAAAGGAGTCGTAATAACAATCGAAACAAAGGAGTTGCCAATAACATAATCGGCACACTGTATTGCAGGTCCAGTGACTCCTTTAATAGGATATGGATACATATTTAGATACTTGGCAGGCTGCATTTTTTTTTGATTAATAGTTCTGACTTGTGTAGTAAAATTAGTGTTAAAATCTCAACATGTTGCATTTTTTTGCACTTAACACTTTAGCTGAACCCCATTGAGTGTGTCTTGCTTTAAAAGAGAGACTTGGTAAATTAAGGCCAAGAAACCCCAGTTATGACAAGACATGATATGATCTTGCACTGCTCTTGACCCATGTGCATGGTCACGGAAGAGGCCAGCCAGGTCCAGAAAAGTGCCCAAATATAGGTGGAATTATCACAATGCAGTCAGTTTGTATGGGGGAAAAAAAAGGCTTTATTCTCATTTTAGGACAAAGAACGGGAGGGAAAAGGGGGGGGGCACACATGATCATCCGAGTCACTAACTTCAAGGCTGGGGTCCACTTCTTGAGCAATATAGGCTCATCCCTGAAGAAAACATGAATGAGCTCAGTTATTAAAAACAGTTGACATCTGCTATGTTAGATCAAGGTTATCTTCAGTATTTTTCAGAAGTCTATCACTCATACCATTAAAATGCTCTAAATTTTTTTCAAGTTACTTACTGTGCAGTTATCCTGGACATCCACCCACACTGATGGTGCAGCCCCTCTGCGAAGATGACAAAGAAGGAAAAAAAAAAAAAAAAAAGGTTTGAGTGGGTTTGATCATTTGATTGCAAAACAGAATAGTGTTGATGAGGTAACTCAGTTTTGAATGTTGACTTCATTTTCACATCAGAAGTCTAACGCACAAAAAAATCATCATCATTAACCAAAAAGATGAAAGCAGCCCCGCCAAATACTTGAGACTTCATCCTCACCATCTTGAAGTACTGCTGGACGTGGCGGTCCATGTCACCACCCTGTCCACGTGTGGACGTGCAGAAAACACCCCATCCATCCGATTTTGTCAGCAGCCTTTTGTTAAAGGGGGGGCAAAAACACTGGGTTAAAAACGGGGGAGGGACACCGATGGATTTTGTAATTTCATGTTAGGAAAAAGGTTTGTAAAGTCTTACCTTCACCTTTTCCCTGCACATGCGGCCTAGTCCAGTCACGCTGCTCCAACGTGCAGCCCCTCGTTTAGTACAATTTCACACCCTTCCATCACATACGTGCTTGCACTCAAGTATAATAATAACTAAAAAACACGCATAAAAATAACGGCAGAAATAAATTAAAAACAACCATTTCGCGGGCCGCTTGCGCAACCACAAAACGCATGCTTCCACACTACCTACAAACTTCGGTAGAAAATGTCCCCCGGAACTATTTTATACCACATCCGGTCTCTGTGGCGTTTTTCTCATTGGTTCAGAGACTCTCTGAATCTCCCCTCCTCCACTCGTGTGGATATCTATCCCAAAGTCCAACCCCCACGGTTTTCATTTCAGGAAGAGGCACCTCAAACGTCGCATCCAGTGCTGCTGCCTCAATTCCTTCAATGTTGCGACATTTATAAAACTGTTTATAACACCTGCCTGCAAGCCCGAAAGCGGTTTCTATGTAGTCTGCGGTCGCTCGGACCATCCCAGCTGTCTATCCCGGTTTGAGACCAGAGAATATGGACTGGACGGTGAGCAGTCGGGCCCTGGTGTGGTGCATTTTAGCCCTGCTTAGCTACGCTGGTCTCCCACAAAAGGTAAGAGAGCTAGCTGGATAAGCTAGCTGAACTTGGCAGATATTGCCAGCAAAATTACACCTTTGAAATTAATGTGGGCAGGCATTTCTACCCGCAGATGTCACCGCAGAAAGTTCAAGTGTTGTCATTCAGCGTACCCTGAAGCTTCTCTGTGTGTTTAGTGTTGTCCTAACATGACAGAAGTGAGCTAACACAGATGTTAGCTACTCGGCTAAAAAAAAAAAAAAGCTCAAAAATCAACTTTACTGGCAGGTAATTTCCATTTTCACCTCTTTAGACCCGTTTCGCAAAGGAAGAAAAAAGCTATCGACATTTGTATGATCTTAAAAGACCTAACATACACGAGACAACGAAAAATGAACGTGTACGGACGTATAAACGATATAAGTCTTCATTTGCTCCTTAAAACAAAACAAGATTTGTAAGCGTGTTGTGGTTTGTTGATAAGTTAACACGCAGCATCTTTTACAAACCTCAGTACACATCCTGCCCCTTCACATCCACATCACTAGCATTAATAATCACTTTAGTTTTTTTTTTGAGTTGCAAAGGTGACAAACCAGGCAGCACAATGTGAAGGCTTGAGTAAATATTCTCCAAACACTGGAGACAGATCAGATATTACAATTAGAAGCTCAGTTCGAGGTAGTGAGAGGTGGCTACAGTAAGTCTGCTCATTCTGTGGTTTTTAAGCCAAAGCATGGCATTGTTCTGCACAACCTTGACACAATAAGTAGAATATACACGAATCAAAAACTCTGGAAGTGATTGCTACAATGTATTATTATCAGATATCTTTTCTTTTTCTTTTTTTTTTTTCTTTTTCAGAAGATAGGCTTCTCACAAAAGCTTTGAAAAGCTGCAATTGGATCTGGGCTTTCTTTTAGTTCTGACCAAAACCCCTGTGGCGACCGTCTCTATTATCTACCAACACCTAGCCCATCTTCAACTTTCCCATATTGCTAAGCTCCTGAAACTGAGCCAGATCCCAGAGTAAAAGGCTCGAGGCAGAGACCCTTCAGTACCAAGTTACTAAACCAGTTCAGCTAAGCAGGAGATTAAACTAGCTTTATAATCCCCTATCATGTCTCGGGTTCTTCTCTTAGCCAGTTAGATGGTCTGTGAGGCTGACAGATGATAGGCTATCTATAGATTGTGACTGAAGTAAGTGTGTGTGTGTGTGTGTGAGTGGTAGATACAAATGTAATATTGTCAGAGAAAAGGCCGAATATATCTCTTTCACTCTTTCCTCTTCACAGTTTTAAGGTCAGCTGATTTTCCATTGAATGAAGGACATCTGTGACTAAAGGCCTGCTGTTTCAGCTGCTTGTAATATTTGTTTTTAGATGCACTTTGTTATGCTCATGCCTCACCTTACACTCATGCAGGCTGTTTATAATGAACACTATATGAAATTTAGTACTTTTAACTGACTTTAGACAACAGTGTTGCCCCAGTTGTCGTATTTCTGATTGTTTGCTCACAGTGACAGCATTTTATTTACAATTTTTTTTCCTGTATGGAGACAAGATTTAGATTTGTTTAAAAAATAGAATAAAATAAACAGAATAAGATGAGAGCCTTTTATCACAGCAGTGGATTGACTCCACTTTGAGTGAGTGGGCCCGATCGAGAGCCGACGTGGCATCTTTCATTCTGAAATAACACCATGGAAAGCAAGAAAAACTCTCTTCAGTGACCTATATTAATTTTCTTGTGGCATAGGTTATGTATCTTATTTTTTTAAAATTCAGACTTCCTCAGACCTCTCTTTGTTACACAGCTCCAAAGTGCTACTTTTATGTCTAGAATACCAAGATGTCCTTAATGCAATGGTTTTGTCATTACCATAAATGGCTTTCATATTTGACATATTTTTATTGACTTGAACTTGCTGTTGCAGCACTTCATGTCCCATAACAAGTAACCAAATGTGTGATCTTTTTTTTTGTTGGTTCCTGTGTTTTTCTTTTTGCTTCCTGCACCAAAGCAAACTGCAAACACAGCTTATTGCTGCACACAAGCTGATAGTAGGACTGGCAGAGGTTATTTATCAGAAAGTTAAGTATAAAAAAATAATTTTTATAAAGTAATTTCATGCAGAAATATAAATTTTGTCTGGTGATAGGAAATTCCTAATACCCTTCATGGACTTTGTTCCCGTTCTATTATTATTTATCTTATATAATTCAATTTAAATATAATTTGTATTTTATATTCACAGAACCCCTTTGTACATATGTGACCCAAAAGCGCCTGCTTCACAGCACAGCTTCCACCAATGTTTTTATTTAGGAAAAAAACCCTAAATATTCTGTTATACTTCACTGCCTTTGTCAGCCCTGCTTTAGAAAGTCTTTATTATTCTTTGGCCCCTAATGCACCTCTCTGTAATCACATAATTGCCTGACAGGTCAGATAATAAAGCCTGTTTCATGTACCCTTTACTCAGACAGCCAAACAGATGACTACAGCTGCACACATGGCTGTGTAGTCCCTCCATGGTCTATTGCTCTAAACTATTAGGATGATGATGCTAAAAGGAACAAGCCATGGTTTCTCTTAGTGTGCCAGGCATTTCATGTGTACATCAACCCAAACAGAGTGGTGAAAGAGTTTTTAGAGCTCCCTCAGTCCCCAAACCTCGTGTTGCCACCGTGACTTTAGTCCTCTGACTCTGGCTCTAAGAAGGAATGGAGGAACAAAAAGCAGCTGGGTTTGAAACCCGGTCTATTAGTTAGTGATGTATTCCTTCAGCATCTAATCAGATGTGGGGGGGGGGGGGGGGGGGGGGGGTAATGCATGTAACGTACTATCAGAGTGCTTTGTTTACACTCAGCAGGAAAGCTGCCAATTACAGCCGGTCCTGTGTTCAGGTTGGTCTGGCAAGCAACAGACTGTGAAGCACTGTTGACACTCCACTGACTGCTGACAGCAACGCCGTTAAGCGCTGTAGTCTGTCTGTGTCCCTTTAAGCCACGTCCAGCCTCATTGCAGAGGGAAGAGATGATCTTAAAACGAGCCAAGAGTTTGGTTTCACCCAGTCTAGTAGTATTATGTAACGCTATTGTGCAATAAACTTACATTTCTCTATTACAAAGAAAGAATGAGGAAATGCACCAATGTTTCACCCCTAACTTATAGAGTGCTTTATATCTTACAACCTCAGTCATGGGGAGCAGCCAGGCACTGTCAGGCAGATGTCCCTGAAACCGAATGCTGTAGAATATCCACCAGCTGATGAATATCAGTGTGCGTCCAAAACTAAGAGGCTAACAGATGTTTGGAGGCTTATTTGTTTGCGAAACCAAGAGCGCCGGTAAAGGTTACAGGGGGCCTAAAACCAGATTAGTTATGATTTTTCTCGTGAGTTCAGCGCCCAGTGGGAACTGTCACAGATGCACTTTGTTGACACAAATGCTTGTATATGATGGCAGCAGGGGATTTGTGGGCAAATATAGAAGGACACGGTTTCTTTATGTAGATAGTGTGAAACTTTCAGGCTTTGTTTGGCCTTGGTTTATGCCCAGCCTATTAAAGCGTGCTAGTGTCTTCCCATTTTTGTTTTTAAGCCAAATGATTCACAAGAAGAAGGAAGTGAGCATTTTAATGTGGCAAAATTTGGAGCTTAACTGTGATTTGGTGCTCTCCCACTAGTGTAGCTTGCACTGTTTTTCTCTTCATGCTTAAAAGTGGGGGAATACACTCCTTTGTGTCTCCCCTCTTATCAGCAGCACATATGAGAGCTTCTTGTCTGTGCCAGATGGTAGGCTTTGTGGAAGGTAGAGATACTTTAACTGAGTGCTGCTATAAGAAGAAAACAATTGAAACCAGTGGCCAAGAATATACAGATGCATCTATAACAGATAAGCCTAAAACTAGAGATCAGTCTTGGATATGTCAGATTCTGCGCTGATCCAAAGCAGCCTGACGTTCACCTGCCCAGCAATGCAACTATGTATTGCCATGTTGCGCCAAAATTTAATATGTAATAAACAGTTATTTTATCTGCCTGCTTTATAATGCTGACGCCACAGCATAGCAGCTGCTGTTTCCTCTATTTCCCAGCCCTGTTAGTCATTGTATAAAACGGTCAGTTCTGCTCTCTTTCCTTTGTTGCAATAAGTTCAGTTAAAGTAAGTTTTGCTCAATATTTTTTTTTTATATTATTTGAAGCACACAGAGAAGCTGAGCATTACAGCACTGCAAACTAGATGTTTTGGAGCTGTGATTACAGACCAACACAGACATGTAACTCTTAGATAAAGTGTGGGATGCACTGCTGTTTATTTTATTATTTTGTTTAACCAAAAAAGCTCCTTCCAGTGACCTGTACTTTATTTTTAAGATTCCTTTGAGCGGGACTGTAATTGTTGAAAATGTCTTATTTAAACACTCGCAGATCAGATTGAGTTTGTGCCGTTTTCTGTGGTGGGGAGACCAGTCAGTGCACCTCTGCTGGATTTCTTCCTGTGTTACTGATGCCAAGAGCAGAGTTTTTAGCATTCCTTAGTGGGTGACTGGAGCAGTCTTCACCCACAGTGTTGTTAATTCTGGCATAAGCCAAGTCATGAGGCTGGATTGCTTTGCTGCTGTTATGGGTTTGTGGGTTCAGTTGTTTTAACTGCATCTTCTTTTCATTTTACTTTCTCTGCATTTTCCTCTCTGTGCGTCGCAGTTTGTCGCCTCTTTGTATACTGGCTACTTCTTTCATGTACTGACCCCATGTCTGTTCTGGTGCCACATATTTCTGAGTAGGAGTAAAAGGTTCTGAAAGGAATGGGGGCCGTATGGCTCGTCAGCCTACTAGTCATCTGTGCAGAGGGACGCTGAAGCGCTCTTCTGAGTTGATCCATTGCAAAATCTGTTTGCAAGTAGACCAAAGAAAACCCTTTAAGTCCATTTACAGTTCCATTTGCTTTCTTGGAGGCTTGGCTGCCTCTGTTTTTCGTTTCATCTGAGTATTTAGTATGTGGTTGTTTTCTTTTTAAAAAGTATGAAAGAAAAGCATGCCTGCTGCTGATAGAGGTCATTGTGTTGTTTGTATAATAGCTGCATAGATAACGAGTTAACAGTTGTCTGTAAACAGGCAGTGATGACCCTTGATGCTGCTTCAGACACTGACACATCATCAGTGTCAGTTTGACATGTTAATCTCTCTAGCCACAACTTTCTGAGTGCACACAGCCTCACCGCTTGCAGTCATCTTTCTCAGCATCTTCAACCGGTGGGTACTGACTTCTGGTAGCATGCACTGAGATATCAGTTCACCAGAACGATAAGAGTTTGTATGATTTACATTTATAAATGGTATTATAGAAAAAGATTCCACCATAACTGACTCACCAACCCACACACACAGCTCTGACTGATATGTTCTGGCAGTTTGTGTCTGGCTGAAGAGCACTTCAGCCCCCCAGCTTCCACAATCAGTACACAAGCCTCAAACCTCATCACTGCTAGACAAGTGGTTCATCGTCATTTTTGCACATTAGACAAAAACATAGTGAACTTTGAGTCCAAAATCGAGTTCCCATGCTGTGGGGCTGCATGACCATAAAGGTGAAATGCCCACACACTCAGCCACATGCCGATGATTGTTCCACCAAGTTTCCACTGCCAGTTATAAGTATTAAAACACTGACTGGCAAGAAAATGATACAAATGAAGACCTCATCAGCTTTCCATATGCTCCTAAAACCTTCCATCAGGTCCATGTTGAAGCTGGGTTTTTTTTTGTTTTGTTTTTTAATTAAGATATTCTTGTAGTCAGCCCCTGACAAAGGGCATTAGTTGGTTCTAAACCAGCAAAGTGTTGCTGCCACTGTTGACCCTTGGTGGGAAAAGGGTATTAAGCTTATTTTGTGGCACTGCGTTTGTTTCTGTTTAAACCCAGAGCCTACGCTGAGGCAACCTTCACAAACATGCTTATGTCAGAAAAACCGACAGCACCTCGCTGAACGTGTAGGTCGAACACTGGCTGGTAAGTTGGCCAGAACAGGAAAGTGAGCAGCAGCAGAGTTCACTGTAAATAAACATCAGAGATCATTAAAAATAGCCTGAAAAGCACAGGGAGTGGCTTCAGTGAACACTTCTCATTGTTTGTAACGATCCGATTCTCAGTAGCTCTTTTAACTGTGCTCTTCTCCGCGGCTGGCTGGAGGACCAACAACAGCACAAAAGTAGCCCAGAGACCGGTTGTTTGCAACACTGCAAAGCTTCTGTAGGCTCTCTGTAGGACTGACACAAAAGCATGAAAAAGCCATTAGAGCTCATCCAGTAGCCCCCCCCCCCCAAAAAAAATCCAACCTGTCAGCCCGCTTCTTATTACTACTTCTGCTGTATTGATTTGAAGTTCATTGAATTTTGTAAAGCAGTCCAGGGTGGCATACTCCCTGGGGCAAGCAGCTGCCACACAACTTCTCGCAAAGGCTAGTTATTGCAGGGTGATGATGAAAACATCTTTTTGAAGGTGTAACATTTTCTTCCATCAGAAGCTTTCGTATTGCAGTGTAAACAATTTCAACGTTTTACTAATGCTTGCTTCAGCCGTGTGTGTTAATGTCCGACTGCAAATGAGGCACATGGCTTTTTCTCGGCGTTTGATTTTTAACTTGCAAATGTGATAATTTGGATTAGCTTCTGTCATAAATAACTTGTTTTAAAATGCTGTGTTTGTGCTCTTTATAGGGGCTTTGCAGTGGCAGCACAGTGTCCCTTCCTGAAAGCCTGCTCTTTGTGTCCACCTTGGACGGAAACCTGCACGCTGTTAGCAAGACATCAGGGACTATTAAATGGACTCTAAAAGAAGGTAAGAGGAGAGGACTGGAGTCAAGTTTGCGTCTTTGTTTGTATGCTTTGTTTTTCTCTCTGCACACTTCTGTGTTCAACACAAGTAAAGTGCTGTTTTTTTCCCCCTGCTGCCACAGGGAAAACAATGTATCCCACTGCTTTTGAGAAGAATTATCACAAAGAGGTGCCTCAGGTTTATTTTATTTCCAATGCTAATTTTTGTCATGTGGGCTATACAACGAAACAACAGTAAGACTTGTAATTTAGCAAAATATGAGCTAAAGGTGAAACATCTGCTTTTTTTTTTTTTTTTTTTTAGCTTAATTGTACATTTTCCTCTTAAACTGGCCTTTTATTTACAATACTCTAGTGTTTTCTTTCCTTTTTTCATGAGTGCAAGGTTGTGCGCTCTGTCAGCACTGTAACCCAAGGAGCTAACTGTGCTATCACTCTGAATATTAGGCAATATTTAAACCAGGCTATTGAAATTGTCTTATGCTGTCTAGGGTTTATTTTTTAAATCAGTAATGTCTATAACTATGTGAGCAAACTATAACCAGAGACAGCTGTACCTGTAACTTGTATTGCCAATTATTGACAGCCATTGTTTTCCGGGGTTGAATCCTGTTTTCAGTCCTCACCTGAAGAGACCGATGCGAAAGGCTCCGTTACGCATGAAAACTGGTTAATTATTAACTGTGAGAGGGGCAAATATAGCCTGTAATCAAGGTCAGAGTGGGCCAGGGTAAGCAACTTTGCCGTTCAGCGTTCACGTGTACTGGGATTACCATGTTAATGTAGGAACTGCATGTTTGGGAGTTACAGTAGGTAAGATAGCTGGAAGGATAGTTGGAAAACTGGTGCAGGAATAGTGAAGACATTTTTGACAGCATTTTGAGAGACATAATAAATCAGAGACTTTCCCTGTTTCCTGCATACATTTCTCATACTTTTCTGACATTTTTAAGAATGGTAAAAGCAGAGATGTGGGCCTGCAAGGCCTGTCTACCACATACTCAGATCGTTAATAATCAGAGGCAGAAGCTGCCTCCCCCGCATCATCTGTTTTTCTGGAACAGCTACTGAATATAAATTTCACCAGTTTTGTTGCAGGTTTTGCACACACCTGTTGTTGTGCTTCTGTCAGGCAACTGTAATCCTACATAATGAAGAGGAGGCAGGAATCTTTTACCTGGACCGCGGCTGTACAACTCAACCCACGCGCTCCCATGTGCACACGTCCTCTTACTGTTTGCTTGTCATTGGCTATGTAAACACACATTTGTCAGTCAGGGGATAACATCCTTGTACATAGCATAGAAAAAAATAGCTTTGCTCCACACCCTCTGTAACTGCATTGAATGAATGGTCATACAATTTAGCACCTCCATATAATCCTGTGTCTAGCCCCTGCCATTGTTGACCCCCTTTGGGTGCCTCCACAGAGATCAGCTCCACCTGGTCCACACCCTGTATGTTCACACTGTCGGGGAGGTGTGTGTTTAGTTAGTTTAAATTGGAGGTTTGGGCTTCATATTTTAGCTGTTGTGTGTTATGGAAGCACACTGGTATTTTAAACTTCTCTCTAGTGGCGAGCCATGTTAGTGTTTTCTCTTTTTAAAGGGATTTTCCCTTCTTTCAGGCAACTGCTCGCTTGTTTTTACTACATGGCAGGGAAATAAGAGACTTTAGAAATGATGGGATGAGTAAGAAATTGAAACGATGACAGCTAAAATCTTAGGTTCAGTGTTTGGGCCACAACACAGCAGTAATGTTTCTTTGAAAAAAATGAATCATCAGTTTTGATGTTTCTGTCAAACTAAATGATGTGAATGTTTCTGTTATTTTCATTTTCATTTCATCTTCTGCTGAACAGCTGTCTAGCAGATAGGACAAATTATTGCACTAGTAGTAATGCAAAGGGCAACATTTTAAGTGAGAAATGTCCTGAAAGATTAATCATGCCTTTAAAAAAAAAATGAGTAAATCAGTGTGTTTGCAGGATAAGCTGGGAAAATATTACAGTTGCGATCACATTAAAACAATCAAATTTTGTGTGCTAACAGTTGGAGTTCACATGTTTGATTAATTCACCCAAAGCTGTTTGCTGACATGACTGTTTGCCTTTCATGTTTGCCATGGGGGGGATCCATGTTCATCTGGACTCTGTGTCCTCTGCAATTTAATGTCATCCTCTTGCTCAACAGCTCCTGGCAGTGCTTTTCATTGTTGGTTGATATTCTTGTCAGTCCTGACAAGCATCTTCTCATCTTTCTCTCACAGATCCTGTTCTTCAGGTCCCCACACATGTAGCAGAGTAAGTATCTTTGAGGAATTTTTTTTTTGTGTGTGTGTTTTCTTTTCACACGTGTTTTGTGCCTAACTGTCAAACAATTGTGAATGCAAATGATTCTGACAACCTGCTGAGCTTGTCTTGAGCTGGGATCCTCTGCCATTTCTGTTCTTTCAACCAGGCCGGCCTTTCTGCCTGACCCGAATGATGGCAGCCTGTACTCTCTGGGCGGGAAGAACAACGAAGGCCTCACAGTAAGAGGAAATATATTTATCACAAACCATAATCTCCCCCTCGTTATTTCTCACTTCTCTGTTCAGAGGAAAAAAATATCTAAAAGTAAAGCAGTCTCATTTTAATTCGCAGTTGTGGGAGTGAATGGAAACTGTTCTATACATTATTTTAGGACTTTTGGATTGATATTGTTTTCTAATGTTCGTTCATTTTACTTAAACAGAAATTACCGTTCACCATCCCTGAGTTGGTCCAAGCCTCTCCCTGTCGCAGCTCTGATGGGATCCTTTACATGGGTAAGGCTCATCCATAAGTGAAATTATGAGCCTTTTGGTTATGCACAGTATTTTCTTTTCTATAGCCGTGTGCAGTGCATGTCGTTGTGTATCAACTGTTTTAGCTCAGCTGGTGTCACAGTCTGGCCCTAACAGAATATGTCACAGCAGCTTTCTTTTCCACTCAGCCTGCTGTCGTAGCCTGTGCTCTTTTGAATTTACAACAGTTAGTACAGAAAAGGTAATCTGCTGCGGTTACTACGAGTCATTGTTAAAAAGGGAAGCGGCTGCCATTTACCTCCCTGTGGTCATTATCAGCGAGCATTTGTTTTCATTCAACTGACGCTGCAGCCAGCAAAAGCACGTTGGGGGTCCACAGTGTTACAAATTCTCATTAGTTAAACTTGTTCACGTATGAATGTTTTGCCGAGTAGATTTTGCAGAAGTTACTGTATCAGGCCAAACTGCTGCCTCTCCTTGTCTGGCTTCCCTCAGTTAAATGGCCATTTTTCAGTTTATGGCTTTTATATTAATCTGTAATAACAACTAGTGTTACTTCCACACCCTGCATTGACAAAATAGGTGAGGCAAAGTATCCATAATGTGCTTCTAGAATTGCTGAATGGCAACACCCATTTCTGTCAAGCTTAAAAGACTGCATATTATTTTGCTTGGCCAGTTTCCTTTTTTTTTTTTTTTTTCTTTCCTCTTTAAATGAGTCAAAGATGTCTTGAGCGTTTTGCATTCTCTGTCACTACACCCTTGTTTCAGAGAGAGAAACAAAGCATAAGAAGCCTCATGAGAAGGGGGCCTCTTTTGGGGTGGGCAGACACACGGTGGTAGTAAAATATGGTGGTAGTTGTATTAAAATGGCAGGATTGGCTACATAAAAAGTCCGGCTACAATTATATAAATGTAAAATGTAACAAGAGTTTTGTAGGACATGATTATGAAATTGAAATTGCTTTTGCAAGGAGCACTTTGAATGGTGAGATCTTAGTAATTGTGTTACGTGGTCATGTGCAGGTAAAAAGCAGGACTTGTGGTATGTGGTGGACCTGTTGACTGGTGAGAAACAACAAACACTGACCTCATCCTTCGCTGAGATGTTCTGCCCCTCTTCATCTCTTCTCTATCTGGGACGTACAGGTAAAAGCAAAACCAGCCCAGCAGCACGATTCACTGATGACACAATCGTCTCTGCAGTTCACCCTGTTTTAGTTGTTGATTTTTAATCTACCTAATCAGCTGAGCTTATTTGTCTTGCATACTCTAAGCCCAGACTGTTGGCAAACTAGCGTTTGCCTCCTACTCATCTAATCTTCAACCTTACCTCAAAGAGACTACTACCCCCCCCCCCCCCCCCAGATCTCTCCTAGCAGACTTTAATGTGTGGGTCAGCTGTGACTGCAGCTGTAGACAAGAAACTGGAGTCCTTCAAATTTAATAAGTGCTATAAATCCTGAACGCGGTGTCAGGTGAAAGCTCAATTTGTAAATAAACTGCATATAAGTTCAATTTTGTTTCATTTCGTTTCCATTTTTTGTGAATCCCACTGCTGCAGAGGAAATTGAGCACTTCTTTACATCATTCTTACTACCTGAAATTGATACTAAAACCTGGCATTTGTGTTGGTTACATAAGAAAGCTGAAAGCTACTTTCGACTGCTCCCTAGTAAAAGGGGGTCACCACAGCAGGTAGCTCCGCATATTTGATGTGGGAGATTTTTTATTTCTTTATTTTTAATTTAAATGCTGAATGCCCTTCCTGATGGATCCCCCAAGGGATTTGTCTCCTCCCAGGATCAAACTAGGGATCGTTTGCTTGTTGAGCAAATATGTGAACCACTGCATTGTGGAGCCACTTTGTGTGGGTTGCATAAGCATACAAAAAAAAAAAAAAATTGTTTTGTGAATACACACCTACTGTTCATCTCCCTGTTAGAGTATACCATCACAATGTATGACACCAAGAGCAGAGAGCTGCGCTGGAATGCCACCTACTCCGACTACGCCTCCACCCTCCCTGATGATGACACCAAATACAGTAAGATCCTTGGATATGCTGCATGTTTTGTAGCTTTAGTTTGCAACATGTCTATAATATGCCTGCTGTTTTTTGTCTTCCTCAGAGATGGCTCATTTTGTGTCCAATGGTGATGGCCTTGTGGTGACTGTGAACAGCGAATCTGGTGATATCAAGTGGTTCCAGAACTATAACTCTCCGGTGGTGGCCATGTATATCTGGCAACGCGAGGGCCTCCGCAAAGTTCCCCATACTAATGTGGCCATGGAAACCCTGCGCTACCTCACTTTCATGTCCGGAGAGGTTGGCCGCATCACTCAGTGGAAGTACCCATTTCCTAAGGAGAAGAAGCCCAAGAACAAATTCATGTAAATTATGCTTTTGTATGCTGCGCTGCTAAAGTTGCATGTTGGTACCTGGAGGTCAGAACAGTCTCTGTCTGAATATTGTTAGAACCAGCCAAACTGATTCATTCACTCTCTGGAAACAAGCATTGGCCAATAGTTCTCTCAGGCATGTTTGAGCATTTTCTGTGTGAATCACAGAGGCCTGAAGAACTAAGAGGGTGTAATCAAAATATACTTTTATTCGTGCGGCCTGTGATTGCGTACCGGTGGAGTCTAGACATGTAATATTTAACAAGGCTGCCAGAAGGCTTGAGGCCTGTTTTATGAAGCATGTTAGACATACCTAGAACTGCAACTGTCCACTAATCAAAGAGCTGGGAGTTTGATCTCCAGCTTGCCTTTATTTCATTACTGGTGTATGAATGTGGCTTGTAGTTTAAAGCCCTTTGTGTGGCTCATTTTTAGACTAAAAGTGTTACATAAATGCAGGCCATTTACCATATCCTAAGCAAAGCAACAGTCACACGACAGTGGTCATCAACTCAGGAGGTCAATCGAGGTTTTCCAAATCTAGCTATGAGCGTGTTCACGTAGAAGCAGCACTGGCCCCAGATAACCAGCTGCAAAAGTTGAGCTGAACAGTATCAACAAGAAAAACAAATCATCCTAAAAATGGCGAACTTGCAGGTAACGGCGTATCATTGTGACATTATTAAGACATAGTTAGATCTAAATTTAATTGTGCTTTTAATGGGCAGTGAAGGAGTTCTAGCTTCACTCTTTCAGCTGCAGCCTTGGTGGTGTTAAACTGTGTTAGAGGCAAGTAAAGAGGATGGTGTGTAGGCTTGTTAACTGGTCTTGCTGTCTCAAGTATGAGACTTTAGTGCATTAATTGGACTCTTTTTAAGATCCTTATCGCATATAAATGCTAGTCAGGGAAAACCAAAGGTTTAGACCATCTTCTGTTTTATTGTAAAAGAGAATTTATTGGTTGGTTGCTGGTGCTTTTACATGCATTGTTCTCGCTCCAAAGCAGGTTGGGTCTGCAGCATAACCAACCATTGAACCAGGTTTATACTACATTTCCTCGCTAACCTAAAAGCCAGTTCTGTAGTGCAGGCCTCTGGTTTCAGCTGTTCTTTCTGTTTATTTTTACATCTTGTATCAACACCTGCTTCTGATTTAAAAAAAAAAAAAACTAACGGGTTTCAGTACGAGATCCTCTGTGAAAGTTTCGCCTATTTAGAGAGGCGATTTCAGGGAACTGCTTTGAAGTGGGTGTAAATTTCTCGTGGTGTGGATTCTTATTGTGAAGGAATTTTATTTTGACTCTGCTTCTTTCTTTTTCAGGGCCACTCTGTATGTGGGTAAATACTCCACCAGTCTGTATGCTTCTTCCTCCCTGGTGCACGATGGAGTCACTGTGGTGGTGGGTGCATTTCTGTTTATTTAAGTAAAACATAATATGTATTGCGTGACAGATCAGAGTGTAAAACATGCAGGTTAGCTGCTTTGAGTCAGTCATTCAAACGAACATCCTCCATAGGTTTATCTTGTTGCTTCATTTTTAAATCAGTCTTCATTTTAGTGAGTGATTTGTAGGAATGCCGAGGAGTTTTTGTCTTAGCTTGCCTCAGCTTGGGTCACTTTGGCTCACAGGCCCGATTCCCCAAAGTAATGTACTCTCCTTTGAGAGTTGTCTTCTTATGTAAGCCCATGAGAAATCTGTGGGATTACTCTGACTTGCTTAAATGTTTTTGTGTGTGTGTGTGTGTGTGTGTGTGTGTGTGTGTGTGTGCACGCTTAGCCTCGTGGCAGCACATTCCCCATGCTGGAGGGCCCGGATAGCCAGGAGTCAGAAGAAGACAAGGAGTGTGTCATCACGCCCAGCACCAGTGTGAAGTTCAACGCTGCGCTCCGTGAGCGGAACCAGGTCAACTTTATGAGGAATTACCTGCTTCTCATAGGTACTGCACCATTATGGAAACCAGACAGTAATATTAGGTCTGATGCACTAGCTTCTTTTGTTTTCTTATTTGATACAATAAGGAAGCGGGTACCACACCTTTGGTTTATCTGCAGACGTGTGGAAATTGGTGGGTTCTGTTCACCACATTTACAGCTCAAGACCTTAAATGATCCCCATATACTTTCAGTAAAGTTTTTAAACTGAGACTGCCCTCTGCTGGATATATTGTGGAACATTATAGGCTTTTCTTTGAAACACAAGGCTACAAAATATAATCGTTGAAATTAGTTTCTTGGTGAACGTCCATGAGTCTCCTAATGATCGATGACAGTAATGATCTTTATAAAAAAAATCTTTGTTTTTCAGGTCATCATGAGACGCCCCCTGAAGCTCACACAAAGATTCTAGAAAAGTTTCCCGACAGCTTCCCTCGCCATCAAGCCAACATCATCCCGCCTACTACTGACAAGAAAGTAGAGGAGGTCTGTGTTAGTGTGTCATCCATTCATTAATTTAAGTTTTTATGCATATTTTTAATAAATCTGTGGAAATTTACTCATCCTTTTCTGTTTCTCATTTCTGTGGCTCTTTACCTTCATGTAGAAGGTTAATGACAGTGGTATGGATGATGGGCCTCCTTCAGCTCTCCCTGAAACATCTATCCAAGAACCCGGGACCGGTGGCCGGAGCATGCGTTCAGAGGCCCCGGTGGATTCAATGCTTAAAGACATGGCTACCATCATCTTCTCCACGTTCCTCTTGGCGGGCTGGGTTGCCTTTGTGATTACATACCCCAAAGTAAGTGTCACGAAGCCTTTCTGTGAACTCAGTGAAATCAGCTTTTTTCAAACTGAATTTTAGCTTTAGTTTCTCTCAAAACATAAAATTAAGCATTAATTTTTGAATATATTCATTTCTGAAAAGTATTATATATGAGGTTAGAGAAAAGTTTGACCTGCAAGTTGCTACGTAATTACTTTTCACCAGTAAAAAGCAGAGTGAAAAGTTATTGACACCTAAAATAGCTTTTAGGTGTCAATAAGCATTTCCACTTAACTGCTGTGTTCACAGCAATCGTTGCACGTATGAAAGTGTCAGATCAAACAGCTACTAAAAACTTCACACAGTTTTGTTTCTCTTAGAGCCATAACACACTCTTTCTCTCTCGACAGAGTGTGCAGAAGCAGCAGCAGCTGCAGCACCAGCAGTTCCAGAGACAGATGGAGGAGCGGTTGGAGATGCTCCAGAGGCAGCAGCCCTTTACCCCTGCAGACATGGGGATGGGTTTGGCTCCAGAGAGTGACTACCTGGAGGTGGCACACCCTCGTTCTGAATGCTCAGACCACAGCAGCCCCAATGTCACCCCTCGTGCCTCCAACCACTCCAACTTGTCTGTGTCCGAGCTGGGAAGCTCAGCCAACGAGCACGAAGATGGAGGTAAACGTTGGGAAATTAAGACTCTGTAGGCTTGTTCAGCACATGAACTGGTTTTCACTGACCAAAATCTGTGTTTTCAGAGGTGGACTCCAGTATTGTCAAAGTGGGCAACATAACTTTCCATCCCAAAGAGGTCTTGGGTCATGGTGCTGAGGGGACTATTGTGTACAAGTATGTAAACCAGCCAGTGCTTATTCACAGTGGCGCTGTTTAAATTGTAAAACAGAATAAATGTTCTGAGATCGCAATATTGTAATTTCACCATTTCTCCACAAGGGGTCAGTTTGACAACCGTCCAGTTGCAGTCAAGAGGATTCTCCCAGAGTGCTTCAGCTTTGCAGACCGAGAAGTTCAGCTGCTGAGGGAGTCTGACGAGCACCCAAACGTCATCCGCTACTTCTGCACTGAGAGGGACCGTCAGTTCCAGTACATCGCCATCGAACTGTGCGCTGCCTCCCTGCAGGAGGTAATAAATGACTGAAGTACTTTTTGGGAGTATGGGAAAAGTTTAAGTTCTCTAACTGCAGCAGGTCTTGATTTAGGTTTCCTTACTCACATGTAGTGTGCATGTGGTTATGTGTATTTAAGTCTACCACATGATGGGATTTCTTTGTTTTCTTCCCATGCTAAAAGTCATGTTTCACAAAGTGTCCGCCTTTTTATAAAATTGTTATAACTCTTGGATTGTACTGATTGTTGCCTCTCATCTCTAGTATGTGGAGCGAAAGGATTTCAATCGTCATGGACTTGAGCCTGTTATGCTCCTCCAGCAGACCATGTCTGGACTGGCCCATCTGCACTCTCTCAACATCGGTATTCATCACTGAATACAAAATAGCCTTCATCTTCTCATTATTCTTATTATATATACTTGTTTTGTCCTCACTTTTTTTTTTCTCCAGTCCACAGAGACCTGAAACCTCACAATATTCTAGTGTCCATGCCCAATGCGCACGGCCGGGTCCGTGCCATGATTTCAGACTTTGGCTTGTGTAAGAAGCTAGCAGTGGGCCGTCACAGTTTCAGTAGGAGGTCCGGGGTGCCCGGTACCGAAGGCTGGATCGCTCCAGAGGTGCTCAGTGAGGACTGTAAAGACAACCCGGTGAGTCGGTGGTAGTTCTGCAGCTCTATCAGGGTTGTTGCACTTACTGCTGCTAGTCAACTCTGTGCTGTCTCTACTGACGAAATACATTTGTTACTATTAAAGGAAGCAATTTAACATTTGAGCAAAGAGATGCAAATTGACCTAATACTTGGTGAACTGGATGGTTTTGATAGGAGCAAAAAAAAATTCAAAGGAGTAAAAAAAACCCAATCCAGGCTGTAGCAACAATGTTTTTAAATCTGTGTTATTCTACCGGTCACTGATAAACACACACATTACACCACATTGTATTAATGGAAGAAACCACTGTGATGAATGTTGGTGTTTAAGGTTGTCTGTGTCATTATATACCAGGTTGTGACCTCCTGTTTTCTTCTTCTGTCCCATCTAGACCTGCGTGGTTGATATCTTCTCTGCTGGTTGTGTCTTCTACTACGTTGTGTCCCAGGGAAGCCACCCTTTTGGCAAGTCACTGCAGAGGCAAGCAAACATTCTACTGGGGTCATACAGTCTGGACCATCTGCAAAGTGACAAACATGGTGAGGACTCAACTTCTGGTTTTGTTTCATCTTCAGATTTATATTAATAGTAATACGGGTAAAGTCAGGTATTGTGTGATTTGAGGGCCTCTGGGGTTTCTTACTTTAAGGCAAAAGAATTTCAAACTTTGTGAACATTTGCCAAGTGTGTATGTGTAGTCCTTTTAGTCATGGTAAGGTTCTTCTGAGCAGAACACCCTGGTGCACTTCAAACCTGCAGACAAAAACCGGTTCATCCCAAGGAGAAAAAACCCAGATAAAAGCTGAACAGCATGGTGTATGCTGTGCATTGCAGTAAGGAGTGCTCAGACTTGTACATAGGAGAGACCACTGCAGACACATGGCAGAACAACAGGATAAGACTCAGCTGTGCATTTACTCTTGAAAGTAGAAAGAACTTTTGAGGATTCAAGTGTTCAAATTTTGGCCATAAAAGACAGTTGGTTTGAGAGAGGAGTAAAGGAGGCCATGTTTGTCCACCTGGAATTACCACAGTGAACAGAGGTAGTGGCCTATGACAGTATAGCTCAGGGGTGGGCAATTCCAGGCCTCGAGGTCTGGTGTCCTGCAGGTTTTAGATGTGTCCCTGATCCAACACACCTGAATCAAATGGCTGAATTACCTCCTCAGCATGCAGTCAAGTTCTCCAGAGTCCTGCTAATGACTTCTACATGTGATTCAGGTGCGTTGGCTCAGGAACACATCTAAAACATGCAGGACACCGGCCCTCGAGGCCTGGAGTTGCCCACCCCTGGTATAGCTCCTTTCCCGGGCAATTTAAATGCCACTCACACCTTGGTTATGTTAAGGACTTCAGGGTGGTTCAAAGGTAGTGACTGAAAGAACGAGATCACAGATACAAGCTGTGGAAATGAGCTTCCTCTGAAGAGTGGCTGGCCTGTCCCTTTTAAAGATGGAGTGATGAGTGCAGCCATCCAGGAGGGGTTCGGAGTAGAGCCACTACTCCTCCACATAAAAAAAAAAAAAAAAAGTTGAGGTGGTTTGGTCATCTAACTAGGATGCCTCCTGGGTGAGGTGTTCCGTGCATGTCCTACTAGGATGAGGCCCCGGGACAGACCCAGGAGACGCTGGAGAGATTATGTCTCTCGGCTGGCCTGAGAACACCTCAGTGTTCCCCTGAATAAGTTGGAGGAGGTAGCTGGGAAGAGGGAGGTCTGAGTTTCTCTGCTTAAGCGGAAGAAAATGGATGGCTGTCTGTGTCCCTCAAAGAATGGATACCTTGGCTCATGTGACCCTAACGAGTCACATGATAACAGGGTGGGTCAGCAGCTTTCAAAAAAAAAAAACAGAAGCCTTCCACTTGAGTGCTCAAGATTTATCAAGTGTTTTAATGTCAGCTCTGAATTACAGCTCCTGAAAACTTATTGGACTTAAAGGAGGTAGTTATTTGCTCCTGCTGGCATATGAGCAATGTTCCAAAGAGCAAAGCATGTAGAGGAAATAGAAATTAGCTGCATTGTCCTTGAAGTCACAGCTAGATGGAACTTTTGTCCAGCAGAGTAGAAATCTGTCTTTGAATATGAGCAGCATCATTTAATTATTTGCTGTTGTGTGTTTTTTTTTTTTTTTTTTTCTTTCTTTCTTTCTATTTCAAGAAATGTCAGAACTGCTATGTTTGTCTTACCAGGGGATATTGTAGCCAGAGATCTAATAGAGCAGATGCTGAGCGTTGATCCCCACCGGAGGCCCTCAGCTGAAAGCGTTCTCAAACATCCTTTCTTCTGGAGCCTAGAGAAAGAGCTGCAGTTCTTTCAGGTTACTCTCTTTTTACCCTGCCTGCCAATATCACTGCATGCTGTAAAAAATGTGGTTTAAACCTTGCTTACTCAAAACACATCTTAAAATGCTGGTATATAGTACTACTGCAGTCTAGTCTGTGTATACACCCTGAGACTTCCTTAAAGTTGTATAAGTGGTGTAGGATCTGTTGTGCTTCCTTTTTTACTAATAAGCTGCTGTCTAAATTTAAGCACCAGTACATTCAAGTACTGTAATAAACAGGACATACTAGCTTCTCAGATAAGTTTTGTTTCTTTGTTTGTTAATAATAATACAGTAATATTTGCAGTGATAACTTGTGATCTGCCTGCCACATTAGCTCATATTCAGACTGTTTCTGTGGTTGCTTGCAGGATGTGAGTGACAGAATAGAAAAGGAACCGCTGGACGGACCAATTGTAAGACAGCTGGAGAGAGGGGGGCGGGCTGTTGTCAAGGGTGACTGGAGAGAGCACATCACAGTGCCCCTGCAGACCGGTACGAGACTGAATGTGCTCAACATGCAAAATACAAAATCCTGAAGCCTCTTCTTGTAAAATAGTTTTTTAATTTAAACTTAGGCTCGCAGTATTGCACTATGACTCAATACTAGTTCATTTTAAAGCTTGCCTCAGTGTATGTGCAGTTGCATGCAGCATCCTGTTACCAGAAAATATTCAAGTGTGTGGTTAATGAAGCCTCCTGCTACTTCCTGTCAGCAGTGCCATTCACCCAGTATCACAGCCTCAACAGATTCTCTGAACTCTGCACTCAACTTTATTGACTAATAAAACAACTGGTGCAGATAGTCATGAGTTATCCAGGAAAAACAGGAAGGAGAGGAAAATACAAGCATCTAAATGTGACAATGTAGGTAGCATAAAGGTGTCATATATTTAATAGTAGATAAAATGCATGTTTGGATGTTTTTTTACATTCACAGAAAAAAAGTTTGGCCTTTTTGATAGTTTCTGTTTTGTCCAAGCTGCTTCTCATCTCATAGTGCAAAGTAAAAAGCTGAATAATTTCAGGACTTCCTCTGCACTGACTCTGTGTTTGCCTGCGATCAAAGATTCATGTTTGTGATCGATGCCTGAGGTCTCATTTTTCTTTCTCTGGCAGATCTGCGAAAGTTTCGCTCCTATAAGGGCGGGTCAGTCAGAGACCTTCTGCGTGCAATGAGAAACAAAGTAAGTGTTTCTTTTTCTCTTATAACAAACCGCATTGTGTTAAAGTGAACCTGTTTGTCACCTTCACATTCACGGTTGTCCGTCCCTCAACAGAAACATCATTATCGAGAGTTGCCTGCTGAGGTACAGGAGACTCTGGGCTCCATCCCCGATGACTTTGTCTCCTATTTCACCTCCCGCTTTCCCCACCTGCTGATGCACACCTACCTGGCCATGCGGACCTGTGCACCTGAGAGACCATTCCTGCCTTACTACTCCTCTGCAGAACAGCTTGTTAAAACACAGGCCCAGTTGGCACACCATGGGCCACAAAGACAAAATGAGCCATGCACTCAACACCTGCCTGCACACACACCCCCAGATTCCTTACAACCCCAGGAGTCTACACATTCGTCACTGCCGGTGCAGGTCTGTCACACAGTAGCTGCTGAATCAGTGGCGTCATCACCACAGGAGCTCATATCGTCACATATTCCAGTTCAGACGGTGCAGCCAGCAGAGGCAGCACCGTCCACACAGACTGACTCGCACAGTCAGACCTCAGAATCAACTCTCAGGCCAAGAGAATCCAATCAGCCTGAGATGGCCACACTGACAGATACTCCTGCACTGGACAACAAGCCAGTGTGAACTAGACTGGATTCAGGTGGATCCAGCTCAGATGGGAGCATTGCCTTAAAGAGGAGTGGGGGGGGGGGGTAAACAGGTTGGGACTCCTGGGGACTGTGCTGTGAGCTGGTGATGGCCAGGCCTGCAGTGCCTGGGATCCACTACCAGATGCAGTCACTGGATCCTGCATTAAGTGCCTTCTGCTGACCTGCATTAAAATGATACCCAACACAAGTCCGTCCATGAGCCACCCTGCCAAAAAGTGAGGAAACCGTATCGGGTGTTGGACATTTCATTGTAGCTGAACTGAGCGAAGAAAGCTTTTAATTTTATTATGGCATGTCCAAAAAAAGTGTATCTGATCTCCTCTGTGGGAGACACTTGGATAGTTTTATTGTGCAATGTTGTGTACGTGTCAGTGAGCCTGTTCTCTACACAGATACTGTATGTATGTTTTTGTACAGACGTGTCGTCAATGATCCAAATTCCGAATTAATCACTTGATGTGGCCGTTGTGCCTTTTTTTAAATTTTTAAACATCACTGTGCTGTATGTGTACAGATGTTTTAAAATTGACTATGCTAAATGTGCTTGATTCCAGTTAATGCTGCTGCTGCTAGACTGCTTCTCTTTTGTCAATCAAGCCTATTGAGCTGGCTCATTAAGAGAGGACTCCTCCAAAGGGTGTTCAGGGTGACCGCTGAATACAGTGAGGTTTTTTAATCCTTTTGTTTAGTCAGATTAGGAGTTTGGAAGTCAGCCTGCAAAATGCTTGCATAATAACCTTTCAGGGGTGTCAAAGTGAAGTTAATGAATTGCACATTAAATTCTATTGTTTTTATACTGATAGTTTGTGTGTTCTTTAGCCTGCTACATGTTAAAGCAGGGATTTGGAAAGTGTGTCATATTTAACTACAGACTGCATGCTTAACCAATACCTGCAAGCATATCAGGCAGCTGGTATTGTCTGGGTTAGCTACAGATACAGTTAACATTGATTAAAGTAGGCTGGAGTACAGCCTCTCTCTCTCTCTTATATTAAAAGGTTTGAAACACTGGAAGGCAAATAAGGAGCAATTTGACCACAAACAAAAGAATCAGCACAGTTAACATAAAGCTGCATATAACTGTGTGAATGATTTAATGGTTTTACACAGCCCTGCTGCCATAAAGTGCAGAAGTAGTTGGAAAGATAATTTGGGTTGCTGTGCTTAACTCTCCTACCACTGCTTCTCTGTCCAGAATAGATGAGATGAAAAATAATTAACCATTAGCAATATCAGACAAACCTGCAGGTATCACAAAGATGTGGGACCCATGCTACCTTTTTATGGTCCAGCAAGGTGCTGTCATAGGTACAGGTACGAGGAATTTACTCAACTAGTGAGCTGTCAATCATTTTAATTAAACTGCTCTGCAAGGAAAAATAAAAGTTCTGCTGTTTCCCAGAAAATAGTTGATGTTGCCTAATATAATAACCCTGAGTTAAAAAATACCATTGAACATTAAATCACCTACAGTTTTATCACAAAGTGTGAATCAATTTTTTTTTTCCATGTTGAACTTGAGCTTCTCCAACACAATTTGCATATTTTCATCGGTTTCTGTTAACTGTACATAACAGCCAATTGGCATTAATACAAAGTAATGTAAATAGGACAGTAGGATATATTTTAGGCTGGCTTTTTAGCTGGCAGTGTCTGCATCATACTCACAAACCATTGCTTCCAAAAGACCTTCAACATCAACACAACAGGAAAAGTCGTCATCCATTTCAAAGAATGGAATAAGATTGTTCTCACAATGCCTATAAAGAGAAAATTTGGAGCCAGGAGGGTTTTCTTCACTAAGCCAAGACCCAAGCAACTCAGCAGCCTCCTTTGGCAGATCCAAAGGAAGATGACTTAGATCTCGTACCAAGTCGTTTTAACTCTTGACTGAGTGAATAACTGAAGGACAGATGAGCTTCCAAAAAATGTATCTTCAAAGTCCTCATCACTGCTGTGCATCTGGAGACAAAACACCATCAGACTCTTAGCTCTTATTGCCTTTGCCAGTAAAAATGGGAGGTGATATTTCATCTTTATGTGGTACAGGCCTCATTGCTGATGGCAGATTAGGGTAGCGGAGATGGTTTAATGTTTCTAGAAATACTGACTAAACAGAAGTAGCAGCATCAAAGTGATTCTAAAATTTTATGGGGAGGAGATTTTAACACAGTGATGGATAAAAATATGGATAGGTGACCCCCTAGAAACCAAACATCATCCGAATTAAAACATATCTGTAACCGGATGGGCTTAATTGATATTTGGAGACATAAATATTTGAATAACAATTTTTACACATGGAGTAATAAGGACAGATCTCAACAGTCCCACATAGATTTTTGGTTTATCTCTTCAGATATTGAAGATAAAGTGACTGACACATTGATAGAACCAACAATTCTGACAGACCATAAAGCAATCACAATTAAGGTTGATAGGAAACTTATTAGACACATTCGGAATCAAGACTATTGGAAATTAAACTAAAGTTTGTTACAAAATGAAGAATTCCAAAATGAAACCCTGAGACTTATTAATAAATACTGGACAGAAGCAAAATTGCTCAGTTGTTTCAGGAAGTGCTGGGAATTAATGAAATTTGAAATTTGGCAATAAGAATAGGGAAGAACATTGCTTCAGAGAAAAAAGAGAGAGAAACTCAAATAATTTCCAAATTAATTAAATTATCTGAGAAAACCAATTTTTCTGAACATGAATCTAAGGAATATTCATTGTTAAAGTTAGATCTGGAAAAAATGGATAAAGCTAAAGGTGCCTTTATTAGATCTAGGAGGATATGGTTAGAACAAAGTGAAAAGTGCACAAAGTATTTCTTTAATCTCGAAAAAAGGAACTTTGAGCAGTCTTTTATTGGGAAACTTCGAATTAATGATGTGATATGTGAAGATGATAAAGTTATTTCAATATGTGACAAATCTTTATCAAAGATCATATATGACTGACTCAGAAAATGAAGATGACATGGATAGATTTCTTAGCGGACAGGAAGAGAATCTTAATAGTATAGATGATAATTTTAAGTCGCTTTGTGATCAAGGAATTAATTTAAAAGAAGTTCAAGAAGCCATTGGTTCTCTTAAAGATAACAAATCTCCTGGGAATGATGGATTCGTTTTTCACCATTCCATTAGCCCCATTCTTAAAGGTTCTGTTTGAAGAAGCAATACTCAAAGAGGAACTGCCTCCATCTCTTCAACAAGGCTTGATTAAGTTAATTCCAAAGCCAAAAAAGGATAAACTAAGTCTATAAAATTGGAGACCAATTAGTCTTTTAAATAATGATGTCAAAATCTTTGCGCTTGTTTTTGCTAAGAGGCTAAAAATGGGACTATATGGCATTATTGATGAGGAACAATCTGGATTCATGGCTGGCAGAAACATTTGCAATAAGATTCAATTAGTTCTGGATATGACTGATTATAATGAATATATACTAGATGACAGCTTTATCCTCTTTGTTGATTTTTATAAAGCATTTGATACCATAAGCCATAAATTTATGTTTAAAGTTATTCAGCACTTTTGGATTTGGGGATTATTTTTAAGAGCCATTACTAGTTTATATAAGGGCTGCAATAGCTCAGTTAAGTTAGCATGTGGTACAACTCAGAGATTTAAAGTTAATCATGGAATTAGACAAGGTTGTCCTTTAAGCCCATTCCTGTTCCTTCTTGTCACACAAATTATGGCAGTGCATATTAAAAAAGGACACTTTCAGGGTATCATAGCCTTAGGAAGGGAATTCAAATTATGACAACTGGCTGATGACACTGCAATTTTATCTCTAACCAACACGATGTGAATAAGGCAGTTGCTTGTGTCTAGGACTTTTCCTCAGTTTCAGGGCTGAAAATAAATTTGAATAAGTCTGTCTTGTTTCTTCTCAAAGATTCAAGTCTGACAGAAATTAATGGTATACCTGTTAAAAATAATCTTACATATTTGGGAGTGGTCATTGAAAAAAATCAAAAATTGCGTAACTCTAATTTTGCTCTGGTGATTGGGTATAAGCAAAAAACTTAATTGATGAGAGACCTGGTTGATGAGAGACCTGTCCTTAAATGTTATTGTCGAAGGCTGAAGGAATCTCCAGATCTGTTTATGTTTCTTTATCATTAGAAATGCCCAAAGAGATATCTAAAAAGTTAGACAAACTGTTATTGAATTTTATATGGAGAAATAAAAGCCATTATTAAAAAAAAAAAAAAAAAGACATTTTGTGTAATGCCAAAAAATATGGTGGTCTGGAGGTTTTGAGTTTTGAAATGTTAAATAATTCTTTTAAAGTGAAGTGGTTAAACTTACTCAAAGAGAAAGACACGATTTGGAACACCTTTCCAAAGCATGTCTTTGGTTTGATGGGTGGGGCTAAATTTTTGCTTAAATGTGATTACAAAATTGAAAAGTTACCTGTAAAATTGTCAAATTTTCATAAGCAAGCTCTTCTGGCATGGAAACCTATACACTGCTCAAAAAAATAAAGGGAACACTTAAATAACACAATATAACTCCAAGTAAATCAAATTTCTCTGAAATCAAACTGTCCACTTAGGAAGCAACACTGATTGGCAATCAATTTCACATGCTGTTGTGCAAATGGAATAGACAACAGGTGGAAATTATTGGCAATTAGCAAGACACACTCAATGAAGGAGCGGTTCTGCAGTTGGGGACCACAGACCACTTCTCAGTACCTATGCTTTCTGGCTGATGTTTTGGTCACTTTTGAATGTTGGTGGCGCTTTCACACTCGTGGTAGCATGAGACGGACTCTACAACCCACACAAGTGGCTCAGGTAGTGCAGCTCATCCAGGATGGCACATCAATGTGAGCTGTGGCAAGAAGGTTTGCTGTGTTTGTCAGCGTAGTGTCCAGAGGCTGGAGACGCTACCAGGAGACAGGCCAGTACACCAGGAGATGTGGAGGAGGCCGTAGGAGGGCAACAACCCAGCAGCAGGACCGCTACCTCCGCCTTTGTGCAAGGAGGAACAGGAGGAGCACTGCCAGAGCCCTGCAAAATGACCTCCAGCAGGCTACAAATGTGCATGTGTCTGCACAAACGGTTAGATACTGACTCCATGAGGATGGTATGAGGGCCTGACGTCCACAGATGGGGGTTGTGCTCACAGCCCAACACCGTGCAGGATGCTTGGCATTTGCCAGAGAACACCAGGATTGGCAAATTCACCACTGGCGCCCTTTGCTCTTCACAGATGATAGCAGGTTCACACTGAGCACATGTGACAAACGTGACAGAGTCTGGAGACGCCGTGGAGAGTGATCTGCTGTCTGCAACATCCTTCAGCATGACCGGTTTGGCAGTGGGTCAGTAATGGTGTGGGGTGGCATTTCTTTGGAGGGCCACACAGCCCTCCATGTGCTCGCCAGAGGTAGCATGACTGCCATTAGGTACCGAGATGAGATCCTCAGACCCCTTGTGAGACCATATGCTGGTGCGGTTGGCCCTGGGTTCCTCCTAATGCAGGACGATGCTAGACCTCATGTGGCTGGAGTGTCAGCAGTTCCTGCAAGATGAAGGCATTGAAGCTATGGACTGGCCCGCCCGTTCCCCAGACCTGAATCCGATCGAGCACATCTGGGACATCGTGTCTCGCTCCATCCACCACAGACTGTCCAGGAGTTGGCGGATGCTTTAGTCCAGGTCTGGGAGGAGATCCCTCAGGAGACCATCCGCCACCTCATCAAGAGCATGCCCAGGCATTGTAGGGAGGTCATACAGGCACGTGGAGGCCACACACAATACTGAGCCTCATTTTGACTTGTTTTAAGACATTACGTCAAAGGTGGATCAGCCTGTAGTGTGGTTTTTCCACTTTAATTTTGTGTGTGACTTTAAATCCAGGCCTCCATTGGTTAATAAATTTGATTTCCATTGATGATTTTTGTGTGCTTTTGTTGTCAGCACATTCAGCTTTGTACAGAACAAAGTATTCAATGAGAATATTTCATTCATTCAGATCTAGGATGTGTTATTGAGTGTTCCCTTTATTTTTTTGAGCAGTGTATATAAGGATAATTCTTCTTCAAATTATTATATATGTTATAATGGGAATATTCTTTATAAGAATAAGTCACTTTATTATAAAAATTGGGTGGAAAGAGGCATTGTCCTGGTTAAACAGCTCTTCAGTGCTCAAGGTAATCTTTTCACATATGATGAATTTGTATCTGAGTTTACTCCCAAAGAATATGCTGTTGTGTTTGATGCTTTACCGAGAGGTGTGCTGCAACTATTTCAGGGCTTAACAGCTAAATTTCAATTATTGATTCACTCAATAGCGGCATACTGATTGGTGACATTGCTGTCAGTAAAAAAAAAGATGTTCCAATAAAGTAATAAGGACAAATTTGTGAAAGGTAGCTCTGCCAGCTGGAAGATCATACTGGTCGTCTTTATATGGAGAAATAAGCTGGAACCACATTTGGCTGCATGGAGGGAAATTTTGCTTAAATAATAAGGTTAAGGAAGTTTCTTTTAAAATATTACATAATATATACCCAGTTAAAATACATTGGAGAGATTTAAACTTAACATTAACTATTCATGTTCTTTCTGTGAGTCATATAGTGAAACAATTCATATATTTTATCAGTGTGTGCATGTTAAAATGTTCTGGACTGATTTACAACATTACATTAGGCAGAAAACTGGACAAATAATTTAGGTTAAAGAGAAGGAGATTACAGTATGTTTTGAGAACAAAGACATGGACAAAGACGTCATTCAACTTCTGCTGCTCCTGGGAAAATTTCATATTCACAAAACCAGACGGACAGACTCTAAACCCAATATTAACCACTTTTGTCAAGAACTTCTGCAATACAGCACTACAATCAAAGAACTGGAGAACAAGAAGGAAATTAAGACAAGTCATATTTTGGAAAAATTCCATGTTTCATAATTTCGTAATATATTTACTTTGCTTATTGTTATGGATCTTATACTCCTCTCATTTTATTTTTTGTTTGTTTTCCTGTCTCTTTTCTGTAACCCCGGCATCAATATGTTCTGTATCAATAAAGTTTGAAAGAAAAAAAAAACAAGGACATGGACTTCCGGCTTACCTATTTCGTGAATCCGCCATTTTTTTCTTGCAGCGATTTTGTAGTCCAAGTTCAGTTATGCCGACGTTGCGAGTAGACAAGTCAAAATGTTCGGTTGTTGAGTGTATTAACCCACACGATTCCTTACATCGCCCCCCATCATTAAAGCCTCTTCGAAGTGCCTGTTTCTCTGCCGGTAGATAATCGTATCGCTGCTATCAAACTACAAAAATGGCCGAACGGAGTGGAGTGGAATGCTCTGCTACTTGCAGGGGGGCGGGGCGTGAAATGTCTCATTCACATTTAAAGAGACCGCACCAAAACGAGTTGCTCTAAGACACGCCTCAGAAAAGGGGCAACTGAGGGCACTGTGGAGCTACAATAATGAGGAATTCAATCCAAAGCATTGCAGTTCTACTTTATATAGACCACAAGTGAATGGTTTACATATGAGAAGGAAGGATTTAGAAGCATGATGTATCCCCTTTAAGTTTTGCCATTGTGTCTATGTTTGAGTGAGTGAGCAGCAGCAGCACGCTGGGTATGGGCATTACGTTCTTACGCATTACACACTTATCAGGCGGAAGAAAAAGTAGTTCCTATAAACCCCGTTTTATTTAGGCAAGATCTCAATAATTTATGTCTGTGTAGATTCTCAGTCATCCAGGTCATAGCAGTCTCTGGAGCTTGGAAAAAGGCGACTGGACTTCTTTTTATTTCTTGAAGATTATGCACATGAACAAAATAGGGTCATAACCAACTCCAGGGGACTACGCCCACAGGGGTTTAAATAATTGGGTCTCTCCACCTTTTGGTTGAGAACTGAAGAAGCCTTTCGGATGGGAGGTGAAACGTCTTCCAGAAACAAAAAGAAGCTCCAGAGACTCTCAATAATTTAGTTACTTTATAACGTGTTCTTGTTAAGATACATTATCTCAAGTGACTGAAGTATTGAAAGTATTGATACTTGGATTTGAGAATCGATTTTAAATAATAAAGGTCTGGTACCGGAAGTATGATATTTCAGTATCAATCCGCAGATCATTACTCACAGGCGCCATTTTTTAAAAAAAATTCTGAATGGCTGAGTTTCCCCAAGGTAAGATGATCGCCTTTCCATCTTTGGTAGATCTAATGGTCTTTACCTTAGTTGTAGTATGAAATCACGTCTTCTCCTCTATAATAACCTCCACGGGGAGTTTAAAGTGATCTTCTTAATGTACTACAATATGATTCTAATATATTTAACTCGTTTGGTGTGACCTCATAATGTGTAGCTTTGTTATGTGGAAGAAAAGGTGGAATAGTATAATTTCTAGTAGGAGTCAGAGTTTAGCTACGCATAAAACACCAGCCTCATCATATCCCAGATGCACTTCAGTTACCGTAGATATCGAGAAAAACAAACTTGCATTGAGTTTATTGCAAACGCTGGCATTGTGTCCCCTTACACTGGTCGAAAAAACCAAACAAAAACAAAACAAATTGTCTGCTACCTGAGGAAAAAAAACTGATTTTTTTTTTTTTTACTAATTTGGGCATGCTGATTCCAAATATGCAAACAGAATTTCTCTAGCACATCAGGATCTTGAGTTATGTAACTATATGCCAATAAATGCCAGTTGCCAAACTCGACGTCAATGATTTAATTAGATAAGTACACCATGAACATACAACTGGTGAAAAAAGACAGATGGGGCAGAGGGACAATATTTAAGATATGATTGACACAGTATATTTTTACAGCTGTACCTGGTTTAAATTTACGTTCTAAGCATAGAACAGCCTCTTATTTGTTGCATTTTCCACAGATCACATAAGGCTTCCCACTGAAAGATTGCAGCGTCTGAATACCCAGATACTGAAGTATTGTATGTTTGATTCATGGAAATGAGATTCAGTAGACTGAAAATTTTGTCTTAATTTACTGTATCAACCAAAAAGTACTATGAGAGTGAGATTTCATAAAAATGAGATAGATTGGCCCAACTTGCCATTGACCAGCATCTGAACAAAAATAAGTACCATTGAAAGTAAGAATGAATAGGTTGTGAAACACCAAGGACTTCCTTATCTTAGACAGCAGTATTGAAATTGACAATTAGAAACAAGTTTAACATGTGAATTGTAATTTTTGGAATTTGTTGTGTGGAACAATTAATCTTCAATTTGTTATTCTGAACATATCAAGGTTGGATTTACAAGTAAGAACCATTAATTCAATTCAATTTTATTTATATAGTGCCAAATCACAACAAACAGATGCCTCAAGGCGCTTTGTATTGTGGGTAAAGAACCTACAATAATACAGCGAAAACCCAACAGTCAAAACGACCCCCTATGAACAAGCATTTGGTGACAGTGGGAAGGAAAAACTCCCTTTTAACAGGAAGAAACCTCCAGCAGAACCAGGCTCAGGGAGGGGCAGTCATCTGCCACGACCAGTTGGACTGAGGGGAGAGAAAAAAAAGACATGCTGTGGAAGAGAGCCAGAGATTAATAACAATTAATGATTAAATGCAGAGTGGAGTATAAACAAAGTAAATAAGGTGAATGAAAAGAAACAGTGCATTATGGGAACCCCCCAGCAGCCTAGGCCTATAGCAGCATAACTAAGGGATGGTTTAGGGTCACCTGATCCAGCCCTAACGATAAGCTTGATCATAAAGGAAAGTTTTAAGCCTAATCTTAAAAATAGAGAGGGTGTCTGTCTCCTGAATCCAAGCTGTGAGCTGGTTCCACAGAAGAGGCGCCTGAAAGCTGAAGGCTCTGCCTCCCATTCTACTCTTAAGTATCCTAGGAACCACAAGTAAGCCAGCAGTCTGAGAGCGAAGTGCTCTATTGGGGTGATATGGGACTATAAGGTCTTTGAGATACAATGGGGCCTGATTATTCAAGACCTTGTATGTGAGGAGAAGAATTTTAAATTCTATTGTAGATTTAACAGGGAGCCAATGAAGAGAAGCCAATATGGGAGAAATCTGCTCTCTCTTTCTAGTCCCTGTCAGCACTCTAGCTGCAGCATTTTGGATCAGCTGAAGGCTTTTCAGGGAGCTTTTAGGACAGCCTGATAATAACGAATTACAGTAGTCCAGCCTAGAAGTAATAAATGCATGAATTAGCTTTTCAGCATCAGTCTGAGAAAGGATGTTTCTAATTTTAGAAATATTGTGCAAATGCAAAAAAGCGGTCCTACATATTTGTTTAATATGTGCATTGAAGGACATATCCTGGTCAAAAATGACTCCAAGATTTCTCACAGTGTTACTGGAGGCCAAAGTAATGTCATCCAGAATAAGTATCTGGTTTGACACCATGTTACTAAGATTTGTGGGGCCAAGTACAAGAATTTCAGTTTGATCTGAATTTAGAAGCAGGAAATTAGAGGTCATCCAGGCCTTAATGTCTTTAAGACATTCCTGCAGTTTAACTAATTGATGTGCATCATCTGGCTTCATTGATAGGTAAAGCTGAGTATCATCTGCATAACAATGAAAATTGATGCAATGCTTTCTAATAATACTGCCTAAGGGAAGCATGTATAATGTAAATAGAACTGGTCCTAGCACAGAACCCTGTGGAACTCCATAATTAACCTTAGTGTGTGAAGAAGACTCCCCATTTACATGAACAAATTGGAGTCGATTAGATAAATATGATTCAAACCACTGCAGTGCAGTACTTTTAATACCTATAGTATGCTCTAATCTCTGTAATAAAATGTTATGGTCAGCAGTATCAAAAGTTGCACTGAGGTCCAACAGGACAAGAACAGAAATGAGTCCACTGTCAGAGGCTCTAAGAAGATCATTTGTAACCTTCACTTAGGAGCCCATTCAGACAGAGTGTGGAAAGTGGCATGACTAGTTTCACCTGTGGTGAAATCCACACGCAACACCACTTCTGGGCTATGTCTCAACAGTTCAATACCTGCTTTTTTCTAAAATAAAAAAAATTTACTTGTTTACTGAGTTTTACAAATAAAATTGTGTGTGAACAGTAAATGTTTAGCTTTGAAGATTTCAGGATACCTTGGAGCATTTTTTTTTTCACATTAGATTCTCATTTGATGTTTGAGAAGTTGCTCTATTTAAATTGATGCCAGCTCACACTGGAGGCTGCTTAAAACTATTAAAACTGAGTAAAAAATGTTCTACTGTTGCCAAATTATATTTGAATGCACTAATTGACATAAACAAATGGTGTATGATGTAAAAAGGCCATTACAGTACTCAAGTAAAAAATGTAAAAGTTTGTCCCTCTGTTACCATGAGAGTCAAAAAAAAAAAAAGTGCTAAAGAAAGTAAATACTGAGTGACACTACACGATTGCACTCAGGAGGCATTGCTGCAATTTGAAAAGAGAATTTGAAGGAGAAAAGAGACAAAAATTTACCCTTTTAAACTTTGGAACTGTATATTATCAGTGTTTGAAAAACATGGGAAATTTATACATTAATTTCTTGTCCCTCTGCTTTTGTAAAATTTTGCCCCCTAAACATTATTAACCTCCCCCATTTTTTTCCCCCTCTAAGGTGGCCTTTATACAATACCAGCTGTTATTTTATTCTACATTTGATAGCATGAGGGTGCTAGACCAAAATACATCAAAGTGTCCATGCGTTACCTCTTGGCCTGGCCCTGAGGCTGCACTGGGTTGTTGTGGTGAAGTGAGAGCGTGAAAAAGCAAAGCTGTTGATTTACAGGCCCATCTACATCCCTACCCTCACCTATGATCATGAGTTGTGGGTAGTGACCAAAAGAATAAGACCGCAGATAAAAACGGTGGCAATTAGCTTAGAGAGAGCGAGGAGCAGAGTAGAGCTGGTACTCTGCTTCATTGAGCCAGATGAGGTGGTTCGAAAATCTGACCAGGATGTCTACTGGGTAAAAATTGATGTCTCTGGGATGCCTGGTTGGGTTTTTATTTCAATAAATAAAATATAATGCTTTTAGAAGAAATGTGTTTTGTAATTATTTTGCTCTTATGATTGCTTCTTATAGTAAATTATTCATGGGGACCTCAGGGATCCCAGTTAGCAGTCCAAGTATGTGAAATATGTTGGTTGGATGAAGGTTAACATGCAACTACTCACACAGCTGGAGTTAGTCTAATTTTACTATACAGTAGTAATCCAGTTTCACAATAAAATTAGACAACATGGCCCAACACAATAATAATGGACTTAAAGTGATGGTTTCCTTTGTTTTCTTTTTTTGCAGATGAAAAGTGATAAGTAAAACCCATTGCTGATAATGTGACAGAAGAAGAAAGGAAATCATGGGTGAGTGAAATCTGCATCTATGAGATCTCTTTTCTATTAAGTAGCTATGGTGGCTGCTGTAGCACAAATATGTTTGACAACCAACAGAGGTCACAAACATCACATTTAGAATGTACCCCATAATGGACAGGACAGCTTGTGTGGTTCTACTGTATAAAACAAAACAAAAAACATTGTACACACTATATTGTAACATACAGCAGACAAGTTGAAGTCACACAAATCGGATTTTTGCTCTACTCAGATGGCTTCTGCAGGTCCAGATTGTTCCTAACTAATTAATTTGAATAAAAATCATCAGCTAAATCAGATAATTCAATTTTATTTATATAGCGCCAAATCACAACAAACAGTCGCCTTAAGGTGCTTTATATTGTAAGGTAAAGACCTACAATAATTACAAGTCAGATTTTTGCCTACCTCCGATGAAAAATCTGGTCCCATTGTAATGCATTTCCAATTAAATGTGATTGTATAAGTCAGATGAGTTTAGCGCTAAAGCCCTATTACAGAGGTCACTAATAGGCGGACCTCAGTCTGGATCCGGACCGAAATGATGTCTCATGCGGACCCGAACCTAATACCAAAACAGAAATGCTCACTTAAAATCTTGTTGAGCACTTTCTGGTTTACCGGCGCAGCTTTTATAGTCCTTGCGTAATGGTGAAGCGCCCAAGGAAACCCACTGACCAATTGCATGCGAGTTTAGCCATACCACGTGATGCCACCAAGCTGGTTCCTGCCAGCCGGTAAACTTTGTAACAAAATGTTACAAAGTTGCACCACTGGAGAAATGAGACTATTCGTTGGGTCCACGCAGCCCGCAATGTTGTGATTAACCTGTTCAGTCCTTGTGCGTTTCCGGCTACTTTTCGTCGCAGTGTTTGAATTTATCAGTCAGAGAATAACCATCAGGAATAATAATCAAAGCATCAATATAAGGACTCAGTTGTCAGCAAATTCCTGGAGGGAGACTGCTGAAACTATCGGAATGGACGTGAGGGAATGAAGAACGTGAAAAAACAGGGACAAATATGTTTGCAGCCAAAAAACGGAGCGAGGACCAAAAAAAGTCCCAGCTGGCACCGCATAAACACGAGCACACGACCGCAAGGTAATTAACACACATAATCCAGCTACACAAGCATAAATGCGAACATGAGGTCGGCCACTTCCGTAGGTTGTGTACAGAGGCCGCAAAGACCCTTCAAGTCTAATTAGCGAGCATCTAACCAAGCTAGCTCTCTGAGCAGGTTCAGGTGGTGATAACATCAGGATGCAGCTGGATTTGAGCTTTGATTCCGTCAAAGAGTTCAGTTTGTTTTTTGTCCAACATTCGCTGTGTTCTGATGTTATACACCACATGTACTGCACTGACGATGAAGTTTATTGAGTTTTGGAGTTCATGTTTTTCTTTGTTTCTTCCTGTTGTTCGTGTGTGTCCTTAATATTACACACGTTGAGCAGGTAATGCTGCTATTTTGTGAACAGTTGGTTGTTGACTGTCAGAATCTCCAGTGAGTACATCTCTTCCTCTACAAGTGTTTCCAGAAGACACATCCCTTTCACAAAGACTGGCAAATGTTTGATGGCACACACTTTCACGGGTTGTATATGTTGCAGAGTTGCATTAATGTGACTCATTTTCATCCCAACAACACTGGAATTGTTTACAGCTTCTTTCAAGCCTTTCATTTGTCAAGTTTTTATTACACAATAGTCACTCTTGCACCTGACAAAGTATGAAAAACTAAAACTAATACTAAAACTAACAAAAACTAAACTAAAACTAAGCATTAAACCAAAACTAAAAAATGAGCAAAACCACTCTGAAAACTAACTAAAACTAAACTGTAATGTAAAATCCAAAACTATATATATATTATTCCATTCTCTATCAAGATGACATTAAATAGTTGGAGTTCTGGACCTTGGCCTCATGACATTTTGTCTGACTAGACCTCTTTAAATTTTATTTGAATACCCCTGCCCTATTCCGCTCCTGCCACACCCAATTCCAGTATATACTCAAACTCCATCCATCGGCTCGTTCCTGCACAACTACACACACTAACAAGGCGTGGAGATCGCTTGAGTGTCTATACAGTCACATGATGTCTGGATTGGCTGCATTGGGTGAATCAGTTAATTTTACCGGAGACAATCATGGCAAGCGCAGGAGTCAAGCATAATCTACAAACTTGCACTTACAAGCAAAAATATCAGATTATAAAATTTGCAGAAGCAAATCCAGAGATGAAGCAAAAGCCATTGCCATGAAATTCGATATTTGACCCCAAACTGTCTGGTATTTTGAATAATTTTGAAGAATCAGATTTTATCCGACTTACACATAAGACGGATTTTTACAAGTCAGATAAAAATCCATGGGCCATTTGAATCCGACTTGGGTGATTTTTACTGTATTTGAATAATATTAACACTTAGCAGTAAATCAGGAATTAAAAAAAAACCAGAGTAACTGTGGCGGCCATTCATCAGTAGTACACGTACCCAGATCGCAAAGTGACTGGACCGGATCGGCCCTGGAGTCTTTGGCTGTGTGGGTAGGCTGTCAGTCCACTGTTTACCTCAGCTGTTAATATGTGGGGTAAGAAGCATCCATATCCATTTACTTGGGAGGAGGCTGTAAAACCTATCTGGCCTCTCTAGCTACATACATAAAACACAATTATGCAGAACAGCGATGTCATCTCTTTTTTTTTTTTTTTTAAAGAAATTTTTTCTTTTTAATAAGTGAGGAAGTTTAAACTAAGAAGTAAATCAATACATTATCAGCTTTTCTCTTTAAATGTAATTTGAGTTGATTCTTACAAATGTCTTGTATGTGTTTATGTTTTTAATGCATAATCAGATCTTGTTTTTTTTTTTTTTGTTGTTGTTTTTTTTGTCCTCTCACAGCTGACATACCTCAGCAGTCACCCAGTGTTTCTGGGTGGACTGAATCTCAAGTAAGCACCTGGCTAAGATCGATTGGAGTGAAGGAGCAGTACATAGAAAAACTCCATGAAGCAGAAGTAGATGGACAAATCCTACTTGCACTGAATGAGGACTTTTTAAAAACAAAAATCTGCATGAAGTCAGGGCCTGCTTTTTTGATTATTCAGAAAAGAGATGAGCTTATCAACTCCCAGCAAAAATGTCAAGAGAAGAAAAAAACTACCAAAAAAGCAGTTCAGTGTCTTCCAGCAGCAAGTGAAGGTACTCCAGCACAAACTGCAGAGAAAGACCAGGATGTGTTTGAGGGGAGACAAACTGCTCAGGAACAACCTGTGTTGACCTCAAAGGAAGACTGCAAACCACGACCATTCGATCAAGAAGGGATTGATTTCTTATACGTAAAACACAGAATCCTGCAGCCTGAATCAGGTGCTTTCAATCTGATTTCACCATGCCACGAATTTAAGTCTTTTGCTCACTGACTTCAAAGGAAATGAAACTCCCTGTGAGGAAATTACGTGGATCAAGACAAAAATGACTTTCCTGCGAGAGTCTGTGTCTTTGATCTGTAAGCAGATCTTGCCAAAAGGCACATTCCAGGTTATATTTCTATTACCATCACCAGTTGAGAAACCACTCTTGCATACCTTCTATGAGTTTTTCACAGACATGGAAGGTCATGAAGACATCATCTGCATCTGTGAATCAGAGGAAAACTTCCAGAAGTGGCAAAGCTTTGCAGAGGGTTCATGTGGGAAAGAAGCTGTAAACAATTCCAGTGTTGTTGGGATGAAAATGAGTCACATTAATGCAACTCTGCAACATATACAACACGTGAAAGTGTGTGCCATCAAACATTTGCCAGTCTTTGTGAAAAGGACGTGTCTTCTGGAAACACTTGTAGAGGAAGAGATGTACTCACTGGAGATTCTGACAGTCAATCATTGTGATGAAACAAGCAAAGACTTCATCAATGAGGAGAAAGAAAACATTGAAAAGCAGTTCTACCGCGGTGGTAGAGTGACTTGGTTGAATTTCTGGCTTGCTGAGAACAAATATGTTGGGGAGGTCATTGAAAGAGATGCTTATCATGATGCTTCCAGACTTCTCAACAGTGCTTTGAAATGCAATGCAGACCAAACTCCGGTGAATATCATAAACATCTACCATCACCCGGGAAGTGGCGGAAGCACTGTGGCAAGACAAGTGCTGTGGAACAACAGAAAGAGTCTAAGGTGTGCAGTTGTGAAGACTTCATACTCAGTTGCTGTTGTTGCACAACATGCAGTTGACCTAAGAGAATATGAAGAAAAGGATGCACAGAGGTGTTTTCCAGTGCTGCTCCTCATTGAAGACACAGACAAAGAATATATGGATGATCTCAGAAATGAACTACAGGTTGCAGTTAATGTCAAGCAAATCCAGTGTGGCACTCTATGTTTCATTTTGCTGAGCTGCAGACGTTCCCATGATCCAGAGAAAAAATGTAAGGAGCCTCCCTTACAGAATGTGTCTGTCACCCATAAACTGTCTGATCAGGAGAAGAGAAAGCTTGCTGGAAAACGACAGGCACTCGAGGAACAATATGAGCCTAAATTCATTCTGACATTTCTTCTGATGAGCGAAGGATTCAGTGAGGATTATGTTCATCAGTTTGTGAAACATCTGCTCCAAGACATTGACCATCGCTCTGTTGTCACTCGACTCATTCACTATGTGGCATTGCTGAACACATATGTTCAAAACTCTTTCATCTCTCAGTCCCACTGTGAAGCTCTGCTTGCCTTAAGGATTCACTTGGAGAGGTTTCGCCAAAACGAGTTTGAGAGATCCCTCAGTGATCAGGCTAAACTAGTCTTCTTGCACCTTCGAGATGACAAGACGCATATTGAATCAATCAGAATCATCCACCCACTTGTTGCAAAAGAAATTCTTCAACAACTTCTGGGACCCCAACAGACCCAAAGCAGTTTGGCAATGGATTTGCTCCGTGAGGATGTGCTCTTTGAGCATAGATTTGGCAGGGATGAGTATCACACATTTTTGAGACATCTTTTCATTCGGCGCTCCAGAATAAGCAAAGGAGACAAATATGACAGCCTTTTCTCTCCTTTCATTGAACATGTGTGTGGAAATGAGAAAAGCCCAGACAAAGCAAATGAATTGCTCACAGAAGCATTCCAGCGTTTCCATAAAGATCCATTCTTTGCACAACAACTTGCTCGTCTTCATTATACTTATGAAAAGTTTGAAGAGGCCAAACACTGGGCAGAGACAGCAGCTAAACAACTGCCCAACAACTCCTACATACTTGACACAAAGGGGCAGGTTTATAGGAAATGGTTCCAAGCAAAATGTAAAGCAGTTGAAAACATACCAAAGACACCCCAAAATACAGCAGATGCTGTGGAAACCGCCCTGAAAGCCCTCGAGTGTTTTCAAGAATGTGAGAGAGCAACAGATGCTGAGATGGAAAATGTCAACAGTTCAGGGTTTTTTGGTGAAGTTGAGGTCGGGTGCAGCCTGCTCAAACTGATCTCTTCACTGCACGTATTTGCAAACAGATCCAATGGCCATTCAGAATGTATGAAGTACCTGTTAACAGATTACATTCCAGAGGAAGTTGAAGATGCTTGGGAACCATTTCATGACCGTTTGAAAAAACTTCACAAGACAATGCAAGATGCTTTGGAAAGGATTTCAGAGGACCTGAGTTACTTCCAGACAGACATTGGTGCAGATGAAGAAGAGACATCTGAAAGCCCTGAGGAGAAGATAAGCCATCCACTGACATGGCTGGCAAAAAAGTCCTCTGAATATGGAAAGTACTTCAGTGAAGCGTATTGTACTGCAATCCTACAACATGGGAAATCAGTCCCAGCCAATCTCACTCCTTTCCAAAAACGCATGATCATCTATCATCTTGGTGGTGGCAACATAACATCAATTCTGTCCAAGCTCTTTCTCCAAGATCAGAGTGATGCAGTAAAACTTCTAGAGCACATGCTCTCTCTCTACCCCAACAATCCATTAAATGCCAAATTCAGTCAAAAGGACATTGTCAATTACATAGTAGCCCACATTTCTCTGAACTGCCTGTCACCACAAAATCAAAAAGTGGCTCCTCTGAGAGCTCTACAAGCACTTTGTTGCCAGTTCCCATCTGATAAAAGGAAATGTTTGCCAAGTGCGCTGTTCTTGCTTACCTTGCTGTTCTGGCCAGAGGATGATGACGCAGAGCATGAGAAAGAAACCAAATACGAAATTGTGCAATCAGCTCTTGAACACCTGGAAAAAGGCTACTGGACCAAGATGAAAGACATTCCTCAGCGGAAGAGAAGGATCTACACCCATTTTTTTCTGGGCAGTGCAAATGGGTTGGACAAGTTTGTCCATAAGAAAGAGTTTGAAAGAGTCACCAAGTGGTTCTCAGTCTCTGAGAAACGCATGAAGTGGTTTAGTGGTGAGGCATGGAAGATCCCAGAGATTGCCACAATGCTGAAACGTGTTTCTGGGTGGACTGAAGATCGTGTGGTGTACCTTGAAGGTCCTAAGAAAAAGAAATTCAATATCCTGCCTCTTTATGTACCTTCAGTGCCTCATAGTAATGAAAACATCACCTTCTACCTGGGATTCACCTTCAGGGGCCCTGTTGCCTGCAACATCCTTGTGAAAAAATAGTTGTGTTAATGTGTGTTAATATCCACCATTACACGGCACTTCCACATAGCTCTTATGGTACTAATTCTCTTAAAATGTGTAATACATTAGTGTCAGAAATCCGGTCTGGTCAATTTTCAATCACTGTGGTGAACCTCACTTTCAGCAAATAGTGTGACTGTATTTTGGAGCTGTCAAAAGTATTTAGCATTAGCTGTATATTTAATGACATATGAATGGTCAAAACCTATGTGTTTGCTAAAGAAACACATAGTCAATTGTTTTCTACTGACTAGACATTGTGTATTATTTTTTTCTCGTAGAGTATCGGATTTATTCAGCAACATCGGAGATGATGAGTTGGATGGAGTTGTGCGAGACATTCTAAGTTATCATCCCAATACAGGATACAAGATGATGTTGGGCTACTTGAATGCTCGAGGTATTCACATCCAAAGTAAGTCTATAACAGATGTGCTTATGATGGCGCTGATAAGCACCTATTGCAGTTGTAGACATAATGTGCTGTATGACAGATAGCTCATTGTTTATCACTTCTATGCAAAGTAACAAGGACACACACACACACAAAAAAACACGATTGAAAGGAAAAATTTTTTTTCAAATTTATAGCAATCACATGGTAATAATCTAATGTCCTCTTAACTGTCCTGAAGACACCAGTGTCCTCATGGACCCATTGACTTGCATGTACATGTTTTCAGATAACAGTTGATGGGTTAAATTTTCTTTTTGATTCTGTTCATCACCTCCAAATCAAACATGTTTTAATTATGGTCTCATTCATTTTTCAAGGAAGACGAGTGCAAGAAGCAATGCGCCGTGTGGACCAGCAGGGAATTTTGATGCGCACATTCCAGCTTCAAACTGTTCAGCGTAGAAGATACTCTGTTCCAGCTCCAAACAGTTTGTGGCACATAGATGGAAACCATAAACTTATAAGGTCAGACTTACTTGTTTGATCAAACAAGAACAATACTTAAGATACTTCCTGGACAAAGAGAAATAACTTCTGTATTAAAATAAATAGACTAGAGAAATTCTGGAGTGATGGATTAGTGTCAGAGGGGTAACGAGTTAAATCATCATAAATCAAGTGTAAAAAATTTCCCTGTGCTATAGCAACCATCTCACATAAAACTATTTTGGTCAAGAAAACGAAGTCACTCTGCTTCTGAAGCGTCAAACGTATTGTTTGTATGAAGCATTTAAAATAATTTATAATAATACATTGTATTCATGTATGTTCATAAAAATGGTTTCATAAAAATGCTTTGAGCGGTCATGGTCAGAGATTAATGTAATGCTTTAAACAAAAGAGGAAGCAAATTGACATTAAAATTACATGCAGTCTTCTAAAGTATTAGTTATAGCGTTTCCATTTTTATAGAACAGAAAATCAGGAACTCTAATGATTAATACTAGACAAATTAGTTGCCTTAAGAAACAGACTTAACAAGGACACCAACAAACTCAATGAGATTAAAGTCAGATAACATTGTTTTCTCTAGAGAAAAATGGACTCTTTAGGAAACAACCCTGTGGTTTGGCATGTCCATATTTACCCTCTTAATAAGTGATGGACACTGCAGAATAAGAGCACTGAAGTTATGATTTGTATTTGCTTTGGATGCCAGGCCTAAATTCAGCAAACACGAGTGTTACAAATTATCTAGTATTAGTGTTTGTTTTTGTTTAATGCTGAACTTAGTGTTTTATATCAGGCATCTTGTTTGGCAGCTAAGGGGTGTTTAGGAATATATATATTGAGCCATTGGTGGCAGTTATTTTTCAGTTACATTGATACCTGTCTGTGTTTGAAACAGATTGTGCCGTATTGGACAAACTGTAAAGAATGTGTAGTGTGCTTCAGCATTAAAGTCACAGTAGCTGTCCTCCTGTGTTCGTCCTCTGATCAGAGTGTCTGTGTGGATTAGGTGCTCCAGCAAATGCTCCCATAGCAACATACAGTCCTACCTCTCCACAGTAAGACTGTTAAACTATGTTACTGTACCAGTGCTAATCAAAACTTTTTTTGTTGTCTGTACAGATGGCGAATTGTTGTTCACGGGGGCATTGATGGCTTTAGTCGCCTCATTGTTTACCTGACTGCTGCCACCAACAATCGTGCCACAACAGTGCTTAACAGCTTTCTTGAAGCTGTGAATACATATGGAGTGCCATCACGTGTTCGTTCTGACAAAGGAGGAGAGAATGTACAAGTGGCACACTTCATGGTCTCAACCAGAGGCCCAAACAGAAACTCTCACCTAACTGGAAGAAGCACACATAACCAGAGGTATTTACCTTAAAGTCTTTGTGTGCTCTCCATGTTTTTTTTATCCAGACTATTTCCATAAAAGTTGGTACATTGTAAATACAGTTCGATTTACTTTACTCTACCAGGAAGATATCGCAGGAGCATATCACCCCAGTTCTAAAGTCCTTCCACTGGCTCCCTGCAGCTCACAGAATAGACTTTAAAATACTTCTGTTAGATTATAAATCACACAAAACCTTAGCAACAAAAATACATTAAAGACATGTTGTCATTGTGTCAACCTTCCAGACCACTCAGGTCTTCTGGTTGTAGTCTAGTCTGCATCCCCAGAACCAGAACAAAACATGGAGAAGCAGCATTCAGTTTTTTATGCTCCTCTAACCTGGAACAAACTTCAGGAAAAATACAAAACAGCTGACACATTTTTTCAATAAAGGCTATAAATCCACCTGTCTAGAGTTGCCTTTGATTAACAGTAACTGGAACATTTATCAACAAATTTGATGTAGGTTATTTTATAAGAGTACATTTAAAAAATTTTAAGGTTTATTCCTATTTCATACTTGGTTACTGGATTATGTTTTATTGGTGTAAAGCACTTCAGCTTCCTTGTTGCTGAAATGTTGTATACAACTCAACTTCACTTAATGTCCTACTATTTATACTGATCAAATCAAAACATTTTTTACTTATATTTCCACTCATTGCTTAACAAATTCTAATCATTATTATTTTATGAGTTGTAGGTCTATATATAAGTGCCTGATGACAACCTAGTTCTGCACCTTTTCCACACTAATACCTTTTCTTTTCTATCCAGGATTGAAAGGTTGTGGAGAGATGTATTTGGGGGAGTGTTGGATCTGTTTTACACTACTTTCTGCTACCTGGAGACTGAGGGCCTACTTCACACAGACAATGAGGTGCACTTGTATGCATTACACTGGGCCTTTCTACCTCAGCTCAACAGACATCTGCAGTTTTTCAAGGACGGCTGGAACAACCACAAACTACGCACAGAAGGGAACCAATCACCGCTACTGTTGTGGTCTCAAAACCAACGTGAAGGTCACGACCCCGCACAGGTTGGTTTTATTAATGCCACTCTAGAAAGTGAAATTATTTTTTTTTGTCCAAACACACAAAAGTGCGTGTAATTTGGATGTAATTTACATCATGCTTTCAAAAATATTGTGTAGGTTGACCTCCAATATGGTATTGACTGGGAGAGTCCATATGGTCGCCATCATGATGGGGTGACAGTGCCAGAGGTTGAGCTTCCACGGCCTTTGACTCAGGTGGAATTTGAAACACTACCAGATCCAACTGGCTTGTTTTCAAATGTGATTAATGTTTATCAACAGACAATTGATGTACTGACTGTAATATTTGGAAATATTTAGGTTACAGCTACCAAAGACATTTGCTTGATAGAGAGTAGTTGCAAGTTTGTTTTTTTGAAATGTATACACATTCCTTTTTGGTGAGGGTAGTTGCTTCTCATCAACATGTGTCTGTGCCTCTTTTGGCATAACAACTGTGACATTTAGATCTTTGTAATAGAAATGACAGTTTTTCTGTTCAAATTGTTTTTTTTTATTCAATATTTGCTGTGAAGATACAATATATCAGGTCAGGCATCTTGTATCCAAACGTGAACATTGACCTGTTTTGCACAGATATGTATATATGTAATAAAATCACTGTTATGAAACCATTTCAGCTTTCATTAAGAATTCGTTGATAATATCAGATTTAACCGTTTGTAATTAAGCTATGTCTATTCATGACTTTGTTGGTCTAATCTCTTTTTTTAAGCAAATGTTTTCAGAAAACGTCCTACAATAATATGGAACTGTTTTTATAGTTGATCAGAACAACAACAACGCTGAGTACTGTCAAATTCTAATACATAATTAACAAGTGGATTATTCCAGAATATCCATATCTATCAAGAGACTGAACCATAAGAACAATTTAAAAGTAATAATACCAATAACCAACAACATTCGTTGTTTAAATGGCCCAGCTTAAATCTGACCAAAACCAGAATAGGCCGAAGAAATGCTTGCCATAAGGTCTTGGTGGAAGTCTTCATAGTTTTTGTGGTTTTTGGATAGCTTCAAAGTCAGGAAGCAAGTGGACGACTGTGGGAGACTGCAGTCAATAACTTCGACCTCGAGATTGGAGCATACCACACCCCAGCCAGTCCAGAATGTTAGTAAACTCTTGAGGATGTCTGATGTTCCTTTTATGACACAAATGAATGTATTATGTTAGCAAGATTATTTACATGTTCATAATTCACTTTCCAAAAGCATATATAAAGTGTATTGAAAAATGTATAATCTTTGCTTACCATTTTCTATGAATCTTCGGAGGAAGCTCATGATCAGACAGTGATCATCCAACGAGAGTATGTCTTCATCTATATCTTCATCTTTAGGCCAGTTTATGTTATCGATTACCATCTACAAAAAAAAATTTCACTGTAAATTACTTGGAATGTAGGTAACTGAAGAAAATGAAAAACTGTGTTAAGGCAGAACTTTTGATGTGTACAGATGTTTGTCTTTCAGTCCAAAAGTGAAAAACACACATAGGAAATACAAGAGTAAGTGTTGGCATGCACTGGGATGTGCTGACAAGCCATCTCAAGTGTACACCACCTCTTGCCCCCAACCGCTGGATGTAGGCACCATCTCCACCCACTAACCTTAATGGATATGCGGGCATATGGGACAGATGGTTATTTGTATGCAGTGTTGGATTCTAATCTTTGCAAAGTAAACTTACCTGTGGGGTTATCTCTGCCTCACTGGCCCTTGGAAAAAGTACTGGCACAGCATCAGGCCTGGAACTGAAAAATTCCCACACACCTGTGTCTTTCAGCCCTCTTCGGATTTGTTTCACCTGTTGTGCTGTTCTATCCAAAACCTACACATGAAAAAAAAACAATTTCTTTGAAAAAATAAAGCAAACAAATCTTATAAATTTGTTGTGACAAAGACAATGACTTTTGGAAATCGAGAGTAGTTTTTTCATTTTGTAATTCCAGTTGCAGCACTTTTTACATTTACAAAGCTCAGTATGGTCCTGTGGTCATAATGTTCAAGAGATAAGTTCAGCATGTTCTCAAGCTCTGGGGTGCGTGTTTCATATGAGATCCTGAATGCTTGAAATAAAATAACCTTTTTTTTTTTTTTTTTAATTGAACTAATAAAATACTGTTGTTTAAAATCTTTGTTTTCAGTGTTATAAAAATTATAAAGCTTAATGAGTGGATTTTTATAATTGTGGAGTTCATTTTTTGAATGTGTGATTCGAAAAATATAGAGTTGACTATTTCTATAGGCACCATAAAGATTTTCCATCAATTTTGCTATTTTTTTTTTTTTTTTTTTTTAAAAAGGACAATCTCTTGCAAAAAAATAACCTTCTGTCAAACAATTTCTTATCATTCCACACTTAAAACCATTATGATGTAGGTATATCAGGTAGGGCTGTCATGATTGCAGTGACTTAAGAACAATACTAGTCTACGTTCACTTTAACAGATTGTGGCCTTTCATCAGATATTGTTTCTGCAGGTACCATAACTTACAGCATGGAGGAGTATTTTTTCTTGGAGCCAATGTCTGTTATTGACTGTAACTCCAGGAAGATCCCATGGCAACGTCAAAGAGAGAACCACGGATGTCTCCTCCTCTGACAAATCCTTTGTTCCCTGTAACTAAGTATTTATTGTAGGAGAAATAAAGCAGTATGGCATCACATGATACATATGCAAACCTAAACATATAGCCCAAAGTACATCTGAAGAATTTTAAAAATGTGCAAATAAAAGAGTTTGTATCTCATGCTATTTACAAAAATTGTCATGAAAAAAAAAACTTTTGTTGTAGGTCTTGTATTTTCAAAGTAAAACTGAAATTTTACAAACCATTCTTATGACCTCACGGACATCTTGGTCAGCACAATCTGACTCAGTTACAGTGGCTGTTTCTGGTTCCCCTCCAAACAGCACATGGATGATTCCTTGGCTGAGACCAACCAGACAAGGACCACCATTCAGAAAGCTGTGGCCGATAATTCGACCCGCCACCACGAAAAAGTCCCTTTCTAGGAGCAGCCTCGATGTAGAGGGAGTGAGATGGTCCTGCTCACCCTCAAACAGCAATGTCTTCAGTTCTGTCAAACAACAATTGATAATATTAACATAAACAGGTTTTTCTGAACAATCTCCATACCCGCCAATTCAAGAAAATGAAAAAATTAACAACCATACCAGTTTCGTCATCAAGCAAGAATCCATTCTGAAGGTTTGACATGACTATTGAAAGTACATGTCTATTAACACCCTCTCCAATGGCAGCATCACCTAAAAAAAAAAAAGACAAGACAATTTGAAGACAGAAGACAATTGTGGGTCCAAAAATGAAAGCAAACTCTTGCAAGACATTATGTCTCCATCCAGCTGTAGAGTCAAGACTGGACTAATTTCTTTTTGGACACAAAGCAGTCGAGTTTACAAGGGCAGTTGGAGGAGTTGACAGGATTTTTAAAAATAAATGAATATTTCACCTATGAGATGACATCGCAGTGGGTTAGTCCACTGCACCCGTGGCCTTTTGTAGAATCTCAGAATGGCACGGTTCCTTTCCTTCAGGGTATCTCTTAAACTCAGGGTAAATGAAAGACTCTCTTTATCCTTGTTTGCTTCATGTACTGACTCAATGTACAGCTCAGACGCTTTGGCTGGAACTACTTCTGTAATCCAAGCTTGAAAGAAACATGACCAGAAAAGGCATACAAACTGATTAGTGAATTTAAATTTCAGATTCTATATACATAAAAAAAATAGCCAAAAATCAAAATTATACACAACCATCCATTCCAACCAATCATTTTCTAAATCTGCTTCTTCCATATAGGGTAGCTTGAAACCTGGTGCCTATCTGCTGTTCAACGAGCAAAACATATGCTACATACAACCATGCCAGGTTGCCATTCATTTTCTGACAACACAGACACACAGAAAAAATAGAATAGAATAGAATAGAATAGAATAGAATAGAATGCCTTTATTGTCATTATACAGGATGTACAATGAGATTGGAGCACCAAAACAAACAAATATGAAATACAAAAAGTACAAAAAAGAGCACCGAAAGGAAGACCCGTGAGCCGCTGCGTCTGTGCGCGCCGCCATCTTGGAACCTGAAAAGAACTATTCATACACCTAGGGCCCTTTTCCTAAATATCTTTCATTGGGACAGTATTTTCAAAGATAATTTTAAGTAAAATAAGGCTTTTGTAAACGTACAGTCGCTTAAAGACAAACCCCTACAGCATGTAAAAAAAAAAAAAAAAAAAAAAAACTGTGAACAAGAACTAATTATTTAAAAGTCTCACCTTTACTACTAACTACAGAAGCGCATTGCATTCAAGGTTAAAAAAAAAACAAAACAACAAAAACCTTGTAATTACGAGAAAAAGTGTCATAATTACAAGATCTTGATGTCAACTAATGAGAAACCTATAATAGCGAGATGCAGATCTCATAATTGAGATAACTGGAAACCAGCCATTTACTGCAGCTGCCCAACATTATATGGCACCCTAGTGGCCATGGATTTAAACTGAGTACTAACGTGTTTATTGAGTAATAGACTCGAGTCCTAAGTCTAACCTGTATATGCTACTTACCATGTCCGAGGTCCCTCTGAATATCTGGAGGATTAGGCTGCTGTGTGCTTAGAGCAGTTGAAGGACCAGCTAAAGACAAAACACATGCATAACAAATGAGTTACAAAACATATTTTTAACAGAAATGGGTTTGTTTGAAATGGCAATGGACAGACAGACAAATCTACATAAGATGTTGTTGCTGGTGGTTGCAGATATCACTCTACAAACCCTGATCTGAACCTGTCTCCAGTGTCACCACTATATCTGCAACTTGTTGCCGTGAAGAGCTGCGACTTGCCCCACTGGTGGAAGGGACAGATTCCTCTCCATTCTCACTTTCAGTCTGTCTTTCCCTGTCATCCTGTGATCGTCTTAAGAATCAATTTAACAATCAATTTCAGATTACTGAAGTACTTTTTAACAAGAAATACAAACATTTCAATATGACAAAAAAAAAAAAAAAAAAAATTAATCAGGAACAAGATGTTGGCACATACAAATGAAGTTATTATTAATACTTTTGGGGGTAAACCTCGCCATCTGTGTCTTTATGTCTTTCTCAACAATGTGTTTTATGTGATGGCTTCAGACTATGTGCACCACCTATCTATAAAAACATTATTAGCTATGGATTTGTTGTGGACACAACTTATTGTGGATAGGGAAGTTATACACTATCCATGGAATGTAACTTTGCATTATACAAGTTAACTAACCATCCATACGTAAATACAAGTTTGACTTATCACCTTCCCAAATAACATCAGTTCTGATTCAGCTGTTAATTATTTATCACTTCACTGGAAGGACTAAAGCCTACCGATCTGCATATTGGTATATGAATGTGATTGTGAATGAGTTTATGTGACTGAAGTGTTAAGTTCTTTAAGTGGGTAGTATGTCTGGAAAAGCACTACATAGATTTTGTCCATTTGCATTTATAAAGAAAACCAGGTGTACAGATGAGAACTTTAGATTTGGATCAGTACCTTGAACAAGACTGATTGTGTTGCCTTATCTGTGAAAACGGAAATTCCTCTCCACAAAGAAGACATGGCGTCAGTGGTCCAAAATATGTGTTAGAAGGTCCCTCAGTTTCTTCCTACATGTAAAAGTACAAAAAATATATAAAGACTGAAGCCGCACACAAACAGCAGTTTTAAGAAGTAAAACAAATCTACATATACACACTTACATCTCTCTACATCTCTCTCTCTCTACATACATATAACACAGTTGAAAATAACAGCAAATGATTAGCTAAAAGCAGATATATTTACCGGCTCCAAGCTGAGATGGCACTGTAGAGGGCGGATGTAAATTATAGAGTGGTGAATCATAGTGCTTGGTTCCTTCAGATATTGCACACTGTACCCTTCATTTGGGCACTGTATAACAGAGAGCTGGCGGCTCCTTGTGTTACCAGAGCTTTTGAGCAACTCATAGCCCCCTGCAGTCCTCAACTTTGGAAAGTTTTGATAAAGACAATCTGTTAATTCCTCACAGCTGTGAAAGTCACCTGAAAAATAAACACACAATAGACACACAATATTAAGAAATACCACTTTACCACCAAACTCTGTTATCACTGGAGTCTTCGAATTCCACTGAAAACAAGAAGAACAAATGTTATCTCTGTTTTAATTTTAAAATACGTGGCTTAAGAAAGAGAAAACACATTTCAGTGGAAGTGCACAGCTACACTGTGCTGCTCTAAAAAAAACAGACAACAAGCAGTAAATTTTCAAAATAATTCAGAAAGAGCTTCAGAAGGTTTTCACCTAAATTTTCCTAAAAATTATTCTATGTGTTACCATACAGTCTTGCTTTTTGGAGAGACAGAACCAGGACGTTGTTACACTATAAACATTACATTATGGAAACACAATATTTTTTCTACTGTCTTAGAGCAGCAAAATAGTTCAAGCAACAATAACGTAGATAACATACCTCGGAAACATATGCGCCGCTCACCTAGTCCTGCCCTTTGGAGACATTCCTTCTCTGGTCGCCTCGGAACAACTGTTGAATCTTTTCGCCCAAGGCAACAAAAAATGTGTGTATATGTGGCGAGGCTGACAGTTGCATTGCTGCGTCTTTGATGCCTTCTACTTGATCTGCTTGTAAACAGTCTTGACACCTCAACTGGGGATGGAAATAGTGAAATGTACCTAGCACCACAGTTGCATGTCTTCTCAAGAAATAATTTTCAGCATATATATTAGCTTACCATCAACAGGATGTCGTCCTGCAACATTTGACATTCCAGGTGTTGTTGACACTGTGAATATATTGACATATATGTACAAGAGTAGAAATGTGTAAACTCTTACAAGTATTTGAATGTGTATCTTTAAGCTACCCAACCCTGCAATAAAAGATTACATGGACATGGGTTAAAATGCATCAGATTCTGAATTATAAGATCTCTGTTCACCATCAGTGAATGATTTATCTTGTCAAAGCTACAAATGCACAAATTATACTTATATACAAGGCTACATTCACCTTGCAAGTGTTAAAGCTCATTTAAAGTTGTTGCCTGAAATCTTTTTTTTTTCTTGTTTGCTTGTTTGGTCGGTCATAGTACAATTTAAATGAGACCATTATCAGTTCAGACTGAACATTTCAAGTCCATCACACAGGACTGCATTATAGCAGTGGCTGTAACTGTTTCATTAAGGTAACTATGGAGTAAGATAACTGTCAAAAAGGTGTGTGCACAGTTCTAATATTCGTATTCGTAATTGAGAAACTGTGTGGATTAGGATTAGTCTTGTGAATACAACTCTGATTTCTTTGACTATGAACTTCTCCCTTCTGTGTGGACACGAATTCAAGTTTGTGGGTATGAGTAGAAAAGTGTGAGTCTGTGAAACTGTGCGGATTAGGATTGTTTTTCTGTGAGTACGAATCCAAAAGCTGCGAGTGCGTGCAAAGTCTTGTGAATACAACTCTTATTTCTGTGACTACGAACACCTCCCTTCTGTGTGGACACGAATTCAAGTTTGTGGGTACCAGTAGAAAAGTGTTGAAATGACGTCACAGGGCGGAGTAATCGATCCGCCATGGCGGAGTAGTCGATCCGCCATTATAACACAGCATGCGCCAAATTCAAAGATGGCTGAGGACAGTGGACCGCTTGGAGCTACCAGCTCAGGTGACGTGTCACAGGTAAGCTAAATAACGTGTGTATCCAGTATTTATATAGATATATTAAGAGAAAATGTTCTAGTTAAAGTAATATACAGTTTTTGGACTTACAGACTTACTGCAGACTATAGTTTGTAAGCTAACAACATGCCGGTGAGCTAAGTTAGTGCTAGCATTACTAGCATTAGAAGTTGGCTCGTGCTAAATAGCACTGACCTGCAAATGATAAAATATTTATTTTGAGACAGTGTTGATTAAAATGCAACTTTTATGGTTTTATCATTTGCATTATTTAGTGTATAAATAAATCTGATCATGCTAATCCTCCTCTCGGTCGTGCACGTTTTTTGTTTGTTTTTTAATGAAGCTGATGAGAAATCAATCCTCGTACCGGTGGATAACATTATTTATAATATCTGGGTTATATGTAGGTTTTAATGTGTATATTTATGTAGTCTTTTCTGTCATAATCGACATTAGGGATTGCGGGGAGCATTTGTGTCGCGATGACGTGGGCTGGGACACCAGTGCGTGGAAGGCAGAACTTCCATTCGTCCCTTTTAAAAAGTTACAGTTCATTTATTTAACCATCACCATTACTGTGAAGCTGTCCAATTACGGTATAAATAACCCATAAGACAAATATCTTGGATATTTACTCCTTGAACCTCTTCTCCTCTGTCGTCCTCTGATCGGTCAGCGGAGCACCGTTGCTAGGGACGGCGGTGTCCCTAGCAACGGTGTGTTACACCTCTGTTTACGTAAATAACAGACGCGAGAATGCAGCGATTGACAACATTCAACATGTAATTGTTTTATCTTGCAAATTAATGATTGGCTAAGTTGTTAAAAATGCAACGTTTTGCAAAAAAGTATTTTGAATCTCTGCCCAGCCCAACGTTATATTACGTGGAATTGATGGAGTACTACATGTTGTTTAGCGACTAAGTTAGCAGTGGTGTCTAATGCATTAAAACTTAATTTTGTTGTTTACAGGGACCAGTGGCTACTCAATTATTGGAACGTTTGAAATCAAGGATTACAGATGTGTTAAGCCAACCACACTTGAATTTGGACTACTTCCAGTATGTGGTAAATCAAGAAGCATTTATTCTGACAGCTGCCTCTAATACTTTAAACATTCCAACTGAAATTGTAGAGTGTCTTTTATCCCTGCAAAGTAAGATCGATGCAGCTGTTTCCCAAGAGAGCCTGTGTGCTTTTGTTAGAGTTGGAGGACAAGGCAGACCAAAGTTCCTTTTTTCTGAGGAACTTCTGTCCCAGCTCATCAACGTCCCCTTACCGCTGTCTTGCATAGCAAATCTGTTGGGTGTCAGCCAAAGCACAATCTTCCAGCGTATGCGTGAACTTGGATTGTCCACAAGATTTACATACAGCAACTTATCTGATAGTGAACTGGATGACGCTGTACGGTCAATAAAAAGCAGGATCCCAAATGCAGGATACAGAATGGTGAAAGGTTGTCTGCAAGCTGATGGGCATAGAGTTCAGTGGGATCGTATCAAGGAGTCCATGCACAGAGTTGATGCTCCAGGAGTTTTGGAAAGGATGACACACCTGGGGTGCATAGTGAGGAGGACCTACTTTGTGCAGGGGCCTTTGTCATTAGTACACGTAGACACAAACCACAAGCTGATACGGTAAGACATTTATTTACATATTTGTCTATTTCTTGGGAGTGACTACTCATTGCCCTTTTGTCTTTTATTTCCAAGGTACAACATCATCATATTTGGTGGAATAGATGGCTACTCGAGAAAGAGAACTGTAATAAAGGGTGAAAAACCTATTTTTTTATTTATTTTTTATTGTATTATCTTATTTATTACAGGGCTCTATTGGTGTTACCAATGCAGTTCACGTGTCCACACACATTATCTATACATTTTCAAAACCTTTCATAAAATTTATCATATTTTACTCCATCGCTTCACGTAGATGTCAGATGGCAATGATAAGGAGCAATGTCACCTCTGCTCACTGGTCTTCTAGAGCAGTTTTCTGAATATCCTCCTAAAAATCACAGAAAAGGAAAATGGGTTGCAATCAGAATGACTTCAAAACTCCTAAAAACACAAAAGGTTTTGTATTAATTTGGCCAATCATATGGAGAGAAAATGTGAGGGTAAAAAGGAGGTGAGAAGAAGATAATGGCAAGAAGGGGAGGTTAGAGTAGCAGGAGGATGACAAAAGCTGGTGGGAGGAGATACAGGAGGAGAGGAGCAGGGAATCAACATTTTAAAACATATTCAGAACTTTGCAAAACATTTTGTTAATTCTAATTGATTTCTACAATGGTAGAAACCCTTTACCCAAAAATACATATGCTAATCAAGACATTTAGGGACAGATGCAGATCCTTGTGTCAGAAAGCTTATTTCATTTACTTTTTTTTTTAATCTTATACATATGCTTGTGGTTCCTGACTTTTATCTTTTCCTGTTCTCATTGCTTTTGCTCTGTCTTTTGAATTTTCCTTTGGAGAGCAATGGAGATTCTGCAGATTCAAATGCTGGTTGTCTTTCTATACAGATTTTTTTTCTGCAACCAGCAACAAATAACCGCTCAAGCACTGCTCATTCATTATTTTTGAAGGCAGTAGAAAACTATGGCTGGCCTTCCAGGTAAACAACAATTAAACCGTGACTATTGTTTCTATGCCCTAACTACTCATTTCAGTGATGTTCGATGGAATATTTTGTTGTGATGATTATGACTGAACATTTCTCCCATGTATTTTCAAGGGTCAGAGGCGATGAAGGCGTTGAGAATGTCTTAATTGCTGAAACCATGTTCACTGTTAAAGGCACTGGAAGAGGGAGCTTCATAGCTGGGAGGAGTGTACATAATCAAAGGTTACAATAATATTTCACATAATTTCAAGAAGGGCTGGGTTCGATTCCACTTTGGCCCAGGCCTCTCTCTTTCTGTGTGCAGTTTGCATGTTCTCCCCGTGTCTGCGTGGGTTTCCTCCCACAGTCCAAAGACATGCACTTACTGGGGTTAGGTCAATCTGCTACTCTAAATTGTCCATAGGTGTGAATGTGAAAGGTTGTTTGTCTCTCTGTGTTGGCCCTGCGACCGGCTGGTGACCTGTACAGGGTGTGCCCTGCCCGCGACCCTGAACAGGATAAGCGGAAGAGGATGGATGGATAATTTACAGTATATCAGTAGTAAAATGGGAAGTTATTTTTGGAAAGTTTTAGTCAGACAATTGAAGTGATCAGTGTTCAGCTAAATAAGTCCTCTTTCTCACGTAGAATTGAACGGCTGTGGCGAGATGTCTGGACCTGTGTGACACACCTTTTCTATGAAGTTCTTCACAGTCTTGAGGAAGATGGCCTGTTGGACTTGGCAGATTCTGTTCATCTGTTTTGTGCCCACTATGTTTTCCTTCCACGTCTGGCAGCGGCCCTGCATAGCTTCACAGAAGGCTGGGACAACCATCCCCTAAGGACAGAAGGTGGACTCTCCCCAAACCAGCTCTGGGTTTTGGGTCACATGAAGAACCCTTGTGACCCAAATGAAGATTTGCAGGTTAGTTGAAGCTCAGACATGAAGCGTTGTGTACAAAGGCACAGTGCAGTTAACAAATAGAACAAGTCAGCAAAGCAAAATTTATAAAGGCTGTACTTCATGTTTAGATGACTTAAACATTATAGGCTTTTTCCTCTCTGGTTAATTGTTTTCCTTTGCCACTGCACTGTGCCTGTGTAGGTCAGTGTGTGGTTTTATATGTTTTTTTTTTTTTAAATATTTCTAAATTAGCTTCCAAGATAATTGCCCAATAATATTTTGGCTGAATTGTGATATCTACCTAGCACCGCTCACTTTACCATATATTATTGTGCTAAACACCCTAAAACATGACATTAGCAGTTATTCTATTGAGCTAAGAGGCATTTCATACAAAATATTAAATATTGTTTTTTTTCTTTTCAGAACACGGAGCTATTTGGAACAGACTGGGAAATGTTTGATGCTGTGCAAGAGGAACCATATGGCGTTCAAGTCCAGGAAATTGACTGTCCTCTGGATCCATATATTATGGAAACTGTACAGGCCATGATAAATCCGTTGGCATCATCAGAATCATTTGGCCGAGACATTTACATAACAATGATTCAGTGTATTGAAAATCTAACGGCAACACAAGAAATGACTGAGATGTAAGACCTTGTAAAACATTTGCAGGCAGTCTTGTTGGTTGGTTTTTTTAATTTTTTTTAAACAACTTTGGCAGGAACCATTATAAGAGAAATACTGCTTTATAACACTTATAAATTTGAAAACAGCAAGTTGTCTCCTGAAAATTAAAAAAGAATAAAACAATTTGAAATGTCACAGTAACTTGGTTGTCTTACATTAGACTGAGTGGTTACACCCTGTCAAAAGTTTGCCCGAGGCATATGGCTTGAGTCAGGATGTTTTTGAATTCACTGTATGTTTTCAGGTGAGCTGAGGGGAATGTGACTGTTCGGCTGCAGGCGCTTACAGTTGGAAAACAAACAGTGTGTTGTGTGTCACAGTCATGGTGGAATTCCATAGTTATCACAAAGTCCTTTTTTCACTTGGCAGAACAGGCTTGTGCCGTTGTCCAGTCATCCACTGCATGATGCGTCCTACGGTCAAACCTTCTGGAGTGATGCTGTTGTTGCTGGGGTCCTCTTTTTCTTAATAAGGAGATTAACACAATGTTAGTCTGAATTGAAAGTAATTCATTTTAGTTATCAAAATTGATAAAATCACTTATAAAAACACAATATACACAAATGGTATTGAACTTTGACAAACAGTGGATAAATCAAAGTATAGAGTACACAAAGATATGAATAAAAGCAGCATTCGCTGTGACTAAGATGATTAGTTGAGGCAATTGTTCAGACACCTGCTGTTATTGTCATTAAAACTATGCAAGTCATCCATGTGTAAACAGTTCATGCCTAGTTTTATGAAACTGTTATCCTTGTCACAATATGACATTTAATTAATTTTAAATATCAGTGTCAAGTTTCCAGAAATGCTTAGATTTCAAGGGTTGTATAGGTTGAAGAAATTAACCATTTACACTGCATAACCTCCTAATTACCCTTTATTGCTAAAACATACCAGAATCCTCAATTTCTTGGAGGTAGTCCTGGAGAAAGTTCATAATCTTCACTTCTTTCTGGTGCTTGGCAGAACCAGTCTCACTAAAGACAGGGCGGCTCCTCTCCAGGAGAAAGGTAGCATCCACCTTTAAGAAGGAGGAAGTGCATTTCAGTGCATTTGACATTGTAATTGTTGCATAAAATATTCTTTGACAATTAAAAGCAGTCTAAAACTAAGAATATACCTCATCATCAGTACAACAGTTCTAATGGGGGGGGGGGGGGGGGGGGGGGTTAATCAGGAGACTAAACATTAATGGTAAACCTGTTACATGTACAGGGGGGGGGGGGGGGGGGGGGGGGGGGGGGGGGGGGGGGGGGGGGGGGGGGGGGGGGGGGGGGGGGGGGGGGGGGGGGGGGGGGGGGGGGGGGGGGGGGGGGGGGGGGGGGGGGGGGGGGGGGGGGGGGGGGGGGGGGGGGAACGAAACTGCTACATATAAAGAAGTTTAACAACCCAGTTTTGCATTAAACCAATGGATTACATGTTACATCCATGTTTTAGATCAAACAAGTAGCCTAAAGTACATCCAGAAAGTATTCACAGCACTCCCTTTTTTCCACATTTTATGTTTCCAAGTTATATTAAAGTAATTTTCTCTACACATTCTACAAATACCCTGTTATGTCAATGCTGAAAAAACATTTTAGACATTTTAGCTAATTTATAAATAAGACAAAGCAAGAAATCATATTTACATAAGTATTCGCAGCTTTTGCTTCATGCTTTGTTGATCCACCTTTGGCAGCAACTCCAGCCTCAAGTCTTTCTGAATCTGATACCACCTGTTTAGCTCTCCTGTCTTTAGGCAGTTTGGTTTATTCTTCTCTGCAGTTCTTCTCCAGCTCCATCAGGTTGGATGGTAGATGTCTGTGCAGCCATTTTCAGATCTCTCCATAAATGTTCAGAGTCTGGACTCTGGCTTAGCCACTGCAGAACATTCACATTTGAGACCTTGACCGCTAAGTTGTAAAAACATCTCAAAGATGATGGAAACAGCTCAATTTTGAGCTGGCAAAGGCTGTGAATACTTACATTAATGGGATTTCTTGGTTTTCTATTGTGAAAAACTCAAAATGTTTACACATTGTCATAATGACTTATTTTTGTGTTGAATTTGAGAAAAGAGATTAACACAATTTGGAAAAAGGCCATAACATAAAATGTGGAAAAGTGAAGCGCTGTGAATACTTTCTGAATGCATGGTAATTCAAGTCACAAATTCTTGTAGAATACGTGCTTGCCCTAATGAAAACCTACAACGTTACCAAAATACCTTATCATGGCATCTCTTCTTTCCATAGACAGGATTCCAGTGTAGCCACAGGTCACAATATCGTCAACCAGGTCACTGATCTTGTCATCATCTGTGCTGTTTATCTGAAAACAAAGTGGATGTCAAGTGAAATGAAGTTGCATTGCATCACCATTTTCTGCAACAGTGGTTCCCAATCCTACTCCTTAGCCCCCCCCCTGTCCTGGAAGCCACTGCTCTACAGGCAACAAACCCAAAGAGTAATTGTGCAAGTCATATCATAATAAGATTAATGCAATTACAGACTTTGATAAAATTTTATTTACCCTCTCAATAAGCTGTGATAGTTCAAAATCTGTTACATCACTGGCAGACACTTGTATACTGTCAGAATCACCAGAGCAGAGATATCTGAAGCACCAGTCGCGCAAGAAGTTGGGGCAAGGTCCACCTTGTGCAAGGCTAGCTGCCATGATCTCTCCCACACTCCTAACCAAAACAAAACATTGCATATAAACTGCAATATTTACAATGATATAAAAGAGCTTTAAGTAGTGTAGGAATTATGCTAAAAGAAAATACAGAAGAGGGATTTCACTATGCACCTGAAGAAGTTTGAGTCCAAACTGTTGAGACAATAAACAGGATTCTTCCCTTTCTTATCTGACCCTCCAACAAAGAGTCTGTTTTCGACCTCTGCCAGCATTTCTGCAAAACAGAAAAATACAGAAAATATGAAAGGTCTCGTTTGTCTCTCTTTTTAACAATTACCATTTAAACACACTACACCGCCAAAGGCCCCCTGTTGACAATGCGTCAACTGGGTCTGATTTGACAAATATGGACAAACAGGATTGAGATGAATTATCTACGCATCAGTCAAAACAAAATTCTTGGAATTATATCCAGTATGCAGATAACCAAGAACACAAAGGTAGGGAATTATCGTTTATCCTGCACATGGCCTTGTAAGAATTTAATGACCACATTTGTTCTCTTATCGTGAAATTAAATATAGACAAGCATTTGTACCTGTGAGAAATTCTCTGCTAAGGGCACCAGTATCAATGCCTGCCTCACCGAAGAATGTGACCTTAAGTCTAGATTTAGGTGATGTCTTTTTCTGCCGTTGCCACTGTTGCATGCCTCTGCTGAAGAGGTCAGATCGAGAAACACAGATAGAAAATGTGTTCGTTTCATTAACTTGATGAGTGATCCAATCCAAGATTTCCTCTGTACTGGAATTATAAACAAAAGATAAAAAATAACATAAGACACCAGCATGTACTTCCTGAACGTGTTTTTTACTTATTTATTCCTTGTTAAGCATTAAGCATTTGAATAAAAACACAAATTAGATATGGTTTTACTGCCTGTATAATTTTATAGGTGTTATTATTCTGGGTCTTTGTAAGTGTGTGGCATGGCACAACAATTGCCATAACTGCTATACTGGTGAGATTCTAAGGGGTGAGAACAGGCCTCAAATAAGTCAACATAAGAGCAAAATGTGTCACAAACATACCATGTTTTTGGATTAATAAATTTGTCTGTGATCACACTCCAATACATGACAAAGCTTTTCAACAGCAAAAAGATAAACGATACCGCTGTATCTCTTTGAAGTGTATATTATCCTGATAACATAATTTGCCATCATAACCACTTAATGTACAATATTACCTTTGAAATGTACTGATTTGACCGACTGCTCCTGATCCACTTGACTCGTGACAGTCATTATCTGAAGGTCTGCACACAAAAGAAATAGGCTATTCAAAATATCTTGACATAAACACTCGCATACATATAACATTTTGCAAGGCAATTTCCTCATATGTAATTTGTCAAATGAATGAGGTACACATTTAAAAGGCTACAGTCAGTGAAATCATTAATATTACCTTAATCCACATGTGGCTGCATGGACTTCAATTATGTCAACGTGAAATGCATTGTTGCACACAGGACACTCTGATGTCTAAAAAACAGAATTCAGGGAGCATATAAATAAAAACTTTAATTATTCCTGAGATTAAGATCTAAATCTACCAAAAAGGCACAAACAATTTTACCTGGTCTGACTGGTTGCAAGTGGAATCTCTAAATTCATCATGTTCTTTGCAACTTTCCTGGGGGAGAAAACAATAATATGCAAGTGTTCAGAGCACAATACAGAAAGACATTTCTTTTTCCAAGATAAATGGCTGTAAAATAAAGCCAAAAAGACTAAGCTTTGACATACCTCTTCAGCAGAACAACTCAAATCTACAAGTTCTGTCTTGCATTCCTTGATGTGCACTGGAAGAATCTGAAGTGGCACCATTTTCTTGCAAGTTGTACACTGGGCTTTGGGCATTTTCTCAAACTCCTTTGCTTCGGGTGGTAGTGGAATTGTATCAAGTTCTTCTTGTAAAGGACAAATGTACAATGTGTATTTTCCACTGCTAGTCACCACTTTTAACTGCTGGCCAGTGTATCCATGTAGATCTGGAGGGATAACAACCAAGTTCCGCCGCCCACTTCCACCTAAAATTGAAAAGGTTACTGACACTAAACCAGTGGTTCTCAAATCCAGGCCTCGTGGCCCGGTGTCCTGCAGGTTTTAGATGTGTCTCTGATCCAACACACCTGAATGAAATGTCTGAATTACCTCCTCAGTATGCACTCAAGTTCTCCAGAGTCCTGCTAATGACTTCTATGTTTGATTCAGGTGTGTTGGCTCAGGGACACATCTAAAATCTGCAGGACACCGGGCCACGAGGCCTGGATTTGAGAATCCCTGCACTAAACAAACCTGAATATACAAACTACTCCTATAGAGTAGTTACATTAATCCAATGTATACACCTACATACCTGTGGATTTGTGCAGCATCCAGCCACCACAGATGTTTGCCAGTCATGGATATACATTCACAAGCAAATCTGAAATCTTAACAGACAAAAGTAAGGTTAAAAGCTTTAGTGCAATGACTTATATTTATGAACTGCTGTCTATGTCATCATGCATACATTAACTAAATCATGCATGAAGATAAAATTTAAGATGGATGTTTTTCACTTTAGACATGACTTGACACAAGGCAGTAAATGAAGTGTAGCATACCTCTGAATGTGTCATGTTTTCAAATATGGTTAGAGAACGTTTTCCAAGGCCAGCAAGCATGAGTGGCAGTTCCTCCTCTCCTTTTGGTGTTTTTTCATATTGTTTTTCAAGAAGAAAGAAATTCACCAAGAAACTCTTCCCAAATTCGTTTGTCCTATATGGTGCAAAGCGCCTTTTTCCTCTTGCCTCTTTTTTAAAAAATCCTGGAAAAGACCTAAAAAGATGGCATAGACTAGAATTGTTATCTTTTATATTCCATCAGCAAAAAAAAAAAAAACCTAACTCAGAAGACATCTACATTCTCAAGGATTATGTTTTCTAAAATTTGTTTTACACAATATTTTACATGGTGATGGTCTGAAGCTTCAGAAAATATTCTAAGAGCAATGATCTGTGTATCCTACCGAGCCATTTCTTGTTTCACTGAGAGTCCAGGGCCACTGAGTTGAGCTCGTTGTTGCAGTGCCTGCTGAGGCCTCACTGTGGTCACTGACTGCACTGCCTGACCAACAGCAGCTTCTCCTGTGTTGCCCTGTCTGACTGGCCTTACATTCGGTGGTACGCTGTAACTTAACATCAAAACAAGGTTTTGTGCTGTGTTTATGATCTCTCTTAATTGGACCTGAGTGTGAAAAAAGACAATATTGAATAGCAAAGGCCACAGACATGGTTATTATTCACTATTTTATAGAATGCCTAACTTCTTCTTAAAGTCCAAGCTTGGGGTCATCTATGCCTAACAGCAAGCAAGTCTGGTACAGCAGAAAGCAATTGTGTATACCTGACCTCAAGCAAATGGGTGCATACAAATAATGATTATTGGCTCGGAAAAATCATCATGTAGTACTCCATCAATTCCACGTAATATAACGTTGGGCTGGGCAGAGATTCAAAATACTTTTTTGCAAAACGTTGCATTTTTAACAACTTAGCCAATCATTAATTTGCAAGATAAAACGATTACATGTTGAATGTTGTCAATCGCTGCATTCTCGCGTCTGTTATTTACGTAAACAGAGGTGTAACACACCGTTGCTAGGGACACCGCCGTCCCTAGCAACGGTGCTCCGCTGACCGATCAGAGGACGACAGAGGAGAAGAGGTTCAAGGAGTAAATATCCAAGATATTTGTCTTATGGGTTATTTATACCGTAATTGGACAGCTTCACAGTAATGGTGATGGTTAAATAAATGAACTGTAACTTTTTAAAAGGGACGAATGGAAGTTCTGCCTTCCACGCACTGGTGTCCCAGCCCACGTCATCGCGACACAAATGCTCCCCGCAATCCCTAATGTCGATTATGACAGAAAAGACTACATAAATATACACATTAAAACCTACATATAACCCAGATATTATAAATAATGTTATCCACCGGTACGAGGATTGATTTCTCATCAGCTTCATTAAAAAACAAACAAAAAACGTGCACGACCGAGAGGAGGATTAGCATGATCAGATTTATTTATACACTAAATAATGCAAATGATAAAACCATAAAAGTTGCATTTTAATCAACACTGTCTCAAAATAAATATTTTATCATTTGCAGGTCAGTGCTATTTAGCACGAGCCAACTTCTAATGCTAGTAATGCTAGCACTAACTTAGCTCACCGGCATGTTGTTAGCTTACAAACTATAGTCTGCAGTAAGTCCAAAAACTGTATATTACTTTAACTAGAACATTTTCTCTTAATATATCTATATAAATACTGGATACACACGTTATTTAGCTTACCTGTGACACGTCACCTGAGCTGGTAGCTCCAAGCGGTCCACTGTCCTCAGCCATCTTTGAATTTGGCGCATGCTGTGTTATAATGGCGGATCGACTACTCCGCCATGGCGGATCGATTACTCCGCCCTGTGACGTCATTTCAACACTTTTCTACTGGTACCCACAAACTTGAATTCGTGTCCACACAGAAGGGAGGTGTTCGTAGTCACAGAAATTAGAGTTGTATTCACAAGACTTTGCACGCACTCGCAGCTTTTGGATTCGTACTCACAGAAAAACAATCCTAATCAGCACAGTTTCACAGACTCACACTTTTCTACTCATACCCACAAACTTGAATTCGTGTCCACACAGAAGGGAGAAGTTCATAGTCAAAGAAATCAGAGTTGTATTCACAAGACTAATCCTAATCCACACAGTTTCTCAATTACGAATACGAATATTAGAACTGTGCACACACCTTTTTGACAGTTATCTTACTCCATAGGTAACCAGATTTCTGAAATACAACCAGGAGCCGTTGTACTCTCGACTCATCTTGCCTTTTTTAAAGAAAAGTTTCATTTATATTTTATTTGAGTCCTCATCTTCAGCAAAGCAACCCAAACGATGAAATCGGGGACGTTTCATCATTGTATGCCAATTGGTGAGCGTAAGCTAAGTAAAATCCCCAACTTAAGCATTAAAACTTATAAAAACACTATAAAACACACACGTTGGCTGTTGACTTACAAACATTAAAACAATAACAACTATTCTGCATGTAAAACAAAGACAAGGAGGAAAAAAAAACACTTACTTGTGTTGATCCTTGGCGTTATGGTGGGGCCTTGTGCTTGTGGAGTTGAACTGGCAGATGCTAATAAGATGACAATATGAATAAACTCTGTTCTTCGACAAAATTACAAAACTCTACCTAGCTGAAAACTTAACGCGTTCCAACTCATCCAATCTATTTGCAGCTTCCCTTAACAAGTCCGACACAGACCGTCTTTCCGCTCCCTCCATTACAATACGTTGGTTGTTAAAACAGAAGTCAAAGACCCAGGCATGCACAATCGATCTGCACATGGATCCTGCTCCTTCTTGTTTGTTGACCAATAGCAGAGGAGCTGGAGCAAGAAGGCAGCCCTCCTCATTTGCATAATGAGGCAGAAATGCATACGGTAAAGGAAAACGAGCAGGAGGAAAAGGCAAAACAAAACATTTATATTTGATGAAAACGCATGCGTAAGGAAAAGGAAAAAGAAAATATATACATTTCTTGATGAAAACGCATGCGTAAGGAAAAGGAAAAAGAAAATATATACATTTCTTGATGAAAACGCATGTACAAGGAAATGGAAAAACACTATATATTTACATTTCTTGATGAAAACGCATGCGTAAGGAAAAGGAAAAAGAAAATATATACATTTCTTGATGAAAACGCATGTGTAAGGAAAAGGAAAAAGAAAATATATACATTTCTTGATGAAAACGCATGCGTAAGAAAAAGGAAAAAGAAAATTTATACATTTCTTGATGAAAACTCGTGTATAAGGAAAAGGAAAAACAAAATATAGACACTATATATATATTTCTGCTTTTATTTCTAATTATGTCAGTTTCGGTCCTCCATACTAGCTGTGCTACTGAGGTTTTGGTAACGAGGGTTTTTACATCAGGTCTGATCTCTGCATCTGCGTCAGGGTTGATGAGAGTAAAACTATCACAATGTGATGGCTCTATGTCATGTTGTGCCAAAAAAGAAAGACCACTAAACCAGTTTGTGGAAGCTAATGTGGAAGCTGCAATTGGTCTAGTGGCTATGTCTGCCGGATTGTCACTAGTGGATATGTGAAACCACTGTGTTGGATGTGTGGTCTTCCTGATTCTAATCACTCGGTTAGCCACGTAAGTGTAGAATCTCTTTGTGTTGTTATGTATGTAACCAAGGACGATTTTGCTATCTGTGAAAAATCTGATAGTGTTTACTTCAATGTCCATCTCATCTTTAATGAGTTCGTACATCTCCACAGCTAAAACTGCTGCACATAACTCCAATCTAGGAACAGTATGAGCTGGTTGGGGGGCTACTTTGGACTTGCCCATGATGAACCCTGTGTGCAACTGACCTTTGCTATCTAGAGCTCTTAGATAGGCTACTGCTCCTATGGCCATGGTTGAGGCATCTGAAAATATGCACAATTCTTTCTTCACAGCAGCGGCCTGAGAGAACGGTAGGTAAGCCCTTGGTATTTGTAGCTGCTCAAGATCTTTCAGTGAATTTCTCCATTTATTCCATCCATCTTCTCTTTCTGCGGGAAGTGGTTCATCCCAATCCTTCTGCTCTGTGGATAGGTCACGAAGAAGAGCTTTTCCCTGCATTGTGATGGGTGAAACAAAACCTAGTGGGTCATATAAACTGTTAACGATGGCCAAGACACCTCTCCTAGTGAATGGCTTTTGCTCAGTGGTTACATGAAAAGTAAAACAGTCACTTTTAAGATTCCACAGCACCCCCAAGCTCCTTTGCAGGGGTATGTTGTCCAGCTTCAAATCCAGGTCTTTTAGATCCTTGGCTCTTGCAACAGCAGGGAATGCTTCCACTACCTTGTGGTCATTACAAGCTATTTTGTGTAGCTTTATATTTGACTGAGCCAGCATGTTTTGTGCATTCGTGAGTATCTCAACAGCTTCTTCTCCTGTTGCTGTGGATGCAAGGCCGTCATCAACATAAAAATGTCTCATTATGAATTGCTTTGCCTCATGTCCATACTCTTCTTCTCCCTCGACTGCAGCACGCCTCATACAGTAAATAGCCACAGCTGGGGACGGACTGTTCCCAAAGACATGAACCTTCATTCTGTAGTCACAAATGCCTTTGCTAGTATCATTATTCTCATACCAAAGGAATCTCAAATAATCCCTATGATCTTCTCTCACTTCAAAACAATAAAACATTTGTTGCACATCAGCTGAAAATGCTACAGGCTCTTTTCTAAAACGCATAAGGACACCTAGTAAAGTGTTGTTTAGGTCGGGTCCACTTAATAAGACTTTGTTAAGGGACAGTCCTTCGAACTCTGCACTTGAGTCAAAAACTACTCTCAGTTGGTCAGGTTTTTGTGGGTGGTACACACCAAAGGATGGTAAGTACCAGTGTTCTTTGTCTGAGTCCAAAGGTGGAGCGACCTCTGCGTGGTCATTGTCCAGCATGTTTTGGATAAACTCTGTGTATTGTCTTTTCATCCTGGGGTTCCTGTCCAGTGTTTTTCTGAGGGACTGGAGGCGTTTGAGTGCTTGCTCTCTGTTACTTGGAAGCTCTGGTCTAGGAGAGCGGAACGGCAAAGGTGCCACCCAGCTATTCCTCTCATTTTGATACACTTCCTTTTCCATAATGTCAATAAAGTTTTTATCCTCTGCTGACAGTGCTGGTTTGTCATCATCTTTTGTCCTATTAAACACTGTTTCTCCCAGCTGAATGTTATTCATGTTTTCACTGTCCTTTTGGGGGGCAGGTATGGTGTTAAGCTGGTAGTTGCAACCACTTGACTGTTTGATTTGAAACATGTTAGGGCATGGGCAGAGGTAAGAAGCACGTCCATTCTGAAGAACATGTGTTTTGAGCACATTCACATTAAGCGGTTTATGCGTCTTCCCCATGCAAGCTTCCCCAACTATAACCCAGCCTAAGTCTAATCGCTGTGCATAGGGTGCACCATATGGCCCATTGATTCTCGCTCTGACTTTATGGACTTGTATAATGTCTCTCCCCAAGAGCAAAAGAATAGGTACTCGTTTTTCCACAGGTGGCACTTTCTCAGCTATCTTCTGTAAGTGTGGGAACTTCATAGCAACTTGTGGAGATGGAATCTCTCTTCTGTCATCCGGAATCATGTCACACTCAATCAGGTTTGGGAGTGGGAGCTTTACTCTACCATCTATTGACTCAATCATAAAGTTTAATGCTGTTCTGCCAACGTTATCTGACAGTCCTGAGCATGTCCTGAGCTTGTAAGTGTCTGAGTGTGTCTTAATCTTAAAAAGCTCAAAAAACTGAGACTTAGCTAGTGACTTGTTACTTTGTTCGTCAAGCACTGCGTACATCTTCCTTGCCTGTTCTCTTTTCCCATCTGGATAGACCAATACAGGACTTATTTTTGAACATGAATATGGGATGTCTACATCGCCACACACTTCTGTGCATTTAGAAACGACTGAGACGCTTTCACTAGTTTGCCTCTCCCCGCCATTCTCTTTCTCAGCTTCAGAGCTTTCAGCTGGTGCAAGAGGTGGACCTGGATGTAGCGCTGCTAAATGTCTGTCGCTGCCACAGTCCATACACTTTATTTGCACACTGCAGTCCCTTGCTAGATGCTGAGTAGAGCCACAGCATTTAAAACAGATTCTGTTCTCTTTTAAAAAGGACTTGCGCTCATCTATGGGTTTCGCTCTGAAACTTTTGCACTTCTTAAGTGGATGAGGTTTCTTATGTATAGGACAAAGCTTATCAGGGCTTTCTATAGGTTTACTGTAACTAGTTTGAGCTGAACTGGTATCTGTTTTGTGTACACTAATCACTTGCCTGTTGTTGCCTTTGAAGCTTTTCTCTTTTTTGATGCTTGCGTTGGCAGGAGGTGTGATGACAAAACTTGGGTCATTTTTTATTTTGGCTTGTTGTCTTACAAACCCCGAAAAGACACTGAAAGGGGGAAAGGTAACTTTGTGTTCTTCTTTGTACTTTGCCCCTGTTGCAATCCATTTTTCCTGTAGTCCATAGGGCAACTTCTCCACGATGGGATTGACTCCACGAGCCGTGTCCAAATATGAGAGGCCTGGTAGGTATCCTCCATCTTTTGCACATTCAATTTCCTGCAGAATGTCACCCAGCTCTCTTAACTTTGCGTTCTCTCTGTTGTTGAGTTTGGGAAACTGTTCAGTCTTTTTTAACAGTGCATTTTCCACTACTTCAGGAGAACCATAACACTCCTCGAGTCTTTGCCACACAAGCTCCAGTGCTGCAGTTGGATTAAAGACGTGGACTGAGCGGATTCTCTGTGCCTGCTGACCAGACTCAGCTCCAAGCCATTTGACTATTAAATCTAGCTCTTCTTGGGCTGTAACATGCAAGTCTTTAATAGCATTTTGAAATGATGCCTTCCAAGTCCAGTAGTTCTTTGGCTGGTCGTCAAACTGCAAAAGTCCTGTACTTAACATTTCCCTCCGTGTGAGGTACTTCGCAATCTCCTGTACACCCTGTGTCTCTATAGCTGCTTGAGGAGTGCCAAATGGATACAGTTTGGGTGGACTCAGTCTTTCTCTGTGTTGTGCTAGGTGCTCCACTTTAACCTTATTCTCTTCTGCACTGTGTGAGCTGTGATAATCTATTTCTGCATTCATGGCCTTTTCACATTGTTCACGTGCAGCCTTGTGACAGGCGAGAGGATCTACTTGCAATGTGAATCCTTCAACACAAATATCTGAGTGTTTTTGTACATACTCTGCAGTACGCTGTTCCGGGCTGGTGGATGGTCCCACTAATGGATAGTCCTGTTCAATTTTTGAGAGTCCCTCCTCCTCTTCATAAACTGCAACTTCTGCTTCTGCAGTCGCAACAGCCTTCTGAGAACTCAAAATATGCAAATTAGCCTCAAGTTCAGTTTTCTGCTTCATTATGGCTGCCTCCTTTTCCGAATAAGCCAGTTGTGCACGTGCAGCCTCCACTTTTGCTCGTGCTTTTAATGCTGCAGAACTTGTCGATGAACGTTTGGATGAATGTGAGCGTGCAGACTTACAGCGTGTGTCTGTGTTGCTTGCATTGTCCTTGTTCTCCATGTTCTCTGCTTTACCTGACTGTAGACTCATGGTTGCTGCGCTATATATCTCCTTGTGGTTGTTGCCTGCTGCGCTGATGTTCTTTTACTGTGCTGTCCTCGCTTTTGAGTTTCCTGTTTTCACCAGCTAGACAGCCAGATAACGATGCTCCAATAAAGAAACTTCTCTTTCCGTTTTCTTTGTTGCTTTATTGAAGAATGGCCTCTGACCATTGTCCACTTTCGACCATCGTAAAAGAACAGATCTTGTCCAAAACAACAACGTTTCACGATTGATATTAGCCTAATTCACGAACATTCGGCATTACATTCCGCCATCTTGAATCTGTCTACTTCCTGTATTTTTGTAACCACAAACAATGCTACAAAACAACCACTGGAGGGAGTTCTAGGGCAATTTTACAAAAACTGCACACGGTGTAACTTATAACTTACAAAAGCCAGAACATACTTGTTGCCCTAAACATTAAATTGTTGTTGTGTCATGCATTTTATATTGTTTGATTCATTTATGACATTGTTTTTTTGACTCCTCCTGCTATCACATAGTGTTCAACTGACTGTGGGCTGTCCGCTGCAGGGGTTCGGCTCGCCTTTCTGCACAAACGAAACTGAGCATACTAAAGTGTTTGGAGCACAGCCTGGAAACGCCATTACAGAGCAGGCTTGAATCTCAAGCAGCTCTTCTTTCTTTGTACGCCTGCAGGGACTGTTTTCCGTCTGTGTTTCTCCAAGGTAAGATAATCGCTTTCCACCTTTTGTAGATTTAATGGTTTTTGCCTTAGTTGTAATATGAACTCACGTCTTCTCCTGTATAACAATCTCCACAGGGAGTTTGAAGTGATCCTCTTAATGTACTACAATATGATTATAATATATTTAACTAGTTTGGTGTGACTTCCTATTGTGTAGCCTTGTTATGGGGAAGAAAAGGTGGAATTTTCTTGAAGACGTTTCACGTCTCATCCAAAAAGCTTCTTCAGTTCTCAAACCAAAAGGTGAAGAGAACTGAAGTGGGGGTGTCGTTCGTAATCTTGCAATGAATCCAGATGAAACCAGTGTGTCCTTTGATGTGGTTTCTGATAGGTTCAGATCATTTTATAAAACATGGAACAAAGCACGCAACTCTTATTTTTACTTGCAGCAAGGGGAAACCGTCCTCTGAGCTCCCTCCGAACAAAGAGGAAAAGATCTCCGAGGGACAGCAGTTTTATTTCACTCGCTCACATGATTAAATCACGTATGTTTACACTTGTGTGTGTGTGTGTGTGTGTGTGTCCATCAAGATAAAAGGAACAATATGGCAGGCCGTTTTAACATAAAATCAGTTTGACTATCCGTAATTACATTTCAGATATCCAAAACTGCATTTTGACTATCCAGAATGGTAATTTAAGATATCCGCAATTACATTCTGACTAGTAAGAACAATAATTCAAGATATCTTCAATTACATTTTGACGAGTCAAAATTCCTTTCAAGATATCTCAAATGACGTTACTGGATTCGTCATTTGACGGGTCACACATCCGTAATTACAATTTAAGATATCTCAAACGTAATTATGACTAGTCGAAATTACGTTTTAGATATCTGAATTTAACAATTGCATGAAGGCCCCCTTGTGCTGTACTGAGCTGTCCAAACAATTGCCTGTGTAGAATTTCAGGTGGCTGCAATGCCGCTGGCTGTTATGGACAAAATTGTAATAAAATGCAACAATATAGAAAGAGCTCCTCAGTATGGGATATGCGGAGAGCGCGAGAATCGTGTACTTAAAGACTGCTTCAGAAATATGCACAGAATCTCTGATTTTTTGGCAGGCCGTTTTAACAAACTGTCTCATAAACACTCCGCCAAAATGCTCCGTAATTCAAGATATCTCAAACGTCATTCTGACTAGTCAGAATGTTAATTTAATCTTAAATAGAAAAGCCGTCTAATTCAAGATATCTGTAATTCATTTTGAGATATTTTAAAAGGCATTTTGACTAGTCAAAATTACAGTTCTAGATATCTCTAATTTAGTTTTGCCGAGTCATTATTTGCTTTCAAGATATCTAGAATTTAATATGCACTAGTCAAAACTATTTATCGCCTATCTAAAAATACATTTAAGATATCTTGAAATATGGTGTCATTTAAGATATCTTTAATTAGAATTATGACTAGTCAGAATAAAAAACAAGATATCTTGAATTAACTTTATGACTAGTCATAATTTAATTGTAGATATCTGAAATGTGAGTTTCAGATAGTAATTCATTCAAGATATCTTGAATTGAAGCCGCCATACAAATGAATGGTAAATCTGACGTCATTTCAACTAGTCAGAATGTAATTAGAGATATCTCAAATAGGTATTTTGTCTAGTCAAAATACAATTAGAGATATCTCAATTTACTAATACGTCTAGTCATAAATCAATTTCAGATATCTGGAATGCAAGTGTGGTGAATCGGATTTTATGTTAAAACGGCCTGCCATAGGAACAACAATATAACATAAAACAAATCATCAACTTATAAAAACAGAAGCTATGATAATTCATAGCAACCAAAATAAAGTTACATACAACAATTCCAACAGTTTCACTTTTCACTTGCATGCCCACAACTGAGTCAGTGGAGACCATCAGAAAACAACTACAGGAAGACAACTGTTTACAAAACAGAACCAGCTTTACCCCAGATCAGATTTGCACACTGTTAGACCTCTGCCTTACCACAACATATCTGAAATACAACAATGGATTCTACAGACAGAAGCATGGATGTACCATGGGCTCCCCAGTGTCACCCATTGTAGCTAACCTTTACATGGAGGAAGTGCTAAAGCTCTTGGTTTCCTCCATCTTGCACTGGGGCTGTCTGCAGCTGAGTGTGAAGTGTTTGGGATCAGAATTAACACCTCCAAGTCTGCAGCCATGGTTCTTGGTTGGAAAAGGGTGGAGTGCCCACTCCTGAGTCAGGAATGAGTTGCTGCCCCAAGTGGAGGAGTTTCTTGAGGTCTTGTTCATTAGTGAGGTGAGAGGAGCCATTGAAAGGAGCCAGTTAAGATGGTTCGGAAACCTGACCAGGATGCCTCCTGAGGTATGTCAGGCATGTTCTAACAGGAGGAGGCCCTGGGGTAAACCTAGGACACTCTAGAGATTATGTCTCTGGGCTGCCTGCTTGTGTTTTTTTATTTCAGTTATTTTGTATTAGGGTCAAAATTATTGGTTTCATCATATAAATGTAACACAAGTGATGTTTACTTGAAATTACTGAAAACTAAAGCTGCAAGTTCTATTAAAGACAAGTGCAGATTTTTGCTTGACAGAATACACAAATTAACTGTAACTTTGCAAACAATATAACATGTTTTCTTTAGATGACAATTATATAATAATGCTTTGAGATGAAATATGTCACTTTGTCACCGATTCTGTTCATAATTTTATGGACAGAATTTCTAGGCGTAGCCAGGTGGCAGACGGCTTCTTTCTTGGTGGCCTCAGAGTCTCATCTCTGCTCTTTGTAGATGATGCGGTCCTGTTGGCTTCATCAGGTGGTGGCCTCCAGCTCACAGTGGAACGGTTCACAGCCGAGTGTGAAGCGGCCAGCATGATAATCAGCAGCTCTAAGTCTGAGGCCTCCCTCCAGATGAGCTGGAGGGACCCCTGCTTAGGCTCCTGCCCCCGCGACCCGGCCCCGGATAAGCGGAAGAGAACGGATGGATGAAATATTTTTTGTTATTTTGCTCTTATGATTGCTTCTTACAGTAAATTATTCATAGGGAGCCCAGTGCTATAAGAATGGTGTGGCCCCTTTAAGAGAGAGAGAGCGAGACTGGGCAGGGTGACGTGTGCGGGAGGGCAGCCAAGAGCCAGAGTGAACAAGCGGGGAGTTCAGATGCTAGGAGAAAAGTGTGATAAAGGTGCACTTTGTACAGTGTTGTGTGACTATAAAATAAAGCCCGCAGCTCTAACAAACAGCGGTGTTCTGTTTGCTGCTTCCACTGCCAGAAAAGGGAGTTAACCCCAAGGAACTCGGCCCTGGAGAAAAGGAAATCTGCCCTGTGCTCTCTGACCATGGTCTGAGAGCTGTGCACAGAAAAGGTTAACACCAGGGAGCCCCGTTGGTAGTCCATGTGTGTAAAATATGTTGGTTGGATGAAGGTTAACATGCAACTACTCACACAGCTGGAGTTAATCTAATTTTAGTATACAATAGTGTCTGGTAACAGATTACACAAACAGCACTGTCTTGAGTTGCTTTTTCTAGTGTTCTGCTTCAGATCCTGTATTAAGCAGCTATATTCTTGAATAATTTTTTTGTGTAATTCTGAATGTAAGATTTTACAGTGTTTTGCATGTGATTCAGGAGACTGGCTCTTGGTACAATAACTGTACCAGGAAATAAAAAGAGTAGTCCAGTTTGAATGTTTCACAATAAAATTAGACAACATAAATGACCCAGCAAAATAAAAGATTTAATGTGATGGTGTCTTTTTTTTTTGCAGATGGAAGGTGATAGGTAAAAACTAATGCTGATAAGGTAACAGAAGGAAAAAGGAAATCATGGGTGAGTGAAGGTTTTTTATTATGAGATCTTTTTTTTGCATATATTGTACCTTCTGGTCTCATGGAGACTAGCTGTATTTTAATATGTTTTGTTCTGATTCTAAAGTGGTAAAACATTCCATGTTGGCTTTATCAACAATATATAATAAGGATACACACACACAGACACAAAAAAATACTAGAAAATCCTAGTTATTAGCTAAATCCTAACTATGGTGGCTGCTGTTGGACAAATATGTTAGGGGCTCGACAACACGGGGAGCAACGTTGCTCCCTCTCCATTCATTTCTTATGGAACTTGTGCGATGAGGTGACAATCGCTTCGCACAAGTTCCATAAGGAATGAATGGAGAGGGAGCGGCGTCGTTCCCCGTGTGTCGAGCCCCTTAGACAGCCAAGAGATCACAAACATTACATTTAGAATGAACTCCGTAACGGACATGGCAGCTCTTGTGTTTCTACTACTGTCTGTATATAAAGAAAAAATTTATTGTACACACTTTGTAACATATATGAATAATAATCAATAAGTCTGGCGGCCGTTCATTGGTAGTAAGCATACCCAGATAGCAAACTGACTCTGGACTGGATCCTCCCTGGAGTCTTTTGCTGCATGGGTAGGCTGTCAGTCCACTGTTACTTCAGCTGTCAATATGGTGGGTGAGAAGCATATTGACAGATCTATTTATTCAGGAGGAGGCTGTAAAACTTTTCTAGGCTCTAGCCACATGCTGCTTGATTATGGAAAAAGAAAAAAAAAAATAAATCAATCACAATTATTTTGGTATACTGCATTTTTTGCACTTAAAGAGAAGTCAATCCCTTGAAATATTGTGCAGTTCTACAATCTCTTAAAATACTAAATTGAAAATAAAATATAGAATATAAAATTGCAATATAAATACATTATAAATTAAACAATAAATAAATAGAAAGGTAATGTCAGTTATCATGACTAATAATAAGAAACAGGACCAAAACATTTAGACCAAATACATTTGGTCACATTTCTGTGACTGCCACAACAAAGTGACAGATCCTGTACATGTTTTCAAAAGGTTTAGCATTAACATTGGTAGGGACGTAAGTTAAATCGGTTTCTGGGGCTTTTGGTGACGGATCAGCGTGCGGTGCGGTGCCAGTACACCTACGGAGAGAATACTGGTAGGGTCATTTCAGGTAAACAGGTTTTTTGTGAAGGAAGACACCCGAAACACTTTAAAAAAGTAAAATAATATATTAAAGGATCAGAAAAATTTGCTGATGTTTGTAAGCCCTTATATTGATGCTATAATTATTATTCCCTATATTGAGAGGATTATTGTTATTCTCTCACTAATAAATTCAAAAAGCACATCAGGTTACGCCAAAAACAAAACAAAAACAAAAAACGTCAGGTTATGCCATAGGTTACTGAATTGAATTCAGGGGTGGGTTCCGGTTATGGCTTAATCCCCGCAAAGACCCAATGCAGAAGCAAGAGTATAGTTGCAGAGCGTAGCGTGACATCATTTTAATAATCTTTTTTGTTGTTGAATACATTGTGATCTTTGGAGCCAAAAATCAAAATTCAATTAATTGCACAGCCCAACGCCAATTTCCATCTCTCTTTAAGAAAAACAATTTTAATAGAGTAAGGAAGTTTAAACTCAGAAGCAAAATGGAATTTGAATAAATTCTCACAAATGTCTCATACTATGTGTGTTTAACTCATGCTTTTGTGTATAATCAGATCTTACTTTTTTTGTCCTCTCACAGCTGACATACCTCAGCAATCACCCAATGTTTCTGAGTGGACTGAATCTCAAGTAAGCACCTGGCTGAGATCGATTGCAGTGAAGGAACAGTACATAGAAAAGCTCTTTGAAGAAGAAGTAGATGGACAAATCTTACTTGAACTGAATGAAGACTTTTTAAAAACAAAAATCTGCATGAAGTTAGGGCCTGCTCATTTGATTATTCAGAAAAGAGATGAGCTTATCAACTCCCAGCAAAAATGTCAAAAGAAGAAAAAAACTACCAAAAAAGCAGTTCAGTGTCTTCCAGCAGCAAGTGAAGGCATTCCAGCACAAACTGCAGAGAGAGATCAGGATGTCTTTGAGGGGAGACAAACAGCTCAGGAACAATGCGTGTGGACCTCAAAGGAAGACTGCAAACCACGGCCATTCGATCAGGAAGGGATTGATTTCTTATATGTAAAACACAGAATCCTGCAGCCTGAATCAGGTGCTTTCAATCTGATTTCACCATGCCACGAATTCAAGTCATTGGCTGTAGCTACTACATTGGATCGCACAAGACTCCAAGCTAAATTTGCCAAAGAGGTTCTTAAATTTGCAACCGGTTGTATGAATGTCAGATCGAATGGTACAATACACTTTGGTGTGATGGACAGCAAGGAGGATGCAGGATATGTGCACGGTGAGATAATTGGTGTTCCTGTAACAGACAAGGATATTTACGTTGATGCTTTGGATTACATTGAAAAGAGTTTCTCCTCTGACAACGAGCACGTACGCCAGTGTGTGCGACCACCAAGGTTCATTGAGGTTATGGATCAACAAGGGACAGAAAAGAAGTATGTGATAGAGACTGACATTGTGCCATCAATACGTATTGTTAAGGGCAAAGTGTATGCAGTCCGTCTACCAAACTTCAAAGAAGCAACCAACAAAGTGGAGTTTGAGAAAGAGATGTTTTTGCGAAGAGTGGGTTCAAAAACGGAGCCAGTGAGTGACAAAGACCTAAGTGACTTTTATCAGAGAGTCAAAGATCGTGATGCTCAGAGAGAAGAAGCAGAAAAAAATCAGTTCCTCTTTGCTCCAGAGATGTGTCAAGACCTCGGACGTAAACTCACCATGTTGATGACAAGTGGTAAGAAATTCATTGAAAAGGAAAAATGGTTCATACTGGTCACAAACAAATTCAAGCCTGATGACCTTTCCAGTATCGACTGGCTGCTTAACATGAACATATTCTGCGTGTTTGACTTTGACCCGGACTCAAAGATATCAGGTCTTTGCAGTAGATACCTCCAACATCGTGCTGCAAACATGCATTTTCTGCAAAGCTACAGAATACCTGCTGGCACAAGCATCAGAGAATTCACAAGCTACCTGTATTTGTTCGACCAAACTAGTTGGATCTTTTGCAATGGTCGCACTGACTTCAAAGGAAATGAAACTCCATGTGACGAAATGACGTGGATCAGGACAAAAATGACTTTCCTGCGAGAGTCTGTGTCTTTGATCTGTAAGCAGGTCTTGCCAAAAGGCACATTCCAGGTCATATTTCTGTTAGCATCACCAGTTGAGAAACCACTCTTGCACACCTTCAATGAGTTTTTCACAGACATGGAAGGTCATGAAGACATCATCTGCATCTGTGAATCAGAGGAAAACTTCCATAAGTGGCAAAGCTTTGCAGAGGGTTCATGTGGGAAAGAAGCTGTAAACAATTCCAGTGTTGTTGGGATGAAAATGAGTCACATTAATGCAACTCTGCAACATGTACAACCCGTGAAAGTGTGTGCCATCAAACATTTGCCAGTCTTTGTGAAAGGGACGTGTCTTCTTGAAACACATGTTGAGGAAAAGATGTACTCACTGGAAATTCTGACAGTCAATCATTGTGATGAAACAAGCAAAGACTTCATCAATGAGGAGAAAGAAAACATTGAAAAGCAGTTCTACCGTGGTGGGAGAGTGACTTGGTTGAATTTCTGGCTTGCTCAGAACAAATTTGTTGAGGAGGTCATTGAAAGAGATGCTTATCATGATGCTTCCAAGCTTCTCAATGATGCCTTGAAATACAATGCAGACCAAACTCCAGTGAATATCATAAACATCTACCATCACCCGGGAAGTGGCGGAAGCACTGTGGCAAGACAAGTGCTGTGGAACAACAGAAAAAGTGTAAGGTGTGCAGTTGTGAAGCCTTCATACTCAGTTGCTGTTGTTGCCCAACATGCAGTTGACCTAAGAGAATATGAAGAAAAGGATGCACAGAGGTGTCTTCCAGTGCTGCTCCTCATTGAAGACACAGACAAAGAATATCTAGATGATCTCAGAAACGAACTAGAGGTTGCAGTTAACGTTAAACAAATCCAGTGTGGCACTCTATGTTTCATTTTGCTCAGCTGCAGACGTTCCCATGATCCAGAGAAAAAATGCAAGGAGTCTCCTTTACAGAATGTGTCTGTCACCCATAAACTGTCTGATCAGGAGAAGAGAAAACTTGCTGGAAAACGACAGGCACTCGAGGAACGATATGAGCCTAACTTCATTCTGACATTTGTTCTGATGAGCGAAGGATTCAGTGAGGATTATGTTCATCAGTTTGTGAAACATCTGCTCCAAGACATTGACCATCGCTCTGTTGTCACTCGACTCATTCACTATGTAGCATTGCTGAACACATATGTTCAAAACTCTTTCATCTCTCAGTCCCACTGTGAAGCTCTGCTTGCCTTAAGGATTCACTTGGAGAGGTTTCGCCAAAACGAGTTTGAGAGATCCCTCAGTGATCAAGCTAAACTAGTCTTCTTGCACCTTCGAGATGACAAGACGCACATTGAATCAATCAGAATCATCCACCCACTTGTTGCAAAAGAAATTCTTCAGCAACTTCTGGGACCCCAACAGACCCAAAGCAGTTTGGCAATGGATTTGCTCCGTGAGGATGTGCTCTTTGAGCATAGATTTGGCAGGGATGAGTATCACACATTTTTGAGACAACTTTTCATCCGGCGCTCCAGAATAAGCAAAGGAGACAAATATGACAGCCGTTTCTCTCCTTTCATTGAACATGTGTGTGGAAATGAGAAAAGCCCAGACAAAGCAATTGAGTTGCTCACAGAAGCATTCCAGCGTTTCCATAATGATCCATTCTTTGCACAACAACTTGCTCGTCTTCATTATACTTATGAAAAGTTTGAAGAGGCCAAACACTGGGCAGAGACAGCAGCTAAACAACTGCCCAACAACTCCTACATACTTGACACAAAGGGGCAGGTTTATAGGAAATGGTTCCAAGCAAAATGTAAAGCAATTGAAAACATACCAAAGACCCCCCAAAATACAGCAGATGCTGTGGAAACCGCCCTGAAAGCCCTCGAGTGTTTTCATGAATGTGAGAGAGCAGCTGATGCTGAGATGGAAAATGTTAACAGTTCAGGGTTTTTTGGTGAAGTTGAGGTCGGGTGCAGCCTGCTCAAACTGATCTCTTCGCTGCACGTGTTTGCAGACAAATCCAATGGCCATGCAGAATGTATGAAGTACCTGTTAACAGACTACATCCCCGAGGAAGTTGAAGATGCTTGGGAACCTTTACATGACCGTTTGAAAAAACTTCACAAGGCAATGCAAGATGCCTTGGAATGGATTTCAGAGGACCTGAGTTACTTCCAGACAGACATTGGTGCAGATGAAGAAGAGACATCTGAAAGCCCTGAGGAGAAGATAAGCCATCCACTGACATGGCTGGCAAAAAAATCCTCTGAATATGGAAAGTACTTCAGCGAAGCGTATTGTACTGCAATCCTAAAGCAGGGGAAAGCAAACCCATCTAATCTTACTCCTTTCCAAAAACGCATGGTCATCTATCATCTTGGTGGTGGCAACATAACATCAATTCTGTCCAAGCTAATTGATCAGAGGGATGCAGTAAAACTTCTAGAGCGCATCCTCTCTCTCTACCCTAGCAAGCCATTAGATGCAAAATTTGGTCAAAAGGACATTGTCAATTACATAGCGGCCCACATTTCTCTGAACTGCCTGTCACCACAAAATCAAAAAGTGGCTCCTCTGAGAGCTCTACAAGCACTTTGTCGCCAGTTCCCATCTGATAAAAGGAAATGTTTGCCAAGTGCACTGTTTTTGCTTACCTTGCTATTCTGGCCAGAGGATGATGACACAGAGCATGAGAAAGAAACCAAATATGAAATTGTGCAATCAGCTGTTGAACACCTGGAAAAAGGCTACTGGACCAAGATGAAAGACATTCCTCAGCGGAAGAGAAGGCTCTACACCCATTTTTTTCTGGGCAGTGCACATGGGTTGGACAAGTTTGTCCATAAGAAAAAGTTTGAAAGATTCACCAAGTGGTTCTCAGTCTCTGAGAAACGCATGAAATGGTTTAGTGGTGAGGCGTGGAAGATCACAGAGATTGCCACAATGCTGAAACGTGTTTCTGGGTGGACTGAAGATCGTGTGGTGTACCTTGAAGGTCCTAAGAAAAAGAAATTCAATATCCTGCCTCTTTATGTACCTTCAGTGCCTCATAGTAATGAAAACATCACCTTCTACCTGGGATTCACCTTCAGAGGCCCTGTTGCCTGCAACATCCTTGTGAAAAAATAGTGTGAACAATGGCTGTCAACTTTCTGATAAGACTTTAATGATCCCACGATGGGGAAATTTGCGCATTACAACAGCTCAAATACAAGATAAGCACCTTGAAAAAAAAAAAAAAAAAATTACAAATGTAATTTCAAATCAAGCAAGCCTTATGTTATTGTGTCACTACGGCAATACCTGCCATACTTGTAAAAGTCTAAAATAATTAAGTGATATGATTATATTTGTATAAAAGGTACTCAAAAATATACCTAAAGTGTCAAATAAATAAGTGATAAAAGTGATTAACCACAGTTTTTGTTTATATATGAAGCTATGCCATCTGGCCATATTCTTTATGCATCAATTGCTTATCAAGCTTATGTGGGTATCTCTGCCTTAGTCCATCAGTATTTAAAAGTAGTAACGTTTCGGGCTGGAATGCCCTTCTTCAGACTCCACCCACATTCCAGCCCGAAACGTTACTACTTTTAAATACTGATGGATTAAAATTTCTCAAGGAGCTTTTTGGTGTGCGGACCTTCTCCTTTTTCATTGAGTTTTGCTTGGATCCAGCACCCAGGTTAATTTTTTGGATGTGCGTGTATCTCTTTTATTAAGTATCTCTGTCTTAGTCCCATTTTTACCTTGTACTCCTACTCTCTGTATTTTGTGTATAAGTATGATTTCAAATCACACAAGCCTTATATTAGTTTAGTGTATTTTGTGTACATTTCTACTGTTAATCAAACTTGAAAAGTACTGATTTTACATCCAGTTTACATCCAGATAGACTACTGTTCACACTTGACCTCAAAATGTATATAAATCTATAGTGACCATGTGTATATGTATATGCTATCCGCTGGTTCATATTTGGCATTTTTATATTAAACAAAAACACTAAAAGGAGTGTGGGGCTGAATGTATGACTTGATTTCAGTGTGACCATTCAGAACCTCATCCTGAACATGTTATCTGTAATGCACAGTTGTATCAAAAGCTTGTTACACAAATTTTTAGTATTTTCCAAGACAATTGAGGTACAGCATAATTATGTGTTAACTGTTTAGAAATGTGTTTCATGATAATTGTATCAGAATAATATATTGGGAACTAAAAGGCAATGCTATGTACAGCCCCAATGGAATGGATGTATTGATATGCATGGAAAATATTTGAGAAAATGGTTGTATAGACATGAACTTTACTCAAATATTTCAAAAACCTATTCTTGAAATAAAACTCATGAAATCAAAGAAAATTGGTGTGCATCTTTTTATTTTAAGAAATTGTGAATTTGAAGGAACTTAGCAGGGAAAAACTTTTGAATTTGAAATATATCTTTTGTGACACCAGTCCTGGAATTTTTCTGACACGCCTCGTATTTCAAAAAGAGCAGTGTTTCAATATTTATTTAATATTTAATATAGCAACATGGGCAGTAGTTCCTTGACATAATTTGATATATTCTGAGATGTCAGAACATAACTTACATAGAGATAATGGGTGATCTGCTAATATATATAATGTAATGTATAATGTAAAAGGGCTACACAATCCGGTCAAAAAGAAGAAAATATTGAATCAATTAAGACAAATTAACTGTCATAGCATTTCTGCAAGAAACCCATTTATCAGACAGAACATGAAAAATAAAAAAAAATAAAAATCTTGGGCAGACAAGGCTTTTTACTCATCAAAGAAGGGCATTGCCACACTTGTGCACAAGCAGACAAACTTCATACAAACATTGCTACATAGAGACACAGAGGGGAGATAAGTATTAGTTAATGGAACAATTGATGGTATAGAAGTGTCACTTATCAATGTATATGCACCCAACACAGACGGCTCCTGGATTTATTAAGTCACTATTTAATGTAATATTAAAATACAGCACCGGGGTGTTGTTGCACTATTTAATGTAATATTAAAATACAGCAGCAGGCTGTTGTTGCTGGGTGGGGATTTCAATTGTGTTCTCTCACAGATGATGGACCGATTGCCTGCTCCAAAAACTCCAATTTCTAGAATGTGTAAGATGCTTAAATATCAGCCTATAGAGACAGTGTCATGTCCTGGGCCGTCTGCCCAGCGTTTTGTGTTAAGTTTTATTTTTCCTGAGTTTCAGTCCCCAGTGTGTTTTGATGTTCTGGTTCCCTTTGTCCCCGTCTCCCCTGTATCTTGTATGGTCTTTTGTCTGTTTTGTCTTGTATTTACTCTGACCTCCTGTGTTTCTTATGGAGTTTTGTTCCCAGTGTTGTGACAAGTCTGCGTCTTTATCTCCCTCTTCTGTCTTCCTGTTTTACTTTGATAGTTGTCTGGTCCATGTCTGTTGTCTTCAGTTTTGCTTCCCCCATTCTAGGTAATCAGCATCACCTGTGGTCCCACCTGTTTCCTCTGCCCTCATCAGCCCTTCTGTGTATTTAAGTCCTGTGTTTTCTCTGCCTGTTGTCGCGTAGATGTTGTTGTGCCTAGTGTGTTCCTGCCTTCCTTGTATTTTGCTCCTCGTCTAATGCCAGAAGGTTTCTGTATTTTTGTGTCTTTTGTCTCCCAAACAAACACCTTTTATACCACGTTGTTATCCGGAGTCCTGCGTCTGGGTCCAGCTCTGCCCAACACACCCTCTACACGACAGAGAGGACTTGTAGATATATGGAGAAGCAGGTTTCCCAGGTTTCCTTTCTACTCAAGCAGGCATGCATCCTATTCTAGGATTGATTATTTCTTTACTCCAAAGTCAGAATTACATAGAATAATGGATATAGAGATATTGCCTATTACTATCTCTGACCATGCACCTGTCTTATTAAAATGGGACATGGGACACAGGCCAACATCCAAGCAATGGAGGCTCAATACATCCTTGCTCAGTGACAAAGCATTCATTGCACTGGTTACAGAAGAGTTAAAGACATATTTAGAAACTAATATATCTGCAGAAACAAAACCTCTGATAATATGGGATTGCGCCAAAGCATTTCTTTGGGGCTACATTATTTCTTTCACATCTGCAAGGAAAAAACAGTACACAACAAGATTTAGAGAACAAAATTAAGGAATTAGAATTTAAACAACACGCTTCAGCCATCATCATGAAGGACTTAAACGCAACTCACAGACAACTAAACAGTCTACTATCAGATAAAGTGGAGGGCAACCTGAGATTCACTAACCAAAAATATTATGAATATGGCCAGAAGGCAAATAGATTACTAGCACTCAAATTGAGGAAACAATCCTCTAACATGGTTCATAAAATAAAATTCCAAGAGACCACTGTGACAAAACATGGCCAAATAGCAGAGTCCTTTGCAAAATTTTACAGATTATTATATAAGAATACCGATACTTGCACTGATGACCAAGAACTCACGGACTTTTTAAGTAACATAAAATTGAGGCAATTGACAGAAGAAGCAGCTTTAAAGTTAGATCAACCAATTGAGTGGGAGGTCAAGCAGGCGATTAAGCCACTTAAGAACAATAAAAGCCTAGGCCCAGATGGATGTGTTAACGAATTTTATAAAACTTTTATGGACCTTCTGGCTCCCCTACTATTAAAAACATATCATCATGCTCTAGAATCCAAAACTATGGCAGCATCTTGGACAGAGGCCACTATAGTAGTAATAGACAAAGAGGGTAAGGACCCCACTGACTACCAGTCCTACAGACCAGTATCACTACTGAATACAGACCTATGCATACTCACAACAATCTTAGCAAGCCGACTTAATAAATATACAGGGGTTGGACAATGAAACTGAAACACCTGTCATTTTAGTGTGGGAGGTTTCGTGGCTAAATTGGACCAGCCAGGTGGCCAATCTTTATTAATTGCACATTGCACCAGTAAGAGCAGAGTGTGAAGGTCCAATTAGCAGGGTAAGAGCACAGTTTTGCTCAAAATATTGCAATGCACACAGCATTATGGGTGACATACCAGAGTTCAAAAGAGGACAAATTGTTGGTGCACGTCTTGCTGGCGCATCTGTGACCAAGACAGCAAGTCTTTGTGATGTATCAAGAGCCACGGTATCCAGGGTAATGTCAGCATACCACCAAGAAGGACGAACCACATCCAACAGGATTAACTGTGGACGCAAGAGGAAGCTGTCTGAAAGGGATGTTCGGGTGCTAACCCAGATTGTATCCAAAAAACAAAACCACGGCTGCCCAAATCACCTCAACTCTCCTGTCTCCACCAAAACTGTCCGTCGGGAGCTCCACAGGGTCAATATACACGGCCGGGCTGCTATAGCCAAACCTTTTTTTTTTTTTTTTTTTTGTTTTTCATTTTTGGCCACAGCGGCTTTTTGTGACAGTGGAGAGAGACAGGAAATGGGGAAAGATACAGGGGAAGACACGCGGGCAAATCGGTGCCGGGCCGGGACGCGAACCCGCGCCGCAACGCGGCGTGTGTATGTGGTCGCCGGCTTCACCACTAAGCCACCCAGGTGCCCCTATAGCCAAACCTTTGGTCACTCGTGCCAATGCCAAACATCGGTTTCAATGGTGCAAGGAGCGCAAATCTTGGGCTGTGGACAATGTGAAACATGTATTATTCTCTGATGAGTCCACCTTTGCTGTTTTCCCCACATCCGGAAGAGTTACGGTTTGGAGAAGCCCCAAAGAAGCGTACCACCCAGACTGTTGCATGCCCAGAGTGAAGCATGGGGGTGGATCAGTGATGGTTTGGGCTGCCATATCATGGCATTCCCTTGGCCCAATACTTGTGCTAGATAGGCGCATCACTGCCAAGGACTACCGAACCATTCTGGAGGACCATGTGCATCCAGTGGTTCAAACATTGTACCCTGAAGGCAGTGCTGTGTATCAGGATGACAATGCACCAATACACACAGCAAGACTGGTGAAAGATTGGTTTGATGAACATGAAAGTGAAGTTGAAGATCTCCCATGGCCTGCACAGTCACCAGATCTAAATATTATTGAGCCACTTTGGGGTGTTTTGGAGGAGCGAGTCAGGAAACGTTTTCCTCCACCAGCATCATGTCGTGACCTGGCCACTATCCTGCAAGAAGAATGGCTTAAAATCCCTCTGACCACTGTGCAGGACTTGTATATGTCATTTCCAAGACGAATTGATGCTGTACTGGCCGCAAAAGGAGGCCCTACACCATACTAATAAATTATTGTGGTCTAAAACCAGGTGTTTCAGTTTCATTGTCCAACCCCTGTATCACCCAAATCATACACCCTGATCAGACGGGATTTATCACAGGGAGATATTATGCTGATAACCTAAGGCGCTGACTGAACATAATAACTGCTCAAAAAGAAAGAAAGATTGAATCAGCAATCATATCCTTAGATGCCCAAAAGGCGTTTGACAGAGTATCATGGAAATATCTATTCCATACAATAGAACATCTTGGATTTGGCCCACACTTTGTTGACTGGGTAGAAACACTTTACTCCTCTCCACAGGCAGCGGTCAAAGTCAACGGCTATAGGTCTGATAGATTTCCATTAGAACGGGGGTGCAGACAGGGGTGCTCACTCTCACCCCTTCTGTTTGCCATTAATATCAAACCACTAGCCCAACTCATTAGAGATGCTGTTAATATTAAAAGGTACAGTAATAAGGAAGTACACAAAATCTCATATGCTGATGATGTACTATTGTATTTAACACAACCTACATCAACAATCCCCCACCTAAAAGAGCTCATCTCACAATATGGATTCTACTCAGGCTACAAGGTAAATATAGAAAAAACAGACTATGGATGTAAACTGCACAATCTCAGATACAACAAAATCACAGAGTGGATTCAAGTGGCCCAAGGATGGTATCAGATATCTTGGTATCCATATACCTCAATCCTTATATGACCTTTATGAAACAAATAAACTACTCCAAGTCATTAAAAAAAGATTTGGAGCGATTGGCTACACTCCCTATCTCCCTAATAGGTTGATTGCACCTTTCCAGCATTATCAGTACTCTGCATTAAATCTTTAATTTCTTTAATTAGACCTTTTATCTCTTTTTCACCTTTGTCTGACGTTGCTCTTGGAGTCTAATTTATGTTCAAAGGCTTTATGTGTAAGTTTAATTTGCCTTTTTTCCTCTGTTTCATTCACAACATTCAACTTGATATCGTTTAACTCCATTCCAGCCACAGAATAATCCAATTATCACAATTATTTGATACTTTTATCCAGTTCACAGCACCTCATTCTAAAACACCACAATTGTCATTTATTCCCCCATTAAAACTATCCAATGGACTAAGCTAAACTCAACCCTAGTCTTCTGTGCGTACTAGCGGTGGGTATTTATGTACCTCCATACCGATAGTCTTGAACCAGACAAACTGTCTAGAGCCAGAACTACGGCGGTACTCCCAAGCGCAAGGCTTCAGCCGCTTGACACACGAACAAAAACGCTTTCAAAAAGTACCAAACAAACAAAACAGCACACTCACCTTATGTGAATGTACCGCTAAACCTAGCAGGGGAATACGGTCACTTAAGTGACAATCTGTCCTTCTTTGTCCTTCTCATGCCGAAATACAAACAACGGCTCAGGCAGGAACCCCCTGCTGTGAGAGAAGTGACACGGTGGTCTGATCAAACAGAGGCCGCTCTGCAGGGTGCGTTGGATTCAACCGACTGGGACATGTTTCGCAGAAGCGCGGGCGGAGACATCGAGGAGTTTACGGAAACTGTTGTGGGATTTATTGGGAAAGTTGTTGATGACACTTCACTTAGGAGGACCATCAGGACTTTTCCCAACCAGAAGCCGTGGGTGGATAAATCTGTCCGCGACGCCCTGAGGTCCCGCACCGTTGCCTACAACTCCGGCCTCACCTCTGGGAACATGGAGGACTACAAGGCTGCATCATACAACGTCCGCAAAGCGGTGAAAGAGGCTAAACATCGCTACGGCCGCAGACTGGAACAGCAACTACAACAGTCTGACTCCAGGGGACTGTGGCAGGGACTACGCACCATCACGGACTACAAAGCACCACACACACCCCCAGTGAGTGCCGACGCTTCTCTGGCTGATGAACTCAACAACTTCTTTGCGCGCTTCGAGTCGGGAAGCCGACAGCCCGCTGCGCTCCCGGCTGGAGGGGCGGAGACACTCACTGTGACGGAGCGCGACCTGAGGAGGGCGTTTAGACGTGTAAACACCAGGAAAGCGGCTGGACCAGACGGTATTAGTGGACGTGTCCTTAAGACCTGCGCTGACCAGCTGGCACCTGTGTTTACACTGATATTCAACCTCTCACTGAAACTGTGTGTGATTCCCACCTGCTTTAAAAAGTCCATCATAGTCCCTGTCCCAAAGAAACCACACCCCAGCAGCCCCAATGACTTCAGGCCCATAGCGCTCACCTCAGTGGTGATGAAGTGATTTGAGAGACTCATCAAGACATTCATCACCTCCTCACTGCCCACCACCCTCGACCCACTACAGTTTGCATACCGGCCAGACAGATCCACAGATGACGCCATATCCTTCCTCCTCCACAAGACCCTATGCGAGAGTGCTGTTTGTAGATTACAGCTCAGCATTCAACACCATAGTTCCCTCCAGGCTGGTCTCTAAGAGACAGCCTACAGGAGAGAGGTCTCCCGCCTGGAGAACTGGTGCCAGGAGAACCACCTCCTGCTCAACGTCAGCAAAACGAAGGAACTGATCGTGGACTTCAGCAGGAAGCAGCAGAGGGACTACCATCCACTTGTCATCAGTGGTGCTGAGGTGGAAAGAGTGGACACTTTCAAATACCTGGGAGTGACCATCTCACAAGACCTGTCCTGGACTCATCACATAAACATCACTGTGAAGAAGGCCAGACAGCGTCTCTACCTCCTCAGGCGGCTGAGAGACTTCAAGCTCCCACTCAAGGTGCTCAGGAACTTTTACACCTGCACCATCGAGAGCATCGTGTGTGGGAGCATCACCACCTGGATGGGAAACTGCACCAAGCAGGACTTCATGGCCCTAAAAAGGGTGGTTCGTTCAGCTGAAAGGACCGTCAGAACCACCCTCCCCAACCTGCAGGACATTTACACCAAGCAGTGCAGGCTGAGGGCCATGAAGATCCTAAAACAGCCCAGCGACCCCGGACACTCTCTCTTCTCCCTGCTCCCATCAGGCCGGCGTTACCGCTGCCTGAGGACTAAGACTGAAAGGTTGAAGAAGAGTTTTTACCCACAAGCCATCCGTCTGCTCAACTCTGAGCCCTAACTGGACTATTATTGCACAATGTAAATATTATAATTTATAAGCTATAATTCCACGTAAAAGTGTGTATAGTATATAGAGTATAGTGTATAGTGTGAATTACTTATTTTTATTCTTCTTATTTATGTGTGTGTATATATGGTTGCAGGTACAAAATACATTTCACTGTGCATTGTACTGTGTATAACTGTGCATGTGACGAATAAACACTATCTTATCTTATCAAATCCATAAGCTTATAAACAAGCGGTAAAATCAATAAAGGCACCTGAGACAGTATCATAACAGACAATTTGTGAATGAATGGGCTTTTACGTTTACACGGCTATCTTGTACAACGCGAGCTCAGTCATCCGAACAATACCAGCAATACATTTAAAACCCATATTCAACATTCAACACAAACAACCACACAACTTCTGTTGACAAAATATTGCGGCGTATATTATCCAACCTTTTACCAAACGCCGCAGCAGGCTAAGACGTGAGTGTATACTGAAGACGCGTTCTTTCTTATCATTCATTACAGACTTTATTGCTCAATCTCACAGTTTTAAGAAAGCAAACACTTACTTTTGTTGATTGCATTTCACATCACCGTGCAATGGCATTTCCAACAAAGGTGTTAAACGGTCAACAGAAAAGTTAATCACTCACTTTCACCCCGCACAAGATCCAGCTCTACTGTGCACCTGCAAGCACTCAAATTAGTACCACCGTCACCACACCTCGAGGTGCCACCCACAAATCAAAAGTAGCCACGCCCACACCTAGCAGCACAACAGAGTAAATAATCGGGAAAGAAAAATAATATGGCTCCCACACTTACCAAGACTACTTTATTTATTCCAGATGCTGCCAGTGGTGATCCCCAAACATACCTTTGATAACTTAGATAAAATGTTGTCTGGATTCATTTTGCAAAAAAAGTGACCTAGAATTAGACTAAAAACCCTGCAGCTATCTAAAACCAATGGGGGCCTTAAACTCCCAAACTTAAAATATTACTACTGGGCTGCACAGCTTAATACAGACACTCGATGGCTCGAAATAGAGGAAATAGAGGAAAGCATGTGCTCAGAGCCACTTCAAACATTACCCTTCTCAGATGCCCCCGCAAAAGAAATGACAATTTGGAAAAAAAAACCACTCTTAAAATCTGGAACAAAATACAATCAGTTTGTAAGATATCAAAACAGATCTCACTTTTAACAAATATAGGATTTATGAAAACTTTTGTTTAGCTTTTGTTTTTTTCTTCATTTAATTATTTTACTGAATTAAATTAAATTGTGTTTTCTTTCATTCTTACCTAAATTCTAAGGGAGAAAATGTATTGTGGTTGTTTTGATTACTTTTGTCCCAGTATGCTTGCCCTAGTTTTAAAAGTTAGCCTTCTGCTAGCATGGATGTACATGCTACGTCTTCGCCAAGCGTATATTTGCTATTAATGGTTAACTTATTTCATTCTAGACATCGTCATTTATGTCTCGCAACCCTGCAAGTGTGCTCATTTTCTGCCACTGCTGATAATTTCGCTTGAGGGAACAGATAACTGCTCGACAGTGGACTGGGACTGCTAGCTACAAAAAATACTACGGACTCTATCACTGAATATTTTCATGATACGAGCGCAGTCTAGCATCCTTTGACTCAGCAGTACATGATGAGTCTGCTGTCTCGCTTCACTGTAGCCGTGCTCCCCTTAGCACTTTCTTTATTAGCCAGTTTTTTCATCAGCCTCTTGTCCAACGGTGAAGCCGGACAGGTTAAACGACATGAGACCAGAGCACATGGACGGCTTGTTTACAATCCCGCAAAGCCACAGAACAATTCAACGAGGGATATACACCCTATAAGATCCCAGAAAAGTAATATTTCCAGAGGCAGTGAATGCACCATGGCCCCTGAGAGTCGGTTTGACTGTGGCAGGGACAAGCTGCTCAGCCAGAGCGAGTGTGAGGAGAGGGGATGCTGCTACGCCCCTCTGCCTGACTTTGCAGGACCACCCTGGTGCTTTTACCCCCGTGTGTACCCGGGCTATAAAATGGGCCCCCTCACACCTACCCCTCGGGGTCAGGCTGCTAACCTGACTCGGGCCATCCCCTCTTATCTCCCCAAAGATATTTCCACTCTGAGACTAGATGTCATAGAAGAGACAGCAGGCTGTTTCCACCTCACTGTGAGTATTGCGCCCTAAAAAAAAAAGCCACCATAAATATGTGATAAAGAAAATACAGTCCAGTTCAGTTAGTAGCATACAGGATAGTATTTTTTTCATTTTATTTTTGTGTGTGAAATAGTTCAACAGAACTATACTATAAAAGTATGTTTCTCTTGAAATAAGGAAGGATGGACCTTGGAATTAGTTTTTATGCTGACTTTTCCAGTAATATAAGTAGGTGCACAAGTAAGTCATCCCAAGCTTGTTTTTGTCAGAAATGTATGAGTTGATATTTGGCCTGTTAATTGGAAATTGGTTAATCTGTCTTATTGGGTTTTATTTTACAGATGGTATACTAATGCAAGTACAACTTTCATTTATTTATCCTTAAATCTGTGATTCTAAAACCTTTTCTCCTACTCCAGAGACTGATAAACAGTTTAGGTCCCACAAGTCACATTTTACCAAAATAACAGCAAGCACAATAACACGAGCAAACTCTTATTTGCATAATTTAATAAAAAAAAAAATCATTCAACTTAGTTTTACGTACTGCACCTTACCTGCAGTGGCTCCAATTTGTTTTCTGTCAAGTTAAGGGACCCATCATCTCAGCGGTATGAAGTTAATCTCCCAGGTGGCGTTCCTCAGAGCAAAGCCAAAACACAGAGTGCCCTCTACATCACTGAATACCAGTCTGACCCATTTGGCTTTATAGTGCGACGAAAATCCAATGGGAGGGTGATGTGAGTAGTTCTGTTCAGTTTTATTGTATTGAGGATACATTATTATATAGTGAGCCTAATCATAGTATCATAATATCTGTCAATGCCTTACTCTTATTTAGTCAGCTTGTTCACATTTGTTCCATTGTTGACCTGTTTTTATCTTTACTGTGAAGATATAGTTTTTTCCACGAGTTATACCACTGACTTACTCACTTTTTGTTTTTACATGTTTTGCGTGTTTAGTATGAACACCACTGTTGCTCCTCTGCTGTTTGCTGACCAGTACCTGCAGCTGTCCACCACACTGGCCTCTTCCCTTGTGTCTGGTCTTGGGGAGCATTACACCGCTCTCCTCTTGGACCTCAACTGGACTTCCCTGACTCTCTGGAACAGAGACATGGCACCTCATGTGAGTCTATTTCAGTGGTTCAATAATGATCATCAAGCTCAAAGGTTAGGAGCGCCCCCTACTGGACAGATACTCAAACTATTTGGGCTTGGACTATTAATATCTAATGTCTTGGTATTCAGCTTCCTTTATCCTGTTGACACTTCCTCTACAGGCTGATGCTAACCTCTATGGCTCCCACCCATTTTACATAGTACAGGAAGAGGATGGCTTAGCACATGGAGCTTTCCTTCTCAATAGCAATGCAATTGGTACTGATCTCTCTGATCCAGCATCCCACATTTCATTCACTTTGCATAGAACAGGTTCTAGCATCTGAGGCTGCTTTTAACTGTCTTCCCAAATGTCTCTGCAGAGGTGATGCTGCAGCCGACCCCTGCTCTCACCTGGGTGTCCACTGGTGGAATCCTGGATCTGTATGTTTTCTTGGGTCCTGACCCTCAAAGTGTTATACGACAGTATCTTCAGAACATTGGTATGTAGACTTACATTTGCTAACATAGTATCAGCAATAGGCAGTGTATACTTAGCACAAGATATGTGTAGTTTGAAAGTGGTAAATATGTAAAAACCTGTCAGTGTGTGTACATTTGATGGAGCCCTGAGGGAATACATTTATGTGTTTCTGAGTTATCATCTTTCTGTCCCCAGGCTATCCAATGATGCCTCCTTATTGGTCTCTGGGATTTCATCTGTGCCGCTGGGGTTACACGACCAGTAATACAACCCGGAAGGTTGCACAACGTATGCACAGTGAAAACTTTCCCATGGTATGAAACTCACGGAAGAGTTTCCCATTTGCTTTGTACAATAGTATTTAAACCTTTGACTTTTTTGCACCCTAGTGGTACAAATTTAATTTTAAATTGATTACCAATCCAAACATAACAATAACCCTAATGACAATGAATTGAAAACTGAAGAGTTTTCATGTTTTGTAGTTTGCTTCTTTTTCTTTTAATTACTTATATTGTGTATGAGGTGGCTTGATGTACCAAACTGTGTAACTGAGCAAAAAGATCCTCATAAGTCTAAGTCACTCACTGATTTTACAGTGGAATAACCCAGTAACAAATTATAGTGATAGTCCTCATAAAACTGGTATGTTCCTGAAAGTATTTAACCTTTTTCATTAACAGGATGTACAGTGGAATGACCTGGATTATGCAAATAAGCGAAGGGTGTTCACCTTTGACCCCTGGCGGTTTGGGGATCTACCAGAGATGGTGGAGGAGTTTCACAAGAGAGGCATGAAGTACATCCTTATTCTGGTGTGACAACTTTTTGTTTAATAGACCTGACAAACTGTTAACCCTGATTTAACTAACACGACATCTGTACATTTGTATTTCAAGTCAATGCAAACTAAACATTTTTGCTTGTTTGCAGTAGTACTAAAAGCAGGTAGTAACCATATTTTTCCAGTAGAGGGCAGCAAAAAATGTCTTCACTTGCAACTGGGACTCATGCTTTATGTTTCAGGACCCGGGGATCAGCAGCACCAGCCCCCCTGGAACTTACCCACCCTTTGATGATGGACTTAAAAGAGATGTTTTTATCAAAAACGCTACAGGACACATCCTGATAGGGAAGGTTAGATCTCCTTTTTTTCTGGGGATGTGTGAGCTGTGCACAGTATGTGTGTAGCATTTTTTTATATGGCAATGTGCGGTTGTCACATTCTGTGTATATAGGTTTGGCCTGGCCCAACAGCCTTCCCTGACTTCACCAACCCAGAGACCAGAAAGTGGTGGGAAGACAGCATCAGAGATTTTCACTCTAAAGTTCCTGTGGATGGTCTGTGGATTGTGAGTATCTGTACACACACATACATGTGTTTCTTAAATCTAATGGAAAGGGTTAAAGTTCATAAATAGTGTGCATGCCTTTGTGGACATGTGGTCATTTATTATGCCCTATCAATTTTTAAAAAGTTTTTCTTTCTTTTTTTTTTTCTTCCACAGGATATGAATGAACCAGCCAGTTTTGTGCAGGGCTCAGTGGAGGGCTGTCCTGACAGTGATCTTGAGAACCCACCATACACACCCAGTAAGTGTACTGCATAATATATATGATTTTATGTTTATTAAGATGGTATGTTTTTATACAAAACTCTCTGAATGTTGCACACACAGGTGTTGTTGGAGGACAGTTGAACTCAGGAACGCTTTGCATGTCGGCTCAGCAGAAGATATCAGTTCACTACAACCTGCACAATCTTTACGGACTGACAGAAGCTTATGCAACGCACAGGTTGGGCCAGGCGGTGATTGGACACAGTGCACAGTTAGATGTTTATTGTGGGTAGAAGAATGAGTACTAAATGTATAGTAACACTTACCAAAAATGATCATTTCCTGTAGCATTTTGTGTAACAGTGATTTGACTGCAAACAAACAAAAGTCAATTTTTTGACATGAAATGACAGAAGTCAAATGTTTTTAACACCTGGTCATATAACTTCTGAAAGTAGGTCAAGAATGCGTAGTGCTTGTGTAACAGTCATATTAACATCAGTGAAACTGAAATTAACTCTTGGTTGGTTTCAATTTTTGGAAAACACGCAGACTTCCTGTGAGGTTATGTCAGATCCAGCTTTTGAATTGAGGGTGTTGGTGCCCAATGTTACCACACAGATTATATGTACATGCAGTTGTTCTTTGTGCTGTGTTTTTTATCCTGGGTTCGGTTGCCGTCCTCAGTGCTCTGCTGAAGGTACGGAGGAAGAGACCCTTTGTCCTGTCTCGCTCCTCTTATCCCGGCATCGGACGCTTCTCTGCAGTGTGGACAGGAGATGTCAGGAGTGACTGGGAGCAGCTCAGATTCTCCATTCCTGGTGAGAAAGATGCCATTTCTGAAAGGTCACATGAACTTTCTTTTTGAGATTGTTTCATCTTGCATAGAATATTCAACCAAAAACCAGCAGATTCTTAATGTTTTTTTTGAAGTTGCCACAGCTTGACAGTAGATAGATTTTAGATTGACCTTTTGCACCTGTCCCCTCCAGCGATCCTGCAGTTCAGCCTGTTTGGGGTCCCTCTGGTGGGAGCTGACATATGTGGCTTTGGAGGAAACACCACTGAGGAGTTGTGCGTTCGCTGGATGCAGCTTGGGGCCTTCTATCCATTTATGAGAAACCATAATGACAAGCCTAATGCTGTGAGACACAGATGCTGATACTGTTTGTGTTATATTCTGTTGATTCAGTTACATGTGCAAACTCTTTAGTAACAGTAACTGTCAGGGGGTTATGTGATGAAGAACAGGTCCGTCCTGCATGTTTTTCTTCTCTCGGTTCATGTAGAGAGGTCCATCTGTTTCATCTATTATTGAATAGGGGAAACTCTATCTCTACTCTCCATGTCTGTTTGTCTTGTCCCACAGCCTCAAGAGCCCTATGTGTTTAGGCAGAGGGCCCAGGCAGCTATGCGGAGTGCGCTGAACCTCCGTTACACCCCTTCTCCCGTTCCTCTACACACTCTTCCATCATGCACACACTTCTGCTGAAACTGTGGCCAGACCTCTGTTCATGGAGTACGTGTCCTCTTCATAGCTATTCTTCCCTTACTTTTTTGGACCTCTATTGTACTGCATAAACAAAGTCATTTAGGCCATCACACTTAACTTTTCATCTTTTCCTGCTCCCTGTGTGTCCATCACTCTTAGGTTTCCCAGTGACCCTAACAGTCAGACCATAGATAAACAGTTCCTGTGGGGGAGTTTCACTTCTTATTAGTCCAGTTTTAGAGCAAGGGGCTGTAGAACTGGCTGCATACCTGCCCCCTGGCACTTGGTACAGCCTGCACAATGTGAGTCACTCAATCATATACAACTGTCTATTACAGCACCACTGGAATACGTGAGCCTCAAAGGCTAAATCACGTGTGAATCATGTATGACCTGTAGAGGGATGTTACATTAGTGTGTACTGGATTTACAACCCGTCTGTTGTGTTTCGGCCTCTCAAGGGGCAGCCTTTCTACAGTAAAGGTCAGTACCTGCTTCTGGAAGCTCCTCTGGACACCATCAATGTTCATGTGAGGGAGGGACGCATCATTCCCCAGCAGGTGGGTGTGTGCTCTGCAGAAAACTCCCATAATTCATCTTGGTTTGCAGATCTTCACACTGTTTGGAAGAATTTTGGAGACAAAATGTGGATGGTTGGTTAATTAAAAATCACGTTTGATGATGGAAAAGCTGATGTAAATTGAAACTGATGAAAAAAAGGGCTTCTAATTAAATCATATATAAGTTCAGTATAAAACAACCAACCAGCATGCACCATTTACTGCATAATTATCCATTCAGACATTGCAGTTTACTGTAATCATTATCGGTACATCACTTCACACTGTGATGCTTTTCTTCATAAGCAGTACAACTTCTTGGCAGGAATTATTTTGTTTAATGGGGGGAAAAAAAAATCCACTTTTCATCCACAAAGTCTGTATGATCAAATGTTGACCTATTACTGTCCACGGCTTCCTAAGTGAAGTCTTAAAGTTTAAAACTAGTTGAGGCACTTGGGAGGAAAAGAGACTGTTTTGTAACTTAACATCATATTTTCTTTGATCTTTCCCTTTCCTTGTGCAGGAGCCTGCTTTGACACCACAGCCTCGCGCACAAACCCTTTCTTCTCTGACTGTGGCGCTGTCAGCAGGTGGCTGGGCCTGGGGCGACTTGTTCTGGGATGATGGGGAGAGCGTTGACACTTTTGAAATGCAAAATTATTGCTACGTTATCTTCACTGCCGGACAGGTAAGTGTAGATTATTTATATTTACATATGGAAAAGCAGCAGAGACATTGCTATGCATTGTACTGCATGTACTGCTTGATGCAAAAGTGTGAATGAGCAAAAATATCTCAAATAAATACACATTAAAAAGTATTTTTACATGTCTCTACCTCTGCTTCAGTCTCAGATTGTGAGTGACCCTCTCAAGCTGAACGGGGAGCTGGACAGTCTGGTGCTGGGAGGGCTGCAGGTTTTCGGGGTGCCTTCACCGCCTCGCTACGTATTAGCAAATGGAGAGAAAGTCAGGGGATTTTACATATCGCACTGACACTGAGGTGAGTTTTATGTCACTTTTGATGCATGTCAAAGCAGCAAGATATGAGCACCACTCAGTCCATCTCACTTTACATTTATTTGCCTCAAATAAATGTTTTTTCCTCGTCCTTGTCCTCCTCTCTATCTTTTCTCATAGGTTTGGACGGTGAACTGGTCTGGCCTTACCCATGTCAAAAGTGTTTACAGTCCAGTGGGTTCTCTGATGCACTGAATTTCATTAAAAGATCAGCTGTAGTTTTCTGCAGTGACACAACCATTGCAGCCATACCAGGGATTCAGTGTGCACCGTAACACCTGCTGCATCTATTCTTTTAAATTGCCAGGAATTTGGTTCGAGCCATCATGACATACCTGGTTTGCATTCGCTACTGCTACAATCAAAATAGATTGATACACTGAAATGTATTTTTTTATATAACTTTTGCAATTGTTTGTATTTTTTTAATTGTTTACATTTATTTTCTCTGAAATACTAAACAAAAATAAAAAATGGTTTGGTAGACAGCACTTGTGTTCTGTCACTCTTCTGAATTAACAGTCTGATTAAAACCAGTTGTGAGGTAACTGACTCAGGGCTAGATGAGTGCTTGACTTTTAGTTATATCGCTCTGTTTTATTATCTGGTTTTGGTGGATGAGAGTGAACATGCCCACTATAAAAGTTATTTACCTTGCATGGACCCACTAGTGTGTGATTGGATATAAACTACTGCACTCTTTATATTTTGAGTAGGAAGAGGCTATCTGAAAATAACAAAATGTATGCTCAATATTTTAATATCATAGCATATTTTTTGTAGTGGGAAATTGCCTAAAAATAACTGACAGGTAAAGCCAGCAGTGCTGTGTGTGTGTGTGTGTGTGTAAAGATGCAGCCTCTGACCAACTGCATTCAAGCCTTTGCCAGTGACCTTTAAAACGTCACTAATGATGAAAAAGCTCAGCTTTTTAATGATAGGCTGAGTCGGATGACGACTACGGATGGTGTAAAATGCATTAGTATTTTTAAGCGCTGCCATGCTCCAACTTTCATTTAGTGATTTCAATTTAAAATATGCAATAACAGTTTTTTCTTATAGAAAAAAACCTTTGATTTAACGGAAGCAGCAAAAAATTGTGGATTGGTCTGGGAGCTGTGAAGTCAAGCAGGACGCAAATGATCAGGTAGTTGTAGGAAGCGCAGAATGTTTGAGCAACAAATTAAAGCGCACGCGTTGTCAGTATAGCATGAGCCTTTACTTTGAAAGTTCGAACCGGAAGTGGAATTTTTTCGTTGTATTAACCGCAGCAGTCAGACATGTAGCGTGCCTGTCGGAAAACAAGGATATAAACAGGACTACAGTTATTAACAATTGGGCTGAATCTGGGAGAAAGGAGTCGAGACAACGCCGGTACGTACAGCTCGGCCCCTGCCTGCCCGGTGTGATGGCTGTCCGGTGTGGGCTGTAGACTCCTGCGGCGGGACTGACGGTGAGAGCTCAGCTGCTTAGCCCCCCTGTTTCTCTACATAATACTTGTTATTCATTCATTTCTGCTGCTGGAACAGGTGTGTGCCAAACGCCGAGGAGGTCACATTTCTCCGCTACGAGCGTGTAGTGTTTTTGTTGCAGCATGCTGCCGCTGCTGGCAACTTTGAAGTTGCACGTAAAAACGCGGACGCTGTTAAAAGACACCAGCCAGCAGTCGAATTTCGGCCATGGCTCAGCTGAGCTAAAGTAAAATATTTATGTTGAAGGTGGTACAGAGTGAGGCTCAGGCCACAGAGCGCCGGTAAATACTCGTAAAGGCCTGTGTGTAACAGCTTGTCCATCCTCGCCCTCTCCTGTCAGGCGGATGCTGCCTGTCGGGACCGGCTGTATTGATAGCTGATGGACATCACGGCACGCCTCAGCTGCTGCTGCTGATGCACGGGCTGCCCCGCCACAGTCAGGACGGGGAGAGACCACCTCCAACCACCCTTTCATGTTGTTAGAAACGCATTCATGCCCTTCATGGGTGCGCATTTGAGCTGCTTAAACTGAATGGTCTCTCCGTGTATCGTAATTTGATTAAGTTTTCTCAAAGTGCTCCCTGTGTGGGACCTGTCAGAGACATGTTGCAAGATGAGATGGATACATAAAATCACTTGATATTTAAATAAGATAAACTTTTTTTAAGCGAATTTCCCTTAAATTCTGTCCTTTTAAAAAAAATAAATAAATAAATAAAATTGAAAAATGCTGCTTATATCTTTGTCTTTTCTGTACTGCAAGTCAGAAACATTCTCATATAAACAGCTTATATGAGACAAGTTAATACTGGTTAACACTTTAGTAAGCTGCATGTATAACTGTCAACAAAGTTTCCCACTGAGTCACCTGTAAAGTTTCCTCATAACTTACTGAGTTCATAACAGTCTTTTTTCAGCCTCCTTTCTGTGCCTTGTATTTTTTCAGCCGCCTCAGGCATACAGTGCAGATGGGAAGGAGTGTTAAGTACTGGCTCCTCCATTCATATGTCACAATGTGACAACTTAATTAATGCAGCCCAAAGGTGAGAATTTGAGATTGTGGAAGTCGACTTCAGTGCTGCAAAGTTTCGCGTTCATATCAAGAGTCTTTCTCTCTCTTTCTGGCAGGTGATCTGTTAAAAGTTTACAAATAATGTGAAGCATTCTGTCGGTCACAGTGGACCAGGCTGAGGCGAGGATGGTGTTTCAGTCCGGAGAATGTGAGCTGTTTGATAAAACGCTGAAAGGTCAGAGAGGAGAGGGAATGTGTGAGTGTGTCGAGGTGTTGAAAGCATAAAAGATGAAGGGAAAGAAAAGAGTGAGAGGACGCTGTCCTTAACAGCCAGTCTGAATGAGAAACGGACCCGGGTCACCCTGTAATCACACACAGACCAAAATAACCACTGCATAGTGGCACGACAGTAGGGACGTCACAAAAGTACTGAAAAACCATGTGTCATTCTTAAGATCCAGCCCTGTTATTATGTGAAAATGATCAGTTGGCATGGTTTGGTCTGAAGCACGTATATTCACTCATGGGCCACTTTATTAGTTACACCTTGCTACTGGTTTGGAGCCCATTTCCCCTTCAGACCTGCCTTAATTCTTCATGGCACAGATTCAACAAGATGCTGGAAACATTCCTCAGAGATTTTGGTCCATAGTGACATGATAGCATCACACAGATCAGTCAGCTGCACATCCATGATGGGAATCTCCCATTCCACCATATCCCAAAGGTGCTCTATTGGATAGAGATCTGGTGACTGTGGAGACCATTCGAGTGCAGAGAACTAATTGTCATGTTAAGGAAACCACTTTGAGATGATCTGAGCTTTGTGACATGGTGTGTTATCCTGTTGGAAGCAGCCCTCAGAAGATGGGAAGGACATGGCCCTCAACAATACTCATGGAGGATATGGTGTTGAAGTGAAGCTCAGTTGGTACTAAATGGCCCAAAAAGTGCCAGGAAGATATCACCCACACCATTATACCACCACCACAACCCTGAACCATTCAATCAAGGATGGGTCCATGATTTCATGTTGTTTACGCCAAAATCTGACCCTAACATCCAAATATGGCAGCAGAAATAAATTCAAATCAAGACTCATCAGACCAGGCAACGGTTTCCAGTCTTCTGTTGTCCAATTTTGAACCTCTGTGAATTGTAGCTTCAGTTTCCTGTTCTTAGCTGACAGGAATGGCACCTAGCATGGTCTTCTGCTGTAGCCCATCTGCTGTGTTTGATGTGCATTCAGAGATGTTCTTGATGCATAGCTTGGTTGTAATAAGTGGTTATTTGAGTTACTGTTGCCCTCCACTGAGCTTGAAGCAGTCTCTCCATTCTCCTCTGACATCAGCAAGGCATTTTCACTGCCGCTCACTGGATATTTTCTCTTTTAGATCATTCTCTGTAAACCTCAGAGATGGCTGTGTTGGAAAATCCCAGTAGATCAGCTCTTTGTGTAGATTGTGTAGTACTCAGACCAGCCAACAACCATACCATCTTCAAGATCACTTAAATCACCTTTCTTCTCCAATCTGATGCTCAGTTTAAACTTCAGCCAGTTGTCTTGACCATGTCTATGTGCTTAAATGCTGCCATGTGCTTGGCTTATTAGACATTTACAGTAATGAACAGCTGTACTTAATGAAGTGTCTGGTGACTGTATGTACAGTAAATTGCCTAGTGGCAGGCCAGTGTTCAAAAGTAGTCTAATTGTGTGGTTTTGCAGGACAGAAGAACAGTGGGCAAAGCAACGTTGTAAACAAACACAAATACTTTGTTGTTTTGTTTTCAGTTATTGAATATTTTCTAATGTCCAAGGGAAACCTTGATTATTGTTGAGAGCCACAGTAAGTGGATTGATTTAGTTAGCTTCACTTAGTTTCCAGGTAGGTTTACGTGCTTTTTTAAAAATGGTTCTTATTGTTTAAAAATGCTGAGTTTAATTCATTTTTTTAGGTTCGGTACTTTTTTTAACTCCAGATATTTGTCAGAGTTCAGAACAGGCATAAAAAAGCGCAGCTCTCTGAATTTGACTCATGGTTGTGTAGACATCAAAATTTTGTGGCTACTTGATGTTTTTTATTTGGTTTAAATCTAATTTTAAATTCAGCATCACGAACAGAACGAGATGTTGTTACTGTGACATTTTTTTCTCCTTTTGAGATTTGAGGACAAGTCATTAATTTGTTAATTTAAAAACAATAAAGAACAAAACTATTAAAATATCACTAATAAAAATAATCACAGCCTAAGATTACTGACATCTGCAAGAAACCACAGATACTTTTTAACCGAAAAAAAGACACCCACACTTCCACTTCTTAGTGGTCTTGTCTGGATAACGTGCCAGCAGTCTTCCTGTCTGGGGCCTGGCATCAGGAAGTGGGGTGGCTGCTTGATTAAGCAGAGGTAAACATGCCCTCTGAGGGAAAAACCAGGGAACATTCCTCAGATAGACTGAGGAGTATGTGTCTGGGTGTTCAGCCTACAAGAGAACAAGGTTACCCAGTGCATTGGATCCAAAGATCCAGGCACAGTTAAGAGAAATAAAAGTTATCAGCGAGTTCTGCAGCTCTTTGATGTGAATGAAGAGACGCTAAAGGGAAAAAGTAAGGCTTTAGTTTAGTTTTTTTTTTGAGTCTGAAAAGTAAGATCCTCTTTAAACCTTTTCAGAGAAGAAAGCCTTCACAGCACACCGTGCTGAAGCTTCAAAAGAGCCCTGTTACATCGAGCTCAACATCACACAAAGCTTTCTTTCCAAAGCAGACAAGTTAAACACTTGGTGTGACACGCTGATCTCAGTTTATTGCTGGCATTGATGTCATCTGTGGCTTCCGATAACTGCTCAGAATTTCACACTGATGGAGTGAAGTGTGTTTGCACAAGTCTCTTTGTGTGTGTGTTGTTTGCAAAAGGTGGGACATGCTTGGTTACACACTAGTACAGTATGTAGGAGCTGCTAATATGTTTGGAAGTGCAGGTGCAAGGCTGAGAAAAATGTTCCACGCAGAAATGCTGAACAAGTACGGCGGGGACAGGGATCCTGGGGTTGGGCGCTGCAGTAAGGACACTGCAGTGAATGCAGGAGCACGTGTGACAGAGGATCTGTACAGCCCTTAAACCAATTTGTGCTGCACTTTCTGTCAAATATTTAACTGACTGAAATTACTTTTTTAATTACTCATTTATATCCTCCCTTTCACCTGATGCCCTTTTCTTCTCCCTAATCTCCCATATTCAGAGGATGGGCGCAGTGTCCCGGTGCCTGAGGAGATGTCTTTGGGTCGGCTCCTACGGCGTGCCTCCTCCAAGGCCTCCGACCTCCTGACCTTTAACCCGGGGGGGGGGCTCATCGTTACGCTCGGGCCTGGATGGCGAGATCATCTTCTCTAAAAATAATGTTTGCGTGCACCCTGCGGAGCCCCTGCCTGGCCTGGCCGAGCACCACCCAGGTTAGACTCAACCTACTGTTTCTGAGTGGATGATTTAAGCTTTCCTTAAGCTTTACCATGATTGGCACTGAGGTTTTAAATTACTTGTCACTTCTAGCGCAGTCACAATGACATCATGCATCACCAGCTTTCTATGCGTGAAGATTTTTTTGTGTGTGTGTGAGTGTGTGTTCAGATCAGCGAATTTTGATTAGCAAATGCAAATTTATATGCAAGAAAAAACGGATTTTTAGGTGTTGCACCTTTTTGAAGAGCAAGGCTTCTAAAACTGACTAAGCTAAACATGTTTCTGTGCAGCGGCTGGCGGAGCTCAAAGTCCTGCAAGCTAAGAAAACATCTTCAAGTAGACAAATACAGGAGAAGAAAATACAGAACTGTGCTGCAAGTAGCCAAGATGATGATAGAATTGTTTCTGGAGGACATAAAGTGAAGACAGCTGAGACACTCTGTTCAGTCTTTTGCACACTTTGAATTTATTAAAGTCAGCTATTTGTCAGTGGGATTCTCCCCAGCTGTTCCTCATGCTTTTTGCAGGATGTTTCTGCATTTGTCTGTTTGCTGTATTGCAGTGAATGTTAAATTGATGGCACTATTGTATTACATTGCTATTTTTTGGCTGTTTGTAGCCAGCATGGAAGTGCTTTTTTTACCTCCATGCCGGCAACAGCCACAGCCGGAGGTGTTATATTTGAGGTTGTCTATTCATTCCAACTTGTGAATGTGATATCTCTTTGGCAGTTTGGCACAAGCAGTCAAAGTTCAAAGATGAAGGTCACCGTGACATACCTCATTCTTAAGAAGACGTTATTTGAGAAAGTCCAGGAGGGTACACTATTGTGCAAAAGTCTGAAGTTACTCTTTATTTTATATTTTTGCTGGAAAAATAGGAAATTTATTTATTGAAACATGTGTAAACAAGTTTTTAGCCATCACTCAACAATCCATATGCTAACAATGGCATGATTTCACACCATTGTGTAATAGGTGGAGGTGATGAAGTGATAACTTTTACATTTGAATAGACAGAATATAAATTTGCCTGGCTGGTGTAAGCGTTCAACCTTTAAGAAGGATTTCTGATTTCTATGTTGTAGGATGTTGCACTCTTTTCAGCTACCATACATTTGGACAAGATATACACGAATGAAAAGAGCACACTTTGATTTTGCAATTAAGGGTAAAATCAAAAGTATAAATCCAGCTGTCTAAAAGGTAAGCTTAAAGGGGCTCTAAACCATGTGACATTTATAGCTGTGTCAGATAAGCTGCTGTAAACGTCATTCAGGTTTTTTATTGTACTGCTTTTAAATGTGCTGTTCCTCTGTTTGATGAAGTCTTTTTGCCATGAGTTTAAATGTTTTTTACCTTGGTCTGCTTACCTTATGTGAAGACTGTATAATTCTGATGGAGTGGTTTTCAATATGTGCTGGTTTTTTCCACTCTTCTGGGTGTGTATGAACACTTACTCTGTTGTTATCATCTCCTTGTGTGCTTATCTGTTCTCAAGTTACATGTTTGTTTTAAAGTTGCAACTGCCCAGACGTTTTATGAGCTCTTCTCACGTTACCAAATTACCTCCATCGTAATTACTCCAAGCACAATCAAGGTTTTGTTGCCCCCTGTAGGCTACCTCTGTGTCCACGTGGAGAAGGATGAGAGCCTGGGCACCACTCTGATCTTGACCTGGGTCCCCAACTCCCGCATCCAGAGGCAGGATGAAGAGGCGCTGCGATACATCACTCCGGAGAGCTCGCCTGTACGCAGGAACGCCCGCCGCAGAGGAAGACGGTACACGAAGATGTTACTTAAAATGTGTCTGAAAAAAAATTTGTGGATGCACTGAAACGGATAATTCTCCTAGTCTGGAACTGAGTTAGATTGGTGGTTGCTGAAGGTGTGTCTCTTTGGGTTGTTTATGAGGTGCTAATATCCTGATCAGAGTAAAGCATGTACTGAAATATTCTCAAGGAACTCAGTTTACAAACATCCTTTGCAGACCTCACTCCCGTCCCCCAGCAGCCCAGGAGGAAGATGAGGATGAGGAGAAGAACATAACCAGTAGCACCTCCACAGAGAGCCACAGCCTGGTGGTCGAAGCTGGAGTAGATCCATCCTCGCAGCAGCAGCAGCAGCAGCCCTCAGCTGGGGAGGAAGGCGATGAGGGCTCCTGTGAGCTGTCGGATGAAGTGAGCCGGGACAGCACTATGGGTTCAGACTCGGACACCTTCTCCTCCCCCTTCTGCTTATCCCCCGTTAGTGAAGCCCTCTGTGAAAGCAGCAGTTCCGTCTTTCTGGACAATGAAAGCAGGTTAGTGAGAGGATTGAAATGGGTTTTATTAACGATATTTATTGTTAGTTATACACGCAAGAGTTGAAACAGTTTATTTTTGTTTGTTTTTCTCTTCCAAGATTGAGGGAAAATAAAGCTTCTTACAGCAGTCTTTCATTTTCAACTTGATACAAGTCTGAACTTCACGAGACTGACTGGACGTGCACATGATTGTAACTGTGCTCGCGTGCATCTTTGGGAGTTGGTTAGCTCACTAAAAAATGCCCCTACATTAAACATGTTGGTGATGATATTTTATGTCTCAAACTCCTTTTATAATAGCACCTCATTCTCAGAGCCTGTTTGCCAGCAGCAGCTGACACTCCTGCCAGCATTGTACAACACACATAAAGACCCTTCTCTTAGTTAAAATGGTGGAGAGTACTGAATGTCCATCCATCCATGCATCCATGCATCCATCCCTCGTCTTCCACTCATCCAATTTAGGGGGGGTGGGGGGGTGGGAGCTGGAGCCTATCACAGCTGTAATAGGGCGAGAGGCGGGTATACCCTGGATGGGTCACCAGTTTGTTGCAGGGCTAACACACAGAGACAGACAACCGTTCTCTTTCAAATTTATACCCATGACTGATTTAGAATCAGCAATTAATTAGCATGTCTTTGGACTGTGGGAGGAAGCTGGAGTACCCGGAGGGAACCCATGCAGACATGGGTAGAACATGCAGGCGGTACATTCAAAAGTGTGGTACAATCTTCAAAAGTCTCTGCTTTAGTCTTTAGAGTATGTCTAAAATCAGAGGTGTTCTGGGCCTCTCTGCCACTGTTGTGGTTATGTCTGAATTAACCCATGGGGAACATTAACACGCAAATGACTTATGTCTGATTTACAGATGTTTTAACAGATGGATGAAGCCAGCAGTTTTTTTTTTTTTGCATTTTTGGCCACAGCAGCTTTTATGGGCAGTGGAGAGAGACAGGAAATGGGGGAAAGCTACAGGGGAAGACACGCGGGCAAATTGGCGACGGGCCGGGACTCGAATCCGCGCCGCAACGCGGCGTATGTATGTGGTTGCCGGCTTCACCACAAAGCCACCCAGGCGCCCCAGCCAGCAGTTTGATGTCTCTCATGTTTGAAAAGATTTAAGTCAACAGAAAAAACACTGACAGTTTTTATGGCCTCTCGTCCACCACATTCATTTCTTACCCATTTCTTACTCTTTGGAATTTAATCTCCCTGAATTTCTTCATTCTGTGGCGCACAGCTTGTTTCATCTAATAGTATTTGTGCAAGATGGATGGCTGGATGGAGTTATGTTACTTAATGATTGTTTGTAAAATAAATAGTGCTGCATTTTTGTTAGAGGTGACCTGCAGTACGGCACTGATTGATAAAATCACTTCGATCATATGAAGACTGCAGTAAATGATCAGTTGTTGTGCAAGTCCTCAAGTTTATTTAATAAAAGAAAAGCCAAAGCTGCACTCTTTGCACCTCGGTTTCAATACAGCACGGTTCATATACACATCTCTGCTGACTGGATAACACTTCTAACCTCCCTCCAAGCACGAGAAAATGCAACCAAAGCCTGCTGTGCACCGTTTTAAGAAAACATGCTCAGAAACTCTGCACACCTTCTTCAGACTGCACACGCCCATGTTTATGGGGAAGTATAATTTCAGATTATTTCTGCTGAAGAAATGTAATGATTATCAGTGTGTTTGTTGTGTGTTGAATATTATAAAGTTGTGTGAGTTTTTGTTAAAGGAATGAGACTAGCATTAGTGGACTGTTGATACATTCTTAGAGATATACTAGGAGATTCTGTGTAAATATGTTATATTAAATATCTTATTCTAGTTCATTGATGGTATTAAGAGCTTTAATAATCTGCTGAGTCAAGACCACAATGTTTGATTCTTTCCCTCTTTGAGGTGACTTTGATTGATATGGTGTTGAGTTTTCTGTGACTGAGGATCCCTTATGGAAAATTTTTGTACAATTTTTATTTACAAAGGGTTTTTTTTTTTTAGTTACCCTAAGCTACCAGAAGGTGGAGCCAAAAAGAAAAGAATTGATTGCATGGGCTGGTTTACAGCCTGAGGCCACAAGGTGGCTCACTGCACTGCAGCTAAATATCCTGAGGGACTGAAAGCAGGTAGATGACTTCAACAGGGGGCATGAAATGTTATTAGGCTTCAAAAAGCATTCACAGATTTTGATCAGACCTCAGTCTAAATGTTGTGTAATGTCACGGGGCCCCCAAATCAGTCCCCAAATCCTACTATACCACCCACCCCCCCACCCCCCCCACCCCCCCCCCCCCACACCCCCCCCCCCCCCCCCCCCCCCCCCCCCCCCCCCCCCCCCCCCCCCCCCCCCCCCCCCGCCAAAATCCCAAACCACAACCCTTCCCCACACTGTTCTCTAATGAACGGAGCCATCTGTACAGAGATTGTGTTGCTGTTCGGACCTCGCAGTCATTTGATTTTATGATTCCCTTCGCGGTTGTTTCCTCACGCAGCTATGTGGTTTGATATGTGCCCAGAATGTGTAAGCCTGTGTCAGTGTGTGTGTCCAAAAAAAAAAAAAAAAAAAGTGAGACAGTGTGACTTTAAGTGTTTTTAGCCACTTTTCACATTTGCTGTAAGTACAGTCAGTGTGTGACTTGGCAGTGCTCTTTGCTTCACAGCTTCTAACCTTTACTCCGTCCCTCTCTTCGTCCAATATGTTGTGCCTCACTTGCTGTTGGTGTCTCTCCACAGCTCTCTGGCACTCACATCCATCCTTTGCCTGTTTTTTTTTTTTTTTCCTTCTTCTTCTTCTTCTTCTTTTGGATTCTCCTCTGTTCTCCATATCTGTCAACTCCTTCCACTTTTTTATTTCACCTCTTTTCCTTTTTGCGTATTCTCTCCGTTTTTCTCAATGTTGTATCGTTTGGTGTTGTCCACCCTCAAATGCCTCCCTCCCCCCTTTTCCCCTTCCCCTTCCTAAAGTCTGTGTGAAGCCCTTTGATTCTCAGTGCTCCCAGGGTTGTTGTGCTGGGCTGAATGTCAGCTCTCTGGATTAGAGGACTGAAGAGAGCAGAGCAGCAGCCAAAACCCTGGAACCCACTCAATCTCTCTTTCTCTCTCGCTTGCTTTAATTGACACTGTTAAGGGGCCAGGAACTGGAAACATGTCACTTGGAATCATTCAAAGAGAAAGCACTGCGTATGAGAGTGAGAGCGGATGAAAAGGGGGCAGAAAGAGGAGAGTGGTGGGAGAGGGCAAAAAAAAAAAAAATTAAATAAAAAGGAGAAATCTGCAGCAATCTGTCAAGCTTCTTAACAAGTTTTTAAAAAGTTTCACATTAGTTTATGATACTGTCAGTGTGTGCTGCCTTCTTGGGGCTTTACTTGTGGAACTTTAACATATGATTATATCTCAGAACAGTGGTTTCCAATGTTTTTGCTCTGTGACGCCTGAAAACACTTGCAGCCAATTGTTACATACATTTGGTCTGGCAGTTCTGATCAGTTTTTCCTTTTTATATTTCAATATTTTTTCGACTACCTAATTGTTATATAAGGCAAAAAATACAACCAGTAAACAGTAGACATATTGTTTCTGCTTTCCTAGCCTTAGTTATTAATTGAATCAAAGTACATTGAATGTGGTCAGAGATGGTCTAATGTGTTAAAAGGTGCTTTTTTTGAGGGGGGGGGGGGGGGGGGGGGGGTAATAAAAATTTGAAGATGATGCTAAATTTTTTTTTCTCCTCCAAACTGTACTGACCACTTTCCAGTGTGTGCCTGCAGTGGTCACACCACCCCTTCATCTGAGCCTTCCCTGAACTCGCTGTTCTCTCCAGGGATTAGCTGAAGGACCTGAGAGGCTCTGTAGGCCTGTAGCACAGCGTTGTGGTTCTCAGGGTGACCTGGCAGCACTTTCCCCCTGGAGTAAAGCTGTCTGTATGTGGAGGGAAGCATTGCACGGGGGCCTCAGGGCAGTTTGAGCTCACCCTGGCCTAGTGGGACATGCTGGTTACGGCAGTCTCACTCCAGCAAAACAGCTTGTTTATATAATGTACACTGTGTACAACTTATGGCGTGACTGCTGCCTACTTTTGCTGCCTAATATAAATGAATAGAATCAGGCTGTAAACACTGACAGATGTTGTTAATCACTTGTTGAGTTTACTCTCGAATGCAGCGCAGTGAATGACCCACGCTCAAATTTCAGAAATCAAGTGCTTATTCATTCTGTTGTCTGCTACTTTTCCACGCTTTTTTTTTGTCTGTGCAGCAAAATATACAAAACGATTTTTACACATGTTCCTTGAGCATGCAGGAAAGAAAGAAGGAAATGTCTGCTGTAAATGGGCTTGTAGGCCTTCACAGGCACAGAAAAACAGTTGCCAGTTAAAAGATCTCCTTCATATTTCACGTTGCCTAACTCCCTTACCAGAACTCTCTGTACCTCTTGCCCCATCTCCCAGTCTTCCACAGTCTGGTTTGTGGCATGACACATGAGACAGAGAGCAGTAAATCACCAGATAGCATAAGGAAGTGGTGCAGCTTGGATTGATCAGCCTTGTTATTTTCCCATCTGCTAACAGGCAAATTATTAGCAAGACATGATTGATTCGGGGTGTAAAAGCTCAGCCCGCCTCCCTCGTGATCAAAGAACCAGTGTGCCAATTGATACGAGCAGAGTGAAAAATGTATCGTTTTCCCAATTGATATTTTTTCTGTTATGAAATCATGAACATGAAGGACATCTGGGTTTACTTTGTGAAATTGGTATTACATGTGCACGTTTTATAGCAAGTAATCAAGCAACTTAATTTACACGTGTGCTTCTCAAATGTCATCGGGTTTAACGCATTTCTGTTTCTCAGCATTAGCGGGTCTAGAGACATGTTTGAGAGTGCATTTTGGTCATTAGCCATGGTCCATTCGCGTGTGTGTGTGTGTGTGTGTGTGTGTGTGTGTGTGTGTGTGTGTGTGTGAGAGAGAGAGAGAGAACATGGCAGCCAGTAAGTGGTTCAACTGCTGGTGTTTGCTGTGGTGCGTAGTGCGTGTTTGTGTTGGCCACATACATATTTTGGCCTGTTTTCTGCGTTATCGCACGCATGTTGCTCTGTACACACATGTGATATAATGTGTGCGTTCTTGTGTGTCTCGTCCTGCTGCAGAGGAGCCCTCAGCTCAGGTTTCAGTGCCGGGAACAACATGCTTGCCATGGGGGAATGACAGGGGAAATTGGACAGCAGACAGTGTGATTTGTGTGTGTACAGATTTACTTGTGTGCATGTGTGTGTTTCTGTCCTCAGACTCCTCCATGCATTCCTCCTATTCTCAGTCTCTTGGTGAAAAACATTTTGAGTCATAAAACAACAGGGGAAAACTGAGCTGAGGACTGTCTCCACCAGTGGCCTCCATCTGCACAATTATTTACTGTTAATGTTTCACATTAAAAAATAAACTGCTGTGAAGGAATGGGGGGAAAATTAAATTGCAGTTTCACTTTATCACCAAAAAAAAAAAAAAAATCTGAAATCTTTTCTTTTCTTTTTTGCCAGGGAGCTGTGCGAGGAATCCATGAACCACTCAGCCAGCTCTGCTTCAAGTCTGGACAGCCATGCCCTGTCTGAGAGCAGCCCAGTCACAGGGCATGCGGTGGGAGGAGCAGCAGAAGCTCCTGGCTCTGGAGCAATTGTGTGGAGTTTTCAGGGTCGACCTGGGTCACATGAGGTCGCTGAGACTCTTCTTCAGGTCAGCTGGGGAGTCCAAAAGGTCACAGGGAGGTTGCGAGGGGTCACTTCGCTGTGCTACTGTGCAGTGTTTCACTTTCTTGTAGGCTGTTTGTTGACTTCGTGAGGTCTTTTACTCCAGTAGTTATTGACTTTAACATTCATCATTGTGTTGTTGCAGCGACGAGGCCTGCACTAGTGGCCAGCTGGTGATAGCTAGCAGAGAGAGCCAATATAAGATCCTCCACTTCCATCATGCTGGCCTGGACAGCTGGCTGAGGTCTTCAACAGTGGAAGTGCTGCAGAGAAACTCAGCTCAAAGACCAGGTCAGGTTACAACCCAAATTCCCTGTTTGGCTTCTAGTTTTATAGGGAAAAGAAGGAATTTTTAAGCCTTTTTTTAAAAAATTCAATTGTTGATTTTATGCCATTTTTTTTTTTTCCCTATTTGACCTTTTGGTCTTGCTTAACATCAGGTGTCAGATGAAAAGTCATGCATGCAGTTCTCCATCCAGAGGCCCACGCTGCCATCAGCCGAGACCCACCCAGAGGAGAGGCTTTATCGAAGGCTGGATGTCACCACTTGGCTACGTCACCTCAATCAGAACGGACAAGTGGAGGAGGAGTATAAGCTACGTAAGGTATGTGCACGGGTATGCACACATGCAAGCTATTACACTTCTGAGGAGTCAGTTAGAAGTTAATCAATTAGACAATATGTTAGGCTCACTCACCACTATCTAAATAGCAAGCATCACCTTTTCTGGCAGCACATGTTCGTGAAAGTCATTTTGAAACTCAACCCGAGTGTCTTGAGTTTCAGTTTTAATCAGAATAATTGGGTGTAAATAATGAGCTACTGTCCTCTCTGTGAGTCATTTCAGTTTTCTTGGATTGACTCAGTTTAAGGTTAACCATGCTGCTCAGAATGACTCAGTGGCAGTTAGACTGTGACCCAAACATTTCCTCAGTAAGTACACAAGTGCAGGAATTGCAAAAGACGACTCTGTTTGCTGGACATGCTGACAAAGCAGTGTTTGTGTGTGTGTTTGTTTTTCTCCTTAAGGAAGTTTCATTTTTGCAACATTTTGCAGCACTCATGAAATAATCCATGTATGACTTGGTAAGGTGATAGTTGAATGAAGCCTGTGCAGCACCGGCTACATGCCTTGTTTGCATACAGTATGGTTCGCTCTCACAGCTATCAGTTTTGCCCCCTGCTTGCCCTCTGAATGCCGAGAACACTCCTTTTGTGCTCACCATATTTGTTCACCTCAACACTCTTTACCAGGCCATCTTTTTCGGTGGTATCGATCCATCCATCCGTGGTGAGGTGTGGCCCTTCCTGCTGCACTACTACAGCTACGACTCCTCGTCTCAGGAAAGGGAGGCTTGGAGACTGCAAAAGCGCTCCCAGTATCATGACATCCAGCAGAGGAGGTATGTTTGTTGAAATATGGTGTTAACGTCTGTGCCGCGAGAATCTTTTTTTAAAGGTTTATTTAATGGTGTGAAAATCTGCTCATTTTGAAAAACTCTTGCTGAGAGACAACACTGTGCTTCGCTCTCTGAAACACAGATAAACTGTCATGTGGCTGCAGTGTCGACTGCCAAATGCTCAGTCAGTCAAACATTAAACCATATGTGAGTCTATTGCGGGCTTTTCACATCACAGGCGCTCAGCAATCAATAGGCACAATCAGGAAAGTTGTTAAGGGGAGTGCTGGGTGTGAAATAAAAGGTCTCTTGAGAAAAACATGTCAGTGCTTATCAGATCCTACGGTCTTGTCGGATGGAAAAAAAAAAAAAAAACCCCACAGCTTCGGTATGCACGGGCCAACCACATGTACACACGTCACACACAGGCACATTCCCCAGTCTTTATTTGGCTCCAGCCTGCCATCAAAAAGGTTAAGTGTACACACATTTTCACACGTTGTGCCCTTCTGTCTGTAATGAATATGATAATTGGACAGGTTTCATCTGTATGGCCTATTAACATTTTGAGTACTTGAGAAGGTCTTATCGAAGTCAGGTAATTAGTCCTTGTTGCGAGTCTGATGTGGATTCCTGTAAAGACCCTTTGAGTCGAGCGGACCTCCAGGGCCACTAGTTGATCATTAGGAACAAGGAGTCCTGTCTTTTCATTCTATCCAACCCTCAGATGTGATAACTACGTGTCTGTAAATGGAAATAGTGCAGGCAATAACAAGTAAAACCAAACTAACTAGACCAAGACGAGATTGCTGCTGATATGTGAGCTGACAACAAGAAAATGAGCAAAACTAGTAGAGGAATGTGAATATTTGAATATGCAAATGTATTCTGTTTGTAGGCAAACAGACATTAAACATCCCTGTAGTTATCCTTATTGTTTTTATCCCTATAATCTTTATAATGCATTTAAACGGTCTTTGAATTTATTGCAGGAATTGTTAGTAGCATTGTGGGGCTTTTATTACATTTTGAATTTGCTAACATGCTTATAAAAATAACCTCAGTCTAGCTGAAGATAAATTGCTTTCTTTTTTATTTCTTTTTAGTTCAGTGGCTAAAATTCAAAGAGCTCTATTTGTGGTTGAGTTTTTTTTTTTTTGTATTTTAGAAATGCATCATCATATAGTACTGTGTAAACCACCCCTTGAGCCACCCCTCATTTCGTTATGTTTTGCTTCCAGACTTTATTGCATTTAAAGTGGTCTTAAATCGTAGCTCTCCAGTCTTCCTGAAGGTCTTTTTTTTCCAATATTGGCAGTTTTTTCCCCACTCATTCTCAGTCCAGTCCTTGTACCTGACCAAAGGATTTTCTTGAATTCAGGTGTTCCAGTCACTTCCATGGTCATAGGTGTATAAACCAAGCACCTAGACATGCAGACTGCTTCTATAAACATTTGTGAAAGAATGGGTCGCTCTCAGGAGCTCAGTGAATTCCATTGTGGTACCGTGATAGGATGACACCAGTACAACAAGTCCAGTCCTGAAATTTCAGTCAACTGTTAGTGGTATTATAACAAAGTGGAAGTGATTGGGAATGACAGCAACTCGGCCACAAAGTGGTAGGCCACTTATATCACAGAGCGGGGGTCAGGTTTAGGAGAGAGGTACGACACTAAGTGTCTACACCCATCTGGAAAACACGATAGAGACTGTCATGGTTTGACTGTCACCTATTTCCTTAGCAAAATATCAAAAATGAAGGGTGACAAAAGGACGTTTGCAAAATGCTGTATATTCAGATCAGGATTCAGGATGACATCTTTAAGTGTCTTGTCCCAAAATTCAAAAAAAGTCCTCACCTGAGGATGGGAAATGTTACAAAGTTACAGAGAATATTTATTCAAAAATCTAAGGTGACGTACAAGCAGGTTTCTGTATCTGTATATATTTGGCCCCACTTAATTATAACTGCACATTTCCTCTTCACTTAGCCTTATAAACCTCTGTAATGTAAAGTGACGAAAACATTTCAAGTCTAATCCTCCTGAGAAAGAAGTAGAGAGGGCGGCGGCCAGGGAGGGTCCAAGGACACAAACACACAGCGCTAAAAGTAAACAGTTGCGTGGCATTGCATCAGGTGTGCGCTCATTATTCCTGGTGGGGCATCATGGAAAACAAACAGTGTTAATTAAATCCCTCTGCTTGTTAGGTACTTGAGTACATTAGTGCCACACTCAGAGTACATTGCTAATATAGTTGCTAACATCTACAGGGAAGGATATGGGGGGGTTTATGGTGGTGGTATTATTCTCAGTGGAACACTTGATGGTAAAATAACGCTGGCAGCCCACTGCTTGCACACCCCTGAATTTTTTTTTAGTTCATTCCAGCTAACTGTTAGTGTTACAACCTGAGTCACATTTGCAGCAAAGATCATTTGATAAGCCTTCATTTTGTGATCCTAATTACCAAACATTTCCTAAGAGGCTGTGCAGTAAAAACTTTTTTAAACTCACTGCTTTTGTCTTTCATAACAGCTGCAAGTTTCAGTTTGCCTTTTCTTTCCTTTAATATTTGTTTCTGGTATTTATTGGGAATCTATGGGATTTTTTTTTTTTCTCAGGTTGTCCATGAGCCCGGAGGAGCACAGTGAGTTCTTGAGAAAGGTCCAGTTCACGGTGGATAAGGACGTGGTGAGAACGGACCGCAGCAACCACTTCTTTAGAGGAGAGAATAACCCGAATGTGGAGATCATGAGGTCAGACTTCAAATTTCTATCAGACATTCTCTTTCTGTCACCTTTCTCCAGTCCATCCTTATCGTTCCTCAGCCCAGCGCACAGGCGAACCTATTCATTTCATATTCTGAACCCTAAGGGAGCTGCAAATGAGTTTCATGCTTTATTGACTCTGACTAAGCCGTCTGAGCACTTTGATGCATACTCAGAGCTAATAGCTTTTCAAACGAGGAGCAAGAGGATTTAAATAGCATATTAGTTTAGTGACTCTCATCGAGGCTCCTGGTATTTGTCCTTGGTATTAGGTCTCATATTGTGTCTGAGGTGGGGGTGATACCAGTACTGCACATGTCCAGATAGAGAGCACTCATCTCACATGTCAAATATACATTTGCCTGGTCATTTAGTCTTAGCAAGAGAGGCCAGCACCCTCACAGTCTGCTCTTCTTCTTCCAAAAATCAGCCTTTGTATTACAACAATAGAAAATATCTTAGAGTATTTCCTCTATTTATATAATACTTATGAAGGGGAGTATTTTCAGGGGGAAATTTCAGAAAATTAGTAACTGTGTTATAACAAAAGGAAAAAAAAAACATGAGTGTTTGGGTGGGACTTGCACATTTTAGTGGTTGGCAGGACAGTGTAGAGGCTATATTGGAGACTGTGAAAGGAGCTGACATGTTTATGGCTCTACATTGCCCACTTATAGCTCTTTTGTATTTCTGCTGAGATGTTATGACACTACTAAGATGTCTGTGGTTGTTGTTGCCCCCAGGCGGATTCTGCTCAACTATGCAGTGTTTAATCCTGACATGGGCTACTGCCAGGGCATGTCTGACCTGGTGGCCCCACTGCTCACTGAGATCCAGGATGAAAGCGACACCTTCTGGTGCTTTGTTGGCCTCATGGAAAACACCATCTTCATCAGCTCCCGCGGGATGAAGACATGGAGAGGCAGCTGGTAGGATGTTTCCCACGCGTTGCCTTTATGAGTCATACAAATGTCTGATTCCGATTCTGCCTGAGATGTTTTAATCTCGCACCTTTCTGGCACTGCAGTTGTGGCGGTTGTCTCCAACAATTTCTGTAACTTATCAGACAGTTTTACCCCATTTTTTGTGATGTGATTGGTCGGATTAAGCTTTCTTTGTGTAATCTTGAATAATTGTTTCAGTTTTTCTTTAGCTTTTAAATGTGCGCACTCATTGCATTTGCATTTCTCTTCAAGTCTGGTTGTTTCAAACACTTAAGATTATGTTTGTCTTCGGATGCAACACATCAGACACAAATGGCTCGTTCCAGACGGTGGATGAACTGAGGCGCTGCAGAAAGATAATGTAGGATTATTTGAACTGTGAATCATGCAAAAGTTGCAGTGTCCAGTCGTGTAAGAATGGTGGTGCACTCTGTATGATCCTGCCTCAGATGTACCTGCGGGAGCTGCTGCGCCTCATGCTGCCACGTTTCCACCAGCACCTGACCAGGCTCGGAGAGGACGGCCTCCAACTGCTTTTTTGCCATCGCTGGTCCTGCTCTGCTTTAAAAGAGAGTTCCCCGATACTGAGGCACTGCGCATGTGGGAGGCATGCTGGGCACACTATCAGGTCAGGTCAAAGTCTGAACGCCTCCTTTGCATACACAAAGTCTGAAAGAAAAACTTTGCATATACTATGCTGTGTGTAATCACTTTAATGCTTGCCATGACAGCCTTCTATAATCCTCCCAATGCCTTTAAAATCTGTAGTTGCTCTTCAAGGGGTTTAATGGTTTCATTTATTTGATTAAAGCCATTTTTCAGATTCCCACAGATCTCAGTTCTCCCTGAAAGTATATTAGCTTTTAAAAATTAATTGTAAAATGTAGCCAACTGTGTTAAAAATTCGTCATTTTGGCTTGGCTTAAATCAATGTACCCAGTGCACATTTTTTTTCCACTCTTTCTTTTATCAAAGTAAGTCATAACTTCGCGCTGTGTAGTGAGACAGAGGTTAACACCTCCTCTCAAATATCAGCCTCATTGCTTCGTGCCATCTGTTCAAGCTCTCTTCTAAATGTTCTGATCTGCAGCTACAGGTGGCGATAGAAGAGATATGAGAGTGAAACCTTGGTTTAGACAGTTGAGTGTCACATACCAGATGGGCTAAAAGTAAGAATTTCTGATTGATATCTGATTTTTTCTGTGAAAAGGGAGGAATTGCATAATATTGGGTCACACAGTCTTTATCTCGACTGCTCTTGCTAACTGAAATGTTTATCTGTATTGACAAAGATGGATGCATTTTTGTGAAAAATTTTTTATTTTATTTCTTTTAGAAAAGAATAGAAAACGAGGCAAAATATGCAAGTCTGGGTACAAACCAGCAGGAGGTGAAAATAGATCTGTAATAAAGACATGGAGAGAGATATTTTAGAGACAATTCTATGAACAACTGAACATTTGGACAAATATTATAGGAGCTACGCATCAACAGCTAAATGTCTACGGTAGATATAATATATGTAAGCGATTTTGTGACTAAAGTTTTGAATTCGCATTAATAATGCATATCTTACTGTACACCACAGAAGCTGATAATATGCATATTTTCCATCTATCTTTGACCCCTTTGCTGATCTCCTCTTTTTATAGACGGACTACTTCCACCTGTTCCTGTGTGTGGCCATCATTGTTTCTCTATGGGGACGATGTGACCGAGCAGCAGCTCGCTACTGATCAGATGTTGCTGCACTTCAGCATCTCTCCATGCACATGAATGGAGAGCTGGTTCTGCGCAAGGTACCATAGTAAAGCTTGTGGTTTTCATGCCTTTATCCCACCATCTCGTTTCATTCCTCTGCCTCAAACCTAAAATGAAGGCTATCATGCAGTGATCCTCAAAATAGAATAATCCGTTGTTTATGATCATCGTAAGTATTCCTCGACAGGACTGCTCCATTGCTTCACATTTAAACCTAACCCAGTGCTGCTTGCATTAAGGGGCCCTGTTCAGTGCTGCAGCAAAGCACTGATGCACATTAAAGTGGCCACAGAAGCCTTGAGGTACTAAATGGGAGGCTGCCATATCACTGTGGAGGATTTATGATCTTCATCCCGGCTATTGTGTTCATGCCTGCTTGCTCATGTTTATGGATGCAGTGTGTTAGTACTCCAACCACAGGCAGTGAGTTCATGTTAGCATGCAGGTGGTGTAACTCCATGGGTTGCTGCATGTGATGCAGGCTTTGTAGCTTTAGGCAACATCACGTATTGCTGACCTTGAGAGTCTGTGTTATCTTTTAGCCAGGAGTCAAGCCTATTGATTTAGTTTGGTGTTTTAATGTGCTGCTTAATATCAGCATCGATCCATGTTGCATTTAGTGGCTATGCGTCGCATCAACCTGAAACTCCTTTCCTTTATTTTGGTTAATCGTGTCGCTTTCGTCCTGCTTTACAGGCCCGCAGCCTTCTCTACCAGTTCCGCCTACTTCCCAGGATCCCATGCAGCCTTCACGACCTCTGTAAACTGTGCGGCCCGGGGATGTGGGACAGCCGCTACATCCCCACCGTGGAGTGTTCGGGTGAACATCCAGACTCTCAGAGCTGCCCCTATGGAGGCACCTCCACCCCCCAGCCCTCCTCACCCTCACCTTCCCCATCATCCACACCCACACCAAACCTCACCCCCACACCTCCACTGGATGGTAAGAGAGGCTCTAAGACTCGAGACATTTTCACCTTCCGGAAACAGACCTGAGGTAGAGGTTATGGGGAGCTCTTGCTTGTCATTGTACAGCAAATGTCTGGATCCACCTGTTGGATTTCTGCCCCCCCCCTCCATCATCCCTGCTTCTAGTTTTACACTCTTTAAAAAGGATATTTTGCCAATTGTGGAGCAATGTAGAACACTGCCTTACCAGAATGTTGTTTTCCAACTTTCATTTCACATGACTCCGTGATGAGGATTTGCTGTTGGATAGATCAGAGGTCAAGAAGCTGCTTTCCTCTAGGAGCAGAACGGACAATCACCAGCCACTATGTTGGTCTGGAGCTACTTTCAGGTTCTAGTCTGCCGCTGGCTTGGCTTTCTTCCAGGGGCTTCGTGGGTAGGGGTCACATCAGGGTCTGAGGCAACTGGGCTGAATTCTTGCGGATGCTGACCCAGGGTCAAAACAAACTGGAGATTCATTTACAGGAACTTGAACTTGAAATTTTTGAAAACTGTTCCCATGTTCTCACAGTGGAATATTTGTGTGAGTGTCAAATTCATATGTGCATATCTCAAGTCTGAGCAGGATGTTTTTTAACATGAAACCTGAGCCCTTGGTGTTAACAGAGGAGGGTTAACCTACATATGATGAATTTGAATGAATTACTGGTTCTTTTAAGTTTTGTTTGATTTTTAAACAAAGCGAATGTTTGCGTTTATATTAGCAGTTACAAATATTTAGCAATATTATCCTTGCATGAGCAGTTCTTTACATATAGAGGGCACAGCGTACACTAATTATTATTAGAAAACACAGAGGTAAGAATATGTTTACAGGACAAACACATTCTGAGGGCTTCTCGCATTTCCTCATCATGTGACGGGAAGAGCATTCTTATAATTTCTCCTGACAACCAGGAGACCTCTAATAATATCTTTTCAGATGAAGTCGGGCTGTCATGTTACCTGTTGAGCAATAGGATTTTTTCCCATTTCCACATTAGCATAAAAAATATCCAACGTATTTCCTGTCTGAGGTGTTGAACGGGTGTCACGCCAAAGAGAACATGAATGGCGTTTTTTTTATCCAGACAGAAAAACTGATGACTTTCTGTCCTACTTGAAACTTCATCTTCATCTGTGTTGAGTTGTGTTTAGACAGCCTTGAGAAAAATTGTCAGCACAGTTTTATTTTTTTTTTCTTTTCTCTCGCCTTCCAGAAGTCTTTCCACTTCACCTTTAAAATGATGACAACACTCAAGAATCAGTCCACGTGAATGTATTTGTTTTCTTTTCTTTTTCTCACTCGACAACTGAAGTGTTGAATTCTTTGGTGTGTGTGTGGTGTGTGTGTGTGTGTGTGTGTGTGTGTGTGTGTGTGTGTGTGTGTGTGTGTGTGTGTGTGTGTGTGTGTGTGTGTACGTGCAGAACGGAATGACTGCTAACATCTGGTGAGGTCGTAGAATGCCCTTCGACCAGTTTAGCAGCAGCCACCCTGCAGAAAACCTGGTAGATAAATTCTAAAGACAAGCCAGCCGTTTTAGGAGTTAGGCTTTGTGCAGGGATGTGTGGGGATCTAAATCAGACTTAAAGGCAAGCTCCACTTGGAAAACTTCCCTGGGAGATTTGAGTGACATCGCTCTAAGTGAAAACATCTTTAAATTGTTGCTAAAACGTAACATTAAGAACTTCAATCAGTATTTCTCCACTGCCTCCACTCTGTAGTTCCCCCTTCTCTCAAGCAAGCAGTCTCTGTAAATGACATATTAGTGATCATGTGCAGCTGTTTGCTGCAAATGCCTGCAGAGTTTTGAAGATGGGAAGGCTGCAGTGAAATGAGCAAAGTCAGAAATATGGAAAAGAAACAGTCTGCGTGTGTGTGTGTGTGTGAGTGTGTGTGTGTGTGTGTCTGCGTGTGTGTGTGCGTATGTAAGAGAGAGAGAGCTCATGAATTGTATTAGCATTGGAATCACATTTGTTTACACAGACACTACAAGTCACAAGCTTGATTAATGAACACTCCTATTTCCAGGGGTTTATGAATTGTGCTCACGAATGTACAGCTCTATGATATGTTGATGCATTATTGTACACATCACAGGGAAAAAAGAGCCTATTCTTATCATTGGTATCATTAAAATAACAGAAATAAAATCACACTAATGCTTTCATGAAGCACCTCTGATTTTTGTTCATCGCAAAATATTTCAGTTTATTTCACTTTGATCTGATACAGAAAACAAAAAAGTGGGATTTACTATATTAGTAACCAGCACTTCTCAACATAAAGCACTGCTCACTTATTACTGGAGCATTTTTTAATCTAATGAATAAATGTAAATATCAGTATTATGCCTTTTTATGAAGCAAAACAAAAAAATGTCTCAGTCATGGAGACATTCCGATGTGTTATTACTACATTATTACTACATGCTCGTGCTACAGTATCATTTGGCCTGTTTTGTTACAATGATATACTTGAGCAAAGAAAAAAAAATGGTTGGTAGATCTTGTTTATCTAGATTAATAGACGATAAGTATGGGACTGGTTGCATGTTCATATATAGCAAATGATTAATTGATGATCAGTGATTAATTAAATCTATTTATGGTAAATGGACCACATCAAATATGTAAATGTCATTTCAGTCAGTTGCTGGTGCTTGCCAGCCGATGTGATGGGATCATAATATATCATATCCACTATAATGCCAAAAGTATTTGCTTTTCAGGAGACTCTGCACATCATCCTGAGATATGCCAAGTTTTCAGCTAATAGCTGTTTGGGAACCACCTTGCTGGTGAAAAAATACAATTTTATGTCTGTTGGCATTTTTTGTGGATTCGGTTAAAGAAAGGCAGTATTTACTTTTAAGGGAGTATTGTGTTTTCTGCATATTCATGTTGTTTTCTTTGTTATTTTTAAACATACTTTAAGAAGTTTGTAGTGCAGTAAAAATCAGATAACGGTAGTATGACAAATGTTTACTGTGATTACACAAACATGTAGGAGTAGGTAATGGATATTAGGTGCTGATTAGTAAACAACTGGACATGAATAACTTGAGTTTATTATATATAATATACTGCAGTATATTTCTAACTAACTAGACTGCTCATTCTCTTTCTCTTGAAAACACTTTCTTTAAAGATAAGCCACATTTTGGGGTCAGCTTGAAATAAAGGCAGATGTGAAATGTAAAAGAGAGGTCAGAATAATGAACTAATTATTTTAACAGTTATGGTTCTTTATGGATCCCTCTGTGATTTTTTTTTTTTTTCTTTTTTTTTTTTCTTTTCAGTCACTCTTCCAGGAGGTATGTCAGAAACTGAAAACCATGAAACCATAACTATCTGATTTTAATGGAAATCAGAGCTTGAAATCTTGATCAGGTGATATCTGCTGAAGCTTTTCAGGTTGGGCCAGAAATGCTGATTGATGTGATTCATGTAATGCCACAGGTGACAAATGGTGAGTTATGACTATCCAATAACCAGAGTGTGTTTAGATTAAAGGCCACAGGCTTCTTGTAATAACAGAACAGGTAAGGTCTTTGTTTATGGGTTCTTTTTACTGCTTTTTCCCCCATTTATAAGAGGAGAAAGGAGCTAATTTTGTCTGTTAAAAGTTGCACAGGTGAGGCACCAGAATGGCTCAGTGGGTGAGCACATGTCCGGGTTTACAGCCGACCTGTGGAGAAAAAAAAGAGATTTAATTTGATTTAATCTGTGATGAGGTGCAGAAAAATGTTTTGTATTTACTCTTCTTTTCAGATTTTCATAGTTTACACAAAGCCAGCAGGGAGCCATCATTAGACTGAAACAGTCTAACCTGAATAATAAATGCTACATGCCTTTTGGGGCGTGAACTGTCTCTTCAAAACTGAACTGTTAAAAGCAACGTGTCAAAAACAATGTAAAACATGGTTAACAGTAATGCCTTGACTACAAGCCACTCTTAAAAGATGTTACATTATTTATTTGTGGATTTTAGAAATCCACAGCACCTGACCAGGTTTGGCATTTCCTGTTCAAAATACTGGCATTCTTGAGTTCCCCTAAGCATACAGTGTTTGTTTACCCCCCCCCCCCCCCCCCCCCCCCCCCCCCCCATGTACGTTTCATTTCACTCTCCAAAGATGAAAAAGACAAGGTGTGAATTCTGGCTCACGAGGGATTTTCTTTCCAGTTTTCTGACAAACATTTTAAGGCCTCCCATGAGGAAAAGCAGCCGTGAGAGGCAGACGGAGTGCTTCCCAGAGTTTAACCCTAAACCATCTAGCAAAGTCTTATCAGCCTCTGCTGTTTGTTGTGGCTGTTTGACTGTGTGTGTGTGTGTGTGTGTGTGTGTGTGTGTGTGTGTGTGTGTGTGTGTGTGCATGTGAGATGGCTCAGGCATTTGACAGGGATCAACTGACTGTCAGTCGCCATCATTCCTTGGAATTAAAAGGAAATGCTGGAGCAGACGGGGTGTTTTTAGTGGAATGACTCAGAGCAGGTATTCTGGTTTAGCCACTCAGTGTTTCCAGGAAGACAAAATTTCAGACACATTTCTCTGGAAAAATCCTCACATGGCACACGCCTCATTCGATCCACTGATTGTATGGTGTGCCCCCCCTTCTCCAGACATTCCTGAAGCTTCCTTTTACTTCCATGTGTTCTTGTTTTAAACTCTCAGTATATTAACCAAGTTGATTAATGCATGATGTCACTGAGATGAGTATAATGGCTTTCAAAAGGAAAATGACTTGAGGATTTTTTCATCCTGGGATCGCCCAGCGACCTAATCCATTGTAGGTCTTTCTCTACTGTACAGGGACCCCGCTGCTTGTGATGTGGGTGCCTCCCTGCCTGCAATTACAGCCCATTAGCTCCCTGATTGATAGCTTCTTTCAGGGCTAATGCATTTCTATAACAGGAAATAAGATAAAAGGAAAATGACAATAAATACATAAATGAATAAACTGCCACTCTACATTACTCCAATCTTTGGCCTCTAGTTGTTGTTTTTTTTTTTTTTTTAAGCGTTGTTGCCATTTTAATCCACAGAAAATCCAAACGTATAAATGTACCAAACAGCCCAGTGGAGACACAAAAGCCATAAAACCTCACCGTGTTGTTAACTGTACCTGAGAGCTGCAATTTCCGTTGGAGGCTTTTTGCTTGTTTCTACTTAGATAATTTTTAGTGCATCATTTTAACTGATAAAATCTGTGGTTTAACAGTAAGATGAAACAGGCTGCGTGTGGAGAGACATGGCCGACCTATTGTAACACACCCCCACTGTGCTACAGCTTCACTTTGTTACCTATGGTATCAAAAGCCCCACACACGCTATCAGTGACCTACGCAAAGCACTTGAGCTCTGTGGAAGCTCTTTGTGTTCTCTGCCATATCACTCTTTGCATATGCACTATACTAAATCCAGCCTAAGTGTACATGTGTACATGTGTTATTGCTCCCAAGTAACCCCCCCCCCCCCCCCCCCCCCCCGTCTCTCACCTCTGGACAAATGCACCCCTTGTTGAATTATAGCCCCCCCTAAATTCTGTAGTTTCCACTGCCTCTGACTGAGTGACAGTGTGCAGCCTGGCTACCATCCTGTTGTGAGGCCTGCATTGAAGTGCTGGGTTATACTACCACCCCTAATTATCAATTACAGGGCTCGCTTCCACACCTGGAGCAGGCCAGGCTGGGAATGAGTTTAGCCCATTAGGAAGGACCCTCCGGCTGGGCTGTTTTATAGAGGGGGCTGGGGGATCTGCCCTCTGGAGGTGTTAATGGGCCTTCCAGGGCTACAGTCAGCAGGCTCATTCACCGGGGTGTCTGATAACAGCATGAGGGGCAGATTCGTGCTGAACTGCAGTGGGATATTTTGGTGTTACTTGCAGCAATAGATCGACTTTATTAGCAGGAGCTGCGCATGCAGTTTTCCACATGTGTCACTTGCAAGTCCTGACATGAATTTTCTCAGTAAGCATTCAGAGACATTTTCAAGGAAGGATAACGGTGGCTTTTAATGTACAGTTTTTTTCAGTGGAAAGGCTGCTGTTGCAAGCTGGAACATGGCTTGAGCAGTTACCATGCAGATACTGTTTAGTTGCATGACAGGAAATCTTGGATGCAGCATCTTAGAGCTTACAGAACATTAAAGATTCAGTGCCTTATTGCTATTTCAGCCTGTAACAAATTCCCCCGTTGAATTAAAGTACTGGCAACTATACTGTATATGCAGTGTAACCTGATGCAGTCTACAACTAATGTACTGTAAAGTATGCATAATCTAAAGTATGGGGTTGTAAAAATTATAAACATTTACAGTTTAATGCTGTCAGCTGTTTGGTTGGACCTTAATAACAGTTCCATAAGAACATAATATAATCATTGTGGAAGCCATATTACAAGAGGTAAAAATATAAGACTATACTGACTAATCACTGCATCTCCTAGTACAGTAGTGACTAGTTTGACTAGTTAACTTAGTCATTGAAAGGGTGAACAGCTACAGATGTGCTCAGTCTCTTTTGTAACTGGGTTTTAAAACATGTTTAAAAGACAACATTTATAAGAAACCAGTGCATCGCTCAGTGTACGTACTGATTAATTAAGTAGAAAAATTAAGAAGAGCAAAGCAGTTTAGAGCTGGGAAACATGTGGTCCTCACCTACTGGAATTTTCTCAGCAAGTATGAGAACCATGTCTCGCCACAGTCAAGGTCTGCAGCAGCATTAAAGAAGAATCTGCTTCTTGAATTACTTGCCTCATTGCTCTGTTAAAGTGCTCATCCATCTCGGCTTACATTTGATCTTCAGACCTTAGCAATACGCGGTGCAATACATTCAGAAAAGAGCCACTCTCTCCTATAACAATTCCGCTCTCCGTGCAGCGTGCCATTTGCCTATTGCTGCCGATATAATTCCACAAGAAATGCCAATCATGCGTGACAGAAGCCGCACATGATCGGTGTTTTCGTGTACACATCTGTGTCGTCGACTTTTTTTTTTTTTTCTCTCCCCACTCGTGTATGAAGATGCACAAAAATAGATTTCTTTTCATCCACGAATGCAAATAGATTGACTGGCCCTCTTCTCATACAATAGACGTTCTTTCACCGCCTGTCTCTTCTGTGCTCTATTCAACTGTTACTGTCATTTAGGTGAAGGAGTCAGCTTATGGCAGCCGTGCACTGTATCATACAGAAGATTGAAATGAAAATGAGGCATTTCTCAAAATAGCTACAGGCTGAAAGGGGGTGGGGTGGGGGACTAGTAACGTAGGATTGAGGGTGACAGGGGTGAAGATATATGTTATGACTCTCTGTGTATTTTAGAGCTCACGGTTGCTTTAAGTCTCTGCCATGCTGAATGCTTCTGAGATATGTCACAGGTGTTATGAATGGATTGTGGAGCGTGCTGTGTTGCTGCATTAACTTAGCAATTGGTTTACAACTGTGTGAATGTGACATGCAGAGAGAGTGCAGGTGAATACAAACACATATCTCTATTATTGTGTGCATATCTCAGATCCCCTCCCTCTCCCTGCCGGGTTTCCTGGTAAGTGTGTGTGTGGTGTGTGTGTGTGTGTGTGTGTGTGGGTGTGTGTGTGGTGTGTGTTTGCTTGCATATTTTGGTTGAGGCAGAACAAGGAAGGAAATGAATAACTAAAACACAGCATTTCCTTACTTTCTTATTATGAAGATCAGTCAATTGCACAAGACTTTTCCCCATCTGCTAATGATGTTTCATTATGTTTATGGACATGTATGTAGAACGTCAGCTGCCTGAAAGTACACTCAAAATGCATCATTGAGTCACATTGTTCCACTGTGGGATGTATTCCCTCATTATGATGATGTAGACGTCAGTGTCATACATCATCCCGGCCCTGTTAAAACGCTTTAGAGCACCAAATGTGCATTCATCCACAACTAGAAATAGTCCATCCCCCAACAAATTCACTTGCTTGAACCTTTTTAAATTATATAACTAAATATTTATGAGGATTTATAAGCTTGTTGTCTTCACTGGGCACAAACGGATGTACTGAGTGGCACAGACAGCATGGAAATATTAAAACAATGGAAAGATGGATGAAAACAGTGTCCATTTTTGTCCTTCATGTATTGATTCTGTTCTGTTGTTGGTGTTCTAGAAGAACATCAGCCTTTAGGTAACTGAGCAAACGTACCTGTCCATTATACCAACAAATAATGGGTAGGAATAGCCCGCTTTCCGCTTTATTTAACCAATGATGGTGGTGAAATTCAAAGTTTGGAGCTTTAAGTCATCCTGACAACCATTAGCGGTGTAGCCATGAGGCGTCCACACACACTCAGTGCATTAAGCCTCCCCGCTGTCCCTGCTGTGCCTCACTGGGGCCGTGGATGTGTGCACTGACGCAAGCTCCCGTCTCTCTTGGGCAGCCATGCAGGTAAATAAACTGGTGATTGTGTACTGAGGGAGGACGTCACATGCCCAGATGCAAAAGCCTGTTGATTACTGATTAGTTACCTACGATAATACTCTGTGTCCTGACTCTCAGCCTCGGGATGAGCTTTGGATCAATCTTTAATAGGGTGACTAAAATAGAAATCTTGTATTGACCTGCAGGAAAAAAATTCTCCCGAGTGCGGTGTCATTAATTTCCATTTAATTGCATCTATACACAGGCTTGGCAGCGAGTCATTGATTCAGATAAACAAGATGATGAAAATTGCCTTTCCCTTCAGTTTAAGGAGAAAGCCAATTTGAAGAAATTGAAAGTGTCCTTTTATTTAATATGTAGCCACATCTTTGCTCACTGCCTGCAGTGTGGGTGACAGTACAATCTACGTGAATGACTTTTTTTTCATTCCCAACAGGACTGTTGTTTTCACCTTAGTCGTCACGAGGATCGCGGCACGTTTCAGGTTTTGCATATCTGTGTGGCTTCTCCACAGGCTGTGAAGCCCTCAGTTTTATGTGTCCTTACATCTCATTCATTGTGTTGTGCATGGTGAATGAAAGCTGAAATATGTCTGTGTTTGAACTGTGTATGCCAAGATTGGAATGCACACACTCACACAGATTTCAGGAATGTCATTAAGACAGTAGTTGCCATTTCTAACAATGCATCAATTAGAGTGTATCCTGTGGTAACAAAGTGCTGGGGGCACAGTTCCTCCCAGTCTTGAATCCAAATCTTTGCATTCAAAGCACTTGTAACATCACAAGGCCTATCCACCATTATCCCTCGTTACCATTATTCATCTCCAATAAGCACTGCAGCTCCCCTCAGGGTGACAAGGCGAGGTTTGAACCAATTCAATCCTAATCAGACACTGTTTGCCTGTTTTCTTTGGATGGGCTGCTATGTTCTCTCACGATGTGAAAGGCGCTGCGCCTCAGGCACAGCTGACTGTGACGGGGCCCCTGCAAGGGACCTCATGGTCGCCCCACTGGGAGGACTTCCTAATCCAGGATTATTCTCCCAGACCCCGTAGCCTTCTGGATTAGGGGACAGTCGATGGAAAAGGGCACCGTCAGCACTCTTTCCTGAGCTGCTCAGTGGATTAGAACCACGCAGACGCTCAGCTGCCAGAGAGGTGTAGAGAACGAGAGGAACAGACAGCCTCGCCGGTCCCCTCACAGCTACTCAGCAGCACCATACATGGAGATGGAAAAAAGGGGATGGTTGAGTGCACACTCATACAACATGAAGAGTTGATTTTTCCAGTCTCCAATGTGGTGTCAGGAGATAATGGTTAGGTGGACTGTGCTAAACTAATTGCAGAAAAGGTCTTTAAATAAAAGCTGCTTTCACCCTATTGTTATCATATCTCATGGACCTGCTTGTGGTATCCAGTCAGACCGCTGACAGCTTCCATACAGCTGCAACCTTGCATCCCTCTTTAGAGTGATTATCTATATTTTAGTCTCTATCCATTTGCACATTTTACAGCGTGTTTTGTGTGAGAGCAATGTTGGAGAGCAGTTACCGGTTTGAACTTTATACTCTGTACTCATAGTGGTCTGTATGTGTGAAAACCCAGTGCACAACCACAGCGGCAGAACAGATACCCTCGCTAGTTTCTCCAGCCAGTAATCAGCTACTATTGATTGTGAAGTAGTCAATGAGACTAAAGTCTCAATGTGCCCTCAAAGCTGCCGACGGATCGATCGCGGCCTGCTGCTGCTGCTGAGCTTTTGTGTGACCGGCATAATGGAATGTGCAGAGCAGTGTGCAGTGTTTGCTTTTAGGGCAAAAAAAGAAAGGAACATCTTATTCAGATTTCTCTGCAATATTTGCAAGTATCATTTTCTTGTACCCTTTTTTTTTGTAATAAATAATAAATACTACAGTAAGCTGTTTACCTGTGTGCAAACAAATGCACATGCACATCCATGAGCCTGAGATGCATGCAGCCACATTACCTCCCAATCAAAACCACATCCTATCAACTTAATGCAGATAAAGAGGCCATATTGAAATTGCCAGGTGCCTAATTGGTCTTTGTCGCACATAATTGAAACCACTCATCCCTCCCCCCACTGAAGGGGAGAAGCGAGCGAGCAAGCAAGGGTACGGCGGGGGAGAGAGAGAGAGAGAGAGAGAGAGAGAGAGAGATAATTGCCTTATAAGGCAGTAGGCTCTTATGAATGTGACGTCTCATTCCCAGCAGTGCTGGCAGATGATACGGTAAAGCCCACATCTCAAAATCCATCTGAAGAAATCTGGCTCTCTCAGGCTTTGGTCTGATAGCTCCAGCTGTCTCGTTTAGGACTGCATGTGTGTGCAAGTGTGTACATATACTGTATATGTATGTGTGTGCTTTTTGGGGGGTGGGGTGTGTGTGTGCGTGCATGTGTGAGTGTTCAAGAGGAGCACTGTGTGTGAGTGAGTGCGTGTGTACTGCGTTATTGACTCCTGAATTACTTCGTTGGAAGGGGATTTTGCTGGAATTTTGTGTTTGTGTGTTGTGGCAGGCAGAAGAGGAATGATGAATAGAGAGGTGTGTTGTGAGTCTGTCTGTGTGTGTGTGTGTGTGGACAGAGTGGTATGCTGAGTCAGGTGGGTGATTTATAGTCTTAGCTGTTCATGGGCAGATGGAGACGCAAACGCAGACATGCCATATGTAACATAATTTTTCTCATCTTTTGTTACTGGCATAGCAGCTTCTTGCCTCTTCACTCGCAGTCATTTTTTGTCGACATCCCAATCAATTCCATCTTTCTTTCTTTTTCTCCGTGTCTTATCAACCCCTCCCTTTTGCTGCATCCTTCTCCTTCACTGTTTCTTCACCAATCCCCTCTTCCCCTCTCCATCACTATCCCTCTCCATCTCCCTGCGTCTCGGCATACCCTTCCCCCAACCAACAGCCAGGCTTGATTTTTGTGTGTGCGTGCGTGCGGGCGTGCCTGCGTGTGTGTGTGTGTGTGTGTGTGTGTGTGCGCGCGCGCACACGTGCACTCCCAGCTGGGGGCAGCAGTAGGGAGGGATGTTCTTTGGGGAAATGGAGGACAGCATGCAGTCTGCTCCTCTTGGAAAATCAGTGCATCATCTCTTTCTCTCCTTCTGATTTCTTCTTCTCTGTCTATAATAAACAGACCTCTAAACTGCTCTATTTAAATTGTCACTGTGCTAAAAGAAAAAAAAAAGAGAGAAAAGAAAATCAGTCTACCTGTCACCCTTCCTTGTCTTCTCCATGCTTCCTCCATCTCTCTATACATTGATGTGCCAGGATTTTTTTTTTTTTCACTCGTGCTGCTGTCCTCTCAGCATGTGCAGCTGTCCCCCACAGAGAGGGTTTTCTCCTGTCACTACACACTCCTCACAGGGTATCCTCTTGCTACCACCAGTCTCTTTAAAGCACAGCCCTCCATTTATCTCATCTCTCTCTCTCTCTTTTTTTTTTTTTCTTCTTAAAAGTGCCGCAAGCTCCTTTCAATTATCTTCCCTTTTTCTCTCGCTGGTCGCTGGGAGACTGCTTTTCAGTGCAAATATTTGCTTTTCATGAATATGCCATCATTAAGCACCCTGCATAGGTGTGGGCACGGCTCTGACGAAATGTTAATTGCAACTTGGTGAGGCCCTGCCTGCATTCCTCCCCTCGCAGGAATCTGGCAGTAGCTCAGACAGGGAACAGACGTCTGGGTCAGGACAGGCTCCGACGGAGCGAGAGAGAGAGGGATGAGGAAGGAGAGCAAAGAGAAGGAAAGGAAAATGAATTGGGTGGATAAGAGAAATGAGAGTGATTTTTTTTTTTTGTTAGATTGACAAAAGCATAAATAACTTCTGGAGCACCATCAGGTTGAGCATCTATTCTCATCCTCTGGGCCTAAGGTATAACACAAAGTACAAGGGCTTTGGACTTTCGGAAGAGGTACTTTCTACATCTATGATGCACTTCCTGTCCACCTGGAAGCACATTTAGGCAATCACCAAAACACCTCTTCCCTAATTATCACAATATTTCAAAGTTATCACTAGCTAATCACTAATTCTGAACCCACAGCCACAGATTTTTTTCTTTCCCTGTTGTTTTTACCTGCTTTTAATTATCATGCAGCTTTATCCTCCCCATTTCCCCTGTGAGATTTGCATGTAATGAAACATGTGTTATTTATAAAATGCATTATCACTATTATTACTAAAGCCCAAAAAAATGAGAGTGCATTTGCCCCCGGGGAGTTCAACTGTCAATACTGGTACAACTGGATGAGGACCAAGAGGCCAGCATGAAAGGAAGGATTAGAGTCCGTTTTAACATGGAGCTGGTATCTGTTGCAAGATCACTTTAATATGGTGAACAGCAACGGCTTTGTTTTAGGCGAGGAATGTAGCCGGTCCAGCTAAATTAGAGGAGGCCATTTCCGTTGGCATCGGGGCTTGGCTAGGTTGGCAGAGCTCCTCGATGGGGAAGCCATGTGATATGGAGTAAAAGCAGCTCTGATCTCAATCAAAGGAAGCTGAGCGGTTCAGCCGAGTGGGGAGAAACACGTCTATAAAATCAGCAGATTTTATAGTTTGATTTCACTGATTTCCAGAGTTGATGAAATCATCTTCAGACCTTGTGTGAAAAACGATCATGGCTGAACAGTAGCTGCAATGCAGGTCAAATATGCTCAAGGCCTACCAAGATGTTCATATAACCTGAATAGAATCTTCCTAGAGTTTACCTTGTTGTTGTATCGCAGCAAAGCATAACGTTGTTCATGCTGTGATAGCTTTTTAGGGTATAAACTGTGCTGTGCGTGCGTGCGTGTATGTGTGTTTTATGTGTGTCTCATGAGCTTTGAAGAAAAAAAAAAAAAAAAACCCAAAACAGATTCATTACTGAAGCTGGGCTTCATGAATGTCTGCGGTGCCTAAAGCAAGCCACCCCAACCAATGCTGCCCTTTGTGTTTAATCAGCTCTGTCTTTGGTCTCAAGGCCTGCTTGAAAGAGAGTGCCTGTGCTCCGCCAGATGGCTTTGGTGACTAGTCTGTCACTGGAGGAAATCTCAATCCAAACTCTTCTCCTGTGTGGTCCTTCTGTACTGACATGAGTTCCCAAACTTATTTGGGCCAACAAAATTCCCCTGTCTTCAAAATAAATCTTGACCTCATGTACTAAACACTCTTTTTTTCAGTATCCTTTTCTTGATGCTTCCTTCTGTCTCTCAAAAAAAAACCAAAAAAAAAAAACCCTCTATCTGCTTTTAGCTGATCCACCTGCAGTCTGGAGGTGGTAAATGGACTGGGCCTTACAAAGCACTTTCTACTACAAGTCTCATTCACCCAATCACACACACATTTACATAGCGCTTTTGTCTATGCCTAAGTCCTTTCTATGCTTCACACACACAGTCTCATGGATGCATTGAGGGCAACTTGGGGGTCAGCATCTACCCCGAGGATACTTCAGCACACGGACTCGAGGAGTCCAGGGTCAATCCACCGGACTTCTTATTGGTAAACAGCCCGCTCTACCATCTGAGCCACAGCCACCCTGTCAGGAGAAATGTTGGAGCCTTTGTTGGATGGTGTCTTGGATTATACTCCATTTGTAGATCACTTTCAAAAAATGCCAAAAGTGAATTAGACCTTTAGTGTGAGACAGCACACAGTAAATACTGATGTCTGTAGGATGTGATTTGCATGCTATTCTAAGAACAGGCACTGTGTTTAAAACACTGCTCTGATCTTTTCAGGCTCTTCGGATTCCTCTGCTGCCGCCAGACAGGACGTGGTCTCACATGCCAACATATATAACCTGGATGGAGCCAAACTTGTGAGGTAGTTCACACAGTTAACTCAAGCAGCATTGCATCATTCACACATAACATGAGTCACTTTTCTCAAGTCTTTTACAAAAAAAGCACACATTCCTAATTTGTCTTTTTCTAGTTAAGCTGCAAAATTCTCATCTTTCTCCAGTGCTTTTTGGAGCCCTCCACCACCCCAGCATCCACCCGCAGTATATTTACTCAGTTTGCTATGTGTAACATATGTGTGGGGTGTGATGAACTCCTAGACTCCAAATTCTACCCACTGCATTTTTCCTCTTGTAATAAACGATTTCAAAACCATGAGAAACTTAACTGGAATTACACACAGTGCCGACATAATTGCTCCACTGCTGAAAAGGTTTTTGATCACAGCCCATCACAGCAGCTGTTTGTTGTGTCTGTCTTCAGTCTGCCTCACTGTCACCACACTTCATAAAGTAGGATTAGGCTTATTTTTATATAACAGGGGAGATGGAGTAGGGGGACATGATACTTCATGTTTACTTCTTTGGAAACCCTCCTGTTTGCCCTTGTATTTTCTTTACCTCACAATCTGCCTCATTTCGATGGAAAGCCCTCTTTTCTGCACGACTGTCATCAGCAGTCTTATTTGAAAGTGTGAGGTGCCTGCAGTGCAGGTGTGTGTGTGGGTGGTGTTTTCTCTGTGCCAGATGCCTCATTATCCTCTGTTTTATCCTTCCGCTTTAACCCTAAAACACGCTTCCTTCCTCGACTTCGTTCTGTTCCCTTTCCACAGGTGAATTTTCCTGCACCTTTCCTTTGTCTCTGCACCATCACCTTCCTCTCCCCCTCCCCCCCTCTCCCTGCCTGCTGCTTTCCCAGAGTAGTCAACCTGTTATCGGCAGGGTCTATGAATAGAACAGGGTTGGAGCTGCGACCCACTCACCTCCCCAACATTGCTTATGTCTTATGTATTGCTCCAGCACGGCAGAATCACTTAAACTCCATTTCTACCATTACCAGTGCTCCTAGATTCCAGTACCTGAAGGTGTTAGAGATTTACACACCTTTACAATATATTCACACATCCTTCAAATAAAGGAATTACTTTATATTATTCAAATATGTGTGAAAAGATCTCTTAGTTAATTCATTCTGTGTGACTGTGGGCGTCTCAGGTGAAGTGTGTCATCTTTATGAAGCTCTTGAGCTTAAAAAGATGAAAAGTACATGTGAAACTGCTAATAAATAATTACACACCTTTGCATACTTCTTGATTTTCACCCACCTTTTCCTGCTCCAGACACCAGCTTATGCCGTATAATCGTGTAAAGGTTTTGGCTCAGCATTTAGGACCAGGTACGTACCCAGATGTAGCACAGAGGTAAAGAATAGGCTGCTGTGCATGTATCACTCTTCCTACATTGCTCCTGGAAATTTGTGTACGGCAAGTTGCTTATTTTCCTAGAACCTGTTTATAATACAGTGAGAGGTGGTATCATCCTCCTAGTGTTTCTCTTCTATGCCACAGCTTCAATAATACACCAGGGACAAGGAGCTTAGCAGTGACAGCCCCAAATCCCTCTTTCCACAGCACTGATTTCTGGATTAAGGAGGGGAGATTTCCACACCTCTGAATTGTATTGTGTTACGGGGCTCACACATCTTTTCATGCATCTTTTCTTCTGCGGTGTGCATCGAAATGGGAGCATTTCCTTATTTACACAGATTTAGAGCAATTCTGGATGGGGCACTGGAGGCCATAACGTGGATGAGGCAGGGAGAAGGTAGAGAATAAATATGATTATTGTTGCAAGCCACCTCTATGGAGGGATTTTGGAGCCTCATAATAAACAGAGCACCTAAACAGTGTGTGTATATATGTTGTTTCTTCTTCTTCCTTAAAAGCATGTTCACTTTAAGACACAGTGGAATTTTTTTTTTCTTTTTTTTTTGGGCTCTAAATTCCAGCTATGCCTCATAGTTCCCATTACTTTGACAGATTTGGATGCCCCTATTTTCATTCCTGTGTGATTAAAAAACCCTCCCCATTTCATCTTATCTTTCCTTCCTCCTCCTCTGCTTTTTGGCTGCTCCTTCTTCCATCCCTTCCCTTGGTCTTGTCATCCACAACCCTCCTCGGGTCCTTCGTCATTTTTCCTTACATTCCTTTACTGAACATTGTTTTGACTTTCCAGGTTCCGCATTCCTCTGCACAGCATACCAACCTGCCCAGTCAGACTGCCGGAAGAATTCCTGGCCTGTGATTATCGACTCGTATTTCATTTACACACACACGCACGCATGCACACACACACACGGAGGCAATAAATTAATGGTAGGGGCTTTACTCTTTTATTACCTCTGAAGGAAGGTTTATTGTTTTGTATTGTAACCAGTTAACTTGATTTACTGATACATTCCTAAATGTCCAAATGACATTGATTTGATTTTAAGTGATCAGTCTGAGGATTGTGTGTTTTTAACAGATGCCGTAGGGCAGCAGATGTGTGTTTGAGAGTTTGTGTGTGTTGCTTTTTCTTGTTTGCAAGCCAAATCAAACACAGCTTTATTGCACACTTACATTACATTTACTGAGAAATTAACTTCTGAAGAGCAATTAATTAGGAGTCGGAAATGATGAATGCATAAATCCGTCAAACTGAAATTTCCCTCATGATGCATGTTTAGATATGTAAACACATTAATAATCAAGACTGAACAGGCATTCTGTCAGGAAAATGGTATTTGTCCTGAATTAATAAAAAAATTAATTAGTCGTTTATGTATCTAGCGCATGTGTGTACACTCAGATGTTCATGCGCCCCGCGCGTGCACACACACACACACACACACACACACACACACACCCCGCCAGTTGGCACTGGGTGTTAATTGTGTTGGGCCTCGGGGCAAAAATAACATTGCACCAAAGATAGAAAGACGAAGTGTGTTTTTCTCTCTCAGCCTACGCCTTTGTATCAAGACTAAATAGCATGCTCATGCTGGAATCATAAAACAAACAGTAGCTTCTTCTTTGTTAATATCCAGAAACAATTCCTCATTAGATTCATTACGCGTCATAAAAAGACACAAATACTTGTCTTGTTCAGATGCGCTTTCTTTTCTTATTTACAGCCGTTATCCTGCAGTGAATCCCGGTGGACGGTGTTTTCATCACTATATGACTGTTAATTGCTAATTAGGCTGGTGTAGCAACAGACCCCAGTGTGAGGTGATAGCACTGTGTCGGTGTACACAGAATAATTACAATGAAAGGTGTTGTGGGAACGTGTCAGCGTCTGCTCCCTGTGAGGATGTATGAAAGGAAAAGAGATTTCTGAGAGATGCTCTCTCACAGATGTGACAGGTTGTTCTCACTGGCGGTGTGTGTGTGTGTGTGTGTGTCTGTGTGTCTGTGAAAATTTGGAATCAGGCAAACATTTCGTGGGTCATTTGCTGCAGAACAGTTGATGTGGAGAAGTGGAGGAGAGAGAAATTTGCATGCATAAATAAGGCTTTAAAATAATTACTTGTGCAGTATAACTGTCATTTGCAATTTTGTATTTACATCTGAAGACTTTTTAACAATTATCTGTCTTTTTTTTTCCTTTTTATTTCCACTGTGCAGTTACGGTTTGGTGATTGCACAATGGAAACCAACGAGAACACCAAAGACTGCCAGTATTAGTGTGATTATCTCATGATGACATCTCTTCTTAATCAAGTTGTCGAGCCATGCTGCAGGGGCAGTCTCAGAATATACTGTTTCTCATTCCAGAGATAACTTTGATGTGATGTAGGGTGTGTACCTGAATGGCTATCTTTGTGAGGCCTAGCATGAGTTTGAGACCTTGGAAGTGAAGACTTTCTGATGCATCAAAGAGCTGTTTGAGGGTTCAGGTTAGAACTGGTCTGAGGATACAGAGAACGAATGATCATCACAAAGACGGCAACGCAAATTTGTGTGCGAGGCAGCTAAATTGTGAAAATTTAAATCAAACTGTCTCACAAGTAACCAGTAAAGCAGGATAGAAATGTTAGTACTGTCAAAGATCCTCCTGATGCAATAAATACAATGCACTGCTGTTGTACTGTAGCTCTCATGCAACAAACACGCATCCCCCACGTTGTCCTTTACTCACTGCTCTGTGTGCGTGTGTGTGTGCGTGTGTGTGTGTGTGTGGTGTGTGTGTGTGTGTGTGTGTGTGTGTGTGTGTGTGTGTGTGTGTGTGTGTGTGTGTGTGTGAGCTTGTCTGAGGTTTGGTGCTGTAGCATGCTGAAAAGCTTTTCTGCGGGTAGCCCTTTGCTGAAAACACATGTTGGTCTAATGTATTTAATACGGCTTATAAATCACAGTCAACTGAGTGCTGTAGCATCAGTACCACTCACATGGAAATGAGAACTACTTGAGTGCCTTTTAATGGTGTATTCAGAGCTTATCAGCTGTGTGTGCATGTGTTTGTGTGTGTGAGAGAGAGAGAGCGCTGCATCTTCATTTCCATGCATCTTTCAGCTGAATGTGTTTGAGGTCAGTTATGTGTTTGGTTATTCTTTTTGTAAAGATCACTTCCACTTATGATCATAAATTTCATGCTGGTTTTCACACACTGAAGCAGACTGCATGGATGTCTTGGTTGGTCGATGATTAATTTAATGCTTTGTTTAAATGGATTCCCTAATTCGTCAGGCAACTAATCTCACACACACACAGACACACACACACACAGACACACACACACACACACACACACACACACACACACACACACACACACACACACACACACACACAGGCACAAAATATATTTTAAAGGCTTTGGATTTGAACTGCAATGCTATCTCTCAATTAACCGCCTACAACATTGGAAACTGAAGGACCTTTTGGAGATTTCTCTCCAATGGTAGCAACTCCAGCAGCAAACAGCAGCAGTGGAGCAATAGGCAACGATGCATACAGTACACGGATACAAGCAAATGTGTGGTTGTGTGTGTAGGTGTTTATTTAAACTGTTGATTGTGTGAGTGGTGCTTGTATGCAGGCATATTTTAACCTGCGCCTCTGCCTCATTAGGCCTGCCTTCCGTTGCCATGGTTGTCTATTAGAGCAGCAGAGATTAAAGACTAATTTACATGTGAAAGAGGAGAACAGTGAGCGAGAGACAGAGAGCGAGAGAGAGAGAAGAGGTTCAGATAGGACACAGGGAAAAGCTTTAGCCCTGCATGTTCAGTATATACATTTGGAGTTTTTGCATTATTTTTTTATTTATTTATTTTTTTGCATCATGTTAACTTCTGCGCTCGCTGTGTTTTTTTCTTTATTGGCTTTAATGCAGATGAAGACGTTCCAGCTTCTAACCACTTAAAAAACGTTGATGACTGAGCGCTCTGTGGCTTGTGGTTTGCGACACGCACCATGGGAACTATTCTGCCATCTCCCCGTGTTTCCTGTTGATCTCTAACATCAAATGAGGGCAAAATGCACCCCCCCCCCCCCAAAAAAAGGCTGATTTCAAATTATTTGTAGAAATAGGATTATAATGATGACATAAATCTGTAATGTAATCTCTCTAATGACATAAATCCCCTGCATTACGCAGCTTCCTGACCTTAATATTCACCCTGTAACCACTTTATTAGGTACACAACACAATCTAATGACAGCATGATGCTGATTTTACATTAATATCATGAGCTTCATAAAGATTTCATTGCATTAGACTGAAAATGTGAACTTGGCTACTTGGTTTAGTGTGTGTGTGTGTGTGTGTGTGTGTGTGTGTGTGAGAGAGAGAGAGAGAGAGAGAGAGACAGCTGGAAGTTTTGCATATTGTATGTAGGCCAACATCTGGCATCCGTCACACCTGATCCTCTAAGAGAGAAGAAGAAATGGGAAGAGAACTACAGATTAAAGTGAAAGAGACAAAATCTGGAAATTTATTCTGGTTTTAAGGTATGGAGAAACAAACATTACAGTCACACTGAGGGACGAGGAAGTGCGGTAATGTTTTGCATTGTGAAGCTTGTTGTTCCGAGACTGCAAGGTGATTTAATGAGTTTAAGCATGTAATTACTGAGGCTGTTCATGGGAGACATGAGTCACCTTCCTCTTTCTCTCTCTCGCTCTCTCACTCTCTGCACATCATGAACCAATGCAGGAAAGGCAAAGTGGAGTGATCTTTTTCACTCTGACTCACACCACCACAGTGGCTTTGACCAAAACAAGCCACAAGATCAACCAATCAGCCCTGACTGAGCAGCACTGAGCAGTGAGTCTGTTTCTCAGCACAAGGTAACAAATTCACAACAGACTGAAAGTCCGAGATGGGTTTTTACTCACATTAAAGCTACAATAACAACAGTTACAGCAACAACCTAAATAACCAGGTGGATTCATAACATGAATGTACCACCTTCACAAAAAAATCCCCATAAAAATCACAATAGCCTTTCCCGTCAGACAGTCTGCAAGCCATATTTTAGATTCCTAATAAGCCAAGTCTGTGGGCTACAGGCTGCAATAGACAGCAAAGAGAAATCTTCTCTATGAATATTAATGTGTGGTATGGAGGAGGTTGGGGGGACAGGGAGGGTGGGGAACCAAAGCCTCCTCCAAATCCTTTGCAGATAAACTGAGAGAGGAAGAGAGATGATTACACGCATGGTTTTTCACAGGGCTCTCCCAAATCTCATTTTCTGTAGTGCATTTTAATGGGATCCCAGAGCACACCTCAGCCCAGCTAAGTCCCTGGATGCTGCCGTTAAAGACATTGCCGTTAAATTCCCAACTCGCGTGAATGTTTTATGCAGCACTATGAGATCGAGCCGCAGCGTGGTCCTGTCACGGTTTTTATGCGAGCAAAAACTGGGCCTTGTCGACCTTTTGTCTTTGTAATGCGCCGTATGTATCACTGTCATTTAAATGCAGCCTCAGACAATGGAGAGAAGCGAGAGATGGATGAGATGAGGCGCAGAAATAGGAATCAAAGTCATTCTCGGCTGCAGATGATGGAAGAGGTCACCACACATAAGCCCAGAGGGAAAAGGTTTTGGATATATGTGTGACAAGGAAACATGACAGAAAATTAGTTCATATGAAGAAGAATTACACATATTTGATGATGATGCTCAGATTTCTGATTGCACTTATATATTGTGTTGCTAAATGCAAGAATTAGCTTTTTTTTTTTTTTTTTATCTATAAAACAAATGCTGGAATTTGTGGCTTTGAAATGCGATACGCTCGCATTGATCTCCAACCCCTCGCTGTCTACCTCCTGTTTATTGCTGATAGTGATCAGGATGACCTGAGCACACACCGGGGACTATTTAATTACACACTTTCTCCACATGCCCATCAATAACCCAACTGATGCAATCATTCATGTTGCCATTTTTATCAATACTTTCATGAGAACTGCAGTCAAACCGTGGGTCACGGGGCAGCGACACCACCAGTTAATTCTTCTGTCTAGAGTTTGCCTGTCCATGACAGGCCGTCTGCTATTTAAATGGGCACCTCATCAGTCCCTATGGAGTGACTGCACTGTCTTAGGGAGGGTTCACAAATATTAGCAGCTTTGGAAACAGGGGTCAAAATGAAGTATAGCAGAAAAACCTGTGTTTTATTGCAACAACACGAACAGGAAGCAGAAATATTTTATTTCACAATAAATGTTTGCTGATGACCAATTAGCAGATATCAGGGAGTTGGTTTTATAGCTGTTGATGTTTTGCACCTCAAATTCACCAACTGGTTAAAAAAGTTAAAACTAGATTTTCAAGTCCAGCCGTTCTTTTGAGGCAAGAATGAAACTTGTTTCATGACAAAGCTTAAAGCCCTTACACATCATTATACACTGTATAATATGGGTATGGTTACTTTGTCATTCAGTAGACTACACTGCTCATATATTCTTCTTAACGTGCCCCTTCTTGGATCGCTCCCATCTTACTTACTGACCTGCAGCTCTCGAAAAAGTATGGGCAGTTGTTATCTTTGGTTCAATGACTCACTCCTATCTGTCCTTAAAGCTTATACTGAAGGTAATTTTAAATGATCTGCGGGTGACTTCAGGCTGGGGCTGTTATACTTGAACATTTCTGCCCTGGTTTGGGATAATAACCAGTCCTTTTATAATCTGGAAGTTCTGGATGTATTTTTGTAAACTTATTTTGCATTATCTGCTGGGTCTGTGCAATCGCTGCTGTTTGACCTGCTGCCCATCTTGGCCAGGACGCTCTTGCAAATGGGATCCCCATCCCCCCCCCACCCCCCCCCCCCCCCACCCCTTGGTTATATAACAGTTCATTAAACATAAAAAGACCAAAAGTGAATCTCAAATTTCCTACACTAAGTTCGTATCAGTCCGTTTGCCAAATACAGACAGCATATTCTTACATCTCTCCATTCAAACTGCCACTTATGGAGGAGAAACCTTCAAGTCAACTCTCAAACATGCCCCTCCCAATTTGGTGGTCTATTTAAGCTGTAAAATTTCCCATCTATCCAACATGTCAGCTGCCTGCTGTTTCAACCTCTCCACCTGTGGGGAGATATTTACTTATTACTCCCTAAATTCTATGTATATGTGCAGGGAGCTACGAGCTCATGGCCTTAAATCACACTGTTAAGTCACAATACTAAACCTCAAGGTGGCTTCTATGGAAGAGGTGGAAGAAGCGAATAAATCTGGAAGGTCATTCTGCTTTTCTTGTAATCAGAACTCTCACAGTGGAGACGACGAGCACAAGCTTGTGCATGTGCTTTTTTCTTCACCTTCCAACATGTGCTCATTGTTGTATGTGCACTGAGCTGGGTTCCTATAAACAACATGATCTGGCAGTTTTGCAAAAATAGGACAGAGCAGATGATCAAGTGGCTGCTCTACATGTTTTTGCAAGTATGATTGATAACTAGAAAGATTTTGTTCGTGTCTGCTGTGTGTGAGAAGTAGTCCAATAAAAGAGAGAAAAAAAAAGCATGAAGCTTTTTTTTTTTTTTTGTATAGCTTGTTAAGTTGTGTTTCTGTAGCTGCATCCATCCCCTAGCAGGATGTGTGAACAGTGTGGTGTGAACCTGCCTAGACCACAATGCTTTGTCTTTGAGTGTTGGGTACTTTCACAAGATTGCACTTTATCCAATCAGTAAGTTGCGTTCATCAAAGCAATTTGCAGAATTTTGAGGGTGCATATTTTAATCTAATTTATCTCTTATCTCTGAAATTAAAGCTTTATTTCAGCTGTCTGTGTCTTCAAGAATAAAGCCATCCAGAGTGAGAAAAAGGTGACAACAACAACAACAACAAAAAAAACCCCGTGTGCACATTTCCATGTGCATGCATGCCTCTGTGAGCAAGTGAGTGTGATAATATATGTGATAAGTCAGTTTCAGGAGGAAGGTGGAAAAGTGAGAGTTCAGCATTAGATTAATATTGCACACCCAAGCTCTCCTCCTCGCTCTCTGTCTTCTGCTGTTCTGACCAGACTCAAACCAGGCAATACAGTAACTGCAGAAATGTGTGTGTGAATGTGTGTATATATATAAGTCTTATCAGCCTTGTGTGATGTATTCAAGAAAAACCCGTGAAACTGTGATGTTGCACATAATCCACTTTTAGTGTGTGTGTGTGTGTGTGTGTGTGTGTGTGTGTGTGTGTGTGTGTGTGTGTGTGTTTAAAATCAGTCTAACCCCTGTCTGTGCACAGGTCATGCACATTGTTTATTTCTGGAGTTTTTGCAGAGGTGTGAGGCCCACCCTGAGATCTGTGACAAAGATAAAGTGGCACAGTGCCATCCATAAAATGATACTGGAGCTCGTTATTACCTACTGTGTTGTGTGCATTAGGTAGAATGATGTTTATTTTCATCACACTGGCTGAAATGCTTTGTTACCATCTTTCATTCACATAGGTCACTGAAAGCATGAATCAGAGGTTAAGTATGTTTGATCTGTTTGCGTCCACGTGGAGGGAAGTGGGATCACCCTGACAGCTTGTTAGTCACCAGGGCCTCTCGAGTGAAATACAAAGACAATAGAAACTCTTTAAAACAAGTCCCAACCAAGGACCCGAGGAGTTTGGCGAGCTTCACCGCAATGAGGGCGCTCCAACTCGGCACACAATCAAAGAAAACAATCTTCTCTTTTGTCAGTGTAGGAGTGAAGCTGAACAGTCACAAACTGTTACCTCAGCTGTCATGATATCTGGACATGTAGTGTAACTCCCCTGTTTCCCACCCCCGCTATCCCCATCCTTCATTCATAACCAAAGGCTATCAGCAGCGGCGGTGGCGGGAATGATTAAGCAGGATTTTCTGTTGATCCTTACTCCTCCTCCTCCTCCTCCTCTTCCAGCAAAGACAGGTTCGCAGTACTCCAGAGCGTGGTGAGTCATGGAGGGCTTGCAAGCTGTGTCAGAGATAAAGACGATGGAGGAGGCACTGACTGACAAAATGGAAAGTGTAAACACAGAGGACCCCCAGGCATTTTGACAGCTGTCTCTTTTCTGCCCGGTGTTTTTCGTCACTGTTGGAGTTTCACAGATTCATTTCCTTGTTTTTCTTTGACTTCACTCTTCTCGTCAACCTTTCATTCCTCCCTGCTTCCACTCTGACCCAAAAAACAAAAACAAAAAAAAAAAAACCCAAAGCAACATTCCTCTGTGCAACCACTCCTGTGTTCTCTGCTCAGTAGGAACTCCTGTCCAGTCCATAAGTCATGATAACAACCATCTTCCTCCTCCTACACCCTCCCTACCACACACACACAGACACAGACACACACACACACACACACATATATATATTTTATAACTGTGGCAGTGGAAAACCTATTTGCTCAGTGCATGATGTCAGGCATCTCCTGGCTGACGCGCCTCACCGTGGGAAAAACATGCATAAGTGGGTGCACACACACACACACACACACACCCCTGGTACCTTTCAGACACACCAACACACTCCTCCACATGCTTGTCACATATTTGGACACACACTACAAATATAGTTGAGCTGGACCAAATTTAAAATTATTGCACATTTTGATTTCCAGAAACAAACATGTGGCTTAATGATGATGATTATGAGAAATTCTTCATTCAGCTCTACAAATGGCAAGAATGATTAAGCGTTTAATTTTAATGCAGTTTTAAAATCCATCTCTTCTTTTTTGCCAGAACTCCAGTTCAATTTCGCCTCCCATCCTTTAGGCTGCTCTATGAAAAGCCCGCTCTTCCCCGTATGGCCTGCGCTATTGATTTGCCATTATGTTGTGCGGGGGAGAAAATCCATGGGCCTCCCTTTAAATAACCATCACAAGAAGACAAGAGAGATATATCACGGAGAAAGCATATCGAATTGGAACACACAGGACGCACAGTGTAAGCCAGGCAATATTTTCTCTGCATCTTACGCCTGACAAAGAAGAAGCTGGTGTATTATCTTAAGCTTTGCTGAATCAGGCTTTACTAGAGAGCTCGATAGTGCTTACTGTCGAGAGGGATTTCTCTCTACATTGAGTTCCACCAATGAGTCTGAATGTGTTTAAATCACTGAGTGTTGGTAAGTTTATGTCTGAAAGTTCTTTCTTGACTTTAGAAACACCAAAAGAGTCTAAGGTTTCTTTTTCTAGAGAACAGTGGGACTTACATTTGGTGACACACATTGTCCAGTATAAAGGTTGTTTCAGCAGCATTTCAGTCTGTATAATTATTTAAGTCTATTTTACATAATATCCCTGCATATTCACTGGAAGAGTTATTGGTCACACGTTCCTGCACCAGAAATGAGGAGATCAGTTCTAGGTGGAGTTTTAATATAGCACATGAGGCATGCTTACAGCTCTTATTTCATATACAAATGCAGCTTGAAGTTCAAGGCAAGTTTTAACATGAGGCTTAAGTCTGTGATAGACAAATTAAATAAGTGCCTTCCAAAATTCATTGCACCAAAATGACATCGAGTTTAGAGCCACAACATTAACTCTGGCTGAACTGTAAAACATTTCTGCAGACACCCCCACCCCCCCAGCATGGACACACTTTACATACTGGCCCTTATAAGACAGACTTGATAAAATTGAAATGTCACTCATACACTTTGAAATTGTCACTTGTGAACCAAATGTATCCAGGTTTAAACCTGGACCCCTGTGTTTTGACCAACAAATGATTAAATTATTCCTTGATTATTCTGTCACTGATCAATAGGAGTGCTCTCTGTGCATAAAATGATAATAATATACTTATTATATACAGTTTCTGTCTGTTCCACTGATGCATAGCCAATGAGGTCCAACTGAAAGAAATGTGTTAAATTAATAAATATTTCAGTGGTAAGTGAGACAATGTGCGGGTCTTCTTATTCAGATGAGTATTGACCTTGGTTTTAGTCAGACAATTATGCAATCATGAGTTAGCCCATGGTGTATAACTGTATTTTTATTAGTAAAGCCCCCAAAACAGTGACTATTTTCTTTCCACAGAAGAACATGAAACAAAAACTAGAAAATTTTAAAGGGATTCAACTGACACACACATTATTTACATATGAGCGTACTACATATGCATTCACAAGTGTTTATGTGTGAAGAACATCTCTCAGTTTTTTTTTTTTTTTTTACTACGTTAAATTGATGTATTTTTAACACGCACCACTGCAACACAGCGCAGTGACAACAGGACTTCATGAACAGCAGAGGGGGACAATACAGGACATGCAGCAGACAAAAGGCTGTCTGTGCAGTTGTGTTCAGGAAGAGGCCTTTCTGTTCTGATGTGGTAAGCTGCTGTACCTGTGACACACAACGGGTTCCTGTGTTGAGTGTATTTATGTCTGGTAGAACATTCGAGTGGCAGGGCGATGACTGACAGGCACACGTACAGCCAGCCCTGCTTTTATGAGTCCTGACAGGCTTGCCTTAGGCCATCAGTGTGGGAGTGAGAGGTGATTATACAGTTGTGTGGGTATTATGGCTTATTGCCGGAAAAGTTTTCTATAATGTAAAACAGATTTATGCAAATTTGAATGCAGAGAGGATGCATATGGAGCCTGAGTTGGAGAGACTTTAAATTGAGGTTCTGAAAGTGTAGCTTGGGAATAATAAAAAATACAAAGAAGGAATAAGAAGACGTGCTAGAAAACAATAGATAACATTGTGCAGCAAAGTCTTTGTTTATATTGTGATTTAGAACTGCTGTGGATGGCAGTTTGTGAGTTACCTTATTGTCAGAAATGGCAGACGCTCCACGGCGGCTTGATTATCTCTCTATATTTTATACAAATCTTAAATCCCTGTCATGCTCTTTGTCAAGTAAAGAAAGCTCGCGTTATCTCTCTGCTCCTCTTCCCCAAGCAGCCAATAAAAAAAAAAACCTAAAGTGAATTATGAAAAAAAGCTGCAGAGTGAACGCCTATGTGGCTGAATTTCCATATAGATAGTGGAGCACATTAAACTTGTCTACCTGCAAGCTCTCTGTCCACTCTGCCTCTTATTGCATTTTGATGGAGAGATGCTTGCTTCATCTGCATCATCAGCTTGCAACACCCCCCATTACCATCTCTCTCTCTCTCTCTCTCTCTCTACCATTTTTCTCTGTGCCCCGGACACTTGATTGTTCCTGAACCGATGTTGACCCCATAAAGAGGAACCTGTGCCTGTGGGTTTTTTTTTTTTTTTCCTCCTGTGGTTTGCTGTGGCCGTTTGTGTTCTGGAGAGTCTTATTGCTCCATCAAGCCTGCCCTTCCTCTTCTTAAAGCTGCTTTTAATGATTCCTCAGTGGTGAGAGGGAAAAAAATGGAGAAGAAGAAGGAAAAAAAAAAAAAAAAAAAAAAAACGGTTTCTCATCACAGTGCTTCCAGGCTTACATGTAAATTAAAATGCAATTAAAAACAGGCAAATAAGCTGTTCCCGGGAGATGGGGGAAAAGAAGGGGAGGGGAGAGGAGGAAAGCAAGGAAAGGGCTCTCAGGATAAGGGCCTGTGTCACTCATAATTAGCATGGCATTAGAGTGAAGGGAGCTAAATCTGAACACTGGGTCAAAGGCACATTTATAGAAGCTGTTCCTGGCGCTGTGAGGTCTTCGCACCAATGAAAATAACTGCACCATCCTGTCCAGCAGGACTCATTTCTGCCTTAGATCAGACAAAAAAAAAAAATCCACACAATTACTCAGTGGATTATTCAGCTATTGTTGTCTGAAGCGTGCTATTGTGTGCTTACTATTGTGCTGCATGAACAAGCTTACTATTGTGTCTTCCTGCACAGAGCTGCAGAGTATCTATCATTGATGGCAGTGAACAAGTAATTCAAACATGCAGCAGCACTGTGAATTTAGATTTATGGCAATGTGCTGCATGCAAGAACACAAAGGTGCTCCCTTGTTACAGTAGCAGCCAAATATCCTTGCTGCTCTTCTTTGCCTATCGTGCTGCAGCTCAATACAGTATCGACAAGTCCTGTATTCAGCTACAGTCTGCTAGAATTCCACTGCACCACCCCCTTCCTCCTCCTCCTCCTCCTCCTCCTCCTCCACTGGCCTTGGCCCTCACCCCTACCAACCCCCTGGAAGCCTGGTGCTCTGTATGCCCCCCTATCTCTCCCAGGCTCCCTTTCCCCCACCTATTGCTCAGGCTCTTGGGTAGAGAGGAGGGGGATCAATGGGGAAAGTGTATGGTGGTAGAGAGGGGGGGGGGGGGGGGGTGAACCCCACACGACGGCAGCCTTGCAGGCAAGGAGGCGGTAGGGGGCAGAGAGGAAAAGAAGAGATGGAGGGAGGATCGGAGGGTGGTCGTGGAGGTGGTGGTGGTGGTGGGGGCACCCCAGCAGAGGAGCACCCCTCTCTGCAGACCTGTCGCCTCGGTGCAACAATGGCCATGACAATGACACTGGAGGAGGGACACCCCCCCCCCGCCCCGCACACACACACACACACACACACACACACACACCACCCGTTCTTCATAGCTCATTAAAATCTGCGAGATGAATGACTTCCTAATAGCTTTCATTTGTTACAATTATCATAATTAAACATATGTCAGGCGCAGACAAAGGAAAGGGGAGATTTCTGTGTTAGCACTTGAAGCAGAATGGGATGCAGGTACTGGAAAGAGAAAAGCTTTTGTAACAGCGTAATTAGCCTGGATAGACTCGCGTATAGGAATCACAGAACATATTTACAGTAGCTAATTAAAGACCCTTTGTTTCAGTTATTCACAGTTTTCATAATCTGTTTTCGGCAACAGTGTGCGACCTTGGTTCTTCTGTCTTCGTGGTTCTTGTTTCATCCGCATGTCCTTGCCACATCAGCCTGTTTGATAGCGGAGCTTAATGACTGCCTGCTGAGCACTCTGAGAATGGCTGAAGGCCCTCTAAACATTTTTGTAATACCCCCTCCTTCTCCTCCTCTCCACCCCGTCCTTGTATTTTGTATTCTGTCCCTTAAACCAATCAGCCCCTTTCTTTCCCTCTGTGGAGGAATGAATCAGATCCTTGGCTACTGTTCTTCGCCCTCTCTTCTACCTCCATCCTCCATCTTTTTACATCTTTTCTTTCTTGCACACTGCAACCGTCACACTCCCTTCCCTTCCCTCTGTTTCCCCTCATCTCTCGATTCCCTCAGCTGGCAGCCCTGGCACAGCGGGTGGCAGGTGCCAAGGAGGGGAGGCCTCCTGGCTTCCCTAGAGCCACCATTTTGTGGACTGCTCCTTGAGTGAGCCAGCTGTATGCATGCAGAACGCATGTGTGAAAGAGGGGCAAAGGGAAAATGATGAAAGAATTGGTGTTGCAATACAAAAAGGTCACAAGACTAAGCTTTCAGTACTTCCTGCTGAGACTGGACTAGAGATCATGACTTTACCTGACCCTGGCCCTCCTACACACACACACACACACACACACACACACACACACACACACACACACACACACACACACACACACTCCACAAACATTCTTACATCTTCACAATCATATAATTTCTACATCTTGCCTGTTTCTCCCCTCTGTAGAAGTCACACTCCACACTCAGGTCTGTCGCACCACCTCCCTTGAACTAAAAAAAAAAAGTTTATAGTGTTAATATAAAAGTGGTCCTAACACATTTCCTAAAATGTTTATGTTCTCTTGCTGCTGAGAGACCTTCTAAAGCAGTGGCATGAAGAGCCACGTTGCGGATGACGCCATAGGTTGTTTGAAAAGAGCCCCTTCAAACAGGAGATAAAAAACAGACTGGCTGACCCTGAGCTTATCCTCATGTTTTAGATAACGACTCGATTGACCTTGACGGGCCGCAGCAAGGACAAAATAAACGTGGACAGGTTTCTGCAAACCCTGATGCTTAAAAAAAATAAAATAAAAAAAAATTGGACTCCAGACAGTAACATGATTTTTTTTTTTTTAAATGGTATAAGAGCAACGATAACAGTGCGGTCTGCTTGGGCGCGTTTGATGTTTATTATGAGGCATTTTCTGGGATAAAATTTAAAGACATACAACAGAAACTTATCCCACCTGTAATTTTTTTTCTTTTTTTCTCAACTAAATCCCGATTGGCTCCGGTCTATTTTGATTAGCCCCCCCCTCTAAAATACGCGCTCATTTCACTTTTTGTGTACTTTTTAAAAATTTTTTTAATTTCTCTCTGTTGCCTGTAGAGCTTTTTTTTTTTTTTTTTTTTCTGTCGGCAATCGAATCTGCCCTCAAAACCCGGTCGATTTCCACGGAGTGACGTTTATCTCGTTCTGAAAAGTCACAGGTGAACAAGTGCAACAGGGCATGAGCTCACCTGAGCGCATTCCTGAGAGGGCAAGAGGAGCGGGGAGCGACTATACTAGAAACATACTCATTTCTAAACACATACACGCGGTTGTAGCGCTCTAAATGATTTGATCGGGGTATGATGACTTTCTAAAGTGATCAGCAAATTACCACAGTGCTTCAGGCAATATGGAAATCTCGGATAGTTATGATAAAACCCTCACACCGGTCCACAGAAAGTGAGCTCAAGATAGTGGTGAAAAACAAATTCAGAAAGAAGGAATGATTTATAATTCCTCACACATCTGTAAAATAATAAAACTGTCATTATGCGTATTGGCAAAAGTGTTTCACTTTACAATTAATGTACGATTATTAAATCCCACTGAGATAAAGTCTATTGATTGCAGAATCATTGTGAAATATATTCAGGTTACATTCTGCTGCGCTGTGAACAGATCTCGCCGACAAGCAGAGTCAGAGGATTTTCTAAATGATTGTCTCCGTCTTGACGCAGACACCAGGCGTCCTTCCCGTCAGTACAAACATAAAATGATACATAATTTGTATTTTGGGTTTGTGTTGAGTAAACAGAGGTGACTGTGAATGCGTTCAGCTCCCAAATTTTTGGTCCGTGCAGTTGGACCTCGATGCTTTTGGATTCACAAAGAAATGATTGATTAACGAAATATTCTTTGATTGGCGTTTTTTCACGACCTCGTTTGTTTGTCACAAACTTAAATTCCCCCCCCTCTCTCTCCCCTCTCTTTCTCTGCCTCTCTCTCTCCTTTCGTGCTGTTGCTAGGGAAGCAGGGCGTATACGCTCCCTGGCCGCGGATGAAGGGCAGCGGAAAAAACAGGAATAGTGCGTAAACAGCGAGCTTTAATCGAGCATGTTTATAACGGGTTGGGTCTTGGCCCCCTCTAGCACATATTTCAGGGTTCAAACCTGGGAATTAAAGGGCGTAAAGGGCGATATTTCGGCGCTTTTTCTCCATTACCTTATATGGCAGGGCAGAGATATATCGTGCCTGTATTTAATAGGCTGGCTGCTGCCGCTCTGCTTAGAGGCTTCATTTTAACCCTTGTGGTGCTGAATTTTTTTTGAAGCAAAAGAAAAGCGTCGGCTTTTGCTTGTTCATTTCTCCCTTTTTTTGGCTTTTTTATGAGTCGTATACAAACGAAATTTGCCGTTTCCGTGAATGCCATTTGTCACAGTTTACGCACAAAAACGATATTTTACGCACGGGGACTCCTGTTTCTAATAGAGCCCCAATAAATCAGTTGACTTAGAGTTGGTGACATTTACAGCACAGAATACACGCTCACTGGTGATGTGGTTTATGTCGCTGGATTTAAATTGTCTTTATGTTGATACAACCAATATTTCAACCAATAACAACAGGCTATGGTGGCGGTTTCGCGGGGGGGGGGGGCAAAATAGGTGCTCTGGGAGCGAACGAGTTTACTGCTTGAAAGCTGTAGGGTAAAAGGTAGGTAAAAGGCTGCACAAGCAACCCTTTCTCGTGTGTCAAATTCACAGCGGTTGAGCCCAGGTAACGTGGCCCTGGTTTGACTATCAGAGAGTTTGTGACCTATATTTGCACAGCGCCGTTAGAAAGCTCCACTGTGCACATCTACAACTGCGCTGATTCAGGGGGATCGGAAATTTAAAAAAAGGGAACTTTTTAAATAAGTCAGTCAGCCCGCCTGATTTACGGTGATTACATAGGCTTTGGTGACACTGGGCGCTCACGTAAGGCCCAGGATCCACCTTTGCTTGGTGCGCTGTTGGACAGGTGTCCGGGTAAACCCTTTTAGTGTTGTTCCACCGCAGGAGACAGGTGACTAAACGGACTTTGAGCTCCATCACATGCAGTACTGCATAGCTGCTCGATGCTCCTGAAAACAGGTCACCTTATTTCTGTATCACGCCTATTTCAACAGCAATACGGCTTATGCAAACTAGTCTGCTTTCACCTACACCTGTACACGACGTGTACTTGAAAAAAGTCATGCAAAGTGATTTGAGGTTTCAGGAGTGTTACATCAGCTTTTGGAGTAGGGCTTCCCCACCTTTATTTTACAGCAAAACAGTATCACGGCACGGGCGGATTTCGTCCTCGCGTCCCGTGATAGTAAAGCAGTGAATGATCTGAATTTCCAAATTTTCATCCTGTAGTCCGCTACGCTCGGGATAAAACCCCCAACCTTTCTACAAGGTCCCCACCTCCCCCTCCTCTCCCCCTCCCCCCTGACGTCACACAGCGAGCTGAGGCTATTGCACGAATAGAGCTGCTCGCAGCCGCACTACTGTGAATATCTGTACGCTCAATACCAAGACTGTGGAGTGTGCAAAGAAGAGAGAGGGAGTGAGAGAGGAGAGAGGTGGGGGGGGATACAGTTGGATTTGGATACAACTGGAAAACTACCAAGCGCGCAGAGCACGCACCGAACGGACGGCACATCGACGGTGCGTAGCCAGCATTTCATCTACTCCCCGTCCCCTTTAGATCGGATTGAGCCGAGAATGGACCTCCCTGCCGCCGGAGAGCATGTCTTTGCGGTGGAGGGCATCGAAAAGAAGCGCATTCGAAAGGTAACAGAGACGAAGCGCGTTTGTAAAAAGCGCAATGAAATCGCTGACGATGAATTGTCGCGCTTTAATGTGAGCCTCAGTAAAATGTTCTCCTCCACCACCACAGGGCAAGATAGAGTACCTGGTCAAGTGGCGAGGCTGGTCTCCCAAGTAAGTCTTACTGCACGCCTTCAAATGCATTTACAAGGATTTAGCACTGAAATGATGCATCTCAACGTTGTGTCACAAGATGAAGTGTTGTTACTTAAAAATGCAAACCATGAAGGGCGAGCGCGCACAGCGGTTTGTGTGTGTGTGTGTGTGTGTGTGTGTGTGTGTGGAAGCTGGAAGAGCGCGGTCGGTATGTGTTTCAGTGTATCCGCGGATGCCTTCACTAATTTATGCGAGGGAAGGGGGTAGGCACAGCCATGTAATCCCGTTTTAATTATTTCTGCTCTGCCAGCGAATTTACGAGACAGGGGTGGTAAAATGGCCGACTGCATGTTGGTGCTGGAAGAAGCGTTTGGAGAGCACATACAGACGCATTCAGTTTGACATTTTTCCCTCTGCCAGTGGACGTCTTCGTGGTGGGTAATCTGCAGCGGGGATTGCGACTAACACCCCCAACCCCCCCCCCCTTCAAATCTCGATTAAACGACAGAGACAAAACAGAAATCCTGTTTTGCATTAAACTGGAGACTTGCTTCACCTGTCTTTTCTGGCGGCACATTACTTGTGAAGATGTGGGAATGTAAGTGAGTGAGTGAGGCAGCCCTAGGCTAAGCCCTGTGCGCCCGTCAGTTAGGAAAAAAAAAAAAAAAGCTCTGACAGTTGTGTGTTCCTCTCCGCAGATACAACACATGGGAACCAGAGGAAAACATCCTTGACCCGCGCCTTCTCGTCGCGTTTCAACTCAGGTGAGAGAGATGTGGACTTCGGACAAGGCCGCGCAGCCTCCAGTGCAACCATGGCCATATAAGGGCATGGGAGGAGGGGCGCGCCAGTAACTCTAGCACTGACCCACCCCCCACCCTCACCCTCCCCTTTTCTCCCTGGGGTAAACACTGGGGATATGATAGTGAGAATTCCTCAATCGTGGTAATGGACAGATCAGATCTGAATGAGGACTTCAATTTTTTTCCCCTAAAAAAACGTAACATAATTATGAGAATGTGGGGTTTTGCCTGGAGCACAATAAGGATCGGTGCAGGCCATTGGCCAATTTCACAGAAGAAACTGCTTTTGCCACAAGATGTATCGAGGACTACTAAAACGAAAAGGCAGTGTACCTCATGTGTTATTATAATTTACATGTTAATTTGCTGTGCAGTCATGAGCCAGAGGATAAAGCTGCACTGGAGACAGTGTAACTAGTGTTCAGGACCCAGGCACAGCAGCTTTGTTGTGGGTTTTAATGTGAGGAGGCCACGCTGCTGCCTGATGGGATTCTCCTCACCATTAGTCTGCCAAAGGGCTCGGCTCTGCTTTTGCAGGCTGGTTTCATAGTGTTTTCCACCCACTAGAAGAACCTCTCAGCACTAGTTCTGACACATCTTATAAAATGAACTTTGTGTTGGACCTTGGGTAAGCTTAGATTATGCTGACAACCTGCTATCAATCAGGACTTACCCAGAGGCCTGTAAAACAATCAAGACTGGCTCAACGTCTACCTCAGAGGTGCAGAGGCTAGTTAATTCTAATGCTGTTGACATTATAGCCCTACAGCACACAAACAACTGCATCTTGTATAGATTGTTGGACTCGTGAGGCCTCTGAGATCTTTTCTCTCGCTGCAGTCCAGCAGGCTGCTCATGGGACTGGGTAAAGACATGATGGCTGGGGAAAGGAATTCGCTTTTCTGAAAAGGCTAATTGACACGCAGCGCTCTTCAACGTTTCCAGTGTACTGCTCTCATATTCCCCCCACAGCCTGCTTGCCCGCCTGCTTGGTTCTGTGTGTGTGTGTGTGTGTGTGTGTGGCTGTGTGCTGATGGTCATGGAGTGCTGCCTCTGCGCTGTGTGTGTGGATTCCTCTCTGCTCCCAGTGGATGGGGGATGGGATTCGACAAGGGAGTCTGTAATTGCCAAATCTTCTGTGAATAGGGGTCACCCCGTTAGACGCCTTTTGAAATCATACACATTATAGCAACGTTGACTGTTTATTGTGGCAGTCTTCTGGCAGCTCTGATAGTACATCTGTAGCAACAACAGGCTGGGTTTACTCATGCCTAGTGAAGCCTGTGTACAGCCGGCCTTCACCCGCTGCTGTTATTTATGAGCCAAGTGATGAGTAGAGGTTTATATCAGGGAGCAATATTTCATACTGTCCCCAGTCCAGCCAGTGCAGCTACAAAAACACGTCTGCATCTCCTCCCTCAATAGAAACAGATTCAATAGATGTTTGTTATTAGTCTGATACTATTCACCCTGCACTTTTAAAGTGTAGGTGTTGTGCTGCACAAAGCCTGGCATTAGGGTGTATCCCAGATGTACTCCGCAATGTAGTATTTATCCCTTTTCATTTGTACCTCATGACCCTAATTAGAGATTGAATGTAAGAAGAGGAAGGGTGTGGTGTATGAGGGAGGACGTTTGAGATTCTCCCTGCTGTAGCCTTAATTGAATTTCTTCAGGATAATGAGAATAAGGAATGGGCCGATTACCATGGAGAGCTATGCAAATAAGGACCATAATGCTTTGCAGTGGGTCACATGTGGGCATTCATTAGTCCTCTAAATCAAAATGCCACTTTTAACCTTGAATACTTCAAATGTCAAACCTGTAATTTTCTATTGCTATAATAAGATTTTAATGTATAGAAAGATGTCTGAGAAATGAAGTATTTCACATGTATGTGGCAGGCAGGTATGTTACGTTATTATCCTTTGTTTTCACAGAGAGAGGCAGGAGCAGATGATGGGATATCGAAAACGTGGACCGAAACCAAAACATCCTTTTTTCCAGGTAGTGTCTGAGTCATCACAACATAGTTTCTGTAGAAACATTCCCACTGTCAAAGGCCTTAACAGGCGGCATACTGTCAGGTGTGTCAATGTTTATTTCTTTTTCAGTGGGAGGAGGGGGCGGTGCAGCTGAATTTCTGTCCTTACCCATTTTGAAACTGGGCTTCATGCCTGAGGGTTTTTCTTGCACCAAGTAAATCTGCACCAGTAGAATGTTTTCTTTTATGTTGCCATTTGTTATCCCAAGGCAAAAGTATACAGTTCAAAGCAGCATTCTGTTTTAACTTCCTCAGCTCAGGCATTTGCAGGCCCGTGTTCTGAGCCAAGTGTGATTATATATTTTGAGAGACTCGGAGCTGATTGTTATGGAGTGTCACTTCTTAAGTGGCATACCACCCTGCCAGAGTCACACGTGGCCGGCAGTCGGGGATAACGCGTGATATGTCAGGTGGCACTTCACTGACCTGAGGTCATTTCCAAATCATCTTGAGCATTCGGCTGCAGCGTTCCTCTGACGTCTGTGAGGTCAGCCTGTGGCGTGGGGTGGGGGGGGGCAAGATGGCGGGAGAGTGGCAGTGAGCTGAATCCTTGTTGGATAGTTTATTTTGATCCCTGATAGAGTTGATCATTTTTAATATTTGGTGATCCAGCAGCAGATGTCAGTTTATTTTCCCAACCCAGAAACAAACAAACAAACAAACAAACAGCTTTGACGAGTCTGATATGATTTTGTTATGACTGATGTCATAATGATGCTATCTTAGTTTACTCAGTTCAGTTCAGGACAACATACCCCCCAAAAAACAAACAAACAAACCAAAAAAATGACAAATTGGGTGGACCAGTTTAGTGAGGCAGGTGATCAGTTAGTTCTACACACTCAGACACTGCTTGGTTTTATTTCTCAAAACAAATCTTGCACATGCATTTTGGCTGTTATAACCACTTCCCTTTAGCATTGCCAAATACACATAGATTCCATAATAGGGTGGGTAGGTTACTTAACCCTAACTCTAAATGATTCTCTGGTTAAGAGCTTTAATTTTAGCCTCATTCTTTGACAGGATTACTTTAAGTGGTCCTAGAATTTCAATCCCTTTTCTTTATTTTGTTACTGTATTGTGGAGTTGAGTGTAAACTTTTTATAAATGTCTTTAAAATGCTGAATTGAGTCTCATCTGTTCTTGAAGGTGCCCTCATTTGCCCGAAGATCAAGTATTCCTACTGGTCTTGAGGAAACATCTCAGGATGCAGAAGCCAACCTGAAGTCTGATCCCATTCAGGTGCAGCAGCGCTCCCAGCCTCAGCAGTACCAACTGAACAGCAAGAAGCACCATCAGTACCAGCCCAGCAGCCAGGAGATCCCTGGTGACCAGATGGCCAACAGCAAGAAGAAGTTTATCTATCAGCTAAACAGCAAGAAGCACCATCACTATGAGCCTGACCCAAATATGTATGATGCACAGGCTACTAGGCTCAAAGAGGTGGTTAAAGTTCAGGAAGCAACCAGTAAACCTGCAAATCCAGGCTGGAACTTACCTCTGGCCCTGCAGCAGAAGTGGGTCCGTGACAAAGACACGGGCTGCCTGAGCAAAGTCAAAGAGCTGGCCGTGGAAGTGAGGAAGCCAGCTGTTAAAGAGGCGGAGAGCGAGCACGCCCTTAAACCCAATCCTAAAGATGCAACCCTGCCAAGTGCTATTAGCAGCAAAATGAAGATAATCAAGAATAAAAACAAGAATGGACGCATTGTTATTGTCATGAGCAAATATATGGACAGTAACAAGGTTCATGGAGCAAAGGGTAAACACGGGGAATCATCGAGAGAAGAGAAACCCCAAAACATCAAAGTGTCAGAAAACAATCCAGCACATGGAACCAAATTGGAGAAGCACTTGGAGAACGGTGTCCCCAAAGAGATTTGTAATGGAAGTTCCCTCTCTGTAGCAGAGCATCCTATAAAGTGTTCCCCAAAAGACAGACATTTCTCCAAACCTTCACCAAGCACAGCAGAGGAATACAACACCGAAGTGGCTCGGGGTCAGGCTGATTTGCCGGACGATTTACCTTTACAGCTGACCGCGAGCTCTCCTCCAACTTCTTGGGCTGTGGATACCAGCATCCCAACTCCAACAGCTGTCGACCACATCCGGATTCCTTCTTTTCCCAGTGACCGCAAGAGGAAGCTCTCAGATCCCGTGGAGGACAGGAGCATATCCAAACTCTACCTGGGTTCGAGGAGCTTCAGTGTGCCTAGCACTGTGCCCACACCACCGCAGGATAAACCAATGGACCTCCACTGCAGCGGCCCACGCCACAGCAGTGTATGTACGTATGAGGATTTGGGCAGCCAAGAGGAGCCGATGGACCTCAGCTGCCCAAAGACTAAGAAGCAGGCTGAAGCAGAAACACAGCCGGAGCCTGAGCCCACTGTCAAAGATACGCCTCCTGTGACAGAGGACACGCAGGAAACCACAGAGGGATCTAAAGAAGCACCTGTTAAAACAGTCTCCCCTTTTATGGGAAATATCATTATCACTGACATCACAACAAACAGTCTCACCGTAACCTTTAAGGAATATGTTTCTTTCTAAGAAACTACTTACAAAATGGGACTACCACTGACCAATTGGATGATCCTGTTCATATGTGCATATGTAAAAACATGGGAATTTTGTATATATGGAAATTTATAATTTATCATGGAAATTCAATATGTTTCTTATAATGTTTTATACTGTAACTCCTCTCTGTGATGTTGTAGCCAAGAAAGTGCCCTCGAGGATTTGAGCGAATACTATTCAGGTGGAAATATTCCACCACCAAAAAAAAAATAATAATAATAAAAAATCAGTTAATTTGTCATACGGAGCTAAACTTTTGCTGTCGTTTCATACCTGTACCAAACTTATAACCCGAGATGTATGAAGGTTTATACAGATTTTGTATTAATATCTCTTATTTTGGTCCTGACAGAAGTTGCAGAGGACGTTGTTGAGTATATCCTGATCAAAGATCAAATTGAAAGCACTTAATTATATTTTCACACGTTTGCTTGTGTCATTAGTGGGGAAACAGCTAGTCTCCTTCATTTAAAAAAAAAAAAAAAATCCTAGACAAATACCCTCAGGCTGAATTGGCATGTTTTGTTAGCGGCTTGTTTTAAAGATTATGATTAGCAAAATGGGAAAAAAACAAAACAAAACATGCTGTGACAACTGTGAGAGACGCACAACTGTGTCGACAGCTTTTAAGCGATGTCCCGGCATTTTCTTTTGTAACGTTTTTGTCTCATCACTTAGTGCAGCAAAGCGGTCAGCAGGTCTGCTGTTGCAGCCTGATCTGCTAATATATCCGCACATTTCCAGTTAAGAAACATTTTTGGAAAGAAAGAAATATAACGTAGATTTTTTTTGTTTTTTTTTTAAAGGCAGTTGCACATTAAGAAAATTGTGTCATTTATCAAACACGTCTTCCCTGTTAAGATGATTTTTTTCCCCCCTATTGTACATTGTGATTTATTGCTGACATATTCCTGGAGTTTAAAACACTGCTAGTTTTGTTAGAAGGCTTTAATGTCACACCGATTTACAACAGTCATCTCATTTTACTTTCAAAGCTCATCCTATGATCTGAAGAGTACACGTGTGCACTATTTGTTGTACAAAAAAAAAAAACAAAAAAGGCTGCCAGGGTCATGAGTGAGTATGCTACAGAGATTAAATGTGTTACGAGACTGACTTTGTACGCTGTTACATGCAATCCAATGAGTGCAAGCTGTTTTGACTATGCTGCTGAGAATTCAAATATCAAAGCTGTTGGATGTACCCTACACTTGAGTCGAAACGGCCTTCTACGCACATTTAATGCAAAGCCAGTGAGAATGCTAAAATGCTATAATGATGAAAAATGAAGAGTGCATATTTATTGACGTTTAATATGTTGTTCAAAAGCAGTTCGGAGATGTGTTTGCTGCATCAGAAGCTGTATGAATCCATTGAAGAGCTTCACCCTTTTTGGAGGATTTTGAGTCTGTTTGCTACTTCTTCTTTTCTTCCTTTCACTTTGTTCTCTTCATTCCTTCTTGCACTCATTTCAAAGTCAAAATGATTGTTATAAAGTATGTTATACCTGGAGTTGGCTGACTTACTGTTGTTGGCATAGCTTATTGACTGGTTTCACAATAAAGAAAGAGATTTGACCTCTGATGTGTCGTACTGATATCTCCTGCGGGCAAACCGGGAATGTTGCGAGTTTATACTTTGAACCGGCTTCATTTTATGGGCCAGCATTTCATAGCTGCCCTTTAGAGTTCCAGTAAAGTGTGTGTATCACTGCTCTCACCCTGCAGTTTGTCTGAAGCCTTCTGGCTCACGCAGAAAACAGAGCATTAAACTTTAGAAACACTAACTTGGTTGTGAAGGAAAAATAGGAAAACAGATCATGTTGCATAATCACAAATGACCCTGCACAAAGGGCCCTCTGTATTGCATAACTGCACCAGTCACTCTTATTAAAGCCTTACCCATGCATTATTTTTCTATAGCAGCTTGATCCCGAGCAGGAATGTAAACATAAAACATAGCTGAGGGAAGGCAGGGAAGGCTGTTATGCAATTCTTAGATTGTATCAAGAATCACAGAGGGTATTTGAGCCAGTGTTTATGTGCTGTCCAGCACAATGTAAAAGGGAAGGGTGTTAATAATAAAACATTTAAAATACTGTCTGCTAGCAGGCTTTATGGCATTTCCAGCATGTTGTATTTCCAGTTTCTAGTTTCCATTTCCAGTTGTTGAGGTTTGTGGGCTCTGCGTCACAATGACACAGCAATTTTCCCTGCATTGTCATCATACAGTAAAATTTAGAAAGGACAAGTCCACACTCACACAGACAGGGGCCGTGCATGCAGAGCACCATTGGTACACGTGCAAAGTTCAACTTTTGTGAATGATACTAAATAAATACTGACCTTTCTTGACACCTTGAAACGTCCTTTATGAAGCCCACTGAAGGCCCATATAACCTGGAGTCAGGTCTGAAACTGTACACAGAAACAAGTGTTCTGCAATAAGAGGATGACAAACTGATGAAAGGAAAACGTGTGAGGTGTCTTTCTTTTTCAGTTAAGTCACTGCCTGTCAGACATCTGATAAAACTCAGCCAGCCATATAAGGAAACAAGACAAGACCTGAAGAAAGTACCACTATTGTGCTCTCCTGTTAAAGAAGGACTCGTTTGAAGCCCTTTAATTACTTTAATAATTAACACCTTCTTGTCCCGTTCAATTAAAAGATCGTCCGGAGCAAAGTGAATCGTTTTCCGTCGCTTTCTGCTATTTTGGGACAAACAAATCTTCTTTGCTCGCCTGTAAATCTTGACATTATTGCCAATTTACAGTCAGTCTTTAGGAAATTACCTGTATCTGTTTCTTGGTTTTCAGAGCATAATATCAACCTCAACAGTGAAGAAATCCATTTTTAAAATCATAAAGACCAATCAGTGCAAGATTAAAAGACCCAGAGGTGACACCACCCGACGCATTTAATTAGGTGGTAATTTATTGCCACTGAGCAGCATTTTCACAGGAATTAGCCTACCTCCAGACTCCCCCTCGACCTCTATCGAAATTTGCTCCTCTAAAGCTGGCCATTTCCCTCTCCTTCTTTGGGATTTCGTTTTGGAAATGTCCCCTTAATAGACCTAAAATACAGAGTTAATCAACCCGAAATTTAGCTAGAGCTTCCAGTAGATTATGAGTTAATTTTTTGGGGGAAGAATATATTAATAGATGAATTGGGAATGCATTTGGAGCCAGTTTGATGGCTGGACTGTGAACTCCTGAAATCCCAAATGGTCGATGAATCCTAACAGGCCCACTGGGGGGTCGACTGAAACCGGCCAACAGAGACATGCATGACCTGGTGCCTTTTCAAAGTGGTGAACCTTAGCTGATATTAGTTTATATGCCCGGAACTTCATACAGCTTTTGGGCTTTTGAAACGTCTCTCTGCGCGTGACGCTCTCTATAGGCCTTCCGTGGCTTTGAACCTGTGAGGCAGCCATACATCAGCAGCTATAGGAAACTGAAACATGTTTCAGCAGGGGAACATATTTATAGACCAAGTGTGATGTTTCACATACCCCCTTTATCATCGTACCCAGCAGCAGCCTGCACAGTGTTGGTTTCATCTCGGCAGTGCAGCCTCGCAGCAGCACGCCAGCAGCAGCAGGATCGCTTCTCTAGTTTAAATCCCTGTGTGTGGACCGCTGGCGGCCTGCGGTATCTCAGAAACGACAGAAATATTAAAGGATAAAAATAGAAGATCCCTTAATGAATCGAGAAGTTGGACTGTTCTCTTCATTTTCTCTTTTTATTTCCCCTTCAAAGTACACAACAACAGCCTTATTGGACCTTCTCTGGCTTTGCCGGGGAGAGTTCATTCCTTTCAAAGAGCAATTAAGACACAAATAAATCTAACCTAAAAACCTCGCAGGCTTATGGTGTGAAATTAGACGTGCCTGCGTTTGTCGGGCTGCTGCTTTGGGTAATGCTTTCTAATTCAAAACATGCGCTTAAGTCTGGCTAAGCTGCAGGTCAAAGCCACACGGTTTCACATCTTCTCGCTTGCGGTTTTTTTTTTTTTTTTAATGTCTGAGCAGCCACCTTGAGCAGAAAATGTCGCCCGGTATAAGTAGGACAGTGAAGAGCGAGCTGCGTGCGGCAGTTGCCCAGAAACCAGAGAGCCAATAATGTTCTCACAGAGCCAGCTCTGTTTATTCATGTACGGCTGTCGCCATTGCGGCTCCTGCACACTCACTTTTCACCGACTTACAGCCAAATATGGAGAACCACAGAGGCAGCAGGACTGTGTATGTGCGGCTGCCTCCTTTCAGCGCGCACCAGTCCGCTTTCTGTCTCTGTACAAACCATTGCAGGCTACAGCCATTCTAGTACCGACAGGAAATGTCGGTCTACAGGCTATGACTATCAAAATGGTGGTTCATATTTCGACGGCAGCCACAACGTATCTTTTGTCCGCGGCGCGCCCGCCTTTGTCCGCTCCGCTGCAGGGAAATTTTAAACAGACAGATAGCAGCAAGTTTGTCAGTCGATCGTTCATGATCTTTCACATGGTCGAGAATAAAGACGGTCAAATTGCTGCTGCGCCTCTCCTCAGAGCAGACTCGGTGCTCCCTTCCAAATGTTGGCTTTAATTTCATTCAGTGGGTTCCAAAATGTGATTAACCGCATAAATAATTTAAATAAATTAAACGGCTGTCCGCCTGTTTCCTTCTGGTTCCATGGGTGTCACTTAAGGTGCTGTTGGAGGTGCATATGCGTGCGAAATTTGTGGGGTTTACTTAACATAATGATCAAGAAAACAGATCAAGAAAAAAAATTCGAGAATTTGCATCCATAGGCAATATAAATATTTTCAAATCATCTCAAAATTCCGTGGTTAATTCGTATCAAATGATACCCATCATTTCTGAAACATCGTCACCTTTCACTGGGCTCCTCTGGAAGAAGCAAAGACTTTTTAAAAAATCTTCATGGTGGCCCCCAACAAATGTCCCGCAAACCAGATCAGCTGCGTGCAGACAGACAGACGCAACACAAACTTGAAGGTTTTTGTGTGAATAGTTCACGCAGAGACTTGCTTCATTTATTCAGCGCATAAACTCTTACAGGCCTGTACAGGTTGTGCAGCTTTGCCTGTTTGTCATGTTAATAGACAAACTTTAGGATGCAAATAGTCGAAGAAATTTAAAACGAAAGTTGTGCATTTTTAGTACTGTGTCCATGTTTTGCTGCTTAAAGCGACCTTAAATAAATTCCACTGATTTCAATTAAAAACTGGAAACCTGTTTGACTGACAGCAGAAAGACTGGCGTGGACGGCCAGGAAAGTTCCTTCGTGATAAGGACTGCTAAAGAATGAAATCACAAATGTAAGTGAAGGCCAAATGCATTATTATTATTATTTTATTTTCATGCATTATTTTAAGGAACAGCTGATGAAAATCTGCACCTGTGGCCCACAGAAAATGACAATGGAAAGAACAGTTCAGCCCCAGTAATCAATAATCAGAGAGACTGTTACAATATCCTTAAAATTTATTAAATATATTCAATAATAATAATAATAATAATAATAATAATAATAATAATAATAATAATAATAATAATAATAATTCCAGCAATTTCTACTATTTTTTTCTCATTGCTGTAATAACTAAAAAATTATTTATGGTCACTAATGAATCAAAAACAAATTAAAAATAAATAAAAGGCTGATCTGTCTAAGAGGAAAGGAAGACCAAGTTTGAGACAATTTTTTTTTTTTACATCAAATGAGAAATGTGACGCATTCCTCAAACCATTTTTTTATATAATTACAAATGCAGTTGTTCTCAAGAGTTCTCTATAGTTTTTACGCTATTTTACATATTAAAAATGATATTTAGCCCTGTGTCAGTTTTGGGGAGATTCAAAGGTCTCTCATGTTTGCTGATCAGGGCTTCTCATCCATCCATAAATCTAAAAAAACAAACAAACAAAAACAAAAAACAAATAAAACAAACAAAAAACTAAAGGTGGCAGTCTTTGCAGTCCCAACACTTTGGGACTCTCTGTCCTCCAGTCCACGATCTGCGGGCTCATTAAGCAGAAAAATCTTTTAAAACTGGAATTTGGGTAATGTTTTATTCTTTCTGGGGTTTTGTTTGTTTGTTTGTTTTATTTACTTTTTTAAAAAATTATCATTATTTCTTATGTCCCATAGCGTCATTTTACACCCGGTCTCATGCTTTTTTGTTTTGTTGGTTTTACTGGATGTGAATGATATTGTGATTTGTATCTTGAAATCCGCTTTATAAATACATTTATTTACTTACTTTTTTTTTGCCAAAACAGCCTACATCAGGTCTTGTACCCAATGAAGTGTTACTTTGAAACGTTTTCCCCCACAAAAATGTAAAAGCTGCTGGAAGATTAGAAGTCGACAAGTTGTTTTCTCTCACAGCAATAAAATCTGGCATGACGCTTCCGACTTGTGCCTACTTTGGATTCACGACCTTAAAATTAAAGCGTAAATTTGCTCTTCGTATAAATTTAGATCTTCTTGCAACAATCGTTTCCACAACTCTTGTGATCAATAGTAAGTTAAAATAAACCGACTTCGTTTCGCATTTTGTGCGCCAGAGATGCCGATTATGCATATGCAAAAAAAAAAAAAAATAAATAAAATAAAAAATGCAGGTAGCTCGTGAAATCATCGTTAAAACCCGGCAATTTTAAAAATTCATATATTTTTGTAAACTATTATTTCTTTTATCCTCATTATGTAATCTGAGTAATTCTGGTGCGCTGCTGGCTCAATCAAGGACACAGAGAGAAAGTCGTAATTTAACCATAAAGCGCACACGTCCATTTACGCATGATACAACGATACATGGGCAGCTCAAGGAGCCCCTTTTGAGATTCAGCATGTGAACACTAAGGTACTTAGATCTTACACAGAATTGTAGTTTTATAATAAGAAAGTAATTAAAGATATATATATGTATATATGATCTATAGGTCCTGGGGGTTACTGAGGCCAAGCTCGGGACAGTTTCACTTCGTACATTTTGCATTTTGATATTATTATTTATTTATTTATTTTAGCTCTGGATGCTCCATGTTTCTAAAATTTTATAGACTTATATTTAATTTTTTTTACACATGTATTTGACTATTTTTAAGGATGTGATCTTTTATTAAACAAACTAGTCACTCTCTTCTGTCTTTCTTTGCGTTTCACTTTTATTCCAGTGAAATTAAACATTTTTTCCTGGCCGTGGGGGGGCCCTTTTAACCCCCCCCCCCCCTCGGGGACCGCGGGGGTCAGTAGACCCGCTCCGAGAGCCTTTGACTTTGCTTACTCCACTGTGCCAGACATTCCTGTACAGCAGCCAGAGCGCAGGACTCCTCCCCTTCACTCAGAAATCCGGAGCACGTAGCAACAACTGAGCCAATGTGCTCCGCCACGGTCCGTCCTACCGACCGCGGCGCCTGGCAACAGAAAAAGACGTGATGACGTCCTCTTCAGATTGCGTATTATGGGATGTGCGGAATTAAACAACCCGAAGAGGACAAGGGGAAGCCAAAAATAATAAAAAATACAGAAATAAACGAGGTGCATGGTGAACCATGGAGCTCTCGGCTGTTGGTGAGAGCGTCTTCGCAGCCGAGTCCATCATTAAACGGCGAATCAGACGGGTATTCGCTGCTTTTTCACCCACAGGCTGTGTCTCTACGTCTGTTACGCAAACGTGTGTTTGTGCAGTGCCGACATGTAGTCATTTGATAACCTGAATCTATTACGGGTCTGTTTTGCAGGGTCGTTGGGAATATCTCGTCAAATGGAAGGGCTGGTCTCAGAAGTGAGTATAATAGCCGAAGCTGCGAAGGACAGCGCTCCATCCTGGCCGCTCGCACAACTGCACCACTTCAGAGTGTGTCGTTACTCAGCTTTGTGGATGTTTTTATACATTCCACGCGCTCCGTGTACAGCGGTGCAGTGTGCGGCGTGTCCGGTGGCGTGTGTGCACCTGGCAGGTGCTGAACATGTCTCGGTTTCAGCCCGCTGGGATGTGTTGAAGTCCACACTAGCTTTAGCAATGGCTGAGTTCACCATGCGTCACCGTCCGCTACGTAGTCTGTAATTGCAGCGCAAGCAGCAAGATTTCTTTGATAAAAGTATTACAAGCGCGTGTTTGCGCGCGTTAACATGTGATCATTTCATGATATGTCGCCAACCACCTCTCCTCTCGGTTGTTGTGATGTAGGTACAGCACTTGGGAGCCGGAGGAAAACATTCTGGATGCACGTCTCTTCTCTGCCTTCGAAGAGAGGTGAGGGTTTGACAGCGCAGCAAGTAGGCCTCTCTCTGCAGAAACGGGCTGGCACCGCGCATTTTGCATCTCAAAATGTCCCTTCAAAAAAGTCATTTAGTCTTTATTTTCATCAATAAGTCTCCCCTTCCTGGCAGGAAAGTTTCAGCAGAGACACTTTAAATAGCTGTGTGATGTGATGTCGACAGGTTTTTTTTTTTTTTTTTTAAATAAATAAAAATCACAAACATATATATATTTATTTGCTTTTCTCGATTTTCATTTAACTCATGTTGTAAAATCTAATGGGAGGTGGTAAAACTTCACCCCCATAGTCGTGATCTGGCACCAGTTTCTAAAACTCGATTTTCCAATTGAACTCTCGGCTCCATAAGAAATAATTGGTTATTGCGATATGAAGATTCTTTTAACATTTTTTTTAATATTATTGTTGTTATTCAGGGAGCGAGAAAGGGAGATGTTCGGGCCGAAAAAGAGGGGACCCAAACCTGAGACATTTCTCTTAAAGGTGAGTGAATCTTCTTTAAATCCTTTTTATTGGACCCGTTTGTCTTTCCGAGGTGTGGCTTAACATGTATTCAGGATGAATCATTTCAGTGATTTGGCGCGTACACTCCTATAAATTTTGAAACTATTGTGGTGTGGTTCCAGTTCATTTAGAAACGGTTAACCAGAAAGATCTCTAAAGATCTTTTTCTTTTTCTTTTCCAAGTGATTCTGGCTAGGAGATGGTGAGCAAATAACTTATATGATTTAAGCATTAATTATACATAATATCGACAGTTACGTATATGTATTATTTTCCTTCTTGTAGCCTTGCATTCCCTTTAAATCAAAGAAACTTTAGGACAAGGCCTCTCTTAAACTTCACATTTGCTCAAGAGACTTCAGATTTTCATTTCTGGGAAACCTCTCCTCATAAATGTCATGGCTCTTTCCTCAGGCCAAAGCCAAAGCCAAAGAAAAGACGTATGAATTTAGAAGAGAGGCTCCCAGAGGGATCCAGGTTTCCTATCCCATCCCTGAGCCTGTCATAACACCGAGGGCCCGGGAGGGTTTACGCACCGTGGTTCCCACAATCTTCCCGCCCAGCGCGGTCAACAGAGGGGAAAGTGTCCATATTCGTCCGCCAGAGTCGGAGAGGAGGCCCAGACCCACTCCACCAGCTCCTCCGACGGTTCAAGAGTCCCAGCGGTTCCCCAAAAAAGAGGGCGCAAACCGAAACTGCACACGCATTTTGATAAAGATGATGGGAGCAGCTCGGCAGAGCCAGACGCCAAACGTAGCAAGCTAATGAGGGAGCCCATGTCTCACCACAGCCGACCCCCCCATCATCACGGGGAGACATCAGATCACTGCCTCATGCAGCTGACCAAGAGGTTTCAGGAGGAGACCAGGATAACACCCAAATCCAACAGCGAGCAGAGACATTTGGGAGGCGCGGGCCTGTCTTACTCTTGCGCACTCGCCTCGCGCAGCAGTGATCAGGGGAGGCACAGGACTCACTGTTTGAGCATGATCCCCCGGCCCAGCAAGTTGAAGCAGCATGCAGCGCACGATCAGGTGAAGGAGTACTCTCTGCCCCGGGAACAAGCTGCTGTCACTTCTTCACAGATCGATTCCATCCACGAGCAGCCAGCCTCATCTTGGACCCCCTGTTTCACCAACCTGGACACTGTGACCGTGACTGATGTCACCTTGAACTTCTTGACAGTCACCGTCAGAGAGAGCAGCACGGACAAAGGCTTCTTCAAAGATAAAAGATGAGTATTTCATATAGATCAGAGGAGGCTAATATATGCCAAGGAGGTAATTGTGTAACAAGCTACTAACAAATAGGCCTACTGTAATACTATATTTTTTCTATGTAACTTTCAAACATGTACATACCAATATTTAATACGCTGCTGATAAAAAATTAAAATCAAAGTGAAGTTTAAGGAGTGCCGTTGCTATTTTTGCGTCACTGTTGTGATTGTCCACATCCACCCACTCTGGCTATTTTTTGCACTGTTTACAGCAACTCTGCAAGTACAAACAGCGTCATCTGATCACAGTCTGTGGAATTATTCCACAGACTGTGATCACTAAACTTCATTCAGCTGGAACATGCTTTGACAGTGATTCCAAGAACGATTTACGGTTGGACCTCCACTGACAGACATTTGTTTTTGGTTTAGTTATGATGAAGTTCGCGTGGAATGCATCCCTAATTTCCTAGTTTTAGACTTGCACCCTTCTTCGCGGCGCTTTGGCTTCATTTACCAAAACACCAAAGCGAGTTTAATTAAGCTCGGCGGTTTTTATAATTGTTTTATTAATTTGCCCATATTAATTATTGGGAACGTTTTGTGAACGCGAGATTGCACCAAATCATGTAAATAAAATGCATCACATTTTTATCATTTTTGACACAGAGGAAATGCACAACTTCATATTTAGAAGTCCCTTCAGAAAAATATTTTTCATGCATTTTACGTTAAGTCTTGAGTCCTGATCTTGAAATGATTAATAAACCTGTTAAAGTTGAGGTAGAGTCATTATAAGCACGGACATGGAAAAGAGGGACAGCAAATAAAATATGATTGTTGTCATTTAAAAATAAAATGTAGATTTTGAAATTTGTTAGGTTTTAGCCTAACAGTGAATCTTCTCTGCAGTGCTATGGAGTGAGTTATTTCACTCGCTTCACTTCATAGAATGAAGGCCTGATCTCACAGTGGAGAAATCCTGGATTTCATTGTCATTATTATTATTTATTATTATCATTTATTTTTTTTCCCATGTATTTAAATTCCTGCTTCTTCAAAAACACCGATTTAAGGGGTGGGAATAAATCTCTGGAGAGTGAAAGCTGAACTGTGGAGCTTTAAATAGCAACACTAAAAGTTATAATCTTGTTCTTTCTTTATTCCCGGTTATCCTGTAATTGAGACCGCTTTCATGTTTTGCACACAGAGTGACTCTAATGGCCTTAAAGCGCCAGTCAACGAGTGGCGGGATGAGTTGGTATTAACAGTTTTAATTAATTCAATCAAAAGAAGCAGCAAATAACAAATATCTGTAACTCACAGGATTACTTTCTGTAACTGTTAGTTTGAGTGCTTTGTGGTTTTGGGCATTCAGAACTGACCACAGACGGTGACCCCTGTGCCCTGACTCAAGATGAGTAATGAATAAATGTCCTTAAAAAAAAAAAAAAAGTATACAAAATGCGTCAAATTGTGTTCTTAAAATGATGGTTTGGTTTGAGATCATGCAGAATTTTAATTTTATTTTATTAATGACATGCATCACCTTGGTTCGTTGGGCCTACTATAGGATCCACCCTGCACTGTAAGAGGCCACTTCTCTCATATACAATGCCTCCATTCATTTCTCTTTGTCTCTCTGTGACACATGACCCGATCTGACCATCCTGTAAATTGACCCTGTCTAGTTTTTTTTCCTTCTTTTCTTTTCTTTTTTAGCTCTTTAACGGTCATTTTATGTTGAGCTGAAGATGCATACAGGGTAATATCTAAATGGGAAATGAGGCAAGAGAGGTAAGCACTTCTAGAAATATATTTAAAAGAGAGAGAGAGAAAAAATTCACAATTACGAAAGCGTATTATAAATCGCCTTGAACTGACAGTAATCGCTATCAGGCGTATTGTCAAGCTTGTAATGCCAGATATAATTATTTTCCATACGCGTGGCTTCTCTAGCAGCTGAGCCAACATCTGACGGGACTGCCCCTATGATTGGTATCTACTCATTGTCAACCCCCCCCCTACCCTCAGGAGGTTTTCGACGATCCTTCACAAAGCACCAGCCCTCAGATCAGTTTGCACTGTCACGTTCCGCATACGTCCACAAGATGTCGCTATTAGCTGGACCAGGGGTGCCAACCTACGTTTACACAAAGACCCCGCAGGATAAAAATCAGAAAACCTCCTCGGTAGATTAACCGTCGATGACAGCTCAGTGACGCAGTCTGCGTTGAGCTCAGCTACAAAATTAGAGGCAGCTGAGGGACGGCCTGCTCCTGCATTTGGTGTGTTTTGCAGAAGAAGCCTGCAGCAGGCTTTGCTTTGCCTTCCAGATGTGGGGGAGACCTCGAGGTGCGTCATCTCGCCACTAGATGAAGCTCAAGTTCAAAAAGAATACATTTTTCTCTTCCTTTGTCTGTTCTTTCTGTTTATGGTTGGGCTGCCTCTAAAGTTATTTCATGATAGAGATTAGGTTCCTCTTAATGTAGCCACTGATTCGAAATGAAACACACATCCGCCACCGCCAGGAACTATAACTGGCGTATTACCAATTTTATAGCACAGCAAACAACATTTTTATGCTGTTTACATTGAATTGATGTAGGATGGAAAATGCAACTCCAGTAAAAGGTGAATAATACACCACGAACACTTTCTGGGATTCCGCCTGAAGAGGATGCTGCAACACCGTGAGGACTGAATGATTGTGTGAAAGATGCTGACACTTAGGAAATTTGTCTTACCTTGAATATGCCATAGCTAAAGCTGTGCTTATATTATGTGTTTATTTACCTCAAGTGCTATGCTTTTGTGTCTGAGTGCAGGGTGCTCTGTGGGTGCTTTGTTTGGTAACATCACATCGTTTAATAGTGACAGAGGTTTCTGGAGTGGGATTAATGTTGCATCCTACGCTGGCAGCCACACCATGTGCGTGTGAGAGTTTAATGTTGAATTCATATGATTTGAGGAGCATTTGACGCCTGCTATAAAATATGTTGGCAAAAAAAAAAAAAAAAAAAAAAAAAAAACAGCTCCCGCAGTACACATTCACCTTGGTCAATATTTACTCTTTTCATTTCATACTGAGTCATTGATGTTTCTGAGTTGATACCAGATGGTTGAGAATTTTTATCACTTTTAAATTGATATTTACTGATATTATTTTTATATCATGTATTAAAGTATATTAGTCACACACATACTGAATTACTGAACACTGAATACGTTAAGGTTACTGGGGTAAAGGTAAGGCCTGTTACAGCCAATACTCATGTATGCTTGAGAACTTGGTGGTTGGATGCAGGAACATTTTTGGGTCACATGACTTTGAAACCTCATGTTGTATTTTAGGAAGTTTTATGACAGGCGGGCTCCAAAAGTGGAGTTCAGCAGACAACGTGTGTAATTCACATCTCAAACTAATAATAGCAACGATGAGAGACCGGCACAACATAACTGATAACGCTGTAACTAAACACATAAACACTCCCATGAGTGCGCTGTCGCTAGACCTGTGCATCATACTTGGAGTGCGTGATGAAGACTACAATACAAGGAAAAGAAAACAAAAACAAGTTTACACATGAAAAACATGATAGTCTGTGCGTTCTGATTTATCAATACCCTAAAGCTCTGCACGCTGCAGGTACCAGTTATTTAGGAGTGGGAGTTTTTGTAAAGTGATTTAAACATGGTAGTGGATTTGATGTGTTTTAGCGACACCCTGTTATCAACTTTATTCTGCTGTCAGCTACTGAGCTGCGTCTGTTGAAGAAAAACTGTGCAGAAATGTTTCATTAAGACTTAGACTCTCTGTTAATGATGAAGTAAAGATAAAGTATAGAAGTCTGGTTAATGGGTGAAGTACTGTGTCATATTGACTTACAAACAAACAAAAATGATTTTTATAAAGGTATACACAAAAACCGAGACACTATTTCAGCCTGTGTGAGATTCTGTTCTGACTTTGAATCATACTATGGGCTAAACTGTGTGGAACTTGTAAAGTGGTCAGAAAAAAGGATGAGATTCTGCAGCTATAATGTTTTCACCAAACTGACAGGTTTGATCAGGCTCAGTGAAACAGCGTCGGTGCTAAAACAGAACCTAGTATTACACGTTTAATTTCCAAATCTGCTTAAAACTGACAGACTCATACAATAGTCGAATATGTGAGTAAAACAGAGTAGGGGTGCATTCTGCGCTCTGTGTGAGGTATCAGTGAAACACATAATAAAGTAGCCAGGATGACTGCTGTTTATGATAGACTACATGTCTTTGTTTAAGGAGCCTAACAGCTATCATGAAACATACATAATAAAGACAAACCAACTGCTGCTGTTGTTTCTAAAATGATCAGCCATTGTATAATGCTCCTAGAAGGTTGGCATGAAACACTGAATAAAGAGAGCCATCCAACTGTTGTTTTGGGTAAAAAGGGGGCTTTTTGTCTTTTTCTGCAGGTGCTAAGTGAGGCTAAGCATTTTACTGAGGGTGCTATGAAGGATCATTTGTTCTTTCAGCTCTGAACGCACACAGACACAAGCTATTTTCATGGAGGTGCTGTGACTTTTCCAGGGGGAGCTATAGCGCCCCTTAGCCCCCCCACCCCCCCCAGCTTTGCCACTGTTTGAAAGTTAAACGTGTAACACTAGTTTCTGATTTAGTAGCGGATCTGTTTCACTGAGTGTGAAACATCTCAGTTTGGTGAAAACATAGTTGCAGACTCTCAGCCTTTTCTGACCACTTTATAAGTTCCACACAGATTACCCACAGTTTGAGTCAAAGTCAGAACAGAATATCACACAGGATGAAATAGTGTCTCTGTGTCACATATACACTAATAATCAACTAAAACATCTTAACTGAGAAGTTTCTGCAGTTTTTCTTCAACAGATTTGTAGTTATCTTATGTGTGGTCCACATTCATTCTGTAGTCATGAGTATTCTGCTTCTCATGCCTCAGGTTTTATGGTCCAAACACACTAAAGTCGGTGTCTTGTGCTGTCTATACTTTGTCGATGTCCACACCTTTCACATCGTTCTGAATGCTGATATTTGGCAGATGTAGTTCAATCGGAAATATTTCCACATTTATTCTGTAAATTGGATACATTTTAAAAATATATATCCCTATTCACAACGCTTGAGTCATTTAAAATGATGAAAAACAGTGAGCAGGACCTGAGTCTGGTAGAAACAGTGCTGTCCATAACACTTCATGAGGATCAAATAAAGAATATTGTTCTCAATGTAAAATTTCAAAGAAATTACAGATTTGAGCTAACCCTTTGTAACAACACTCTGCTACAACTGTTGGTGTATATTGTTTATATTATTCAGTTGTGTATATGTGTATAAGTATTGGTGGGTGCATATGTGCATGCCTTTATGTATATTTTCTTTTTATTAATGTGACCCTAATTACAGGACATAAAAAACAAAACAAGACAAGGCAATTTTTTTTTTTTTTTAATTTGCCCAATTGTTTTATTGATGGTTGAATTTAACACTTTAATCCTTCAGGATCTTTTAAATATCTGGCTAAATCTCTTCCTCTTAAATGTCTTGAAAAACGATCAGGGACTGGGACCTGCCCCAGCCTGGGGTTTGGGTCCTGCAGCAGCAACAGCGGATGTGGATGGCTGTGTTTCTGTAGCCAAGACAGACTGGCGTTTGGGACGTGCAGCAGCCCGGGGTCTGGGAAGTGGGTCTGGGAAGTAGTTCCTCACTTCAATAGGCATTTTCAAATTATTAGGGATCATAAAGTGTGACCCAAATACGATGCGCTTGACTGACTTATTTTTTGACATTCTGCCCATCTTTGGTCCCGGGCTCACGTCTGTCTTCTGGCTCTTGTTGTCAAACTTCTCTCGCTGCAGCGGAGGGAAGTCTGACGATAGAAAGATGGAAGAATTCATTTCAGCCGCTTCCAGTGTGACTGCTTCCTTTGCCTCTTTCCAGGACTTAGCTGGTTTCTGGACCTCCTTTCGGCCTTCCATCACCAGGTCTTTCTTCACTGAATGATTCTTTTCCAGTGTAACAGGTCTATTTTCTGTCTTACTGGCTTCTGCAGCCAAGACAGGCTGGGGTCTGGGACCTGCAGCAGGCTGGGGTTTGGGTCCTGTGGCAACCTCGGGGCTGGGAACTGGGTCAGGCCGGTATTTCCTCACTTCGAGAGGCATTTTCGGGTCATCTGGGATCATAAAATTTGACCCAGAGACATTTCCCTCGGTTGCAGAGGTGGGTCGTTCAGGTGCATTCTGAACGTCACCTGCGTCCTTTGCCACTTTCCAGGACTTAGCTGGTTTCTGGACCTCCTTTCGGCCTTCCATCACCAGGTCTTTCTTCACTGAATGATTCTTTTCCAGTGTAACAGGTCTATTTTCTCTCTTACTGACTTCTGCAGCCAAGACAGGCTGGGGTCTGGGACCTGCAGCAGCCTGGGGTTTGGGTCCTGTGGCAACCTCGGGGCTGGGAACTGGGTCAGGCCGGTATTTCCTCACTTCGAGAGGCATTTTCGGGTCATCTGGGATCATAAAATTTGACCCAGAGACATTTCCCTCGGTCGCAGAGGTGGGTCGTTCAGGTGCATCCTGTTGAATTTCAGTCTGGGACTCCAAACCTTCTGTGGGATCTGGTGACTGAGATTGTCCCAGCTGTGATGCGATGAACTCTGCGGCTTTTTTAAAAACCCAGGGAATTACGTGATGCGTCAGAAGTAAGAGCGGCATCTTTGCGTATCAATCAAGTCCAGATGATACTCCACTAAATCTGCAACCGAAAAATTTGGTTAAGCTTTCCGAGAGTGCGCTGTGTACAACAGGAGAAATTTTGTGGATGTAGTTTCAGTGTTCTGGCCTACTTTTGATTTTAATAGATAACATTCCAGAGAACTGTGACATCACAAGGTATACTTAAACATAGACCTCCAATCTCACTGTACATCCTGTATAATGACAATAAAGGCATTCTATTCTATTCAATTCTAAACATTGTTACAATGGCAACTGTTTTTCTTTTAACAGCTGCTTCATTGGAAAACAAACTGTGGGTTTAAAATCCACTGACTGTATATTATAGCATAGACCTGTGACCCCACCATCCCCCACCCCCACCCACTCGAGTGGGCCGCGGTAATTCCTGCGCTTGCAAAATTAAATTATTTGCTCCCATTATGTTTTACTTGTGCATGACCTTTGACATAAATATAATCCCATACATCCCCTTTCCTATTGGTGGAAAAATGCACCACATCAACAATCAAAAAAATTATATGGCAACATTTTTAGTTGCAACAGTTGAAAGTTGTGGGAATGACAGCAGCCAATGAGAGACAGCGATATTGATACTGAGCTTTGAGAGATTTGTTACATTTAGCGTGTTTGGAGTGTGTAGTTAGAAAATCCCTCAAAGTTTGGATGTTTCTTTGACTTTTAAGCTTTCTGGGTGTTAGTGCTATCTGCTTTGGTCTGCACACTGTCCAATAAAGCTGGAAGCTGGCGTAGTGCTAGGTTTCATTTTCAAGTCATTCAGAAATAAATATATAAATAAACAAGACCAAATTTGCTGTGTGAAATTTTGACTGTTCTCCCCTTTAGCACATTATTTGTAAATGCAACAGCTGCCAGCATAAATAGTAAAGGGTGTTTCAGTCAAGCATGGACGATATAAACTTAATATTGGCGGTGCTCAGACGGGTGGCTGGCGATGGGTTCAGCTGGAGGTGGGGGCTCCAAATCACGTTCTGCTTGGGGCCAAATATGGGCCAGAATGCCAGGCTGAAAAAAAAATCAGGCTAGAACCCTGCAATATGTACACAGGAAGGAAGCAAAAATAGAAAAGCACAAGGACTACTGACTCTCAATATAAAACAGGAAGTGTGATAACTAAATGAGGAAGACAGCACATGAATGACATGACACAGGAGGGAGGAACAGTGAGGGAGAAACAAACTAAGCAACCGACAACACAAGATTAAAAATACTTAATAGGAAAAATATGCAAAACACAATATAAACACAGAGCAAACCAAGAATCAATAGAACATTTTCAAAAACAAAACGTGAAAGTCAATAAATCTCAAAACGCTGGGCAAACTGACCCAGGACTCCACGCAGAAAGGCCCAGTATGACTCATTCATCGTCAAAAACCAATCAAATGACAATGCAAATAGTAATAAGCTGAAGCTATTACAAAATAACCTGTTTAAGATAACATGGACAGATGTGTAAAGTTACATCATTAACTTGAAACTTGTCTCTGTGCAGTGGTACCCTGAGGTGAGACACTATTCTCCCAACACGCCCATAATCCTCATGGGCACCAAACTGGATCTGAGAGATGACAAAGACACCATAGAGAAGCTGAAGAAGGATAAGCTCTCTCCCATTACCTATACTCAAGGACTGTTCATGGCAAAAGAGACTGGTAATGACTTCAGTTATCTCTCATACTTTTTTAATGTTTAAATATAATTCACGGAAGACGACAGATTTCACCAATAACCCAGAGACTTCCTGTTTCCTGTCCTCAGGTTCTGTCAAGTACCTGGAGTGTTCAGCTTTGACTCAGCGTGGACTTAAAACTGTGTTCAGTGAGGCCGTCCGGGCCGTCCTGTGTCCTCCACCCATCAAAAAGAAGGGGAAGAAGTGCTCTCTCCTCTAAGACTTCCTTCACTGGAACAGTTACAGGGAAACATGACCACTAGTGGTGAGAGTGGCTAAAGACACAGGAGAAACACACCAGTATACACACACAAATAATGTATTTCAGATTCTGTCCTTCCATATGTGTAGCTGCAACAGTTATACTAAAGTGGGGGGAAGTTTAGGGGAAGGGGCTGGACTATTTAGCTGCTAGTCCTGTCCTACAGTGTATACTGTAAAGATGAGACTATGCATTTCTTAAGGCCTTCTAAAATGGATGTTTTGTGAAATGGACTGTGGAAAATCTTCAACTTTTCTTCCACTGCTTCTCCACCATTTTTTGTTTACAGTCCTTACAGTTTGTTTTAAACAGAAGCAGAATAGAATAGAAGAATTTATTGTCATTATACATCAAGACATACAATGAAATTGCGTTACAGAACACTCATCCAAGAAATACAAACAACAAAACAAACATGGGGAGTCAAGTGTCTGATGTCATGCAGACGTTACAGACGCTACCTTCGGGAAAAATCCTGGTATCAATATATATGCCACGCCCAGTGCAGCCAGGAACGTTATCTTCCAGCCGGGTTGGCCGGGTTGGACCAGAGGAAAGAGGGTTCCCCTTCTTCCAATCTCCTCGTGAGGAGAATTTGATCATCAATAGTGTTGAGAGACCAGCTGACCAGATCCATAATTCAATTTCCAGTTCGGGGATGTGTGAAGAGACGCTCCAAGCAGCGAAGCAGCAAAAGCAGGGGTAGATAGGGAGTGAATGAATTACGGTGCAGTAAAGCGCACCGATGTTAACAGATGGCTGGGGGCCTTCAAACCGATTGTCTCTTTACAGAGCAAAGACAAAGAGCTGCAGAGGCCGGCAGTCCCCAACAACTGGATCAGCCCTAATTAGAGCCTGACAAAGAGAGGGAGAGTGTGTTAAGTGCTGTGTGTGTCAGAGACCGAGAGAGAGAGCGAGAGTGAGAGAGCATACAAACGAAGCGCCTCCACTCCTTTTTTCTTCTTTTCCTCCAGAAGCTCAATCAGGGTGCAGTAGAAAGTCTGTACTCTGTTTATTCACAGACAAACTCTCCAGCCATGCTCTGCTGCCAGCTACTTTTGGGGTTTTCATCTTTGTGTGGGTGAGATGTTGCCAAATCTGATTATTTTGACGTGTTTCCTGACTCTTCGCTGTGCAGCTGATTTGTGCAACTGGACTGGAAGGTAAGAACTCTAATTTCAGAATTCACTCAGGTGATGACTGGGAAGAGTTTCTGACGCTTGTTTTATGTGACTTATATTTTTCTTAAACCATTACCTTGTAGAACTTTTAAAACTCATTAAGAAGACCACTTAAACGCCTCTTTCCAATAAAAAGCCACGGATCTGGACATGAGGCACTTACACTTGCTTTTACCAGTTACAACAACAGACTCGATAGATTTAAAGCATTAACGACTAATTAATATTTAAAACTGCAGATCTGATGGTCGGCATTTATGAACAGTGCTTTTTAGATGATGAAGGGATGAACAAACAAGTTATTTGATACACTGGAGTTTAACTGATCAATGAATACGGTTCAGTAAGGATCGATTAAACCATTTAGTTTTACTAGTAGCGATGACATCCATGCAACACGAGGCAGTATCTGAATTTTCGAAACCACTGTAAAACATCTGTTGGTATTTCCCTCCGAATCCAGCGGTTTTGCAGCTGGCGTGGACTCCAGGATTGTACTCCAGGTGCGGCTACGCTGTTCAAAGGGCTCTGTGAGGTGGGTCTACCCGGGTCAGGCTGTCAGAGTGGTTCTCGAACCCAATCTGTCGTCCGCCCGGCACACCACCATCTGCATCAAACCGTCTCCCTCCTTCAGCGGAGCCAGCGTGTTCATTGAACGCGCCGGGGAGCTGGAGTTGCTGGTGACGGACAACGGGAGGCCGGAGTATCAAGTGTTCTGCTTCCGCGCAGACGGACCTCACAAGCCCGTAATCTACCTCCAGGCCAGTCCTCAGAGTGATGGACCCTGGAACAGACGCACGGTGGGCTTCAAATACGAGCTGCTGGGCAACAGGACTGCTGCTGCGCCAAACCTCGGCCCCAGTGGGCTGGAGAGTGAGTAACCCAGTTTGGTTTGTGGAGATTAAACCTTAATTTGTATTAGGTGCCTTGCTGATAAAACCCCCTTTACAAAGGGGTAAGTTATAATATTTCATATTTGCTAAAGCAAAACCATTTCAGTGGGCTTTAGAAGAAGCCAGTCCCCCAGTATTAATGTACAAACTCCGCTTTACATAGTCCTGCAATCAAATTCACTGCAAAGTGGTGTAAATATTAATAAAAGTATTGTCAATAAATGAATAAATACAAATTGTTTAAACTTATGAAACAGAAAAGTGTGCTCTGGGAATAATAATAATATAAAAAGCAAACTGTTGATCTGATATAAATTTTACTACTGAGCTGAACTTAATATTAATATTTCATCCATCTATATATATTTTTTTAAATTTTTGTATTTGTGTTTTTGGGCCATTATTTTTTGGGGGGCCATTGGATCAATAGTAGTAACATGATTTCCTGTGGGAGGTTACAATACGAAAATCTGAAACCTCCAGTTTCAGCAGTGTGTTAACTTTTAAGATATTACTCTGTGTTTTTAAACAAACGTACAAATCCACTCATATATATATATATATATATATATATATATATATATATGGTGAAGTAAAAAGCTGAATATTTCAGTGTGGTAGCAATGAAGGTATTTAAGGGAAATATTACAGGATTCTGCTTATGCACAGCATTTAAATATATAACCATTTGGTTTTCGCCCCTCCTTACAGGTCACACATAACACCAACTTTTTGGGTTTTTGGTTTCTGAAAAACCTCTTTGACTGATTGGATCATAACACATTTCCTTCTTTGTTCTTGTAGTTAACAAATGATCAAGCTTTAGTAAATAACTTAAACATCTAAAAGTTATACTCTTTGCAAATATTTTTAGTGCCACTTTTAAATGGACACCCATTATAGTTTCAAAGGTATGTATTGTATGTATGTGTGAGAGGCCTGCCTACCAGTCATAATTCCCATTTTAGAAAAAAAAAAAAAGGTGGTTACTGAATTATAGGCTCTTGCCTTGTGGACTGCAGCACGCAGCTGCTGGTCAGTCTGGTTGTCTGGTTTCCATCAAGGGACAAAGCAGAGAGGACTGAGCAGACTGCACAGTGGCTTGAGGGCGCCGGGCCAAGAGGCCTGAATTGAGACTGCAAATACTTTGCAGATTCCACAAATGCCTTATCATTGTGCATGTCTGTTTATTAGCATTTATCCATGTGTGCGGGCTGGTCTCAGTGCAGTGATGTCATTCTTCACCCATAATAGACAGCTGCCGGTTTATCTTTTCTGTATTGCCAGCCTGGCCGGGTGTTTGACTCCTGCAGGCTCCCGCATTGGCACGGGGTCATTCAATTAGGTAGATACAATAGGAGTCAAACATGGGGTCAAGACTAGGGAGGGTTTTTGATCTGGAGGTGGTGCGGTGGGCAGAGGTTGGAAGAAGCACAAACACAGGAGCAGCATTCCTCCAGCTAAGCCATGGTTTCTTCAGTCTGTGAAGTGAGGAGGGAGATGAATGGAGCCGGTATGTGGGTCAGATTCTAGGTCAGTGAAGTGGTAGGGAGGAGAAGTGACACCTATCTGTCAGTCACTGTCAGCTTTGAATCATGATGGTTTGGAGAGAGGCGAGAGTTAAGCAGGACAAATGAAGATGAGATTGACAGAGAAAAGTGGGTCAGGTGAGAAACAAGTTAGCAGAGAAGATTACGTGACACAGGTCTTTATCTGGAATAGTCACAAATCTGCGTTCCTCATTTTCTGTAATGATTTTCTCCACCCACAGCTTCATGTCGACCCTGCAACGACACAGAACTTCTCATGGCCATCTGCAACAGTGACTTTGGTGGGTATCTTACTCAGCAAATCCAACATGACACTCCTCTCGCTATTGTTCTTGTTCCTTCTGACTTTTCCTGCAGCTGCATCATTACATTTATTTTAGTGAATCAGTAACAGAAAGATTTTCCTTCCTTTTTGTAATTTTGTATATTGAACTGCTGAATACATTCTCCATTAAATAGCTTAAATCGAATAGAGTGGGACTGTAGTGTTTAGAGCAGCATGAAGCCTGTGCTTTTGGCTCATAGGAATTACTTGCAGTCAGTGGCCTCTTTATTTGAAACATCCCTTAATGCATGTGGTGTATACATGTGGTTCTGCTTTCTCGTCCTTTCAGTCATTCGAGGCTGTATTAAAAACGTCACCCATGACTCTCAGCGTCAAATGTCCTTAGTGGAGGTATCAGCAGCGAAGGTGTACTGGCAGCGCAGTGGAGTGTTTGAGCGACAGCTGGATCCGCTGGTGTCATCTCTGTCTTGGCACGGACACATCCACACACTCCTGCAGTGCCGCGTCAAGCCTGGAGAAGGAGAGTTTCTCTTCACTGGGTCAGAACACTTTGGGGAAGCTTGGTTAGGGTGTGCCCCACGATACAAAGACTTCCTGTCTGTCTACCACAATGCCCGAACGGCACGCCGGAATTCCTGTGACTTTCCTTTAGACTGAGGAGGTGCGTGTTGCTTTACTCAGCTGAGTAATCTAACCACAAGCATCACCCCTGCACTGGTGCCCTTTGGATCCTTCCTGTCATGTTCCACCAAGGTGGCACCAGCAGGGGAAAAGCAATTGAAATGCTGGTGAAAAAAACTCATTTGGAAGAGGAGAACAGGGCTAAGCAGCAGGGCCTCCTGCACTGCAGCTCAGAGAGGGCCAGCCTTTGTCTCGCTCCCATCACTGCCCTCGGTCCTGGGAGAATAAGGAGGGGTTGGGTTGCTGCTCTCTTTTTGTGCCTCTCCCTGCATCAACTGTTGTTCATTTTGCTGCCTCTCTGTGACGGTTGCCCTATGAACTGAGGCAGGAGGGTGGAATGAAGCACAGCCATGTATTCCTGCCAGTTTTGCTTTGGTGAATAGGGGTTTGCATATATGATTGTATAAGATGTGCATTTTACAGTTTATAAAATTTTAAAATCATGTTTTGTTTACTCATATCACATTTTCTGCAGCTGGAAATGTTTGCAGTAGACATTTGATTTCATTTTCTTTCTTTTTTGGTCAGTGCGTGCATGAAGTCTGTAAATCACTGAGACTTTTAAATAAATAATACAAATAATGATTTTCAGAGGAGTGTGGGTTTTTTGTATTAGATAAATCAACATTTCCTAATATACACAATATACTAATATACTTCACAGATTGTTTTTTTTGTATATATATATATATATATATATATATATACAATATATACTTTATATATATGAACAGATGTTGTGGTCAGTTCATAACTGTGTCTGATGAAGTGTTGTGAACTGAGCTCATCATCAATGAATGAAAATAGAAATTTTATGAGGCCCTCCATTTAGACAGAATATACTTTGGCTACTCAAAAGGTGGCTTTAGGATGGCTTAAATTACTTCCCGCCCCCTTTTCACATCACATGCAGCATAATCTGTATTTTTTGCGGGGAAGAGGATTTAGTGCTGAAGTGCCCCACAAGCTTATTTTTGTAATCAGTAATCATATTCTTATGATAATTGGATAGTCCTTCCTTGAAGTGAATTACAGAATAATCGTAGCTGGCCTACTAACTCTGAGCAGACTGAATCAGGCATTTCTTTTGAGTTGTGTGGCCTATGCATCACGGCCCAAGAAGACGCACGGACAGATGTGAGGCCCCTGAAGCCTGGGGATCCTCCCCCTCAGCCCCTCCCAGGAGAAGGGAACAATTAATTGACTTTTAAAGCAACTGCTTTCTGAGCCTATTCCACACTTCTCCTTGGCTGAGCAGGGCTCACAAATTGGTGTGTTGAACTTTTTATGAGGACTAAATAGCTGCCAATGAAAGTGTAAATGACTGTGCAGTGAATGGGCCCCACACAATGGCCCTGCAGTGAGTAGGCCTCTGGCAGACATAATGACCATTGTCACGGCTGCTGTCATCTAGAAACCATCAGGGCTCATGAATCCAAGAAGTCAGAGGAGGGGTGAGCCCTCTATGTTTTTTTTTTAACTCCATAAATATTTCCTCTTCTTATGCATTTCTGTTCAATTTCATTTTATAGCTTTGATTTTTCTCTATCATTCCTGTTAATATACATATCAGTTTATTATATGTGTATTTAACAAAATATTTATAATTCCTGTAGATAGATGATGTTTTTTGTTGGGTAAAGGTCATAAATGCGCCTTATTTTGATGAATGGTTCACAAAAATTGAGGCTTCCACAATTTAATTAATTAATTTTTTTATCCTGCGGAAGCACAGTCTGAAGTCTCCTCCTTCAGCTTTGTCCCAGGAGGCCACCATGTCAAATTTCCAAGGAAAATATAGTCTCTCTGCAGGCCTTTGAGACCACACTATTCTCATCTCTGGGAATTCCAGCAGGCTCTCATGGGGATGGAGCCTAGGAGGGCTCGGCCCGGAGCTGCTGCATGGTGCGCCGGCAGGAGTCCACCCAGACTGGGGGGTAATTGGTTTATCCCACCGCCTGGTCTGCTTTCCCATGTGGGCCACTGCTGTGGGGAGGCCCAGGGGTACAATATGGAAACAGCGTGATACCCTCCAATGCCGAACAGGCATTCACTGCTCCTGCTATAGAGACCTGAGACATGGGTAGCAGGAGCACAAAGCTGAAGCAGAAATGTTTCTTGGCTTTGAAAAGATTGCCATTTGGTCTCCTTTTGAAAGTGGGCAGCATTTGTGGTTGAAATAATTGAATTTTGACTAAAGCTTTTTTAAAAAAAATCTTCCCAATACAAAGAGCAGTCAGTTTGAGAGCTTTTCTAAAGTTATGCCTTATTGTCATCACTCCAGCATCTGGTTGAACATTACTTTTCATCAAGCTCGTGACAGACTTAAATGAAACACAAAGTCCAGTCATTTGGAAAAGGTTTTTAATAAAGAAAAGAAACTAAAGCTGAAATAAAACTTGATCCACAACATGTGCAGATACAGTTTAACACACAAATCAGCAGCAAATCTCCAGCCAAACAACAGGCTTTTCTGTTTACTTGGAAGAAGAGGCTTTTTAACTCAGTTTAATAACCATCTGAGCTAATATAATCCAGCAGGAGTGTGATGGGAATATTAACCTGTAAATGAAGCATTGTATTGCTTTTGTGCACTAGCCTTGTTTCATAGGCATCCCACTCCAACACTGCCAGTTAGACAACACAGACACTGTGTTATTGACTTAAGGTGGCCAAAAACAAACTTAAAAAAACAAAAACAAAGTACCTTTCATTATGTATGCTGTGTTTTGGTGTCTGTTATCTTGGCTGGTTTTGCTGTGTTTCCAGTATGTCTTGCGTTCTGTGTTGCCCTGTTCTCATATTTATATTTTATTATATTTATATATTTTTTTGTCTGGCTCCCTGTGATTCCTAGTTTTTTTCCTTTTCCTAGTTGTTTCTTTTGACTGTGTACCATGTAAGTTTTCACCAGCTATTATGAAAACTGTTTGTTGAACTATTCGGTCTCCAGCATCTGTCATTTGGGTCCTCTCCAGTAGCTGAAGATGCAACAGTGATATAATTAATAATCGTCTCCATGTAGAAATCTATAGCCAGGCTGCAGGCTCCATATTCTCCATAACTAAAACACACCCAATAAACATAAAAAGAAAACTGTGAGTCTAAATTTTGACTTAGCTCTGCCTCATTTTTTTTCAGTCTAACAAATACACACACACACACACACACACACACACACACACACACACACACACACACACACACACACACACACACACACACACACACACAAAAAGCTTGCTTCTGAGGGTTTTCCACAGAAGAATCTATTGATATTTTCAACATCTGATTTAAAAAGCCAATTTAATCAAACGTTAATAAGTTTGTTTGTTTTTTCACATTACTTCATGGCACTAGTTGTTCTTTAACATCAGATAACCACACAGCTCAGTGAATTCCAGCATGGTATCGCAGCACTGTGATAGGATGCCACCTGTGCAACAAGGCCAGTTGTGAAATTTCCTCACTTCTAAATTTTCCACAGTCATCTGTTAGTGGTATTATAACAAAGTGGAAGTGATTGAGAACAACAGCAACTTTGCCACAAAGTGGTAGACCACGTAAAATGACAGCCAGTGGATGATGAGGTGCATAGTGCACAGAAGTCACCAGCTTTCTGCAGTTAGTCGTTACAGACCTCCAAGCATCATGTGGCCTTCAGATTAGCTCCAGAACAGTGCGCAGAGAGCTTGGTGGAACAGGTTTCCATGGCTGAGCAGCTGCATCCACACCTTGCATCACCAAGCACAATGCAAAGTGTCAGATGCAGTGGAGTAAAGCACGCCACCACTGGACTCTAGAGCAGTGGAGACGTGTTCTCTGGAATGACGAACCATGGTTCTCTGTCTGGCAATCCGATGGATGAGTCTGGGTTTGGTGGTTGCCAGGAGAACAGTACTTGTCTGTCTGCATTGTGCTGAGTGTAAAATTTGGTGGAGGGGAGATTATGCTGTGGGGTTGTTTTTCAGGCGTTGGGCATAGCCTCTTAGTTCCAGTGAAAGGAACTGTTAATGCTTCGGGATACCAAGACATTTTGGACAATTTCATGCTCCCAACTTTGTGGGAACAGTTTGGGGATGGCCCCTTCCTGTTCCAACATGACTGACAAAACAAGGACCATAAAGACATGGATGAGTCAGTTTGGTGTGGAAGAACCTGACTGGCCTGCACAGAGTCCTGACCTCAACCTGATAGAACACCTTTGGGATGAATTAGAGCGGAGACTGAGAGCCAGACCTTCTTGTCCAACATTAGTGTCTGACCTCACAAATACTCTTTTGGAGAAATAGAAAAAAAGTCCCATAAACACACTCCTAAACCTTGTGGAAAACCTTCCCAGAAGAGTTGAAGCTGATATAGCTGCAAAGGGTGAGCCAACATCATGTTAAACCCTGTGGATTAAGAATGGGATGTTACTCACGTTCATATGTGTGTGTGAAGGCAAACGAGCAAATACTTTTGGCAATATAGTGAATAATCAAAGTAGAGTAGCTTTAATGGTGTAACAGGATTTTACCCAGGAGAATTAAAATGGCCTTGACGGCCAGAAAAGATTCATTTCGCCTTTTCTTCATTCAGATCTCACCACATCAACATTTAAAAATCCTCCACATCCAGGCAGTGATGTCTATATTAGACTAACAAATTCATTATGAGAGATAAAACAGAATAATACCCCTTTCACGATATAGCAGCAATAGCCACATGGTGGCAGCAGATAACTCTGGAAGACTGTGGTGGTCACGCACAGTCGCTCAGACATTGATCCAACTCCGAAGTGACACTGACTGAGTCAGAACCAGTGTTCATTTCTTTGTCTTTCTTTTTTCTCGTGTTAGTGAATTATTAATTCACGTGCATCACAAACGCCACTTTTCTTTTCTTTTTTGTAACACTTCATGGTTCTGGTTTTTGTCATGTTTCTCTGATTTGCCATTTTTCAGAACTTTATAATCGCCCCGATGTTTATTTTGAAGGGTTTATTCCCACCTTAAAGCATGTGACTTTGCCATGACCAAAGCCGAGTCTCTTTCTTCTTCTTCTTCTTCTTCTTCTTCTTGTTAAGGTATCACATGTCACCATGGGCCCATGCGGCTTACAGTCCGGGAAGTAAAAGCACTTCCTCCTTCCTATCACAGTGGTAGTAAAGAAACCAGGCAGCCTAACAGGAGCTCTGACATTGTTGCCAATGGGGATCCTGAAGGTCTTCCGACGCAGTTTCTGCTGATTTTTTTTTTTTTTTTTTTTTTCTGCGCGTCTGCGGCGTTTTATAATAACGGCCAATGCCACTGGGCTCAATCACGAAAACGGTTCAGTTGTAACTAAAAGCGGTCAGAGTGCAGCTCTTTGTGGCACAATGGCTGCGACGTAGCGCAACTTTTTTTTTTTTTCTTTTCTTTTTTTGGTGCATGATCGACAGCGCTTTTTGGTGCCGCAAACTTTTACGGACTTGTAGGAAGAAGCTGACAAGACTTGCAACATGAAGAAGCAGTTTAATCGCATGAAGCAACTTGCCAACCAGACTGTTGGAAGGTAGGCGTTTTAAGTTAACTACATGCATTGTTACAAAGTGATGTCATACAGTATTGTGTTAGGCCAGCGCTTATAATTTATGTCTTCCAATTGTCATCTAGCTGCTTATTGTGGGCGGTGGCGAAAGGGCTGGCCACGATTTTGTGTAATAAAAACCTGGAGAATTTATAAAGGGTCAGGAAACGAAAGCATCGGTTTGCAGTTAAATGATGTCAGAAATGCAGCAAACGTGCTAAAATTTCACATTAATGTTTTCTGAGTGTTTTTAAACAACACGAGGAGATTGGAAAGTAGATGTTCCAGATGTGGTTTAAAAGTATGTGACTGTCACGGTGACAAGACTAAACAAAACACATGAATTGTCAATTTAAATGTGTCTTGAGTAGCATTAAGTAGCTTCATTAGATAAATGGCTGCAAATATCATTACTGTCACTATTAGCATCACTGCTGCTGCCTTTAATTAATTAATTGATGGCTCAAATGTAGGCCACTAAGCACCAATGAAATTATGTTGTCTTTATTTAAACAGGGAAACCCACTGACAGCTAGCTCTCCTACACAAGGAAGTCCTGCTTGGGATACATAGGAGCTAATCAAAACATGCAGACCGCATACAATAAAACAACAAAAGCAATATAGTAAACATGCACCAATGTGAGGGAAGGAGACATTTAAATAATAAATAATAAATAAATAAAAAAGCAGATTCATTTTGTTTGTATGCTGTTAGTGTACCTGGAGGAGGCCTCAGTTCTGAACTCACTTCTCTGTCATCAACACCTTTTTTCTTTTTTTCCTGTGGGCACAAGAATGACCCCACATTTTATTGCTCTGTTCGAATGGCATATGTTCAGTTACAGGCTAGGATGTGCACATAAGCATGTTTCCTGATGTGTGTCGGCAGGGCAAACTACCTATACCATCCTCCTTCCTATCTCTCTGATTGAGTGTCTCCAGTTATTACTGTATTAATTAACCAGTCTGCTGGTTATTAGTTTCCATTAATACCCTGCAGGCGCTGGCCTTGGATTCCTTGCATATGTTAGTCTACATGTTGTGTAAGAGCAGTAAAACTCAACTGAGCAGAATGACAGCTTGCTTACTGAAAGGCAAAACAGCTTGCTAGCACACACCCACTGTGTGTGTGTGTGTGTGTGTGTGTGTGTGTGTGTGTGTGTGTGTGTGTGTGTATTTGGGGGGTTAACATTTATTCCACAGCTTAAGTAAGAGTGGGTGGGAGCTAAAAAATACATTTAAAAAATTAATCACAGCAAGCAATCACTCAGGGCAAATGGAAGTTAAATGTTTACCCCAGTCTTTGTGTTACACATGGTCACACGTAATAAACCATAAAGTAAGGTTATAAAGGTTTAGATGAGATTGCCATCATGAGCTTGGAGAAAAAAAAAAGGTTTACCTGCTAACAAATGTACCAAATGTAGTTTGACAGAACTGGCTGTGAACATCTGCAGTAAATCTGCGTGTGTGTGTGTGTCCCCCCCGTGAGAGTTTGTGATGATTTGTGGTTTTCTGTTTGGCCCAGGAAGGGCCGGGCACAAAGAACGGTTTTTGTGGAGTAAGCATTTCTGTATCTGTTGACAGTGGAGGGATGGGGGGCTGGGGTGCCATGCAGCCACAAAGTCACGTTTTTATAAAAGAGGAAGCCAGATTGATTTACATGTGATTAATAAGAGGAAGCAGCTCAATTCAGATGTAGCTGCATTGTGGTAGAAGATAATAGGGTAGCAGTGTTTATGGATTCATCCATTCCTCTGAAGCTTACACGGTGCCCTGTACTAAAACTGATTCAGAAAAACATGATATGTTCCATCATTATGAGCAGGGTTTAAGAATTGTGATTGTGTGTGTGTGTGTGCGTTTGGTCAGTTTTCCTACAGGTGCATGTTTTAAAGCTTCAGCTCTTCTTCAGCTTGCTGTGAAGTTTTCTTTCAAGGTCGGCCTGTTTTCAGAACAATAGCTGCTGGCTAGAGCCAAGCTGCACTCCACTCCAATCAATGCTAATACCGTATTGATAGGAATCTAAAGATTGCTCATGTAGCTTTTTCCTTCAGAGACAAAACCAATAAAGCCTAATGTGTAATGTGATCATATAGATCAGTGTGGAGGTATTCTGGCTGCAGATCTAATACATTACAAACCATGTAAATAAATGGTTTGTTTTCTATCTGTGTCTGCATTCTTAATACATTAGAGTGATTGATTTGTGTCCATTTGTTTATGTTCCATTTTAAATCAGTTTCTTCTATGTTTGGACATATGCTGGAGATCCAGAAGAAATTGGCAAGAGCACACACATTTGTGTAGATACCTTTGTGAAGAGACTGATTGATGTAATGCCTTCCCTCGACCCTTACCCTGAGTTAAACCTAAATATAATGATAACCATAAAACCAGGTCTTCACTCACAAGCAGGCCTTTAAAGGAAAAAAAAAAAAAGTGAGGATGGGCCAAAGGTCCCCACTTTCCCAAAATGTCCTCATTCCACTGGTTTAAAATTCAAACTGGTCCCCACGAGGGTGCTTTGACAAGTACACACAGGTGATCTAATCAAGTGGTCCAGAGCTCAGATGTATTTAATTAAATGATAAGTGGAGGGGTATTTATCAAGCACTGATCTGGTCTGACCACATTCACTCACACAGCTTCACTCTAGAGCTTTTATTTTTTTTTAACCAGGAAGTGAACCTCTTGAGATTAAGACACTGCTTTGCGAGTGTGCTCCTGGGCTCATGTCGGCAGCATTACTCTAGAACATTTCAGGCATGAGTGAAGTCAGCCTGTACTGCATTTTGAGGGTGTAACATGAAGATCTTACTATTGTCTCATGTCAGTATCGGGTAATAACTCTTGCATGTGAGAAGATTAATTGATACCCTGCAAGATATAAATCTACTGTGTGCATGGGTCTGCTGTTAAAGGGTGGGGACAGGCCTTCAGAGATTTGTGCCATGAAGACATATCTGTGTGCTGATGGATTTGTTAGCTGAGCGAGATGTAAAACAAACAACTGAAGAACAGTCGCTGATGTTCTAGAGGGTTGGCTTTTTGTCAACATTTCCTAGAAGTTTTGGAGAAATGTCAAGATTTTCTGCAGACTCTGCAACAATGCAGCATGTGTTTGGTGTGTTTCACACATCAACAGGCCACCTGGCAATATCCACCTCCCTCCATAGGGAAAAACACACCTCTACATGTTGTCATAACAAACACAGGGCAGATGAAACCTCAGGAAGTTTTTTTTTTTTTTTTTTTGGGACAGGGTGGAGAATCACAGTGACATTTATGCATCAGTGTTGAGCACGTTTGTACAAAGTCAATTCAGTTTTATTTATATAGCACCAAATCACAACAACAATCCCGTCAAGGCACTCTATGCTGTAAGGTAACGACCCTACAATATTAGAAAGATCTCCAACAATCACAAAACACCCTATAAGCAAGCGCTTGGCAACAGTGGGAAGGAAAAACTCTCTTTTTAAATAGGAAGGACCCTCCAGCATAACCAGGCTCAGAGAGGGGCAGCAATCTGCTGCAATCAGCTACAAATAGTACCCAATAAGTATATTATGACAACAATTTATAGTAGATTTCAGCTTACGCCTGCAGTAAGTCAGCAGAATACTAAACACAGTGCGAACTGCAGACTGGTTGTGCTGGGGAAACTACTCAACTTTGATGGTCTCATTAGCTGCAGGAAAAAAAAAACAGACCAGAGCTAGTAACAGGTCAGTCAGGTTCCTTCAAATAAAATGTCTGCATTGACACCATGTGAAGGAGGTGCCACAACATGAAAGCATGCTGAATAGTCATAAAATCCAAAAAATAACCTTATTGTGCAAGCTTTTCGTATCTCACCTGTATTGCTGTAGGACAGGTGTGTGTCCTGTTTGTTGTCAGTCTTTGACCTCTGGCCTTTGTCTTTCTCTTCACAGGGCTGAAAAAACTGAGGTCCTGAGCGATGACCTCCTGCAGGTAAATATTATCTTTTGTTTAAAGGCACTTTATTTCTAATAGGTTTTATCTAAAAAAATGCACATTTCAGCAACACTCAAGTCTATGCACATATACACAATCACCCTCAGAATGATGCATGAGTGAATGTTTTCAGTTCGTGGTGTGTGAGATGAATGGCTGCCAAGCCTTGTAAAATTTGACATTAGATTCCTGAAAGTGAAAGTTTCCCTGGAGACAGAAAATCAGGAGGAGAGATACAGGGGAAGACACACGGGAAATAGGCGACAGGTTGGGACTCGAACCTGCGCCGCCCGCACCGCTACACGGCACATGAATATGGTCGCCTGCTCAAACACTGAGCCACCCCAGTTCATATGGGCCTACCAAAATCGGACAGTAATAGATTGGAAAAGGGTTGCCTGGTCTGATGAGTTGCGATTTCTGCTGTGATGTTCAGATGGGAGGGTCAGAATTTGGCATAAACAACATGAAAGCGTGGACCCATTCTGCCTTGTAGCAACAGTTCAGGCTGCTGCTGGTGGTGTAATGGTGTGGGGGATATTTTTGTCCCTTCCCCCATGCCTCACCCCAAGCCGGTTGTGGCAGATGACCGCCCCTCCCTGAGCCTGGTTATGTTGGAGGTTTCTTCCTGTTAAAAGGCAGTTTTTCCTTATCACTGTTGCCAAGTGCTTGCTCATAGGGGGTTCGTTTTACAGTATAAAGCACCTTTTGTGCCTAATAAAGTGGCCAGTGAGTGTATATCAGCTGTCACATTAATTGTATCTCTTCACAGTAGTCTGGGATTGTGCAGACGTGGCGTCTCTGGGGTGTAAAGTAAATCATAGCACAGTGTTCTCCACAAAAACAGCATGGATTGCTGAACGAATGACTAAATCTCAGTCATTCTTTATAGGTCTATAATCTGAAATGACAATCTCATTTCAAATCAGTCAACAGAATATTATCTGCAAAACTATTTTTGATTAAAATAATTTTTTTAGTTGGTCCCAACACCTAAAATCTAATCTTTGGTGTTTTTGTTTTTCATCAGTGTAGTTATTGGCTGGATGTACTCTGAATGTTGCAGTGTTGTACACTATTTATTCTCCCTGTAAGTTGAATAAGTAAAGAACCTTATATGTTACAGTTTTTGCCAGACTTGCAGTAAATTACAGGCCCTGAGCTGATTGTATTGTTGCACCCCTAGCAGCTAAGGTTTTGCCTGTTTATATATATGTTTATACTGTGACTGAGTTTGTCACCTATGAAAGGGTGTTTTGTCCTATTCTATTATTATGTCCTAGTCTAGCTGCAGCTTATTTTAAATTAATGTGTCTGCGTGTAAAAACAGCTTGTTTAGATCTCATTTTCTGGAACAGTTAAATACGGAAGTTATCAACGGACTTAACAAGTTCCCCTCAAAAGCTCTGTTAAAGCAATCACGCCTTGGCTTGTTGATGCCAAGTCTCTCTGCAGTCTCATAGTACAACTGCTGCCATTAAAACTTTACTGGTTGGTCCTTAATTCAGCATTGCCTAGCCAGCTCAAGGGTTTGGCACAGCACAAGTGCCTTATGGCTTTCCACTCAAGGCGAGCTCTGGCGATGCTCTGTTATCTTGAAATTATTCTTGATGTGCACTGTTGTGTTGTGTGGTGGTGGTGGTGGTGGGGCGCTCTGGCTAGTGAAGCTGTGAGGTCACTGTTAGGAAAATGGTGTGAATAAATATGACGAACTGGGAGGAATAGTTCATGTTCAGAGAAGAAAGGAACTTTTGTGGAAGAAAGTAAAGATGAAGGAGTGAAGGAAAAACTCAACAACCCCCATACTGTCAGAGTTTTATGACATGTAGCAGTTGAACTATGAACCCGATCTAGATACAGTAGTTTGCAAGACAAATATCAACTATCCATCCATCCATCCATCCTTTTTCACCCGCTTATCCAAGGCCAGCCTGTCCAGCGTCATCCCCTCCACTGATCCAGCTCATCACCGGGTAGTGATCAGTTTACAACTCAGCTCCTCTCATCACCCGAGTGTTGAAGTGTCCCAGCATGACAATTGAGTCCCCAGGTGGGGCACCCACTAGCATCCCACCCAATGACTCCAAGTAGGCATAAGTGCAAATGACAGTCATGACTCATTCCTCAACCCAAGGGTGCAGGAAAGTAGTCCTCTTGTCTCTCAGGGAAAACCAGTTTGTCTAAAAATATGCATAAACACCTGTTTTGTTGTATTTAAGACATTCAGGTTGCTTGTGTCTTTGCCCTGCCATAAGTATCCAGCATAAGCTGGCCCAACCCTTCCCACACCATTCTTTGCTCGTCTTTGGCGCTAAATGACAGAAGCTTTCTGCTGCGTTAGGCATTCCTTAAGCTCCGGCCCTCAGTGAGGAATGTGATTGTCAGGCAACAAGCATAGTGGAAAATGCATGTCAGAATCTGTGCTATTTGCAAATAACACACACACACACACACACACACACACACACACACACACACACACACACGCGCGCACACACACACACACACACACACACACACACACACAAAATATAAAGCGGAGAGTCCGTTTTCAGATTTGTTGCTGATTCACAGAGCAGTGAATCAGAATCAGCATTGTAATTTAATCACACTGCCTGGAAAAGTGTTTTTTTCTTCACTCTTTCCAAACAGCGGAGAGAGAATATGCCCCCCCCCCCCCCCCACACACACACACACACACACTCTTTCAGGACCGCCCTCTGTGAGAGGTCCAAATTGAAATTTGACTCTATATGACTTCCAGTCTTTTCCATTTTTCCATAGTCGTTTGCATTGGCTAAGGTATTTATCTTGTTCGGACACGTCCTGCATCAGTGGGAGAGTTGAGGAGGCTGTCTGACTGGATTGTATCTCTGCCTGCCTGGTCTCACAATTGAGAGCTAGGCTAGAGCCGAGCCCATGTCTAAGTACTTGAGGGGGATTGGAGAGTATGATGGACTGGTAACTGATAATATGTGACAAGCAAGTGTCTACCAGTGAAGCAGCTGGTGAGGCAAAACAACTTCTTTCTTATTTCATGGGAAGCTTTAACCCCTTCGGTCACTGCGTACACAATTGTGTACATCACTTTCTATGGTTATATATTGTACTTTGTGACATCTTCTACCTAAAGAAGATTATGTAGGCAGAAGATGACCACCAATATTCCTGTATCGTGACTGAGGGGGATGTGCTGGAGGAAACTTGTCTTGCTGCTTTCTTCTGTTTCCAGTCTAACCTAAGCCAATCAGTTATTGGTTTCATATTTAATGGACAAACACAAAAGTGGTGGCCATTTTCTCACATAACTTCTTTACTAGTGTGTATTTTCAAAAAAATGTGACACTATTCCTTTTAGGCAGACGTGAGCCTTTGGATTGTTTTTCGCATTAAAATCTCATTTCTGCTCAGTCACCAGCTAGTCGGACAGTAAATGGGCCTGCCAACAAGTTCAGCCACAGAGTCACCTGCCAGCCGGCAGCTAACCAGCCATTCAGTCAGCTGAAGCGGCTCCAATCCAGAAAACATAACTGTATCCTGTGTGACTCACTAAACGTTCCATGTTTTTTTGTTATGAAAGGTCAGAGGTTGTCAGCTTGCTGTATTCTGTTTTCACTGCTGGTTGGGGGTGGGGTGGGGTGTGTGTGTGTGTGTGGGGGTCATCTCAGTCCTGTTAATTGTCAGAATGTGTGGGCTTGTCTCTGCCTATGATCTGGGAGTGTTCCTGTTTTATCTGAATTTTTTTCCCTGCTCTTCCAACTCTTTGACTTCAGTTTGTCTGAGCATTTCTCTTTCTTTGTTTCCTTAATGGAGGATCTCCCTGAGGAAACATCTCCTCTTGTGAGCACAGTAAATCCTGCAGCTTCAGAACTGAGACTAACTTAAGTCTGATGATTATTAGATTTCCTTATTACACCATTTATTATTTTAACAGGGTTCCACCCGGCTCGTGCCTCTACTGTATTACCATTATATCTTAGACATCTCATTTTTTAGAAAAACACTTGGTTGGCAGAACCAGAGGCTTGCATGAAAACACTTCTCTGCACGTGTCGTCACGCTCTTTTTAGCAAAAAATATTTCAAATAGTGTGCAGTTAAAAATGATGTCTTTCCTTATTTAAAACACAAGAAAATACTGGCACAAAGTCAAGTTTAACAAAACTTTGCAATTCCCACAATCCCAACCTCAGCAGCTGATGTCTTCGTAATGCTATTGAACCTTCTTTAACCTGCCTTCTATTCCTACTTCCTGTGCAAGTCAATTCACAGCTCACCTCCATCCATTTCATGCTAATAATAAATATCATATCTGCTGTCCTTGATGCCTGCTCTGTGCTCTGGGGACTCTTAGCCTCTGTGCTTGCCTTCTCTCTCAGTTCTGATCAAGAGAAAGAGAAGTTGGAGGGGATTTTTGTGAGGGGGGAAAAAGAGCTTGCAGTTTAATACATGCTTTGTATCAGTAACTGCCCTGAGTTTCCTGTGGTGTGCTCTCACAAAAAATAAATGAATAAATACTCTTCTATTAAGACTAATACTGTGATTATCAAGTCTGTTCAGTCCTCCGTACCGCCCACTCTGCAGTCACTCAGGCCTCTTTTCCTTTTTGGCTACATCGTTGGAAGTCTGGATCCAATTGTACTGGGGATCAGCTGAATAGTCAGCGAATCAATTGGATCCAGGCGAGGAAGCCAAGTCCAGCTGTGGTTTGGCATGCTGCAACAGCTGCAGGAAAGGAGGAGGAGAGTAAAGGGAGAGGGTGGAGTGAAGCCGTGTGAGCTTGTGAGAGAGACTCAAACAGTGTAAAGAGAACAGTGAATTTGTGAGGATGAAAGTAAAGGAAGAAGAAGATGGGATCAGACAGCAAATGAGGGGCTCTCAGATGTAACAGCGTAGCTAATGTTTATACTGAAACAGGAAGAGGAAGTGGATACTTATGGCAAGCAGCTAGTTGGGTGAAAGATCAGCATGTATCAGACTCTGGAAAGATTGCAAGTGACTTAAGTTTGTGGTTTCATAAATCTTTTAACTATTCAAAACTGCTCTGTTTGTTTGTTTTTAGTATTGCACACACTTTATCTGCCAAAGGATACTAGGCTGTTAGTTTGCCCACAGTAGTGATGTTACAGATGTCAGCAGATTAACTATAATTTTTGTGTTCTTCATATAACTGCTGATCATTTACAGAGTCTACTGTAGTTGACAGACTTTTCAAACCCACATCTGGAAGAGTCTGGAACTTGACAGTTCAGTTATTGTCACGATGTCAGAAAGAGGCCTGAAACTCTCACTGGTGTTGCATTTGAGGACAGTCTGACAGTGGAGATTACAAAGTTGGATTCCTCATGGCAAACTCCTTGTGCCTCAATTATTTCTGCAACTGCTATTTGTCATTTTACATCAAATTGCTTGCAAGTTATTTGGTGAATTATTACAACAGAATTCTTGCCTCAGTTATCTAATGTTAATCATTCCACAGTGATAATCATACATTGAGACTGAGACTAGTTTTCCTTTTATTAGTTATTAGTTTTACAAATGAAGAAGAAGAAGAAGAAGAAAGAGCTTTATTTGTCACATACATTTACATGCAGTGAAATTCATTCTCTGCATTTAACCCATCACACACATGGAGTATGTAGTACACACAGCACAGCATGGAGCAGGGGGCAGCCAACGGGCGCCCGGGGAGCAACCTGGGGGGGGGGGCTTGCTCAGGGACCCACAGTGATGCCAGCCCGAGGATTTGAACCAGGGTCCTCTCAGTGACGAACCCTCTTCTTCTCCCCTAGGCCACCACTCCAGGCCAATCAATCAATAATAATATATAATAAATCATAAATTGTATCCATTACCAGTCTCTAAACTGATTTTACAGAAAATATAATGAGTTCAAATATGTATTGGTATTACATTCTGAAATTTCCTACTTAAGGGAATGCCTATTCCTGTTGGAAGTGTGGAAAAGAATCATTTTAAGTGTAGGCTTTCCTCATCATTTGAGACATTTGTTTGTGTAACCATAACTGCTAACTAGGTCTGTGCTGGTGGTTAATACCAGGTAATACTCATCCATTTCAAAACCAAATGGCATCCATCAGATTTTGTATTTGCTTTTTCCCCCTGCTGCTTGTCTGGGTTGTGGGTGCAGCAGTAGAGATGCCTCACAAAGGCCTTCCCAAGCCAACCAAGAGAGATAATCTCTCCAGTGTGTCCGTGCTCTGCCCTGGGGCCTCCTCCCAGTGGGACATGCCTGAAACACCATGCTCAGGAGGCATCCTGGCCAGATGCCTGAACCACCTCAACAGGTGGCTGTGGCTCAGGAGGTAGAGCAGGTCATCTACTAAGCGGAAGGTTGGTGGTTTGATCCCTGGCTGCTCCAGTCTACATGCCAAAGTATCCAGCAATCCAATGCATTCACTGGAGTGGGAATGTGTGTGCAAATGTTAGGTAGAAAGGTGTAGCAAAAAGTGATTGTATGAATGTGTGTGAATGGGTGGATGAAGACATGTTGTATAAAGCGCCTTGAGTGCTCAGAGTGGAAAAAAATGTTATATAAGAACCAGCCCATCTACCATCTCTAAGCCTGAGCCCAGTCACCCTTCTTGTGTCGATGAGCTCACTCTTTTGGTCGTAACTCAGAGAGCTCTTGACCGTAGGTGGGAACGCTGATCAACCAGTAAATGGTCAGCTTTGCTTTTGTGTTCAGCTCTCTCTTCACCACAGCAGACCAGTACAGCTGCCGCATCACTGCTGACATTGCACCAATCCGTCTGTCCATCTCCCCTCACTCTTGAACAAGACCCAGAGATACATAAACTCCTCAACTTGGGGCAGCAACTCGTTCTCAAGCCGGAGTGGATGCTATCTTTTTCTAGCTGAGAACAATGACTTTAGACTTTGAGGTGCTAATTCTCATCCCATCTGCTTCGCACTTGGAAGCAGACTGCCCAGTTTCAGGCTGGACGTCATTGCTTGATGATGCCAACAAGATGAAACCCAAATATTAGTAGAAAAATAGGCACAAGAAAATATACAGCGTAAGAATGTCATCAAATTTGGTTCTCGCTGCAATCAAATACAAGTTCAAAAAGTTTTTTTTTAAATTTTTTTCTCGTCCCTAATTCTGGGACATGATTGTTTTACCAGGATGATTCAAATACTGAAGGCTAATTGTACCACCCTGGTGCTGGGAAATGAGATAAAATACAAGTTATTGTTGTTTGTCGACTCAAATAATGTTTCTAATATGTGCTGTAAATCCTACAGTTTCCTCTGGATCTGGCTGTTCTTTGTATTTTTAGCTCACTTCAGGATTTGATTTAGTCTTTATCAGCATTTTTATCTAAATGCAGCACATGTTGTCGAATGCATTTTTTTTGTTTTTTGGCTTACTTGTGTTCTGCACTTTTGCAAGTGATTCCTGAAAGCTGTAGTGTGCTGCGCACTCAGGGCCACCATAGAGAAAATTGGTCAAATTGTCTTTTAGGAGCAGACAGAATGTAGAATTTATATTTCTCACTTCAGGTCTCCTAAAATTAAACTGTTGGGTCAAGCTGAAAAAAGTATAGTGTGCTGTAGGGGCTGTGGTAATATGAGGTAAAGAGGTGAAGACACCGCTGAGAATTTCCGTTTAATACCTGCTCGTGTTGTATAACCAGTATCAGTCCTGCAGTCATACTGATGCATCTGTTTTCTTTGATAGTATCTCTTGCTCTCTCTTCCCTGTGCTCAGTAAAGGCCTGCTATCGACGCTGACTCCTTCCATCTGGCTGTCAGAACTGCATAAGAGAACTGGACAAACAGCAGCTACAACCGCCATCATATTTCAATAACACAAGCAGGCTGGAAAAATGTAGAGACAAATGTGTGCGAGTGAAGCATCTGTGTTTTGATTTGTAGCCCTCACTTGTGTTGTTTCTGCTGAACAGGAAGCTTAAATGGTCCATTTCCTTCATCCTGGTTTAATTCAGTTAGCTGAACTCTTCCACGGTAGACCTGCTTTGCTTGCTCTGATTCAATAACGTTGCTTTTTTTTTTTTTCTTTCCTTTTTTTTTTATATATATGTGCGCTCACAGATCGAGAGGCGGCTGGAGCTGGTTCGTCTGGTGTCTCACAACACGCACAAGAGGCTGGTGTCCTGTCTGCAAGCTCAACTGGGCACAGACACAGAGAAGAGACACGTAAGCGGCACCCTTTTTCTGTCTGTCCCAGAAAACAGATTTATTCAGTCATTTAGCTGCTGAACTTTAAACCGACATATCATAAATGTATTTTATCATCACATCATGTCAGCAGCATGCCACATTTTGCATGTAGCTCACCCACAAAATTACTAAGGATTAATCACTGTGACAGTCAGTAGAAACAAGGGCCCTGCTAACTTGTGCTTTTCTTATGTAACACACAGATATAACAGAGAACCAGGGGCAGAATATTCAGCACTGGCCTCCTGCCAGCTTCACTATCTCTGTTTAGCAGACCCAGCCCAAATGGCCAATAAAAGTGACATAACTCTGAAGGAATTCCTGTTACATTGTTGTACTTTGATTAGTTTCTCAATGAAATCATCTTCATGGCGCATTGTTTGGTGCTCCTGCAGGCACTGTGAAATTAAAAGATAACCCAAGAGCACGTTATTGCTCTTATTTTAGCCCTCTAGTCCCGGATTGATGTGCAACACAAACTGGAATATGTATTATATCTTTACTAACCCAAGGGTGACTAAAAGTACTAGCATGAACGTTTAGGACAAGGCCTCCAAATTAGGCCAAAATAGCTTTGCGGAAGGTACTAAGATGTCTGCTGCAGGGTTTTCTATCATGAAATGGGGCTGTAATGTGGTTCTGACTTGTACATTTTTTTAGTAGATTTTCATTAATCATAGGAGGATTATATTGCCATTGGTGATAGGTATTGTTATTGTTTAATGATAAAAATTTGTAGGGTGGGACACACCAGAAAAAGTTTGAGAACCGCTCTCCTGTATGATGATCACTGGAGGTTTCTCTTTGGTGTTTCTGCACCACATTTCAGTCAAATCCAAATAAGAAAAGAAAAATGTCAATGAAGTGAGGTTTCTCAAGTAGACTGAGCAATTTTTTTTTTTACCTCGCAGAAAAAGCTGCCCTTGACGGCACTGTCTCAGACCATGCAGGAGGGAGGTGGTCAGCTCGGGGAAGAGAGTTTGATTGGGTGAGTTACCATCAAAAGACCAGTTTCAGCATCATTTAAGTGTAACATATAACATTTAAGTAGGCAAATTTGGTCATCAAGATAAGAGTGTGGGATCTAACAGGAAGTCTTTACACAAATGTTTTACTCTCTGTGAGGGAAAAGTAGTGATAACTGGCATATTTGCATATATTCCTCTGTGCATGGATCAGCAAAATGATGGACGTGTGTGGGGACGCTGAGGGCAAGTTAGCCACTGAACTGTTGCAGCATGAAATGCAGGTGGAGAAAGACATTCTGGATCCTCTCAACCAGCTGGCAGAGGTAAAAACACACAAGTTGTCACTTTTTTTCATGCTTGCATTGATGCGTTATCTTTTTGTTGTTCTTTAAATCCCTTTTTAATCATGCACTATATTTTAAAGCAACTGAAATGTTAAGCTGTACTTTGTTTTTGTGCCAAATTCAACAATGCCCTTTAGCATTGTTTTGTGTTCATTGCCATTCTTTCTACTTAAAATTGACTCAGTTCTCACAGGAAAATTGCCCTAACTGCTGATTATGGCTTTACAGTGCATGTGTAGTCATGCTGTTCTCATGGTTCCTCTTGTTTCTGTCACAGGTAGAAATCCCCAACATACTAAAACAGAGAAAGCAGCTTGCTAAGCTGGTTCTCGATTATGACTCGGCTAAAACAAGGTACATTTCCATACAGCCTGAATGCAATTAAAAGTGAAATCTTTGCATGGTCCCTTTCTTTCAAATGTTTCCACAAACATGTCTGAGTGTCTTAAATCACTATTTTTCTGCAGGTGGTTACAGGCGACTAAGTCCACCAATCAAACCGTGGCAGCTAAAGTTGACTCGCTCAAAGACGAGATGGACGAAGCGCTCAATAAAGTAGAAATATGCAAGGTAGGGTTTGTGTTGAGTCCTTCTGTCCACACAGAGTCTTGAGATTTACTACTAAAAATATGATTTATAATGGTGCAATACTTTAGCAGTCATTGTGGTTCAAGTAAGTTGCACAGAGAGAAGTTACTGGAGGCATGTCAAACTAATAGCTGTACATTCCAGTCAGGGTTGCTGCATAGGGTTAGGATCATATTTAATGAACTGGCTGAACAAAGAAGGCTTTATATGGGGAATGGATCAGGACACTCATGCTATGCACATTATTCGAGCCAAGTAATTAAAGGTCATAGCTTTGTCATACCTGTGAAGAGTTTGCTGGTGTTTGCCATATATGTAAAAAAGTTTTCCCCTTCATTTCGTACAGGACCAGCTCGCTGCAGATTTGTACAGCTTTGCTTCCAAAGAGGGAGAATATGCACGCTATTATGTCATGGTGAGTGCGCCTCAGTTTACTGTTAATGGAAATTTAAAATATGGCGTGTTCCGCTATAACAGAATTACTAGGTGACGCGTGAGGACTGAATACCATGTTGACATTTGTAGAGGATTTGTGTATTTGATTTTTGTGTGTATGTTTGTGTCTGTATGAAAGTTATTAGAGACCCAGGCAGACTACCATAGGAGGTCTCTGGCAGCTCTGGAGGCAGTTATACCAACTATCCAGATACAGCAAGGTGAAAAATGACACAAAACATAGTTATTAAATATCTAAACAATATAAAAGATTTTCGTGTGCATTACAGCAGAGCAACAGTATGAAAGGATAGATCACACAAATATAACTGGAAAAAGTTGATTTAAAAAGGCTAAATAAAGGATATAACATAGCTGCTGTCATATGTACAACTGTAAAAGAATTGTTGACAGCCATGAAATGAACTGCAGACAGTTACTGAAACAAGTGCCAAGGCAGAATATTGATGATGCTCCTCTCACCTAGACACCTGGATGGAGAAGCCGGCATTTGGCACGGCTCTGGAGGAGCATCTGAAAAGGACCAGCCGTGAGATTGCTCTGCCGATTGAGGCCTGCGTCATGATGCTGCTGGAAACCGGCATGAAGGAGGAGGTACGGATGGAGAGATGGCAGAAGAGACTGGGAGACTTTGCTTAAATAGGGCAAAGTTGAGGGTTAATTGACCAGAATTTGGATTAAATTTGTACCCATAAACCACCTCTGTGTTTGAGCTGGAAGGAGATGTGGGTCATGTGGACTGATTTTTAGAAATGATGGCATGTAAAGTCTGGAAACATCTGCAGCCAACTTGAGGTTAGCCAGTCTTTGTCCTGTGGGGTTAGAAAACTGTGTGTGTGTGTGTGTGTGTGTGTGTGTGTGTGTGTGTGTGTGTGTGTGTGTGTGTGTGTGTGTGTGTGTGTGTGTGTGTGTGTGTGTGTGTGTGTGTGTGTGTGTGAGAAGGCATCTGTTACCCATTAGTATGTTCGCTGTTGCACTCTTTAAATGTAACCGTATCACTAGACTCCCCATGAAGTATGATTCAAGACATTTCTAAATGGAAACAAACCTTTCTGCTCCACATCTGTCTGGTGCTCATCCTGAAAGAGTCACATCTCTGTTGGTAACAGAAGAATTCCTCTTTACTTTTGCAGACTTACTCTTGAGTTTGTATTACTTCTCCTTTTCTGTCGCCAACCCAGACTCACTTCTTTAATTTCAGGACAGAAATCAGTCTTCTGTAACTAGGTACGCCTGTGAACTCGGTCTCTTATTTTCTTTCCAGGGTCTCTTTAGAATAGCTGCTGGAGCTTCAAAACTTAAAAAGTTAAAAGCAGCGCTGGACTGCCCCACCTCGCAGCTCGAGGACTTCTACTCTGATCCTCATGCCGTGGCTGGTACAGCTTCTTCTACAAATCCACAAAAAGTGAAAACATCTGCTCCAGATCTTTGTCTCATGGCATTTTTTTTTTTTTTTTTTGTACACAGGAGCTCTGAAGTCCTACCTCAGGGAACTTCCTGAACCTCTAATGACATTTAGCCTGTATGATGAGTGGATACAGGCCTCCAAGTAAGACATTTCAGACACAAACATGACTTTTACTGTCCTGTAAAATTCACCTGAAGTCAGTTTTCAATAAAGTTTATGTTTCAGTGTCACAGACCCTGACAAAAGACTTCAGGCCTTGTGGGTGACATGTGATCATTTGCCAAAGGCTCACAAAGCAAACTTCAGGTACTCTTGTTTTATTTTGTACCTGTTATATAAACCTGTTCACTTGGATTGATATGAGTGTTCCTTGTGTGTTTTTCTATGCATGTGTGCTTTTACTGCATTGTCAGTGTATTTGGGATCATTGTCATGCTGGAAAAATAAAACTGCTGATAATCAGACACTTTCAGGTCTTTGCTGGATTTTTGGATTTCTTTAGGACATGATGCTGTTCATCTGCTCTGGATATTTTTTTATGCAGTTTGTGTCTCTGTTGCAGGTATCTGGTAAAGTTCTTGGCTAAACTGGCTCAGGATAGCGATGTTAATAAAATGACTCCCAGCAACATTGCGATAGTCCTGGGGCCTAACCTGCTGTGGTCGAAGACAGAGGGGTGAGGATCTTGTACACCGTTCACCCCATTTTTATGTCGTTATTCTAAAACGCAAAGTGCATTCTTGCTCTGCTCTGTTAGATTCACTGACCTTCCTCCTGTCCTCCTCTCTGTTTCTGTGGTTTCACTCAGGACTCTGGCAGAGATGGCAGCAGCTACATCTGTACATGTAGTTGCCATCATTGAGCCTATTATTCAGCATGCTGACTGGTTCTTCCCTGAAGGTGAAACATCTTTGTTGTATTTTCAGTAATACTTGTTCTGTCCTAAAAAAGAAGGTCAAATTCAGTGGAACAGAAAACACAAGTACAGAAGAATTCAGCACTGGCAGCTTACTCTGCATGCTGTTTGACATACTTGTTCCTGATGATATCGCAGCCTGAACTTGTGCAGTGTAGTAATCTGCCCACATTATTTGCATAAATTTCCATTTTTGATTTGGTGTGTTGGCCAGCACTCAATGCTTTGTCTTTCTTTAACAACAGTAAAGCTCATGCTCACACTCTGTAGGTTCACACTGGGTACTTCAGTGAATGAATGAATAGTAGCTAAAACAGTTTCATTCCAGATTAAGCAGCAAGGCTAAGAGTCTGCAGTCATGCTCGTGGCTCTCTGGGATTTTCCTTAGCATGGTGGAACTCTGAGCACATTATTACCCAAATTCTAATGTTGGCATGCTCACACTGACTGTATAGACCTGCTGATTTTTGCAAGGTTTACTATCAAAGTTCAGTTAATTAGTTTTTTGGTTAATATTTGCTAATTAGTATCGGGGTGGGGGGTGGGGGCTTGCTTTGAGAATTATTGTGCCTGTTGGAGGTGTCTGTGCTCAAGTTTTGCTGAGTAAAATTGTAGTATTTTATTTGTATGTGCATTAGCACTCATTAGCCGGTATCTGTACAGTCTAGAGCTTGCTTAAAAAGATTACACACAATCATCAGCATACCATCTCTTCAAAATATCATAACTCCTGGCTCCAAGTGGAAAATGGCCAGTGTGTGATGTCACAGAGGCTGTGTGCATCTTTTGTATACAGTCTTCTTGCAAGCATTAGATCGTTTTAATCTTCAGGGTTTGCTCAATGTGCTTCTGTCCTCCAGAGGTGGACTTCAACGTGTCAGGTGTGTTCGCCTTGCCTAGCCATCCGCCCACTCCAGACCCTGAACCCAGCCTGGACAGGAAACGCCCCGGCAGCATGGGGCAGGATGGGGACAGTCACACCCCTCGTAAAGACAGGTACCTGTCTCGTCCCAACCTCAGCCTCAGCCTGCCTCTCGCCCTCCCGTCCCGTCCCAAGACACTGAACAGGCAGGAGTCGAGGGGCCCGGCGGTGTCGGCCCTTTATGTCGTGGCCGATGAGTCCATCACAGTCACTGAAACACCCACTGAAGATCTGCCCAGTCCAGACTTCAAGGCTGTGCCGCAGTCTAACGTAGCTCCCATGAGTCCAGTTACTAATAAGTGAAATAAGGGAATGATGTTTCCTGTGATTTGTGCACTACATTTGTTGTGTTTCGGTGATTTTTATCATAAGCTAATCAGTTATATTTTCCTGAGGGTTAGTCCATAACGTTTATGAAACACAAACCCATTTTAATAATGTTGGGAATCCATTTTGTCTCAAGTTTTATTTCTCTTGTGTTACTGTTGTGTACTCTTGTGTTATCTCCTTAATGTCCAATTAAAGCTTAGGTTGCACTGTAGGTTGCTGGTTTTATGTTTTGCGTGGGCTTGCATTTTGTTTGTATGGTGTGGCATCTTTTTTTTTTTTCTTCTCCTGTCGCTGCATTATTGTTGCAGTTCAAAGTTGTTCTATTTTAAAGGTCACTGTCATGTGGTTTTATGTCCTCTTTGGGTTCTTCTTTCTGAACTGGTTTCATTCCACTCAGGAAGTGGTGTCTCTTTCTGTCTCGACATCGCAACATCTCTCACTGCTCTCGCTGTTTTTCTTTTTTTTTATGTTTTATTTCTGTCTGGGTCTCTCGCACCTTCACTTCTTGTCTGATGGCCTGTGGTTTGCCCTCCTGAACACTCTCCCCTCTCCCCCCTCCCTAGCCCTGTTAACAAACAGCCGGAGCCCGCTCCTCGCAGAACCAACGTCTTAAATAGAAAGCAGTCACAACTAACCTCACCCACCTTCCAACCCCCATTACCCCCTCTGGAAGCCGGGATTCCTACACAGCTTGAACCCCACCCTCCTCTTCCTTCAGAGGCTGAGCAGCCTGGCCTGAGTGTTGCTGGTAGTGGTGGTGGTGGTGGTCTGGGTGGTGGGGTCCAGGTAGCCACAGTGCAACATCAGGTTGTAACCCAGCTCAGCACAGAGGAGAGCAGGTAAGGAGTGAGCTGAGGTAGCACCGGTACTCCACTGCAGCCAATCATCCAATCTGGAGCTCGCCACCCTTTGTTTGCCATGTCTTTGATTAATTTGACTTACTGGAAGTCACAAAAAAATAAATAAATAAATCATGAGAGTAAAAATGTCTATTAATGTCTGCAAGTATTAAATCTGCTTCATTAATGAATAAATGGAAATAAATGAAAACATTATGCTTTGCACATCTTTCACCCTGCCCTCTGTTTGTGGTGATCAACAGAACTCTGATTCTATTTTTAAGGAGAAGCTGTTCTTCCTTCCTGTCTGCTCGTCTGTCTGTCTGGTTGTTTAACAACTTTGAAGCTTTGAAGACACACTTTTTTTTTTTTGCATGCATGCAACTCATTACTGAACACTTATTCTGTTTGTTGAATGAACTTCTTCCATGATTTTTGCACCCTGTGCCTTCTACTTATTGCTCCTTTTGAGTCATTCTTCCTATAATAACCGTAATCAGTTATAATTATTCTTTGAATGGAGAGGTGCAGTTTGTTTTATGCATGAGCACCGGTGCTGCACATGATCCTTGAATGTTAAGGCCACATGACACGTGAATGGGTTAACACTTGGAACTGTGGTGTTTTCACAGCCCGGCCCGTGACCATATGTCCACCCCGCCTCCGCAGAGGAATGGGTCAGTTCACCTTGCTGTAGGAACCCCGCAGGGAGGTTCTAGGGGGCCCAGTCCACACATGGTCCGCAGAGGTGAGAAAATCTTAATCTCCTACTCTAGTCTTTAATATTGGTAATATCATGAATAAGATCTAAAAAGTGTGTTTTCCTCTGAAGGCACCAAGAAACAAGCCCCAGCTCCACCCAAACAGGCCAGCCCATTTGCCTCTCAGCTCAGTAACACCCAAACACCCGGTTCCCCTCAGCACCCACCCATCACACCCCGTCGTCACCACAGCAAAGACGCCCTAATCCAAGCTCCGAACCATCCACCCCCGCAGCCGCCTACACCCCACCAGGCCCAGGGAGAGTCAGAGCACTCTCCCCCTAGCAGTCCCACCCCTCCTGACACTCCGCCTCATGATGGCTCGCACTCCAATCCACTTTCTTCCAGCCACTTTGGATCTCTCCCTCGCCCCTCGAGGCCAGCTCCAAGACCCAAGCCCCGTCCCAGCATGCCACCGCCTCCACAACCGTCGGGAAATGACAGCGGGAATGGCATCTGCAACTCTTCCTCCAAGATCATTACAGGTAAACCATTCTGTGTCCCTCGCAAACATTTATTCTTTATTTTTATACTAATCGACTAATAGGAAAAGTTTGCTTTATTATATTTAAATTGTACCAGCAATGCAGCATAGCAGAAATCAACTACTGCAACAACATTGGTAAAATAAGTTATGTGTATATACACTACACTACCAAAAGTATTAGCTCATCTGCCTTCACACATTTATGAACATTCTTAATCCATAGGGTTTAATACGATGTCAACCCACCCTTGGCAGCTATAACAGCTTTAATTCTTCTAGGAAGGCTTTCTACAAGATTCAGGAGTGTGTTTATGGGAATTTATGTCCGTTCTTCCAGAAGAACATTTGTGAGGTCAGACACTAATGTTGGATAAGAAGGTCTGGCTCACAGTCTCCGCTCTAATTCGGTCTGTGCAGGCCAGTCAAGTTCTTCCACACCAAACTCACTCATCCATGTTTTTATGGACCTTGTTTTGTCAGTCATGTTGGAACAGGAAGGAGCCATCCTCAGAGTGTTCCTACAAAGTTGTGAGCATGAAATTGTCCAAAATGTCTTGGTGTGCTGAAGCATTAGGAGTTCCTTTCACTGGAACTAAGAGGCTTGGATGCAGCTGCTCAGCCATGGAAACCCATTCCATGAAGCTCTTTATGCACTATTATTGAGCTAATCTGAAGGCCACATGAAGTTCTGTAGTCATTTACTCGCCAGAAAGTTGGTGACCTCTCTTTAATAATAATAATAATAATGCATTAGTCTTATATAGCACTTTCCCAGACACCCAAAGACACTTTACAATTTCATGCACTATTCATTCACACCTCAATCATACCTGGTGGTGGTAAGCTACTAATGTCTGACAGATGCGTGGCTGCCAATTTGCACCTCCGACCACCACCAAACACACAACCACATTCACACTGTGGGTTAAGTGTCTTGCCCTTGAGCATGCGCTCAGACGGGGACTCAAACCAGCAACCCTCCAGCTGCAAGGTGAGCACCTGCCCACTGCGCCCCTGCCACCTTTACTATGCGCCTCAGCATCTGACCCTGCTGAGCAGCGCTGACCCTGCTCTGTCATTTTACCACTTCATGGCTGAGCTGCTGCTGCTGTTCATGATCTCTTCCACTTTGTTATAATTCCACTAACAGTTGACTGTGGAATATTTAGTAGTGAGGAATTTTCACAGCTGGACTTGTTGCACAGGTGGCATCCTATCACAGTACCACGCTGAAATTCACTGAGCTCCTGAGAGTGACCGATTCTTTCACAAATGTTTGTAGAAGCAGTCTGCATGCCTAGGTGCTTGGTTTATACACCATGGAAGTGACTGGAACACCTGAATTCAATGATAATGATGGATGAGTGAATACTTTTGGCAATAGTGCATGAGTTAAAAAAAAATTTAGTGCCATGAATGTAAGTTCAGAGAGCGATCTTTGATTTGGCCACTTTTGTAATGCAGTGGTTCCAAAGATCAAGACTGTCTGTGAAGGTGTAATAAATAAAAAAAAAAAAGTCAAATTTAAAGAAACGAAAACTACACGACCTGTAAAAGTGAAGTAAAATGAAAGTATAGAGAAATATGCAAATTAAAAATCAACAAAAATCATGTGTAATGCAATAATAAATGTAATGTCCACCCAGATAATAAACTAAATTATTAATCTGAAATGATAATGTAACTAATAACAGCTGTAAAGTGAAGTTCTATATAATTATGAATTATAATGTGTGAAAGTGGGAAGTAAAACTACAGTGCAGTGCAAATATTCAAATATCGTTATTAAGTGACCTCTGAATAATGGTGAAATGTCAGTTGAAACAGCTTCCGTCCGACCACCTCCATCGTGGTTACATTGCACCTTTTGAAAACAGCGAAGAAATAACGAGTTTACTCTTTATTCAGACAGGTTTTTGCAGGACTTGTTGATATTTTGCATTGTTGTTTGTTGAATGTGATTTTTCTTTGTGCAGACATTTATTATTGAACTCACTCACTTGCTGGCCGTCTGCTGATATCATGTTCACTTCTGTATTGAGTGATTTCAGCTTCTTCTCAGGGCAGTGCTGTGTTTAGCTCAGTGGCTTTTGGTTTCACTGTCTCATTTTGCCTCACACACTTGAAATGGAAATGTGGTGATCTGATGCATGACAGCAAATGTGTAAATATTACAGATGTCTGAGCTGCGGGCCTGCCTGTAAGATGAGCTTTATAAGGCAGGTAATGGTAAGGATCTGATTGGCTGATGCATTGACCTTATTCTGTCCGCTGCATGTGCATCTGTTTGGGGGAGGAAATAATGCAAGCATTTGCTTATCAGTGTGTAGTTGTTGTATACATACTGTATGCATATATTTATGTATACTTTGTGCGTTTGTCCTAGGCCTTAGCTGTGCTTTGCAGCAAAACTAACATGCTTGCGATTAGCCTGCATTGAGGCTGAGTGGCTTTTGGCTTCTGGCAGATTTCTGTGCTAACTTTCAGACTTCAAACTGACAGTGTGCTGTTAATCTGTGTGTGTATTATCTTGCACAGATTTTCGTAATTTGTGTTGCATTTAAAGATTGACACACCAAGGAAACTCTCAAATAACTGCAACACCAACTAAAAAAAGCTACTTAAGCAACACTGGTTAGTTTATTTGACAGGATGTATTAATGAGAGCAGTCCTTGGTGTCTTTCTGTGTGTGGAAAGGTGTGTGTGTGTGTGTGTGTGTGTGTGCGCGCACTCCATGGTCTAAAACTGTGTGTCTATATGGTTTGGTTTATTGATTTGTTTGCTGATTGGTTTCCTTTAATATCCTCTCCAGAAGGAGGCCTGGTTCTTAAGGGGACTGGAAGAACCATCATCCCCGAGGTGATTAAGGACCAAGAAGGGGAAAGCTCTGCTGGTCAAGAGCCTGCCGCCACCACCACCACCCCCCCAGCCTTAAACCCAGACCCCAGCTTCCAGACAGAGAGCACCGCTTTTTAAACAGAGAGGGATCCTCTCACACTCAGCCTGTCTAGGTTTGAATGTTTATGATAAAGCATCAGACAGGTGACCCAAAATGAAATCTCTCTGGCTCTTCAAGCACCACTTACATGATGCCAAACTGTTGCTGGAAACAAATGGCTGCCTTTTCCTCTGCTATACTGACTCAAACCAGAAACCTCATCTTAAGTTAGTGGTTTAAACCACAAAGGCCCTGTCCAGCTATCACTTTCCACATTAGACTGCACATTAAACTCTGTTTGCTCCACATCCTGCTGGGTATTCTGAGATTGGACTGCAGGGCCCTGCGAGGAACAAGGCTAGCGGGGCTTAAACATAAAACCTCAGCAATAACGCAGCTAATTTCAGAGTGTTGGTAAAGTTAATCTCTTGCTTTTTTAAAAATAAAAAAATAATCTATTACTATTAAATCTTCAATGATGCAAATACTTTTTCAAAATAAATCTGTGAATCTGGTTTTATCATATAAGCCCATTAATGGGTACTCGAAAAGCCACAGCTGTGTGAGTGAGTTTTAAACAACTGCTGTTCATCTATATATGATGAAGCAAAACCAAACCAAAAAAATACCAAACCCAGTTTCCATTGCATCAGGTTCAACTGGCCAGATGAGAAAGTAATGCCTCTTGTCAATGTGTACTAGAAAGAACCAAAGGAAACTGAGTTAAAACAAAGCTGTTAACAGCCATTGCTGTGGTTGTTAATGACCAAATATTTTGGCATGGGTGCAATATAACATGCATTTGTCTTCCAGCGGTGTCCCATCCCAGTGCATACACTGCCATTTTTGATATTTGGGGCAGTTTTACTTTATATTTGGTGATCCAGCAGAATTTAATTGAGTTTCTTTGATTTCTATTGACCTGATTTACAAAGCTGACAAAATGTATTTGATACTTGAAGATTTGCCATTAATGTTTTTTTTTTTCTTCTAAATGTAACTGATCACTTTCTATCAAACTCCAAAGCTATGACCAAAACTCAAGTATATGATTAAAATGGGTCTTTGTAGATTTTTTTTATTTTTTAGCTCACAAGATTTGCCTTGTTAGTTTTCAGCTTTTTTTTTTTTTTTGGTTGTTAAAGCATTTTTTATGGCGGTTCTTCTGCACAAACTGCACCGTACAATGCATTATTGATCTAAATAAAAATTAACAGTTTTTCATTTTTGAGTGATTTTTGTCAAAATGTGATTGTTCATAAATTGCCTCATCTTTTATATAAAAAAAAATCACCTGCACTCAGACTAAGTTGGGATTTTTTTTTTTTAGCAATAATTAAAAAAAAAAAAAAGGTAGATAGAAATAAAATGTGTCCATTGCATAGAAAGACCTAAGACTGCTCAACAAAGGACAACTAGGGTGAATTTTTCATGATTCATAAAATAGTCAGCAACCACAGAATTTTAAGGAAATATACATCTCATTATTTGTGTCATTTTTTTAGATAAAACTTAACAGTGAAAAATAAAACCTTCAAATCTTTAGTCTTTCGAGCAGCCTGTACATTGTGCCCATTTAGTGCCTGTCAAGCCCAGTAACCAACAATGAAGGCAGTTACAGAGAGGCAAATGATGAGGTTGATATTAACAATGTGTCGTAGACGAGGCTTTTCTTCTAGAGAACAGAGAGTTTGTTCGGGTGGAGGAGGAGGGTGCACAGGATCATCTCCTTTCTGCCGTCTCTCCATCCCACACAGCCAGTAGAGGGCAGACATCATCCTAGACTGACTGAGGACACTAGTAGCAGATGATCCAGAGTCTAAAGAGTTAAAGGGAGAGAGGAAAAACTTGGAATAGTTTCATGGATGTGTTAAGCCTGACAAGTTGCCAAATGGAAAAGAGAGCAGGACAGAGACCCACCTTTCCTGTGATGGGATGCTTTTCCATTGCTGCTTCCCACCGTTCTCTCTGTGGCTCCCAAATCACCCGTTTGAGCAGTAATTACATCTGAGGTTGTACTGTTTTGCTCTGATGTGAACACCTGCTCTCGGGGCTTCACCGGGTCTAATCTTGTGAACCATGTGAGACGACTAATCTGTTTTTAAAAAAAGTAAAGGTGATAAACATTTTGAGAGCTAAGTAAATGTTATATTTTATTGTAGAGGTGGGTGTAAATTACACTACAAAAATAGCCGGAAAAGTTCTTTTCAGACTTTAAAAGATCCAAAGTTTGGTCACAAGTCAGGCTGCAGCAAGCTAGTCTGATTTAAATGTACCCTGTGTTGTTATTGACACCTAGTGGTGCTGCAGAGTGATGTTATGGGCTGATCCCTGTAATGTGTCCCCACCCTGTTTCTTGCTATCAATTACCCATTGTTCATGTCTTAGTAAAGGAGAATAAAAAGACAACAGACATTTTCTTGGAAATAAATGCATTTTTATCTATTTACATTTTCAGCATCTAACAAGTTGGGTTGTTAATTGGTAAAACTTTTTAAAATTAGTGTTCACTGTAATTTGTTTTAAAGCACATAAAGTAAAACAGTTCAACAAAATTAAGCCTAAAACTTCATAATAGTTTTGACAGTGGCTTCACCTGCTCTGGTTTCGGCTCCTCTGTAGCCAAGCTCACCGCAACCACCACAACCAGGGTGATGAAGGACAGCAACGTCGAGAAGTAGAGGTAATGCACGTATTTTAACACCGCAGGTCTGTCGTCCTCTTCATAGCACAGCGGAGCAGGGTAGATGAAGTCCAGTAACATGCGAATACACCCAACCACAAGACCAATAGCCAGGCCCCAGAAAGCACCCTGCAGCAGAGGGAGTCAAACACCAGCATTATACACAGTGTGTAGAACATGAATATTCACTCACTGGTCTCATCAGACTCCTCGGACATTTTTCCCAATCTTCTATTGTGTGATGTGGCCTTCTGCTGCTGTTTCAAGGTTTGACACGTTTCTGCATTCCTTGGTTGTAACGAGTGGTTATTTGAGTTACTGTTGCCTTCCTATCAGTTCAAAGCACTCTGGTCATTCTCCCCAGACATCAGGCATCAACAAGGGATTTGCACCCAGAGACCAGCTGCTCGCTGGATATTTTATCTTTTTGGGGCCATTCTCTGTAAACCCTAGGGAAGGTTGTGTGGGAAAATCCCAGTAAACCAGTATATTATATTTTGTAAAATATTCAGACCAGCCAGTCTGGCACCAACAACCATGTCACATTCAAAGTTACCTAAATCACCTTTCTTCCCCATTCTGAAGCTCAATTTGAACTTCAGCAGGTCCTCTTGACCATGTCAGCAGTACAATTGGTTGCTGCTGTGTGATTAGATGATTAAATATTTGCATTAACGAGCAGTTGAACAGATATACCTAATAAAGCTGCCAGCAAGTGTATTTTTCATTAATTACTTGATCAGTCAGCAAGCACATTGAAGAAAAACCACCTTACCTTCTCATTGGTCCTCTTCCAAAAGCAGCCCATTAGAAAGATGATGGAGACAGGAGGCTGGAGGTAGGTGCTGATGGATTGGATGTAGATGAAGAGCTGGCCACCCTGACTGGCCTGGACTACAGGAATCCACAAAACAGACACCACAACCAACACAAGCACAAACATTCTGCAGCACACACATCAAACCATAAAATAGACGTTATGCAAAATAATGAGGTTCTGCATTGCAAAGTTTTGACAAAGAATGGAAAACTAAAGGTGCTAAAATCTAAACAGCACAATGCATTCATTTATGAGACTGTGTGTTTCTAAAGACTGGAGGAGAAAATGTGGAAAAGCCATTACTGAGTAATAAGTGGAAACAAGGGGTTATGGTTTGGGTGAGCATCACAGACAAGTTCAGCGATTTAACATACAGTTTGGTGGCTGATTTCATCTTAAGCGCCTTATAATGCCATACAAGGCTTTTTCAGTCAGGACCACTATGGTTGAAGGAGGTTGTTATTTTCATCTGCAGTAAATCATATATGGGCTCTGTTATGGGACCACCCCACTCTTTCATTTGCATGCATGCAATGCTGGAGGTGGGGAGAACAACAGCAAGACCCCTTTACAGAACAAAGCAGGCATCAAAGACAACAAACCTTACATTCATTAAGTCAGACAGCATGAAAAGGAGGAGCTGAGGTGGAGGTGGGCTGCAAAATAGCTTGCACAGGGAGCAGCCACTGATGTCAGACTAAAGCAGCTTAAACAGGGTCCCCTGTATGAGATTTGCCAGATGAATTATAGAAGGGTACTTGAGCTGGCATTGAAATCAGCTGATCTGCCAGGATTGCAGCTAAGATTGACTTAGTGAACTAAGACTACACTCAGTTTTCCAAATGTAGGTGCTCTAAGTGAGAATAGTCATGAGACCTTTTAAAGTGCAAAAATGCTTTTCTGTGCCTATACACGAGCAGGCCCAAACTTTAGTTTCAACACATGATACACACACTGCATGCTTTATTTCAGACTGCCCTGAGGTGATCACATACCTGCCAATAATCATGAGCTCCCATTCAGAAGCACGAGATCTGAAAGTCTTCCACAGGTCCATGGTAAAAATGGTGCTGGCACTGTTAAAGATGGAGGTCAGTGAGGACATGAGAGCAGCTATCATCACAGCCATCATTAAGCCCCGCAGTCCTGGGAGGAAAAACGCACAGTCATCATAAGAGACTCTGTGTCCGATACGCCTAAAGCACAAGGCAGGAAACGAGGCGCAACAACAGAAAAAGTGTCTCACCTGCAGGAAGCAGCTCCATGACCAGTTTGGCATAAGCAATATCTGAACAACCCACTGGATTGCCACAAATCTGTCTGCACACCTCAGGTTCTGCACAAGCCACTTCATCTGCGCACAATGTCACATAGTAGAAATACACACATTAGTCAGACTCAAATATCCACAGTATCTTTAGTGTTGCCCAATTTTCCCCAGCATCATTTTTTACATATATACCATGTCAGCTAAATACCGAAGACCTCACTCTACTTTCAGTTGTACCTTTGTGGAGGTTGATGTTATAATACGTTTTAATAACTGTGTATCAAACACAATTTTCCAGTTCTTATTGTACCTGTGTAGAGTATCCTGCTGATCATACCGGGAACCATGATGGCAAAGAAAGGCAGAACCTTTAGGTACGAAGCCAACAGGGAGCCACCTTTTGCATGGGTCAGGGTCTTGGCAGCCAGAGAGCGTTGCACAATGACCTGCAGAGAGTCCCGAATCAAAGCTGACCATCAGGTAAGTAATTAAGATATATAGCAGCAGGTAACTACATGTCTGTTTAGTGTAAATCAGAATGGAAAACCACATAGCTTGCTTTTAAGACTCAGGAAATTATAAGATATGAGGGGTAAACAGATGCAGTTGTGTAAATGACAAGCTCGTAAATGCTAATTAAAACTAACCATGTTTTTTTCTTATCTCACTTCAATCAGATTTTCAAAACACACCAGCTTCTTTACAGCGTAATTCTCAAGATGAGGATTTTCAGATCAAAACTCTTTGAGTACTTCAGAGAAAATTTTAAATTAGCATAAACAAAATGTAAAAGCTCTAAATTATAGGTTTATATTTGATAGATAAAAAGACCTCTCGACATCCTACAAGTGAAATTAATTTAAATTAATTTTTTGATACCCATCTTGGTAACTCAGGACTCTGCCCTCACTGTAGAAACGAGGCTTGCCAATATAGTCAAACTCAAACTCTTAGAGAGGAAACACATAACTTTAACTTTGAATTTTACTGACCTGATCTGAGCACCAATACCACATGGAGGGGATGGACATGCCAACAATAACACCAGGCCACGGGAGGTCAGAGTTCACTGGATCTCTGAATAGGTGGAAAGCATCATCTCGGGGGATGCCACAGGTCGAGTTTGGCACACGAACTGAAGGAATGGCGTTGCCGTAACCCTCAATAAAAGCATTCCAGCCTCCAACCGCCACAAAGCCTATACGTGGAAACAAAAGGGTCAGATCAACTGGATCAAAAAGGGCTGGAGACTTGAGGGTGTCATTCTCACTCACATCCAACTTACTGAAGCCCATGAGGGTCAGAGCTCCTCCCAACATGATAGCAGTTTGGGCTGCATCTGTGTAGATAACTGCAGCTAGACCACCTAGGAAACAACATGCAGCATATTATACACTTCTAGAAGCTGGTAAAATAACAAACAGGCCACGAGTGGGACTCATGTTTAAGAAGGAGGTTTTCAAAATGTTAAGGGAAGAAAGCTCACCTGCTACAGTATAGATAGCAGTGACTAACAGCAGCAGCACCACAGCCAGGTAGATATTCCACTGTAAGGCAAGCTGAATGAACAGTGCACCTGCATACATGTCCACCTGGTCAAAAAAAAAACCCACCACAAACCCCACATAAGAGTTCACAGTACAAACCACAAAGAAGTTAAGCTAAGCAGGTAAAACCTAAAGCTTCATGCACATAAATCACTATTACAGATTATATCCTACCGATATTTTTGTAAAGATGTAAATAAATAAGGAAAGGACGGCTATAAACAACTGAGTTCTTCTACCACCAAACCGCCTCTGCAGATATTCTGGCATGGTTGTCACCTGTAGAAGAAAAAGATCAAGCTCTATGAGATTACAAGGGACTCTATTAACAAAATCATGCAAGAGCTCATATGCATATCTGTGTGTGTTTTGAGTGTCTGTAGAAAACTCACACCAGAGGAAATATAAATGGGCAGGAACAGCCATCCCAGCAGCAGCACCATCAGCATGCCCTGTCAGTTAACAAATGTCAACACTCAAGAATTTAAACATATTAAGATTTCATATCAAAGCTATTTTTATGTTTTTGGGGTTTTTTTGAGAGAGATTATTTTCTCGCTCTCTTACATTCCATTCATATGCAATGGCACCAATTCCTGCTGCAGCTCCTGACCCTGCCAGGCCGATGAAATGTCCACTGCCAATGTTACTGGCAAATAGCGAAGCACCCACCTAAATATAGATGAGAGCCAGAATCAGACCATTTTGCCCCCATCTGACTTTTAAAGTGTGCTCTAGATAAAGTTTCTGCACTTCAAGCTGCTGAACTTATGTCATAATCAACCAATCTGTGGTTTTTGACTCACTGGCCACCAGGTCATGTTCTTCCCAGCTAAGAAGTATCCATCCACAGTGCTGCGCTTTGTCCTCCACATGGACTGGAAAAAACATGAGAAATTCTATAGAACCTCTTAAAGGTAACAGTGATTATTAATGAATGATTAATTCATAACCCTGAGAGGGGATCTACTTATAAGGTTTCTAAGTTAGAAGGCTTAAAAGACTTCTAAGATTTTTAAGTTATAAGACGACACATCTCAGTGAACATTGAAACTAAGCATTCCTTCTATCATCTGTGTATAAATTATCACAATGTGTCTGCTTCTAAAGATCCCAGCTTGCCTTTAGACCCACCAGCTCATTTCTTTAAGCCTTTGCTTATAAGGTTACAAAGTCCACCCGTGTAGGTGGACTTTGTAGCGTGCGTTCACATTTACATGTCTGTAAAAAGTGATGCAGGTCCCTCAACTCCACCTTTTTACATTTAGAATAGTTTTCTTTGCATTGTATCATCAAAATATTGCTGCTTTCTCACTGCTGCTTTACAATAATATGATACTCAATTGTCATTCATCAACATTTTTAAGGTCTGCATGTTCATCCAGGTTATCAAACAGGAGCTAACTGAGGAAAGAAGGGCGGGGTCGGGGGGGGGGGGGGGGGGGGGGGGGGTATCTTCTGATTAAGTTTGATAGGATCATTGAGTTCTCACTGAAGGACAGAGTTAGAAAGTCAAAGAAGCGCTGATGTGTACTGTACACAGTTCTTCACAATATGTTTCATATTTTAAAGTCATCTCAATACATTTTCGTTTGTATGACAAAGAAAACAGATTATGGTGTAAAGATGCTGGTGTCATTCTCTGTGCTTACCCATAAACCAACAGCCAGCACCAGGAGAAAATAGATTACCAGCACCACTATATCCACAGTGACTAGGGTAGTGCCGTGCCCTGGAGAGGGTGATGGAAATGGGGGCATGCTGGTCCCTTGACGGTCTGCTGCAATGTCAAAGGTCATCTGAAATCCAAAAAGTTAGTCTGTCTCAGGTACTGACAGTGAATATACCAGAAAACATCTTCAGCTTAATCACTGATTTAAAATACAATCACCAGACACTTTTTTTTTTTTAAAGGCATACCTTACTATTACTGGGTTGGACCCCCTTTTCTTGTCTTCAGAACTGCATTTATTCTTCAAGGCCTAGATTTAAAAAAGGTGCTGGAAATATTCCTCAAAGATTTTGGCCCATATTGACATGACAGCGTCAGACACTTGCTGAACATTTGTCAACTGACCATCCAAGATGGGAACCTCCTGTTCCACCACAGCCTGAACTGTTGATACAAGGCAGGATGGCTCCATGCTTTGTTCACACCAAATCTGACACTAAAATCCCCTTTCTTTCCCAGTCCGAGGGTCTGTTTAAACTTCAGCAGGTCGTCTTGATCGTAGCATTTGTGTCTGCCATGTAATTATCTATTTAAATATTTACAAGCAAATGTACCTAATAAAATGACCGGTGAGCATATGTATGTATATGCACTTGAGTTGACCACCTTGTCAGACTCACTGCCTCATACATTCCCGAACAGACTTCACTCTTAAACACATCTACCAACATGTTCAACACTTGGGTCAAACTTCCTCTAGTACAGTATAATAAAAATCATAAAAAACTACTCAACAGTTACATCTAAGATAACAGTAACCATTTTACCCTCTCAGACTTTCTGCTGGATATTATTAGGCAAATTAAACTTACCTTTCAGTATGCCTCACACTTTGATTTGATTCCAACTGGTCTCTCTGTAAGTCGACTCGTCTGGTCCCACCAATCCAGTGTGTCATAAATTACTTGGGAATCTCATGTTTGTCTCGAAGCTCATTCCACTTCCACTCCAAAAGATCAAACTCCACTTTTACTTCATCTACTACACAGTTTAGTTAAAATGTAAGAGATTTATTACTCCACACGGGGAGGTCTCTCCACAACACAATCCTGTTGCCAGTGAAATAGCTAAGGAATCGCTGAGTGTGTTAAATTCACCCCAAATACACTAAAGATGTGGGCAGTGATAAGATCCTATTAAAGCAAAATAATGGGAATGTCTGTGTGTCGCCGCACCACAGCAGGAGAGATAAACTGGTAATCAGGTTGTAAAGAGATGTTATTTATTCATTAAAAGATTGGAGGAAATGCAGACACGAGTGTATGAGGCGGTTGATGTTATACTTGTAAAAGTACAGTGCATACAGTATTCCTGCACACAGATATAGATCGTTTTACACATCTAAAGAAGACATTCACACAAAAGTGGGTCTCACGCAGCTCTTTATATTTGTCAGAATTAGGTTACAATACAAAACACAGACTTAACACTTCATAGGGCTTAAATGGACAGCAGTGCTTTAGAGGTTTACATTCTGTACTTTAGGCAGAAAATTACAACTTATACCATTAGAAAACAAAGCTTTTACTGGCTGCACACATGACTCTTATCATAATAATTTGCCTTATGGTTTCAAAAATATTACTTAAAGCTTCAGTTTTTACAAAGCACTGGAATATCTGAACAGCTGGTATGATGCATTATTAGATTTTTTTTGAAAATTATATGAAATGCTGCATCATCTGCTACACCAAACTCAATGATATTTCCCCCTCTCAGCAGTATAACGCTATGGTCCCTCCATATCACACATTCAATAAAATAAATACTTGGGTAATACGTTAAAGTTACAAAGTGCTTTATAAATTGTAGCATATGTTTTCTTCATACTCTGTCTTATTCTGTACAATCCACACACACAATATATCCCTATTTACACTTTAATGGATATCTAACAGTGGACTAGACTTAAACATTCCCTTATTGCACAGTGCCCGCTGTAAGATCCACATAATCCCACTTTGGCTTAACGCCGTCTTCGAGACTGGAGCCAGTGTTGCTTATATACATGTTGGTTGTACCAGAAGTTAAGCATTATGTAAGAGCAATATAAAAACAAAACAAACAATCAAAACAAAACAATCATACAGCTACAAGAAGCATATTGGCATGGTACAAAATGGAAAATTCCACAGTGAGGCACGGATACAGTAACTTTGAGCCAGTAATTCATATACACAAGTTGGTAGGGTCAGAAGTTAAGCATTATACAAGAGCAATACCAAAAAAAAAAAAAAAAATAATCTTACTGCTACACCTGGCATGGCAGAAATGGAAAATTCCACTGAAACTAAAGCAGTGCAGCAAACAATGTGTCTTCAGCTGGGGATTTACTTAAGAAAACAAGCGTCACTTAGTAAATAATTTATGTTACATTCAGTGTGGTGGGCACCTTAAAAAGGTCAAATTCATTTAAAATCTGCTTTCGTAGTGTCATCTGAACCACCGAGTGTGCGTGAATATATTTAAATTAAATATCTATTTTTGGGTCTATGTCTTAATTATTAATAAGCCACAAAGATTTTATTACATCATTGTCATACCGCACTACGCAGGTGCTCAATGACCTAAACTTGGGCTTATAGAGATATAACTTAAACTATCCAACGACTATCAAACAGCAGAGTTATCTTGATGGTCAAACAATGTTGCAGTCTACTGACTGGTCTTCACCATTGTCAGGAAGATACATACAATATAATACAACACTGGTCTAAAGCTAAACTGTGCATCTTTGATGTCACCTGTATTTACCTGTCACTGCAAAGTTTCTGCTTTTTCCTTCATTTAACTTGTTTTTTTCTTCTTGGTCTTGTGTATTGAGCATTGTGCAGTTTATGTGCTTGCATGTTTGTGCATTTATGTACTAGTATATGCATACAGTATGTTTGTGTACATGGATATACTGCGTTCTGTATGAACAACTGTGTGTTATGGCCTCCAATCGTGCATGTGTGTTACCAGGCCAGCGGGGAGGCCATTCGTGGACTCCTGGGGCTCTTCGGGATTTCAGCAACTTGCTGATCACTGAGAGCTCTCTGTGGCAAAAAATGCAAAGAAAAAGCTTGTGGGATTTTTTTTTTTTTTTAACTTATATATAAAGCCTTAATTTATCCAGGTAAAAGTCTCATTGAAAGTCAATTTTAAAGCGTGACCTGGCTAGCAAGTATTATTAGTTTTTCTAATCTACTGCTTTGTGTGTATAATACATATTGATATAACTAATAGTTCTAAGTAGATATTTTTATTTTTGTGAGGTTCATTGTGAGTACAATATATGGACAACAGCACTGGGCCACCAACACATTACACCTGCAGGAGCTGCTCAGCCATGGAAACCCATACCGTGAAGCTCCAGTTGCACAGTTTTTGTGCTGATGTTAACGGAGGCATTCGGCAACCCCACTTGGAACTTTATGTGGCCTGCCACTTTGCAGCAGTACCTTTTACAGCTGTTTGTGGAATATTTGGGAAGGGTTAAATTTCATGAACTGACTTGCTGCAACGATGGCATCCTATTACAGGACCATGCTTGAATTCACTGAGCTCTACAGGACAACCCATTATATCGCAAATGGTTTTGAAGGCAGACTGCATGACTAGGCTTGATTTTATACACCTGAATTCAAAGCTAAAGAGGTGTAGCCCAATACTTTTTGTCCACGTAGTACAGATATATACCTTTTATGTCTTTTAATAAATACAAATGAATAGAAATAGATCAGAAAATACAACAAAATTAGGAGTACTAGTCCTGCTTAGTGTACTAAAGCACAAAGCAACTTTACAAAACTACACTTTATACAAGTAGTTAAAAATATTTTAATAAATACATAGAAAAAGTAATAAAAAGTTAGATAAGTCTTCACGGCTGCATACTGATTCGGCAAAGCTCAACAAGCCAAAGCAACAACACAAAACAGCACACAAAAAAAAGAGCTGCTGCACTCATGCAGGTTAGACACTGAGATTGTCATGATTTTAGTGAAAAAAAATTATTTCAGGCCATTTCCATTTGAAAAAAAAAAAAAAAAAAAAAACATCCTGAAAACTAAAACCAAATTATAAAAGTCAGAACATTATTAGATGAATAATTGTGATAAAAAAAAATATGCAACTTTGTTTTTTTATTTAATGCATAGTCTCCGAAACGTCTAATACCAAATGCCTGGCCGGCTGGAACACATTAATGAATACTGAGTGTATTCAAACTGGCCTGACAGTGTACATTATAAAGCTCATTATCAATGCTGTAACCTAGCAGAGTGCTTTCTCTCTACATCTTTGAAAACAATGGTCGACCCTCTCTAAAAATAAAAACACTGGCAAAGCAGAAAAGATGGCAAGTAATGAGACAGTCACCGGATGTTAGCATAGTGCAACTGTTCATCTGCAACCTTTTCGGTTCGTGCATCACAAGCAGTTGAGCAAAAGCAACGGGGCCGGCTAGGAGGGAACTACAAAGGAAAGCATGCTGCAGAGGCAAAGACAATCATTTGAATGAGGAATGTCTGAATATTTCCTGCTCACCTCAAACTTGTTTATGAATTCAGCAAAGATGCCAAAGAAGGCCTCAGTATTTGTGGCTTTGCTGTCTTCTCCAAAGTAAGAGGCAGTCTTGCTGAATTCTTCCATGGCTCTCTGCTGGAGAGATTCCAGAGACTGGATTGCTGGATGACTGTTTTCCAGGAAATTCTGAACACCATAAAGTTAAGGCACAAAAAGGTTTACTCTTATCTGCTACATAGTGTTTTTTTTTCTTTGTGCTTTGTCCTTCTGTTCAGTGGATTTTTTATTTATTTATTTTATTAAGGATACACTCATGACAACAGCAAAGCGATCTTCAGTGGTCGCAGGCATCTTCTGACAGGCTGAGCGAATGTCCTGGATTGTTGTATGAAGGTCATTGAGATCTGAGGTGATGGTCCTCTGATTTACTAAAGGCAGGCGTATGTGTGCGACACAGGAAACAATGTAACCAACATGAAAACAGCTACTTAAATTTGAAAAACTTATCAGAGCATTTAAAAATATTATCAACAGATATCAAATTCCAAATGTATTGATCTACCTTTTGCTGCAAGTGGAACCATGGTAAGATCTTTGGAAAAATCCAGCACATCCGGAAAGTGTTGACATAATGACTTAACCAGAATATGCAGAAATGTCGACTTCCCATCCACTGTTTTAGTTGTGCTCAGCTGCATACCGGGATACCGTGGACTTATTAAAATACATAAGCAAGCCTATTGATAAATATTCCATGATATTTTAAGTAACAATTGGTGTTTACCTCTGTAAGGAAGTTGATCTTGAAGCCTGTAGTTTTGTTGGTTTTAGGCTGGCTGTTATTTAAGTAGTTTCCCATCGCCAACACAAACTAAAGAAAGACAGAAAGTAGTAAGCAGAACGGCAACTCTGTCAGTGTATCAATAACAATTTCTCTTAATCATTAATTTTCACTTTTTGACCTCTCATTTATAGGCATATATACACTTACCTCTAGTATCTTAGCTAGCTTCTTGCTGGTCTTCAGCTCCATTGAGGCGTTGTAGATACAGTCGTACGCTCCTTTCAGCTCCTCCGTCTTCTCCTGAAGAGAACACTTGAAGAGGAGGCACTGGAGGCGGGTCTTGTATTCTGGTACCGATAACATCTGACAGATGCGCAACAGGCACAAATTAAACTCAAAAGTAGCCCATGGTCTCAACATAGAAGAAGACTCAACATAACCCACACAATCCAAGAGAAACCACAACTGTACCTGCAGCACAAACTGATCTGGCTCGCTGAGTTTGCTGGGGTCCTGTCTGTACTCTTCATATTTTTTGACCTCCTCAGCATCGGGGGCATACAGTAACAGCTGTTTAATGTGGGCCGGCTCCAGCCTGTCTGTGGCCATGGTCATCAAAATCTGACGCAGTTCCCCTGGAGAAAGCTTCAGGTGGGCTATCAGAATGGCTAGAGTTAGAAAACAGAGGAAGAAGAAGAAGAAGATGATAATCATCAACAAAATACTTAATTCTGAACCATACAGCTATAACTATGCCTTATAACATTCATCTAGACATTTTAATTACAAACAAAATTCTAAAAATAGTATGAAATAAAGGCAGTCATACTTACAGGCATTGTAAGCTTTCTTATGGGACAGAATTTCTATAACATCTTTCTTCTTGAAGGTTTCTAGCTGAGGGGATGGCTCTGGAGCAGGCACTAAAAATGAGATTGGGGGGGAGGTTAAATGTCAAACTTTAGGTGACAAACTGGACAAACAGATTTAGTCTAAATTTTCCTTTTACATAGCTAACACTATACAGAGTAGGACAACAGATATGTTAAGATATAATGTTGCAAATATTTTTCTATCAAATGAACCACTAAAGTATTTTTCACTCTTTAAACTGGCTTACTCTCAGATATTTCCCTATACTTTAGCACAGTGGCTTATGAATATTTAACTGCGCTCACATTTAAAAGCACTGCAGTTATGCACACAGCCTGTACTCACTGGAGCTCTTCTGTGTTCCAAAGTGCAGCTCCAGATCCAGATACTTCACCATGTCATGCAGTTTTTCATAGTCAGAATTAGCTCCCAACTAGTGAAGACATGCAAAAATACAACAAAAAAAAAGTTTTGCAAAATGTTTTTAATTTAGATTTCAAAATCCAAGTTCTCTTGCACTTTGAGAAGCCATAGCTTCCTATTTGAACTCACCTGTCCCCATATAGTCCCTTCTGAGTTTTCCACCTGCTCCCAGCGCAGCCTCTTTACACTCATATGATTGGAGTCCATTCTGGACAGACTAGGTCTTGGTAAAGGTGGAGGGGAGCAGGGTGGGGGGAGTGGAGGAGGTGGTGGGGGCTCCAGGTGCTCTGTGGGATCAGAAAGAGAGTGGGGGAGGGACTGGGGCTGACTCTGGCTGTGGGGTTGTTTATGGTGAGGCTGGGATTGTGACTGGTGTTGAGACTGCAGCAAATGATGTGAGGGCTGTGACTGTGGGCGGGCAGTTTGAGTAGAGGACTGGACCTGGTGCTGTGACTGGGGGTGTTGAGGCAGTGGCTGAAAAGTGGAGAGGGTGGGTTGATGTGGCTGCAGGGGCTGAAAGGTGGAGAGAAGGGGCTGGGGCCTGTGAGGCTGCTGGGGAGGATGGATGACATGAATCTGGTGCTGGTAGTCCTGAGGAGGTGGCTGTGGGGTTATGTGGTGGATGTGGTGGATCTGAGGTGTGCTGGAATGGTGGTGCGTCTGCTGGATAGAGTGGGGTCTCTGGGGAGAGGGTTTGGTGGGCTGGGGGTGGTGGGTTTGGTGGATCTGCTGCTCTTGGTGTCTCCCCTGCACTGACACTTCAGTTTGATGATGACCTTTTAGACTTCTCCTGCTCTGATGCGAGTGACTGTCCCGGTTTAGCTGAACTGGGAGGGATGCAGGCTCTTGCTGGGCTTGATGCAGAAGCTCTGTGGAGGCATGATGGGGCTTGGGTTGGTGCATTTGATGGGCCTGATGGAGAAGCTCTGTAGAGGAGTGGTGTGCCTGGGGTTTGTGTATTTGATGGAGCAGCTCAGTTGACGAATGGTGGGGCTGTCCCCGATGCATCTGGTGAGCTTGGTGAAGAAGTTCAGTCGAGGAGTGGTGAGCCTGAATTTGCTGCATCTGGTGAGCCTGGTGCAGGAGCTCTGTTGATGAATGATGGGCCTTGGATTTATGCATTTGGTGGAGCATTTCTGATGATGAGTAGTGGGCATGGGCTTGCTGCATCTGCTGAAGCACCTCAGCAGATGAGTGGTGGGCCTGGGACTGCTGCAACTGGTGCAGCATCTCAGCTGAGGAATGATGGGCCGGGGCTTGGTGCATCTGGTGGAGCATCTCTGTTGAGGAATGGTGGGGTTGGGGTCTTATACCCTGATGACTTTGATAGATGCCCTCTGCGTACTGACCTTGTTGGATGGGGTGGACTGTTGGTTGGGGTGATGGTTGGTGTGGTGGAGGGGCAGAACGGGACAGACGTCGGTGGTGATGACTCTGGTGGGCTTGCTGCTGCTGTGCTTGGCGCATCATATACAGAGGGTGGTTAACGTGGTGATGGGCGGAGTCTGGAGAGGGAAGTGGGGGTAATGACTGAAGAGGAAGAGGTGAATGGGATTTCTGCTGTGTTGGTTGGGCAGGCATCGAGTGGTGGCTCTGGTAGATCTGCTGCAACTGTTGCTCTTGATATGCTTGTTGCTCCTTATAGGCTTGTCGCTCCTCGTAAGCTTTTTGCTCCTCATAAGCTTTACGCTCCTCATAGGCTTTTTGTTCCTGGTAGGCTTGAAGCTCCTCAAATGCCTTTTGTTCCTTGTAGGCTTGACGCTGTTCGTATGCTTTTTGTTCCTGGTAGGCTTGACGCTGTTCATACGCTTGCCTTTCTTGGTATGCTTGTTGCTCTTGGTACATCTGTTGCTCCTCGAAAGCTTTTTGCTCCTCGTATGCTTTCTGCTCTTCATAAGCCTGTCTCTCTTTGAATATTTTCTCCTGATAAGCTTGTTGTTCCTGGAATACCTGCTGCTCTTGCAAGAGTTGTTGTTCTTCGAAGGCTTTTTGCTCTTCATATGCTTGCCTCTCCTTATATGCCTGTTGCTCCTCATATGCTTGTCTTTCCTGGTAGGCTTGTTGCTCTTGGTATGCTTTCAGCTCTTGTATGGTAGCATGAACCTGTAGGTCTTCTCTTGTAGGAAGGACTTTATGCAAGGAGTGGCGTTTAGGTGGTGGATTACTGCGGGGAGGAGGTGGCGGTGGAGGGCCAGATTTCCGGCGGATGGGCACATATGCCCTTGGGGAGTGTTCAGGAGTGTAGCTTAGTTGTTGCTGTTGCTGCTGTTGGTGCTGTGGTTGAGTCTGTGCAGGTGCTGGAGGTGGAGGAGGCGGAGGCGGATCATTGAACTGAACGGGTGGGGGTGGAGGAGGGGTCATAGGAGGTGGAGGAATGTGATCAGAGGACGAGGAGTAGGTCAGAGACGAGGCATTTTCCTCTCCACTGCTACTTTGGACATCACTCGGGCTGCTGAGCTCTGGAGCCACAAATCCTCCATTTTCTTCTTCATCCACTCCCAAATCATCTTCATTCTCCTCATCCTCTTCATCTGGGAAGCCCATCTGCACAACATCCTGGCATTAACACCAATTACACTTCATTAGACCTAATGTCAACGTGGATTTTTTTTTTTTGGTCAAACTACACGAGTTGACCAGAAACAAAATACATAAATGGGTGTGCAGGCTCTACAGAATCTCCTGACTGTATTTCACTGCAAATGCTGCAGTTTAGTTTTAAAATCCTTTTCATACTCTTTCATTTGCTTTGCAGGTTCACCTGTCAGGTTAATGGCAGCTTGTGAACTTCTCTCTATGATACATTAAAGTATTATTCTATACATTTACACCAACTTAATTTAAGATCATAGAGAAAGTGGAAAACTGCTTTTTGGGAAATCTGCCAGATCATTGTTAGCACACAATGTATAAGCTACCATCCGTGAGGGGGCTTGGTGATGCATTACTGCCTGTGGTAGGGGTAGTTTGCACATTTGTGAAGGAACCATTAATGCTGAAAAATATATACAGGATTTGGAGCAACAAATGCTGCTTTCTAGCATGCCCGTTTTATGGGAGGACCTTCCCATAAAGCCAGGAAAACATTTACCATAGGTTCTCTGTTTTTAAGATTATCGTACCATTTTCAGTTGTAGGCTTTAAATGATATTTCAAATTCATATTCTGTTTTATTTTGTCATTGTAGTTGTAGTTCCTTCTGTAAACAATATTTATGATCCTTAAATATGAAGCCATTTTTAGCAATGTTTATATCAAAAAGAACAGCCTCTACACTACCTATGCTTTATGGTCACAAACGGGTTAACAAGCATTTTGTTTCACTGCATAAAGCACCTTATACGTAGCTATTGTAGTAAGTGTGATTACTTAATCTGTGATAAATGATAACTTCATAATGCTTTATTAGCTTTTTTTTGCAGTGCTGGTGCAGTGTTGATGTGACTTTACCTCCTCATAGTCATTTTCAGGAGTCAAGAAGTCATCAACAATGGCCACCCTCTGTCCCAGCTGCTCGCTCAGTGCATCCAGAAAACGGTCTGTGTCTTCAGAACGAGGCGGTTTGGAGAAGGTGTAACGGCGCTTGCTGGCGCGGTGGGCAGGGGGGCTAGATGGGTAGTCAGGGGGTTCTGGAGGTGAGGGAGGGGGACTGTCAAGACTGATGTAAGGGTTGGACTCCCCACTGGTCTGACTTGTTAACCCCGAAGGGTAGAACTGGGATTGTGGGGGACTGGGGAGAGGCTCCGGCCAGGATGTATGGGATGAAGGTCCTTTACGGCTACCTAAGACAAGGAATAGATATATTGTATTGAAGACTGCTAAACCTTGACTTTCTTTAATTATATTTAAATGCAGCAATTAAATGTCCCCTTGAAGTCTGTGAATTATGAGAACAAATACAAGTAATGATTGTCATATTCAAATTACACCCAGAAGTACATGAGTAACCATCAAAGAAGTCTAATTCTTGACTGACAGGTGAATTTAATGGTGTGTTTTCTAGTTCCACTTCCACCATCACCAAACATGTATGCAGGTCAGTGTTTGACGACAGTATTAGACTACTGATGGGAAATTTAAAAACCCACAGAGCATAACAAGATTCAATTTGTGATGATAGCTCTGTTCCTTCCTGCACGAGGTCGTATAAAAAAAACAAAAAGACAAATTAGCCCCCTGGAAAAGACTTTTTCCAGCAGATAAAATTTTGCATTTTTCTTAAACCTCTGCTGTGTATTTATGTACAGCAGGGGGAAAAAAAAAAGCTTATGCAAAAAAAGAAAAATATTTTTTTGACCCAGAATTTTTTTTAACTTAGTTTTTATTTATCGTCAGAATTTTTTATTTATTTTTTTACTTTTTCTATAGCCCGTTATTTTTGTCATCTCCCTTCACTTCAACACTTTCCCCCAAATAACACACACTCAGTGACCCACACAACAGATAGAAACCTATTTCACATAATTTATTAGTTAAACTACCACATGCCCATCCTACAGTATTGCTTGGTTTGTTTGCCTCATTGATAAACTGATAAATTTAATGACACTGAGAAATGTAAAAAAAATAAATAAATAAATAAAAAGGGGTGAGAGATCTTGCTTATATAAATAAGTAGAAGATAAACATGTGACTGACTATAAAAATCAGGCCATTTTTGTGGGTCACCTGCAATGCTTGGGTCATTGCCATTTTAGTTCGTTGTTATGTGGTCGCCAGGCTACATGATAGCGTCAAAAAGCTACTATCGGTCGCTGCCTTAATCACAAGGGGTCACCACAGCGTGAAGCTCCACATATTTGATTACCCTTCCTGACACATCCCCAAAGGGATTTCTCTCTCCTCCTGGGAATTTTTCATGTTAGGCAATGAGACCGCTATACTGTGTGTCACAATATATTATATACTTACATAATATTCATCATAATATACAAGGTCATAAATCATATGCTATTGCTGTGAAGTAAAAATTATATGATGCTTTTATAAGGTTTTATAGGTGCATAAATTCTAAAAATTGGTAATTTTAGCCTGTCGGTTGGTGATTGCAAGGAAAAGTGATGACACCATAATATGTGACATAAATAAAAACCTTCAGGGCTCTAAGATGTACCTGTGCACCAAGTTTGGTTGCTCAACTCCTGATCATATAGGAGTTTGTGGACATACAGACAGAGAGAGATTTTGTGCATATTATTATAAGATTTCACTCCAGCTGCTATGAATTTAAAGTAAATGTGTGCATTCAGCTACCTGTGTTAACAAGTATTGTAGGGGATGCTGTACGTGATGGAGGTTCCAGATCCAGCAAACTCTCTGGGGCAGGAGGTGGGCGGCTCTTCAGAGACTTGGACCTCTTGGCTGAATACATGTTCTCCAGTTCAGCGTACACCGCTGACAGCTTGTATGGTGAGAATGTACAAAAATGTATATATTTAAGGTGTGAGAACTTTTGTCCTAACTCTTTGACTACTACTGTTATATGCATATTTTCCCATTAAAACAGGCATGGCTACGTACATTAGTGAGGTTGTTGGGTGTCTCAGGGAGAGAAGTACCATCTCCTGACTGTCTCTCTCCTGGAGCTAGCCTCATCCCCGTCTCCAGCACTGGCTCTGCACGGTGGCCTATGATAACACAACCATTGGAAGAACTTAAACTCAGCTGAGTGTGATAGACCCAAATATGACTCCCAGGTTTGCCTGTCTTTTTAGGATGTGTGCTTTTCCTGGTTTGTGAGTTAGTGAGAAGGGTGAGTGACACACTGAATTTAGACTGATGTTACCACAAAAACATGCACTGATTTCAGCTAAACTGTTCATGTAGAAGAAGCTGGAAGAAAAATGCTAACAATTAAAAAGTTAAATTAAACAAGACTACGTGGACAGTCACAATGATGGCAACGTCAGTGTTAATGGTGTCATGATTGTGATGGGATCCAAGGGTGCTGAGGTGGCCGGAGTGTTAATGTTGCTGCTGATGATGACAGAGATGGTAAAGTTCAGTACCCATGCCCAAGTGTGTACCAATGACCAGGTCATCAGAGCTACGTCCCCTCACACTGCTCCTGTACGTGGTCCCTGTCACCCTCATGGAACTGCTACGGCGGTGGGGCTCAGTGACAACTTCGGGCTCCGGAGGAGGGGGAGGAGGTGGTGGTGGTGGTGGAACTGGAACACACACACATGTATTGGCAATGCAGGAGTATAAGGGGCTGCAGCACCTGAGCTGACTGTATTTCAGCGAACAAGTGATTTAATTTAAGATCCCCAAAATGACCTGTGATTATTGTCAGGACAGTCTCCATCTTACACACAAACACATTTTCATAATTCATATATAACCCCAAATGGCAGAAAAATGTCAATCAAAACAAATGTGTGCACACACCTGGGGATTTGTATCCAAGAAAACGTGAAATCTTGCTCTGGCAGTGCTCCTGCTCTTCGTACGTAAGCAGCTGGTAAACAAACTGCCAGATCACCTGTTTGGCTGGAGTATCCAGCACCGGGAACACATCCACGATCAGAGTGTCAACATTCCTGCCATGGAAACACAGGCAAGGTGACAGATATCACCTGGCTTTCCTATTAGAGGTCATGGAAATGAAAGAGTAATGGGAAAATTTGAACTCTGGCATATGGCTACCACCTATGTAGGTGACCAAACAATTAAGTTAACTGAAATCCAAGCTCACAGCATGCCTCTAGCAGAACAAAATACAACCATATGAATGTATTTCTAGCAATACTTCCTCTGACTTTCTCTGTCTCCACGTTGTCTCCATACAATCTACAGTCTCCACCCACACTCTCCTTCTCCTCGCCCAGTCTCCCTGTGCTTTGCTTACCTGTGCTGGAAGAAGTTCTCCAACGCCTTGCAGATGGTGTATCTCTCCTGAATGGTCAGCAGATGCTCCAACTGCTGCCCAAAAGTGCGACCCTGAACCCTGATGCTGGGAGGCAGGATCTCCGCCACCCACTGAAGGGAGCTGAGCACCGGAGAGCGGGCTCGTTCTGCGGGGACGCCACCTCCCGCAAGGTCCTGCTCTGCAAGGACAAATGTAGGTGGACCATCCTCCACTACCAGTGTGGGCATGGCACCACTTCCCTGCAGCATGGACACTACCTTTTCATGGGAGGAGGTCCTGCAGACAGGCAGATGATATGCAAGGTGTCACGTGCGTTTCAACCCAAACTGGCTATTTGGTAGAAAAGCTATATTATAATAAGTTGCAATTTAGTGAAGTGACTACTACTTATTTCATTTTAATGGTGCACAAATTAGCAGCCAAAGTACCCCTCAAAACAGCAAAGGCTGTTTTGAGGGGTACTTTCTTTTCATATTTTGTCTAAAATTAGTCTTCTACTCCCCTCACTGCTTCTGAGCTTTACAAATTAGAAAATAGCTTCAATGGTGGGACCATGATAACATATTTATGTTAACTACCAATCCCTATTTTAGTTGTTATTTCTTTACCAGCCAATTGCTTTAGGAATTGCATTCTTTTACGCAAAAAATATGTGCAGTTAATGTGGTTCAACCTCATGTCCAGTCCATTGAGAAACAGGATGCGGTCTCCTGGTTTTAGACCTGCTTTGTCTGCGGGGCTTCCTGAAGAACAGAGAAGTTGAAAGTTTAGCTGTATTACATAGATATTGAATTCCATTATCTGATATATAATGTGATATCTAAACATGTAGGCATACATGCATTCTTACCAGGGATCACTGAGTCAATCCACACAGGAGCGTGGCCTCTGAGAGTGAAGCCAAAACTCATGTTGCCCTTGCAAACTCTCACTGTCCTAAAGAGACAAATGTGAGCTTCAGTTAACAACTTCCCCCAGAGGCCCTTTGATGTAAAAGAAAAGCAGGACACCTGAAATAATCCATCATATGCAACTGCTAAATCAGCATGAGTGTGGTAGTGTTTATGAGCCACTAAGCAATGAATTATAAGAAAACCCTCCTAAACTTTGTTCAAATGACATCCAGTGGACAGAAACTGCCAAACTAAATTGGGTGGAGTTCATAGCTCACTGCATGCAGGCTTATAACCGTACTCTCTAAAAATGAGTCAGTTAAACTGACTGGTTCTTTCTGCCTTTTCTGAGAGAACCTGCGCTGGGTTCCCCAGCAGACTTCCATATTCAGCAGACTATTTTAAATTCACATCCTGCATGAACAAGCCTACTTAAATATGGACACACTGTGTCCCCAGGGAGCTGTGTAACATCTTCATAAACCAAAGCCACAGAGGAGATCAGGAGTTTATTGTGACAGTTTATTCCTATAACTTTAGGAGACGGTTAAAGGATGCTTAAATCATATTTATGTGCTTTTCGACACTCTTTCAGCCATAAATCTTTTTAGGAGTTTATATGAGCGGAACAGCAAGTGACGTCAATTCATGATGAAAAAGGACATCACTGCAGAAAAAGAGAGCAGCCGTGACTGTTTAAATAGGTTTATATCACCACTGGTTTTTACCACTTAAGGGTCTATTTTTCACTGAAATCCTACATGTTCCAGTTTAAACAAATTCCATGCTTACACAGGAAGAGCTGTTAAGGCATTTTTTTTTTGTAAAGGTGCTCATAAATGTGATCAAACATAGGAAGATAGAATGTTATTTATGTGGCATCTTGAAGACTAAAAATGACAGACACCGAGTAGCTAAATATGAGCAGAGAAAATCCTGTTGAATCAAAATCTCTTAAAATAGACTTTAAAGAAAATCCAGACCATTGTTACTTAACACACACCTGCAGTTTGTGGTGCTGCCACTGGAGTGGCCAGCTATGAGTGATGTGGTCTTGCGCATGCCTCGGGTAGGGGGTACCACACCTTCCTCTGCGTGGGTGCGTGGCACTGAGCTGGCACGGGTGGAGACAAGAAGGCGTTCGGGGTGATCCTCGCTTCGGCTACGGCGAAGGCGGCTGCGGCTGGGGTCACTAAAGCTGCGCCCCTTCAGCCGGCTCATCAGGCTTTGGGAAACCACTTCGTCAAAACGCTCCCGGTGCTTCTTGGGAATGAAGATCCTGACAAACATTGTGGAATCAGAAACAACCTCAGACTGGATAAGCTTTACAGCAGAGGAGGAGCAGTTTCCAGTTCAGCCTCTCTTGTGTGTAGCCAGTATCAAGCCATTTTTACATTTCTACAAGAGATCAATACATAGTATTTCAGCCTACCCCCCCCCTTACACACACACACACACACACACACACACACACACACACACACACACACACACACACACACACACACACACACACACACACACACACACACACAAAATCAAGGTCCTTTATCCTAATCTCTCAAAACATCTGTTGTCCAAGGTATCGAAACTGCAGAGGGATTCTTGTTCTGATTACGTATTGCTCCGGCTGCAGGATCCACTTAATTGGTTTAAAAATAGTTCAATCCATTCAATCCATCTCCTGGGAGTGCCGAGGCAAGTAGAAAGAACTGGTCCAACATTTGTGTGTGGGATTTTTGTGAGAGTTTGCATGTGCGCGAGAGAATGAAAGAGATGGGAGACAAGCTTTGTTGTGTGATCCTGTCACATTAGCGGCTGCAGGTAAAAGTGTTCAGTATCAGTGACAGCTCACTGCTAATATACAAAAGGGAGGAAGAGAGCCACCTCTGGGAGAAGGCACCCCCCCCCCCCCACACACACACACACTACTGTTATTTTGCCCTCCCACCATCTACTCCAAATGTTTTTTCTTCTTCTTCTTCTTAAAGGAAAAGCCAACCATCAGATACTCTCACATTAAGTTGCCATTAAATTTGGTGTGTGTAAAGGGTATGTAGTGCAGATGATGCACCCACTTTTCCCAAGTCTGTTTTGTTGTGCTGCATGCACAGAGATGAAAAGATCCAGTGAACAAAATAGAGAGGTTGTAACTTCGTCTTCAAATAAGGGATCAAACCTAGTAAAGAAGGCTTGTGTTTCAGATGCACAACCTCTCTGAGGCTTTGTGTAAAAAATAAAATAAATAGTATTGCTGCCTTTTATTCTGTGACAAATTTCTCCCTTTAAGTTTCTTCAACATCAGCCCGAAACTAAAAAAAAAAAGCCTTTCCTTACTCTTTCTGCCCACACCCAAACCTGACATTTACCACTGATCTTTTAGACTGCTTGAAATGCCTGCTCCCATTAAACTCCCTTGTAGTTGTGCTGTCTGCTGGATGTGGTTTATAGTTGGCCAATTATCTGCAAGAACAAGAAAAATGCATAACAAAGCAACAGAAGTGACCTAGAAATGGAAGAAATACTGCCAATAACTGTTTTGTAAAGTGTTTTATAGTGTGCTTCTTTAAATATAGGGCGCTTCTCTCTTACATATATGCACACACCTCCCCTGTGCTTCTTCTCCTTTGCATATCTTCCTCCCCATCGCCTACAAAATGTTGCTCCCTCGATTCTCAACTCTCTCTCTATTTCTCCAACTTCAACATGAATCTCCTGGGTGCTTCCACTGTGCAAAGCGGGAAAGAGTGCTTTGTTTTTTCAGAGTGCACCAGTTCCAGTGTGGCTCCATGTACACTGTATATATTCTGATTTAAATCCCAATAAAGCTCAGCGGTGCACTTTGCTTTTCAAAGCTGTCACAGTGACTTTACAGGTACTTTTGGGAATATTGTTAGGAGGCAAGGATTAGATTATTCTCAGTTTTGTAGTTTCTTAAAAATGCCATGCTGAGTAGTGAGCTGCCTCCATACCAACATCTTAAAATCCAAAGTTGAGGGAATATAGATATTTCCTCTCTGGAGATTTATTAAAAGAAAGTTTTGACTTACTAAAATTCAAAGGTTTAAGCAAGTGTATACAGACATTAATTAAAACTAACCCAGAGCACTGCATATTGATCCCATAAAAATGTATCTGTATCCAAACTCAAACTATGCACAGGGGTTTGAAAAACACACAATGGGACTTTTAAAATGTATATAAATCAGGTCATGTCCCAAGCTGTAAGTTAAACCACTGCCAACATCCAGTGCTCATCATACATAAGAATAAAACATTTAATATGGTCTCTCTTTTTGTAATGTTGGTCAGACCTTTGTGAAATTTGTTTTCTTTCTGGTTGCACCTGCAGCTATCATACAAATAATAAAAGCTTTTTAATGCTTCTTCCATTTATAGCAGAACAAACTTGTACATATATTGCAAGCATAACCCAAAGAGCACAAAGCCAAAAGTGCTGCAAAATTACAGTTTGCCCTTCCATAGTTTCTCCCCGAACAGAAATGATTCCACCTTGACTCACACACACATGCACAGTATGATAATGGAAACTAACTGCTGATTCACTGTATGCATGTTTGCCACTTCATTAGCACCTAATGACTGCTGTGGTCTACCTCAACCACACACAGACTCATAACAACATCAGGTATTTTCACCAAACTGAAATAATGGAAAAGCACAGTCTAGATGCTTGCAGTCTCAGTGATTCAAGACCAAACCCATGACACAATTCTAAACTTAGCCAGCTTCAAAAAGGTAATGATCATCTCTTCACACTGAAGAAAGAGTCACTGGATGAATCAGTGCTATATATCCTCTTCTTTTCACTCAAATTCATTTAGAACTGTCAGTTACACCTATCATTAGAAACCAATGAGTGAGATGTTGAGATGGTAAAGTTGCTTCAGTAGCTATCTACAGATAATTGGTGTTTCATGTCAAAAACAGTGTAACATAGCATGAGGCATTCTCCATGGCTTAATTATGGGCCCACATTTTTTAAAGCTGTTAAAAAGACACATTTCTGCCCAATATATTCACTACCCCTCTGGTGCACATGTCCAAACCATCTCAGCCTTGCCTCCAAACCATTCTACCTGAGTTGTCCCACTTATGTATTCACTTTTAATCCTGTCTTTCCTGGAAACTCCAAACAAAAATCCTCCTGTCTTTTTGTCAGTGACACCGTCTCACTACCGTCTTGTAAACCTTCCCTTTCACTCTTCCTGCTGTCCTGTAGCATACTGGGAGAACCCAGGATACTCCTCAGTATTATCAATGGCACAAAGTCTTCTACAGTTAGTGCTTTATCTGCTTACAGTGGATATATCATATTAATTATGAACCAAAGAAGTTAGTGCTTGAGGGTGACAATGATTAAGTGCATTGTGTATTCATGCAGCAAAAAAGTCAACACTTCCCTGGAGGGCAGCAATGTGTTCTTCTGTAACACCATACTGCTTGATCCTGCTATTCTAAGGACCTGCTCCAGTTATAGACTGCAATACATAACAGAAAATAGTATCAATCCAAGCCAGCAGAAAGTCAGAGCAAGTGACAAAGAAAGAGTAGGACGTAAATGAAAGACAGACAAGCGGGAGTTGATGAAGTAATGGCAGAAAACATAGAAGAGACAGAAATGAAGGCGTGCACTGTCAAACCTGACAGCGCCATGAGACCAGGAAAGAAAGAAAGCCAAAAACTAGAGCTCTTTCTAGGCCAGGGTCATATAACTGTTGGGAATGAAGTTGTATATTCTGTGCTTACACCATATGTAGGCCATTCAACTTTTCTGAAAAACACTCATACATCACCACAGTTGCTTGGACAAATGGTATTTGGAGAAATCAAAACAGAATGGGGCCAGTTTTTATGCATTTATGGCATTTCATTCAATCAATCATTAGTTTCTATTGCTGTCATCACCTCCACCTGCTCTCTCCATCCATGTACGGCAACTCTGCTGTAATGTTCTGACCTCAGTCAAAGAAACTTTAACTTGTAAAAATGTAGCCTAGCCAAAACAAGTGAGTAGAAACTTCAAAGCTTTCCTCCAGTGAAGCTGGATGTAGGCCTTGGGATGCCCTCAATTATAAGGAGGGCGAGATAAGTCTATAATTAGGTCTGAGGGAGGGGTGGATCAAGGACATGATGCACAGAGGAATGAATGACAATTGTAATCAGCTGGGAAACTCAGTGCAAGAGAGCCATTATTATAATCATCAGACCCACTTCTGATCAGCTAATTTGGCAGCTGGGCCAAGTATGAATCTGCACACAGAAAGCACACCGTACGACATGGTGCAGTAAAAATAAAGTGTGAAATTTAAAAAAGCCTGCAAAAGAAAATGTGCAAATGGTTGTTGGGAGATGTCAGACTGAGTTTTGCCGGCTGGAATCTGATAGTGGAACAGCGAAGCATTTTGAAATTTTCACATGCTAACACAAAGTGTAAAATTATCATTACACACCTTGATAACAAGCACACCAAATATAGTTGCACAGCAGCGCTTCAGCAACTTCAAATACAACTCAGCACAAACAATACAAAGCACAGTGAACACTGCTCTGAGATCAAACAAAAAGTTCCATACCGAAAGTGTCTGGAAAGGCTCCTATCCCTTCCCATGGCTCTTCGGGGCTTTGAGGAAGTGCCTGAGCTCAGTTAAGCAATGCAAATGCCTCCCCTCGGTCTTGGTTAGTCCCCATCTAGCTTGAACAAATAACTCTCCCGGACAAAGGAGAAAGAAGAGAAATACGAAGGTGTCCTGGATCTCAAAGGTGCCTGCTGCAGGCTCGGAAAGCAGCCAGAATAAGAACGGGAGCAAATGAGAGAGAGGGAGGGAGCAAACTATAAGAGTGGCTGTGGTTTACATCCTTCCACACCTCCAAAACATCCTCAGGCAGCATCATTAGCTGTTCTCCAACTTCATGTTTGGGGGAGCACTCTTTGTGTCTTCCCATCCTTTATACCCTTCTTCCACAGGCACCAAAGAAAAAAAGCAAAGGGTCAAGGTCAACACAGGGTTGTCTTCTTGGTCTCAGTTAAAGGATAATCCTCATCATTGACTTGTCCATCATTCAGCAGTAAAAGGTAGTGAGTGACAAATCTTCTCTTCCCTCAGTGGAGGAAAGAAAGAATGAGAAGAAAAGAGGAGTAAGTGATGAGGGAGAGAGGAGAGAAGTGAAGAAGAGAGTAGAGCCCCAGTGGAATTTCATAGGCAGGTCAGCACAATGAAACTGTAATGTGCATAAATGAACATGGAGGAAGTTTGGCAGTTGTGTCTGTGTGATTCAGTCCCTATTCTTTACATATATGCTGGGTAAAAATCCATCCAAACTGGTGCAAAGACTACCAAAAACAGACTGATTCATAAAGCAGAAACTGAAAACATTCTGGCACTCAAACACAAAAGGATGTGAAAGTCTAATTAATTCACATCCTTGAAGTCTATATATGGATGCAGTGTCAGACAATTGCTGACAGTTCGCCATGCTCATCGAATTATCAAAACCACCACAGAACCACATGAACAAAAGAGCTAATAGGTTCTCCCAGTCTGTCTCTAATTTCAATTGTCAAGCACTTGCTGACCCCTGGGCTTTACAGCATTTAAGAATTGACACTGGCAAGTGCGCCAGAAGCCTAAGAGAGAATTTATTAAAAGAAGTAGGCTGCTTAAAAATAGAACACATCCTCTGGGAGGGGGAGGCAAATCAGCGAGGGGGACAGAGGCAGACTGAGCAGAGCGTGGCCCAGCTGGTCAAGTTTTGCAAGGCTTACACAAGAAATAGTTCCATGAGCTGTTAAACACACCTCACATCCTCTGACACAGACCTCTCATTATCGGAGGAAGGGTGGGCGGAGTGTTCTCACATTTCTGCGTAAATGCATGTATGAGTGTGTGAGGACTGTCACAGTAAGTGACAGTGATTGAGGGAAAGAGACAGACAGATTAGGTGGCAGAGGGAGAATAAACCCTTGATTCTCCACACTTAGAACAACAGTGGCACCAGGATCTTGACAGAGTGCACCAATAATCCTATATCTTGCTGCCTGTGATCTTAATCTCTCTGTCAGTGGCTTGAATTCCTAAAACAGCTTTTTAGATCACAGCGATTTGGAGTTATAGGGCAAAACAGGCAATCAGTAAATTCAGACTGGCAAAACGCTGTGTCCTAACCTCAACATGGCTACAAGCCCTGAATAGCTCTGGCATACTGACAGGTTAAGCGTGCTCCCCATCCTATCACATTTGGCATGTTAGCTATGCAACTAATTAGCACCAAATGGACCAAAGTGCATCTGAAGTTGATAGGAAGGTCACAAGCAAATAGCTGAAGTTATGACAATTCACCATGAGGGAATGATGCACTAAATTTTGTGGAATTCATTCCAATCACTGAGATTTTTCATTTAAAACCAGCAGTGGAAACCTCATGGTGTTGGTAAGAGATCCACAGCCCTGTTGGTGCTCACTGTAGAGTCAAAGAATAACTGCAGTCAGAGGGCTTTTTTTTTCTTTGGGAACCATGAAAGTCTAAGCAAAATTAGCTAAGAAGTGATATTACACATTTCATTGCCCACAGAAACCGTTTACGCCAACCGACACCACCCTGAGGCATGGCTCCTGGAAACACAACTCCATACGGCTCCCACCACAGACAAGATTCAGCTGAAAGATGAAGACCTGATCTAAATGTGGCATTTAAAGTTTATTTTTAGCCTTTCTTGAGACTACAAACTCAACAACACCCTTTAAAATCTGCACAGCTGTTTTTTTTTTTTTTTTGTTTTTGGCATGAAGGCAACATAACAGGCAGACACAAAGACAAAAGAGTGGAACATGTACATCAAAATTACAACACACCTGATTAAACACAGACACACAGTATGGAATTATGGGTAAGTACAGTTATATGAAGCTAGAGCTGATTATTCCGAAGACAGACTCAGACAGTTATTGTAAGAGTTACTGTACAGGCTGAAAGTGAGAAAAACAGCTAAACAGTCCTCAGTCCTCTATGGGTACAGCTAATGCATAATTAATGGCTCTCCTGTGGACAACAAACATTGCAAAAAAAATGTTTTGCTTTTTTTACAGGTAGCTTTCTAAGGATGGAGCTATCAGTGTAGTGAGACAGACAGCTGTGTTGAAATGAAACTGAGACAGCTGGACACCAGCTTTGTTTTTTAGCTGCAGGTATAAAAGATTTGTCACCAAAAAAATGATGCACAGCAAAAATTCAACACTAATTGACTGTAACACGTCGACTGTTACAGAATGCTTTAACAGCACTGCAGTTTCCTTGATGACCCGTCAGAAATGGCCACATGAGACAGATACCAAAGACTGCTTTGACGGCAAACTTGATGAACAGTCACACGCTGCAAATGCTCTGAAAACGAATCATGTCAAATTGTTCAGTACTCACCTGAGGCAGCAACTCATAATTTCTCCCAATATGGAACTTCAAAGCCAGGACTGTGTGGATGGAGATTAAGCATCTGCATGTTTCACTGTATTAGTATGTGTGCAAATCTCAACCACCAGCAGCAAACTGGCTGTAGCAGCTAAGAGCTGTATGCAGAGGAGGGAATAAAGAGCATCCAGTAATGTGATCCACACAAAAAACTGGTGCGTGTATCAAAGAGTGCATCACAGCTGACAAGGAGAAATGGGAAAGAAGGAAACCAAGTGAGAGAAAGCCAAAGTGAGAGCGAAGTGAGCAGAAAAGACAGAGAGAGCGGAAATGCAAGCGTGTGCAGCAGTATTGCCGTTTTGGGTTTTGATTTTCCGATGATTGCTGAGGGGGAAGAAATGCAATATTCGGCGGTCAACTTCTAATCACATGCTTGCATACTTTACCTGAGAGGGGAGAAACAGATGAGTGACATTCATGCACCCAAAAACAGTGTTAGGCATAAAAGAAAATATTCATGTGTGGTTTTGATATATCCCCAACACATCTCACAGTAAAATGCTGAAAGGGCAGAGTTTCTAAAATACTGATTTCCTGTGGCAATTCAGCAGTTTTTTGCTGCCACAATGTATTACTTTTGTTGTGTAAGCCTATACTGAACCTATATACCACCATTTACGAGCAGAAGCAGTGATTTCAGTTAGCTTTGTTTTGTCCCAAAAAAAGGCTCATGATTAATTGAAGATGCAGTGTTGTTTTCTTGTGTCACAAATCTGTTAGTTAAACTGGGCTCCCTAGGTTTTGGTAATGTTTTACAGTTAAGTGTGGCAAGAAGCCAGTCACATACAAAAGGCTTTAGATGCATCCATCCATCCATCTTCTTAACAACTTATCCAAGAGTCGCAGGGAGGCTGGAGCCTATCCGTGCAGTCAGAGGGGAAGAGGCAGGGCACACCCTGTGCAGATTTTAGAACTGTTTATTCCCAAGAACACATAAAGGGATTTAATCGAAGTCTAAATACTATACACCCTATCAGGTTTTGGTCTGAAACCAGATGTAAAAATGACCAGAACTGTGTTGCAAAATGAGTCTTCATTGATTAGTATTCCAATCTGTTTTAGCATGGGAAGAAACTCCCTAGTTTCTGAGAAAGTGTTGTTAATCACTGCATGAGAAGAAGTAAATCATTGAAGATGATGCACATGCCATTTAGTCAGACTTGTTTTACCCATGAGTCTCTCTCTGATTACATATCAGAGTAAATGAATAGCTACCTAACACTGTCAATCAGTTGCTGATGTTCCTCAGTGATCAGGATATCGGGCAGCGCCTCAGCCAGGCTCTCCACATCCCTCTCAGCAGCATACTGCTTTAGCACCTCAAACAGCTGTTCCTTCACATCTGGCTCCTCTCCTAGCACTTCCTCCACCTGACAGACAAATAAATAAACAGCCATTATATTAAATATATAAAGTTTCGATTCTAAACATGCGAGAAAACTGACAAATTTACTTTTTTATTGAACTCCATGGCCTTGTGGGCACGGCTCTCCCTGACACTGTCCCCGCTCTGTGACAGCACCCTCATGCTGCTGCTCAGCCGTTTGGGTCGACGAGCCATGCTGAGCACACCCAGACGCAGAGGTCGCCCCTGAGCTGCTTTTATCATGGCGGCTGCTGTTTCATGGTGCTTCACTGGAATGCCGTTGACCTCCATGACATAGTCCCCTGCCTTGAGGCCACTGTGACCAGCTGGACCGTTAGGCATGCAGTCCTCAACCATTAGGGGGCTGTCTCCCACAATGGTGAAGCCAAAACGGCCATCTGGGCCAGGGTTGATATCAATCTGGACAAAAGTAGGACAAAAAAATAATGTTTGCCACCTTTGTGCAGTCTTCACCATTGTAGAGCTAAATGAGAGTTATTGGCTTTCAGCTGACCTGTTCAATCCGTGACACCACTCCAATGCTCGGTGGGACCGTCTTGAGAGTCTGAGCCAAGGCAATCAGTGCCGGTGTGCTAAGGTTGGTCACATCCTGGCCCTCTATGTCCACCACCTGGTCACCGGGCTGTAGGCCAGCCAGGTAGGCACTACTGCCTTCCACCACAGACAGAATATAGCTGGGCCCAGTACCTCCCAGCCGGAAGCCAAATGCCTCTGGCCAGTTCTGATTGGTGGCTGGGAGACCGAGGTCTGTATAACAGAGAGAGCAATAAAACTCACAGAGGCGCAGAGCAAAAGGTAATTTACATGTTTCTTGGAAGGAATTTGGCACCAACAGAGCAAAATTTCAAAATCAAAGGAAAGCCTAAGTGTTATATCAATAGAAACTTGAATCCAGTAGGTAGCACTCTTTTACAAAGGGGTGAAACCCACAGCCACTTCTGCTTTACTGCTAGTCATATATGTATGTCATAAAAGCAAAAAAAGAACATTGCTAATCTGGTGCAAGCTACTAACACAGTCGAGGGGGTTGTGAGCTGTAAAATAGAGGTCAAATAGATGGTTTAAATGGGGCACCACAGTGATGGAGCTGCTTATGGCTGTGGCAGCAGGTGCACCGGTCTATTTAATGAAACCACAAAATTTCAAGCCACAGATGTGGTATATTTAAAAAAAAAACTCTTTCAAAAAGGTTGACTTATAATAAACTGAAGGAGGTTATTTATGCCTGCTGCTATCTAGCCCACATGTTGAACCACTGGCCTTCCCCTGGTCACTGGCCTCATTCTGCTGCTGCAGAAAGTGTCCCAATAGAATCTCTTGTCTTCCACAGCCATCTGAACACAAAGATATATGTAGGATATTATAGGGATTCTTATATGCTCTTCCCTTTTCTTTAAAGGTAATTTTATTTTGTTCCAAAATCTTTGCCTATGCTCTTGTTCTTTGCCAACAAGTAACCTTTTAATAATAGCAAATATGGAAGATGCAAATTTGCACAGAAATGGCATGCATGTGGTTAACACTGGAAAAGAACAGATATAAGTAATTTGATCAAACAGTGATCAAATTTGAAAAAAAATCAAGCCAGTGCAGCTAGTACTGCTATGCAAAACAAAATTATGACATCATGGCCGCAAGGTACAAAACTGGGAAGGAAAACATTGAGGAAAAACAAAACAAAACAAAAAAAATCTGCAAGTATCCACCAACTGAAGCATCACTGTTTTTCTTCTTTCAAATAATCAGACACAGAAAGATGGAAATGGGCTGTAAACAAAAGACTAAAGAAAAAAAAAGTATAAAAATGCAGATTCTATACAAGCCTTTGTAAAGAAATATGGAAATGTCAGACTGCTTCAAAAAGAACAAAAAAAAAAAAAAAAAAAAAAAAAAGATGTCTTACCAGAACACAAGGATACATATTCAAGGTGAATGCAGATAGGTGAATACAGCATATTCAATTCAAAGACTGGAAACCACCACAGAGCTTGATCTCAGAAACAAACTGTAGCTGATTATGGATCTAAAGCAGACTGGAAAATCACTGCTAATGAGATGTGGATCATAATCCTTTCTCCCTGCAAGAACACAAACGGCACGATGGAGACTTTTTTTTTTTGTCCTCTTCTTTCCGGCTTGTGACACAGATACACATCTGAGCTCTGGGTCCTTTTAAAGCTTCACTCCTTATCTTATCTCCACTAGCTGAAACACCTCAGGAAGAGTATAGAAAAATTACCATTCTGAGAAACAGACTCACAGAAATCTTTGGAGGCACTCCGCGTTCCGGACTTGCTCTGGCGCAGGGAGAAGCGGCCCTTTCTGCTCAGGAAACGCCTCATCCTTGCCCGGCTTGCGGCAGGGCACGTTCCAGCCAGCCTATCTTCACCCCCAGCTTGGGGGTTGATGCAGCCAGAGTGTCCTTGGACACTCTTACGCTGCTCCTCACCTGAGCTCACTACCTCCAAAAGCTTCTACCCAGCTAAGCAAATCAGCACCTGAAAGGTCACATCTATAGATTATGTAGGCCAGTGCCTCCCTCTGTTCTCAGAGAACTAGCAGTCTGAAGCTCTGGAGATGGAGGCTGGAGGAAAGGGGAGAGTGTCTGAAAGTCAGGTTCTCCATCCTGGGTGAGGCTGCCTCAGTCCAAACCCTATGGCTGATGATCAGAAAACTGGGACACGCTCACTTGGTACTGAAATGGTTCTTTGCAAGAAAAGGTACAGCGAAGCCCCATTTTTCTATAAATACCTTTGCCTTTCTCACTCCCACCCTCTCTCTGTCTCCCTCTGTTGCTCATGTGGATGAGGCCCTCTCAGAGGGCTGAGGAATGACCCAGAAACTGTGGTGTACGAGCCAGGGACACTTCTCTGATTATAGTGTCTGCTAACCTCGCTATTGGAGCACTAGTTACAGAGAGAGCCTGCAGATAGGCTCAAGATCACAAGCACCAAACACAGCAGTGTTTTTTTTTTTTTAATAAGCATATAAACCACAGCAAATTTACCACAGGACTAAAGGGCTAATGGACTGATAGTTTATCTCTGTATGAATTAGCACAAGAACAGTGGTGCTTTCATGTTCCTACAAAAGGATTTATAGCAGTGGATGCTGTGCTTTACCTGACAGGTGTGTATGCTTGCAAAACAGGTGGGATTCCCAAGACAGCAGGAGGCACTCACTCTACAGCCACACTTACACTTCTAAAACAAAGAAATTAAATTTAAACCGATTCAAAGGCCAGAACATAAAAATTACCAACACCACATTATCTTAGTAAAGCAGCAAAGGAACTTAATAGACATATTTTTCACTAAGAGGACTTTAAACAAGAGAAATAAAACCCTGAAGTCAACTGTGTAAGAAAATAACATTTATTTGATGCAAACTCTGGCTAATCTGATATTTTCACATCTATGCACTGGTGTATCATCAATCATGCTTAAAGATGCATTATGACTGACCAGTTCAGCACTACCACGCTGTATCCAGCATGGCCTCTCTCTCTTTTTTTTTTTTTTTTTTTTTTTGGAAGTTAGCCTTTAAAAGGTATCACAGTTCAAATTTATACGGAAAACTTAAAAACAGGACACCAGTCAACTGAACCATCAGAGTGCAGAAGGGAAAACTGAAATTAAATGTTTTCTGGGTGGAAAAGAGGGACGAAAATTCACCTTTTGTTTGCAGTACAAAAAAAGTTGGGCAACAAATGACATTTTCAAAAACAAATGCGCATTTGTACATACAAAATGAAAAGATCACAAAATTAATCTCATAACTATTTTGAGATTTAGAAATCTAAAAAATTCCCAAATGAGGCCAAATATTTAACGCAGAGAATAATTTTAGTAGATCAACCAACAAAAATGAATTACATGATGAAGCATTAGTCCTTGGGCACACTTGTATGTACCATAAACCCTAATCACTTTGGCCTTAATTTTGTTTAGTTTTTTTTGCCAATAATCTCCAGTTACTGGCTACATAACCACTATCAAAGCCATGACAGTCCATAGTTAGCATCCACTTTGATCATACAATGACAGTCTGAAACTCCACCTCCTCTGGGGAGGTGATGACATATTCCTCTTGCTGCTGCACCATTCGTACTCCCGCCTCCAATGTTTCCTCTGTGGTAACCATGGTAACGGTCCCCTCTGTTGTACCCGTCCTGGCCAGCAGTCTGCCATCACTGATGGCGGAGGCCAGCGTCATGGCCACCTGCTCCGTGAGGCTCTCAGGTGTAGCGATGGTGATGGTGTCGCCACAGTCAGAGATGGACAGGCCTTCCTCGTCTTCGGCCACATTTCGCACAATAATCTGGTGGCTGCTCGTGCCGCCCGCACTCTGTGACTGGCTGACAAGTCTCTGTACCACGTTAACGATGTGGTTTTCCATCTGGGAGGGAGAGATTTTATTGATTTAACAAATGTTACAGGCAGAATTGTAAGATAACGCAGATAAAACGACTTAAAGCTGAAGTCCAAAAATTTAGATGTTAACCAACTTGTATTTTAGAGAACAGTGAGAATCTCATTCTCTGCAAATACTCCAACACACAGTATATACATCATATACCAACCTCATTTTGGCTGTCTTCAATGACTGTCACTTCTTGCTGCACTTCCTCCTCCGTTTGAGTCTGAAGGATGACAGAAACAAAGAAAATTCACACTTAAGTCCCCCCCGGGACTGAATGGATATCAAATATTAAATATTTTCATGTTAAAAAGTAATCATCACAAAATGTGCGCCTTCCCATTATTTGAGTGCTGCTTAAGTAAAAATTGATCATATCGAGCATAGTGTTAGCTCAAGCAAGCTGCAAAGCACATTAACAATCCTAGCTGATGACTCAGCTCTACCCCACTCATAAATCTTATATAGCACAAGCTGTTTAAGCTGAGAATTCACGTCATCATGAGGGAACTCCAGACTTTGCAAAAGGAAGACGCTGTTGCCTCGGCAGAAATAAAAATATTTAGAGAGTTGGCTCTCTGATTTCCTCATGCTCTCAATACATATTTAGATGCCGGGCAGCTGCACATGCGTGAAAACAAATATTTGAGCGGACTACAAATGGACTTTTAACAGTTATAACAGGATCAGTGTCCTTCTCCAGTCTACATGACCATGTCACCGAGCATAATTGGCCCTGTCTTAGCCTGCACACAGTTGATATGAATCTGCAGACTGCTTTGCAATCCACCTCTACCCCAGTTCATACAGTTCCTGCCAAGGTCGTATCTGCTGCCCATTTTATTATGTTAATTCTGTTCCTGCTCTTTCCATCCCAGTCTTCCCACATATGCACATGGAAGGGCAGGAGGTCCCTGGACAGTCATATGCTGAATATACACTATACTGCTAAAAATATTCACTTGTCTGCCTTCACACACATATGAACTTGAGTAACATCCCATTCTTAATCCATAGGGTTTAATCTGATGTCGGCCCACCACTTGCAGTTATAACAGCTTCAGCTTCTCTGGGAAGGTTTCTACAAGGTTTAGGAGTGTGTTTATGGGCATTTTTGAGGTCAGACACTGATGTTTGATGAGGAGGCCTTGCTCTTAGTCTCCACTCTAATTCATCCCAAAGGTGCAGAGCTCAGGACTCTGCAGGCCAGTCAAGTTCTTCCACACCAAACTCACTCATCCATGTCTTTATGGTCCTGCTTTGTGCACTGCTGTGCAGTCATGTTGGAACAGGAAGGGGCCATTCCCAAACTGTTCCCACAAAGTTGGGATCATGAAATTGTCCAAAATGTCTTGGTATCCTGAAGCATTAAGAGTTCCTTTCACTGGAACTAAGTGGCTGAGCCGAACTCCTGAAAAACAACCCCACACCATAATCCCCCCTCCACCAAACTTGACACTTCACTTCCACTTTGTTATAATTCCACTAACAGCTGAGTGTGGAATATTTAGTAGCAAGGAAATTTCACAACTGGACTTGTTGCACAAGGGGCATCCTATCATGGCACCACGCTGGAATTCACTGAGGTCCTGAGAGCGACCCATTCCTTCACAAATGTTTGCAGAAACAGTCTGCATGCCTTGGTTTTATACACCTGTGACCATGGAAGTGACTGGAACACCTGAAATCAATGATTTGGATGGCTGAGTGAATATTTTTGACAGTATAGTGTACACTAATGAAGGAAAAAAAAAAAAAAAAAAAGCTGTTTCCCTCAGAAATTCAGACAAACTATCACAGCATCAGTGATGACTTTTAGTGGATGATCAATTAATTTTTCTGTCTCTTACCAGTGGATATAAAAATGCTGTTTAAGTATTTAACCCCTTTACATTCATTCGCCATTAACACATCTATCCATCCATCCTCTTCCACTTATCCCATTAACCTAACCCCAGTAACTGCATGTCTTTGGACTGTGGGAGGAAACCCACACAGACATGGGGAGAGCAAACTCCACACAGCGAGAGCCAGGGTGGAATCGAACCCGGACCTTCTAGATGTCATTCTAGCTGTGAGGCAGTAGCGCTAACCACTGCACCACATCTCTAAACAAATTAAATGTCAAATACAGCATTTTGTTGTTCTGAAATGTTGTAATCTAGGCCTTAAACATGGCAAAGAAAAGTGTTTCATTGTAATCAGCGACCCAATCAATTCCCTGCAGATATAATCATTTAGTACAATGTGAAGAGTAAAATTACACACTTCAGCATGCACTAAAGTTACTGATCCAAAAACAGAGAAGAATACCTGCTGTGATTGCACTGATTGAGCAGTGGACAGACTGACAACACGCTCCAAAGTCTGAACCCCAGAACAATAATTGTTTAAAAGTTTTGTTTTTTTATGCCCATCTAATAACTGTTAGGTAAAGATCATGTTTGTTTTCTTAACCCTGCTTCCCTGTAGTGCCAACCTTGATGATATACTCTTGTGTGTCTGCCACCACTGAGGAGAACTCGACCAAGACTGCATCAGGATCGTCTGAAATGATGGCTGCTGCAGCGGGGCTGTCCAAAGGCGTCTGTCCCTCTGTTACAACGACTTGCTGTTCACTGGCATCTTCCTTATGGCAGCCACCTGGTGCAAATACAGACTGTGTTAATAGGTCTGTTTGAATCTGTGCTGCCAGTACGTGCTCCCACTAAGTTTGGCTCTGTGCATCATCCTGACCTTTAGCACGCATGTGCCGATTGAGAGTCCCGTGCTCAGCAAAGCCCCGTCCACACTTTGGGCACTTGAAAGGCTTCTCCCCAGTGTGATGGCGGATGTGTCGTACCAGAGAGCCCTTCTCTCTGAAGCCCCTCGAGCAAAACTGACACACATAGGGCCTTACATCACCATGAGTCCGCTGGTGCACTTGCAAGGCATTCTGAGAAAGAGGAGAAAATCTGTTAGAGTGGACTGAAATTGCTTTAATGGCCCGCCTCCCAAAAATGAAATAAATAAAATTAGTATGAGTAAATTTTAAATAAATCACCTTGGTCTTGTATGCCTTGTTGCATCTGGCACAGTGGTAAGGTCTCTCATCTGAGTGGGCCCTCATGTGTTCCCGTACATGCCCGATGGTTTTGTACAGTTTGCCACACTCACCACACTTGTATCTCCTCTCATTGACATGGACTTCCATGTGCTTCTTCAGCAGGTAACCAGTTAGAAACTCTTTATGACACAGTGTACATTTGAAGGGCTTATAACCTGTTTAAAGAGGAAAAGATATAAATGAAAAAAAAAACAAAAAAACGTATTTTTGTCCCAACAAAACATCTTTATCGGGGGTGACACCCACCAAACAAACAGGCCACAGCCAAGGCAACAAAAGACTGAATCCAGCACACTGACTTTGCAGAGTGTAAACTCTGCAGAGGAGGTGGTGGCTTTCAAACCTTTCACTGTATTTGGCAACAGTAACCACTGTGTTGGAAGTTGGTAAGACTGGGTCATATGATGCGAGTTAATTTCAAGCCAGAGGTCTATATAAAAGTCAATTTGACAGCATTCTTACTGAGAAAGACATTATCCATAAACCACACAGAAGGAAAATGGTTAAACCAAAGAGCAGTGTCAACATTTTTTATTTTTGTTGTTTTGCTTTTTGTAATTAAAGCTTTTGGTAATTACAGTAAACTGTGCAAAAACTGAAACGTCAAAAATTACACTTTAATTTCTTCAGATGTCTCAGGCTGTTCATGATGTTTTGTAAATAGTTTACTGAATTAATTAAAAAAAAAAAGAAGAAAAAATGTACTTTTTACATTTAAAGAAAGGGAAACATTTATGGGTTGTAAATGATCCATCATCTAAAATGTTTGAGACCATATATTATATATATGCTTTCCAGCTGTCAGCACTGCAGTGATGGGTGGCTGCAAAACATCACAGACAGACCCAACAGTTACCTGGCCCTGTATGTTATTAAATTATAAACAATTACTTAAACGGACTGATATTTTAGGTGCCAGATCTTGATCCTCAACTAAACGAGTCAACTAAACACAGCACTAGAAAGGATGAAATGTTCACTGATTTAGTTAATCTTTTTTCCCTTTTGAACAGGTATACATTGTGCACCTTTTCACTACTTTAGATATGCCGATAACACCATAACAAGCAGCAGACCCTAATCAACCCGATCAACCAAAGTTAGTGATCGGCCTAAAAGTCTGTTGTGACTTTACAGGAATAGTTAAGAAAGGTGTACAGTAATCCCACGAGTCGCAGTGCTGGATATAGACTTACCTAAATGGCCTTTAACGTGAAAGCGGAAATAATTCAAGCCCTTGAAGGAGCGGTTACAGTGCGGACAAGTGTGCAGTTTTGATGATGTCCGCTCACCACTGTCACCCGTTTCCTTCAAAACAACACACACACACACACACACACACACACACACACACACACACACACACACACACACACACACACACACACAAAAAACAAAACAAAACAACACAGCGGAGATAACTTAAAATGAATCTGAAAAAATTGCAACAGTGTGCTGTAATGAGAAACCTAGACAGGACTGGCTTTAAAAAATAAATAACTAAATAAAAAAATAAAAATCGATAAGAATTATCTGCTTGTTTAGTGAATGTACACTCTCCTAGTACTTACCTCCTCCATCTCCACAAACTCTTCTTTAACTTGGATCTCAATGACGCCCCCATCAGCTTCAGGATGGTCAGAGACAACTTTATTTATCTCCTCAGTTGCCTGTGGGATCTCTTCCACCACAGTTTCCTCTGTCCCCAGTGCAATGCCAGAGTTGATGATGGCCTGACAGATGAGATTGTCACCTGCTGCTGCAGCAGCGGCCAGAGCTTCTGCCTGAGACTGCTCGACCACCACCTGACAAGAGGCAGAGTAACAGAACAGACAAGGTGAGAATAAAGCAGGCTTTAAATTTGAGACACACAATTCACACAGCATGACCAGTAACAGATTCTGTGGTGATTTCACGAGACTGCTACCACTTGGTGCCTCTTCAGGACTGCGGATCGACTGTGTGATTGTTCTGCTTAGAAGCAATATGCTGTGTAAACACCTAAAACAGCTTCTTTGTTTAGCTCAATCTGTTCAGAAGTCTTCTCTTTTTGCACACACAAAAAAAAAAAAAAAAAAAAAAAACTACTGTTCAACGTTTGTTAGCTCCAACTCCAACATGTTTAACTTGTTTATTCATTTTTTCTCTCATGATCGGTGGTTTCCATGTCGTCACAGACGGTCTTTAGGCCTGTGTGACTATGGCCTTATTCGCTTGATCCTACACCCATGCTTATTACATCCAAAATGGCAGACAAGTTAATGTCACATGGGTAGGGGTTACATGTCTCAATAAACGACAGTTCATTTTAAGTTGGATTTTATTTGTACAAAACAAAAAGCTCTGTCCAGTAAACTGGAGCTTTGAGATTAATTTGATTGGGAGTGATAGAAGATCCCTTAACCTGTTGTAAAAAGTGGTTTAATTGGAACAAATAGAAAACTATATCAAAGAAAAGCTTGAGAAATAATAATGTGTGCTATCAATGATCTCCACAGATCATATATGTGTAAAAAAAATAAATAAATAAATACAAAAATAGCAATGTGTGCATCTGTACTTTAAACTATCTCATAAGAAATCTCAGTAAGTCAACTTTCTTTTCAAAAAAGCATCAAAATACATTTAAAGGACAGGAATGAGTATTAGGTGTGCATTTTGATTTGCATTTAAATAGTGTTTGAACTTGCACCCTAACCTGTTGCTCCTGTGTTGTTCCATCCACCTCCATTGTAAAGTGGACCTGGTGGAGGACCTCTTGGGAACCAGACTCTACCACACTGACGACAGCGGTCTCAGCCTCCACCATTTCCTGCTCCACCGGCTGCTGCTCCACAACTACCACCTCTTGCTGGCCAGCCACTGCTGCTTGATCAGCGTCAATACCTGAAAGAAAAACAAACAAAAAAAAACAGTGGATTATCATTTTACTCTGGCACAGTGCACCATAAATTAAACCAAAAGTATACTCGTAAAAAAGCTTTTTTTAGCTTTTAGTTAGCCTCTTCAACACAACTGCACAAAACAGGAGCTCCTGCGCATTTTTTCAGTTCAAGTCTAACCTTTCTGCGCGCCATCCTTGCTGACCAGGATTTCCTTGTACTGAACAAAGCGGATCTTTTCTGTGCAGGGTGTGAGAGCTTTGAGATGTCTAGTGAGAGCACCAGATTCTCTGAAGGCCTGGCCACACAGGGTACATCGATAAGGCCGCTCATCTGCAAGAGAAAAGAAATAATTTGAACTCTCTTTGGGTCAGTTTAATGAAATAACATCAGATTGAAAGGAACTAGTCCTCTGTAACTTTATTTCTTTCTTCGTACCAGTGTGACGACGGTTGTGACGAATAAGGGAACCTTTAGTTCGAAACGACGTCCCACACAGGTCACAAGAGAAGTTCTTCTGGTCACTGTGAGTTTTCATGTGCGTTCTTAAGATGTTGGTCTGTTGAGTAGGGAGAAAGGAGAAAGAAAAAGAAAAAAAAAAAACTCTTAATAAACAGTGTTTATTTTTTCCAATTAAACACATGCAAAATAAATGCCAACTTACAGTTTTGAATGTTTTTTTACAAAGCTGGCAAATGTAACGTCCCTCTGGGTTGACTTTATACATGAGCTTGTCACTGTCACCGCTGTCAGATACGGCTCCCTCCGTCTCATCTGACTGGTCAGTGACTTTAAGGGAAGCGGTTTTCTTCCTGCAACCTCGACCCAGCTGAGTGCTGCTTACATCTGTCAGGGAAAAAAAGGGAGAAAGTAAGAATTCAATCTGAAATCTAAAGAAAAGCTTCAAACAACATTAACTCTAGCTGAAGTGATTTGTCATTAATTGATAAAATTACAAAGACGAATGGAAATTATAAATTCTTTCTAGAAAACATGGACGCAGCATCCCCTGGACTAAGGAGGAAAGAAACCATCGGGCGTGTTATCAGCTCTCAGTTCAAAAGCCTGCATCTCTGGTGGTATAGGGGTGCATCAGTGCCTATGGAACTGGCAGCCTGGACATCTGGAAAGGCACCATCAATGTTGAAAGCTATGTTCAGATTTTAGAGCAGCATATCCTCCCATTCAGATGATGTCTTTTTCAGGGAAGGCCTTGCATACTTCAGCAAGACAATGATTGCACAATCTCTGACAGCAGCATGGGTTCATTGCACAAAAGTCCAGGTGCTGAACTGGCCTGCCTGCAGTCCAGACTGTTGACCAACTGAGAACATTTGGCACATCATTAAACAAAAATATGCCAGAAGGCCCAGGACTGCTGAGCATCAAAATCCTATGACAGATATGAATGGGACAGCATTTCTCTCCCGAAAGTCCAGCAGATGGTCTCTTCAGTTCCTGGACATTTACAGACTGTTGTTAGAAGAAGAGGGAACGCCACACAGTGGTAAACATGGCCCTGTCCAAACTTTTTTGAGACAGTGTTGCTAATACCAAATTCAAAATTACCTTTTTTTCCTTGAAATTGTACATTTTCTCAACTTTTTCTCAGCTGTGATGTGTTTTCTATGTTCCAGTGTGAATAAAATATGGGTTTATGAGGTTTACATTCTGGCTGTATTTATATTTTATACAACATCAAAACCTTTTTGGAATTGGCTTGTACTATGTGGTCAATCATTTTTATGGGCTAAATAACTAATTGTGGAAATTGGGGCTAAATTTAGATGTTTGACTCACCATTGGTGTTCACTGCTTCAGCTGAAGCTGTCCCGTCAGCTGTTTTCACCTTTGAAGAAGAACTTCCATTGACTGCAGCAACCTGGGGGGAAAGCGCATTAATCAAGACGTCATGTACTTCTGTAAAAACCCTGCTGCTTTAAAAACACACGGCACACTTCATACCTCCGAGCTGTCATCGTGGCTGCTGGCGTCCCGCACCTCCACACGTTTGCACTGGTGCAACTTGTGCTGGATGAATGCCTCCAACGTGGAAAACTCGGACTGACAGCGTCCGCACTTGTGTACATCTTCATCTATCAAAGCACAGACGCAAGCCTTTTCAGTGTGCGGCAACTTGGCGTGTTTATGCTGCAAACGAGCACCTAGCTGCTGTCAAGTTGCCCCAAATACTGGCTGGACTTCTAACGCGGACAACCGGTGCAGCGAGGAAGTAAACAAGCTAATATTGCTAATGGCAGCTAGCAACATTTGAAGATGAAGGAAGTTAGGCCCAAAGCCAATAGTCAATAAACAGTTCAGCAGTGCTTTAGCTGTTGTGAGGACTTACCTTCATCTCCCAGTGTGGTTTGAATGGTGATCGTCTCGTTGCCGTTCTTCGTTTGCTCCCGCTCACTTTCTGCCGTATGATTATTTTCTACACTCATGTCGTTTGAATCCTCCGTCTCTGTCGCAACGCTGCAAAAGGGAGGAAAACATGGCGGATTTACGACCCCGTAGTCATAACAACAAAGGGCGCGTGCGTACGTCTTCTCGTGGACAGGAATGAGAAAATGTATTCAAAATTGATAATGTTGAAAAAAATCCTTCTGAAACACATGTTTACATATACATTGTACGGTAGCTCCTATTCACCCCAGTACACTTCATATAAAATTATTTATTGTGAAAGAATGACATATTTTATACAGTGATGCTTTCTGTTTTGCCATCGTATCTGCACAATTGTAATAATGTGTGATGGATAAATAGTAACATGGTGATATTTCTAGAAGAAAACAAACTATAAATGGCACTCCTTCTGTACATGAATGTCTTTACTTACCCCTGGGAAATGCCAGAAATGATGCTTTACAGATTTTTTGCAAAATGTACACCCACATTTCTAAATCATTCAGCTTCCAGGCAGGAACAAATGTGTGCATAAACGTGACCATTTTACAGAGTGACGAAATCCGGTGTCTCTGTTATGCTCCAGGAGGCATTTTGCTGGCCTGGTTAGAGGTACCCATAGAGTGAAAGGTCCCTCCAAACCACTCCAAAGTTCTTCTGATTGACCTACTTTTGATTATATTCTGATCATACTGCCCCATCCACGCTGGATGGTTTTACAAATATAGAAATGATGTGAATCATATGTTATGGCATTCACAGTCACCGCATCTCAACTCTCGTTTCCACCACTGAAAGAACAATCAATCGATCAATTCATTAAATTAAATTTAAAAATCAATCAATAAATAAAAATCACTGGAAGAGCTAAATTGAAAATTTTTCACAAAAATTTGACTTACTGAGTGAGTGTTCCGAAATTCTTTGTTACTTCTGAGTAAGATACATAGCTCAAAATTTAAAATTAACAAGTAATAAATTTTGCTGTCTGTAAGTCAAAATTTCAGATTGAAAATTTCAACCTACTCAGAGATAACTCAAAATTTCGAGATACTTATTAAGTCAAATTTTTGAGATATATAACTCAAAATAACTTGAAATTTAAACTTAGCTCTGCTTGGCAGATTTACATGTTTGACTGGCTGGTTGGCTTTGTTTCTTTTTTTTTTTTTTTTAAGTGGCAGAAGTGTTTCTTCTAGTCCCACAAAATTTCAGTTTAGGCTCAAGCTGTCTGTAATTGCTCACATGTATCCTTGATAATGATCATGGCATTGCATTTTATGTAAGGAAGGCTTCCTGATGATAATGTCTTTGGTGTATTGATTTACCTAGAGAAGAAACACCCTCTTTCCTTTGTTTCAATGTAGTATGCTTCTAAAACAGTGCAGTCATTTTATATTGACACAGAGGCCTTTAGCAGTGATGAGTGGAAGGACAATAAAAAAAAAAGATTTTTTGCAAAAGTGCTGGTGATATTTTCCCCTTAAATGACCTTGCAGTGCGGGGTCATTTAAGGGTCAATTTATATTACACTTTAAAGGCAACATTCGTAGAAAAATAATCGCTGGATAACAGTGTTTTAGCTGCATGATTTGATAGCATTTATTTATTTATTGATAAAGTTCAAGCTTCTTTGAGGTTTGTGTCTCCCTGGTATTCGCGACAGACAGGTAAACAACAAACACTTTACGGCAGCAAATATGGCTTCTCACTTCAGCGGGGTGCTACAGTTGACGGATCTCGATGATTTTATAACCCCCTCTCAGGCAAGTTTAATAACACTCGTGTAACACCGTATAATATGAAATGTACTTTTGTGGGACATCGCTAGCGAATGTTTAGCCTCACGTATATATAAAAAAACACAATATTAATTGAAGAAAACGTACTCAAGTGGCTAGCATATGTAACCGTAACTGTTCTTATCAGTTGTGAGTGAGCATGGAGCCGTTTTCGACCAAAGTTCGTCATAATATAATATTTAATAATTGGTATAAGTACTGCTTTGCTCAAGTTGTAAAATCCGCCAATTTTAAAGCCATGAGACGAATGTTGCGCAGTTAGCCTGCTGCTAGTTATAAGGCTCATATAAGTACGAGGAGCTGCTGGGGATACGTCTTAGCTTATTTACCGTACTGTAAGTCTGTTAAAACAGCTAATGTTGCTCTCTAGTAATGTTTTTGTATTTTACGGCCCTCCATATCCCCTTTCCGTAGTTGCTTTTAGTTTTCTTTGGTGCATATGGGCTACATCATAAATTATTGTTTTATATTGTTCATGAATGGAGGGGCGGTTGGTCCAAATTGCATACCTGTGGAGGTAAAGAGATGTCTAAGAGAAAGGGCAGTGAACTTTTTAACCAGATTGTTTAACACAACCTTGGAGAGTGAGAGGATACCTGAAGAATCGAGTAGAAGTGTACTGGGGTCGATTTTCAAGAACAAGACTGATGTACAGAACTGCAGTAACTACAGAGGGATAAAGTTGATGAGCCAAACCATAAAGATATGGGAAAAGGTTGCTGAAGCTAGATTAAGGAGAGAGCTGACGATCAGTGAACAGCAGTATGGCTTCATGCAGAGAAAAGAGCTCTATAGACGCGATATTTGCTTTGAGAGTGTTGATGGAGAAGTATAGAGAAAGTCAGAAGGGGTTGCGCTGTTTTTGTGGATCTAGAGAAAGCATATGATAGGGTGCCAGGAGAGGAACCGTGGTAATGCATAAGGAACTCAGCAGTGGCAGAGAAGCATGTGAGGGTGGTGCAGGACATGTATGAGGACAGTAAGACAGTGGTGAGGTCTGTGGTAGGAGTGACATATGGGTTTAACGTGGAGGTGGGATTAGATTCAAGATTCTTTATTTGTCTCCCTTATGAGAAATTTGGTTCAGTTTAAAGAGGAAAAGACGTACCACTGCACAATAAAACACCACCACTAAAATCCAATACAAACAAACTTGCAGCAGGAACCCTCCTCCCTCCACCATGTCGCCAGCAGGGCAGCGCCATCTTCATACTCCTTCTTGTTTGCTATGATGATGGACAGGTGATGAATACAGGAGGTCAAGCAGAAGTCTTTGTGGACTGTGATGTTTGCAGGTGACATTATGATGTGTAGTCAAGTGTAAGAGAGCCTGGAGAGGTGGAGGTATGCTCTGGAGAGAAAAGGAATGAAAGTCAGTAGAAGCAAAACAGAATACATGTGTATGAAGGTGGATGAGTTTAAATACCTGGAGTCAGCCATCCAAAGCAACAGATAGTCCACAAGAGAGTTGAAGACATGTGCAGATGAGGGATAGTGGATATATTGGACAAAGGATGCTGAATGTGGAGCTGCTAGGAAAAGAGGAAGATGATGATTGTACATGAATTTAACTTTAAAAATCACCAGTATTTTCTTTAATTAGCTTATGTTGACTCTGTTGCAGGAATGTGTTAAGCCTGTCAAAGTAGAGAAGAAACAAGGTAAATCTGTTGCCAAAATACAGATAGAAGATGATGGCAGTTATGTACAAGTCAACAAGGTGGGTATAAAGGCTTTTGTGTGAGTATTACACCACCACTTCTTTTGATTTCACCAACCCTGTGTTTGTAGGATGGTGGGAAGCAGAAGCTGGAGAAAGCAAAGATCACACTGAACGACTGTTTGGCCTGCAGTGGCTGTATCACCTCAGCTGAGAGTGTCCTCATCACGCAGCAGAGCCACGAGGAGCTTTTCAAAGTGCTGCGTAAGAATAAGGTAGTTATGTCTGAATGCTCTTAACACGAGGGTAATAATTTAGTGTGTCATCATATTCACCTGTGAATCATTTGGACTTCCCGCACAGGCCAGTGAGGCGGAGCAGAAGATTGTGGTGGTGTCAGTGTCACCACAGTCCAGAGCCTCCCTTGCAGCACACTATAACCTGAGCAGTAGTGAGGTAGGCAGGAGGCTTACCTCTTTCTTCAAAGATCTTGGTGAGTATAAATGTGCTTTTTCTGTTCATTTAGACCATTCAAAAAGTGGAGTGATTTAGGTAGATATAGTTAACTCTGAAAATTGCTGTTATTGTTGTTGCAGGGGTTCATCATGTGTTTGATACCAGCTTCAGTCGGACCTTCAGTCTGCTGGAAAGTCAGAGAGAGTTTGTTGAGCGGTTCCAGAGGAAGGAACAGGATAGTAAGGCCCTGCCGATGCTAACGTCAGCCTGTCCAGGTATTCCACTAAAAACACTCAGGAGCACAAAGCGAAATGGATGATGTTGGAGGGTCCTGCCTTTGTTGCATGTCATCCTTCTTTGTCTTTTATTGTTTCCAGTCCACTGTGTAAAAATGTTGCACTCTCACAAATAAAGACAAAACAGTTCAAGATTTATTATCTACTTGGTATATTAGTTATATTGAAGGTTAATTTACAGACAATAACATTGAGTAATTGTCATTATCTAAATCTGTATGTAGTTGGTTAATGGTGGTGGTCCACATAACTGACATACAGTACTGTGCAAAAGTCTTGAGTTATGTGCCTTTTTTATGCTTGAGTGATTCATAGGTCAGTGTTAAGTGGCTTAACAAACAAAAAACATTCCTCTGAAAATGGTCAGGTACAAAGACTGGACTGAAAATGAGTAAAAAAGCAGCCACTGTCCAAAGAAACAATTTGAAAGACCTTCAGGAAGTCTAGAGAACTATTGCTCAGGACCAGTTTTAAAAAAAGACAAAGTTGTTAAACTTGGAAGCAAAATATAAAGAAAGACCTTTGCACTGTCCTGTGCTTGCTGAAAAAAAAATAATGGCACCCTCTTTTGTTTCTTGTGTTTACAATGTTTGACTATCAGCAAGACAAGTATTTACATGTGTGTGTGTGTGTGTGTGTGTGTGTGTGTGTGTGTGTGTGTGTGTGTGTGTGTGTGTGTGTGTGTGTGTGTGTGTGTGTGTGCGCACGCGCATGCATTCAGGTTGGATCTGCTATGCAGAGAAGACGCATGGGGAGTATATTCTTCCATATATTAGTACAACTCGCTCCCCCCAGCAGATGATGGGTTCTCTGGTTAAAGGCTATTTTGCTGAGCAACAGGTGAGCTTTGTATTTGTGTTGGAATGCTGCAAATATACATAAGTTGTATGGTTTTCAAACAGAGAGACTACTGCCACTGAGATGTGTGTTGTGTGTATTTTTAGGGTCTGAGTCCACAGCAGATCTACCATGTGGCAGTAATGCCTTGCTTTGACAAGAAACTCGAGGCTTCACGGTCAGACTTCTACCTAAACAAAGCCGAGACCCGTGAAGTGGATTGTGTCATCACTTCTGGTACAGTGATTACTCCTGTAATGTATTTTGCGCACATGAACTCGCAGTATCCTCTGTCTCATATTTCCTGTCTATTAAAGGGGAGGTCCTGAAAATGCTGGAGGAGAAAACTGTGTCTCTCAATGATTTGGAACCAGTTGCCCCAGATACAATGTAAGTTCCCTTGCATTTTGCTTTTTTTTGTTCGGTAATTAACGCACTTAAAATAATTACAAACATCCACTTGCATAGCTCAACTCACTCACTGTTGTTTTTTGTCTTGTTTTTTTTTTTAATCTTAGGTTCAGCAGTTTCTGTGGAGATGAGTTCCTGAGTCATGCTGGGAGTGGGTCAGGGGGTTACCTCCATCATGTTTTTACATATGCTGCCAAGCACCTGTTTGGAGAGGAGGTGAAGGATCTTACCTACAAAATCCTCAGGTGAGCATGTCTCCACTTCTTAAAGAGTGCTTCGTGGTAATGTTATATGTCCTGGACTCATTCTGTTCACATGATGCATGTTCAGTGGAGTTGAATCTTGAAGTAGCACTACTTATGAGAATGATAATGCCTCATGACGTAGTCAGGATAATGTTTTTGTTGCTATATGGAATTCAAGGCAGACTTTGCACATGATCACTCTTTGCCACAGGAATAAAGACTTCCAGGAGGTGAGTCTAGAGAAAGATGGTGTCGTCCTACTGTGCTTTGCCTCAGCATATGGCTTCCGCAACATTCAGAACCTGGTGCAAAAACTCAAGCGGGGGAAGTCGCCCTACCACTTTGTTGAAGTTATGGCCTGCCCATCAGGTAAGGTGAAAAATACAGATGTCCAACTTTCATGTGAGCCATTGAGCTTTTGACCTGTTAGTATAGTAGGTTACCATATAATAGACTGAGTCGTTACCTTAGCACTACCATTTTTTATTTGCAAGTTAGCCTTGCTAAGGGGTAAGCTGGTCAGAACATTTTAAAAAATGGCACTTGTTACATACGAGTGTACATGTAACCTGTGAGATGCAGTGTTTAGTCACACGCATTACATTGTCAGCTGGATAACCAACAAGCAGAACTTCCACAATAGTCACATTAGCTCTCCTTCTATTATTTAATGTTAGCAAATGTAATGTTTGTCTTTCCCTCTTGTTCAGGCTGTCTGAATGGTGGCGGGCAGGTGAAGCCCTCGACTGGTCAAAACCAAAAGGAGCTTCTCCAGAAAGTTGAGGATCTCTACAAGGCAGAGCGCCCCCTATTGCCAGAAGATGACACCCATGTGGCTGAATTGTACCAGTCCTGGCTTAACAGCGTAGGAGAGGAAAGAGCCAAAGAGCTGTTGCACACACAGTACCACACAGTGGAAAAGATGACCAACGGTCTCACTATGAAGTGGTGATAAATGTTTTTTTTGTTACCTCACAGGATATTTTTGTAGAGATTTATTTTGCACACATTTTTCAGCAGACTATGTCTACAGGTCGTCCAAATAAGTCTTTTTGTCAGTACCCCTTTAAACCACTTTTGTCACCTAAAAACTTTGCCAGAGGGGTATACTATGAAGGAAGTTCAACACAGTCAGGCTTTCTCTGCCTTAGGTGGCTTGACAAAACTTAAAACCCCAGTCAGAGATAACAGGCGGTGCTTATCAAGTTTCTCTGTTAAACTGGGCTTTCTGCATCAGGTTATGGGCACACTCATAAAAATGGCAGTTTCACGTGTCACATGACTCTTTTGTATTACCAAATGAATACATGCAGATTCCACTGACGAGGTTCTGTTTGCACTGCTGTAACTTTATGATGTTTAAGAATCTGTGAAAATCGCTTCCAGACGATTTTAAAACCAAGACTCTGAACCTGCTGCCGACCAGGTTATGTTCAGCATAAGTTACCACGGTGATTTAAAAAGAGAGCCACCTTCGTGCCACTGAAAACTCTGGCTTTGAGGTCAACATAGCTCACTGACTCATTAATCCTGCGTAATCGTAGTACACGCCTCAGGCAAAGGGGAAGACCAGGTAATGGAAACAAAGCCTAATGATGAGTGTGGGTTGACACAAGCATATAATCAGTAAATGTGTGAAACCTGTTACACTTTAAACATGTAAGCAGAAAAAATACAATGCAAATTGTAATTGTTTATTTAATTGTGTGTATACATTTTGAAAAATAAACATTAATTAATGGTAGCCTTGTGTTTTATAAGTTATTGAAAAAAAATGTCCAGAATATGGATTCAAACTGGTGTAATCTTTGGGATGAAAATCAGCAATTTACATTCATTGTGATGTACACTGCATGTATTTTTCTACCCTTGTGGTGATTACAAGGTGCAGTCTAAATGACAAATTCACACATTATTTTAACTGCTAAATGAAGAGGAAAGACACTGGAAAATATATACACTATACTGGCATTAGTCAAAAAGTTAAATTAGAGAAAAGTTACCAAATAGAAAAAAAAAAACTGTAAGATGTAAAAAGTAAATATCAAAGTAATAAGAATTTCAAATACATATAAATAATAATGACCTTAAGGTTATATTTTCCCAAAACTGGTTATTTAAAATGAATAAATACACAAAAATGTAGTCTGATCAATTTTACTGAAAACTGGTATTAGCAGACATTACTTGGTGCAGTTAGTGTCTAATAAACTGGGAGAGCAGCCTCTAAATTCATTTATTTCTGAGGACTATTTAATGAAAGCAGCTTTATACTGGCCTTGAAATGCAGATATGGTGTTACAACAGCTAAGACAGTCGCTACTTGACGGGTCCGACTTAGTTTTAAAGCAACAAACAATGACCTCTACAGTTCTTGTCTTACTGCATCCAGTTATTCACCCCCCATTCTCATTTCATTAGCTATGGGTAATAGTTATGGATATGAGTTGCACTTAGATCCATGAAACTAGATTTCAGGGTCTGAGCAGCCCCCATTCCAAAGCCAGCATGGCATGAGGAGGAAGTCTCTCCTTGGGCTTCTTGAATTTGTCCTTCTCTTTCCGCAGGACCCTCAGCACCTCTATGGGGTCCGTCTTCCCCGTGAATTTCTGCACTCCTTCCTCCCTGCAGAAAAACAAAGGTACACAACTGAAACAAAGTACAGTACAAATTTTTAAACAGTCAAACAGATCAGTACTGTAATAATTAAAAAACTGAGCCAAGCATAGTGAATGACCCAGGGTTATTAAACTTTTCTTGTTTTTTCCTCATATATATATATATATATATATATATATATATATATATATATATATATATATATATATATATATATATATATATATATGCACAAGTCTTGAGTCACATTTTTTTTTTAAATATTTACCTTTTTGTCTTTGTTATTTTGTCTGTCAAAGATAACTCAGTTTGACAGACTAAATAGTATTTTTGCACCAACAAGAGAATTCTCAGAGTTATTAGCTGAAAACCTGGCTTAGCTCATTATGGTGCACAGTTTGTCCTTTAAGGAGAAAAAAAAAAAAGAGGAAACTGAACAAGTGGGGGATAAAAGAATAACTGGCACTCCTAAAAACTTTGCAGCAGTTGAACAGGATCAGAAAAGGAAAAAAATCCAGCAAAGACCCGAGAGATGAACCTTCAGTTGATCCATCTAAACTACCCATTTCCCTTTTTCCTGGTAAAACAAAGAAATGAGGGGCAGCACAAGACTTTTGCACAATACTGTACATAATTATCTAATCTGTTAGGGACAGCCAATCAGAAAAAAAGTTGGCTTCAGTTAAAACAGCTTGTTTCAAACAGTGGACGAAGTAAGAGGCTGTTCTAAAGGCCATTATAACATAAATGAGGATTATTTTAAACCGTGACTCATGCAAAAAGAATACTGAGCTGGAAATGACCCCAGTAGGTCGCCTTCAAAGTGATTTTTGTTTCTGGAACAGGAAAAAAAAGACTGCTTTTGGCCACTAATTCAGCTGAAAGTAACACTTTCATACATGCTACATATAAACATCCAAACTCACGAGAGGCGGAGAAAGGGGTTGTAGTCGAATTCTTCCATCAGAGTAGACGGCACTGTGGGTTTGTCATCTTCATCTCTTGCCTGCAGTGAAAACACTTTAACAGACCTGAAGAAAACTTATTTAAAATGTATTTAAAGATTAAGGCTCGCAGTATTTCATATTTATTTATTGTTACGAAATTCCATGAGGGGCATTTACTTGTGCAGCAAAAGCCTGTAATAGTCTTCGTCTCTGTGAAATACACCGCCACTCTTGTCCAAGATATATTAAAAAAAAAAAAACAATGAGCCAGCTGAACTGTCTTTAACATTTAGTTTGCTTAAATTCCACAAAGGCCAACCAGAAATAGTCATGGACCACCCACTGTGTAATCTGTATTTATCTGATCACTTTTTAAAGTACAGGAGACAGACTAACACCAGACAACACTGCGAGCCTTACTCTTGAAGCAGTTTTCTGTATAATGCTCACCCTGGCCCAGCTCAGCATCTCCTTAACCTTTTCATTTTCTGGCTCCACCAGCATAGCAAACTTCAAGTTCTTTATAGTGTACTCGTGCCCACAGAACACCTTCTGAAAGACCAACAAAGCCTCATTTAAAGTAAGGATTAGCTCACAACACAGCTTCAGTATCTTGGTCGTTCTGGGCTTTGTACTATGAAGAGTGAAGCGAGAGAGCCGGTGCTGCGCTCAGACCACTCGTTGTTGCGTGATGAGTCACTACTGTGACTCAGACTCTGAGGTCATGCTAGCTGTTGTTAACCCTGTAAAGGTTTTACACACACACACACACACACACACACACACACACACACACACACACACACACACACACACACACACACACACACACACACACACACACACACACACACACAGTTAATATCTCTTATTTCCACTGACCGTGTCTTGAGGTAGGGAACCAAGCACCTGGGTGAGGTTGTGGTACATCTGTTCCGCTGTACCCTCAAGAAACCGTCCACATCCACCAATAAACAACGTATCCCCTAGCAACCAAAAGAAAGGACAAGGGGATGTCACAAGAGGCAGCGGTCAGTTTCTGTCACCCCACACAACAGGGACAGCTGGTAATGTTCATATCTCTAGCCACTCAGGATTTAGTTATTAAGATTATTTGCCTGAGGACACACAACTGTTGCAACATGAAGTGAGTCATTTTTGCCTTTACTGGTACACTCAGAGGCAGTGTGACGAAATCGAGACATGTCTTAGATTTCAACTGGTGCACTGATTCTTTATGTGTACAGAAAAAGACCTGTGAACACAGCAGGGGCGTCAGTGCACTCATCCTCCCAAACAAAGTAGCACATGTGACCAGAGGTATGGCAGGGAGTAAACAGGCACCTCACATTGATGGAGCTAAACTGCAGGTGAAGAAAAGGACAACGAGGCAAAAATCAGAACTCCAATGGACAGTCGTTTTGTAACGTTTCAAAACACAGCTAAATCGCGTCTTCAGTGAACTCCTGCTCCACCTTCAGTTCCTGTGCATTTGTCACTTTATCCGTCAGCCCCCCGATCCGATCATCTCCCCCATACACCCGCAGGCTAGGAATTTCCTTCAGCAGAGCCTCATTCCCACGAGCATGGTCCCTAATAGACAGAAACAGGAAGTTATCCCGTTATCCGCAACCTGACTGACACTCTTCGCAGGGTTGTTACTTCACACCAAACACTTCTCTTACCAGTGATGGTGTGTGGTGAGAATAGCTATCAAGGACAGGCCTTCTCGGTTCACTATTTCTAGCAGCTGTTGGAAAAAAAAAAATGATTTAGTCACTTTTAAAGCCGCAGCTTCATTGTCTTATAATGGTTTACTGAAAGCCTCTGGGTAAAAACGAGATCTGAAAACATCATTTTTGGCTTCAGAAAAGTGTAACGGAGAGTCTTTAAATCCTGATAATGTAATGTAATATACTGTAAGGCGCACATTAAATGATGAAGAAAACAATCATTTGTTGCAGCCCTAAAACTCTTAGATTTATTGTCAGTCTTCTTCTTCATCCATCTCACCCTATTCCTAGCATCTCCTGTCACACCAACCCTCTACATATCCTCCTTCAGTATATCCATAAATTTTCTGTGGTCTTCCTCTTTTCTTCCTGCCTGGCAGCTCCATATTCAACAATATATCCACTATCCCTCCTCTGTACATGTCCAGACCATCTCAGTCAGACTTTGTCTCCAAACTGCTCGACCTGATCCACCTCTCTGACGTACTAATTTTTAAATCCTGTCCCTCCTGGTCACTCCCAATAAAATTCTTAACATCTTCAACTATGCCGCCTGTCTTTCTTTCAGCACCACCATCTCCAAACCATATATGATTGCAGGTCTCACCAATATTTTGTAAACCTTCCCTTCCACTCTTGTTGCTGTCCTGTTGCAAATACCCTGACACTTGTCTCCACCCACTCCACCGTGCCTGTGCTCTCTTCTTCAACTCTGTTGTGTTGATAGTTGGACCCAGGTAGTGAAACTCATCCACCTTTAATACCTCTACTGCTTGCATGTTCACCTCTCCACCAGTCTCCCTCTCATTCACACACATGTATTGTCTTGCTTCTACTGACTTTCATTCCTCTTCTCTCCACAGCATACCTCCACCTCTCCACCTGCTGGCTACTCTCACTACAGATCACAGTGTCGTCTGTGACATTTTGCCTAACCTCATCAGCCTGTCCATTACCACTGCAAACAATAAGGGGCTCAGAGCAGATCCCTGATATAATCCCACCCCCACTGTGTACCCCTCTGTCACTCCTACTGCACACCTAACCACTGTCTTGCTGTCCTGCACCACCCTCACATACTTCTCCATCACTTCTGACTTCCTCATACTGATTTCCGCAGGTCTTCTCTTAGTATCCTATCATATGCTTCCTCTAGATCCACAAAGACACAGTGCAACTCCTTCTGACCTTCTCTAAACGTCTCCATCAACATTCTCAAAGTAAATATCACATCTGTAGTGCTCTTTCACTGCAGTATGTATGAATATTGGTTATTCAGTGACATATGTGTCTTTATGATATGCTTACATAAGAATAACTTTATTGATACCAGAGGGAAATTCATGTCTGAGATAGCTCATCTGCTGTTTGTATGAGAACTGAAAAGCCCAATGGCTGTATGTAAAAATTATTTTCTGTATGTCTCCATTTTATAATGGAGAAAGAGGAGTCTTCCAGCCTTCCACACTTACTTAATGTGCTTTTTAAAAATTTTCTCCTTATTTTTCTTTATTCTTCAAGTCTTCCCTCCTTTTATAAAAACAGTTTTAGTGTTTTCTCTTTTAATCTCACCAACAAAATGCTCTCTGAATCTGTTCTTAAACTGAGTTTTCTTGTTTTTCAAACACAGAGAAAATGAAAAACGTATTAAGTGTAAATCTTTTAAATATTACACAATTTTAAAACCACAGACACCGAGTCTATACAAGAGATAAGATAAATCTTTAATGATCCCACGACGGGGAAATTTGCGTCGCAGCTCAAGTAAAGAGAAGAAGGATAAAATAAAACAAAATGAAATGAAATAAAATAGAAAACACTATATACATAAAATATACATCAATACACATATACATACATATACATCAAAAACAAAAACACAGCCTCTCACCCGGTGTGGTACAGCAGGGTCCACAGCTATCGCCTGTTTGCTCTGCTCCTCTATCACCAGGTACATGTAGTTATCTTCCAGGATGGAGATCACCTTTACCTTCATGGTACCCACACACGCATGCGCACTGCTGTGCGCGACACTTCAGGAGGAGATTTGATTAGTCAACATATGAATCATTTACTTTAACACACCTGTCTTCTGCACCGCTTGTTAAATACTTCGTTAAGCATAGACCGCTAGCTGACTAATGCCTGCTGCCCTATGTTAGCTACACCAGGCTGCAAACTGCCGCAGTGTCATGAAGCCGAGCGCTTCTTGCAGAGTTCACGACTATAAAATCTAAAAACAAGAAGAAAAACATGGCAGAGCTACCTCTCTTTAAAGTGTGTCCGATCGGGCCGTTTATTGCCGTTGGACTGTGCTCATCCTCTGGAAATTATTATCCCACATTTCTGTCAGACGAGGAAGTTATCGCGACATCATCGAATTAAAGGGTCAAAAACAAGACCTTTTAATCGAGCCGGAACTATTCAACCGCCTTTAAATTTGTAGTTAATCGAGAAAATATGTTTATCAATCATTTTTTATTTATAAAAAACATAAACACAGTGTATACGGTTTGTACCATAGGTCCTTAATGGATGAGATGACCATTAATTTATTTAATAGTCTATTTAATTTTGTTGGATTCTTCTTCTCTGCCTTTGGCCAGATACAAGACTCAGTTAAAAATAAAGACCAATTAAATTATTAATATAAAACATTGTTATTCAAATAATTGATAAAACACACTTTTACCTGTGAAATACCCAGCAAGCCAATTAATTATTTTACAAAAGAATTTAACATTTTTTCAGATATTATGGTACCTTTTATGACAGCTAGTTATTTGCTAATATTTTTATACAGAAACTATTACAGAAAATATTATGCATTTATATAGATCTAACTACCCAGCAATGGATAAAGTAAGGCTACCAACCCAAAATGTCTAAACAGGTGTTTTTTTTTTCTTATTTGCTTCATGAGGACTGTGCTCCACATCAACCACTTACAAAAAGAAAATGATTTAAAAAAAAATGTTACCCTTTCTGTTTCTTTATATGTCATATGTGGACATGAGAGAAGCTTACCTCAAAGGCTTTCTAATAGACAAGCTTTTAAAATGTGGTGATAATCCAGCATTTTCCAAAATCTAACCAAACTGTGACTGCAAACTGATGAGTGATGTGTTCTCTGAAGGCAAAATTCTCCCACTATTGTGATAACCCATGAATGTAGGATGTATATGAGAATATGACAGTCTTAAAGACCTTATTCTGCATCAGTAGTGTTTTAATTTTGACACAATTTAAATGCAAACGTTTGTGTTTACCTACTGAAACATATGTTTTATTGCTTTTTCCAAACTACTCCATGCAATAGTCTTTGTAAGATTGTACTTTATAAGCAAAAGATAATTTGGAGTTTCTAAAAATGATGACACAATAAGTAGATGATGCTGAACTCACAATTACTTTAGGTTTGAAATAAAAAGCAGTTGTGCTGCATCTTTTAAGCGAGCATGGAAATAAATGACATGAAGAAATATTGATACAAATCTTTACAAGCAGTTACTATTAAACAACAGAAATTATCCACATATGCCAGCATTTGTTACCGAAGTGGTCGCGGTCTTGTTAAATGTTTAAACATTGAATGAAACAGCAGTTTGAATATCAATATATTAAAACAGAAGACTAAATTGCTTCTCTTAAACATCTCTTAAACATTCAGAATAACATTTCTTTATTTTAAACACTCAAATAATGGCCATTTATTCCTTAAAATTGTCAACCAAAAAGCTCAACTATAACTAAAAGGATGACGATTGATGCCATAATACATCGCATTGGACATAGTGATAAAAAACTGAACTTTGAGTTAGAGTCAATGCAGTGGATGTGCTGTTTTTCACTTGGTTTAGCAAATAGCTTCAGGTATTTCCTTTAGTATATAATTGACAGCTTGCAGTGTTATAAGTAGTTGAAAAGTCAACATGGGTGCACAGGACTTTATTCACTGGGAACTCGGAAGTTATCCTTTTCTTTGCGAAGACTCCTCATGGTTTCGATAGGGTCTGTCTGCTTCACGTGCTCTTGAACGGACGACTCTCTAAAATAAACATTGGGAAAAAAGTTAGACAGCACTTTAATTGTAGCTAGCTCAAAACAAACTGCAGTCTTCTGAAATTACTAATACAGTGATGTACAAAAGAAAGTTTTCACAGGACCCTATGCTGGGTACACCCCAGATTCAGTAGTTTGTAAGTAATTTTTCTCTGTATGACTATCAGTCTCACGTCGTCGTGGAGGAATTCTGGCCCGCTCGTTACGGTGTCGCTTCAGTTCATTGAGATTTGTGGACAACTGTGTATGCACAGCACTCTTAAGGTCCCACCATAGCATTTTAACTGGATTGAGGTCTGGACTTTGATTGGGCCACTGTAACACTTTGATTCTTTCCTTTTTCAGACATTCTGCTGTAGATTTACTGCAGGATTTGGGATCAATGTCCTGTTGCATGACCCAATTTCAGCCAAGCTTTAGCGGTCAGACTGACAGCCTCACATTTGACTCTAGAATACTTTGGTATGGGTGACTCAATGACTGCAAGGTGCCCGTGTGCTGTGGCTGCAAAAAAGCCCAAATCATCACCCGTGCACCATCTTTGACAGTTGGTATACAGTGTTTGGTTTTGCTAAATGTGGTGCTGTGCATTATAGCAAAACATCTCCACTTTGTCCTTTGATTAGATGAGACCATTGTTCCAGAAGTCTTGTGGTTAGTTCAGATGCAACTTTGTAAACATAAGCCATGCTGCTGTTCTTTTTAGAGAGAAGAAGCTTTCTACTGGCAATCCTTCCAAACATGACATACTTGTTCCAGCTCCTAATTGTACCGTCATGAACTTTAGCATTTAACATGCTAACTGAGGCCTGTAGAGTCTTAGAAGTAGCTTGTGGGTTTTTGCAGTTTCTCTGAGCATTGCACAATTTGACCTTTGGGTGAATTTGCTGGGATTTTCAGTCCTGGGTAGATTGTGGTATTGCGTTAACACACACACCTGAATGCACCAGACTAACAAACTGCTTTTATATAGGTATTCACACTTGCTGTTAGTCAGTTAATCGAGTTCATTTGATTAGCAGCACCTGGCTGCTACTTACATTATTAATTCCTATGGAAGCAGTAAGGTTGCACTTAGTTATTCTTTACAAGGCTGCACAGAGTCCTGTGAAAACTCTCTTTCACTTTGCTGTTTTTAAGGAAGTTACACATACTTTACTCTCATAAAGGGATTAAATTTAAATTCATCTGCCAAAGTGGATGGAATAGTTGGTTCTCCATTGCTGCACTTCTCCTACAGAAAGATAAACACACAAAAAATATAAAGTTGTTTTAATTTGAAACATTTTAATAAGTTAATCTGATATGAAGCGGTGACAGTATGAATCACACACCATTGCCCAGGCCAACTTCTTCTGAATTACTTCATTGTGCGGTTCCACATGACGTGCAAATTTCAGATTGCTGACAGTGTACTCATGACCACAGTAGACATGCTTAAACACAAACACACCACCAGTTAGTCAGTCGTGCAACTTAAACATACTTGAAAATAGAAAATTTTCAAAACAATGAAATGGAAAATCTTTCTTATATCAACTACAGAAGAGTTAAAGTTTTTCTTTTCCATCCTCAAATCTACAAAAAGAAAAACTAGTTACCGTTTCAGGGGGAAGGCGCCCCAAAATTTCTATCAGTGCTTTGTACATCTGCTCTGCAGTACCCTCAAAGAATTTCCCACAACCAGCCACAAACAGAGTATCTCCTGCAAGGGGGAGGGAACAGGAGTCCTTAGCAGGGTTATTATAGTTAACGAAAACGAACGAAATAACGAAAACTGAAATTGAAAAAACATTGTCGTTAACTGAAATAAATAAAAACTATAATTAAAAGGAAAAAACGATAACTAATTAAAACTGAATTGTGAGTTTACAAAACTAACTAAAACTAACTGAAATTATTGATAAACTGACTTTCATTTACTTGTTTTTTTTTTTTTTTTTAAGCCTTGTGGATTGATATGAAATCATTTTTTCCGCTCTTCGAGTTTAAGCTGGGAGCGCCACAGGACAACTGTGTGAGTGCGTGCGCATGTGCGTGCGCTCACCGCGCTGGTCCGCAAAGTAATGGCTGCGGTCTGCCGAGAAAGCGGCAGAGTCCCGTATGGAGGTTCTTTGAGTACAAGAGCACAGATAGAATCGAAAGTCTTGTTGTGGATGATGAAAAATGTGCGGAACACTTCTCAGTCAGGAAAAACCAGCAACATCAAAGTCCACCTGAGAAGCGCACAGCGGCTACAGAAACCGCTCTGATCCTACCAGGTAACCTGGCCTGCACCTCTGAGAAACGGGACTACTTGTCGGGTCCACGCAGCCCAGAACGTTGTGACTAAACTGCACCCTTGTGCGTTTCCGGCTACTTTATCAGTGAGAGAATAACAATCAGGAATAATAATCAAAGTATCAATATAAGGACTCACAACTGTCAGCAAATTCCTGGTAGGAGACTGCTGAAACTATGGAAATAGACGTGAAGGAATGAAGAAATTGAAAAAAACAGGGACAAATATGTTTGCAGCCAAAAAACTGAGCACAAAGAGTGAGGACCAAAAAAGAACTTCCAGCCTGCACTGCATATAAAACACCTGCACACGACCACAAGGTAATTAACACACAATCCAGCTACACAAGCATAAATGTGGACATGAGGTCGGCAACTTCCGTAGGTTATGTACAGAGGCTGCAAAGACCCTGCAAGTTTAATTAGCGAGCATCTAACCAAGCTAGCTCCAAAACAGAAGCAGCATCAGGTGGTGAGAACATCAGGATGCAGCTGGATTTAAGCTTTGACTCCTTCAAAGAGTTTGTTTTTGTCAAACACCACATGTAGGTGCTGTTAATCTGCTGCACTGATGCGGAAGTTTATTGTGGAGTTTATTGTAGAATTTATTGAGTTTGGGAGTTCATGTTTTTCTTTGTTTCTCCCTGTTGATGTTCATGTGTGTCCTAATTATTACACATTTAGCATGTCTTGTGAACAGTTGGCTGTTGAATAGGTTTCTTTAAACGGTATCTTTTGTCAAGTTTTCATTACACAATAGTCACTTTTGCGCCTTGAATCTTGCACCTGATTAGGTATGAAAATACTAAAACTAATACTGAAACTAACTAAAACTAAGCATGAAACCAAAAATAAAAACTAATAAAAATGAGAAAAACCACTCTGAAAACTAATTAAAACTAACTGAATTAAAGAAAAAAAAGTAAAAACTAACTAAAACTAAACTATAATGTAAAATCCAAAACTATTATAACCCTGGTCCTTAGTGTATTAAAGGTCACATAAAACATTTATTTACTCTTGCAGTTCCTCTTACATAAATGATTAACTGAATTAACCATACCTGTAAAGACAGCTGGTGGCTCAGTGCTGTTTTCTTTTGTCACATAGTAACAGATGTGACCAGTAGTGTGACAAGGAGTAGAAAGACATTTGACGTTGAGTGATCCAACCTGAGGGGGAAAAAAAATAAAATAAAATACACACCAGTGAACAAAGAGTTATTTTAGGGTTAAATTAGCAAAACAAAGTTTGATCATCTCACTTTCAAAGTGCTGGAATGAGAAACTTTCTTTGTAATGGCATCAACTCTGTCATCCCCTCCATAGACCTTCAGCCCTGGCATTAGCTTCAACATTTTCTCATTCCCACCAGCATGATCCCTAAAACAGAAAATCAGTGTGTTGTTACTCTTTGGTTCAATAAAGGTTTAGTTTCATACAGATATCAAAGGTTCTTAGCACATTTAACCAAAGCAAACACTTGTGTATGCAGCGTGCATTTGGTTGGCAGCAGGGTTTCATTCTGGGAAACTGCATTCCCAGGAAATTCAGTCAACACCATTTCCCAATTCCCAGGAAATGTAATAACAGGAAATGGGATTTATTTTTTTTTTCTTCTTGGGTGAAATACAGTTTGTGGTTAAGTAGCACAAGCATACTTCGAATTCCGAGTCTGATGTTGCGGGACTGTGTTTGGACAGTAACACCTTTTGCATTTAGCCTAGTACAATGTTGCAGGTAGCTCACAGCCCATCTTGTCAATCAGCATCAAGTTAAACTATCTGCCACCAGCTTTGCCCAGAAGCACTTTGTTAGATTGGACAATGGTGCTGCTGTGATCAGGTAGTACGACGTTCAAGAGGGTCAACATTTAGAGCCTCAGCATGACAAAATTCCTGAGGAAAGGCCATCAAAGCATACACAAACCCTGGACTCCGACTTTAGCCAAACCAGCTAGTCACTGGGTGAAACACTGGGAAGGAAATAAGAGAACTATATAAGTCTACCCTGTCCTAATAGAGGATCTGCTAACTTTGAGTGAGTGATCACTGATTTTATTACTATAGGCTATAATTTATTGCTTTGTTATTACAGTAGGTAGGCAACTTTGTGCTCATAGCCTCACACCAGCAGCGGACATAATACTTTGTTCACACAGCATGCTGGATGCATGATTTATAGTCATACTAATGGTGATTAACATCCAATATTTTTTGCCTTAAACGGTACCTTAAAGTCTTTAAGTTTGAGGTTATTTAATAGAAAAGTATGTTGTACTCATAAATACACATTGATTAGTGTGTAATCACGGCTTCCAACAAATTATCATAAATGTAAAATTAATCCATCAAAATTAATAGGAACGGGCGCCGGTGGGGTGGGAATAAATAAAGAAAAATCACACTTTCCCTCTGATAAGCAGTTTGATTACATTCTCACATCGTATGAGAGTTTATTCAGCAAATGTCCGAGTCCAACAGTGTTAACTCCACTTCAAAGAACGTTTCACTAGCACCAACTAAGAGCAGCTAACAGCAGCAAAAACAGCAGCGCTACCAACAGAAATGTTCAGGATATCCTCAACAACTCACCTCAGTATCTCTGTCATTGGACAGACGTGAGCTTCACTGACTCATCGACTCATATTGGCCCCTTTTTACAAAGTTTTACAGCCTCCTCCAGAGTAAACAGAGGTGGACAACAGCTGAGGTAAACAGCAGACTAACAGCCTACACTCACTACACATGAATGGCAGCCAGAGTTGCTTGTCCTACAGAGGTCACCATAGCTAGGATTATACATTTGAACTGGGGTCAGAAAGCAGAACTCAGTTAAGACATCTAGTGGTGATATTTTACACACTGTACCTTTAATAATGATCAGAATAACACACAATAAAGTCACACTGAACACATCTATGCATTTCTCCTTGATGCATTTAGTGCTACTTTAAATGCCCAGGGCTTAGCTGAAAATATTATTAAAAAGAAACATTTCCCAGGATTCCCTGGAAAACTGGCTTCAGTTGCCAGGATTCAAAATGTGCAATTTTCAAGAAAAATATGAAACCCCAGTAAGCAGTATAAATTTGTGAATGTTATAAGCAGCTTACCAGTGGTGATGTGTGGTTAGAACTGTGGTGAGTTTTACACCATGCTTTCGGACAGCTTCAACAACCTGTTGAAAGCACAAAAAAAGGCTAAATGTTATGCCAATATGACTGAGTAGTTCATCAAGAAATATCCAACACCAATTAGTCATTTAAGGTATTAATCAATCATCAAACTACCAATTTATGCTATTGTTGGATGTTGGACTTGAATTTGGATGCATTTGACTTTCTCCAATTTATATTTCATAATAAGTGTCTATACCAAATTTTGAACTACAGATCAATTTAGGATGTGTAAAAAGCCTATCAATAACTAATAATTAATTCAATAACCTGCTTATTAGAAACTATTCTGTGCATTCAAAGCAGTGGTGGGAACCCCTGCACATGCGGGAATTGAGCATGTGTTTCCCACACTCACTGAAATGGCAGCTCAGGTGCCTTTATAATCTAGCTGAAAGGCACCATAGCACCACCATGCTGGCCTAGCTCAGATCTTCTGTCTGTGTCAAGGCACCCATTCATTCTATAAAGTTCGCCGTCGCTGCGACGGATTCCCTTTGACAGTGAGCGATCATCGCTGACATGTTGTTCCGCCTCCACCGCTCTCTGTCTTGTTTGTGTGTTGTGCTCGCTGTGCTGAAAATCAGCTGTTATTTTTTTTTTTCTCTACTTCAGCTCCCGAACATACTGCTAGCGAGCGCAGCTATTAGCACTGGTGACCGTCCGGTACCGGAAGAACCCCTTCCCCGTCAAAATATTTTTCATACTTTAATCCCTGATTTGTGACTAAATATAGACCTGCAGTAGAAACGTATTTAGGAGAATGCTTGTAAATATAAAGCATTACAAGATTACGCTCACGCAGCAAACAGAAAAGTTTTCAACTATTTTTTAAATGATGCCACAGAGACAGCTAAATGGAGCTGGAGTGGTAAACAGTTCCAGAGCTTTGGTGCCACTGCCTAAAAAGCTCTGTCCACCCTGGTCCTTAGTCTTGTATGTGGGACAACTAAAAGACTTTGATTTTGTTGTGTGAGAGACTGTTGACTTCTTTTAAAAAAATTTTTTTTTTAATGTTTTTAAATGCCTAGATAAATTTTAAATATCGGATTTATATCGGTATCGTCCGATATCCAAATTTAAAAGATCGGTATCGGACATAAAAAAGTGGTATCGTGCCATCCCTAGTTTTTCACATGAACACTGATGACAAAACAGCAGCAGTCAGCTGATTTACGAGCAGTCTGTCTGCACAAGCGGAAAGAGGCGGAGCCGGTGTTACACCAAATTCTGCGACCCATCATATTCTGCGACCACAGGGGGCGATAGCGTACATCCCTCTGCATGTACGTGCTGAATACCAGCGAGAAGGAGACTATTTACGTAAACTGCAACATTTATTTATCGTTTACCAATTTATTGAAGGATGGGTAGTAGTGGGTTTATGTATTTCAAACGATAGAATAAAAGCATTCAATGCAACGGTCCGTCCAGCTGTGTTCAATGTCAAATAAAAAAAACGCATTTCCTTCGTCAATGCGAATGAAATAATATTCCGTAAGGTTTACAATCTCCTGTTTTGGTGCTTACGCAGTTTACGTAAATAGTCTCCTTCTCGCTGGTATTCAGCACGTACATGCAGAGGGATGTACGCTATCGCCCCCTGTGGTCGCAGAATATGATGGGTCGCAGAATTTGGTGTAACACCGGCTCAGATGGAGCAGAAGGAAATTTTTTTTCGTCTTTTTCGTCCCTGTAACCTCCATAAACCTTTACTGGGAAACAGCTGGAGGTCCTTCATCAACCACCTGATCAGTAAGTGAAGAAAAGAGAACTTTGAAGCTGCTCCATCCACCCTGTTTGTTTCACACAGGGAAAAACTACAGTACAGAAGTTAAAATATGCAGATGAACCGTTGAAAAAAAAGTATTTCTTATCCAGTTACTTGGGTAATCAATATAAATAGAATAGTCAATTGCTAAAATAATCAATAGTTGCAGCCCTAATGAAATTTGCAACATATCATAAGCCAATGCATCACCTTCTCACACAGAAGCAACAGGATTCAGGTGATAGTTATTGTTGTAAGTAAGTAAAATTTATTTATATAACGTTTTTCACAGACAGAAAGGCACTGTACAATAATTAAAACACAATATCAACCCCCCATCCCCACCCCCAGAAAACACTATGTTGAAAACATAATAACATTACCATATTAAAAGAATAAAAATAAAGTCAGAAACCAGAAAGCCTGGTTAAACAGAAAAGTTTTCAACTATTTTTTAAATGATGCCACAGAGACAGCTAAATGGAGCTGGAGTGGTAAACAGTTCCAGAGCTTTGGTGCCACTGCCTAAAAAGCTCTGTCCACCCTGGTCCTTAGTCTTGTATGTGGGACAACTAAAAGACTTTGATTTTGTTGTGTGAGAGACTGTTGACTTCTTTTAAAAAAAATTTTTTTTTAATGTTTTTAAATGCCTAGATAAATTTTAAATATCGGATTTATATCGGTATCGTCCGATATCCAAATTTAAAAGATCGGTATCGGTATCGGACATAAAAAAGTGGTATCGTGCCATCCCTAGTTTTACTATCACACTGTTTGGGGATTCTTCCCTCAAAGACCAGCAGGTACCTGCCTCTTTGGGGACCTGGGCAAATGTGGAGTGAGAACAGACCGTTCTTGTGACAGTGTCGAGATCTCCCTTGACCTCTGTCACCACTGTCCCATAAACGATACACACAGACATGGCATGTACACTTTAGGGACAATTTCAAGAGCCCCCAAAACCACAATTCTCCTTGATTCGACCCACACTGCTGTATCTAAGAGCCATCTGATAAGAGATGGGTCAAATTTGGCCAGGCTTAATGTACAAAATTTTTAGCAACTGTGCAACAGGATACAATAAAAAAATAAATAAAAAAATTTTTTTAAAAAAGTATATTTTGGGTCACTTTAGGAAAAGTCATCAAATTTCAGGCTTAAAACAAAACAAAACAAACAAACAAACAAACAAACAAACCCCATAAAAACTACATTTGTTTTTTTTGTTTGGTTGTTTGTTTTTTACTGTTGACAAAGGTCAAAATGGGTCAAATTTGACCTAAACAGTATGTAAGAGTTAATACAATCACTTGTAGGTAGACCTTCAGTAATGCTGTGAAAGTTAACTAATGTTATATAAATCAGATGACTTAATATAACACAATGACAGCACAGACCTTTATTGGCTCCACGGGGTCAATAACAGCTGCTTCTTTGGAGTCCACATCGATCAGTAGGTACATGTAGTTGTCAGAGAGCGCTGGGAGAAGTTCAACCTTCATGTTTGCTTGTTCCACTAGATAAGATTTCCTGACCACGCTGTGAAGGAAGGAGGCTGCCTGGACCTTGATTTCCACCGGCGCTTCATGCGGGGATAAAAGTCAATACTTGTTAAAGAGCCACATGTGACTGAAATCAGTTCCTGTATATCTATAATACATTGGAACCTATAATACTATAATACATTCACGATTCAATGACTAGCACCCTTGCCTTGCGTTTATTTTAACTATATAAGCGAAAAACTTAAGAAACACCGCTCTCCCCCGCTGGATAAGGAAATGCCACATGTTAATACGTATTCACGTCATATTTCTCGGAACCCTAATTAATCACTCCAAGATGGCCTGTGTGAGCTCAGCAAGTCTCACACAGGCCTGCTGCGCTCACGTGACAGCCTCAGATCTTAAGACGACAAAACAGAAACATACGAATTAACGCCACCTACCTACCCAACCGAAACTAACCACACGCTTTAAACCACTGCCGACGAAATGAGAGAAATCCGTGTGGACCTACCGAGTTTTAAAACTGTCACAGCTCCTATTAGACTGCGAGCACCCCCTACTAGTGGCTTAAATAACATAACAGCGGTGGCTACAGTCTTATCACGTTCCTGTAAACCAGAAAAGTTTGGTTTTGGTTCAGTTCCGTCTCCGCTCCCTTTCAACTTTACCCTCCAAGGCTCCGCCAATCAAGTCTGGATTATTAAATAGGGAGTAATCTGTTAAACACGCGATGTATTTTTAGTTGTTAACATAATTCTGCACAAAGGTACTTTACAATATTTAATACGTGGTTTTATTTTACCGCCTAGTCCCGTTAAATAGCCCAAATAAAATAGCACAGGTTCGACTTTTTTGCCTTTGCGCATGTCCTTTCAGGCTTGCCGTAGATAGATAATTCAGAGCGGTCAAACGGTGTCGGTCAAAGTTTAGTTAAACTCGTGCTGACTGCTTCAGAGCAGTCGATACCACTCACCATTGTTTATAATGACAGCACGGAATATATCTCGGTTCTGGGAATGGGGGAGGAAGATCATTTGTGTTGGGAGAAACTATGCAGACCACGCCAAAGAGCTGAAAAACGCGATACCTACAGAGCCCGTCTTGTTCCTGAAGCCTCCTACTGCATATGTCAAAGAGGGCTCTCCCATCTTGGTGCCCCTTTACACCAGTAACCTGCACCATGAAGTGGAGCTGGGGGTGGTGATCGGGAAAGGGGGCACAGCCATCCCGCAGTCCGCCGCTATGGAGCATGTTGCGGGTTACGCGCTGTGTTTGGACATGACAGCCCGGGACATCCAGGACGAGTGCAAGTCCAAAGGTCTGCCCTGGACCATGGCCAAGGCTTTCAACACATCCTGTCCCGTCAGCGAGTTCATCCCCAAAGAGCGCATCCCTGACCCGGGGAACGTCAGCCTGTGGCTGAAAGTAAATGATCAGCTGCGGCAGAGCGGCTGCACCTCTCAGATGATCTTCTCCATCCCGTATCTTATCAGCTATATCAGCGACTTCATCACTTTGGAGGAAGGGGACCTCATTCTGACCGGGACCCCTAAAGGAGTCTCCGCCGTGCAGGAGCACGATGAGCTGCAGGCAGGGATCGAGGACATTGTTATGATGAACTTTAGAGTAGACAGACCAGAGCAGTAGCGGAGAAAAAGACTCACTGAGGCAGAGGAGATAGAGAGAGACTCATGAGGAGCAGGTGCTGCTACTCTCTGCGCATCATATTTGCGCATCAGCAGATGGCAGTGCTGTGCCACCGAGACAGGATTTCTGATAAATTCTTGCTGCCTTGTTCAGTATTTTAGAAACTGTGTCACACAGTTGATGTGAACAAAATCAGGGTACCTATGATCTATTTTACTGTATGTTTTCATCAACCCATGATATGAAAAATCAGTGATCACACATTGTCGCTATCTTGATCACTAGACAATGACGAATTAACAGCTTTGAAATTAAAGATGCAATAATGTGTTGTCACAAGACATCTAAGATGAGTATCAGATCATAAATTTTTTGTAATTTATTCTTTTTGACTTTTTAAAGCAAAGACAAACAGAAAAACATTCTCTGGTTCCATCTCCTCAATTGAGAGATTTTACTGCATATAATTGCAGAAACCTGAAGACAACTTGGTTTTTAGGAAACTTTAGTATACATTTTTCTCTGAAAACAGTAATTGAGAAAGTAATTTGATAATAACCAGTCCTCCATAATAAATAAATAAATAAAACTTGTTATGGGCAATTTCTTACAGGTTTGTATATGTATTTGTTTTTTTTATAAATGCATTAAAGTGCAAATAGTATTCTCAGGATAGACCTGAGCAAAAATTTTTTTTTTTTTTTAGTTAATTTTGTAAAAGTAACTACTTCAAAATTAGAAGTTACAAAGTCTAACTGCTCATAATACTTAGCGGCATCGCTTCTGTTGCCAGTAGGCCATATAGTAAAATGTAATATAATGATAACAGTGAAGTAGAGGCACAGTTAAAAAACAAAAACATGATTTAAACTATAGAGCAAATGATAATGTATGAACGTCCATAAGTTTTATCATAGAATATTTCTTATAGTTGCTTTAAATATTATAGTTTTAATACATGTAAGGCATTCTTAAATTTAGAGACGCTTGAGGTGAGTTCAGTTTAAAAAAGAAACAAAAAACATCTCATCAGTGTGGTGCTTTATACATTCACCAAACAAGTGAAAGATCCCTGTCATCAGGAAAGGTATCTTTAGTTTAAAAAAAAAAAAAAAAAAAAGGCTGACAAATCAAACATGGCACCCCTTTTCAATAAGGGAACAGCTGAAAGTAGAAAAGTTTCATCAGTGCGGGAGTTTAAAATGCAGGTTTCACTACTCAGCTGGTCTTAATTTTGCAACGTAGCTACACTCACCAGCTAATTCAGTATGAACTGGAGCTACCTGGATCAGTGTGTTTTGTGTTCAGAGATGTTCTTCTGCATGCCATGGTTGTAACGAGTGGGTATTTGAGTCACGTTGCCTTCCTATCAGAAACAGTCTGGCCATTCTCCTTTGACCTCTGGCATCAACAAGGAATTTACAGCCAGAGAACTGCAGCTCACTGTATATTATTCACCCTAGAGATGGTTGTGTGTGAAAATCCCAGTAGATTGGTAGTTTCAGAAATATTCAGACCAGCCTGGCACTTAAATCACCTTTCTTCCCCATTTTTATGCTCTGTTTGAACTTCAGCAGATTGTCTTGACTGTATCTGCATGCCTAAACGCCCTGAGTTACTGTCATGTGATTGGCTGATTAGATATTCGTGTTAACAAGCAGGTGAACAGGTGTAACTAACAGAGTGTATTTTGCTGCTTGCTGGAACAGCCAAGATGTGGAAATTTGATGGGGTCACACTTAATTACTAAATTTCTGCATTTGATAATTCTCTGGTTAGCTTTTAACAATGTGAAGCACATAATAGACCCCCTCCATTAACGAACATTATCAGCTGTGGTATTTTTGTCCATCCAGTGTAATTTTGACTTCCAGGATGTTAAGCTTCACCATACCCTGATAGTTCCTGGACTTTTAAAGTTCTCTTCCAGGTTTAGAGACAATTCTCCCACAGGCTTCTCTGTTTTCAGGATCAATCAGAGCCTCCATCAGCCTGTCCCAGGCCAGTGTGCTGTAACCTGAGTCTGTGTACATCATCTTTCCCACACCTGTAGGGCATGTTGTCTGCAAGACTCTCAGTGCCAAGCCCTGGCCCGCAGGGAACTCTGGGGTTATATTAGTCTATCATTAGACCAGTTTCAGCAGATTCACTTAGAACCAGGAGCTGGGAAATGTTTCTGTGGCCCTTTTTTCCCCTCATCACAGGGTTAAAGCAGTGCACAGTATGGTGTGTGCTCACAGGTGTCATCTTTTATGCGGTATGAATCATACTATTCATTGTCCCTGTGTGACTGAAGGTATTAAAGCCTCACAGGTTTTAACAAGGGCTTCAAAGCTAGAGCTCAGCTCTGGTTTAACATTCACCACACAAACCAGCGCACCGTCATCGAGCAAGAGCCTGAGAAGGTATTTTAGACGCTTTCAGGGGAGCAGGGATTACATGAAGACCACAGTATTTCAATTCAACACACGCTAACAGTGATGTCACTCATGAAGTCACCCATGAAGTCAACCCAGGTGGTAACTGAGTCTTATGAACAGAATTGATCCGAGAGCATTTTCGCAGAGTTGCTGGCATGCATTTAGACTCTGAGAATTGTTATGCGGTGGTGTGGTGGTTAGCATTAAAGCCTCACAGCAGAAATCCACCAGCTGGCCTGCAGGGGCCTTTCTGTGTGGCATTAGCATGTTCCCCCTGTGGGTTCTCTCTGGGTACGCCAGCTTTCTCCCACAGTCCAAAGGCATGCAAGTTAGGTTAACTCAGTGGTTCTCAAATCTAGGCCTCGTGGCCCAGTGTCCTGCAGGTTTTAGATGTGTCTCTGCTTCAACACACCTGACTCAAATATAGAAGTCATTAGCAGGACTCTGGAGAACTTGACTGCATACAGAGGAGGTAATTCAGCCATTTGATTCAGGTGTGTTGGATCAGGGACACATCTAAAACCTGCAGGACACTGGGCCACAAGGCCTGGATTTGAGAACCACTGGGTTAACTGGTGATTCTAAATTGGCCGCGGGTGTACCCTGTCTCTTGCCCTGTGACAGCTGGGATAAAGCCTAATCATGACCCTGCAAGAAAATACAACCATATACTCTGTCTGAAAGCAGAGATGCTCATAAAGAATATAAGGTAGGATAACAAGGCGAGGTGTGGCTGGATGAGTCTGAAACATGCTGTATCTATTGTAACATGCCATTCATGGCATACAGCAGACTTGTTTTAACATTTATTAGTAGCCATCAGTGCATCACTAGATTTAGTGCCAAGGTATCATCTTGCTTGCATCTTGATTGATCAAATATCTCCGGTTTGTTTTACAGTAGAATCCAGTTGAGCATGCAGTTTCAGTTTAAATCAACACACACAACCTCTTTTTGATCATATAATGCAGAAATGCTGCAGTGTTGAGTAATTGAAAGGCAACTACTGTCCTGTCCATTTTCCGAGAGACTAAAGCATTATTCCAAGAAGATCCAGCACGTGAAAGCAGTTTATGGCTTGCCAACGCGTGTCTGAGTGTTTGGCAACTGACCGTTTGTGATGCCTAGATTTGCGTGCTGCACTGTAAGTCACCAGATGGGGCTGTGGTGTGCTATGGAGCTATTCTTAGGGGGAAAAAAATACCAACCATAGGAAGGACTGAGTCAGAGGGAATGCATATGACATATTGCATCAAAGAGACATGCACTCGTACGGCCAAGAAATTGATTTGATGTCATTTTTGGAAAGGCATAAAAGCTGCTCTGTGTGACAGGACTCTATGTGCATACTTGTATGTCAACCAAGGTTTTACAGCGAATGTGTGTCTTTCTCCCATATTTAATGGAGTCTCCTGTGCGTGTGCACACCAAAGTTGCATTAATCATTAGTCATTACTAACACAATGGAGGAAATTAAAAACGGATGTGTTATATTTTCACGGGCCAAACTATGGAGCTGTAATTCATTCTCGCCGAATAATGAATGGGGTCTTTGACAAATTAAAAAGAACCATGCATGACGCCCAGGTGCAGACCTCTTTCATTCAAAGTGATTGACTGCACACAGTATGTTAACACTTTGTTTGAAGCTGCAGGCGGAAGGCACAGCGGAGTAGATTTAAGAACTAAACTGAGAAGCGTGCTGCTTCCGTACAGATGTGGACGCAGCAAAATAAAAATAAATGCTTCTCCAAAAGTGTTTCCAAAAGAGTTGAATATAGTTTTATTTTTAATGCAAAAACTTTCCATTCATTTGGCAATACACTGCACCTCATCAACCAAGTGCAAGCTTCTCTATAAAGTTTTCCAATCAAAGCTCAATGAGCAGACTGGAGCTGGTATTCTTTAGTCTAAAATAGAAATGGAAACATGTGCTGAAATGTGTCCAGAAAAACAATGCTATAAAACCTATTGTAAAAGTTCTTAATCCAGTGACCCTAAAAAGTTCCCTAATTTGCACTGAACTGCCAGGAGCATTTGAAAATCTCCCCAGCCCAAATTTCTTTCTCATCAATTAAAAATGGAGTCACAATTTAACAAGATACTGTGAGGCCCAACCACAAAGAAAAGAGAGAAAATCCCCAAGCATTTCTTCCCTGAATCCACGGAGTCTGCGGTAAGGGTGGAAAATGTGTGGAGTGCTCAGTATGAACTATCTTCATTTGTGGCTGCTCAAAGGGAAACCACTTTTACACGCTAATCCTACTTTTAATCTGGTGTGTAGAAATCAGCCCCCTTCCCCACCGCGTGGTCTTCAGTTCGTTGCTCCCTCTGACTGTTTCTGATTAGTTAGCTGTGTGCCCATTATTCAAAAATTAGAGTCATCACAAAAAAAAAAAAAAAAAAGACATCCAGCATCACGCCTAATTTCAAATAGTCACAGTGGCCTGTAACTCAATCCACACTGGGTAGTTTTTCACTCATAAAAATAAATCCCTGATGTTATGTATTGATGGCATGCATGAAATTGCAGACTGAAATCACTGGAAGCTGCACGTCAGTGAAAGCTAAACAAATTACTGTTCCCATGACAAGGGAAGACTTACAAACCTGTAATTTATAAAATGTATCTTTTGTCTTTTAGTTGCTTTGAGCAATTATAGTATTACATATTATCCTGTATTTCAAGCACACTTAGAAAACCATATTTGGATTTGGTAAAAGTAACTAAACTGATGTGTATATATATTAGTAGTTTTCAGAAATTTGAAAAGCACAATATATTAGATCTGTCATTTAAGTGAGGGTGTAGTTGAAGTTGGAATGTACTGAATAGTAACTGCATTGCATTATTCAGTGGTGCAGTGATTGGTTATAGCGATTCATTTTACATGTGCTGATCTAATTGACAGTGCCCACCTTTGGCAGCAATAACTTGAAGTAATCATTTTCTGTATGACTTTATCAGTCTCTCACATCACTATGGATGCATATTAACCCACTTCTTTTTTTTTTTTAATTTTACAAAGTTGCATGAATTCATTGCGGTTATGCACAATTCTCTTGTGGCACTCTCACATAGAAAGCAGGCCTGTGCTGCGCTGACTGTTAGGTTGAGCAAATGGACCAAAATTTTTGTTGCACTGATTGCTGCTCTCTGCCTGACTGCATCATGCGTGAGGCCAGTGCGCTTGCGCTGCACTTTGCTTGACACAGCAGGAATCTGTTGTACAGATTAAAGCCATAGAAAACAATGGGTTTCATAGCACAGCACTGCTGTTGTTGTGTTTATGTGAAAGGCCCTTTAAGGTCCCAACACAGCATTTCAGTGGGGTTGAGGTCTGAATTTTGACTGGGCTTTTTTCAGTCATTCTGTTGTATTTTTGCTGCTGTTCCTGTTGCATGACCCAATTTAAGACCAGTTTTGGCTGTTGCGCACATGGCCTCACATTTGACTCTAGAGTACTTTGGTATACAGAGGGGTTCATGGTTGACTCAATGACTGCAAGGTGCCGAGCTCCTGCGACTGCAAGACAAGCCCAAATCATGATCCCTCTACCACCATGCTTGACAGTTAATGGGAGGTGTTTGAACTGATCTGCTGTGTATTATGGCCAAACATCTCCACTTTGGTCTTGTCTGTCCAAAGGACATTGTTGCAGAAGTCTTGTGGTTTGTTCAGATGCAACTTTGCAAACCTAAACTGTGCTGCCATGTTGTTCTTAGAGAGAAGAGGCTTTCTCCCAGTCGTACTTCCAAATAAACCATACTTGCTCAGGCTTTTTCTAACTCTACTGTCATGAACTTTAACATGTATCATGCTGATATAGGCATGTAACATCTGATATGAGTGGGTATTTGATTTTCTGCAGTTTTCTGCAGTTTCTCTGAGCATTGCATGGTCTGACCTTGAGGAGAATTTGCTGGGAAGCTTACGGACCAGCAAACTGTCAAAACTTCTCCTTTTCAGAGGTGGTTGCTGATGATCGGTTAATTTGATTAGCAGCACCTGGCTGCTTCTTACATTCTAAATTCCTACAGAAGCAGTAAAGGTGTACTTAGTTTTTCACAGGACTACACAGACATCTGTGATTTTAAGTTGCATATTGGATCATGATTGGTTTTCAAATTGCAAATTCATGCTTTTATATATATTTCTGTGTGTGTGTGTGTGTGTGTGTGTGTGCAAAATTGTGGTTAGCTTCAAGAAATCTCAGAATGATGTGACTCAAATGTTATACTAGAGTTGTTTCTGAGAATAAATTGGTTTGGGAAATGTTAAAGACATTCATGTACATTTTTATAGTGTTTTAAATGTCTGGTGAAGTCTGACACTCTTTAAATGAAACTGACTTTTGTGAAATGCTGGATTGATGGTGGTCATAAAATATGACAAAATGCTGGTGATGTCGACAGACTGCTGTGGCAGCCGCAGTGGGAGGGCGGCTTTGCGTGAGGTCAGATTCAGAGACAATACTTTAAGACTTGTTTTCTTCTATTACAAAGTTGGAGGAAGTTCTACTTTCATAAATGTGCAGTAGATCATTTCTTTCCCTTCTCTCAATCACATGCCAGTTCTTCCTTCACCTCAATTAGATTTCTCACATCATTACCAGTGTTTAGTGACAGCTGTAGATTATGCAGAATGTCTTGCTGATTTAATCACCCTTAATGATGGGGCTAGTCCTGTGAAGACTGATACAAACATCTTTCCCAGATGGCAGAATGGGATATCAGTTATCTTTTAATGCCTGCTGCTGGGCTGGCATAGCAAAATGGCAGTGCCCTATCAGCATGCCTGGTAATGCAAAGTAATAAAAGTTGGCACAAATGAAGTAAGCCGAGTTTTTTAGTGAGGCCCACTAAAAACTAATGCCAGACAAATAAAACAGAAGGGGAATGTGAGAGAAATACTGACTGGAATGAAAGAAGACTGCAGTGAGAGCCAAAGCAGTGGGTGTGTGCGCTGTCAAACTTGCATGAATACACACATCAGCATGCTCATGCAAGCAGCCGGCCATTTCATTCACAAGCCACTGACATTTCCACAAACAAAGCTCAGTCTTAATATAAATTCAATTTTGGGGAAGGAGGCGGTTGATGGTTCATCATACATGGTAACAGTGCATTAGTTAAAAAAAAAAGACACGAGGCCACTAGGTGTATATTTCATTTCACAAGCTGGTTCTTTTTTTCTTTTTGGTTGTTCCACAGGAACCTTTTATTTTCTTTCACATAGGACTATACATGATGAAAGAGAAGATCTCTGCTGTTAATTGTAAGCTCCAAGTGAAAGGAGGCAGTTTTCTGTATGAGCGGACATATTTCATAATTAAAGGCCAACATCACATGGAGGCCTCAGACTTTAATGTGGTCTCACTGCATGGAAGTGGTAAGGACAAGCAGTGTGAGAGAATGGGGAAGAGAGAGCAGACAGTGAGATTTATCTCTAGTGATGGGAAGAGGGGTAAACAAGGGTAAAGTGAGAAAGAGGAAAGAATTTTTAAAAAAGGCTCTTAGTGCCAGTATAATAACACAATACCCTGTCAAAAGTATGAATGAAGTAAAAAGTAGTAGTGGTTTTCTTTGATTTTTCTAATCAGAGACAGAAAATTCCAGGTTTTGAATAAATTACTGATAAAAAGTGAAATTGAATTGTTTTTTCACAACACACATTCACCTAAATTCATCCCGGTCTGAAATATTTCTGATGCATGTTGGTGTAAAAAGCATGCAGATCATTTAGCTTAATGTTGGCCTAGTTTTCTCCAAAATGCCAACTATTGGCCAAAGTGAGTCAAATGCTGTGGGGTAGATTGAGCCAGTGGTTCAACTTACCCCACCATAAATTAAGTTAACTCTCTGAAGTATCAACTGGTATTTCAATGTAATATCACACAGTTGCTTTAGTTTATCATATATTTATTTTAGTACATTGAGTTTATGGCTGATGCGTGTGCCTCGCTTACCTGGGAAACACCTGACACCAGGATGCACTGTGGGAAGAAGGCAAGCTGGCGGAGGCAGTGGAATGCTTTGGGCAATGTTCTGCTGGGAAACCTTGGGTCCTGCCATACATGTGGATATTACTTTGACCTACCTAAGCCTTGTTGCAGACCATCTACAGTACACCCTTTCATGGAAACATATTCTCTGATGGCCGTGGCCTATTTCAGCAGGATAATGCTCCCTGCCACAAAGCAAAACTGGTTTAGGAATGATATGAGGAGCACAATGAGTTTGAGGTGTTGACTTGGCTTCCAAGTTCCCTGGACCTCCATCCAATTAAGGTCTGGGGGTTTAATGTGCTGGACAAATGAGTCCAATCCATGGAGGCCCCACCTGGCAACTTACAGGTCTTAAATGATCTGTTGCTAACATCTTGGTGCCAGATACCACAGCACACCTTCATGGGTCTAGTGGAGTCCATGCCTTAAGGGGTCAGGGCTGTTTTGGCAAAAAAAGGGGGACCAATGCAATATTAGGCAGGTGGTCATAATGTTATACTTGATTGGTGTGTAAACAGCCTGCTCATATTATGATGAACCACCTTCAGCTTTGATGACAGCATGTAATCGCCATGGGTATGTTTTGATGAGATTCTGCAATATCACATTTATCCAGAATTGCATAAATTTTTCCCCAATATCTCCCAGGTGTGAAAACGATGTCTCCCTGAACCATTCTTTCACAATCTAAGCCCAACAAATCCTGATATCTTAGAATATGCCCATGCCATCAGGGAAGGAAAAAATCCATTGATGGAAAACATTTTTTTTGGGTACATGATGTTGCTGAACCCAGACCTTCAGTCCGATAGAAGGCTCTTTTTAGATCATCGTCCGCTCCTTTGTCGTGTGGGGTGCCACAGGGTTTGATACTTGGACCTCTGTTGTTTTCTTTATAGCTACTCCCCCTCGGCTCCATCCTTAGAAAGCATAAAATTGCTTTCCATTGCTATGCGGATGATACACAGATTTATATGCCCCTAAATCGCAAGGAAGCCAACTCTGTACAGATTTTAATTAAGTGTCTTGATGAAATTAAATCTTGGATGGCTCTAAACTTTCTGAATTTTAATGAAAAGAAGAAAGACGTGATTGTTTTTGGCCCTAGTACCACTGGTGGATCCTTCCGTGGACCTGGGTCCATTATCACAATATGCAAAACAAATTTGGGTTTTATGATGGATGAGAGTTTTAAGTTGGAGGGCCAGATCAGTGCAGTGGTGAGATCCAGTTTCTTTCATTTGAGGCAGTTGGCGAAGATAAAAAATATTTTATCAAAAAAAACACTTTGAAGTAGTGATCCATGCCTTTATCACAACTAGGCTGGATTACTGTAACGCTTTGTATGTTGGTGTTAGCCAGTCTTCCCTATCTCGTCTACAGCTGGTTCAAAATGCTGCTGCATGGCTCTTGACAGGATCACGGAAGAGGGAGCATATTACTCATGTTTTATCCTCACTGCACTGGCTGCCCGTCCATTTTAGAGTCCATTTTAAAATTCTTTTATTTGTTTTTAAGTCATTACATGGCCTTGCCCCACTTTATCTCTCCGAGTTGCTGCACTTACATGCTCCTTCCCAGTCAATCAGATCAGCTGACCAACTGCACCTTGATGTGCCGAGGACACAGCGGAGGCTCAGAGGAGACAGAGCCTTTGCTGTGGCAGCTCCTAAACTCTGGAATTCACTGCCATTGGGCATTAAACAGGCCTCATCATTGGCCAGTTTTAAATCTGTTCTTAAGACATCTATTTTACATTTGGCCTTTGACTAGTATGAGCTGCTGTTTTGTTTTTTGTTTTATTTTTTTTATTTTTTTAGGATAAACTGTGTATTTTATTTATTTTTATTCTATTTAAATTTTTTTTTTACATTTTTAAATTACCTTTTTTTAAAACAATTTTATCTTCTCTTGTCCTGATGTGTTTTATGTACAGCACTTTGGTCAGTGGTTACTGTTTTTAAAGTGCTTTATAAATAAACTTGGCTTGACTTGGCTCTTACCTATCTGCTTAGGTAAATTCTGGTGCCTAAGTGCCTTGAGATGACTGTTGTGATTTGGCGCTATATAAATAAAATTGAATTGAATTGAACTGGTGGTGACTTTTTTGTTCTTTTGCCTGGGCAGTGTACACTAAGCCAGTGTTAATTTGATGAGCAATTTTATTTTATTTTATTTTTTTAATTTCCAGTAGTTTTGGTGATGTTTATTTATTCATTCTACTTTAGGTTTTGTTTACTTTAGTTCAATGAATTCTCTGTTTTTAGCCTGTTAGTTTTTAGGAAGTTATTTGGTGTTCAAAATAAATCAGAAAAATGCAATAAGTAATTAAAAATTGAAATTTAAACTTAATTTGACTGGTTTTATGTTATCTGTAAGAAAATATATTTGTTAAGGGAAATGGATTATTGAACTACTTTGTAAAAGAGGTAAATTATCTTTAAAATTTTCACCTTTCTAGCTCATTCAGTTAGATGGTCGGTTTACCCCCGGATGGTGCAACTTAATTACAGACTCAGATCAACTTATCCCTAAGGGACACTTTTACAGGACAGTCTTCAACGTCTGGTGAATTTATTTACCCTAATGTAAACCATACAAAAACTGACCTTAACATTAACCAATCAAATGTAAAATAATAAGTTTGTCATACCAGATAAAAATTTACTTCACAACACAGAGAATCAGAGGCACAAATTTTTATACACAACACTGTACTTTGAACACTTTACAAATTGAGTTAATGTGGTTCAGAATAATCACAGATCAAAAGTAGCAATTTATTGTAACAGTTGATACAATTGGTCCCATCCAAGAATTACAATATAAAATACGATGTAGCTTTTACTGGAAAATACCTACAAATGGAATGTGTGTATGCATGGTTTGAATATAATATTTACATATGAGGTATCATTGGTATATCAACTGTAATGCACTCAGAAATATCCTGCAACATTGAACTGTATGTAGCATTCAAAAGACTGGAAAATATGTATATGCAGTCAAAGAGTATGACATTATTCCCAATGTCCTGTCAAGTGCCATGTCAGTTTTATGCCATGCCTTGTCATGTAATAAATACGCTTCTTTAATAATAAAAAAATACCTGTTGTATTCAACAGAAACTATAAATATGAGCTTTTTTTCTAATCTGTACATAAAGAATGTCAAAAATGACATTTAAAGGCAGAAGATCACACAGTACAAACAAGAGAATGGTTTAACGGTTATATATTTAAGCCATTAACTGTGTGGCTTTCATATTAGCAGCACTGTATCCGTTTCAGCCTCTACAATACAACAAAACAGTGACAGTTCATGGGTGCTGCATGTCATGTTGACTCCACTGAGGCAGAATGGACTTTGTCTGTCCCCGTACCTGAGAACATCAGCCCTGTGGAAACAGTAAATGTATATCTCTCCAGAAAACAAGACTCTTGCTTTTACAGATTTTTCCTCTTAGTCCCAGCCAAAGTCTTGCCCGCTCATCTGGTAAAAACGGTGGTTGAAGGGCCTGTAGAAGTCTCTGAGTCTCTGCAGAACCTCAGAGGAGATCTGGGGATGAGGTCTGCCTTTAGACTTCCCGAGGCAGCGAGGTCTGCTGCTCCCCTCCGGCTTCTTCAAGCAGGGAAAACCTTTTGTCTGGTTGAAGTAGAAGTGTTTGTCCGAAACAACCCTTTTCAAACCAAGAAAGTCCTGAACCCGGCCCATCTCCCCAGCTGGATCAGACACTAGCCGCTCGCCACTAACAAACAGAAAATGAGACAAAGGGAAGTACTGAAGCCAGTTCTCCAGGTGCTTGGCATAGAGGCCAATGCGCACAGCACTCCACGTGGTATCAATCAGACCTGTGGAGGAGTTTTTCAAGGCGAGGCTCTGGAAGGATGGAAGGCCCGGGTTCTTGGACAGTGTCTGGGTGTAGTCAGACACAGCCCTCGTAACCGGATCCCTGACCACAACAATAAGCTTAGTTTGGCAATTCATAGTGCAGATGCGACTAGGAGCTTCTTTGGTGACAAAGTAGCTGGGTGTCTTCTCCATGGTGATCTGCCCGTCGAGCGTCCGAGGCATCAGGTTCCTAAATGAAAAAAGAAGAAACTGTCAGATAACAAAGTCTGACTCTTTACAGCTATAGAGGCTGAGTCTCTTTCACCTCAGTACATCCAACAGGATGGAGCTTTATTTCACCTGATATGATTTCTTCAGTTGCATTATTAGATTTTTGGGGTTTAGGGTTTTTTTTTTTTGGTGACTTGAAGACATTATGTCCATATTCTGCTTTCATTATCTGTTGAGCTGAGTGAACTTGCTATATTACATGTATTTGACCCAACAAACCTGACCTTTGATCTAGTTGCACTATATTTTCACATTCTGTCAAAATGATACCATTGGGTTCTGAGCTACCACAATAAAGTTAAAATAGTTATAGTTCAAAGCCAGCACAACTCACCATTTTAATCCCATGCTCCCTTCAGTGAAGAGACCATTAAGAGATAATATAAGCACATCACATACTGTCACTATTAAAGCGCCCCAAAATCTGTGTGATTAAATCTTCAGACACTGCTGTGTTAATGTTTGAGGGCCCCAGACAGCCCCTCCAAGTCTCACTGCAAGGTCTGCAGAACAGGACCATCCACTCACTATGGGCCCAATGAGTCAAAACCACAAAGCCTCAAGAACCACTTAACAGCAGTTTCCTACAGATTTCCACCCCCTCTTCTTCCTGCAAGAGCAAAGTGCCCTCCCCTCACCATCACCTCCCCAATAGGTTCCAACAAGGACTCAAGCAAGCCAAAGTCTGCAGGAAGTGCGACCAGGATGGCAAGCTGCTGAGCTCAGCTAGTGTGTTAAACACATGGCTGTAATGAGGAGAGATGCTGGGTAGAATATGCCAGTGGAAAGACTTGCACTAAAGTAGGTGTTACTGTGTTTGGGTGACAGATTTTGCATAGTAATGCACAATGTATCTTAGGCTATAACCAATCCAGTAACGTCTAATCTGTTGATTTATCTTTTTATATAGTCTCTTCTCTACTTCACAAACTACATATGGCACCTGCTGTACTGAAACGTGTGGGGAGGTTTTCTTCTTCTGTTGATTTGATTCAAACACATCTAGTCACAGCTGAATGAAACACTCTTGAGTAATGCAGACTCCTTTAATTTCATCAATGTTTGGCTAACAGACACTGAGAAAAAACATGGAATTCAGCAGGTCCAACATTTATTCATGTGTTTACATTTAACATTGACAGATTGTCTGAGCCAGCATTGTGGTGGATTTGGATTTCAGAGACAAATTGTTTGCACGACAAATGGATGAGCGATGTTTAAAGCAGCAAATGAATCGCCTGCAGTTCATTTACCCAACACATCCTTTAGTGTGTTACTGGAAACAGAGAGCGTTCATGTGGTTTCCCATAAAATAAACAAGTAATGGAGCATATGTGCTTTATTTGTTTCAGATTGAAAGTCTGCATTAAGTCCAAATGTCAATGACAAAAGGCCATTCAGAAGTGTAGATGACATCCGAGGGGGATTTTGCTTTTCATTTTCCTAGTTATTATAATGAGGATTTGTAAAGTAACAGTATATTAGTGCAGTGCAGTAAAAATGCTTTGAAACAATTAGGAAAATAAACAATTTAGAATTTGTTTACTGGAGTAATGACAGTTGTATACCCACATTATTTAAAGTGTTTCCTCTTTGATCTGAAAGAACTAAAGTTCAGCAAAGTTTCACAATTTGGCCCTTTAAGGGAAACAAAGCAGTAACCAGCAATAAGCCATAAACATGCAGGTTCACTGACTTTACTTTTACTCTGGGGTATCTTTAAATGCATAACTAATGCAATACATCAGGGTGAATGTCAGAAAATGTGTATCACATGATGCACAATAATTTGGCTTTCAGTCAGAATAAAGATCTTATAGCTTCAATAGTCAAGCAAATTTGTAACAGAGTGTAAAAATTTGGCTGTGAGAACTTATAACCTCCAAACTAGTTTTGTGTAACTGCAGTAACCTTCTTCTTATCAAGCTATAAAAACAACGCTCACATAGACTTCATTAGGCATAACTCAACTGCTCATTAATGCAAATATCTTATCAGCCAATCACACGGCGTCAACTCAGAGCATTTAGGCTTGTAGACGTGGCCAAGACGACATGCTGAAGGTCAAACCGAGCATCAGAATGAGGAAGAAAGATCATTTAAGTGATTATGGACAAAGCATGATTGTTGGTGCCAGATGGGATGGTCTTAATATTTCTGAAACTGCTGATCTACTGGGACTTTCCCACACAACCATCTCTAGGGTTTACAGAGAATGATTGGAAAAAGAGAAAATATCCAGTGAGCAGCAGTTCTCTGGGTGAAAATGCCTTCGTCATGCCAGAGGTCAGGGGTGAATGGCCAGAATGCTTCAAGCTGATAGGAAGGTAACAGCATTACACTCAAGGTATGCAGCGGTGCATCTCTAAACACACAACACATTGAAGCAGATGGGCTACGGTAGGAGACGTCCACACTGGTTGCCACTCCTGTCAGCTGAGATCAGGAAACTGATGCTACAGTTTGCTTTGGATCGCCAACATGGGACAACAGAAGATTGGAAAAGCACTTCCTGGTCTTTGAGTCTCAATTTCCTCTTCAGGATTCAGATGGTGGGGTCCGAATTTGGTGTAAACAGCATGAAAGCATGGAGCCATCCTGCCTTCTGGCTGCTGCTGGTGTAATGGTGTGGGGAATATTTTCTTACCACACTCTGGGATCCTTAGTATCAATTCCACAGCCTACCCGAGTATTGTTGCTGACCATGTCCCTAACTTTATGACCACAGGTTACCCACCTTCTGATGGCTGCTTTCTGCTGGGTAACGCACCATGTCACAAAGCGCAAATCATCTCAAACCAGTTTCTTGTGCATGACAGTGAGTTCACTGTATTCCAATGCCCTCCAGAATTACCAGAATCTAATAGAGCACCTTTGGGATGTGGTGGAATGACAGATTCACATGTGCACCTGACAAATCTGCAGCAACTGTGTGTGTGATGCTATCATGTCAAAACTGACCAAAATCTCTGAGGAATGTTTCCAGCACCTTGTTGAATCTGCGCCACAAAGAATTGAAGCATTTCCAAAGGCAAAAGTGGGCACAACCTGATACTAGCAAAGAGTACCTAATAAAGTGGCTGGTGTGTGTGTGTGTAGTAACAGCCACCAGCTCATACTCATGTAACTCGGTCCAGCCCCTGAGGGAAAGTGTGTAGTTTGGTCTATAATTTATGTAGAAGTTTTAAAAGGGAACAAAGGCTAAAAGTGCACTTTAAAGGAAAATTTTAGAGATTTGAGTTTTTCCTCTTTACTTAAAGTTAAGCCGTTTCAATCCACCCCATTAAATGATCCCCATAATAAAAGACCATTAATTGATTACTATCTAATTTCAAGAGCTGCAAATGGCCTATCACTCCCTGCCCATCCCCTGTTTATCTGTGTCTGATCAATATGTCTGTCTCTATATGACAGATTGCTCTCAGTGTGTGTTGGTGTGTGTATGAATGCGGTTTTGCACATAAGTCCCATTTGAGCACTGAGGTGTCAATATTTACAGATGAGAAAATGAGCATCCTTACACCCACGGTGTCTGTCCTCTCCTTTCTCATCCAGCATCTTGGATTTGTCCTTCACTCCTTCACATAAGTGGCACTTCAGTAATTGACCATAAGTTTTCTTTCCATATTCATGAATAGTTAATGAACTGTGGCTTTACCCCCACTCTGCTCAGGTCCCTACCTCCCTAATCACAATCAGTCTCATTATCAGAGAATCGATAGAGGCCATTTTCTATCATAAATCTGTCTGTATGTGGTGTCGGCATACTGTAAACAGATCAGGGATGATTAATCTAAAATAATATATGCTTTACCTACACCTCTTTGATTTAACTTAAAGAAAATGCCTTTCAGTCTACTGTTGTTAACATCTAAATATGCAAAGAGAAGAACTCAGGGCACAAACATGTTTTCCATTTAGCGCTGTATCGGAAAGCCTTGCTGACTCGTCACTCTAGTCTGGAACTCCCTGCTGTTAAAAGGATGTAGTGCTTTTCCTCCCCGAAGTGCTCCAGAGCTGATTACTCCACTGATATGTTCTAGGGAGTCTGGATCATAAGATTAAATAAGAACCCTTGGCAACAAGGATGTGGCCGAGAGACTTCCTGCCCCCAAGCTTACGGGCTCTCCTGCTGAAGTGGTGCAGCTACATCCCCTGTAGTGCACAAACAAAAGGTATTCTGAGCAGGATTGGAGCTGATTGTAGCAAAAGAGACCCAAAAAATCCAATTATCACGTCGGTTTCTCAATCTAAAATTCCATCAGTTACCACAGTGATTTACTGGCTCATCTATGCTTCCTCAAGTAGGCTTCTGCTTTGGCAGGAGTCTACACCGATAGGCTTTTTCAGCTGAGACCCAATTAAACAGGTGGTGAAAAATCAAGGCTATAAAAACGAGAGAGAGCATAAATGTCAAACTGAGGGAAACATTTCCCAACTGTGTCGCTATTGCTCAGATGGTGACAGAAGCAGGCTCGAGGCAACGGAAGGTCTGTCAGGCTGACAGGATAAGTGTGGGAACCTTGATTTACACCTCCATGTCTGGATGAAACATATGTTGCTATTCCCCTCTGACCAGTCTAAGGTAGGCTAAACTAGTACAGACAAGAGTGTGGTGTAAATCTGAGGATGTGTGGACCAGAAACTGTAAAAACTGTGTTACATATGTATGTGTGTTACTGGTGAAGTAACATTGAACAAGGACACAAATAAACTAAACACCTCCGCAAGTGTCAGTCACGAGGCGACTGGATGGCTAGATCACAATTGGAACCCAACTGTGAAAAAAAACTGTTGCCACCCACTAAATTTAATTAATAATAATGCATTAGACTTACATTAGATGATGTTTTCTACTATGCAGTAATGGAGTTGGTAAATGGTTTTCTCTGCATGAGGTCAGCTAAAGTGCTATACTTCTACAGAGACCGAAGTATTTGTGTGTGTGTGTGTCGGGTGGGGGGGTGGAAAGGAGTTAAAATCACACACACGTTTGCCCGGGGGAGGTGGGAGGGGAGGATGTCTATAAAGGAATTACTTTACCAATGCCCAATTAAAGAGTGAGTGTCCAGCAGTTATAATTAGGAGTCCTAACAGGAAGTCCATGATGCTTTGCTGGGAATTTGGCACTTACAAGGGCAGAATGCTGACTGGGGGAGGGTACTGCTTTAAATTTTCCATGCCAAATCGGATACAAAATTTACTAGTAATAATAATTATACCAAAAGAGACATGCTTTATTTTATATGTATGAATTTTAGGTGATGCAGAAATTAGTACTGTTAGAAATTAGTACTACCAGCCAGCTGAGGCCTTTCTGTGTGGAGTTTGTATGTTTTCCCCGTACCTGCACAGCTTCCTTTCACAAAGACATGCATGGAGTCAGGTTAACTGGTTATTCCTAATTGGCTGTAGGTGTGAGTGTGAATGATTGTCTGTCTCTTTGTGTTCACCCTGTCACAGACTGGTAATGTTTATGTTTATGTTTGTCCATCTTAACAGCCGGATGGATCGCCACAGTGCTTTGAAGTTTCATTACAATAGACTCCCTGAGAACTTCTCTAGCACAATCACCAAGTCAAAAATATATATTTTATCAATAATCAACAGTAATGAAGGTAGATGAGTTTAAACACCTGAGGTCAACCTTCCAAAGCAATGGACAGTGCACAAGAAAGGTGAAGAAGAACATGCGGGCAGAGTGGAGTGGGTGAAGACGAGTGTCAGGGGCGATTTTGTGTGTGAAACTGTGTGTGATTCCCACCTGCTTTAAAAAGTCCATCATAGTCCCTGTCCCAAAGAAACCACACCCCAGCAGCCCCAATGACTTCAGGCCCATAGCACTCACCTCTGTGGTGATGAAGTGTTTTGAGAGACTCATCAAGACATTCATCACCTCCTCACTGCCCACCACCCTCGACCCACTACAGTTTGCATACCGGCCAGACAGATCCACATATGACGCCATATCCTTCCTCCTCCACAAGACCCTTTCACACATAGACACTGGTAAGGGGAACTATGTGAGAGTGCTGTTTGTAGATTACAGCTCAGCATTCAACACCATAGTTCCCTCCAGGCTGGTCTCTAAGCTGCTGGGCCTGGGCCCATCCCTGTGCAGGTGGGTTCACAGCTTCCTGACCAGCAGACCACAGGTGGTACGAGTGGGTCACCTCACCTCATCCTCCCTCACCCTCAACACTGGATCCCCCAAGGCTGTGTGCTCAGCCCTCTGCTGTACTCACTGTACACCCATGACTGCGAGGCCACGTCAGAGTCCAACGTCATCATCAAGTTTGCTGACGACACTGCTGTTGTGGGACTGATCTCCCACAATGAGGAGACAGCCTACAGGAGAGAGGTCTCCCGCCTGGAGAACTGGTGCCAGGAGAACCACCTCCTGCTCAACGTCAGCAAAACGAAGGAACTGATCGTGGACTTCAGCAGGAAGCAGCAGAGGGACTACCATCCACTTGTCATCAGTGGTGCTGAGGTGGAAAGAGTGGACACTTTCAAATACCTGGGAGTGACCATCTCACAGGACCTGTCCTGGACTCATCACATAAACATCACTGTGAAGAAGGCCAGACAGCGTCTCTACCTCCTCAGGCGGCTGAGAGACTTCAAGCTCCCACTCAAGGTGCTCAGGAACTTTTACACCTGCACCATCGAGAGCATCATGCGTGGGAGCATCACCACCTGGATGGGAAACTGCACCAAGCAGGACTTCATGGCCCTAAAAAGGGTGGTTCGTTCAGCTGAACGGACCATCAGAACCACCCTCCCCAACCTGCAGGACATTTACACCAAGCAGTGCAGGCTGAGGGCCATGAAGATCCTAAAACAGCCCAGCCACCCCGGACACTCTCTCTTCTCCCTGCTCCCATCAGGCCGGCGTTACCGCTGCCTGAGGACTAAGACTGAAAGGTTGAAGAAGAGTTTTTACCCACAAGCCATCCGTCTGCTCAACTCTGAGCCCTAACTGGACCATTATTGCACAATGTAAATATTATAATTTATAAAAGTGTGTATAGTGTATAGTATATAGAGTATAGTGTATAGTGTGAATTACTTTTTTTATTTTTATTCTTCTTCTTATTTATATGTGTGTGTATATATGGTTGCAGGTACAAAATACATTTCACTGTGCATTGTACTGTGTATAACTGTGCATGTGACAAATAAAACACTATCTGATCTGATCTGATCTGATTTGTGAAAGGGAAGGTTTATAAGGTGGTAGTGAGACCTACTTTGATGTATGGTTTGGAGATGGTGGCACTGACAAAAAGACAGAAGGCTGAGCTGGAGGTGACAGAGCTGAAGATGCTCAGATTTTCACTGGGAGTGACCAGAACTGACAGGATTAGAAATGAGTACATCAGAGGGACAACTCGGGTTGAGCAGTTTGGAGACAAAGTTAGAGACACAAGTCAAGGGTGAAATGGTTTGGACATGTGCAGAGGAGGGATAGTGGATAAAGGATGCTGAAGATGGATCTGCTAAGCAGGAGGAAAAGAGGAAACCCACAGAGAAGATTCATGGATGCAGTGAAGGAGGACATGCAGAGGGTTGGTGTGACACAGGAGCATGCTAGGGATGAGATGGAGGCACATGATCCGCTGCGGCGACCCTTAAACAGAGCAGCTGAAAAAATAATTTTTTTATAATCCTCAGCTCTGTTTTGGATTTAACACAAATTAGCAAATGTTAGCACGCTAACACTCTAAACTAAGGTGGTGAGAACACTGTAATTATGAAAACAAGGATCAGCATATTAGCATTGTCTCAAATATGTAAACAGGCTAGCTAGCCTTTAGGTTAATGTACTGTGGTGTCTACCTACAGACCTCAAACAAAGAAAATAAAATTAGGAGAAAAAAAAAGTAAATCTATTTATTTTTATACTTAACGACTATGATTATAATTAAGCATTTGCCCCTTTTTAATAAGACAGATTTTAAGAGCTGTCTTAGAGGAGAAAATTGTCTCTGTTGTTCATCTCTTATGAGAATCAGACTCATACTTTAATTTTATAGATCTGGATTCATTCAAACCCTTTAACTGTTGAAGCTATGTGGTGAAACATAGTTTTTCAGATGTCCCAGGAGGCACATGATTGTGTTTCCATTGGACACTCTCATGTATTTTCAGGCTCACGCTATCCTTTTCTAGAAATGGTTGCCTGACTGAACATGACTACCAAGCATCTGAAACATTTAATTTTGGCCAGAACTATTATTTCTTCACAAAGTATTTTTCTCACCAGCTAACTCCAGTACAGAGCTAAAAAAAAAAAAAAAATCACACACACAAATGCAAGACAGAAACCTCCTCAAAATTTAACAGGCGCCCCCAAAATGGACTACAATGCACCCCAAATTATTATAATTCCCACCATATGAAGTATGAGTGTGGCCATTTTCAAACCTTTTAATACTACCTAGACTCAAGTCCAGCCAAAACCCAGCACCATTAAAAAAAACTACAACTCAACACTACAGAGCCCACTTCCTGGTCTGTTACACCAATCAGCCCTGTTCAGCGTTTAAGGCTAATGGCCTCAGGGCTGTACACAGAATGAGGTGTTGAGAAAATCACCCTCACTCTGGAAAACGCTCCTCTGTGTACGTGCATTAGGCTCCACTTTCACCATTTCAGCTGTCAGAAATCCAGACTGACTGGGTAAGTACCTGAATCTGGCCTCCTGAGATAAATCATGCACAAAGCAGAGGATGGTTTGGGGATAAAACACTGAACAGTCCCATCAATCTGATAAAGCACACTGTTAGGTCCTTAGGTATTTGGCAAGTGGCATAACTTTTGTTATTTGGACTCTGTGCACTGCCACAGTGGATGATGACCCCTTGCAAATGAAGGACTATATTTAAAAATGGCTGTAATTCCTAAAAAAAAAAAAAAAAAAAGAGGCTTTTGTTAGACCCCTTCAATTAAAGCTGAAAGTCTACACTTCAATCTCATCATGATTGTTTGATTTAAAATGCACTGGGGTGGTGTACAGAGCCAAAATTACAAACACTGTGTCACTGCCCGAATACTTATGGACCTAAGTGTAGACACATTTTGTCCCATTTCTACCTGAAATAATATTACGGATACAAATATATTTATATTATATAATATAATCTTATTTTTCTATCAGCTGAAAGAATAACAAAGATGGGAAAACTTACAGATGTGACATCATGCACACATTGTTCAAGAGTTGTCTGCCATATTGGGTGTGATACAACTACGAGTCACAGGGGAAAAGTATGTGTTCCCCAACTGGTTGCTTAAGGTTGCTCACTGTTACTAGGCAGAATTTGTTGCAGGGAGAGCGCTGCACCGAAAACCTCCTTTGGTCACTAGCGGAGACTGTTGGCCTTCAAAGTAAAAGTTACACCTTTTGAAATGTGTTGACTGCTGCACTAAGGCACAACTTTTACTGTGTGTTGCACTTTTTTAAAATTTTACTACTGGTTCCTAGTGGTGGGCAAGTGTTTGCAGACAGGTTGGCATCTTCCATGCAAACTGCATGGAGGGTTTTGGTAACCGGTTGGGGAATACATGTTCTTCCTTCACAGCTGGTGCTATCCAGATGGTCTCCAGGACCATGTGAATAGAGCCTTATTTATTTGATCCTACAGCACCACATGTCATCCAAAGTGATGTATATATTGTCACATGATTAGCGGTAATGTGACTCAACAAAAGTCTATGGCTCCTTTTATTTATGACCTCAGTTAGTGACCTCACAGTGGCTGCATCCATCTTTTATATACAATTTATAGACAGTAATCTAAATAATACCCCTTTAAAATGTACACTCATATATCTTAATAGCTTTGCTAGAAAAATCAGGGCATTAAATGATATGTTGGTGTTGGTGGACATGCTGATTATACAAGGAGCTTTAAAATAATAAAATCAAATGTACAATATATCAGTCTGAGCCCATAAAGATCAGCATATTCTCCTCTTATTTTAACCCGGCGTCATCGCTTTCCATTCTTATTTACATAAATCCATTTCTTTTTGAGGACTGATGTGATTTTTAGCAGAGCTGGCATTTTTGCTTGCCCTTGTGCTGCTGTCCTTTAAGGATTTATACCATATTTTAATTGCAATCCAATCAGGCATGGCCTTTGGTGACAAGGCCGTCAACTAATTGATAATCATTCAGTATATTGATGAGACTTGAGAACTGGAGTTTTTTCTCAAACAGAATTGAAAAAATAATATATTTAAATCGCAATTGTTTGTTCTGCTATAAGACAAAAATGAATGGGTTCACTTTCACGTCATCAGACAGAATTTAATCATTACTCATTCCAGACCACGTCACTGTGACAAAGCTGTGACAATTATAACTATTGTGCCATGGAAAGCTGAGGTTTTTCAGTTTTCTGCGGTGGCTCTTAAGTCCCATATGAAACCCATCACTCTGTGAAGTCTCTTTAAAGCCATAAAAAAACACAGAAAATCATTAAATCTTTGCCTTATTTTCAATGCACTATTTGTGGCTTTTCCATTCCCATAATGGGCTCATATGCACACATGCAAACGAGAGAACGGGATGAAGAGACAGACAGGGCGGAGAGGAAAGAGAGCGGAGACTGACTTGATCGCTCAGATAAAAGCAATGGAAAACACACATGTATGAGGTCTGAGCTCGTCTCTGAGAAGACAGTGCTGTTGGAACAATAAGCACGGGAGGGTACTGCTGTCTGCTGAGTCTATGAAGTGTCTCCAGCATGCAGATCGCCCCTGGTTTCATCCAACATCTGACAGCAACGACTCAAATATGACAGATTACAACCCTCATCCATCTGCTACAGTCGCCTTCAGTTTGCGCTTATTTCTCCAGCCAAGAAAGCGAGCAGACTATGACAGTGCACAAATTGCTTTCAGATATATCAGTGTGTGACCATGTATCCTGGCAAATGGCTGTTTGTTACTTATAAAATCGTGACTCGTCTATAAATATAATCAACAGCATTCTGATGCACCAGTTTTTTGAATAGTGATTATGGATGATATATAAGCATGCAAAAGGTGACATGTGTCTGAAGGGAAGATTCAAGATGTTTATTATCATTCCAGTTATGCTGGATTAATAACTACTATGCTGATATTAAATGAATCATCCAGTGGAATAAATATAACATTAGGTTTTCTATCTTATGATTCACAGAGACGGAGAACTCGAAAAAGATTAAACGTCAAAGCATAGATTGCTTTTTCAGAGCCTGTCATAAACTGCTGCTTTGCACTGCATTGAGCACGTGTGTGTGTGTGTGTGTGTGTGTCTGTGTGTGTGTGTGTGTGTGTGTGTGTTTGCTTTCAGATGTGACAGTGAGTTGACCCTGTGACTGACAGTCAGATGAGGAGGACTTGCTTGTTCCACATGGATAAGTTCTTGCTATCAATGACACACACACACACACACACACACACACACACACACACACACACACACACACACACACACACACACACACAATGCTGCTGTCTACAACTTCCAGCGGCTTCTTTGTGGGTCACTGCAGATGACAGCAAACAGATTTGCTCAATTTCTGAGATTCAGTGACAACAGCAGAATCATCTTTCAGTGATTTCATCCCGGATCATGTTGCTGCTGTCTCTCTCCATTGTTGCATTAATCCTTCCAACTTTTCTCCACCTCAACTTCCAGAGAAGTTTACTTCTCAAAAGAAATTCAGGATAAAAAAAAAAAAAAAAATTCATTCATATTATTGCAGCGACCCCTAAATGGAGCAGCTGAAAGAAGAAAAATTAGATTTACATTCATATTATTCCAATTTACCGCTTGTCCTGCAGTTACATCCACCCTGTCATTTTTCTTCTTTTTTGTAACTCCCTTGGAAATCTCCTGAAAACATATCAATTATCTCTTTACTTTAATTATGCCTATTAACTTGGCTACACTTTGAAAATTTTGCATGTAATCTTTAGGTATAGATGATATTGCTGCACGACTGAGCTACTCTTTATAGGCCACATTTTTACAGGCCATGTTAGCTGTGTAACACCATTAAAGCCTAACAGCTCTACAGCACCAGTCAGGCTAATTAAAACACTCATAAAAGAATTCCCAGGAAAGAAAAGTTTTGCCACAGGTATTTTCACATACGGGCTTCCTCATCTATTCTAAGGGGAAAGTGCAGAGAAGACGAGCAAGGAGAGAAATGATAAAGTGAGAGAGAAGAATGTGGGGAGACAGATGAGTTGTAAATATATGGAGAGACGCAGTGCTTAAGACTACCAGCATTATATGGTATATATGTGTTTTTGTCTGTGCACAGAGAGAAAGTGAGAGAGGAAATTTAGCAGCATGCTAAAATTATCAATGGTGAAACGTTTCCATGTGTCCTTATGTTCCCCATTAAAACACAGCAAAGGGGGTTCAAAAATAAGGCAAAAAAAAAAAAAAAAAAGATTCAATTACGCCATGCCGCTATATATATTTTTTTTAATCCATGCTCCTTACCCTGTCAAACCTCTCTGTAGTTATGGCACCTTTCTTGCTTACAGGTCCCAAAATGGTATTGTGTTCTCACACTGCTTAGCTGGGATCATGTCCAGAAGCTTGTAGAACATATGGAGATGATCAGGACCAGCTTCATCCAGAACTAAATCCTTCTTTAGTGCCTTAACTGCACCCAAATGATGGCTCTGGTCTGCCTGGTCACCCCAAATCCTCTGCTGTCACTATGACAGTAACTGATGAACATTTTATGTCTTCATAAAGAAACTGTAAAATTATCTTAACTGAGATCATTACGCAATGTTAGCTGTCTGTGTCAATCAGATTTATGTTTTTTTTTTTTTTTTTTCTATAACATGTTAGAGTAATGACTGTGATCCTTGCGTGGGTTCTTTTGCAGCTTCGTTGAGAGCAGAAAGGGAACACTATACAGGATGTTATGCTGAAGTGAATAAATGGGGTTTAGATGACTGTCAGGATGATGAACTGCTCCTTTGGGACCTCACTGGCCCTTTGATCTACAGCAGCATGAGGGGAGAACATTGTCTAAAGCTGATCCGAATCTATCAGCCAGCCAATGCATTTATGTCTCTTCTACTGACAGGAGAAATCAGCACATCTGCGCAGGTGACTAAATGTCAGCAGGAACATCAGTGCTGCTCAGCTGACTTTTTACCCTGACACCTTACATAGTCCTGAATGACTTCCAGATCTATAATCATGTTTAAACTTTATATTCCAAATAAATCCGTGACATTTATTTACAGAGAGCACATCAGCCTTTAAAGCTGGTTATACCTCAAACTACAGGCATCCTGTGTCTTTTTAAAGTTTTGACATTTCTGTTAAGTTTTACATATGATTTGTAGCCAAAACTAAGGTAACAGCCATGCTTGCTTGTGTGTGCATCCCTACCTGTACCACTCCAGCCCTTTATCGTAAAACCTGTCGAAGAAGTGAGGCTCCGCACCGAACGCTCTCACGTCCGGGTGGATGCGGAGAAACTCGAGCAGGGCGCGAGTTCCTCCTTTCTTCACGCCGATTATAATCGCCTGCGGAAACCTTTTGGCCCCGAAAGTGTTGGACACCGGGATGCCGTTGCTCTGGGTGCTCTCCTTTTCGCTGTCCAACATATTCTGTGACAGCTCCACCGGTGCGCCCACTTGCTCTGCGTCCGCAGAGGCTGTACGGTTCCGGTAAAACGGCGCATCGGGGAAGAGACGCGGGGATGGACGCAGGTCACCCAGAATACGGCGGCGATCGTCCAGAATGTCATAGTCCCCGTCTAAAGTTTGTTGCCTGTGTGCAGCTCTTGGAGCCGAATTACAAAATCCGGAGAGGCAGTAGAAGAAGTAGGTGAAGATTAGGACCATGGTGAAAAAGACTGAGACTTTGGACAGCGCCTTCCCAAAGTTGAACCTGAATCTGCATCCACTACATCCCATGAGTTGATCTCCTGGTCGATGCCAAAGGGCCAAAACGGTGACAGCATGCTTCTTTTTTCCTACATGGATCGGAGTTCGAGGTTAAATGTTCTTAGGAGAACCTGTTGCGCAAAGTTGAGCCATCACACGGAGAGCTTCTCTCAGCAGTGGAATGGCACAGTGGATTTTTCAGAAGTTACATTCATAATTCAGAAAGGACTGGCTAAAGATGCCCTCTAATCATCTTTAATAATTTTTCCTTTAAAACTCAGCTGAGACTTTGGAGCTTGTTGTGTCTGTGCGCTCTAAGCAAGCTCTCATTCAAGGTTCTTGAGCTTCTTCTATACCCCCTCCCTCCTTTTTTTCTTTTACATGTCTCCACCCTTCGCTCTTCCTGCTATGACAAACATCTTATAGACATATAGATACGGTATGGATAGGATAAAGAGATTCAGTGTCCTGTATAATTAAAGTTTTATGAGGCACAACATTTTTAATAAACCATCACAGTATATATCATAAGAAACCAACTGCTGCATATTAAAACACCATTAATTTTTTTTTTAAATAGGTTAATAAAGAATTTAGTCATTTTATGTCAAATTAAGTGTAAGGCAAACAATTCAATTTCTCTAGCTTAGTAATGTGAAAGAAAAAATCATAATGAGCACTTTATTCTGAAGAGCCCTCATCAGTGTTTCACAAATGTAAGATGACCCCACCAAAGAAAATCCGCTTTGCTCCTTTGAACTCAAGATAGACATCCAAGTCAGCCCTGTGAATAACAGGAGCCCTGAGGACGTCTATCTAAAACCTCTTGTACTCTTCTTGCACTCTGAAACTCAACACATAGACAAGTCTCCTGCCCCCCCCCCCCCCCCCCCCCCCCCCCCCCCCCCCCCCAATAATAGGCCTAAAGTGAGGAGGGGTACCTGCAACCCATCTCTCTCTGTTCCCATTAATACAGTATCAGACTGTGTGTGTCATCTTTGGTGGTGAGCAGGAAGGATCAGCTCTGGGATGTTCCCCTGACTCCAAGCTGGAGCAGGTATAGAATTTCTTCTGGCAGTGAGATGAATTCAGACTTTGAACCTGATTAACACACTGGCTGTGTGAATGGATGAGAGGATAGAAAAGAGGGAGGGGAGGTAGAGGGTAGATAATCTGTATGAAAGAGACACACTCAGCCCTGGAGCACAGTGTGTTTCAGACAGAGATAATAAATGCACTTGGCACTGCGCTGGCTAATTGAGAATTTTATGTTTTTTATCTTTATTTAACTCCATTCCTTAATATCCTCAGAGAAAATAGAGATAACTTGTTTTTTTGTTTGTTTGTTTGTTTTTTAACCTAAAGGTAAAGCTAGGCATTTTTTGGAAATACACTGATTTGATTTCTAGCTGCAAAGTTAAATGAGAAGCTTTTGTCTGTGTGTTAAATATGAAGCTACTGCCGGCAGCCAGCTCACCTGAGCGTGAAAAAAGTGTAAAACATCTTGCCAGTTGTGTTTAAAAGTAACAGAAGGCACCTACTTATTAGTATATTGTATTTTGTGTGCATAGAAAAACAAAATGACAACACAGTGTCGCCAGTTGCTGGTGGTTAAGTACAAAGCTTAAAAACAGCAGAGATTGAATTAAGTTTTTATTCCAAAGCGCATAAAATGAATGTTTTTCACACTTTTTATTTCTATAGTTTCCGTACAGACTAAAAAAGTGACAAATAATATATTATAGATTTTCAGTCTTTGCACCAGCTTAGCTGATTGCTGTTAGTATTCTTAGCACATTGATAGCAGAGTGGTATCAGTCTTTTTCATCTAACTCTTTCACGTCCCACGGTGTCTAGCTTCTCCTTTAAGGATAAGCTTTCACAGTTGAGCATTACACAGCCTGTGATTGCAGTTTCCGCCATCTGCTGAAACAAAGGTCTCTGTGGATTCGTACATGACCCAGGCAAATATAGAATAATGATATGTTTTGACACACAAACAGCCATTGTAAATCCACTGAAAAAGAGGCCAGCTTGGCATTGAGGAATTCACAGCTTTGGAAATGACCGTCTGCAGGCTAGTGCCACATTCAGTCAGAGTGAGGTCAGGATCTGGGCTTTTCTTTCATCAGACATTTTATTTGCTTTTCCCTCATGCTAATTGCTCGAGCTGGAGTTATACTGACAGGTTTGGACCCAGAAATATAAACAGCGAGATTAAAGAAACAAACAGGCAGCAGCAGTGTTGAAGAAACAAATATGATATACAAGTCGTGAGCTGCATCTGTGTATATAGGATTGAGGTTGGATCATACAGTATATCAGTCTTTGGGTGTGTTTGCCTGCATGCTCCTCTCTATCTCTGTGCACTCACTTTTTTTTCTTTTTTTTTTTTGCACAGGCATTTATGCAAGCATGTGTGCAGTCCAGACTATATTTCCCACCGCTGTGCCTGCAGGTGCGCTCTGGCGCCGCATCCCTGTGTGCACCACAGATAGAGATTTCCAGAGATTTCCATAGCCGGAAGCCTGCCGATGGCGTGTACATGTGTCAGCCATTATAGCAAATTACAAATCCTCCCCAGCAAAAGCTGAATGTTCCACTCTCATTTTGTAATTTCCAGTGTGAGGAAGAAGCTGTCATCCATTTGCGACACGCAGCAGAGCCCTTAAAGCCATCATGACAGATCTTTGAAACCAGAAGATACTCATCAAGCAGTGCAGAGGCACGGCTGCAGTTCCCTACAAATGGGTCCTGAACCTTTTTTTTTTTTTTTTTTTTTTTTTGGGTGTGTGTGTCTGGAATGAATCTCAGCAAGATATTTATTACTAATAAACTGCAGCTCGAAGGTGCTGCAATTTTGATTGAATATTCACTTTTCATCTTGATTTCTTGTCGAAAACAAGTTTTATGCTCATAATGTGCACGTGCTGTCTGAATTTCTCTTTGAAGCAACAACAGATGCCATGCACACTATTTCCTACACGCAAGATGCTCAGTGGTTGAGCCCTCAGGCAGTGAGGATGAATTCAAAAGCCCACAACAAAGCGACTGTGAGGCCCCACCTTCTAAACTTTTATCTGCAAATGTAAGCAACCTCAGTGAGAATAACTGATGGACAGCGTGAAGGAGGAGGTGGAGGACTGAACAAAATCACTCTGTTCTCTCCAGTCGCACACATTTTTCTGCCCCCACAGCCTGTGTCCCACCACCTTTGCACAGGTGAATCAACCTTTTTTTTTTTTCCTTGCTTCCAGCAGGACTTTCAGAGTCCCAGACTTGCTTTGCAGCTTTATAAAGACATCACTGTACATCACTCTTCTCAGATCAATGTAGTAAAGATCTGAGAGGAGGGATGTTTGCAGATTATGCAACACTTTGAACATCCTTGAAAGCATTAAGCAGTGCTAGGCTCACATCATGCCTCGAGTTCAACATGGAATTAATTTGTATCTGAGGGAGAGTTCACTGGCTTTCATTCTGACTTCACTGGAGTTAGATTTGGGCAATACCCCAAACCAGGAGCTTCAATTACGTAGCAGTTATACATGTATAAGCCTATGGATATGTTTTGCATAAACAAAAATGCACAAAGCCTTCTCCAAGTAGAAACCAGCTGCACAAAACTATGTTCAATATGTCTTTCATTTTGACAATTTAATCTAAAATGCCTTTCGAGGGAGCGTGTCTGTACAGGAGCCTCACATTTTTTAAAAAACTCGTATTTACCTTCTCTCTGCGCTTTATTGTAGCAGCAGAATCAAGGGAGCAGGAATCTAAAGAGAACGAAGGGAATTAAAGTGAATGACAATCATGTCATCACATAAACCGCAGACCGTTTGGGAAATGCCTTCTTTTCTAATCCGCAGCTCTGCGGTGAAAAATGGGATCTGGTGGTTGGCTCCTAAGTGATATTGGGTGTGTGAGGAAGGGCGGAGGAGCAGGGAGAAGGGGGTGTGATGGGTGCCTATATGTGTTTTTGCCTATGTGACAGAAGCTGAGTGTGTTCGTGTGTGTGTGTGTGTGAGAGAGAGAGAGAGAAAGAAACAGAGTTTAAAAAGAGATGTTATAAAAGAGACAGCTGAGTATAGAGTTTCATGCCTTCAAGCTCAGTTTGGGGGATTCAGTAAGTCATGTGGCTGCAAATCAAAGAGCGGCGACGGTGAAGCGTTTTGAAGCACAGCAGTGTATGGACATGCATGCAGAGACTTTTATACCTTCGCGGTCCTATACATGCATATGACCACGCGCCTGTGGAGCTCTATTGTTTCATGTCTGCATGCTCGTGTACCACTTGTGGTACCCGGTCCCAGACTGTTAGTGAAATGCTTGTGGGCTGCTCTGTGTGGCTTCCTTTCACTGAAAGGCCTAGTCCTCCTAAATGTTGATTGCCATGACGTCAGCTCCAAACCTCAGCCCTGCCTTTTATGTGTCACTGTCACCATCTATTTCCGCCCACTGTGTGAAAAACAACTTTCTTTCCATCGGTGCAGTTCACTGACATGGACACTTGGGTTGAACACTGTGCTACTGTTACTGGGCCAGAACCGCCACCCAAATGGAGACGCTTGTTCATTTTCACAGTCATTCAGCTTGTCCCAAACAATTAAAAGGACGGAAAAGATGTGAATGAGCAAGTGAGTGAATGCCCCATTATTTCACTGGTGGACATGTGTAACAAGTCAAACCTGGTAAGAACACAACAGCCATCAGACGGGTGTTAACTGACTGTAATTACTGGTATAAAACCAAAGCAGTTTGTCTTCCCCTCTTTCTGGAGTTTCCCATGTTTTCCAAATTCCAATCTGTCACCGCGACTGTGAGAAAAAGAGCTGTCAGCCTCAAAATGAAAAAAAAAATAAAATTAAAATAAAAGTCTTCTGTCCATTGCCTCACAGTTGAGTCAGGTCTCACCTGCCCTGTGAGATCCTGCGGGCCAGAGGGAGCGCGAGCACGCATGTCAAACTGTTTCTCGCTGCAGAAACAGGAGATAGGCTTCTACCCCGTGGGCCCTGTCTGCGTTTCGCAGGAATGTGAAATCGTGTGTGACTCAAACAAGCAAACCATCAGCTAAGGTGCTGACGGTTGTTTTGGCCAAGGGCGACAGAAGTGTACCAAAGATGTGACCTACCAGACCTGGTGGGAGATAAATGAGGTGTGAAAAATTGGATTTTTCACTTTAAAGATTGACATGTTTGACTCATCTGAATCCAGAGTTTGAAAGTGTTTATACTGCTTCAACATACCCACATCAGCATTATCTTTTCAGTTACCTTGTGGTAATGCATGCATTCAAATTGCTTAGTTTAAAGCAAAAGCAAAGGATAAAAAAAAAAGGGGGGGGGGGGGGGGGGGATACAGACTGGGCGTGTCCAAAGTCAACAGAATCGACATACCAGCCTCAAAATAATACTTTCTAACTCACTTGTACAAAAGCAGAGAATTTTCTAGCTGTGACCTTCTACTACTACTAAAGACTGTATTATGTCTTTAATCTTAGTTGCAAATTTAGATCAAGACTTTCATAAATCAACACATTTGTCATTTTGCATCGGATTTATGGTAAATCTGCATATCTGTCCTCTTTCGTTAAACCGACACCACCACACCCTCACTTTGTTCTTAAGCTGATAATCACATTGGGTTGTCTGTTAGCCTCATTCCTGTGGGAATGTATTCTGAGACTCTGACCTCTTCTTTTTAAACCCCCCCCTACACCAACACACATTGAGTCACGCACACACAGACCTTCTTCTTCTTCTGCCTTCAGCTCTCATCTGGACTCACTTTAGGTTTTGAGGTCTGTGATTTTGGGGACACAACAGAGCTGCTGGTCCAAAAGACAGGGGAAAAGGAAGGCTTTTCTGTGAACCTCCCCAAAATAAATTTTAAAAGAATTTTGATTCTGTTTTCTGACCAAGCAATCATTCACTTCCTCCAATAATTGTTGTAGATACATGAGGGAAGAAAACACAGACTGCTTTCTGTCGTCACTGTCGTCCATATTGGCAAAACACGGTGTTCTCTGCAAAAATCCAGGACCATGACAAGCCAATAAGGATGGGCTGAAGGACTGAGAGGATCAGTTACTGCAGAGATGATGGGGATGTGTGTTCTTAAGGCTCAGAAGTAAAAAGATAAAGAATCAAAATTTGTGAGTGTTAAATGCTGGAACCAGGTGTGTGTGTGTGTGTGTGTGTGTGTGTAAGTGTTGCACAATATCTGCTGAGGGGTTTATGATGGAGGTGTGGAATTCCCCCCCATACAGCCATGGGGGCAGATATGATCACACAAATAAACACACAAACACGCGCACACACATACACACAGAGCGATGCTTTATTTACAGGCAACCATTATTATTCTTTTGAGTAAAGTATTACAGAATATAGATGCGCTTTAAAGCAGCAGTTGAGCATTTTGGGAAATGCCCTTTGCTTTTTGATGGCGAGTTAATTCTCTGCACTTAATATGACACTAACTTGGAGGACTTCTCTTTTTCTCCAAAGTTAAGCTCTAAAGCTCGCGTATTATATCTCGCTTGTTCTCTATTGAAATAGTGAAATGTAAAAACAATAATTTGCAGTTTTACTGAGGTTTATGTGCTGAATTGCTTCTTAGTCAGATGTTGTGCTCCCTGGCAGTAAGTACCCGATCTGGTGCATGACCCCCCCTAGAAAAATGACACCTTTGCACTCTGGTTTTTGTATAGATTTAACAAACACTGAAGATGTGCTGATAGCTCGATTTTGTCCCAGCTGATCAGAAACTTCCTCATGTTTGCAGTCTTTATGTTAAGCTAAACTGGCTGGCTGTGAACATATTAAGTGAGTAGGCCCTTGATGATATACTGTATCATCACTGTTCTCATCCTACTCACTGCCTGAAAGCAGAAAAAAAAGCACAAAACTGTCAGACTGTTGATGCAGCCATCACTGCACACAAACTCACAGAAACACGGAGCCTCTTGACAGATCGCCTCTGTGCGCTTTTCTTCTCTACTTGTTGATCTTTGGTGAAAAAGACACATGTCATCTCGTACCTCCTTCAGCTTTCACAACATCTACTATAAGAAAAGCTGAAGTCAGAGCACCTCCTTGGGAATGGTGCATGCTGTAGATTACAGGTTTCTTATTGAGACGTAATCACCGAGTGGAATAAAGAGCTTAGGCACCTCTGAACATTTTCTGCACACAAGTTAGCAATTAGCATGACCAAAGGAACAATTTTGACTATTAAGGCCACCCATCTGGGGTCTGTGGGGAGTAAAGGGTTTACAGTTTCTATACAGCCCCACATGTACAGTATACAGTATATATGCAATGCAAATACAAACAGACACTAAAAGAAAAATGCAGGCTCAAACAAAGAAGGGGTGTGCAGCAACATGCTCGCAGTCTTCTTGAAGTCACACAGTATGATGTGGATAGCATATGATCCACGCTTGGATTGCTGACCAAGATGATAGAGGACGAGCAGCTACAAATTGCAGGGAGCTCAGGTTAACTGGCTGGGTAGGTGTAGTTTGGGTATGGGGGTGGGGGTGGGATGTGAAAAAAAAAAAAAAATCAGTCTGTGGCACGATACCCAGAGAAAGACTGAGGTAATTGCTTTCTTCTCTGCAGCACTATTCAGAAGTCTAAAAAAGATGTTTTTAGTGTGCAGTCATCCTCCTCATACGTCAAAGGCCTGTGACATTTCTGGACGTGTGCTGACACAAATACTGCATTTTCCACAGTCCATCATTTGTCTGACTATCTGTGAGCTGAGCCCCCATTTTAAATCACTCGGCTGAAATCCTAAACCTTCCTCATATTTCCGTGGTCTGAGGATAGTGTGTTTGATAAATGTTTCCTGGCTCCATTTGATCATTTTAGATCATCGGTGAGCCTGAACTGATATAGAAAAAAATAAAACTAGAAGGAAAAAGATTTGTGTGACATGACGGCACAGACTTCCCAAAGCTTCTTCCTGGATTACAGTGCCCACCTTTGAGGCCTTTCAAACCCCCTCTATAGTCTCTGATCAAGGCCAGATAAAAGTTGACATGTGGGTACACAATCAGCCAGTCTTGTTCTCCTCTTAAATCTTTGCTTTTATCCCTCAGTCAGTCCAGCATCCCCGAAAATAAAGACCCCCTGCTTGATCTGTGCAAACAATACCCGTGCCACACACCTCAAGTATGCCTTTGAAGCTTTTAGGACCAACCTGTGCTGCTGTCTCAGGGTGCTATCGCTCTAAAACAGATCAGATAGTGAGTGAATGATGTTTGCAAACATGTATATGTTCAAAACCCCTCTGTGCTATTGAAGATAGAGTAGTGTACAGACAGGAATGTGATAAAGATGACAGGAAAGTGGTATAAACCACTGAGATTTAAGATGTTTATTTTATTTTTACTGGGAGCCCTCATACTGTAAAGTTTGCAGTGCGCGCCTTGGCTTTTCTATGCGCGTTTGTCTCCTGTGTGTCAAAACTGTTGATGCTTTGCTGGAAAGAACAGAAATTTGAGGTGGCCCAGTGTTTCCTCCTTAAAGTAAATGTAGTTTTGTCACTCCTCTCCCCGCTTTTCTAGTGTTTATAACTCATACGTGCCATTGAGAGATGCGTTTCATGTACCCACAGCACATAAAATCAATTACATTCAATTTTATACATATTGCTCCAGATCACAACAAACAGTCACCTCAAGGTGCTTTATATTTTAAGGTAAAGACCCCACAGTAATTACAGAGAAAAGCCAACAATCAAAATAACCCCCAATGAGCAAACACTTGATGACAGTGGGAAGGCAAAACTCCCTTTTAACAGGAAGAAACCTCCAGCAGAACCAGGCTCAGGGAGGGGCAGCCATCTGCCACGACCAGTTGGGGGGTGAGGGGAGGGAGACGGGACAAAAGATACACTGTGGAAGAGAGCCAGAGATTGATGATAACAAATGATTAAATGCAGAGTGGGGTATAAACAGACTGAAAAGAGGTGAATGAAAAAGAAATACTCAGTGCAGTGCATCATGGGAACCCCCCTGCAGTCTAGGCCTTTTGCAGCTCAACTAAGGGAGGGTTCAGGGTCACCTGATCCAGCCCTAACTATAAGCTTGATCAAAAGGAAAGTTTTAAGCCTCATCTTGAAAATAGAGAGGGTGTCTGTCTCCCGTATCCAAGCTGGGAGCTGGTTCCACCAAACCACACATAATTTTATGTTGTGCTAGGCCTTGAGGAGAGGATGAGCAAAAATATTCTCATTTTTGTTTAACTAATGTCTCCTTCAAACACATGTTGTCCTGATAACAGTCATGCCCAACCTGGAGAGCCTCGGGTTTCCAGAACGTTTCTTTGATCCAGAGCGGAAATCACCTTCCAGTGTCTTGTATAAAAGCATCACTTATTCTTTCATTCATTATGCAAAGGGAGATGGACGTTTGGCCAACATATGTATGCATGAAACATGTGGAGGGCAGGCCCTCAATATATGGATGGAGACATATAGTGGGGTAACTCATACTGCAGATATTACCCCCTGATGAAAGGATATTTCTTTATTTTAGTTGCAGTCACGCATTCAGGAGCTTTATTCCTCCAGCAAAATGATCACAGCTTCTGCGGTGTGTGCAGCAGTGCAGCCACTGCATGACAGATGTTTTAGCGAACTTTGCTGCCTTGATGAACTTGGATGCCAACGGCATGTGGAAGCAAAATAAGCCTTTTTTTTTTTTTTTTTTTTTTGTCTGGCTTGGCTCAAAACAGAAGCAGGTGTAGTACCCGTAAACATCCACATCTAAGCAACAGCCTCATATAGGCTACAATTAAAACAAGATGTCCCACGAATGAGTCCGTGGCACACACATATGCTTACCCCAACCTCGAGGCTTGGCCTTTGGGACCGAGAAAGACTTTGGAGTAGTAGTGGTTTAATGTAATTAAGGATCCCATTTGTTTACGAGCAGGATGAGACGCAGGGGTCAGTGGAAGAGAAGTCTGTCTTGTGATTCTATCAGAGGCTTGCCACTTCCTCCTTCATGTTTGCTTCCTCTTGGCCGTGCAGCTGCACTCAGATGCCAGCCAGAAAGGCTGTTCTCACAGATCACAAATGCAAACTGTAGCCCTGTTTTTTGATTTGTTTTTGTTTTTGTTTTTGAGTAATTTCCTTTTCCTCTCCATCTCTCATCACATCTGGTTCATCTCCGTATTTTTGTCTCATCCCAGAGGACAGTTTAGTCTGTGCGCTTGTGTGTTGACATTGCAGAGAATGAGCAACATTTAATCAGTCACATGGAAGGTATTAGTTAATTAATGAGAGTTTGAGGTAAACACTGGAGCCAGCATTAGGGTTAGAACTGGCAGTTTGAGGGATTGGCCCCACTGTAGTCTGCCTGATGATTTAAAGTCTGTGGAAAAACTGAGCATTACTTTAGACAAAACTCTGACAGCAGAAAACAGGCGACAAAAACACAATATATCTGTGCTTTATATCTGTGCTGCTGTTTTGATCATACAATCCTGTTCCCTAAAAAGTTAGTGTATGTTTTTTCATAAGAAGTTTGGGAATGTGATGCCAGAAGCTGGCTTCAAGAGCATGTTTACTGCGGCGTCGGATCACATTTACTTTTAACGACATTATGAGAAACTATGATGATCGGCTGCTACAGTTTTGAGACACAGGGTCCTCTTTTGTTGTATTTTTGTTTTCATAATTTGCCCAATTTATTTTCAGTGGTGATGGATCTGAACAGCAGCAAAGCCGCACTGGCACTGTTATACTGTGGAGCCATGTTTTGATACATGCAGGATGTAATTTGGTATCGTCTTGATGAAATAAGCAAGGCCTGCTATGAGAGAGACATCATCTGGATGGCAGCATCTCCTGCTCCAGATCCTGCATATGTCATTAATGGGAGCTTCACAGATGCACGGCCGCAAGGTCACAGATGCTAACTTTTAAACTTTGCACTAATGAGTAACAAAATCCAAGATTTCCAAAAAGAATGTCCTGACTTTCTAATGGATCAAAACAGAACAGTTTCCCACCTCTTCTCGGTGGAAAAGGCAGTGGTATTTTTGTATCGTGTTTAAGTGTGTTATTTTTTTTTTAGTAGAGTTTTACTTTGCATTGTGGATGCAGTGATGGTTGTATTCACTGACAGTGGTTTTTTATGTTCCTGAGTCTACGCAGTGATTTATATCATTTTATGCTATTATGTTTTGAATTCTGTGCTGCCTGAGGGACTGAAGATCACAGCCCTTTATTCAGCCTTGTCTCTTGCATACAGAGAAATATGGACAGAAATACACTGAGAAATGTTACCCTTAAATTGTTGAAAGATTTGCCCATGTAGTCTCTCAATATTCCCAATATTTACACTTGAAGGACTCAGCCTCTTTGTGATGCTCTCTTTTTTTATAGCCAATAATGTTTCTTCATGTTATATGTGTGTTGTTTGACCAGGTGAGATGTTCCACCAGTCTTTTACTGCCCCTTAACTTTTTACACAGCATCCTGATTTTTTTTTTGGAAATGAAGTTGCAGACAAAATCAGCACCACATAAATGTGCAATGAAGGTTTTGCTCTAAATACTTCAGCATTACAATCTATGAATGTTTGCACTTCCGTTCTTAATCCTCTGTCTGACAGTGAAGCTTTCATCTCCCCCTTAGATCTTCCAGCCTTTGAAAATCAGCAGCTTCACACCTGCTCATCCTAGACACTTAAACAGCATGAGAGCTGTTGAATACACACCCACATCCTTGCTTTGTTTAAAATTCCACCACTCTAACAGCCAAGAACTACTGCTCGCTGAGATGTCTAGAAAACTTTGTTGAGTAGAAAAAAATGCACACAAAAAAGGCACACAGGCCCTAAAGTCTGTAACATAGACTGAGGTTTACTGCTCAGTGCCCCATAACTGCAGGCTCTAGATCTGGAAACAAGCGGCTGGCTTGAAAGGGAGACAGAATGGGGCAGTGGAGACATGATGTCCAGATATGTACGGCACTCTCAATCAGTAGATCTTAGAAAAAGGCCACCTAAATTCCATTACAAAAAAAACCATCAGACATTATTTGTGTAAAAGCATTTTACTTGTCTTTAGAAACCCTCAACAATCACTTAAAGCAAATGGACAACATCTGTGAAAAGTTACTGATAAGTTCTGTTTTGCTTTGTTGTTGCTGGCCACAGGGAATGAGAATACTTTTAATGCGGGGAGTGCTGATAGAGTTTCTTCTCTATTTACTCCAGTCAGTCAGCTCACACCAATCAAGGTCATGCACTCACTGGCCACTTTGTTAGGTACACCTGTTCATCTGCTTATTAATGCAAATATCTAACCAGCCAGGCAACATAGGCATGTAGACAAGGTCAAGATGATCTGCTGAAATTCAAGCTGGCAGGAAAAAGATCTCTGAATGCACAACACATTGAACTCTGAAGCAGACGGGCTACAGCAGCAGAAGACTACATAGGGTGCCACTCATGTCAGCTAAGAACAGGAACCAGAGGCTCCAATTTACACAAGCTTGACAACAGAAAATTAGAAAAATGTTGCCTGGTCTGATGATTCTCAGTTTCTGCTGCAACATTCAGATGTTAAGGTCAGAAGCAATATGAAAGCGTGGATTCATCCTGCCTTGTACCAGTGGTTCAGACTGGAGATGGTGGTGAATTAGTATTGGGGATATTTTCTTGGCACACTTTGGGACCCTCAATACCACCTGAGCATCATTTAAACACCACAGCTACCTGAGTATTGTTGCTGACCATGTCCATCCCTTTAAGAACACAGTGTACCCATCTTCTGATGGATAACAAACTATGTCACAAAACTCAAATCATCTCAAACTGGTTTCTTGAACATGACTGAGTTTTCTGTACTCAAACGGTCCCCACAGTCACCAGATCTCTATTTAATAGAGCACCTTCGTGGTAGAAGACAGGATTCTCATCATGGACGTGCAGTTGACAAATCTGCAGCAACTGTGCGATGCTACCATGTCAGTGTGGATCAAAATCTCTGAGGAATGTTTCCAGCACCTTATTGAGTCTGTGCCATGAACAATTAAGGCAGTTCTAAAGGAAAAAGGGGGTTGAATCAAGTACTAGCAAGGTATACCTAACAAATTGGCCGATAAGTGTATATTGATCCTTTGCATAGTTAACCAACTTTATACAACCCTAAGTTAAATTAATATTTGAAATGACTTTAAAGCAGCATCAGTGCTCACAGGTAGATTTGTGTGGGTTTTTGGGGGTACTTGGCAGGTACCATGATGTTACATGAAGTTGTGATCGTGGCTCTCTGGATACTATCTGCTCCAGCACTTCTTGATCACAGTGTTAATGAAGATGGTTCTTTATGACTCTGGCTGTATGATTTCATGTGCACAAGTCATTTTGTGCTGATGAAATGCTGAGTGACATTTCAGAAGCTGGGATCAGTCAGAAGCCTCATTGATGACATTCCAAAACAGATAAAAATCTAAAGTTCTTGCACAGATAACAAGCCGTGTCCACAGCACAGCATTAGGTGACTAATAATGCAGAAAATCAATGATTATTTAGGCTATATAGCCCCATCAGCTGGTGGAATCCTGGAATTAGACTGTGCAACAGTCATCGACACATTTTCACAGAGGTGGGTTCATTTGATGCCCTATAGCTGTTAAACATCTCAAACTATTTGCCAGGGGGACAAGTTCAACAATAAAGCATAAAGTTCAAATAATGTTGCTGAATTTGACCTGGTTGTTCTTCTGTTTGTCTTTTGCGTTCATGTTTGACTAAATCTTTTCCTCCTGCTGGCCACCATCCATCAGCGCCTAGGAGATCCATTGGACTTTATCCCGAGCACTTCATTCGCCGTGCACACCGTCAGCAGCAGGAAACCTTTGTCTTTCACTGCTCACTTTTCTGTCCATCACCCTTTTCTGTTTAGAGAGAAGAAACAGAACAGCTAGTTGCAGGTGGACGGTAGGAGTGTGATGTACCAAACCAGCTGTGTGGTGTAGCGTATGGCAGAGTGATAGAAACCCCTGATAGAGTCGCCTTTAGGGATAAACATCAGCGAGCTGCTGAAGATTCAGAAGCGCGACAGCCCTTCTCTTGGTCCGTCATACAAGAACTCATGACCCAGTCCATTGCCACACTTCCCACAACAAACCTGAGGAATTTAAATCCAGATGGTACAAGACAACACTTTATACCTGATTGGCATCAGTGTTAAACCCCATTTGGCCCAGCTTATTATAAGAAACTTACTAACAAATAAGAACTACCTTTATGGGTCCCCAAGCTTCAGGGTGTTTTGAGACACTGTCTTGATGGATTGTCTGTGAAAATGCCGGCCACGGAGAAGAGTGCTCGAACTTTGACGTGCTTGAAAATAACTCGTGGCCACATCCGGAGCACACATATATACCTGTAAACAAGAAATGGGGCACGCTCTTCTATTTTCACAGCAGTGTCTTGTTACACAGTCACATGCAGCCTCACACTTTGTTTCACTCACCAGGCTGGAAGTGATTCTTATATTCTTCTCCGCCAGAAAAACAGCAGTAAGACATTTCATCCATTTCAAATTCCTTAAAGCCAAAGGAGTCTTTTTCTTTACAGTCGCCCAGCTTAGGCCTGAAAAACCTTAGTGTACAGATCCAGTGTCAGCAGCTCTGTGCCTCTTGTGTAATGATCCTTTTCTCATTGCTTCCACCTGGTGGCAATTTTCTGAAAAACTACAAGGCATGTAACTACTTTCACTTTATTTTATTCATGAATATTGGAATAAATAAATGAATCAAGGAAAGGAAATGAAATCCATTAGAAATCAGATAAATAATCAGATTATTAAAATAGTACATTTTTCATTTAAAATAGATTTATTTATTGCTGTGCATACAGGTTATTGTAACCCATCAAATGCAGGCCTCACCAGGGTTCAGGATCAATCAATTTAAAACCAAGGAGACATTAAGGTTGTGATCAATAAGTTACTAAGTCTGTGATAATTGCATAGCAGATGTATCGAGAGCTGTCCTCTGTTCTTGCTGTGCAGTGAGGCCACTGCTGATCAGAGCTCTGGTGCTCCCGCACTGGGCTTTGTTCCAGAGCACTTCATTGACTGTCCACACGTTCAGCAACACAGCGAGACTTGTAATTCAAGCAGCACTTCTTCTGCAGCTCACCTTACAGTCCATCAACCTTATCTGTGGAGAAGGGACAAAGAAAAGCAGATGGTACGTGTAAATCTTGATGAGGATGGCATTTTCTGAAAGACTTTAATTTGTACCTTTGAGGACTGTGGCACAAAAGTATCACATTCTTAGGCTATTCTACACTACATGTAAAAAACAAAAAACATGATATTCTGGTTTTAAAGAATATTTAAAGATAAAATATATATATATATATATATATATATATATATATATATATCATATGGAACAACACTACTTCTTTATGCCCACTCGAAATTGGTATCAATGCGTTCCTAGGCTCATATCACAAATGCTAAACTTACAGGTACAGTAGTCTCAACATTGTGTGGTGAAATAGCCTAACTATTTGTACCTTTAGGGACGAACGTCAGTGAGCTGCTGAATATTCAGAAGCGCGAGAGCCCTTTGGACGGCCCATCATTCACAAACTCATGGCCCAGTCCATTTCCACACTTTCCACACAGCACCTGGAAAAAGACAAAAGCGACTGATAGAATTGATTCGATCCATTTAGGGCCATCAAGAAAGTCCCTCAGAGGTCGGCTGATTTACAACCATCTGGAGCTTCACAGTAGGTGACATAAATCATGTTCACCAGTTCAAATTGATCGTGTGTGTGTGTGTGTGTGTGTGTGTGTGTGTGTGTGTGTGTGTGTGTGTGTGTGTGTGTATACCCGTGTGGTGATAGAGAGAAAATGACAGTACCTTGTATGCCCCAGGCCTCTCCTCATATTTGGACACACTATCCTTGTGGATGGTCTCTGTGAAGGCTGGCCAGGGCGATGAGTGCTCATACTTGGAGCAGCTGGAAAACAGCTGGTGGTTGCATTTGGAGCACACATAAATCCCTGAGGAAAAAAGAATAGGACACTGTTGCACTACATGAGGAGAGAGCGATTTGAATAAAGATCTATTCTTGGTGTTTCTACTGTAAACAGTTTTCAATTTTGTATATAAAGTATTTATTTATTTTTTAAGTTTACTGCAATTCTAATCTTTATCGTTGTTGCAGTTCTAGTCGTTTAACGCCGTGCACATTTTTCTTTTTTTAATGAAATCCTCTTACGTGAATCCTGTTTTGTAATCTCGTTATTCTGTAACTCGAACATGGGTTGCAAAACAGGTTAAACGAGCTTCGCTTTTCATTTTCATTTTCATTTTCACGACAATCACTTAACCTATCAGCGACCTTGGATATAAAAACATACCTTCCTAAAGGCTTTTATACCGTAAAAGTTTAGTAACGGACAAGTTAGGACGACCTAAACAGCAGTTTGAAACTTTACTCGCATTTACGTTGTATAAGTACCAACCGGTTGCCGGCCGGTTTCTAGCATCGTTATGCAGAAGTCTTGAATAAAGTACAAGAAGTAAAAAGTCATAGCGGTACCTGGTTTAAAATGGTCTTTAAAGACCTCTCCACCAAAGAAAGAACAAAACGACATCGCTTTTCGTGCAGTGTTTCAGGATCCTTCTCTGCAGACCAGCCAGCTGGAAACAAAATTTACTTCCTGTCCAAGTTTTTAACTTTCAAACTAAAAGCATACTGACCTCTTTTTTTTTTTTTTTTTTTTTTTTAATTTAATGACAGATTTCACAGTAATCTAGTTATTCCTTTCGCGCATATGCAGATGTGAAATTAGAACAAAACATTTTGTTAATATTAAACATGCACCATCAATGTTCGGTATATTGCTAGGCTTTATCAATGCATCATCATTTAGAGTCCCACTACAGTTCAGCTTTTATATTAGATTGGTTCTCAGATTGGTTGAGCTGGAATATAGTTGCGTTTTGCTATTGTAATTCCTAATGATGTGGCTTTACTGGAACATCTGTTTGACTTCACACCTTTATTTTGAAAGACCCAAACCGGAGGTGATGCCATGGTCTCTCATGGCGCATAGGTTGTCGGTCTGTTTTAGCGGCTGAGTTTGTCTTTTAGTTATCAAGCTTTCGTCGATTAATGTTTTGGCGTCTGTTCTCCCACCTGAGATATGGAGGCCACGATGTTTCAGCTGAGGTTGTTTATTCACCAGCGGCTGTACGGAGCAGCAGAGGAGATCCTCGGAGAGGTGGAGAAAACCATCACTTTAGCTCTGCACGAAGCCCAAGTTTATCGATCTAAAGACGAGGCGGGAAGTGTACGACATCAGCTGGCTCATCTGCCAAAGAAATCAGGTTTGGGAAGATGTTTCTCCTAGGGTAGTGGTAACTTTTTAAACAGCTTTGTAGCTATGAATGAGCTTCACGCTCACGCATGCGCCAATAATCCTCGCAGAGACGTTTCAGTACACTGCTAAAAATATTAAGGTAACACTTAATCAATATAAAGTCAGTTCAACTTCAGGCATATCAATCTTTTCAGTTAGGAAGCATAAACCTTTGTGAATCCATTTCACGTGCTTCGGTGAATGAAAATGACAACAGGTGCACTGGCGATGCAACAAGCCGCCCCCTCCCGCCAATAAACCAATAAACATTCGTTTTGCAGGTGGTGGCCACAGACCATTGCTCCCTTAGGCAGTATTATTAGGAAGTATTGCATACATTTTCATTACTATGCAGATGCAACCCAGCTTTATTTATCCTTGAAGCCAGATGACACACATTAATTAGTTAAATTGCATGAATGTCTTTAAGACATAAAGGCCTGGATGACCTCTAATTTCCTGCTTCTAAATTCAGATAAAACTGAAGTTGGTGTACTTGGCACTACAAATCTTAGAAACTTCAATTCAGTTTTATTTATAGAGCGCCAAATCACAACAAACAGTCGCCTCAAGGTGCTTTGTATTGTAGGTAAAGACCTTACAATAATACAGAGAAAACCCAACAGACAAAACGGCCCCCTATGAGCAAACACTTGGCAACAGTGGGAAGGAAAAACTCCCTTTTAACAGGAAGAAACCTCCAGCAGAACCACTAACTTCTGTACACTTTTCCTTTGTAGCTGCTGAACTTCCAGCGACCAACAGTACCATGGAACATGGAGACAAACGTGACTCCCCGTTGCTGCAGGAAAACCAGGGACCTCCAACCCCAGAAGAGTCTTACTTAACAGTTTCTAATTTAAGTGCAGATCTAAGCAATAACAGCTGGAACTACTGCCTGGTGGAGATGCCTGAGGTGAAGAAGGAGCAGGAGGAGCGTGGGGTCGAGAGTGAAACACCAGAGATTTTTGTTTCTCCTTCAGAAATTGTGAAAAGTGAGGAAGACCGATTGGAGATGCTGATATCACATGAAATGCAGCCGCTTTCTTCAGACTCCTCTGCAGCTGTGAGTGACGAGGAGATGGTGAACAGCAGAGGAGGGGAACAGCCCAAAATGGTGAAAGAGAACGAAAAGACGCTGCCAGGAAAACCCGTTGGTGACAATAAGAAAGACCAAGCAGCTTTGTCTAGTGAGAACTGCTCTGTTAAAGGGAAAAAAGACCGCAGTTTCTGCCATTTGTGCGGGAAGGGATTTTACTACATCGCTGCATTAAAGAAACACATAAAAACACACAAGAAGTGTACTGATTGTGTTCTTTGTGGGAAGAAATACAAGTATAAAAAAGAACTTCTTCGTCATTTGAAAACCAAACACAGAAAAGCATTTTTTTGTGATGTTTGTGGTAAGACTTTTCCTATTTCCGTTGTCTCCAAACGCACAAGAAAACACACATGGACATGGAAGAGCTTGTGTGTCAAGAATGTGGCAGAACTTTTCACCGCAGGGACCATCTCACTGTGCATGTGAGGACCCATTCTGGAGAAAAACCGTATCACTGTGACGTCTGTGAAAAATCGTTCAGTCAAAGCCAGAACCTTACGATTCATAAAAGGAGTCATTCAGGGGAGAGACCGTATCAGTGCGGCGAGTGTGGCAAGCTCTTCAGCACAAGCAGTGAACTCAAAACGCACATGAGGTACCATACAGGAGAAAAACCGTACACTTGCAACGTTTGCGGTAAATGTTTTCGCCAAAGTGGACAGATGACGAGGCACAGGGCCACACATACAGGAGAGAGGCCTTACGCCTTAGATCAGGTTTGCACCTAATCTAAAGGTGCATTTGCAAAGTCATGAAAAGGCAGACACTTTATTAAAGCCATGGAATTTGCCAGTGTATGAAAGCCATAGGTTGGATTTTTGTCTAGTTGAGATTGGGTAGCTTTTAATATCCATTTTACTTAACAGTGCCTGATTATACTTCTGTTTATGAATTACACTAATTGGAGTGATTGACTTGTTTTCCTGTAGACTGAGGGAGTGGGTGTCCCCATATAACTGAAGAATATGGCAGGGAGCATGTGGATGTAAGTCGGCGCAGCCTCATCTGCGTATTGCAGAGTTTGAAAACTTAAATCTGATAGTTAAAGCCAGTTTTGGAAAGGTTACGGGCAGCAGAGAAGGGAGGATGCCGCATGAGGAAAACCCCACATGCAGTGGCGTCAGAGAGCTTAAAATTAAATACAAAATGTTCAGTTTGCTTTAAAGAGTAGTGCATCGTTTCTACAGTTGTTTGCTGCTGTTGGTTACCATGATTTTGCTGTTTTGTTTATTTACTGCTGGGCTTTCATACAAAATGAGTTCCTCTTTGACAGCGTGAGCGCAGGCCAACACCTCTGCAGCTGTTCTTCCCATTTCTTGTATTTTTGTATATTGCTTTCTGAGATGTTCTGGTGTTGTGCGGCCAACTCTCTACATGGTGGACACAAATGTTTAACATCCTGTCATATAACTTGTGGTCTGTTTGTTTCTGGCTGTAGTCATATCGATGTTATCCTTTAATTGACTCAAGCATCTCATGGTACATTGTGTTAATTTCAGTATAGTTATTGTGTATTGTCACAGAGCTGTATCTAATGAGATATTGTAAATTATGTAGATATTGTAGAGATTTCTTTGTGAATTTTGACTTGACAAACGTTCCTGTATGTTGATGATTAAACTGTGGAACTACTTTAAATTTGACATCTACTGCTTGTATGTGTCTGTATGACGGCACAAACTGAGGAAGTTCAGGACGTTTCGTTCATTTGAGAGTAATGTGAATTACAGAGGCTTATTTGTTTCTTTGATACTGAATTTTTCAACATCCAAAAATTTTTGGATTTGAAATAAACAAATATAACATCCATCTATTTTCTTCTTCTTGAAGCCTATTCCACCTGTCATAGAGCGAGAGGTCAGATCTGTAACATTCCAGAGAAAATACAGAAGTCAGGAGAAAGAAACTTTTATTAAACATTTATTTCTTACCATTTAACAACTGCAATGCTTCTTCAGCTTAAAGTCGTGATATTAATTAGTGCTAATTACAACTTTTAAAAAAAAAAAAAAAATCTGAGATCCCATAATTTTAAAAAATCCAGTAATTTTTTTTTTTTAAATATCAAGAAGACTAAAATGAGAGACTCAGAAAACCAGCACACATGCAGTAACTGAATTTCTGCCACATTCACATTAACAAATAACATTAACACTTATTCAAATTGTTGCATTTTCTCTTTCAGTGTGCTGAGACCAAACACCTAGATCTAAAATTTTTAAACGGCAGTGTTGGATGGATCACCACCCCGTAAATGAGACTGTGCATGTGGAGTGGTGTATCCTAATAAGTTTATTTTCATTAAATTTCCAGCTACTTTAAGCTGTGTTTTGTGCTACTTTGCGACTGTTGGCATGCTAAGATGCTAAAGTAAATAACATAATATGCTTACATTGTAATGCTTGTTTTGCCAGGATGAGTTATGTGAGGCCATGGATAGCGTCAAAAATAATGCTATCAATGGTGCCTTTAATGGATGAGGTTCGAGGTGATTGCTGTTTTAAAACTGGCCCCTGGGCTCAGAGGATTACGCACAAAAGAGGGTCATTTTGATAATAGCTTTCTCAAAGCACTTCTTGACTGTAACAATGAGACTTATCAAGATCAAAAAAGGCAAACTTTATAAGGATAGAGCAACTACTGGCAGCACACAATAGTCTAGACTCATCCACAGTGTTAAATGAGTCATATTGTGCCATGGCTCATGTTTCCCCTCCTGCTGAGCAGTTTGTCACAGTTTGTACCACTCACTGTGGATCTAATTTGCCTCAGTTGGCATATTTTCTTGTGGATATTATTACTTAAATATTAACTATTAGTTAAATGCACCTAAATGAAGCCTCAGTGCAACTATAAATATTCGTGCACCAGATGCTTCATTACTTTCACCTTGCTGCTATCTGGTTGAACTCTCTTTTCCCTTCGAGATGCCTTAATTCTTAGTGACACAGACTCAACAAGCTGCTGGAGACTCTCCTCAGAGATTTTTGGCCATATTGACATGATAGCATCACGCAGTCGCTGCAGATTTGTCGGCTGCACATACAGGAATCTTCAGTTCCACTACATTCCAAAGATGTCTGTTAGAAAGAGATATGGAGACCATTTGAGCAAGGGCGTAGGAATGAGTTTACTATTGGGGGGGGACACATATCGGAAACCCGACAGCTCCGTAAATACTCTGAGTAAAGCATACAAAAATGCTATATTGATCACGTGTCTATCGCAATACATATTGCTATTGATTTATTGCCCAGCCCTAAGATGTATACATTACATCTCATAGGCTGTCAACTCTGTTAACAGCAACACGCTGGATGAATGCACAATGTGACCCTGAGGCTTTCCACCCCTCCATCTCACACTCTATGTCACACTGGAGGGCTACGACTAGCATTCAATGAGACACCCCACAAAGTCGTGTTTCTGCAGTCACACACTTACCACCTGGCTAACTGCGAGGTCAGTTCCTCTGTGAAAAAGCAGGCTTACCTCTTAGTCAAGGTGACCTCTCACCTGAACTCTTCACTCTCATCTCTCTGCAACCACTTGGTCATCTGCCACGGAGGTGAAAGACCAGAAGGGCTATGACTGAATAAACCTGGCCTCTCAGCTGGGATAGCAGAGCAGCTTCTAATCACTGGCATGGCAGTGCTTTGATTATTCTGTCTCTGCAGCTTTATTAGGATAAATCACATGTAGCATTTAGATTACTTCTAAATCACTGAATTTTGTATATTTACGATATAATAGTAAAAAATACAAGAGTAAAAAATTAAAATAACTTCTTCTAAATTCAGCTGGTTATTTCTAGAGTTGACTGGCAAAACCTGTTCAGCTTCTTTTTTTTTCTTTTTTTTTTAAATAGCTCACTGTCCTCCTTTACATATCCCTGATGATGTGCCATGAATAGGGAGTAAATATATAAATCTTTTAAATGACTACATCTATTAGGAATCCAGCACAATAAGCAGCAGTTTAACAACATTCTTAAAATATCTGAGTAATCTTTGGAAAAGATTCATAGGACAGTTGTGGCATATATTCCAGAGTGGGTTAGAAACGCTTTAAGCACCCTTAACTGTCATAGGCTGATACTGTACATGTGTTTGCTTTCAGTGGTTCAGAGAGGAAATCAAAACGGTGAAACAAGTCTGTTCACCCTAGGAGCCATGTCATATCACATCGTCCTTCAGTGTCAATCAATATAAAACCAAGGAGACAGTTGTTGTGACTGTTACGTTACGAAGTCTGTGATGACTGTGTCTGTTCCCGCTGTCCAGTGAGGCCACCATTCATCAGAGCCCTGATGCACCCACACTCTGGGAGCAGTTCATTGACTGCCCACGCCTTCAGCAACACAGAGAGACTCCAGCACTTCCTTCTGCAGTTCACCTTACACTCCATCAACTTTATTTGAGAAGATACAAAGCAAAGATGTATGCAAATCTTGATGGGCTCTGTGAATAAAAAAACTTCTTTTTTTTTTTTTTAATCAAACAATCAAGATGTGAGTGAAGTGCACACTTTCAGCTTTAATTCAAGTAGTTTTACAAACATTTTGCATGAACTGTTTAGGAATTACAGCCATTTTTATACATATTGACCTCATCCCTGCTGACTGGACAATACTGGAATATTAATTAATTGTGTGTGTGTGTGTGTGTGTGTGTGTGTGTGTGTGTGTGTGTGTGTGTGTGTGTGTGTGTGTGTGTGTGTGTGTGTGTGTGTGTGTGTAAATATATATATATATATACACACAACACACACACACACACACACAGAGCTGTGATTTATTTTAAAAGGCCCAAACCGGAAGGAATCTAATGGCACCCGGGTCATAGGTCTCTGTTGCGGTGGTTCCGTTTGTCTTTTTGTAATCAATCTGTCATCGTTGATATTTTTGCGTCTGATCTCCCATCTGAGATATGGAGGCTAGTGATGGACAAACTGAAGCGTTTGTGTCGGAATTCGAAACAATCTGAAACCCATGTGCACAGTGACACCTGCTGGCCAATTTGGTTATTGTCCAAACAAAGCTTCTAAGTATCAATACTTATGATCAGCACATGTTTTGGATAAACAAGTAGACTGTTAAAGACAGCGAGCTGCAGTGAACAGAGCGCTTCAACAAACACTATTTTCTGCCTGTTAACATTCGTGAGGCTGTCTCAGCTGCTTAGTAATTCAGTGGAACAAACGATAAACCAATTTATAAAATATAAAATACTGAGAAAAGATGCTGTTTATTGTGGTAACCACACGGCTGCCTTTGGGCTCACTCAGCTTTGTGAAACATTGTTAAACAAAGCTAGAAGCTGGTGTAGCCTCCGGGTTACTATTTATGCTGGCAGCTGTTGCATTTACAAATAATGTGCTAAAGGGGAGAACAGTCAAAATTTCGCACAACAAATTTGGTCTTGTTTATTTAAATATTTATTTCTGAATGACTTGAAAATGAAACCTAGCGCTACGCCAGCTTCCAGCTTTATTGGACAGTGTGCAGACCAAAGCAGATAGCACTAACACCCAGAAAGCTTAAAAGTCAAAGAAACATCCAAACTTTGAGGGATTTTCTAACTACACACTCCAAACACGCTAAATGTAACAAATCTCTCAAAGCTCAGTATCAATATCGCTGTCTCGCATTGGCTGCTGTCATTCCCACAACTTTCAACTGTTGCTCAGCAACCAAAAATGTTGCCATGTAATTTTTTGATTGTTGATGTGGTGCATTTTTCCACCAATAGGAAAGGGGATGTGGGATTATATTTATGTCAAAGGTCATGCACAAGTAAAACATAATGGGAGCAAATAATTTAATTTTGCAAGCGCAGGAATTACCGCGGCCCACCTGCAGTACCTTCGCGGCCCACTCAGGTGGGTGGGGGGGATCACAGGTCTATGCTATAATATACAGTCAGTGGATTTTAAACCCACAGAATGTTTTCCAATGAAGCAGCTGTTAAAAGAAAAACAGTTGCCATTGTAACAATGTTTAGGTCTATGTTTAAGTATACCTTGTGATGTCACAGTTCTCTGGAATGTCAATTATTAAGATCAAAAGTAGGCCAGAACCTTGAAACTACATCCACAAAATTTCTCCTGTTGTACACAGCGCACTCTCGGAAAGCTTAACCAAACTTTTCGGTTGCAGATTTAGTGGAGTATCATCTGGACTTGATTGATACGCAAAGATGCCGCTCTTACTTCTGACGCATCACGTAATTCCCTGGGTTTTTAAAAAAGCCGCAGAGTTCATCGCATCACAGCTGGGACAATCTCAGTCACCAGATCCCACAGAAGGTTTGGAGTCCCAGACTGAAATTCAACAGGATGCACCTGAACGACCCACCTCTGCGACCGAGGGAAATGTCTCTGGGTCAAATTTTATGATCCCAGATGACCCGAAAATGCCTCTCGAAGTGAGGAAATACCGGCCTGACCCAGTTCCCAGCCCCGAGGTTGCCACAGGTCCCAGACACCAGGCTGCTGCAGGTCCCAGACCCCAGCCTGTCTTGGCTGCAGAAGCCAGGAAGAGAGAAAATAGACCTGTTACACTGGAAAAGAATCATTCAGTGAAGAAAGACCTGGTGATGGAAGGCCGAAAGGAGGTCCAGAAACCAGCTAAGTCCTGGAAAGTGGCAAAGGACGCAGGTGACGTTCAGAATGCACCTGAACGACCCACCTCTGCAACCGAGGGAAATGTCTCTGGGTCAAATTTTACGATCCCAGATGACCCGAAAATGCCTCTCGAAGTGAGGAAATACTGGCCTGACCCAGTTCCCAGCCCCCAGGCTGCCGCAGGTCCCAGCCCCGAGGTTGCCACAGGACCCAAACCCCAGCCTGCTGCAGGTCCCAGACCCCAGCCTGTCTTGGCTGCAGAAGCCAGGAAGAGAGAAAATAGACCTGTTACACTGGAAAAGAATCATTCAGTGAAGAAAGACCTGGTGATGGAAGGCCGAAAGGAGGTCCAGAAACCAGCTAAGTCCTGGAAAGTGGCAAAGGACGCAGGTGACGTTCAGAATGCACCTGAACGACCCACCTCTGCAACCGAGGGAAATGTCTCTGGGTCAAATTTTACGATCCCAGATGACCCGAAAATGCCTCTCGAAGTGAGGAAATACTGGCCTGACCCAGTTCCCAGCCCCCAGGCTGCCGCAGGTCCCAGCCCCGAGGTTGCCACAGGACCCAAACCCCAGCCTGCTGCAGGTCCCAGACCCCAGCCTGTCTTGGCTGCAGAAGCCAGTAAGACAGAAAATAGACCTGTTACACTGGAAAAGAATCATTCAGTGAAGAAAGACCTGGTGATGGAAGGCCGAAAGGAGGTCCAGAAACCAGCTAAGTCCTGGAAAGTGGCAAAGGAAGCAGTCACACTGGAAGCGGCTGAAATGAATTCTTCCATCTTTCTATCGTCAGACTTCCCTCCGCTGCAGCGAGAGAAGTTTGACAACAAGAGCCAGAAGACAGACGTGAGCCCGGGACCAAAGATGGGCAGAATGTCAAAAAATAAATCAGTCAAGCGCATCGTATTTGGGTCGCACTTTATGATCCCTAATAATTTGAAAATGCCTATTGAAGTGAGGAACTACTTCCCAGACCCACTTCCCAGACCCCGGGCTGCTGCACGTCCCAAACGCCAGTCTGTCTTGGCTACAGAAACACAGCCATCCACATCCACTGTTGCTGCTGCAGGACCCAAACCCCAGGCTGGGGCAGGTCCCAGTCCCTGATCGTTTTTCAAGACATTTAAGAGGAAGAGATTTAGCCAGATATTTAAAAGATCCTGAAGGATTAAAGTGTTAAATTCAACCATCAATCAAACAAGTGGGCAAATAAAAAAAAAAAAAAAAATTGCCTTGTCTTGTTTTGTATTTTATGTCCTGTAATTAGGGTCACATTAATAAAAAGAAAATATACATAAAGGCATGCACATATGCACCCACCAATACTTATACACATATACATAACTGAATAATATAAACAATATACACCAACAGTTGTAGCAGAGTGTTGTTACAAAGGGTTAGCTCAAATCTGTAATTTCTTTGAAATTTTACATTGAGAACAATATTCTTTATTTGATCCTCATGAAGTGTTATGGACAGCACTGTTTCTACCAGACTCAGGTCCTGCTCACTGTTTTTCATCATTTTAAATGACTCAAGCGTTGTGAATAGGGATATATATTTTTAAAATGTATCCAATTTACAGAATAAATGTGGAAATATTTCCGATTGAACTACATCTGCCAAATATCAGCATTCAGAACGATGTGAAAGGTGTGGACATCGACAAAGTATAGACAGCACAAGACACCGACTTTAGTGTGTTTGGACCATAAAACCTGAGGCATGAGAAGCAGAATACTCATGACTACAGAATGAATGTGGACCACACATAAGATAACTACAAATCTGTTGAAGAAAAACTGCAGAAATTTCTCAGTTAAGATGTTTTAGTTGATTATTAGTGTATATGTGACACAGAGACACTATTTCATCCTGTGTGATATTCTGTTCTGACTTTGACTCAAACTGTGGGTAATCTGTGTGGAACTTATAAAGTGGTCAGAAAAGGCTGAGAGTCTGCAACTATGTTTTCACCAAACTGAGATGTTTTCACACTCAGTGAAACAGATCCGCTACTAAATCAGAAACTAGTGTTACACGTTTAACTTTCAAACAGTGGCAAAGCCGGGGGGAGGGGCGCTTGTGTCTGTGTGCGTTCAGAGCTGAAAGAACAAATGATCCTTCATAGCACCCTCAGTAAAATGCTTAGCCTCACTTAGCACCTGCAGAAAAATATTTCTGGAGCCACCACTGTTTCCAAATCTGCTTTTGTTGCGTTTGTTGGTATACAAACAAACCCCACCTCCTTGTGTTTTGCACATCACCGTCGAGGCAGACAGGAGCAGTGTGGCTGGTTCTTAGTTGTGAACACCACATTGTTTTTCCATGTTAAAGCATGGAGGATCTGCCGTGTGATCAGCAGACATGGAGTTTTTGTTGTTTGGATTCATTGTTACAAAGTAGTCTAGTAAGAAAAGTGTGATGCTAGTATATATTTCCTAATCTATTACTGTGTTATTTCTAATGTTTTATTTGTGAGACAGTCACACAGGTGCTCTTTTAAACAATATCAGCCTCAGTGATGGTGCAGCAGGGTTCCAGGGAGCCATAAAGCTTCTTTTTTAAACAAAAAGCCCCCTTTTTACCCAAAACAACAGTTGGATGGCTCTCTTTATTCAGTGTTTCATGCCAACCTTCTAGGAGCATTATACAATGGCCGATCATTTTAGAAACAACAGCAACAGTTGGTTTGTCTTTATTTTATATGTTTCATGATAGCTGTTAGGCTCCTTAAACAAAGACATGTAGTCTATCATAAACAGCAGTCATCCTGGCTACTTTATTATGTGTTTCACTGATACCTCACACAGAGTGCAGAATGCACCCCTACTCTATTTTACTCACATATTCGACTATTGTATGAGTCTGTCAGTTTTTAAGCAGATTTGGAAATTAAACGTGTAATACTAGGTTCTGTTTTAGCACCGACGCTGTTTCACTGAGCGTGATCAAACCTGTCAGTTTGGTGAAAACATTATAGCTGCAGAATCTCATCCTTTTTTCTGACCACTTTATAAGTTCCACACAGTTTAGCCCATAGTATGATTCAAAGTCAGAACAGAATCTCACACAGGCTGAAATAGTGTCTCGGTTTTTGTGTATACCTTTATAAAAATCATTTTTGTTTGTTTGTAAGTCAATATGACACAGTACTTCACCCATTAACCAGACTTCTATACTTTATCTTTACTTCATCATTAACAGAGAGTCTAAGTCTTAATGAGACATTTCTGCACAGTTTTTCTTCAACAGACGCAGCTCAGTAGCTGACAGCAGAATAAAGTTGATAACAGGGTGTCGCTAAAACACATCAAATCCACTACCATGTTTAAATCACTTTACAAAAACTCCCACTCCTAAATAACCGGTGCCTGCAGCGTGCAGAGCTTTAGGGTGTTGCTAAATCAGAATGCACAGACTATCATGTTTTTCATGTGTAAACTTGTTTTTCTTTTTTCTTTTTTCCTGTATTGTAGTCTTCATCACGCACTCCAAGTATGATGCACAGGTCTAGCGACAGCGCACTCATGGGAGTGTTTATGTGTTTATTTACAGCGTTATCAGTTATGTTGTGCCGGTCTCTCATCGTTGCTATTATTAGTTTGAGATGTGTCTGCTGAACTCCACTTTTGGAGCCCGTCTGTCATAAAACTTTCTAAAATACAACATGAGGTTTCAAAGTCATGTAACTGAAGAAACCTGCCACCAGCTTATTCCTCCCAGGTTTCTGTGTTCGTTCATCGAACAGGAGTGACACTCAACAACGGAATAAGGAGTCCAATTATTAAATTTAATTAAGCCATTTCAAACAGTTTTACAGATCAATCTGGGTCAGGACTGCATGCCATACCATTGGGTATGACATGAAGTGCTGGCACATTCTTTTTCAGCTTACAGTTTCATATAGTAACAGCTTCTCAATCTTGGTTTCATCATCATACAAAACAAAACAGAGGAAAACAGAGAATTTCAACAGTAGGGTGACCTCGAAGTCTGCATTCCTATCATTGTGTAGTCTCCATCAGTGTGGTCCGTTGCACAGCGAGACCACAAAGTTCCCGATGACATGAAACATTATAAGCTTCTGTATTTTTAATCAGTTATGTTTATCTTCCAGTCTAAGACAAATTTCTCAAGGAAGTAAGTGTACATTTGGTAAAGGCAAACATATACCATGAGCTTCATGAAAACTCATTTCCTTCATGACCCAAAAATGTTCCTGCATCCAACCACCAAGGTCTCAAGCATACATGAGTATTGGCTGTAACAGGCCTTACCTTTACCCCAGTAACCTTAACATATTCAGTGTTCAGTAATTCAGTATGTGTGTGACTAATATACTTTAATACATGATATAAAAATAATATCAGTAAATACCAATTTAAAAGTGATAAAAATTCTTAACCATCTGCTATCAACTCAGAAACATCAATGACTCAGTATGAAATGAAAAGAGTAAATATTGACCAAAGTGAATGTGTAATCTACTGCGGGAGCTGTTTTTTTTTTTTGCCAACATATTTTATAGCAGGCGTCAAATGCTGCTCAAATTATATGAATTTAACTTTAAACTCTCACACGCACATGGTGTGGCTGCCGGTAGGATGCAACATTAATCCCACTCCAGAAACCTCTGTCACTATTAAACGATGTGATGTTACCAAACAAAGCACCCACAGAGCACAACACATGGGTCTGAGTCCCCTGCACTCAGACACAAAAGCATAGCACTTGAGGTAAATAAACACATAATATAAGCACAGCTTTAGCTATGGCATATTCAAGGTAAGACAAATTTCATAAGTGTCAGCATCTTTCACACAATCTTTCAGTCCTCATGGTGTTACAGCATCCTCTTCAGGCGGCGGCAGTGGCTGTTTCTAATATGGGCGACATGGGTACCGCACTACTCCCCTTGTGGGGTAAGTTTCGTCAGGGCCAGAACCTTACGCTTTATTTAAAAACACAAATCTATATGACCCTATAAAGGTGTGAAATCTTATTAAACACAATGTCCACTCAAAAGAGACAGAAAAGTTTTCTCTGGAGAAAATCCTACTCGTGCTTTATATTTTAGAAACTCAGATTTCTTTGAATGCAGAGAAAGTACGGAGTTCTTCTGCTGTTTGCCCAGCAGGCGGCAGCACACACTAAAGGTATTCTTTTAAAGGCTGGAGTAAAAAAAACTGATACATGTCACAACACTGTTATGCGTCTTTGCAGGCGGCCCCATGCTTCACTACTTCATCACAGACTGCAGTTACTTATAATTAATGATTATTAATGGATACCCGAAAAGCTAGATAAAACTACCATCAACATTTTGTCTATCGCACAAGAGAGAATCAGTCCCTAAAGTTTATGCAATAACTGGTATCTGAAGCACTAATAATATTACACCAGACAGCAAGCAGCAAGCAGTTAAATGTCAGATCAGGGGAAATGATCTCCCCGCTGCTCTCATAGTACCGGTTAAAACGAGGAGCAATTTAATCTTAGAGGGAAAGCTACACTTTCTTTCCCTTAATTTATTCCTTTAAATTCCACACACACAAGCACAAGTCCAATGGTGAGAATCATGATTGAGATTTTTAAAATGAAGTGTCAATGATGGGAGAGACTATAGGTCCATTAAGTAATTAGTAGACTAAGAATCATTTCATTACACGGGAGTCCTGAAAAGTATCCTGTTTGCACGCACAGATGTCAGAAGCGCCTCAGTATTAGCTCGATTGGTATAAACGCATTCTGGCGCTTAACGCGCACACTTTTGAACAGTAATCCTTGCGTGAATTTTTAAATGCGCGTAATTACATAAGTCTGCGTACAGCAGGGCTGCGGCGTGGGAGCGAGAGAGTTGAGCTCAGGCTCTGTTTTGACGCTGAGGGTAGAGCAGAGAGGAGGAGTCACTCCGCCAACTGTTGGCCTCTCAAATCTAATCCGGATTACAGTTTGGTCCAGTCTGCAGCCAGGACACCAATAATCACATTTATCTGTGTCAGCCTGACGCCGGCGGAAGCGAACGGAAATGTCGATGGCGAGCCGTGGCAACGCCGCTGGCGCGTTTGTCTCGCAAAGCTGAACTGCGCATTTAAAAGCGAGTCGTTTGTTCTGGGGAGTTTGGATGATTCTCGCAACGAAGATGATGTGAGTGAAGTTGAGTGAGTATTTGATTCCTGCGGCAGCTGGGGTGGGTGGCGTGCGTTCCCGCGTGCAGCGCACGCACTCTGCAGCACATCCAGACTGATCACTGCAGCCTGCGCTTGAAGCACATTTCTGCAATCAATAAATAAATAGATAAATAATTACTCTGGACTTCACCCAACCTCTGCCAGTGATCTATCAGAGGGGGCAGATGATCAAACAAGCCCGATTTAGGTAAGTAATTCTGTATTACAGTTTTTATTTAATTAAAGCAGTTTTTTTTGGCATTTTGCTTTTATTGCTGTCCATGCAGAGAATAGAGAATAGGTGCCTCTATTCTCTAAAAAAACTGATTGATCTTCTCACACTGATCATGCACTGATGAGTTTGGTGCCTTTTGAAATTGCTCTGCCTATTTTTTTTTCTTTTTGGGGGGGGGGGGGGGGGGGGTTGAAGACAAAAAAATAAATTAATAACTTATTTTTGGGGTGTGTGTTAGAAACAACCATTTTTAACTCCAGAGATACTCTTAATAACTTGCTTCAGTTCAGGTCCACTAATACTTACCATGTGATACCCAAACAAACACAACCCAGTGCCAAATGTGTCAGTCACCATGGTCAAGTGGGCGCAAGATTAAGAAGCACAAGGATGGCATGGAAATACAAGTCCTGCCTCTCTGTGCATGTGTGATGCCAATCGCTAGGGTGAGTCCTTAAATGATCCCAGGCAACAATCCAATCTAATTCTGTTATGAATTAAATCTTTGTGATAAAATATTATATTTTAAATATTATTTTGTCTCCTCTTCAATCCGATTCCCTTCCCCTTAATCCAGGATAAAAAGGCCAAAGAGGACAGAGCTGCAGAGACATGACACTTTGGCAGAATTCAAAACCGTGTTGACGTCAGGGATAAAAGTGGGACTCTCTGCTGGTGCCATCATTTTTCCCTTTCCACATCACTCCGTTCTGACTCGTATGCTACTGTTTGCTGATTGAAAGAATATACCTTTATAAGCAAATGCACAACATTTAATATCACTTTCAAAGTCAAAGTGAACTTTATTGTCATCTCAGCCATATGCAGAGAGTCATGAGTGTAAAGTTCGGGGACCCCAGTGTTTGCATGTAGTGCAAATAAGATGAGACATTGTGCTTTGACATGTAGAATAGCGTGAATACAAAATGCAAAAATCCAGAAAATGTTGACAGCTTCTTAATGCAGGGAGGCATTTTCAGTTATCATCTGCCAATTATTTTGATAGCTGGTTGGCTGAAAACAGCAATATTAATTTGAGAGCATAGTCAATAAACTAAGCAATGGTGATGAAAAAATTATTATGGCTGTCCCAGTTTTTTTTGCATTTGCTTTCTGTTACAAAATGAGAGCATTAAGCATATTTCCTTTGAACTATAATCACAGCTCTTATTTTCTGCTGATTTTTTCCTCTCCTGCAACAGAATAAATGTTGGCGTGTGGTATCTAATTTTAGCTACTTCCCAATTCTTCAGTTTTCAAGAGGAATATCTGCTTCCATCTACTTCCACTCCCAAATCACAAACCAAGAAGAACAGTGGGTTTGAGCTTGCCCAAATCATTGTCTCCAGTCCTCTGAGGGTTACAGTTTCTCACTCTTGTGCAAAATTGCATCCACAGTCCTGACTGGAAAGCTGCCAATTCCCTGCTGACTCCATATTCCACTGAGCAGCAGAGGTTTTCCACCCCCTGTCAGCACGAACCGATCCAAATTGACTTCCAAGTGGAGATTGATTAGGGTAATGCAGTACTGTCTGGAGCAGCTTAAGCACTCGCAGAGCAGCACTTTTGGTTAATTAGATTTGACAAACGGCCCAGCAGCTTGATGCTAAAATTAATATCTTACCTTATGAGCAGTGTGCAGAGACAGAGAGAGATATGGTGGCACCCAAAGCAACATGGTAACTGATCTCTGAAAATTGGGTTGGTTGGCACTTTTCTTAGTTTATTACGGTGCACTTATGCATCTGAAACTGACTCATTCATTAATTGCACTTTGTGCCCTGTGTGAGTTAGCTCCCTGTCATAAAGCTTCTTTAACGAGGAAGATTACTGGATGTGCTGACTCTCAGTGAATTAGGGCTGTTGCAGTCTGCCCGACATCATGCATGTTTATGATCGATTAAAAGGTTGCTATAGATCCACATGCATTTAAAGACCTGGTTTCTGAAAGGAGTATTTTATTGTTGTTGCTTTCAAGGCAAACTAGATACTGGTTGGAAAAAAGTAGCTGATGATGGTGAAAAAAAAACTCCACTGTAGGAGAAGTCTGCTGTTGTTCTGGGCATCTTTCAGAGCATCATTAAAGCAAGACTAATGTCTTAATAGGCATGAACCGTCTAATGGGCTAATGGAGCGGAATGCAGCATCTAATTTCGGATTAACCACCATTTGTGCTAATAACTCCTTTCCAGAAACAAACCACTCGTCCACCCTCTCCCTATCCTAGACTCAACTTTATGTGAACTGACAGCACAAAGTGAATCCTAGTTTCCTTTATGCCCACAGAGGACTAGTTGAAAACAAAGGTGAAGGTTCAGAGAGGAGAAGGGAAAGGGGAGACAACCTTTTAAAGGTTTTGAAGAGGGAAAGTCAGAGCAGCAGAGGCTTAATGTTCAATATTTTTGCTGTTACTAAAAAATAATAAAACTGCTCTATATTTTTCAGGGTCCAACATAATGGACTACACCCACCCTGAGAAGGCTTTTCCAAGTCTACATGCAATTGCAGTCTCCTATGCATTCATGTCTTGGAGGACTATAGCTCCATGTGTTTGACCAGATCCTCATCTTAGCTCCTCATTAACAGCCATCATGGAGGAGAGCAAGCTGATCTTCAGCCTTGACCGCCCATGAGGAGGGTCCTTCTGTGGCCTTTTCCAAAGGACAAACAACAACTGGGGATAGTTCGACCTGAGCCCAATTTGTGGATTAACTTGGACCTCAGCCAAGCCAGCGCTCCCAGCCCATCTTCCTGCCTACTCCCCCTCTTCCCAGGCTCTTTAGCTGATTTGTCAGCATCATCAGCAGATTTGCTTGTCACCACCAGCCTAGTGAAATCTTCCTCCACGGATCTGGAGCCAAGGGAGAGCAGCTCACTAAGAGGCAAGCCTCTTCTTAGTCTGGTCAAGTCTCTGAGCACAGAGATCTCCCGCCGTGTAGAATAGTAACCAGAGGTCAACCTTTCCAAGTCTGACTCTAAGCTACATTTGCATCCTTTTAAGCAGCTTACATATCCAAAGATCCCGAGGCCAGGCCTGAACAGGAGCAATGGATGAGAATGAACTCGTGGGTTTCACCTCCCTCCACAGGCAGCATGTCTCCCACAGAGCCGCGGGGCAGTTCGCTCATCGCTGAGCTGGAGGAACACGGAGGAAGGTTCTCAGAGGCCATGCAGGATCCACTGAGCATGCTAAAGTAAGATTATGGGGGATGAAAGCTCTGGAAGCCCCAAGCAGGGGAGGACTTCTGGTGCAGGAGACTCACCAGCCTCCCACAGCACTGGTGGAAGAGATGGAAGCAGTGACGAAGCAGGCCTCAGGTGCCGAAGGAGGACTGACATAGAGCACAAAGGGGTGTGTGACACTCCTGCCAGGCGACTCCAAAAGGATTCATTAATAAAATCCTCCTCCTCCCAGAACACCACACACACAGCAGAGAGCAAACATTTGGAAATCTGCACCTATGGGGATGTGATTCAGGTAGTAGAGCACCAGAGCAGCTCCAGAGGGACACATCATAGAACTTACCCCAGTGTCGAGTAACAGTGCCGGGCTCATCTTTGCCTCTTCACTGGCTCTTTCCTGTGGGTCTTCTTGCTTATGGTTTCTTTGTATTGCCTCTTCCTCCCTATGTGACCGGTCTGTCTGTGGGGGTTGCATGTGGCTTTATGCTGGGTTTGGTATTGGTGTTCATGTTTGCCCCACAACGCTCAGCTGCCAAAAGGAGACCATAGCAGAGCCAGTGCCATGAACCTAAATCCACTGGATGGAAATCTTGCAAATCTACAAACCTAGAGGTAATAAATTAGTAAAAAAAAAATCACAGTTTAAAGAAGCGAGAGAAGTAGATATGAAGTAGACAGAATTTTGTGCTGACATGCAAGTTTATATCCAGATGTTAGCTCTAATCTTTATTCAGTGTAAGTGTTACAGAACAAGGAGACAGGTACCCAAGAGGACAGCTGTTTTCTGGGGGGGGGTATCCTTAATAATTAATCTCTATTAATGCACTTTCCACCTGCCTTTGCTGTGCTTTGTTAACCGTTAACATGCTAAAGATTGTGATGATGCTCTTATCCCTGCTAAACATCTGCATTTTACTATTACCATTGTTGGCATTTAACTCACATACAGCCCTAAAGGAGTTGTTGTGGTTATTGCACACTCCAGTCTGGCTCTGTATGCAAATAGCCTCTGCAGCTGCTCCCTTTCTGTTTTCCTGTTGCTAATTTTGGCTACATGGAAATGCTCAAGTGTTTGTTTTGCTGGAAGAGAGATGAAAATATCAAACATCAGCAGGAGTGTGAGACATCATATAGCATTGAAGAAAGATAGTGCTATTAATGGGCACTTTAAAAGCAGCCCTTGGGCTCAGAATATTCGGCATGAAAGATAATAGCTTCCTCAAAGCACTTCTGTGTCACTATGAATATAACAATGAGACTGAGAAAGATCACAAAGAGGCAAAGTTTGTAAGGATAGAGGAGCTACTAACAGCAAACAATAGTCTAGACTCATCCACGGTGTTAAATGAGAGTTGTATTGTGCCATGGCTCATGTTACCCCTCCTGCTGAGCTGTTTGTCACAGTTTGCGCCACTCAGTGTGGATCTAATTTGCCTCAGTACAATTTTTGCCTCAGTTGGCATATTTAACATTCACACATTAACGCTTAGTTAAATGCACCTAAATGGAGCCTCAATACAGCTATAAATATACTTCAGTTTTACCAAGAAAATGTAAAGTGATTTATGGCTGCCCAGATTTCTGCATGAATTCTAACCCTTTCAATTAAACACCTTTTTTATTTAATTTCAGGGCTGGATGAATGAGATGCACAACTATGACCCTGAGACTTTCCACCCCTCCATCACACACTCTGTCTATGTCACGCTGGAGGGCAGCCGGCTGCAACTAGAATACCCACGTGCCAACATCCCCCGGTGGGCAGCTTTCGATGAGACACCCTACAAAGGCGCGTTTCTCCGTTCATGTGCTTACCAGCTGGTTAACTGTAAGGTCAGTTTGTCTGTGAAAAAGCAGGCCTGTCAAGGTGACCTCTCACCTGAACCCTTCGCTCTCGTCTCTCTGCACCCACTTTGTCATCTAACACGGAGGTGAAAGACCAGAAGGGTATAACTGAAGCGAATAAACCTGACCTCTCCACTATCTAATTTGCCCACCAAAGCAGGCTAAAGTACCTCCCTGTATGGTAACAGAATAAAGTTAACATACTGTGCATGGCAGTGCTTTCAAGTCAAAGTCAAAGTCAACTTTATTGTCGAATCTGCAATATGTACAGGACATACACAGGATCAAAATTCCATTACTCTCAGACCCTTGGTGCAACAATAAACCGTAACTAACCATCAATAAATATTAGCATAATAAATAAATAAGAAAAATACAGTACTATCCTAAATTGTAAAATATAGCAGTATAAATATATAGGTATAAAAGTATATATATAAGTGTAGCGGTCCTGGCGTTGATATCTGGATAAGTGGCATATGCAATGAATAAAGTGGATGTACACAGCATATATATGGAGACCCTGATATTGACAGTAAAGTGACATAATGCTGTGTATTAAGGCTGATGCTACTATAAACAGTATTGTAAGTATAGCCAGTAGTGTAAATGTAACAGTAGTGCAATTATAAACAGTAGTGTGAAATATGTTATGTGAAAATGTGTTAAAGTTTGTGTGTTCAGTAAGGGGGGGGGGGGGGGGGGGGGCAGAGCAGGCAGAGAGTTAAGCATCCTGACTGCCTGATGAACGGAGCTGTCCCTCAGTCTGATGGTTCGAGCCCGGAGACTCCGCAGTCTCCTCCCTGATGGCAGCATTCAGTGGATGTGCAGGATCTCCCGCCATGCAGAGGGCTTTCCGAGTGAGGCGGGTATTGTGTAGGTCTTGTAGCGAGGGAAAAGAGGTGCCAACAATCTCCTCAGCTGTTCTCACGATGTGCTGGAGAGTCTTACGGCAGGATGTGGTACATGCGCCAGACCACACCGTGATGCAGCTAGTCAGGACACTCTCGATGCACCTCTGCAGAAGGTGCACATGATGGGGGTTGGAGCTCCAGCTGTTCTCAGCTTGCGGAGAAAGTAGAGGCGCTGGTGAGCCTTTTTGGCCAGTGATGTTGTGTTCTTGCTCCACGACAGGTCCTCTGAGACGTGCACTCCCAGGAATTTGGTGCTGCTCACTCTCTTCACAGTAGTGCCGTTAATGGTCAGAGGAGCATGCTGGGTGTGCATCTTCCTGAAGTCCACAACAATCTCTTTTGTCTTCTCCACGTTCAGAGAGAGATTGTTGAGTCCACACCACAGGGCCAGGCGGCTCACCTCATTCCTGTATTCTGTCTCATCGTTGTTGTTGATGAGACCCACCACAGTCGTATCATTGGCAAACCTGAAGAAGTAGTTGGAGCTGTATGATGGTGTGCTGTCGTGTGTCAGCAGGGTGAATAGAAGGGGGCTCAGCACACATCCTTGGGGGGCCCCAGTGTTCAGTGTGATGGTGCTGGATGTATTACTGCCAACCCGTACTGCCTGTGGCCTCCCAGTCAGGAAGTCTAACAGCCAGTTACACAGTGAGGTGTTCAGCCCTAGACTGTCCAGTTTAAGAATGAGCTGTTGGGGGATGATGGTGTTGAATGCCAAGCTGAAGTCAATGAACAGCATTCTGACATAAGAGTCCTTGGTGTCTAGATGTATGAGGGCTGTGTGGAGGGCGGCGGAGATCGCATCATTGGTCGAGCGATTAGGCCAATATGCAAACTGGAAAGGGTCCAGGGAGGCAGGGAGGATGGATTTGATGTTTAATGACTAGCCGTTCAAAGCACTTCATTGGGATGGGGGCGAGTGCCACCGGATGGTAGTCATTTAGGCAGGAGGGTGATACCTTCTTTGGGACAGGGATGATGGTAGTATTTTTGAAGCAGGTGGGGACGATGGCCTGACTCAGCAAGATGTTAAAGATATCCATGAAGACAGCTGCAAGTTCCCAAGCACAGTCCCTCAGCACACGGCCAGGTATGTTATCAGGACCAGTAGCTTTCCGGGCGTTGATCTTGCTGAATGATCACCTTACACTGTCTGGGGACAGTGTCAGCACCTGGTCACTGGGAGAGGTGGAGGATTTCTGTGCAGGTGTGCTATTGTATGCCTTGAACCGAGAAAAGAAGTTGTTCAGCTTGTTCAGCATAGAGGTTGTGCTGTCACAGGTTTGTGGAGCTGGCTTGTAGTCTGTGATGGTGTGTATTCCCTGCCACAGACTCTGTGCATTCTTGCTGTCACTGAACCGATGAGCTTCCTGGAATACTGCTTCTTGGCCTTCCTAATGCCCCAGGATAGGTTGTTTCTGGCTATCCTCAGGCCCGCCTGATCTCCTGCTGCGAAGGCAGAGTTCCTGGCTCTCAGGAGTCTGTGGACCTTTCCTGTCAGCCATGGCTTTTGATTTGCCCAAACTGTGATGGACTTGAGGTCAGTTACATCGTCAATACACTTGGTGATGTATGAACAGATGTATCTGAGTACTCCTGAATATCTGTGGTGTTGTTTTTGGTAGCAGCTTCTTTAAACATATTCCAATCCGTGGTGTTGAAACAGTCCTGAAGTGCTTCTGAAGACCCATCCGGCCACACTCGTACCTGCTTGCAGACTGGTTTGGTGACTTTAACCAGTGGTCTGTATGCTGGCATTAGTAGAATACTGATGTGATCAGAGGCACCAATGTTGGGGAGGGGAAGGGCCTTGTAAGCTCCTCTCATGGTAGTGTAAACTTGGTCCAGTGTATTGTTTCCTCTAGTTGGAAAGTCTATGTGTTTGTATGTTTTTGGAAACATGCTCCTTGGGTCTGCATGGTTGAAATCGTCAGCCAAGATGAGAAAAGCATCAGGGTGGGCTGTCTGCTGCTCAATGATGCGTAGATACAGCTCATTTAGTGTTCAATGTTGCCAGTATCTCTTTTGAGCATGTTGTATAAATGCAGATGAATGGAAATAAAATGAACACTAAAAAAACAAAAAGGAAAAAACAAAAGGACTCTTTTGCCGAATCTAAATCCATCTTCCATATTTTTACATCAGGTGTCTCTGGTGCCTCCTGGTTTGGCTCGTAAGAGGGTGTGGAACAGGAAGTACCCAATCTGCATCACTCTGGCTGAGGGGGAGGTAGGGGAGGAAAGCCTGGTTGACGGGCAGGAGAATGAAGAAGAAAGGGCAGAAAAGCACACAGACCCCGACCACCAGTTTCCCGTCACCCTCTATCTGTTTGGCCGCACCGGGAGAGAGAAGGAGGAGTGGTTTCAACACTTCCTGTCTGCCTCCAGAGCTGGAGCCCAGAGCAGTGTGAGCAATGAGGGAAACATAGGTAAGAAGATGTCTTGACTGAGTGTTATGAAGCAATTCTGCTGCTGGTAATGCTATATGTTGCGCGGAAATATCATGTCTTTGCATTAAAAATACATATAGTAGAAATTACTAAATGCCAAATTTAACTTTTTCTATAATTCTTTCGGCATTATCTATAGATTCACCAACTCTCTGCTCCCAAATGTGTTGCACAGAAACACAAAGTGGTGGAGAGGCTGTTAAAGAAAGCACAGAGGAGCTGCCCGATTTCCCAGGAGCAATGAAAGCAAGAACCCTATTGGACTACAGCACCTACATGAGTCAGCTGATGGGCTCAGAAAGTTGCAATCCCACCCCCAGCCCCTGCCACAGTGACAAGGGAAGCCCCACGACTTGCATGAAGGTCAGTGAACAACACTTTTATTCAGCGTTCGATCCAGCATCTCACATCACTCGAAGTGATGTAAACTTTAAAGTCTCCATTGTAGTTTCTCTTTCCATTATGAGCAGAATAGCAATGTTTTTCCAGCCCTATTTATCTTCCTATGTCATGGTAACTCCCACTGATCAGAGCTGATTAATACCAGCTCAAACTCAAATTAGCTTTGTCCAGCATGCTGAGTCAGCTAATACAGCTCCGCTAACTGGACCAAATTTTAGTATTCAGCAGTATCAGATATCACCTGGCTGGAAAAATATAAATAGTTACTCATTGACTGGAACATACCTGCCAGAGCTTTTAATGGGGGGTTTGGGATTGGAACCCCATAGAGGGACAGTCTGTTCAGATGTTTAGAGTACTTAGTGCAGAGGATATGAACGCTGGGTAAATTATAGAAGATAGTGAGAATGTGTATTTTGTTTCTCAGTCCTAGTAGGTGGCTTTACTGCTGAATATATATATTATATATATATATATATATATATATAATTATATATATATATATATATATATGGTTCTTTTTCTTTTTTTATTCTCCACAGATTCAGACTGAAGAGCTTGGTTCCAGAGGTCAAGTTGGAGCTGAGGCTGGTCCAGATAATGAGCCAGGAGAATCCTCTGCAGAGGGCCAGCCCACCTGGGTTAACTGTCTGGTGGGAAGAATCTTCTGGGACTTTCTCCGGGAGAAATACTGGGCCGATCAGGTGGCGCACAAAATCCAGAAGAAACTCAGCAAGATCAAGGTGAGGGTGGATGAGAATGTGTATAGATTAGTTTTTCGTTTGTTTTTTTTTTTTTGGTCAAACTAAAGGAAAAACAAACACAAAAAATCATCTGTTTAGCCCCTGCATGTCACTATGAGTGTTGCAATGCTTCACAGCTGTAGTGTACTTCCCTAGGAAACCGATCCACTGTACAGGTTGAGAGTTCAGTGTTTTCCTTTCATTTGTTGCCCATTCTGTGTTGTCTTTCATGGATCACAAAAAGTTAGCAGTTGGCACAAGGCAGTTGGAAATGTAATTTATTTTTCAAGCTTAGTCAGATACCACAGCATCAGCAGTGTCACAGTGACTAATGATGTGGCTTCTTAAAGAGATGGATACTAAATAAACTGTAGGACAGAGGTTTATAGTCTGAATGTCAGGTCAAAGGTCAAAATACATGACATTAGGTGCATCAGCACTGCAGTTCTCCTGTGTGTGTGTGTGTGTGTGTGTGTGTGTGTGTGTGTTTGTGTGTGTGTGTTAGAGAGAGAGACAGAGAGCCTGCTGATAATGCACTCCCTCTGGCTTCCAGGGCAATGGCTGGGAGTGCTTAGCGGAGCACTGGTCCTGCAGCATCTCATTACTCATTTTGTGCACTCTTCTATGACCCACACCTTCTTTTTTTTTCTCTCTTACACACACACACACACACACACACACACACACACACACACACACACACACACACACACACACACACACACACACACACACACAGTACTCTCTACTTTTGGCAGATTGGTTTTTATGGTTTCTGTGACTGACATGACTACTCCATACCGACTAATAAAAGGCTTTGTTTGTCTCATTATAGCTGCCATACTTCATGAACGAGCTGACTCTGGCTGATCTGGACATGGGCACCTGCCTACCTCATATCCTTAGCACATCCAAACCTACACTGGACTCCAGAGGTAGACTATGGTTGTATTTATATGCTTCATTTGTCAAGTACTTTTTTATTTTACTGCACAAAAGGAGTAGCCAGACACAAGGGTTACTTAACAGTGTATACGCAGATCTCCTTCTCCGTCACATTCCTGCTGTGAATACAGGCCAAGATCTCATTTGTTTCATTACAGAGTTTGGTTTGTCATGCCTGCCCTAAAAGCTTTCCATTGTCTCCCACTGAAGCGATTAGCAATCCTCTTAGCCCGAGCTATCCTCAACCAACAATAACAAGCCAAAGCTATGATCTGACAGTCTAATGTTCCTCCTGTCTCAACACTGTGCCAAACTGGATTAAGAAGAGATGTTGGCTCAGTCGCCAAACCAAACTCAGGGTTTTGAACTAATTAAGAATTCAGCTGCTGTAAGCCTTAAGCCTTTCCTTTTTTTTCTCTCTCTCTACACCTTGATCCCCAAGGCCTATGGCTACAGCTAGAGTTGGTGTACACAGGCTGCCTTCAGATGACCCTGGAGACCAAGATGAACCTGTGTAAGCTGGGTAAAGAGGGAGAGGATGAGGCTCACAGTGTACCAGAGACCCAGCAAGTGGGGTGAGACGCATTTCAGCATTTCAGTGTATGAGAAGAAATGTGTTTTCTACGCTCAGCAGTTTGATATAATAACTAGAGCTGGTGTTTTGTTTTGTTTTGTTTTGTTTTTTTAGCTCTAAGCCGCCGAAGCTGTGTATATTGGCTGACAGTGATGAAGAGTCATCCAGTGCAGGGTCATCTGATGAAGAGGAGGTCCCCCCATCTGAGCTACAGGGATCTGTGGGAGACAAGAGCACTGCAGCAGCAGCTGAGGGGTAAATGAAAAACTTAACTGTTATCCTTTACTGCAGAGATAAAAATAACATGGATTTAATGAGTACTATGCAAAAGTCTTGAGCCGGACTTAATTTCTTTATATTTTTCTGAAATATAATTTAATATTTTGAGAAATAGGTGCAGTGATTTTTTGAACAGGTGTAAACATACATTGAAATACAGTATATATTAGGCAAAACAGACTGTACAATTCTAACGAGCTTGAAAGTCAATATGTAGTATGAGCACCTTTATTCCTTTATTCTTCAACACAGCCTGAACTCTCTTTGGCAGCTCTCTTCTCATTTCTTTAAGTAGTCTTCAGGAATAGTTCTCCAGGCTTCTTGAAGGACATTCAAAGCTCTTCTGTGGATGTTTCTGCCTTTTGTTCTGTTCTCTGTCAAGATGATCCCACACTGCTTCAATAATGTTGAGGTTCGGGCTCCGGGGAGGCCAATCCATGACTGATAGTGTTCCATTGTGTGTTTTTCTATCCAGGTATGATTTTACTGCATTGGCAGTGTGTTTGTTTGGGATCATTGTCATGCTGGAAAATTTAGCTGCTACCAATCGCACCAATGGTGTTGCATGATGGATTAAAATCTGACTTTTCTGCTTTTATAATTTCATCAGTTCTGACAAGATCTCCAAACACCACTGGCTGAAATGCAGCCCGAAGCCACGTCAGAGCCTCTGCTGTGTTTTGCAGATTGCTGTAGACACTCACTGCTGTACCTCTCTCATAACCTCCTCTGTACATATTGACAATTTGAACCCAAAAACTTCAAATTTGGATTCATCACTCTATAAGACTGACTGACACAGATTTTCAGTCCAGTTCTTGTGTAATTTTCCATATCTCAGCCTTTTCTTTCCATTTCCCTTCCTTAAGATTGGCTTCTTGACAGCCATCCTTCCAACAGTGGATGAATCAGCTGAAGGGCCAGATGCACCTCTCAGGTCACAGACTCGAATAGTTTACAAGCCAAGAATCTGAAGTAAATAAGATCATTTCTATATTACTGGACATGTGAAGACTTTGACGGCTAATGGAAAACATGTGATGTTATACTAGGTGACACCCAGACATTGAACATGCTTGAAATTTCAAGACAAATCAGTCAGTGCAGAACACTCTGGTCTGACAATGAACTTTGTCTTAAACTTATTGATAAAAAAAATTTCATCAACCAATATGAAGGAGTGCGGATTTCTTCTTCTTCAAATTTATAAACTATGTAACATTTTTAAAACTCTGGGCATGTAAAGCAGAGGTACAGTATAGTCACCTAATGCCCAGATCAGGTAGTTCATCACAAACAAAGAGTAAAAAAAATTCCCTGTTGGCAGTAGATGTTTGCTTTGTGTCCCTTTGTCCTTTTCCTCTACAGGCACACAGGTGGTAGCACAAGCAGGAAAATCTTGAGATTCGTGGATAAGATAGCAAAGTCCAAATACTTCCAGAAAGCCACAGAGAATGAGTACATCAGGAAGAAGATAGCTGAGGTCTCCAATATGCCCCTCATGCTGAGCGTTGAGGTCCTGGAGCTCTCTGGAACTCTGGCCATCAATATCCCTCCTCCCTCCTACTGATAGGATATGGTACTGACTCTCCTTGCTCTCTTGGCATTTATGTAATTTAATTCCTAAAAATAAATTCAATGCAAATTCCATTTTTGAATTTTTATATATATATATGCACACACACATGTTTGTGTCCTTGCTGATAGCTGCTCTCTTTCAGGTACAGTTCCGGGTGCCTCCCAGGTTAGATCTTCATGTGCGTCCATGCTGGGGGAGCGGGAAGTCACCTTCACCCATGTCACTGAGTGGATCGAGAAAAAACTGCAGTGTGAGTTCCAGGTCAGTTCATCGGTGTTTTCGATTTGCCCACATGGCACCAGGATGATTCTGATTAATAATTCATACGGTGTGTTTTCTGACAGATTCATATCAAGCGTGGAAAGTTTCTGCATTTTCTGTGTCTATGATTCCATTAATTATTAAATGTGTTGTGGTTGTCCTTCATCTCTCAACAGAAAGTGTTTGTCATGCCCAACATGGATGATCTATATCTGCCCCTCATGACATCAGGACTGGAAAACCCACCCACATCCCACCATTCCTCAATCCATTCCTCATCCCAACATTCTTCCATGGAGTCTCAGAGTATCTGTCAGAGTAGTAGCTGCTGATGCCTCAGATGTTTAGGCAAAAAAGCTGATGTTCAGCTATTGTCCTGATCTTTATGGATTCAGAGGCTGCTGCAGCTGGGTACCAGCTTGGTGTGTATCCTGAGTGGGTTCTCTGTTACCAGCGCAGGACAGATGTCTCCTGAAGCCTCGCTGAGCTCAGCAGTGACCTTGTGGCTGTGGGAATTATGCTGCAGTGGCCCCCTACTGTGAATTTCTGAAGTTACTGACCTTTTTAAAATGCTGAAAAAAACAAAATCTAACTGCACAAAAATTGAAGTGTATTGACCTCTCTTTTTTTTTTTTTTTAAGAGAATGCTGTTTGAGCCAACTATCATCTACCTACCAATCCATCCATGCATCCATCCATCAGGGAAGAATAAGAATTTAATCAAAACTTTCTATACGTGTTCCTTGTTGAATAGAAATATAAAGATAATAGAGTTAAAACACAAAACACAGCTAAGACAGTCAAGTATAATTTACACAGTTTTATTATCTATAGAGTATAATCCCACTCTTTTCAAGGCCCTCCTCTGGCAGAGGATCTGGCAGTGTCTTACGGGTGTCTTTCTTCAACGGTCCCTGCAGGTAAACCAGAGGTCGAGAATTAAAATAGTGCAAAATAATTACAAACTGTTTATGTCATCACTGGATATTGGAAAATTTGACCCCTCACTTCCTGGTATTCAGCTTTGTCTATTCATCCAGTTTTCTTTCCACACTCACCATAAATGCCCTCTTCTCCTGGGGAGTTTGGAAGTGCCCATGGCCAAATTTGGAAGTGGTGTCAATGAACTTGAGCTCAATGGTTTCCTTAGACTTGCGCGATGTGTGCGTGAGTAAAGACTGTGAAGAGGAGCAGTCAGAAATGTTAAATAGTACACTTACACAAGTGTTGCCCTGTTTGGTCTGAAGACTTTTAAATTCACGCTACCTTTCGGAGGGTGAGGACACGTTTCTTAGCCCCAACAACGCAGCCTTCACCATGACATAGTCCATTATTCACTTCACCATAGCGGGGAAAGCCTCCCTACAAGACAAGATTCAGAGAAGGATAAAGATAAAATAAAATAATAAGGTTAACTATCTCACCCTATTATTCAATATATAAAATGCAAACACTGCAGATACAAGAAAACTTCATTCCCAATATCATTTTGTCATATAAAGGTGGGAGTACCATAGGAGTAATGGTTTCTGGGTGATGTCATAGTTAGTAGAGGCATTGTTCCGGATCACTTTTCCGTCCTGGATGTGAACACCCCCTACCAATACGGTAGATCTAAGGACAGAAATGAGGACATCAAGACCTCAATGATTGAAAACTTATTATAGATAATGCATAATACAACTTATTTGGAGAGATATTTAAACAATCAGGGAGCATTCTTTAGAAATGTGACTAGATGTGCACAAATAAGTTCTTAAAGCTATCAACCTTCTTATTGATCTCAGTACGGTGATTATAGCCTTTCTGACCAGCACGAGCTACGGTAAAGCCGACACGGGCAGGATGCCAGGCTCCAATACAAGCCACCTTCCTCAGACCCTTGTGAGTCTTCCGTGGGAGTTTCTTTGTGTGCCAACGGCTTGTCACGCCTACCAACCCAAAGAACAAAAATCATGGTCTGATCTTACTATTAATTCTTAGAACCTTTCGATGCCTGTGCACAGCATATTTCCTACCTTTGAAGCCGTGACCCTTGGTGACACCAATGACATCAATCATCTCATCCTGGTAGAAGACTGCAGATACGGGCACAGCCTGCTCCAGATGCTCCTTTGCCCAGTCTACCTTATCTGAGATGGTACCCCCCATTTAGCTGCACCTCCATGATGTGAGCTTTTTTCTGCCTTAAGGGCAACAGTCGCATCTGGAGACAGATGAACTCATTAGTGAAGCCCATGAGCTGCAAACAAAAGCAGCTCCCAAGTCTAGAAAAACTATTGTTGTTTTGGTATGGAGGCTGAAAGCATCTTGCTTTCAAGTTGCTATAATTAGATTTATTATTCAGCAGGTGGCCATGTTTGAACTCTCAGATGTTAAAACAGTCACTAGAAACAACTCTGCTGCTTAAATGTGCATTTTCATGTTTTGCTATATGTGCTGATCTTAGCATGACTGTTCAGTACTTAATCTTGGCTGATCTTTGCCTTCATACTGCCAACATAAAGGCGAAGACTTTGTGAGTGGACTTACCCCATGAAAATTATTTATAAACTGCTATTTGAAACTGCCCTCCAGCACTCCCCACAGAGTGAGCGCTGTAGTCAGAGCTGTCCAGCTACCGACAGCCATGAGGGATTTGGGATTTGGAGGCTTTTGTCTATGTTGCGTGTGGGCAGTTGAATAACTCTGACACCTCTGCCCTTTCAAGGGGCAGATTTAAGAGAAGATGTAGTGAATAGCTGTCAATGATTACAGTAGCCAGTGAAATCAGAACGACATGATACAAGGCCATATTAGAGCTGATATGTGCTAAGGTGGATAAAGGGTGATAATTTTTAGTCAGTCTCAGCATGATGTAGCATCAAAATAAGAGCCTACCTGGGAGTGAACAATAACCCTGATGACTGAACAGTATTTCTTCATAGCACTGAAATCTTTGTCAAGCTGTTTCTTTCCCGTCTCATCCTGCCACTTCTTAGCATACTTGGTGAAGGCTTTCTTCTTGCTCTTATACCTGAAGCACAGAGTGTGGGGTCAATTACTTCTACACACGGAGGAGCCTTAAATGATTACACACTCATACCAGTTTTTATAAAATCTGCGCTTGCACTCATCACTCAGGTGCTCAGCAAAGATGGTTTTCAGGGAGCGCAAACCACGGATCGTTTTGATGTATCCCACAACCCCCACCACAATGACAGGCGAGTCTCGATGATGGTAACTGCCTCAACTTCTTCTCGCTTTGCTTGCTCTAATCGGAGACACAAGGAGGAAGATCCTGCTAGGAAAACTGTCAGATTCAACTCAGAGAAGCATGCAGCAGGTAAACAGCGGGGTGGAGGGGGTTATAAACTGAATGGCATATAGTAGAAATTAGAACAGATTTTTGAAAGTCTCCCATGCATCTATGTTGCAAAGTATAGATTTACATACTGAGGCCAGTGCGGTGCACCTCTCTCAGCGTGTGGGTCATGCCCGCTTTGTATCCCAGGAAGGCAGTGAGGTGGACAGGATGGCTGGGGTCATCTTTGGGCCATGAACGCACCCTCCCTCTGTGCTTCTTGCTTCGCTTGTGAGGCAGGAACCCCATGTGCCCGTGGCGAGGAGCATGGAATTTGCGATGAGACTGAAAGCCACAACAGAAAAGTTGGTGCAAACACGTATTGATGACATTTGATAACCCTAGGGTATTTAATGTTACTTTAATTTTTACAGTTAACACCCTTTGGTTATTTGTCAGGTTGTAAACACACTGCCAGCCTACAACATAAACTGATGTCCAGTGAGGGCCAGATGTGTACACTGGAATGCGACATCTGTATCACTTTATACTAAAGATGTGGCACACATTTGCACATGAAAATAATTTATTCCCTGTATTTTTTTGTATCATATGTCGTCATTAATTGTGTGTTTTTTTTTTAAATAGTATTAAGTTGTAATCCAAAGCAGAACAAAAAAAAGCCATCTCCATGATCTTCCATTCTGTTGCTTTTCTATTCAGGCCATGTGCTTCTGCTTCCCTCAATTTCTATTTCATATTTTATGTCATTCAGAAATCCAATCAAAATCAAGAAAATTTAGAGGGCGGTGTCTTGTTATAGAATAGAGGAGTCACCATTTCAGTGTTCCATGTGGTCTCCTAAGGGTAGCCATTATACTGGATTTCAGTGTGCTTCATCTACTCTTATCAATCCAAATGGCTCAACAACGTGGTACACATCACACACACACATGCACACATGTAGACGGCAAAGACAGACAAAAAAAATAAGTACAAATTTAACTATCCCTTAAAGAAGAAAGGAACCAAAAACACAAGGAGCACTGACCATGTCTGCGCACTGTCCCAGCGAGAGCTAGAAAGAGAGCGAAACCAGTGCTGATGGTTTCTCATACATAAGATGATACACAGGCTCTAATTTGGTGTTTGGCCCAGATGAGGAGACGTATTCACTTTCAAACAAGGCAAACTCTGCCAAGTCCTGACAAGATAGGAGGAGGGAAAAGGGTAAAAGTCAGAGGTCTGAGGTGGTGGGGAGGCCTAGTGGACAGGAACCATACAACCAAGAAAGGAAGAGAGAGAGAGAAAAGAAGAAGGTTTCCATTGTCATGTGACCAGCGTTGACCTGCACAGATTTAGTCTCTTCAGCCTGGGGCCACACCACACTAATGAATTGTTACTTTCTCCCCCTCTGGTGTGTGAAAACATGCACGATACTGATGACTACTTCTGTTGTGTTATTCTATCATTTACAAATAAAGTGCACCTACAGTACTGTGCAAAAGTCTGGAGCCACTCCGCATTTTTCATATTTTACAGGCTTTCTTGTTCTCCAAGCTTTCTGAGGGTCTTTTTCTGAAATTCATGTCCTTAAGAAATAGGAAAAAAACCAGGAAAGACCTGACACACAAGAAAAATGGATCTGGCCCTTCAGTTTGCTGAAATGATCTAATTCAAAAAGTGGCTGTCAAGAAGCTGTTATTAAGGAAGGGAAACGGGGTGAAAAGGCTGAGGTATGCCAAATTACACAAGAACTGGAGTGATGACTACAAATTTGAATTTTTTTTGGTTCAAATCATCCTTATTATTTACAGAGGAGGTCGGGAGAGAGGTACAGCAGTGAGTGTCTACAGCCATCTGCAAAACACAGTGGAGGCTCTGCTATGGTTTAGGACTGCATTTCAGTCAGTGGTGCTGAGTATCTTGTCAGAACTGATGGCTTTATGAACACAGAAATGTCAGATTTTGATCCACCATGTAATACTACCTGGAACGTCTCTGATTTCATTTTTCAACATTATTGAAGCAGTGTGGGATCATCTTAACAGAGAACAGAAGAAAAGGGAGACAACATCCAAAGAAGAGCTTTGAATATCCTTCAAGAAGCCTGGAGAACTATTCCTGAAGACTACTTAAAGAAATGACAAGAAAGCTGCCTACGAGAGTTCAGGCTTATTCTTCACAGGCAGTCATGCCAAATTTTGACTTTCAAGCACTTAAGAATTGTACAGATTCTGTTTTTGCCTTATATACTGTATTTCAATGTATGTTTGCACGTGTTTCAATAAATCGCTGCACCTAAGAGGGGTGGCTCAAGACTTTTGCACTGTACTGTACTGTAAGTTTTCATAGTCAGCTCTCTGCCTCCACCTACTGTAACTAAATGGTACAACAGTTCAACCTGCGACTTTACCCTTCGACCTTCATATCTTAAGAAAACTGCAGTGGGCTAGTTCCAAGTTTTCCTTTAAGTATATTATTTGTAATAATTCTAATTTAATAATAAAGGCTGCCCTAGCGACATTCAGATACTTTAATTTGTTGACCTCTATTTCGCCATTATGTTGCTTTCCTGCGCATGCGCTCCGCTCGAAGGAGACCAGTCGAGGTCGAACTGTTGGATTTTTATAAGTCTTGGTTTTTTAAGGCAAAAAATGCCCGCAGACTACGATAAAGGAGCATACCCAGAGCCTCCTCGGCAGACTCCGGTTATAGACAAACAAACGGCACTGCCAAACCCAGCTCTGATCTTGTCTAAACTCTTCTATTACTCCGTGGACCTGCCCGTCACCACATTTAGAGGTAACTGGAAGCTAACCAGGCTAACAAAATAGCTCAGCAACAAAGCATATGAACTGGGGATACTGTATACGCGTGCTGGTTTATTTAAAGTGGTAATGTTGCTTAAATTGAAGTAGTTAAACCTGAATCGGTTATAAGGCTTTGTTCTGTGCTAATAAAGGTCAGGTTTTGCCGTGTAACTGCGATGTTAGTGAGGTGTTTATGCTAGCAGTAGTACAACCTACTCAGCTTGAATTGTTTCCTTCCTCACCCAGATGCTGTTGACAGCATTCGTGCTAAAAACAAGACCGTGTACTACCACCAGAAGTTCCGCCGTGTTCCTGACCTGACTGAGTGTGAGGAGGGAGATTTCCCCTGCTACTATGAGGCACAGATGCAGTGGAAGAGAGACTAGTAAGTAATAGGTGGCGATGTGTAAGGTAGATTCAAAATGTATTCACACTCCTTCACTTTTTACAAGAATGCTTTCTTCCCCCTGCCAGTCTGTGCTCAGTAATGTATGATGGCAAAGAAAAAACTAGACTTAACCAACTGAAATTGGTTTTAGAAAGGTATCTAAGTGCATCATTTTGCTTTAATAGTACTGAATATGTGTCTGTACTGGAGGCACAGGCGTAACAAATCTGATAGGCTGTTATTGTTTTTGGACCCTTTACTGCACGTATTACCGGAGCAAACACAGCATCTCACACATGCACACACTGTAAGTGCAAAAATAATAGCATATTGCAATAATCGTTAATATCGATAGCATCATTCCAGATTTGATCAGTACCATGGGCAATGTCTGAGGTCTTGGGAATGAACGCAATATCTGAGCTTATGCTATAAATTCATACCATCTTCTTTAACTAGGCTACCACAAACCCAAAACAGACTCAGCTTTGCTAGATGGAAGTCACATTGAGCGATAGGATACAGACAGTCTTCTTTGAGTTTGTCCTGTTGCTTTTAAATGACTGACAGCATGAAGCAAAAGATTTAACTGGGTAGATATCCCAGCATTATGTCTGGCTAATACAAATTATGCAGTGAAGCATGGTGGTGGCAGCATCATGCAAAAATATTTAAACTACCAGTTTCCAAATGTTTACACTGTTAAAAAGAGCTTAACCCTGTGGTTTTGAAATATGAACCAAATATTTGTGCAGTATTCAATTTATTAGTAGGGTCTTTTTGCAGTAGTATTTAATTATACACTTGTGAGGCAGACAGTAGTAATTGTGCCCTTTAAACCCCTGGCTTTAGGGATGGCGATGTTTGTGAAGCTTCATTTCGGAAATGAGAATCACCTTGTGTTGCTCTCTTGCCCCTCAGTAAGTGGATCAGGAGATCGTGGACTTGATCCAGAGCGCCTGAGGGCCTGCCAGCAGAGAGAAGGACACAGCTACCAGCAGAACTGTGCCAAGGAAATTCAGCAGTTCAACGAGGTGACGAAGAACTTCCTGTCACGCTGTAAGGACTGCGCCGTGTAGGAGCTTAGACATGTACAGTTTATTAGGAATAAAAGTATTCAGTCAGTATTCAAGCAAATAATTTTACAAGCGTAAATTTTGCAACAGTTTGTTATAGGGCTGAAATCTTTTTTTTTTTTTTTTAATTTATAGCTCTGAGTTATTGCACACTAAATTTATCAACAAAGAAATTCTGCAGCTTTGAATTTTTCAATCTGCTTTTGTGTTTTGTGTAAAGGAGGTTTTGGTTCTTCCAAACTGTGATTTCCTGATTTTCCTGTGTTGCTGCACAGCTGCTTCATGCGTTTAATTCTCAACCTGCGTCTTTATAGATGGAGACCTGGGAGCTAACGCCACTGCGAGGAAATGTCTAATGAAGCAAAAAGAGCGAATGATGGCAGCTCAGGCCCAGAGTGCTTAAGAACCCCTCTCTCTGTCCTATGTAATAATTGTAAAATAAAGTATATGTTAAATCACAAGTTTTTACTTGTGCTTGAGTGTCTTGCTACAAGAAAGTTAGCGTAACTAAATTCCAACACTGATCTTTTAAGTCCTCCAAATGCTCTTCTATCACTAAGGCAGTGACCTGTGAGTGGCATTAGACCATACTTCATCTTTCAGCAGTCGCCACAGCTGATCATCTGCCTCCAGCTCACCCTATTCCTAGTATGCTCTTCTGTCACACCATCCCTGTGCACGTCCTGCTTCACTACACTCACGAATCTTCTCTCTCCTGTCTCGATGCTTCATGTGTATCATCCTTGCCCACTGTCCCTCCTCTGCACACGTTCAAACCCTCTCAGCCTCCAACCAGCTCTACCTGAGTGGTCCCTCTAATGTACTCATTTTCCTGGTGATTATGTCCATTTCACTCCCAATGAAAAATCTGAGCATCTTCAACTCTGCCTCCTTTTATTTGTGCCACTGTCTCCTAACTATATATCATAGCAGATCTCTTCATCTTGTAAATTTTCCCTTTCACTATCCTGTTACATCACCCTTGACACTCATCTCCACCCTGATTGCACTCTTTCCCGCTTATTCGTGGTTGCCCCCTGGTACTTAGACTCTCACCATCACTACCTCTACTCCTCGCAGCTTCACCTTTTTCATTCACATGTATTGTCTTCCTTCTTTCATTCCTCTTTCCAGAGCATAAATCCACCTCCCCAGGCTCTTTCACCTACTTCCAACAGATCACATTCACTTGGATTTTGTGAAAATGTTCAAATAATCACTGTTAAGTGGTGGTCAGGGCTCCAAAACAGTGGCTGTAAAACTTTGACAATTAATTTTGGCCCCATTTCAGAAATGAATTTTATTCCATATTTTCCCTTGGTTGTACTCATCTCCCCATTCTGAGATCTGCTGTTCCAAACAACAGTCCTTAAGGTTTTAGCATCAACGTACTTTTGATTAGCTAAATCCTCTTGATATTACCATTAATTAGTGCGACTTCAGTAACCGATGCAAACCATTTTCTTATTGTCCACCACACATGACAAATCACTTGTGCCAAATTGGTTCAATTACTGGTTTCAGCACATTTTGGCTCCAAAAATCAATTTTGTGAGTAAAGCACAACACAATACAGAGGAAGTGGTGTTTCAGAACGTTTATTCAACGATTCCCTATACAAAAAGTTTAGGAGGCAGGAGGCTGCACAGTCTGGCCCCTCTGCACTGACACCCTGGTGTGAGTCTTGGCCAGATGGTCAGTGAACTCCTGTAACAAAAAGCAGAAAGTCTGGTTACACACATAAACCTAACATTATAAAAATAAACTGCTCATCCTGCCTCTGTACGGACCTGGTAGGGAGACTTTGTGAAGACTGTCTCCTTCCACAGATCAGGGGTCAGGTAGCTGTAAGTCTTGGAGATTGCATCAAAGGTGGCCTTAGCTGAGGAAGGAATTAAAAAAAAAATAAAATTTAGTGAGTTTGTATAGCACAGAGCTTCAACATAAAGTGTTATAGTCATGTTGGGGAAAAATGTTGAGTACATAGCAAAACGGTAACAGAAGACAACCAAAATGTATTTCTCCCGTGCAGTACTCAATTCTTTCTCTCCTTTGACGACAACTACACCCACTGTCGAGGTGGAGCTGAGCAGAGCAAGGAGAAACCCAGAAACGGCATACAGATCGCAACCCCAGAAGAATCTTACCAAAGTTGCCGAGGGTGGCGGTGCAGCCCCTGGCAGAGGTGTAGCAGTCGTCGATACCAGCCATCATGAGCAGCTTCTTGGGCACAGGAGCAGACACGATGCCGGTACCACTGGGGGCCGGGATGAGGCGCACCAAGACAGAAACCGCAGCGGCCAGTCACCTTGCAGGGCACGGTGTGGGGTTTGCCAATCTTGTTACCCCAGTAACCCCTTCTGACAGGGACGATGGACAGCTTGGCCAGGATGATGGCCCCACGGATGGCTGTGGCCACCTCCTTTGAGCACTTCACCCCCAGGCCCACGTGGCCATTGTAGTCACCGATGGCAACAAAGGCCTGTAAACAAGAAGCAAAGGCACAAAGTATTACATTTAGACAATGCTGATTAACAAGAGAAAAACATTTCCAGAGGTAACCATGCTCACCTTGAACCTGGTGCGCTGACCAGCCCTGGTCTGCTTCTGGACAGGCATGATCTTCAGCACCTCATCTTTAAGACCAGAACCCAGGAAGAGTCAATGATCTCAGACTCCTTCAGGAGGGGGGGAGATAATAATAAATAAGGGTTATGCATTAATTGTTATCACCACAGAAATTGTGCGTTTTCCAACACAAAGCTGCAGCTGGACATTTTCTTCAGCTATTTTAAAGTTCACATCAGATTGTTCTGCTATTACAATACCTCCCAGCATAATGCAACTTTCAGGCTCCAGCATTTTTCAAATATATGTAGTTGTACTGCTTAAAAATGAGCTGCAAACTGGTGCCGACAACACACAACATGATATTGAGCTGAGAGCTGATTTGGCGAAGGTTGAAAGTAACAGACCTTTAGCTATCATTTGTAAAAGAAAATCTCTCTGGTGGTTTATGGATGTACACTGTGTTTACCTTGATGGGCAGAGAGTACAGATAGATCTCCTCCAGGGACTTGATCTTCATGTCCTTAACCAGGCGGCCCAGTTTGGTGACTGGCACCCACTAACACAAGAAAGAGAATCTCAGGTAAAAAACAAAAATACGTGAAATATAAAATAGTTGTTTCAGACACTTATTAGTACAAGATCTACCTCCTTGTCCTCGGACTTGCCGCCCCGGGCACCGCGGCCCCTGCCTCGGCCTCTGCCGCGTCCCCGGCCCCGACCGCGGCCACCTGCGCCAAAACCTCCGCGAAAACCTCCTCTACCACCGGCGTCGTCCGCCATTTGCTACAGAACAAGACAACAACAAAAAGATCACTAATTTATCCGCTTAAACATGAGAGCTTAACAAAAAAATAACCAGCTTTACAGAACAAAAGCATCGCCGCCACATTCATACTACAAGACTAAAAATATTTCATTTTTGTCCAAATCTGTTTTTAAATACGTGCGGGATTTTAATTTAATATATTCATATGTAACTTTATAATCAGCTCTGGTGTGTTTGGATGAACGATGCGCAAGATTATTAAGGATATAAAGTAGCGTGAAAGCCACCACAACAGACTTACGTGATCGATAAAACAGGAAGAAGGCCTGTGAGCGGTTCCGCCGGGTTATATCTGAAAGTGTCATCGCGAGATTTCCTCTGCGAGAAAACATGCTCACTACCGCCTCTACCGAGGCACGGTTTATATTCTCGTACACAAAGTCCTAAAAAAACAAAACAGTTAATAAACAAATTTCCCACTCTGTTGAAATATATTTTATGTGTTATTTTAATTAATCTGTTACTGAAAGATTTTATAATTGTGTATTTCAACCACTTTAATGCTCTGTTTTCTGTTTTTTAGTAAAATATAGTAATGTGCTATATAGTAACATTTAGAAAAACAAAACCTAACTTCATCTATGACATGTAAGTGAAGTATTGCATCAATTCTCACTTAAAAAAAAACAGTACAAGTAATTATAACAATATAAAGTTAAAACCTTTTTTACAAAACATATGCAAATACACTGCAACCAAGCGACAAACTATCTTTTTTTTTCTGCATATTTGTCACATGTACATGTTCCAGATCATTAAACTAATTTTAATATCAGACAAACATAATTTGAGGAAATACAAAATGCAGTTTTTAAATCATGTTTCATTTATTAAGGGAAAAAAGTTATCCAAACCTCCCTGGCCAAAAAGTAACTGCCCACCTATACCGTATAATTGGTTGTGCCACCATTGGCAACAAGAACTGCAATCACGTGTCTGTGATAACTGTCAGAGTCTTTCACGTTGCTGTGGAGGAATTTTGGCCCACTCTTCTTTGCAGAATTGTTTTTAATTCAGCCACACTGGAGAGTTTTCCAGCGTTAAATGGCCTGTTTAATGTTATGCCAAAGCATTTCAACAGGATTTAAGTCTGGAGCGAAAACCTTCATTTTGCTTTGTTTTGTTTTTTTTTTTGGAACCATTCAGAGGTGGACTTGCTAATGTGTTTTGGATCATTGTCCTGCTGCTTGAGCTTCAGGGCAAAAACTTCATGGTTCCATCAATTATGGAAAGGCATCCAGGTCCTGAAACAGCAAAACAGCCCCAGACCATCACACTACCACTATCATGTGTGACTGTTGGTGTGATGTTCTTCTTATGAAACGTGTTAGTTTTATGTCAGATGTAACGGGACTCAAACCTTCTAGAAAGTTCAACTTTTGTCTCATCAGCCCACGGAATATTTTCCCAGACGTCTTGGGGATCACCAAGAGGTGTTTTGGCAGATGTGAGATGCCATTTTTGCTCAGTCTCTTTCTTACTATTGAATCATGAACTCTGATCTTACCTGAGGCAAGCGGGGCTTGCAGTTCTTTAGATGTGGTTCTGGGTTCTTTTGTGACCTTCTGGATGAGTCGTCAACGTTTTCTTAGATTACTGTTGGTAGGGTGGTTACTCCTGGGAAGGTTCACCACGGTTTCAAGTTTTCACCAGTTGTGGATAATGACTCTCACTGTGGTTCACTGGAGTCCCAAAGCCTTTGAAATGGCTTGGTAACCCTTTCCAGACTGATAGATGTCAATGACTTTGTTTCTATAGATTGTAACATGATGTGTTCCTTTTTGAGATCTTTTAGTCTGCTTCACTTTGTCAGCCAGATTCTAGTTAAGTGATTTCTTGATTCAGCAGGTCTGGCAGTAATCAGGCCCAGGTGTGGCTGGTGCCAGGTAGATTTGGATAGTATTTTTCCCTTAATCAATGAAATCTTCATTTAAAACCTGCATTTTTGTATTTACTTGGGTTATCTTTGTCTAATATTAAAATTGGTTTGATGATCTGAAACATGTAAGTGTGGCAAAAAAAAGAAAAGTAATGAGGAATAGGGCACATACTTTTTCACAGCACTATATATATTCAAAAATGCACACCTTCAAAGTAATAAACACATGCAGAATTTATACACAGCAGTAGCCCAACCAGCAGCAGTGACTGAATCGCTCCCTCAGCAGCTGCTGCTGCTACTTGGAGTCCCACTGGCGCTGCCACTGCTCTCTCCAAGGTCCTCCTCTTCCACCTCGTGCAGATCATCCATCACCTCCAGACTCTCACAGATAAGCCCAATCTGCCTTTTCATGTGGGCCATAGTACTCTGCATTCTCCTCATCTTCCGCTGTAAGGTGGTGGCAA